>NC_091060.1:93683235-95155110 GCF_000393655.2 Nicotiana sylvestris | reverse complement strand
ACCAGTCTTGGAGATGGGTGGAACGACGTCGTTCGGGCATGAAGAATCTGGGTCGTTGATCTCACTCGATCGAATGGTCCAGTCCATCTCCAGATATATCCAAACGACGTCGTATATGGCCAATAGATCCAGGCCATTCATTTCATTTGATCCAACGCCTTAGAACAATCCCCACAACCTGACCCATTGGCCCCCGGATCGACCTAGTCCCCCAACGAAACCAAACGACATCGTTTCCTATAGGGGGATTGATCCAAGACATTGATCTCACTTGATCGAACGGCTTGGATCAAATCCCCACCCCACTATATATTCCCAAACCATACCCCGCCCCCCAAACCAAGCCCCCCTCTCATTCTCTCCCAAGCCTCGTCTCTTTCAGAGACGAGGAACCCTAATAACCGCTACCCCATCCCTTCACCGTAAACCCGCTGGCTCCGATGGCCGTGAAAATAACACCCCTGAACCTCCTAACCACCCTCAACATGATTCCATACTCCATTAACCTCGAATCATACTACAGCTTCTCGAATCTTCGATCGAAGACCCCCGTCCCAAACCCTAGCTTGTCCACTTAACCCCAAAATCATACACAATAATCCCCTTGACCTCCTCGTCGCTTATCCCTAACCAGATTGGCTCGAATCCGTGTAAAACTCGTCGAATGATGGATCTAGTGTTCGACAGTTCGAGACTATTTCGAAGCTGTCAGGTTCGAACGGGTTCTGGTTAGTATTATAAGCCTATTTCTGATGAAATAAACGTATAATACTAATTGGAACTCAAGTTCGAAAGGGCATATTGTTGAGATCCGAGAAAAGAACAATGAGTTCTTCTTAGCTTCTTCTTTTCCTTTTTTTCTATGTGTTTGTTTGTCTGTGTAATTAGTCGCTTCTTTAGGTTTTCAGTTTAAGTTAACCCAATATATATTCTGCTTCTTTTTCTGATTCTGGTTAGATTAAATACTCCAATGTTTGTTTGAGTAGTTCAATCAATTCTTCGTTTGCCTAAATTAGGTTCATTGTAATTTGTCTTTTGTCCGTTATTTTCTCTCTTTCTCCAATCAGACCTTTTATTTGGTCCAATTTTATCATTGCTTCTGTTTGTTGTCGATTGTTATATGTTATAATTTGTGTAATCGATTGAATAAGTGTCAGCGATTAGTCTGGTATGCTTGAATGTTAGATTAGCATGATAATAGTTTAATTTGTGGTTCATTCCAGTAGGTTTACCCTCCTGTTTCTTTTCTGTTCTCATTTTGTATTGAAATAAGCCTGTTGGTATCATTTGTTTCAAATTGTTCCAATTTCCTTTTCTCATTGTTATTCACCATGTTTTTTCATATGAGTTCAGTTCGTTTGTCGATTCAGTACGTTTACAGTGATCATTCCTTCTGCCTAAGTTGGATTTAGAATTGTGAATGCAGTTAGTTAATCCCATGTACATATGCATCTTAGTAGCTTTGCATCAGTCTGCTATTTGATCTAATCTGAGTTCTAAGTTCAAACTACTAGGGGAATTGAATTAAACTGGTTATAGCTGCTGTAATTTGCTGATTAATTAGGAATCAGTTTAGTTATCTGATTAAGGAGATTGGTTATAGCTGATGAGGTAAAAGGGATTGGGTAGGACAGTAATTTCAGGGGCTTTAGGAGGGTATTTTGGGGTTTTAAAAGGCTTGAAATGTTTAGTGTTAGTGGTCTGGCCGTAAGGGTACTTAATTGACCATTATACTAATACTTTGTCTAGTAGTAGTGGCTTGGGAAACATAATAGCATGGGGGATTAATTGAATATTATAAGCTGCCCATGCCTTTGGACACAAGACACTTGATAATGGGCTGTAAGAGAATATCATGGGAAAAAATGGTGGTGGTATTAGTTTAAGTGTTTCAAGAGGGCCGTGAAGGGGGTCAGTTTTGGTGATATAAATAAAAGCATTGAGGTTTTTTTTACACAGGTAGGGTTTTTTTTTGGGAGGTCTTAAAATCAATTTAAAGAAAGAATTAGAAGAACTAAAAAGAAAAGAAAAGAGTCTTTCAGTGAGTATTGAGAAAGAGTTGAGGTTCAGTTTTAAAACGATAAACTTCAAGGGTCAATATTTGAGTGTTTTTACTGTTTCATTGGGGTTCAGTTTGGTCCTATTTTGATCTTGAAGAGTTTGGGGTTCAATCAGTTGCTGAATACTACTACTGATTGGGATTTCCGGTCATTTGCTGTTGTTACTATTGTATTGGTTGGTTTGGTCTTTCCAAAGCTGCCTCAGTCGCTGGTGTTATTGTTTCATTGGTTGCTGCTGGAATTTATTTTACTGGTTTTTTTTTGATCTGTTACTGGGTTGTTGCCGATTGCTGTTGTAGCTGCTGGTTGTCTGTTGTTGCACTGCTGTTGCAACTGCTATTTGTTACTGCTGCTGCTGCTGACCTTCCTCTCTTCTTCTTTCCCATTGTATTCCTTCCAGGTACACATTTGTACACTCTTGGCTTGAAGCGAAATGAAGTGTTGACCAGGCTTTGTTCTTGTTGAATTCATCCTGTTTAGATTTGTGCTCGAATAGAGTTTTCCTTTCTCTGTCTAAATATGTAGTTGACTGATTAATGAGTCATAGGGTTGCATATGTATGATGTTTAGTTTTCTGTAATAAGACTGGTTTGTGTAAATGTACCTAACTGGACTGTATCTAGACCATGTGAGCTACCGTTTTTCCAAGTTTTTTTTGATTCAAATGAATTGAAGGTATCATCATATAGGTTCAAAGCTAACAAAATGGTTACTTGAATAATGTTATCCTAACGTCAATTTTCAAATACTGAGGTATTTTCGACAGTTGTAAAAAGAGTTCAAAAATGGCTTGGTATTACATTTGGTTCTTCTAATAACCCATTCATCTAATAATGTTAGTTTAAATTAATCAAAGAATAGTTAGTTTGTTTTGACATTACTGTGTGCCAATCTCGTATTCAATTCATAATCTCAACTTTAGTATTATTAACTAATAGAAAAAGGAACGATACAACCTCCCTCTGAGCAAGCTCGGTTGCAATTTTCCGTTTGCATTTGTCTTAATCTAATAACTAATAAGAGGCACAAGCTTATAAACATGTAACTAATTAGGACTTCTTCTCTTTTATTTTAGAGACGAACTTAATAGAAAAATGTAGTCACTTTAGGATTGTCCTTTTAAAATAAACAAGATGAGCCTCGCCTAGTAAAATTCATAGATTGTGGGGCCCTCACAAATGTATGTATTAATTACTTAGAACTCGAGATCGGCCGCTTAACGAACTTCACGGCCTTTTTCCCAAAATAACCACGCATTAATCTCTTTAGGTGCGTACTTTAAATAACATTACCTTCTCAAACTCGGGTGCACATTTATGTGATCCAAATCCAAATCTCAACAGAGTTAAAATGTGTCAATAACCACGGGTGCATTGATGTGACGTGGTTCGAGATGTATTTTCACGACGTTGCAATTCTCGTCAAAAAATAATAATAATAAAAGCGGTAAACAGTTAAAATTTACACATAGGTTCAACATGTATTAAAATCAGATAAACAAGCCGAATATGACAGTTGAGCAACCGTGCTAGAACCACGGAACTCGGGAATGCCTAACACCTTCTCCCGGGTTAACAGAATTCCTTACTTGGATTTCTGGTTCGCGGACTGTAATACAGAGTCAATCTTTTCCTCGATTCGGGATTCAACCAGTGACTTGGGACACCATAAATCTCCCAAGTGGCGACTCTGAATTAAATAATAAATCATGTTTCGATTGTCCTTTAATTGGAAAAACTCCCTTTACGCCCCTTTACAACTTAGAATCATAATTTTAGCATAACTTAGCTTTACAATTGTAGTTGATAAATTGTAGCTATTAATCAAAAGAAAACCAAAAATGTTAGAAGATCAATTAGGAGCTAAAACATAGTCCTAGACTATACAAACACGCAACTCCAAATTGAAGTTCCCTGTGGAAAATTGACCCCGATACCGCTATTGGGTAAAAGTATTAGCGCCCACTCTTCCTCAGGTTGAGTCCGCTGCGATCACTTTTTGGCGCCGTTGCCGGGGAACTTTACGGTGTTGACTATTTGTGCAGCTAGTATTGTGTTTTGCTTCTCTTTCCTTCTTATTTACTAACTTGGTGTGTGTCGATCAATCAGGTACAATGGCTCTTAATGCAAATGACCCTCTCGGCAATGTGATAGAGGGGGAGGAGGTAGAAGATCTAGAACAAGATGAGGTCTTACCTCAACTTCCACAGAGAGGCCAAAATGTCAATATAAATGCAAATGAGAACATCAACATTCCAGACCCTCCTCCGCAACCGCCGAGAGTGGCTCCCAGAGTTCTACCAAATCAAGGATACGCCAGTGCTATTGTTCCTCCTCAAATTCGGGCGGGGAACTTTCAAATCACAAATGTTATACTGACCTTGCTCGAGCAAAGAGGTTATTTCACGGGTGCCTCCGATCAAAATGCCTACAAGAACTTGAAGGGGTTCGTGGATACATATTGGGGTAGCAAGCAGACAAACGTGTCCGATGATGCGTTGAGATTGATGCTTTTCCCGTTTTCTCTTCGGGGTAAAGCATTGGATTGGTTAGAAAGTCTCCCCAATCATTCTATTACAACATGGGATGAATTGGCGGACAAATATATTGCCAAGTTCTTCTCTCCAAGTCATATGGCAGCTCTTCGGGATGAAATTCTAGCTTTCAAGCAAGAGCCAACAGAACCTTTGCATGAGATATGGGAAAGATATAGAACAATGGTCAAAGAGTGCCCTAATAACGACATGACCGAGGCTATGATTCAACAAACCTTTTATCGGGGCATCAACAACACAAATCAATGCATTGTGAACCAATTGGCCGGAGGGAATTTTATGAAACTTTCTTACCAAGAGGCATGTGATGTACTTGATGAAATGTCTGACACCTCTTCGGCATGGCAAAGCCGAGCAAACGTGCCCCAAGGTGACCCCACGATCATCTATTTGCATAAGGAATTGCACGATCATGGCCAAGCTATAGCCGAGCTTACAACAACTATGAATCAATTGGCAAAGGCGCAATTGCAACAAGTCCAAAATCCGCGCCAAGTCAACGCAATGGAAGGTGTTGCTATGTTGAAAAGGAGGCAAAGAGGACAACAACCTCAAAGTAATTGTGAACAATATGACAACAATAATGATGGTGGTGGATATTCGAACGAAGGTTTTAATGACCAAAGTGAGGAAGTCCAATATGTCAACAACTACCAAGGGAATAGAGGTAATCAAGGGAATCAACAATGGAGACCCCAAGGTAATTGGGGCAATCAACAAGGTGGCAATTGGAATTACAACAACAATCAAGGAGGCAATTGGGGGAACAATAATTCGGGGAATCAAGGTAATTGGAACGGGAACAACAATTGGAACAACAACAATGGTGGTCAAGGTGGTTGGAACAACTATAGTGGACAAGGTAATAGAGGGCAAGGCTTTCAAAGGCCCCCAATGTATCAACAACCCAATAACCCGCCTCCGTTTCAATCTCAAGGGTCGAGTTCGTCGGGCAATGACATGGGTCGAATAGAGAGCATGTTCGAGCAAATGATGAAAAAGAGTCAAGATTTCGAGGCCCAATTAGCTTCGCATAACACATCTATCCGGAACTTGGAAGTACAATTAGGCCAAATCTCTCAATCTTTAAATACTCGCCCAAAGGGTGCTCTACCAAGTGATACGGTAGTAAACCCCAAGGGTAGGCACAATAATCATGTGATGGCAGTGACAACGTGAAGTGGAAGAGGCGGTGATGTGCATGCCTCAAGAGGAAACCAAGTTACGGTGGATGAAGATGAGTTGCAAACTGATGAGATCCCGTTGGTAGTTGAGGATGTTGTTGAACCAAGTGCAAATGATGATGTGATAACTGAAATTGATGAAGGTGAGGAGGAGACTCAAGAGGCCATGAACCCGTCTAGGGAACACGTCATTGATATACCCGAACCGGTGGTGCCAAAAGCCAAGGCACCCTTACCTAGACCTCCTCCGCCCTATCCTCAACGGTTGGCCAAGCAAAAGGGTGACAACCAATTTAAGAAATTCATTGAAATGATGAAGAGTTTGACTATCAACGTGCCTTTGGTGGAGGCACTCGAGCAAATGCCGGGATACGCAAAGTTCATGAAAGATTTGGTTACAAAAAAGAGATCAATGGAGTGTGAGACAATCAAGATGACCCATCAAGTGAGCGCAATTGTGCATTCTATGGCTCCAAAACTTGAGGATCCCGGCGTATTCACTATCCCATGTACTATTGGAAGTGCCGACTTTGCAAAAGCCCTTTGTGACTTGGGGTCAAGTATCAATTTAATGCCATATTCGGTCTTCAAGACCTTGGGAATCGGACAACCTCGTCCAACTTCTATGAGGCTTCAGGCGGACCGGTCATTGAAGCGGCCTTTGGGAATTATTGATGATGTCCTTGTTCGTGTTGATAAGTTCATATTGCCGGCCGATTTTGTAATTTTGGATTGCGAAGTGGATTTCGAGGTGCCTATTATTCTTGGGTGGCCCTTCCTAGCTACGGGGAAGGCCTTGGTTGATGTGGAAACATGAGAATTGACTTTCTGTGTTGGTGATGAAAAGGTGGTGTTCCACGTATGCAAATAAATGAGGCAACCAAATAGCACCGAGGTGTGCTCATTTGTTGACATTGTCATGGCGGTGATAGTGGATGACACAATCACAATGGCAAATGTTGAGGACCCACTTGAGGTCGTGCTATTGAACATGGATGTTGATGATGATGCTAGAAGGGTGGAGTGTGTGAACGCATTACATGGCATGGGCTCGTATTCTTATGAACCGAGGACATTATCTCTTGATCTTGAAAATCGCAAAACTCCTCCCACCAAGCCATCTATTGAGGAGCCACCGGTGTTGGAGTTGAAACCACTTATTCCTCACCTCAGGTATGAATTTCTTGGTCCTAATTTCACTTTGCCGGTTATTCTTTCTTCTTGCTTGACTACTGTGCCGGTTGATGCCACTTTGGCGGTTCTTCAAAAGCGCAAGCGGGCGATTAGATGGACCTTGGCAGATATTCGGGGTATTAGCCCCGCGTTTTGCATGCACAAGATAATATTAGAGGAGGATGCTAGGTCGTCTCTTGAACATCAAAGGAGCCTCAATGAGGCCATGCAAGAGGTGATTAAAAAGGAAGTCATCAAGTGGCTTGACGCCGGTGTGGTGTATCCAATTTCTGACAGTTCTTGGACTTTTCCGGTACAATGTGTGCCAAAGAAAGGAGGAATGATGGTGGTGACCAATGACAACAATGAACTTATTCCGACTCGTACGGTGACGGGTTGGAGGGTATGCATGGACTACCGGAAGTTGAACAAGGTGACTAGAAAGGATCATTTCCCATTGCCGTTCTTGGACCAAATGCTTGATCGTCTTGCGGGCCGGGCTTTCTATTGTTTTCTGGATGGGTATTCAGGCTATAACCAAATTCTCATTGCCCCGGAAGACCAAGAAAAGACAACCTTCACATGTCCTTATGGCACATTCGCCTTCTCTCGAATTCCATTTGGATTATGCAATGCACCGGCGACCTTCCAACGATGTATGATGGCAATCTTCACCGACATGGTGGAGGACATTTTGGAGGTCTTCATGGATGATTTTAGTATGGTTGGGGACTCATTTGGTGATTGCTTGCAAAACTTGGATCGTGTGTTGGCCCGATGCGAAGACACAAACTTGGTTCTTAATTGGGAGAAATGCCATTTTATGGTAGAAGAAGGAATTGTGTTGGGTCACAAAATTTCAAAAAGAGGGATTGAGGTTGATAAGGCGAAAACTGAGGTTATCTCAAGGCTCCCTCCCCATACTTCTGTCAAAGGGGTGAGGAATTTTCTTGGTCACGCGGGTTTCTACCGAAGATTCATCAAAGACTTCTCTAAGGTAGTTAACCTGTTGTGTAAATTGCTAGAGAAAGATGCCAAATATGTGTTCGATGAGAAATGTATGGAGGCTTTTGAGCTTCTAAAGCAAAAGTTGACGACTACCCTCATCATTACTGCACCAAATTGGAGCTTGCCCTTTGAGCTCATGTGCGACGCTAGTGATGTTGCAGTGGGGGCAGTCTTGGGCTAAAGAATCAACAAAATGTTCCATCTGGTGTACTACGCAAGTAAGACAATGAATAAATCTCAAAGGAACTACACGGTCACCGAGAAGGAATTGCTTGGCATTGTTTTTGCCATGGAGAAGTTTCGCCCATACCTTATGGGGGCCAAAGTGATTATTCATACCGATCACGCCGCCCTTAGGTATTTGATGACGAAGAAAGATTCTAAAGCGAGGTTAATGAGATGGGTGCTTCTTCTTCAAGAATTTGATTTGGAGATAGAAAGGGTAGTGAAAATCAAGTGGCGGACCACTTGTCTCGATTGGAGGAGGAAGGGAGGCCTTTGGACGGCCTTGAGATAAATGATGCTTTTCCGGATGAACAACTCCTCTCGGTTTCAATGCTAGACATGCCATGGTTTGCCGACATTGCCAATTATCTTGTTACCGGTGTGGTTCCGTATGAGCTCTCTTCTAACCAAAGGAAGAAGCTCAAGCAGGATTGCTTGGACTACTATTGGGATGAGCCGTATCTTTTCAAAATTTGCACCGATGGTGTAATTCGCCGGTGTGTTTCCGAAGAAGAGCAATTGAGTATTGTGGAAGCTTGTCACTCTTCGCCCTATGGTGGCCATCATGGCGGGGCGAGGACGGCGTCTAAAGTGTTGAGCTGTGGTTTCTATTGGCCTTCGTTGTTCAAGGATGCCGGTGACTTTGTGAAAAGATGTGATGAATGCCAACGTGCTGAAGGGATTTCGAAGAAAGATGAGATGCCCCTTAACACGATTCTAGAGGTTGACATTTTTGATGTTTGGGGGATAGACTTTATGGGACCATTCGTAAGTTCTTGTGGCAACACTTACATCTTGGTAGCGGTTGATTATGTGTCGAAATGGGTTGAGGCCATAGCTTTGCCAAATAATGAGGCTCGAAGTGTGGTGGCGTTCTTGAAAAGAGTATCTTCACGAGGTTTGGCACTCCACGTGCTATCATCAGTGACGGGGGTTCTTATTTTTGCAACCGGGCTTTTGACTCTTTGCTAGCCAAGTATGGGGTAAATCACAAGGTGACCACTTCTTATCATCCTCAAGCGAGTGGCCAAGTTGAAGTGTCCAACCGTGAGATCAAGAGTATTTTGTCCAAGACTGTCAATGCAAATAGGACCAACTGGTCGAAGAAATTGGATGATGCTCTTTGGGCTTATCGTACAGCTTTCAAAACTCTGATTGGTATGTCGCCGTATCGTTTGGTGTTTGGGAAGGCTTGTCATCTTCCGGTAGAATTGGAACATAAGGCTATGTGGGCTCTGAAAAAGTTGAACTTAGAATGGGATGTAGCTGCAAATCTCCGGGTTGAGCAATTGAATGAACTTGATGAGTTTAGGATTCATGTTTACTCTAGCTCGTCCTTGTATAAGGACAAGATGAAGTACCTTCATGACAAGTATGCCCGAGGGAAGGAATTCAAAGTTGGTGACATGGTTCTTCTTTTCAATTCCCGGTTGAGGTTATTTCCGGGCAAGCTGAAGTCTAAGTGGAGCGGCCCTTTTGAAGTGGTTGGTGTAACTCCCTTTGGTGCCATTGATCTCAAAATAAAAATGGTGAAGTTTTCCGAGTCAATGGGCATCGTGTCAAGCACTATTTGGGAAAGATTGATGACAGCCACATGGTGGCACGCATTCATTTGAAATGACTGTGATGGTAACATGCGTCGTGCCGCGACGTTAAATCAGGCGCTTCTTGGGAGGCAACCCATGTCTTTTCCTTTTCTTTGTTTTTCTGTTGTAGAATAGTATTTTTGAGCTGATAATTTGTGAAGTGTTGCAGGGAATAATGTTGAACCAGTGCAGGGCAAAAGTGCAAAAAATGGTCAGTCCCTGAAAATGGCCTACGCGGCCGCGCACCAAAGTAGTGCGGTCCGCGTGGGCTTGAGCAGCTGAAAGTTCATTCTCAGAAGATTCAACGCGGTCCGCGTCCCTTGCTGTGCGGTCCGCATGTGGAAACTTAAAATGGCATGCTCTCTGATAAAATTCATATGCGGCCACGGTCCAAAGCAGTGCGGTCCACGTGGGAAAAGCTGAAATCACCAAGTCTCTGATAACTTCCACGCGGCCGCGTACCAAAACAGTGCGGTCCGCGTGGCTGAGCAGTCAAATGTGAAGGAATGAAAACCAGCGCGGACCGCGGCCATTTTCGTGCGGCCGCGCTGGTAGGTAAGTTGTGAGTCCCCAGGGTTTTTCTATAAATAGAAGCCTTGGGCCTCATTTGAACCATTTTGCAAATTTTCATCTGGAGCTTTAATTTTCACTGTACATCCGCATCTCTTGCTCAGTTAGTTGATTTCTCATTAATCCCTGGTAACAGCTCTTGTTTATTTCATTCATAGCCTAATTTTTGTTTCTTTTAATCACTCCCTACTAGTATAACTTCTTATTTTCGTCCTTTTTCTTCTTAGTTAACTGTTAGTTTAGATTTTTATTGTTTTGGTTGAATCATGGGGCATAAATGCATGTTAATTAATTGAGTAGGGACACTTAGGACTCAAATTGTGAACAAAAATGGGACTTAATGGAAAAATATCCCGTCTCAGTTATATTTGCCCTACGCGGCCGCGCAGCATTCTTGCGCGGTCCGCGTGGCCCCTTGTGTGCAATGACGAACCTTCTCAGTGCGGTCCGCGTGCCATTTCTATGCAGTCTGCGTGAGCCCAGTCCAAAATAGTGCGGACCGCGTGTGAAGAGTTTAGAGAGGTTAACATTTTGGCATTTCACCTACGCGGACCGCATACCATTTCTGTGCGGTCCGCGCTGAAGCCACGCGGCCGCGGTCCAAAACAGTGCGGACCGCATCGGCTTATTCAGAGAAACATGTGTGGGTATTAGTATACTGCGCGGACCGTGTGCCTTTTGTTGCGGTCCGCGCCCCTCTATCTGTGTAACTGTGTCTGCAACTATGCATTCAACTGAACTGTTTATTTCATATTATGTGCTTCTACTAACAATGTTAGACACGTATTCCTTGCAGAAAATGGTTCAAAAGCAAGTGGCTAAAAAACGAGCGGGAAAACAAATACAACCAGGGAGAGGTGGTTCCTCCCATGGGGGAAAAGGAAAAAGAATTGTAAAGTTGAATCCTCAAACCAGTGAAGCGATAAAGAAAAATCGGAAGATAATCCGAGAAGCTGATTGAGCTGCATCTCACTCCATGGGGAGTGAGTATGCACCTTCGAGGAGTGTCACTTCAGAGTCTGCCCCCACACACATGTCCACATCTTTTCAGCTACGGGATTCCCCATCTCCGGGTCGTGCTGATGTAGCCACTTCTCAAAAGCCGGTAAATGTCATCTCGGACTCGTCTGATGAGTACAGAGCAAAAAAAGCAAATGAGAACACCTACTCCACTTCTCCCACAGCTTCACTATCAGGGGAAAGTGGAGGATATGCCGAAGGAGGTGCACCACAGGTTGGAGGTATAGAGAGGACCAGGAGATCGAAGGCATAGGAAGATAGGTTTGTCAGTGAGGTCGCTTTCCACAAATTTAGGGAATGGTGGCCCAAGAGAAAGTTGATTCCAGAAAGGCGGTTCATAGATGCCGATCTTGTCCCACTCAACCCTCATGTGCAAGCACAATTCCTCACTAGAGAGGGTTGGGGATTATTCAAAGAGCGAGTTGAAATTGCAAACGAGCACATGGTGAAGGAGTTTTATTGCAATGTCCACCACACAGTTCGGGACTCCAAAGCAACAAAAGTGAGGGACAAGATCGTGATATTTGATGGGAAGGCGCTGAATGACTTCTTGGGGTTTGAAGAAGAGGATGAGTCTAAGTATCTTGAGAAGCTGGCAATGAAAGAGGAGGTTTGTCCGTGGTTGGCTGAGCATTTAGCAGCTCTAGGTAAAGTCCATGTGTGGTTGAAGGCACAGGAAAAGATTTTTCGGAACACCCTCAACTTTGAAGCAAAAGGGTGGTTGACCTTTGTGTGTAGTCGACTTGACCCGTCTACACACGATCACTCTGTTCCCCTTCCTTGGGCTGTCTTAGTAGCATCTATCATGGTGGGTTTCCCTCTGAATGTAGGTAATATAATGTCGAGAGTGATTTCTACTGTCGGTAATGAGACAAAAACAAACTACCCCTTTCCTAACACACTCTCCCTTTACTTCAGAGAGTTGAAAGTGAAGAAGAAAAGATATGATGTTATGGTACCTCCAGCGGCCCCCTACTCGTGGTATGATCAGTTGGGTCCGGACAATCGAAAGAGGGGCAAAAAGACTCAAGCTTCTACCTCCTCCGCACCTGGCCAGTCTGAAGAGCCAGTTGCTACTGAGCAGCCCCCTGAGCCTACTACTGATGAGGCACTGCCCCCAGGCCCTTCCTCTACAGCTGGTCCATCTATCGCAGCTGATCCGGTGATTCCTTCATCAAAGACTCACTGGTTCACTGCCAAATAGCTCACTCACTCCCTTGCCAGTTTGAACAACTGGATGTCAGTTGCGACATCCAAGTTGTCTACTTTGACCACTGTTGTGCAGGCACAGGGAGCACCAACTACTGTTGAGATTCCATCCTTCATTGAGGATGCATTGAAGAAGATCCTGTCCAACCAGGAAAAGATGATGGCAACGCAGGATGCCTTAACTAAGGATGTTGGGGCATATGGAAAGGCCTTGGAAAAGTTGGCTCAGGAGCACAAGAAGCTAAGGAAGCAGAAAGCTTCCAAGGAGTCAGTTGCACAGTTGAGAGTGGATGTGGACAAGCTGCTAGCGGATCAGATGCCACTCGACTTACTATTTGGAGATCCAACTGGAGAGCCAACAGCAATGCAGCCACAGGCAGAGGAGGATAGGCCAAGGAAGAAGAGAAAACTCCCTAGCACAGAGGGAATAGTGATCGAGGTGGCTCCAGCTCAGGTGGGCCCATCTAGTACTACAAATGTTGAGCCCTCTTCAGTTCCATCAGTTGATAAGCCGGATCAGGAGCAGACACCTGTCCCAGCAGCACAGCAGCAGCGGGCTGGGGACCAGTTTGATGAGGCTTGAGGGGCCGCTCTATATCCTTTGCTGATTTTTGATGTTTTATTTGGTAGTTAGCATTGGGGACAATGCTAGCTTTTATTCGTGGGGGTGTGGCCCTACTATTTTGATTAACTGTTGGATTACTGTACATATTATCTTTACATTTAGCTTGTTGACATTAGTAATTGGTAGATGGTTTGTACATAACTGTTCATTCCAGATGCTCTTCAGATTCTATGTATATATTCATTCCCCCTGGTTGTATATTTTACTCCCCTTTTGTACATATTCATTCGGTTTTCATTTTGTTTTTCTATTTTTCGATAAAATTTTTCGTTTTAGTTGCATGTTTTTCTATTTCTCGTTAAAATTCTTCGTCTTAGTTGCAAAGTTAGGCTCGTAGCCTTTTTGTCTTGTTTTGACGTTTGCAATAAGCCCTTGGTTTTCTTAATGCCACAGTTCTTTCCAAGGGTAGATGTTGTGCGAATCGGGTGGCTCTTCCCAATGACAGATGGCGTGACAACCTTCTTAAGGGTTTGAGTCCATTTTTGATTTTTCTTTTTTGATTTTCAAGTTTTTATAGTTAAGGGTACCTCAAGCAAAGCCTCACTTGGACCTAGCACATTTGCCTTTGATCCTATGGTCAAAGACATTATGTTGTGTTTAGGATGGTGAAAATTATGGCCTTGAGACTCTTGTGTTGATCAAACAATCATCATGTGGTCATTTTAGGCCATTGTGCGCTTGAATCATATCTAAGGTCATTGTGGGCCCTCGATTCCGTCTTAAGCAATCCTTGAGTGTGTATAGTGAGAATTCGAATCGTGAGCCCAAGTACCGAACCGATGGTCTAGAACTTGCCCTGAATGTTTGTTGAGGCGAAATCATAGGTGGAACATGACTTGACACGTGATTATAGGCTCTCCTTGATCCAAAATGCAAAAATTTGAACAATTTCCATGACCTACCAATGAAATAATCTCTAGTTCAACCCTTTTGAGCCTTAAACCTTTTTCGTTCATGAACCAAGCTACAAGCCTATACCCGTTCTTAACGAAACCCTCTCTTGGCACTCAAATATTCCCTTGAGTAAATGGCAAATGTCTAATTTTGGGGGGGGGGACAAGAAAGGCATCAATGTAGTAAAAAGGCGCAAAAGCAAAAGAAATTGAAGGCAATGAAAAAGAGAAAAAGACAAAAAGAAAGACAAAAATGAATAAGAACCAAAAAGGGAATCCAAGGACAACAAAAAAGTGAAAAAGGTGTGGAAAAGGGATAAAAAGGAGAAAGGATTTGAATTGCAAAAGAAAGAGTGACAATGCGTCTCTCTAACCCCTTGAGAGAAGTGAATTACTCAATTGAGTCAAGAAAGTGTGCCAAAATAAATCAAAAGAAGTGCTTGAGAGAATATTGAACCCATTTGAACAAAAACACATCCTACCTTTACCCAAAGCCTTCACAATGACTCCTCAAAAGCCCTATATGATCTTGAGTTGAGAGAAGCCTATATTAGTGGATACTTACATAAGGGGCAAGCATATGGTACTTAGAGCCGTACTTAGGGCCTTTCTTTGTGAGAGATGAGAGAGAAGTCCATTCACCTCGATTTATGTGCGAATACTCTAAAAGGTGAGGTTCACTCAAGGAAAGTCGAGGATGTGTGAGTTTGGGTTCTACAATGACCAAAGAAATTGAGTAAGGTTCCTTGATGAAATGTGTCAACTCTTGATGCTCTTGCGTCGCACTTGATCCACAAGTTTGCAAAGTTTAAATGTGTTAATGATGCATTTGCATTGAGGGCAATTTTTAGTCCCAATTGAGGCTTGTTGAGGTTATTTTAGGATAAACAGGAATTTCTCGAGTGTTTTCCATTGAGGGGTAGGTCTCATTTTATTTGCTTGAGGACAAGCAAAGGTTTAGGTTTGGGGGAGTTGATAACTGTGATTTCTACATGTTTTATACCCATTATTACCTAAGCTTTGTGCATTAACTGCCAGAACTTAGTCCCAAAATGCTTACAAGTTGCGCTTGATTGCAGGTGTGAGCGACAAGATGACAAATACTAAAGATCGGCTCAAAAAGGAGTGAAATCTGCCAAGTGTCAAAAGACAACTGAAACAGGGGATCAAAAGGACCTGCGTGGTCCGCACTGTTTTGTCACGCGGCCATGCAGGAGAGTTCAGAAACGGGACATCTTCAAGTCAAGTTGCGCAGTCCCCGCCCCTTTTCACGCGGTCCATGCGTAAGAGTATCAGAGACTCAATCATTCAAGGCAAAAGCCCACGCGGCCACGTACCTAATCAGTGCGATCCGCATGGATAAAGTTCACGCGGCCGCGCGCCACTTTTGTACGGTCCGCGCCCCCCAGTGCCAGAAGCAAGATATGAAGGCCCAAAACCTTACGTTGTCGTGCGTCATTTGTGCGCGGTCCGCGCCAGACCCTCAGGGGTATTTTTGTCCGATTTTTCCTGTGTAGTATAAATAGAACATTTTACTTTTTAGCATGAGGTTTTTCCAGATCTGTTTTGAGAGCATAGAGCAGCTGAACTCGGGATTTCATGATTTTAGCCTATTTTGGGCAATTTCTTCTAGTATTAACGTGGATTTGAGTAGATTAACATTGTAGTTAATTGTTATGTCAATTTCATCTATTATTTCTTCAATTTCTATTCCTATTATGGCTAGCTAAACCCATTAGCTAGGGTTGTGGCTCAACCCTAGTGTGGGTAATTAATGGGTGTGATTGTTTAGTGCATGAATGATGTTGGGTATTTGTTATTTGAATTAATCTTATGTTTTCATTAAGATTTGGTGGTTGCAAACACTAAGTCTAGCTTAGTGAGTCTTGACTCTTCTTGAGAAAGAGAGTCTATGACCCCAAGATTAATTCTAACAAGGAATTGGGATGGACCCATGAGAATGGTAGTCCCAATTAACGGGTTAAACCTCGAGAGAGTAATTACCCAACTTGAACCATAAGTTGCTTGGGCAAATTGGCCTACCCAATTGGTCTCGAGAGAGTCAATTGGGCAAAATCACTCTCTCTACCGAGAGGTGTGAGAGTGAGTGCAAAAGTGCAATGGTTATAGCATAAGTCCCATAGTCATCATTCTTGCATAAGGAATCTCTACCCGTTAGTTGACCACCTAGGTACATGCCACGACCCTAGTGCCTTTCTCTATATTGCATACAACTTAGAATTATAATTTTAGCATAACTTAGTTTTACAATTGTAGTTGATAAATTGTAGCTATTAATCAAAAGAAAACCAAAAATGTTAGAAGATCAATTAGGAGCTAAAACATAGTCCTAGACTATACAAACACGCAACTCCAAATTGAAGTTCCCTGTGGAAAATTGACCCTGATACCGCTATTGGTTAAAAGTATTAGCGCCCACTCTTCCACAGGTTGAGTTCGCTGTGATCATTCACCAAGCTCTTCACTTCTACTTTTGCCGGTGCATCTACTGAGGATCCTCAGGATTATCTAGACAGCTGCCACGAGGTTCTCAGAAACATGGGTATTGTTGAGACCAATGGGGTTGATTTTGCTACATTTCGCTTGTCTGGATCCGCCAAGACTTGGTGGAGGGATTATTGCTTAGCGAAGCCAGCCGGATCGCCATCTTTGACTTGGGAGCAGTTTACAGTGTTGTTTCTTGAGAAGTTTCTCCCCGTTACTCAGAGAGAGGCCTATCGGAGGCAGTTTGAGCGCCTCCAGCAGGGTTCTATGACTGTTACCCAGTATGAGACCAGGTTCATCGATTTAGCTTTCCATGTTCTCATCATACTTCCCACCGAGAGAGAGAGGGTAAGAAGGTTTATTGATGGTCTCATTCTGCCAATTCGTCTTCAGATGGACAAGGAGGCCGGGAGCGAGATCACATTTCAGGAGGTAGCCAATGTGGCCCACAGAGTTGAGATGGTTCTGTCACAGGGAGGTGGTCATGGGTCGGATAAGAGGCCCCATCATTCAGGCAGATTCAATGGTACCTCATCTGGAGGTAGAGATTCGTATGGTAGAGGCCATCCTCCTAGGCCCTTTCAGTCAGCTCTCTAGGTATCACATGGTATCTCAGGTGGTCGTGGTTCTCATAAGCATTATTTGGATCAGCAGTCCTTCAGTACACCACCAGCTCCCATCAGTGCACCGCCGCTTCAGAGTTTTCGAGGTGGTCATCTAGGGCGACAGGGTGAGCAGTCTCAGCAGCCGAGGGCTTGTTACACTTGTGGTGATATGGGTCACATTGCTAGGTTTTGCCCTTGAGCTTCGGGTAGTTCTCAGCAGCAGGGTCCTCGTCCTATGATTCAGGCACAAGTTTCTCCACAGCCTGCCCAGCCAGCTAGAGGCGGGGGTAGAGGACATAGAGGTGGAGGTAGAGGTCATAGTGGTGGAGCTCAGACCGCCAGAGGTAGGGGTCAGCCAGCAGCCGATCGTCCAGGGGATGTGATTCAGGAAGGTGGGACCCAGCCTCGATGTTATGCTTTGCTAGCCAGGCCAGAGGCTAAGTCATCTGATGTTGTTATTACATGTACTATTTTGGTCTGTGATAGAGATGCTTCAGTGCTATTTGACCCTGGATCTACGTATTCATATGTGTCATCCTATTTTGCACCCTACATGGTTATGCCTAGTGAGGCCTTGAGTATTCTTGTGTATGTATCTACATCAGTGGGTGATTCTATAGTGGTTGATCGGGTTCATCATTCCTGTGTTGTGGTGTTTAGGGGACTCGAGACCCGTGTTGATTTGTTGCTCTTAGATATGGTGGATTTTGACGTTATATTTGGGATGGATTGGTTGTCCCCGTATCATGCGATCTTGGATTTTCATGCCAAGACTGTGACTTTAGCCTTACCGAATTTGCCCCATTTAGAGTGGAGAAGGACTCTTGGTCATTCTACCCGCAGTGTTATTTCGTATGTGAAGGCTCGGCGTATGGTCGAGAAGGGGTGTTTGGCCTACTTGGCTTATGTTCGTGATTCCAGTGCTGAGATTCCCTCTATTGATTCTATGCCTATGGTTCGTGAGTTTCCTGAGGTTTTCCCATCAGACTTACCAGGAATGCCACCCGATAGGGATATTGATTTTTGCATCAATTTGGCTCCGGGCACTCAGGCCATTTCTATTCCGCCATATCGCATGGCCCCGCCAGAGTTGAAAGAGTTAAAAGAGCAGTTGCAAGACTTTCTTGAGAAGGGTTTCATTAGACCTAGCGTATCGCCTTGGGGTGCGCCGGTTCTGTTTGTAAAGAAAAAGGATGGCTCGATGAGAATGTGCATTGATTACCGGTAATTGAACAAGGTTACAATTAAGAATAAGTATCCACTGTCGAGGATTGATGATTTGTTCGATCAGCTTCAGGGTGCCAAGTTATTTTCAAAGATTGACTTGAGATCTGGCTACCATCAGTTGAGGATTAGGGCATCCGATGTCCCTAAGACAGCATTCTGCACTCGGTACGGGCATTATGAGTTCTTGGTTATGTCATTTGGGTTGACCAATGTCCAAGAAGCCTTTATGGATTTGATGAACCGAGTGTTCAGGCCTTATTTGGACTCGTTCGTGATAGTCTTCATTGATGATATTTTGATATATTCCCGCAGCTGGGAGGAGCACGAGCAGCATTTTAGAGTGGTTCTTCAGACCTTGAGGGATAGTCAGTTATATGCTAAGTTCTCGAAGTGCGAGTTCTGGTTGAGCTCAGTTGCATTTCTGGGTCATGTTGTATCATCAGAGGGTTTTTAGGTTGATCCATAGAAGATTGAGCCAGTCAAGAACTGGCCTAGACCAGCATCAGCCACAGAGATTCGGAGTTTCTTGGGGTTAGTAGGTTACTATCGTCGGTTCGTGGAGGGGTTCTCATCTATTGCATCCCCAATGACCAGGTTGACCCAGAAGGGAGCCCAATTTAGATGGTCGGACGAGTGTGAGGCGAGCTTTCAGAAGCTCAAGACAGCTCTGACTACGGCACCGGTATTGGTTTTGCCCATAGGTTCAGGGCCTTATACAGTCTATTGTGATGCATCTCGTATTGGACTTGGCGCAATGTTGATGCAGGATGGCAAGGTAATTGCCTATGCTTCGAGGTAGTTGAAGGTTCATGAGAAGAACTATCCAGTGCATGATTTGGAGTTGGCAGCCATTGTTCACACATTGAAGATTTAGAGGCACTATCTGTATGGCATGGCGTGTGAGGTGTTCACGGATCATAAGAGTCTCCAGAATTTGTTCAAGCAAAAGGAGTTGAATTTGAGGCAGAGGAGGTGGTTGGAGTTGTTGAAAGATTATGACATCACTATCCTATATCACCCAGGAAAGGCCAATGTGGTGGCCGATGCCTTGAGTAGGAAGTCAGCCAGTATGGGCAGTCTTGTTTATATTCCGGTCGGCGAGAGACCGCTTGCTTTGGACGTTTAGGCTTTGGCCAATCAGTTAGTGAGGTTGGATATTTCTGAACCTAGTAGAGTATTAGCTTGCACGGTCGCTCGTTCTTCATTATGGGAGCATATCCGTGATCGGCAGTTTGATGATCCCCATTTGTGTGTCCTTAGAGACGCGGTGCAACGTGGAGGTGCCAAGCAGGTTACCTTAGGTAATGATGGAGTTTTGAGATTGCAGGGTCGAGTTTGTGTGCCTAATGTGGGTGGGCTTCGAGAGTTGATTTTAGAGGAGGCCCATAGCTCCCAATACTCTATTCATCCGGGCACCGCGAAGATGTATCAGGACTTGCGACAGCATTATTGGTGGCGTAGAATGAAGAAGGATATCGTTGCCTATGTGGGTCGGTGTTTGAATTGTCAGCAGGTTAAGTATAAGAATCAGAGCCCTGGTGGTTTATTTCAGAGGATTGAGCTTCCCGAGTGGAAGTGGGAGCGGATCACCATGGACTTCATTGTTGGGCTCCCGCAGACTCGGAGGAAGTTTGACGCAGTTTGGGTCATTGTTGATAGGCTGACTAAGTCAGCGCATTTCATTCCTGTGGCAGTCTCCTATTCATCCGAGAGGTTAGCTGAGATCTATATACGGGAGATTGTTCGCCTTCATGGTGTGCCGGTATCTATCATTTCGGACCAAGGTACGCAGTTTACCTCGCATTTCTAGAAAGCAGTCCAGCGAGAGTTAGGCACCCAGGTTAAGTTGAGTACAACATTTCATCCTCAGATGGACGGGCAGTCCGAACGGACTATTCAGATATTGGAGGATATGCTCCGAGCTTGTGTCATTGACTTTGGAGGTTCGTGGGATCAGTTCTTGCCTTTAGCAGAGTTTGCCTACAACAACAGCTACCAGTCGAGTATCCAGATGGCTCCTTATGAGGCTTTGTATGGTAGGCGATGTCGATCTCCGGTTGGATGGTTTGAGCCGGGAGAGGCTCGATTGTTGGGTACAGATTTGGTTTAGGAGGCTTTGGACAAGGTCAGGATCATTCAGGATAGACTTCGTACAGCTCAGTCCAGGCAAAAGAGCTATGTAGATCGAAAGGTTTGAGATGTGGCTTTCATGGTGGGTGAGCAGATATTTCTCCGGGTGTCGCCTATGAAGGGCGTGATGAGATTTGGTAAGAAGGGCAAGCTTAGCCCTAGGTTCATTGGTCCATTTGAGATTCTTGATCGAGTGGGAGAGGTGGCTTATAGACTTGCATTGCCACCGAGCCTATCAGCTGTAGATCCAGTGTTTCATGTGTCCATGCTTCAAAAATATCACGGCAATCCATCCCACGTGTTAGATTTCAGCACTGTCCAGTTAAAAAAGGGCTTATCTTATGAGGAGGAGCCGGTAGCTATTCTAGACCGGCAGGTTCGCCAGTTGAGGTCGAAGAGTTTTCCTTCGGTTCGTGTTCTATGGAGAGGTCATCCTCCTGAGGCATCGACCTGGGAGTCCGAGTCTGATATGTGGGACCGTTATCCTCACTTTTTTCCCAACTCAGGTATTTCCTTCTTATGTCCGTTCAAGGACGAACGGTTGTTTTAGAGGTGGAGAATGTGACGAAAGGGTCATCACTAGTTTTCTCCCTTTTCCCATGCTTCCGAGGCCTTGAAAACCTCACCTTTATTTGCCTCGATTTGCGTGAGCAGTCCAGGCGCGTAGCCGGAAAAGCTTATGTGTTAAATTATGTGAAATTTGATAAATTGTGGCTTTAAAATGGTTAAAGTTGACTTTGGTCAACATTTTGGGTAAACGGACCCGGACCCGTGATTTGACAGTCCCTGAGGGTCCATAGAAAACTATGGGACACAGGAAGATGCCCGGAATCAAAATCTGAGGTCCCGAGCCCGAGAAATGAATTTTTAAAAGAAATTGTTTTCTGAAATTTAATATGAAAATTTGAAATAAAAATGAATTAGAAAGCATTGGTATCGGGCCCGTATTTTGGTTTCGGCGCCCGGTACAGGTCTTATAAGTGGTTTAAGCACTTTCTGTGAAATTTGGTTGAAATCGGATGTCGTTTGACGTGATTCGGACTTGAATTCCAAAATTTGAAACTTGACGAAGTTTGAGAAAAACTAGTGATTTTGAGGCTTAATTCGTTGTTTGTGATGTTATTTTGGCGATTTAATCGCATGGTTAAGTTCGTAGGATGTTGTTGAGTTAGTGTGTGTGTTTGGTTAGGATCCCCGAGGGCTCGGGAGTGTTTCGGAGTGGTTTTGGCCTTAGAAAGAAAACTGCAGAAGTTTCTGTTCTGATGTTCTGGTATCCAATTATATGCAATCGCATAGGTAACATTGCGATTGCATAGAGTAATCCTTCAGGTGCCCCACATTTGTTCTATGCGATCACATAGATTCATCCGCGATCGCATAGCTTAGCCATATCCTTCAATGCGAACGCAACCTTTAATCCGCGTTCGCGTTTCATTAAGTCCAAACCTAGAATGCACAGCCTTTTCTTCTATGCGTTCGCAGCAGCCCTTCCGCGATCGCAATGACCGGCTTCCCCTTACCCTATGCAATCGCATTACCTTCTTCGCGATCGCATAGGGCATTTTTGCCCAATGATTTTAAGTACCCAAAACAGAACAGTGACGAGATTTAGTCCATATTTCACACGAGTTCTTCTTCTCCACAGCTCTTGAGCGAATTTTTGAGCACTTCTTCACCAAAGCTTCTTGGGTAAGTAAATTCCCACTCATTTCCTTCATCTTCCTTCATTAATTAATGAGTTTCTAAACCTAAATCATGTATTCTAGGGTTGAAATTGGGGGAAAAGGGGTAGAGTTAGGGCTTTTCGATTTTCTTTGATTTAGACCTCGTTTTGGGGTCGAATTTGAAAACAGATTGTATATCCGGGCTCGTGGGGGAATGGGTAACATGGAATTGGTTCGAACCTCGTGTTTGACCAAGCGGACCCGGGGTCAATTTTTAGAATTTTGGGAGGAAAGCTTAGAAATTCATATTTAGGCATTGAATTTAGTTTGTTTAGCTATTATTAATATTGTAAAGTCAATATTTCATAGATTCGACTGAGTTGGAGCCGAATTCGAGGGGTAAAGCTATACTAGAGGCTTGAGTTGAGTTTGGAGCATTCTAGGTAAGTGTTTGTTCTAACTTTGGCTTGAGGGAATAGGATTAGAGTGTTGTTTGCTATTTGCTAATTGTTGAGTATGGTGTATAGGCATGGTGACGAGTATCTATACACCGGAGTCTAGCATGACCGTGAGTCTTATTTGTGTTTATTCGGATTTTGTGATACCTCTTCCTTGTTAAATTGATAAATTTCATATAATGTGAAGAGTTTGAGGAAGAATTATGATTTGTACATTCTTGGAGCATTGGCTCGAGTATATCATAAAGCATGAAAGTTTAAGAAATGATTGAACCCCTTGGGAGCGTTGGCTCATGCGGTAAAGTGGGATAAGAGGTAAAAGTAAAAGAAAGAGAAAAAAATATTGAATTGCTCCCTTGCCGGGATGCTTGTTGCTTTGTTGACTATCTCCCTTGCTGGGATGCTGAGATTATTGATATTGTTCCCTTGCCGGGTTTTTAACTGCTTAATTGTGCTCCCTTGCCGGGAGTTAGCTGTTTATTTGTATTCCCTTGCCGGGATTTCTATCATTATTTGTCTATTCCCTTGCCCCTTGTTTGTGATTGTTGCTTGGGTGAGGAAGAGTGATAAAGCACGAAGGGTGATGTCGTGCATTGTTTGCTATTGTGAGGAAAGAGTGTAAAGCACGAAGGGTGATGTCGTGCCGCACGATGTACCATTCCGTGCCGATTTTATTAATTATATAGTGAGGAAAGAGAGTAAAAGCATGAAGGGTGATGTCGTGCATATTTCATTTATATGATTGCTTTGGTGAGGACGAGAGCGTAAAGCACGAAGGGTGATGCCGTGTATTTGTTGTTTTCTAATTCTTTGTTGATATCCGAGTTATGTTGTTTCTTTCATTACTTGTTCTTATTTGATTTACTTTGAGGTTATAGATTTCCTTACCCTATTTCCCTTGTGATTGTTGTTTGGCTGAGGAAGAGCGTAAAGCACGAAGAGTGGTGCCGTGTATTGTTTTGGTGAGGACGAGAGTAAAAGCTCGAAGGGTGATGCCGTGCAAATTGTTGGCTTTTGATTCTTATTGACATTCTGGCTTTGTTACTTCTTTCTGTTATTGAGGATTTCTATTTGAAACTGTTAGCTCCCCATAGCATGCTTCCCCCCCCCCCCTTAGCTGTTAAATTCTGTATATTTCCTTTTATTGCATATATCTGCACAGGTTGTTTTTGGTAGGTCCTGTCTAGCCTCGTCACTACTTCGTCGGGGTTAGGCCATGCACTTACCAGCACATAGGGTCGGTTGTGCTGATGCTACACTCTGTGCATCTTTTTGCACAGATCCAGGAGCAGCTTTTGGACCTCAGCAGTAGGATTTGATCGGGAGCTGACTTCAGTCCAGAGACACCGAGGTACCCTTGCTGACGTCCGCAAGCCCGGAGTCTCTCTCTCGTTATTCAGTTTGTTATCTTTTGTACCGAAACAAACAGTTTATAAATTTCTTTCAGACGATTGTATTTAGTAAATCTTAGAAGTTCGTGAGCATTGTGACACCAATCTTGGGTTGAGGATTATGTTAAACTTTCCGCATTTCTATTCAGTTTTTATATAAGTTAAGACTTCCGCTTGAAATTTTAATTATGTTGCCTTTATTACATGTTGACAATTATGGAAAAGAATGTGTGTTAAACGAAAGGTAATTTAAGTTGGCTTGCCTAGCTCCTATTATTAGGCGCCATCACGACCCCAAGGGTGGGAAATCTGGGTCGTGACATTTATGGACTCATTAATAAAGTTTTAACTATTACCTTAGATAATGCTTCTTCTAAACAACCGCAGCAAATATCTTAAAATCTAGACTTTGTCCAATTAATCCAACAATTTTTCATGTTAGATGTGCATGCCATATTTTTAACTTGGTTGTAAAAGATGGTCTTAATTTATTTTCTGATGCTAGCAGTAAAATACAACATGCTTGTGGCTATATTTTTCGTGCTCATAAATAAAGTAAAATTCGTGAATTTGCTCAACAATGTGCTAGTGCTAACCTTCCATTTAGAAAAGTTCCAAAAGATATTTGTACTAGGTGGAATTCTACTTATGAAATGCTTAAAGTTGCTTATGATTATCGGGTGCCTATCCAAAAAGTATTTAATATGCATAATGCTCACCCTGTTGATCAAATTGTTGATTCTGATTGGGATGAGATCAGAGAGCTTACTAAATTTTTAGAAAAATTTTATTATGCTACAAAATAATTTTCTGGTATATATTATCCTACTGTTATACAAATATTATGGTATATTTGTGGAATTTCTGTTGTATTTGGTAAGTATAAAACAAATCAAACTTATGCACCGGCCATTAAAGAAATGATTTTAAAATTTTAAAAGTATTTTTTCCCTATTCCCGAAGTTTATTTAATTTCTACTCTACTTAACCCATCTTTATAACTAAGACGTGCAAAGGGACTTGTTCGTAAAATTTATGAGAATTTAGAAATTCAAGAAAATGAACAATCATCTCTCGAAAACTGTCAAGCTAGCATATATTCTTATGCTAGATCAATGTTAGATAAATATAAATCTATGGGTACAACTGGTTGTGAAACTGCTCCTTCTACTTTTAAGTCTAGAGCAGAAGTTTTATGGGAAGATATGGAGATATAATAGGTTTTGATTCCTCTATTGATGATGAACTTGATTCTTATCTTAATCAAGGATTGGAAAATATTAAAGACGAAGAAGGCAAGGAACAACTTTTGTCATGGTGGAGGGAGCGTGGCAAGGCTTTTCCAACACTTTCAATTATGGTCCGAGATATCCTGGCTATTCAAGCATCATCAGTAGCATCGGAGAGTGCTTTTAGCGCGGCAAGATTTCAAATTGGAGATCATAGACATTCATTAGCGGAGGACAGTCTAGAGATTTCCGTATTATTCAGAGATTGGATTAATGCAGAAAGAAGAAATCTTGGTTTTGAAAAATTAACCACTAGGGAAGAAGAAGAATACAATGAGATACTAACCACTGGGAGCGATGACGGCATGGAGCTCATGGAACATCAATCAACATTGCCAATTCCAGCAGAATGTCCGAGAGATATTATTGATAAGTTACAAAGAAGCTATATAGGAGCTTACAAATATTAGTATGATAATTTGTAATTGGCTACTAAGAGGCCTAGTTCAAACAGAACCCTTCCTAGAAGGTGGCTGCGTAGATTAGGTGCTCTTCAAAAGAATTATATTTGTATTTGAGATTTGAAAGTTCTATTAATAAAATAAAAGGCTCTAAGTGTTGAATTTTATTTATGAATTATCTTAGTTACTTAATAGTTAATACTTTGAAATTATATTAAATATATTATAACTCTATTATAAATTTACAATTACTAGAATATTTCATTACAAGTCTTTTGTTTTAATATTTTATAATTCTTTACTTAATTTTTAATTTTCATTTTAACATAGTAGTATTTAAGTTTATTAAATAAGTCAAAAATCTAGCCGTTGCAAAGTTTAAAAACATAGTAATTTTCAAAAAAACTAGACGTTTTATTTTAAAAAAATACACTTAAGGCCCACGAACCCGTCCCGTCCCATCCCGTTTGTTAGCGGGACATGATGGGATGAATGTTTTGTCCCGTTTGTCCCATCCCGTTTTGTCCCGTCCCGCCACCATCCCGCTTAAATATTGTCCCGTCCCATCCCATCCCGTTAATTTGGTCTCGTCCTGTCCCGTCCCGTTGGACAGCCATATTGAAACCAATACTTCATTCTAATTGGTTGATGAGGTAGGCCATTTCTCTTATAAAAGAAGAGCTTCGGCTCTCATTTCTACATACCAACAAAGAGAGAAAGAAAGAGTGGGGCATCACATACATAATATAAGAAAATAGTCTGTGAGAAAAATAGAGAGCGAGCGATATTGTAGTGAGGTGGAAATATCAAAAGAGAGTTATTTCTATTGAGTGTTGTAGTGGTCTTTGGAGTATTTTACTCGAACCTACAAAGTGTAAAATTCTGTCCTATAGTGATATCAGTTGCTCATCTCAGGGTCGTGATTTTTCTCTTATTCAAAAAGGTTTTTCACGTAAAAATCTTGATATCATTATCACTCTTTTATTCTTGTTAATTACCGTATCTCAGTGCTATGTTATTATTTCGCTAGTGTTACCGTGAATATAATTTTTGTGGGGGTTTATTCCCAATAACTGGTATCAGAACACATGTTTTACTCGTTCACAGAAATACTATTCATTGTTGGTAGTGCTATAACAACAACAACAACCCAGTGTTATCCCACTAGTGGGGTCTAGAGAGGGTAGTGTGTACGCAGACCTTACCCCTACCCTGAAGGAGTAGAGAGTCTACTTCCGAAAGACCCTCGGCTCAATAAGACAAAAGGACAAAAGAAAACAATATTAGTAACACCACAGAAACAATATGAAAGAAATACATATATATATGAGAAAAATAAGAACATGAAATCAAGAGGAATGATACCAAGCAAAAGCAAAATAGTATCCTTACCAAACTAGTCCCCCAAAGTTATGACATAAGACAATACTCAGCTGCCTCCTAGCCTACAACCTTAATACTCGACCTCCACATATTCCTATCAAGTGCCATGTCCTCGGAAATCTGAAGCATCGCCATATCCTGCCTAATCACCTCCCCCCAATACTTCTTAGGCCGCCCTCTACCTCTTCTCGAGCCTTCCACAACCAGCCATTCACACCTCCTTACCGGAGCATCTGGGCTTCTCCTCTGAACATGCCCGAACCACCTGAGCCTTGCTTCCTGCATCTTGTCATCAATGGGAGCCACGCACACCTTCTCTCGAATATCATCATTCCTAATCTTATCCATCCTACTATGCCCGCACATCCACCTCAACATCCTCATTTATGCTACCTTCATCTTCTGGATATGTGATTTCTTAATAGGCCAACACTCAGCCCCATACATCATGGTCGGCCTAACCACCGCTTTATATAACTTACCTTTGAGTGTCAGTGGCACTCTTTTGTCACACAATACTCCAGATGCTAACCTCCACTTCATCCATCCTACCCCGATACGGTGTGTAACATCCTCGTCGATCTCCCCTCCCCCCTGGATAACCGACCTAAGGTACTTGAAACTGTCTCACCTTTGGATGACCTGTGATTCAAGCCTCACATCCACGCCCACTTCCCTCTGCTCAGCGCTGAACTTACACTCCAGGTATTCTGTCTTTGTCCTGCTAAGATTGAAACCCTTAGATTCAAGAGCTTGTCTCCAAACCTCCAATTTCTCGTTAACACCGGTTCGCGTCTCATCAATTAGAACTATGTCATCAGCGAATAGCATGCACCATGGCACATCCCATTGAATGTGATGTGTTAACGCATCCATCACCAGGGCGAATAGGAATGGATTGAGCGCAGAACCTTGGTGTAACCCCATAAAAACCGGAAAATCGGTAGTGCTATACTCGGTGAAAAATAAAAAGGTCCTAAGTAAAGTACGAGGTAGAAAAATTCAACGGAGATAACGATTTCTCAACATGGCAAAGAAGGATGAGGGATCTACTCATCCAAAAATGATTACACAAAGTACTAGATGTTGATGCCAAAAGGCCCAATACCATGAAAGCTGAGGATTGGGCTGACTTGGATAAAAGGGCTGCTAGTGTAATCAGGTTACACTTATCAAATGATATGGTAAATAACATATTGATGAAGACACCGTATGTGGCATTTGGACAAGGTTGGAAAGCCTGTACATGTCCAAAATGCTAACAAATAAATTGTACTTGAAGAAGTAGCTATACACCCTACACATGGGATAAGGTACGAATTTTTTGTCACATTTAAATGTGTTTAACTGCTCTGATGGTAAGCAACCTCCACTTCCAACCAAGAGGTTGTGAGTTCGAGTCTCCCCAAGAGCAAGGTGGGAAGTTCTTGGAGGGAAGGATGTCGGGGGTCTATTTGGAAACAGCCTCTCTACCCTAGGGTAGGGGTAAGGTCTGCGTACACACTACCCTCCCCAGACTCCACTAAGTGGGATTATACTGGGTTGTTGTTATCGTTGTTGTTGTTGTATTTAAATGTGTTTAACGGACTAATCACACAGCTCGCCAATCTCTGAGTGAAAATCGAGGAAGAAGATAAATCCATCTTGTTATTGAACTCGTTGCCATCTTCATACAATAATTTGGCAACAACCATCATACACGGTAAGACTACTATTGAGTTGAAAGGTGTCACATCAGCTCTTCTATTGAATGAGAAGATGAGAAAGAAGCCTGAAAATCAAGGACATGCTCTCATTACAGAAGGTAGAGGCGGTAGTTATCAAAGGAGTTCAAGCAACTATGGTAGATTCGGAGTTAGAGGGAAGTCTAAGAACCAATCCAAATCAAGAGCTAGAAATTACTATAATTATGATCAACCAGGTCACTTCAAAAGAGATTGCCTAAATCCAAGGAAGGGCAAAGGTGAAAGTAGTGGCCAGAAGAATGACGACAACACAACCGCCATGGTGCAAAATAATGATAATGTTGTCCTCATTATAAATGAGGAAGATGAATGAATGCACTTATCAGGTCCAGAGTCAGAATAGGTGGTTGATACAATAGCATCTTACCATGCCACACAGGTAAGAGAATTTTTTTGCAGCTATGTAACAGGTGATTTTGGAACTGTGATAATGGATAACACGAGTTACTCAAAGATTGCGGGGATGGTGACATTCGTATCAAGAAAAATGTCGGATGTACATTGGTTCTAAAGGACGTGCATTATGTACCTGATTTACGAATGAACTTGATCTCGGGAATTGCTTTAGACCGAGATGGATACGAGAACTATTTTGCAAATCAAAAGTGGAGACTCACCAAGGGATCATTGGTGATTGTAAAGGGAGTTGCTCGTGGCACGTTGTACATGACAAATGCAGAAATATGCCAAGGTGAATTGAACGCGGCACTAGATGAGATTTTTGTAGATTTGTGGCACAAAAGAATGGGTCATATGAGCGAGAAGGGATCACAGATTCTTGCCAAGAAATCACTCATTTCTTATGCCAAAGGTACAACGGTAAAATCTTGTGACTACTGCTTATTTGGTTAGCAACATAGAGTCTCATTTCAGACATCGTCTGAAAGAAAATTGAATATACTTGATTTGATATATTCTGATGTTTGTGGTCCATTAGAAATTGAATCGATGGGCGGTAACAAATATTTTGTTACTTTTATTAATGATGCTTCATGAAAATTATGGGTTTGTATTTTGAAAACCAAAGATCAGGTGTTTCAAGCTCTAGTGGAAAGAGAGACAGTCCAAAAGCTAAAGCATCTCTGAAGTGACAATGGAGGTGAGTACAATTCAAGGAAATTTGAATCGTTCGAGCCATGGGATCAGACATGAAAAGACAGTTCCTAGAACCCCATAGCACAATGATGTAGACAAAAGAATTAACCGCACCATTATGGAGAAGGTGAGAAGCATGCTCAAAATGGCTAAACTACCTAAGTCATTCGAGGGTGAAGCAGTTCAGATAGTCTGTTACCTAATCAATAGGAGTCCATCAGTTTCGTTGGCGTTTGACATCCCAGAGAGAGTTTGGACCAACAAGGAGGTGTTTTACTCGCATCTGAAGGTGTTTGATTGTAGAGCTTTTACACATATACCAAAGGAGCAAAGAACAAAGTTGGATGATAAATTTGTTCCCTCCATATTCATCGGATATGAAGATGAATAGTTTAGGTATAGATTGTGGGATCCTATAAAGAATAAGGTCATCGGAAGCATAGATGTAGTTTTCCAAGAAAGTGAAGTTCGAACGGCTGATGATATGCCAAAGAAGGCCAAGAATGGTATAATCCCTGACCTTGTTATTACTTCTAACAATCCCATAAGTGCAGAAAGTAGGACCGATAAGGTTGCCGAGCAGGGGGAGAAACCTGATGAGGTTATTGAGCAAGAGGAGCAACTTGATGATGGTGTCGAGCAAGTGGAGCACCCCACTCAGGGAGAAGAACAACCTCAACCTTTGAGGAGATCAGAAGGCCAAGGGTAGAGTCATGCAGATACCCTTCACAAAGTATGTGCTCATCAGTGAAGAGGAGGAGCCAGAAAGTCTTAAGGAGGTGTTTTCCCATCCAGAAAAGAACCAGTGGATGAAAGCCATGCAAGAAGAGATGGAATCTCTATAAAACAAATGGCACATACAAGCTGGTTGAACTTCCAAAGGGTAAAAGACCACTCAAATGAAAATGAGCCTTTATACTCAAGAAAGATAGAAATGGTAAGCTGGTCAGATACAAAGCTCGATTAGTGGTAAAAGGCTTCGAATAGAAGAAAGATATTGATTTTGATGAAAAATTTTCACCTGTTGTCAAAATGACTTCTATTCAAACAATCTTGAGCTTAACGGCTAGCCTAGATCTTGAAGTGGAGCAGTTGAACGTGAAAACTGCATTTCTTCATGGAGAATTGGAAGAGGAGATTTATATGGAGCAGCCAAAAGGATTTGAAGTAGCTGGAAAGAACCACATAGTCTGCAAATTGAATAAGAGTCTTTATGGATTAAAGCAAGCACCAGGGCAGTGGTACATGAAGTTTGACTCATTCATGAAAAGTCAAACATACATAAAGACCTATTCTGATCCATGTATATACTTCAAAAGATTTTCTGAGAATAACTTTATTATATTATTATTGTATGTGAATGACATGGTGATTGTAGGACAAGAAAGGAGTTGATTGAAAAATTGAAGAGAGATTTGTCCAGTGTACTGGAACGTTTCAACATGAAAAGTGCTAAGCCAATCAGAACACCTCTTGATGGTCATCTAAAGTTGAGCAAGAAGATGTGTCCTACAATAGTGGAGGAGAAAAGAAACATGCCTAGAGTTCCTTATTCTTCAGCACCCGAAAGCTTGATGTATGCGATGGTATACACCAAACCAGATATTGCTCATGCAATTGGTGTTGTTAGCAGATTCCTTGAAAATCCTGGAAAAGAACATTGGAAGCAGTTAAGTGGATACTCAGGTACCTAAGAGGTACTGTAGGAGATTGCTTGGAGGATCTGATCCAATCTTGAAGGGCTACACAGATGCTAATATAGCAGGTGTGAGCACGTGATTTTTGGCCTATATGAATTACTCCCATAAATTCAAGAAAAATAATTTTCTCCATTGTTTGCAATTTTGTGGATTTTTGTGGCATTTTCTATTATTGTTTGCATATTATCTGTGCATGTTTATTTTGTTTAATTAATGAAAAATACAAAAATATGTTGCATTTGCATTTAGAATTTAATTTCACTTTTTAGGATTAATTAACAAATTAGTTGTTTGTTTTATGAAAATGGAAAAATCACAGAAAAAAATAGTTTATTTTGCACTTTTAATTTTAATTGTGAATTTTGGTAGTTTTTCCTTCAATTTGGTTTTATTTAATTATAGAAAGCATTATTTGTAGTAATTAATTTTATAAGATAATTTGGTTTAGGAATTAATTTAGGATTTATTTTTAGTTTTATTTTAAAAGAAATTAAAAAAAGTAAAAGGAAAAGAAAAAGAAAGCAAAAGAATGAGAAGTCAATTTTGGGCCTTTAATCTTAAATCCCCTTAGCCCAAATCTCTTGGCCCCAAATACTCGCCTAGTACCCACTTACCTGAGGCCCAAACTCGTTCCCCACCTGGTCCCCCTCAACAACCCAAAACGACCCCGTTTTAGTTAGTTTGATTAGGGCCGTCGATGTTCTTTGATCGGATGGTCGAGAACTGCCTCCCCTAGACTATTAAACTGTCCGAACACGGTAAATCTCTCCCTCAAACTCAAAACCCTAGAGACATAACCTACCCGCCCCAAACCCCTCAGCTTATCTGCCGGTGGCGCTACCCCAACCCCACCCAAATTCACACCAAACAACCACCACACTCTCCTCATCTCATATCTACCACCAATTTCCCCAAAACCCTCACCCATTTGCTTCAATTCCAAATCTGAAATTCCAAAAAAAAAAAAACCTAATCCGTTCCTCGTTCTGATCTCTAATGGTTTCAAGGCTCGATCCGAGCCAAAATTTATGCCAGTCGATTGTTCTCAGTAAGCACAATCGATTAGTGTTATTTTTGGCTCATTTCGAAGCTCGCTGGATTCCGGCCAAATCAACACTGACCGACCCAACTTCGTCGTCATCGTTCATCGATTCACTTCGCTGTGTCAAGATATCATGGCGTTCAATTGGTATTGCCCACTCTCTTGTCCCACGACTCTACTAGTTGAGTATTTCTGTTTCTTGTTTTTTTTACTTGCTTCATTTCTGTCTTATTTTCTTTAATAATGAAGTTCATTTAGTTGGTAATTAATGTTAGGTTTAATCGCAAAGTTTGGAATTATTGTTTATTTTCTTTTTCTAAATTTGAACTTCTTTGCTTGATCATTCGTGATGGTTTATGTTCTTGTATTAACTGTGGTCAATCATTGACCCAGTTAAGAGACTCGTTCATTTGGGGTCATGGGTTAACTTGACCTAGGTAAGTAATTAAAAAGTAAATACATGGGTGTCCAGGGTAAATATAGGGATTCAAGGGATAAGAGAATCAAATTCTGTTAGGATAGAAGGTTCCAAAGAATAGGATAAGAGCTGAAAGTTTCAGATATTTTTGAAAAGAGTTAAAAGGGTAAAATATAACTAAGGAAGGAGGGGTAAATAAGGAATTGGATAACTGTACTAGGGCTGCCTTAGGCATGCCTATATAAGCTATCTTTCCATTTTTTTTTATTTTTTTTTTGGTAATCCGCTAGGCAAGCGCCCAGGGCTAATTTTTATATATAACGAAATCAAAATCATACAATACAAAGGGTACAATCTCAGGAGGTCTTGCACAAACAAAGCGTACAATCTCAGGAGGTCTTGCAAAATGGAAATAATAACCTATGTTTGTTACGTAGTACCTAATACCAATAGCGAGTAGTGGACTCAAAATTGGTATCACATATGAACTAATGTACGCATTGATATAGTATTGTAGCCCATGCATCAGATTATCTCTTAAGTCCAATTTCGAAAATATTACTTCCAAGCCTTGTACTCGAATTCTTGTCTCTGCCCCGATTAGTTGGTGGTATTTGCTTGAATATTCCCTATTAATCCTCCGCTGTAAATAAGAGTTCCAAAAAATGCTCGCACTTACTTGTGATAGATCCCTTATGATTGCATATGATTGAAAGCTGAAGAGACTATTTCCTTCGAACATGGCTGCCCAGCATGTGTCATGTTCTCCTCTCGTGTGATTTGTTTTGCAACATGGAAAGATGGTCCATGAATTTAATATATACTGCACGAGACCCCAGATTAATAACCCAATGTGCTTGTCTTCATTATCAACTTCATTGTTTGGTATTTGAACCCATACTTCACATCCTTTTGCTCCTTTTGATACATGAGTTTGTATTTCCAAAAAATCCTGATTGCATAGCTCAATGTCTTTCCTGTCACAAGTTACAAACAGCATCATGCGATCGAATTGCATTGGCCAGTACATTTTGCATTTGTTTAATGTATCTATCGTCCGTAAGGGATCTAGTTTTATTGTCTCAAGGCGCCTATCTACATTGTGAAGCATATCCGTTGGTCTGTGCACCCACGCCTCTATGCCTTTTGCTCCTAACGAGTAATCATCCTCAGCCTTATTCCAGTTTTTTGAGCTCCTCTTTTGTTCTGCTTGTGTCTGTATCACTGATGCTAATAGGCAGCTATATGTTATCCATGTTGTACAACCTGTGATTTCCCTTAGAGAATAACTGTATATGTCTCCCTTGAACTGAATTTCTACATCATTATTTTTCTAGTTGTGTCTTATCCTTTTTGTGCTTGCCATATTTTCTTCTTCAAGGGAATGAGCACCTAGTGCTAATACCTCCCTTTGAAGTCGTAATAAATGGAGAAGCATTTGTAGCACGACTGAGCTGTTGTTGAACCTTCTTTGCAGTATATGTTTTGAGTTGTTACTTTGTGTTGCCATCTGTTGTTGTAATATGGAGTGTGCAGTTAACTTCCGTTGGAGAATCATCAGAAAAAATGGCCCAGGTATAGTTAAATTTCCTGCAAAAGAACAAACCATGTTAGAAATAACCATGAGCTCTTCCCCTAGGATTTGCTCATGATATCCACTGCATAGATCTTTCAGATGCATCCCTTGCATTTGGTCACCATTCTTTTCCTTATTCCTTACACAACCTTTGCTCATCAGTTCTAACATCTTATAACTTTGATTCTCAAATTTGGACATCTAAGTTTGTCTACATTGATTAACCTTCTTCCTTGTGTATCCAGCTGGTGAAACTCGTGGCATTCCAGATTTCCCATGTCGAGTGCATAGTTTGCCAGGTGATCAGCAAGTTTATTGCCCTCCCTATAAATATGAGACACTCTTCCATTACCCCCTGTTAACAATTCCTTTATTTCCTCCACCTCCTCCTCTATGATCCAAGGAGGTTTTCAATTTCCTTCAATGGTATTTTTCAGAAGCATTGAATCAGTTTCAAGCCATATTTGCTGTGTATGATGAATGGTGCAGTATCTCAAAGCCTCCAAAATAGCTCTTGCTTCAGCTTGTGTATTAGTAGTTTCCTTAATCTCCTTCCCAACTGCATATACTAAATCCCCATTATCATTTCTGATGCAGTAACCTATCGAGCTCCTACCTGGGTTTCCCCTTGATGCCCCGTCAGTGTTAATCTTAATCCAACCAGCAAGAGGGAATTCCCAAGTCACCTTATTGAACTTCAGTATTGGCCTATAGTTTTCCATCATATTTAGCACATCTGGCCATCTGTGTGGGACAAAGATAATGCCTAGTTTTCTAACCTTGACCAGAGATTGAATTGTAGTACAAATCTGATGCACTACCCTATTGATCGAGACAGGTTCGTCATTCTTATTGCAATTTCTTCTTTTCTATAACTCCCAAACAATGATACTTGGTAGTGTAAGAAAAATTTGTTTAAGGCGTTGAATTACATTGACTGACCAACATCTAACAATGGCCTGATGCAGGCTCAATCCCTCAAGAGATAAACCTGCATACGAGAAGAAATATGTCCACACCTTCTTTGTTGCGTAAGATGTAAAAACACATGGTCTACTATTTCCTCTTGTGGCTTCACACAACACTAGCATTCGATGCCATTCTGTATCCCATTCTCTTTATTGCATCATCTAAAGGTAGCCTACCCTTCCACAATTTCCACATGAAGAAAGAAATCTTAAAAGGTAGTCCCTTTACCCACATGCTCTTGTAGGTAATGGTAGTTCCTTTTCTTTTCCTTAGATATTCCCAAGCTGTTTTAGTAGAAAATGTCCCTTTTGTTTCCAAGTTCCAAATAGGTTTATCCATGATATTAGAAGAAGTGGGAGGTGCAATGTTGTCCAAAATGTGTTTAGCAAACTCTTCAGGAAGCAAATCGTACAGTTTAAAATAATCCCACCCTCCTCCATTCACAACATCGTAGACATTTTGAGTCGTTTCATCACAAAAGAAATCTGGTGGGGTGACAAAATAAAGAGCACCTAGGCCAGTCTAGTTATCAAACCAAAAAAGGGCAGATCCCATTTTTAGTTTCCATTCAATCAAATGCTCCACAAGATCCCTACATTGTAGCATTTTTCTCCAAATATGTGAGCCATTTTTCCAAGGAACAACTAGGGCATTTAGTTTCTTGCAGTATTGTTGACTTATGAATGAGCTCCAAAGTGATGGTTTAGTCCTAAACCTCCACCATAGTTTACAGAATAGGGCTTTGGCCGTATCATGTAGTGATTGGAATCCTACACCTCCTTCTTCGTTAGGCAAGCAAAGTGTATGCCAAGAAGCCCAATGCCTAGCCCTACCATCTACTGAGTTGCTCCAAAAGAATTTAGCAAAAAGCTTATAGAGTTTGTTTAGAACAAATGTTGGAGGGTTGACAGCTGATAACAAAATGTACGGGTATGCTTTGCAAGACATGAGCAATCAAAACAGCCCTTCCTCCGATGGACAGCAATTTCCCTTTCCAGGATTGTAGTTTGTCCAGAACTTTGCTCATAAGTCCTTCATAGAATTCCATCTTTCTTATAGTGTAGAAGATCGGGCATCCCAGGTAAATGAGTGGGAAATCTTGCCTTTCAATCCCTGTAATCCCTTCCACATTTCTGATCACAACATCACTGGTGAAATGGTGCATGTATATTGCAGACTTGGTTTTGTTTATCAGCTGTCCGGATGCTACTTCATAAGCTGTCAATATATCCATGATCAGTTGTAGTGAAGTATCATCGGATGATACAAAGATGATTGTATCGTCGGCATAAGACAAATGATTAATCTTGGGACTCCACTTAGGTAAGCCAAAACCATTAAACTGAGAGTTCAAGTGTAATGAATTTAATCCTCTTGAAAGTGCTTCTGCTGCAAGTATGAATAAGGTCGGAGATAGTGGATCTCCTTGTTTCACCCTTCTTGTTGATTTGAAGAAACCATGGGGTTGCCCATTTATAAGCACTAAGTAAAAATTATTAGAAATAATTCCAAACACCACATCAATAAATCTCTCCCCGAAACCCATTTTTCTTAGAACCTTCGTTAAGAAGAGCCAAGATAATCTATCATAGGCTTTTGTCATGTCAAGTTTAATGACGACATTTGGTCCTGCCTTGGTTCTGAGCCTTATATCAGTTATAATTTCTTGAGTAAGCAACACATTTTCTACAATGCTTCTTCCTTTTACAAATCCCGCTTGCTCCTCAGAGATAAGATTAGGTAGAAATCCAACTAACCTTTCATGAATGACCCTTGAGAAGACCTTGTTGATGAAGTTACTCAAACTAATTGGTCTCATGTCTGAAAAGCTGATAACATCTTTCTTTTTTGGAATTAACACTATGTTAGAATGAGTTATAAACTTAGGTATTTCTTACCCGTTGAAAAATGCCTTAACCATTTGTACCACATCTTCACTTATGATATCCCAACAAGATTTGAAAAAATTGTCATTGAAACCATCCGGACCCCCCGCACTATCCCCATTCAATCCAAAAACAACTCGTTTTACTTCTTCACATATTGGTTGTCTTATTAAATCAAGGTTCTGCTCTGGAGTTATTAACTGAGGGATGTGATCGATGATATCAAAATTGTTGGGCATAGCCTCCTCATGAAACTGAGCTGTAAGACCCTCACTACCTCTTCAGCAATTGTTTCCTGTTCTTCGAGCCACATACCATTACTATCTTGGATCCTCTTCAGTTGCAAACATTTTCTTCTTCCTCGAACTTGAGCATGGAAAAACTTCGTGTTTCTGACTCTATTTTGAGACCATGCCATGCCTGATTTCTGCTTCCATATTCCTCTTCCAGTGCCATGACCTTAAAAAGGTCAGCCTGCACTCTTTGCAGCCTTTCTCTATTCTATAACGTCGACCATAGGACAAACTGAGCCTCATGAACTTTCACAACCTCTTCTAAGCTCGAAAGCTTTTGAAAAATATCACCATAGGTAGCCTTACTCCATGTTGAGAGAACTTTCTTCAGTTTCTTCAGTTTATGGTTGAACATGGTGAATGGATTAGCGAAACAATCTGCCTGCCAGTTCTGTCTAACAACTTCGTGAAAGGACTCATTTTTTAACCAGAAATTTAAGAATCTGAAGGATTTCTTAATTGGTGCCACTTCTGGACTTAGTTTAATCAGCAAAAGGCTATGTCTGACCCAATTTTTGTCAAATGTCCACCTCTATTCCAGGCCATAAATTCTGGAATTTGAGATTAGCCAAACACCTATCCAATCGCTTAAAGATACAGTTATCTTCAGCCCTTCCGTTCCACCATGTATAAATACTCCCTTTGAAACCAAGATCAAAAAGATTGCTAGTGTTAATACAGTGTCGAAAGTTATCGACCTCGTTGATGTGGACTTCTCTTATTCATCCCATATCACATTAAAATCTCCCCCTACAATCCATGGAAGATTCATGTCACTTCCTAAAGAATACAAAGAATCCCAAAGTTCAGTCCTTTCAATAGCGTCGCATTTAGCATACACCATGGTAAGGTAGAATTCTTGCTGATCTTCAATATCAAACACCTTTAAAGTCAGTTGTTGTACCTTGTCCATGACCACTGTTACTTCAAATCTTTCACTAAAGAATGCCCAAATTTTGTTTGACACATTTGAAATAGCTAGTGGAAGGTCAATTTTCCTCTGATATTTCTCTAGCTTTTTCCTTTGTTGCTTTGGTTCCATCAAGCCTATGAACTGTAATTTGTGCTGCTTATGCATTAGTATTAATCTTTCAAAAGCTCTTTGTGTCTTAACCGACCGGATATTCCAAATCATAGCATTCATTATTAAATAGTGGATTTGGAAATTGTCCTCCTTGTTTGCACTCCAGGTGCTTGTGTATTTGGTTCCTTAGCCTGTTTTCTTCTCCCTCTTCCTGCTGATTTTACTTTCTCCATTATTCTTGGTGAAATATCTCCTTGCATAACAACATGAATAAAATTCTGTTTTGTCGACTCTGCATCCATGTCTTTTCCTTTGCCCCGCTGATCACTTTCATCTTCATTGTGAATTTCTCGAGCTGCCAACTGCTTGTTAGAACTATTTGGAATTAAGTTCTTGCCTGTCTTCTCCTTTTAAGCTTGGCCATCTAACTCTTTTGTTTTTGGTATTGTAACTGGAATAGCCTGGACTTGTGTAGGAGATTTAGGATCACCTACTTTATCAATTTCCAGATGATTGATCAATTGGGCATCCATAGCTACTTGATTTTCTGCACCTGTATCTCCTGGATCAATAGGATCACCTTCTTTATCAATTTCAAATTGCTTGATCAATTGTGCGTCCATCGCTACTTGATTTTCTGCACCTGTATCTCCTGTATCCATAGGGACAGATGTCCCAGCTTCAATTAAATCGTCCCTGGGCAGATCTTCTGTTGATTTTGAAGTATCAGTTTCTTGTTGTATCAACAGCTTCTCATTGTTATCATTGACGGCAAACTGTTTCTCTACTTCCTCATCTATTTGTTCCTCAGATTGATTGCACCATAATTTTCCTCCTATAAAATCAATCATGTCTTGGAAGTCTTCTTGTTTTCAATAGCAGCTGTGTCAATAGATTGTGATGGTATCTCTTGACATGATTGATTGGTAGTAACAATATTGGTAAATGCTCTATTGATCCATTGGTTGGTGGGTTCATTCACCTTCTGCCTTTGGTTGCCATCTTCATTAGGTGCTTCAGTTATTCCTCTTGCTTGTAGTGTAGATATATCTTTGTTTGATTCACCATGTGCTCCCTTTACTGCTACTACATTACCCTTGAAAGATGTAAATGTTTTGTTGACCATATTTGATGATGCACTCCCTATATTTGCAGGTTTAAAGGCTGTTGCAGCTGCATTCAAAGGCCAAAATTTATTGGCACCTTGGCTATTTATTATTCGACCTGAGGTCTCCTCCACAAGTACAAGTTGATTGTCTTTATTACTCTCACTATCATCCACCTCTAACACAGCAAATTTGTTGGTTGTTTGGACTTGTTGTGCAGTAGCAACAGACACAATTTCCCTTCCAGATGGCACTATCTCTTTTCCAGTAATATTTTGTGGTTCCTTATGATTTGCAGTAGTCTTTACTCGATGGTCCCTTACTTCTTTCCATTGTTACTTACCAATGACAGTCGTATTAGCCACATTGCCTACAACTTTTCCATTTGACAGAATCATTACAGGTTGATTGTTGGCCTTTGGTTGCTCATTGTTAACTGCATGTTGTTTGGCTTTGGTTTTGTCCTCAAAAAGTTGAGGATGTAATCTCCAGCATTCCATCATGTCATGGCCTTGTAACTTACATTCTTTACAGTACTTAGGTAGCATTTCAAATTTGATAGGTACCCATTCTGTCCGTGATTCCCCAGTCGCATCATTGTCGATATTTATCCTTACTTTCTTCGGTAGTTCAGATTGTAAATCAACTGAGACCTTAACCTTAGCACAACTAGGTCTCGTCTTATTGATGGTAGCAATATCAAGTTGTAATGGTTTCCCAACAGCTGAAGCTAATGAAAATAAACATTCTTTTACAAAATACGTAGGTAGTAAGCCTGGAAACGATATCCATGCCATAGCTTTTGGAGTCTCCTCTTCAGCTTTAAACCTTGTATCGTAGATTAATGGCCTCAACTGGTATTCGTAGTCATCTCTATCCTTAATATAGTATGCAGCCTTCGATGTGAAATTCAGGTAGTCTTCCCATAATGTCAGACGAATTAAAACGTGTTTGTCCCTAAGGTATCCAATAGTGCATTCTCCTTTGATCCCACACTGTTCAGGAATCATACTACGCAATTGTTGCAAATCTGGCCACCCATAGGATAGCTTTCCAACGATAGCATACGGTAGACCTTCGATCACATTCATTCTTTCCACCTCAACTTCTGTGAATTTGACTATATGCATTCCATTTATCAAAGTTGCTTGACGAAAAATAATTGGTTCAACTGCTAAAGTTTTTTCATCCATTGCATTGTTCAAAGTGGAAGGTTTCAGGATTTTTGAGTAGTCTAAAGGCTGGGTCAATGTCATTGGAGGTTGGGCGTTGGTGGAGGGTGGCTGACCAGCCAGAGATGGCTGGCCGCCGGCCACATTGGCCATGACAGCACTCTCACTATTCCTGTAATTTGTAACAACTACATATGAACAGACAACGTCCAAAATTCTGGGAATCTGCCTGCTACAGTGATTTTCGAAGAGAAAATCAAGATCTGCCTCAAATTGTTACGAGATTATATAAGAAACCAACAGGGATCAGGTCTCCAATGATCAAAGATTTTGACTTGAACAGAAAACTTATGAAGAACAGAAAAAACTGGACAATCTTCGATGCAACAGTAAATCCAAAATTTAATTTTAAGATCTACTTCGTTTTGATATAGAAAATGAGAAAAACACAAAGGAAGGTTGTTCACAGTTGGAAGTGTGTTCTTTTGGGATTAAAATTATGATGAAACCTTACCGGTTGAAGGATTTATGGCCGATGAATAGTGACGGAATCACTATTCATGGTCTTCTTCCTAGAGAGAGAAATACTGATTGTCTTATAGCTATCTTTCCATTCATTGAAGAGGCGGAACAAAAATACTCTGGAAATCCTAAAAGTTGGAATGGCTGAGATTTGAGTAAAAGCTCTGAAATAACATTGAAAACCTTGATTTTTCTTTGTTGAAAAACACTCAAATTCCATTTGGTTTCAGTTTGTCCTAATGCTCTTTGCTAGTTTTAAAGTTTCTGAAAAAATTTCAAGTTTCTTGCACCTGATTAGAAAATGCCTTGAACTTGAGGTTTCAAAAATTGGTTTGAGTTGCTGATTTCATCACTATTCCATTGCTGATTTGCAAGCTTATCATGCTGTGGTTTTCCTCTTTATTTGAGCTCACTACTGATGTTGCTTCTGTTAACTCCCAGCTCATCTTTGTTTGTTTTGCTGTTGTAACCAGGTACATATTTTTGAATCCCATCTATGTGAAGTTCAAATGAGAATTTGAAATGAAGAATAGTAATTTGAAGCATGGCTTTAAAATTGCCAGTTTTTTGTTATTCTTGTATTATTTTGTTTTCCTCCCTACCCTCAATCCTTACTATTCTGATTTAATGTTAAAGCATACTATGTCGGTTGTTGAAGACTTCTCTAAAAGGGTGCATTTGATTCATACCCCAATCTATGATGTAATGTTCTGTTAATTTTATGGCTAAATGATGGCTCAGATCCTTGAGTCTTCACTTTAGTTTTGATTTGAATGTTAAAGAGGCTTGCTGAACAATATATGAGGTTGAGTCATCAGTAGGTCGTGGTTCTTCTTTCTTTTGCTATCATAATGTGTTGATTGTACTCGAATAATGCTACTAGGTATCTGAATTTAGTTTGTTTAAACATCATATTGGGGAAAAGGGGAAATGGTCTATGTTTGTTTTGAGAGGGGCAAAAGCATGCATCAATTTACTTTTGAAGGGGTATGTGAGTATTTTTAACTTAAGCTTGGTACCTGAATTTCAGAATATTCAATTTGCTTATCTAAGTTTGAATGGTTAGAATGCAAAAGTCAAAAATATGGACTTAGTGTTATGCTCCATATAGCCTTGATTGTATTCTTGATTTGGTATGCCCTTCGTGCCTGGGGACTCGAACTCAAGTCCTTTCTCTTCTTCAGGCTTTAGTTCTACGATTTGGGCCAGGCTTTGGACCTGGGGTTAAGAGACTACCTAAAATCGATTTGCAGGCCTTCATGGCATTGGGCCTGCTTGCTTCAGATTTCTTCCGCGTGGTTGAAAGGTCACGAGCAAATTAACAAACGTATATGTCTCCTTCTGTTTATTTTCTTTCACACAAAGTTTCCTGTTTAGCTAACATGAACATTAGAATTAAATTAGCTTCGGGTGTGCCATACTAATAGAAATAGTCTATGGCCCTCTTGGTTTCAAATAAGCAATATTAGACAATTAATTGAGGTGTGTCATACTTAGCTAATATAGTTATGGTCCTCACGAGTTAGCTTAGAAACCTTTCGGTTAAAATAAATCGAGGGGTGCTGTGCCAAACAAAATTATAATTGCACGGCCCTCGTTTAATTAATTTTGTTTATTCTTAGAAATCAAGGCGCGCCATTTAGCGAATTTCTCATGGCCCTTGCAAAGTTGCAAATGCGTAGTTGCTTTAGGCGCTCTATTTTAAAAATTACTTTTCTAAACTCGGGTGCACATTTCATGTGACCCAAATCTAAATCTTAACAATGTTAAATAAAATGTGTCTCGGACTGCGGGTGCATTTCATGTGGCGAGGTCCAAAGATGCGTTTTAGATGACGTTGAAATCTTCCTTAAAATAATTAAAAGCGGTTTTCTTAAAGTTAAAATTACACCATAGGTTAAAACATGTTTCAAAATCAGATAATTAGGCCAATAATAATAGTTGAGCGACCGTGCTAGAACCACGGAACTCGGGAATGCCTAACACCTTCTCTCGGGTTAACAGAATTCCTTACCTAAATTTCTATGTTCGCAGACTGTAATACAGAGTCAATCTTTTCCTCGATTCGGGATCTGAATCGGTGACTTGGGACACCATAATTATCCCAAGTGGCGAATCTAAATTTAATAAATAAATAGTCCCGTTTCGATTGTCACTTTAAGTTGGAAAAAACTCCCTTATACATTCCTTTATGGGGGTGTAGGTAAAAAAGGAGGTGTGACAGCTCTGGCGACTCTGTTGGGGATCGAACCCAGAATCTCTGGCTCAGGATTCAAGAATTCGAGCTTAGATGAATTGTTATAATTGGCTTTATCCATTATCTGATTTTGTTACATGTTTGGGCCTAATGTGCTAATTGTTACTTTTACCGCTTTGATATTATGTAAACTGTATATAAACTGCCACGAAACCCCTCCTCTCTGAGTCTTCTAAATCATGGATAAGTGTGCACTTCGTGTGACTTCTCTTCTGTTTGAGTCATATCCTAAATTTAGAACGAGGTTCGGACAAGTTGCAAAGCTGATGAAGCTTCTGTATTCCTGGTACGCTGCCCCCCTCCCCCCCTCGGCTCGAGTTGTCCGCTCGGGTAAGCCAGGTTTAGAACAATAAACCCAGGTTTTAAATCTAATATAACAAGACCTCATGTCGGATCCCTAGTAGGAACGTTGCTTGCATCACGTGCATTTGACTTTGGAGACTCAACACAGAGGTTGAATCTGTCTAGGACAGGTGTACCAAAGATGAAAAGACCATCCTAATGCATCTTGCTTGCAACTTGTGCATTTATTTGATTTGGATTTGCAAGCTGATTAGCTTTTGAATAATGGGAAAAAGTTGGAAAAAAAGGAATAGCAATGTGAGGGTTAAGTGAGTTAAATCACCTGTTCTGGAAAAGCCAATGTCCAAATGGTACTGAAACTCTGTCTATATTTATTTTTGAGAAAAATGAAAAAAAAAAAGAAAAGGTTTTCAGTTGGTTTTATTTTATTTGTCAGAACACGCCAGTTTGACTCTCACCGGATGTGAGATACGTAGGCAACCCCCATCGGGTCCAACTTTATTTTTTGCAAAAATAGCCCAAAAAACACAAAAATTTTATGTTTATTGCAAATAAGTAAGGTGATACCATTCTTGTCAAAAATAGTTGAATGCCCCTCAGGCCAGAAGGCTGTTTTTACAAAGAACAACCGCCTTTAGTCATGGTTTTGGCCGGTTAGCCGACACACCTTTAAAATCTTTGTTTTCGAAGTGCTGAAAGGTCGTATTGGCAAAGACGGATATTTTTGTGAAAATTTTAAAAAAATGGTCATTTTTCTTGAGTCAAAATGAGTCATAATTTTCTTTTAATTAAAATCACCTTAATAAATGTGCAGGATGAGCATAATTCAAAATGAACCTTTCTCAATCCGTGAAGAGATCCCGTTGGAGCTACATATGTGGTGGCATGATTTGGGGGACAATAGCAGGAAAGTTGTGACAAAAGCGTTGGGTGGTCTTGTCGGTCTCTTGAAGGTTAAGCCGAGAAAGGACATAATTGAGGCCTTGATACCATTTTGGGATCCAACATATAATGTATTCGACTTTCCTGATTTCGAGATAACTCCTACACCGGAAGAGATAGCAGGCTACACCGGTTTCGAGGGGAATCTTAGAAATCAATACCCGGTAGAACAGTAACCCCTCACAAATATTTGGACTTGTTAAGCATCAGTCGGGACATCCGAGACGGAAATTTGGCCAAAGGATTCTGTACCTTCTACGTTTTGTACCGACGTTACGGGAATCCCCGTGGCTTCGAGACGCCAGATACCGGTCTTACACACATGGGAAACCAAGACAAGTGGGAAGCTCGGAGAGGATTAGCTTTTATAATGGCATTGCTAGGTACTTTGATTTGCCCTAGAAAAGACAGGAACATAGAGTTGGGACTCGTGGGGATAGCTGACTTTATAATGAAAAGGCAAATGGGACCATAGTGCCCCGATGATTTTGGCAGAAATTTACCGAGATCTGACCCTTTGTCGAGAAGGGGGAAAGTTCTTTGAAGGGTGCAATATGTTGTTACAACTATGGATGGAGGAACACCTTTGCCACCGTCCCGGATACTTGAATTATGGTATGACTGGCCTCGAGTGCATTGAAAAACATGAAAAGCGGGTAGAGGGTTATGAGTTCCTGGATGGTACAAAAGCATGGCCTGCCCACTTGAGATCCTTGACTGTAAACAAGATCGAATGGACGTTTGGGTGGCTCTCGGTCGTTGAAATAATTTATATGTCGGTTGAGGTGTGTTTTCTACTATTGATGGGTCTTTGGAGTATCCAGCCTTACGCTCCGCACCGAGTTCTACGTCAGTTAGGCCGATACCAGACCATCCCACATGATGAGGATTTGAGTCGGTAGGTCATTGAGTTAGAACCAAAAGTTGTTTTCCCAGAAGAAAAAGTGCGTCGGATTTGGCATTAGTGCAGATTCTTAGGACCTAAGACTCAAGTGCGAGATCTATCCAGAGGCGAATTAGATCCCAGTTATACTTCTTGGTATGGTAAAAGATCTCGAGTCCATCAAGAGCTCGAACGGCCCACAAAGAGACCCCATGTCCAACAATTCATCGATGGAGTACAGGTGCAATGGGACTGGTTGATCAAAGAAAACGAGTACAGGGCTTCCATAAGCAAGTTGAAAACACAAGTTAGGGATCTTCGATTTGAGAATGGTTTGCAAGCCGCCGCAGATGAAAGGGAAAAGAAAAAGCTAACTCAGGAAAATGAAGCCCTCAAAGCTCAAATCCAGAAAATGAGGATAGCTACTAGAAACCCAGAAAGAAGCCGAGCAGATGAAAGGCTTATAGGCAGTCTAAGAAAGAAAGCACTTGAGTGTCAAGAATACCTAGAAAAGTCTGAAGCCAATCTAGCAAAAGTCCGGGCTCAATTGGCAGAAAATGCAAAAGGGAGAGCACAGTTTGTGCAACAAATGAAAAGAAAGTATGAAGGGACAATCACCAGCCTGAAGAGAAAAGTCACTACTCTCGAGAATGAAGTAGCCAAGCAGGCCAAAGATTTTAAAGCTGATAGAGAACATTGTTATGATTTGATGGCTCAGATGGAGGAAGGAATACAACAGTTGCAAAATCCTTCACGACACTTAGGTGTTATAAGCCCGGAATCAGCAGGTCGGGCGTCTACTTCAGGAAAAGGGTAGAATCCGAGAGCGGGTCAGAGCCATTTCCAACTACATTCTTGTGAAATGCCAAGCATCTGAGGATATGACTCGCACCACTTTCTTTGCGGCAGTGATGACGTTAGTCCGACATATAATGAGTGACTTGGAGAGGCTTCAAAGGGATCTTGCATATAGGCCCATGGCGAGACCGAATGATGTCCCGCGGGCCCCAAGAGCATTTGAGGCATTAATGTATTCATGATTTTCATTGGAGTGTGTTAGTCTGTTTGTGAGTTTGTATTTTCTTTTATTGGAGCCTGTTAGTTTGTTTTCCAGTCTGGGTTTTCATCTTTCTACTAGGGTCTGTTAGTCTGTTTTGAGTTCGACGGAGTCTGTTAATTTCCCTTTTTGAGTCCGTTAGTTTTATAATCTGGTAGGATGAGTCGTTGTAATCAAAACTGTTTTATTTTATGGAAAAATTTGGAAATCCCAAAATGTTTTGTTTATTTTTACATTTATCTCCCAGAACTACGCTCGGTCTGATTCATGCGGGGTCATGATACGTAGGCAATCTCCATAGGATTTGACCATAACCAAAATTAAAAAAAAAAAAAGAGAAAAGAATAGAAAAAGAGAGGAAAGACAAAGAAAAAAAACAAGAAAAAAAAAGAGAGAAAAATAAGAAACCATGAGGAGGAAACAATGGCAAAACAAGAGAGAGAAATTAGAGGATAAAAACAAAGAGAAATCAAGCATAGAAAGGCATGAGTGAAAATAAAGGAGAAGAAGTTGCAAATGGAAATAAGGAAAAGCCGGGATGACGCAAGCAACCGATCAAATGCATAATAGAAACGGCTAACTGCTTAGGTGCATTCATTCCCCAAATGTGCGGTTGCCTATCTGTTAAGCTCTAATCACTAACAAGTTTGTTGTTGACAATTCAGCACAGAAAGGTGGTTGGTTTGTGGTTCCTGAAGTAGTAACTCCTCTTCGTAACATAAATTCAAAAGGCAATGGCGGACAACAACAAAATTGGGTTGGTTGATACCGGTGCCCGAAAGCAGTTAGTTGAACGGGACACTAGTTTTGCTGATGAGGTAAGGATGTTAAGACAACACATGACGGACATGTATCATACTTGGATGACTAGGTAGGCACCACCCCCGCCACCTCCTAGCTTCCTAAATGCTACCCTTACCCAAACACCGGTCACAGTGCCAGATGATCCCCCCACACTCTCCAGAACCACCTGCTTATTATGTCTTTCCCAACCACCCTAGTAGCTCCATCACTCATATTCCAATTACCTTTCCCAAAAATTGCCCTCCTGTCTTATCCACCATCACCAACAATGAACACCCACTCAAAGCTCATGATGCCCAATATTACCCCTCAGAGGTTTCCCATAAGGTTCCCAAATCATACAAGTAGGGCCCGCGGGATGAGCCTCATGTTGAAAATGAAAAGTTCATAGAAAGAAAAGGGCGAGATGGGATACCCAGGAGGCTGAAAGTCATAGAACTGTCCTTAAAGAACAAGCAAGAAACGGGAGACCAGGGTAGCATGTCTTACAAAGAATTGTCTATGTCCCCCGATGTTTGTCTGCCTGCGGGGTTTAAAGTGCCAAAGTTTAACTTGTATGATGGGTGTGGAGATCCGATATCCCATTTGAGGGATTATTGCAGTGAAATGAGAAGTGTTGGCGAGAAAGATGATTTGTTGATGGTGTATTTCAGTTAGAGCCTGACTGGGGCAGATTTGGAATGGCATAATCGTCAAGATGTTGGTAAGTGGCCTACATTAGGTGACATGGCTCAAGATTTTGTTCGGTGCTTTCAATATTGATTAGGTGTTACCCCAGACTGCTCCTCCCTATCTAAAATGGAAAAGAAGCCGGAGGAAAGCTTTAGGGAGTTTGGGCTCAGATGGAGGGAGCAAGCTGCTCGAGTCAATACCACGATTGGTGAAGAAGAACTGGTTGAGCTTTTCCTACAAGCCCAGGGGCCCACCTACTTCAGTCATTTGATCCCGGTCTTGGGAAATCCTTTCAATGATGTGTTAAAAATGGGGGAACTAGTAAAAGAGGGAATCAAGTCAGGCAAAATCATGAGTTGTTCGAAAGACATTCAGAACATCCCAGTATACTTGGGTGGAAGAAAGAGAAACAGAAAAGATGATCCGATGGTCCTTCTTGCTCAACACTTCTAGTCCCGACATCGTCCCCCTGGATATCCTTGTGCACCAGATGACCCTCCCCAATGCTACTTCTCTTCATAGAATTCCCAAAGTCATACATCACTTTCCCAGAACCCAGCTCCACAAAATGCTTATCTGCCCCCACGAGCCTACCGAAAACCCCCTGGATCAGGTTTCCGGCCCAATCAAGCATTTAAGAATGAGAGGTTATGGAAGAAGAAAACATTCACTCCATTGGGAGAGTCATATGCCAGTCTATTACAGAGGCTAAGGAAATTGGACATGTTAAAGCCGACCCAGATAAAAATGTCAAACCCTCTTCCAAAGAAGTTTGATTTTTCTCAAAGGTGCACATATTGCTCAAATGCCCCGGGTCATGACATAGAGAAGTGTTGGAATCTGAAGAATGCGATTCAGAAGCTTATTGATGCAGGCAACAGTATCGTGCAAAATCCAGATGCAGCAGACACCAGCCAAACTCCATCGCTTGTGCACAATGAGACGCACATGGTGGGTATGATTTATTTGGAAAGAGAATGTGAGAATTCTTCTGGGAGCCTCGAAGGTCCATGTGCTACTAAGCTTTCAGCGCTATCAGAGTTTGATCATAAGAATGAGCCGGCAAAAGGAACCCAAAAGTAATTTGTTAAAAACAATGTGATGAAGACTTGTGAATGTCCTAGTATTGTTGATGCAGAATTCAGTGGCTAGGATACCGTGCTTGGTAATTGGAAAAACGCTCCATTTCTTGGTCGGCCGGAGAAGAGTTTTGGTGGTTTAGTTAGTTGTCATTTCTGTTGTCTGGGTTATTTCAGGGTTGTAATCCGGATATTATCTTGTGACTCAAACCCTTCTATCCTTTTATTTTGTCTAGTTCCTTTAGTCGTAGTATCTAATTTAGTGTTATCTAGGTTTGTTTTAGGGTTGTACCCCAGTTTATTTTGCTTGTTTTGTTGTTCAAACCCTTTCACCGTCTGTCTAATGCAATTCTCTGTTTTCTGCTATTTCTAGTCATTTTTTTAGTTCTCTTCTCCTTTTACAGTTCTTTTCATGATGGTTCTAGTGACATGACATGCACAGCATAATTCTCAGCCTGATCTTTAAAAGTCAGCTTAGTCAGGAAGCAATGAAACAATTTTGAAGATGATGGGGACATTTGAGGGAAATAAGTAAAGGCATTGTGAGATCATTTCAAGCCCAAATTGTGTGAAATTGGGACAGATAAAACATAAAGAAACCATATTAAAATGCATCATGCCGCATCAGTTTGAAGCTAAAGGCAAGTTTGCCCAAATTGATAGAGGTCGTTCGTGGTAATGGGAGTGAAGGTGTTGTCCAAAGGTGCTTTGTAGTTAATAGATGCAGAAGGCGAATGTGTGGATATGGTTATCAAATCTCGTACAATCAAAAGATGTTACAAATGTTTTCCTTGGTTTGTTTAATTGTGTAGTTTGCACTTGGTATGTTTTGGAGATTGGAATGACGAAGTCATTTTATTCTGCTATCTAAACACTCTATCCTTTGTTACCCCTTTGAGCCTTATTTATTTTCTTTTATACCCCTCTTTCGGAATCAGTAGGAAAGATCAGAAACGCAAGCGTGAAAGATAAGTAAAGGAAAAAGAGAAAAGAAAAAGAAGAAAAAGAGAGAAAAAGAAGAAGAAAAGGAAAAAAAAAAGAAGAAAAAGAAAAAGAAAAAAAACAACAAAACAACAAAAAGAGAAAAAGAAGAAAAAAGAAAAGAGGAGAAAGAGGAAGAAAGAGGAAAAAAAATCACAACAACAAAGTAATTCCTATGACATGAACTACGTTTGACCTGATTCTTTTTAAGGATACGTAGGCAGCCTCACGGTTCGGTCCCATCAAAAAAAATTTAAAAGTCCCCAAGCAAGAAACTGGGGCAGAAGTTGTGGTTCTTGTAAGAAATTTGATTCCGAAAGTTGTAATCTTGAACCCAAATGAGTTGCTTTGAGCCTTTTGATACCCTTTCACTCTAACCCCATCCAAAAGCCCACGTTACGGTCCAAAGAAAGACCTTCCGATCAGTCTTTGAGAGATGCCAAGGCGAGCAAGTAGAGGTGAATCATATTAGGGGCAACACTCCGATCCAAAAAAGGGAAATGAAAAACGAGAGAGTCTTATTGATGAAAACCCTCACGGCTACCGCAAGGCGATGAAAGCTGAGAAAAATCAAAATGAGAGAGTCTTATGGGTGAAAACTTTCACGGGCACCTTGAGGTGACTATAAGTTGAGAGAAAGAACAAAATAAGAGAGGCTTGATGGTGAAACCCTTCAGGCACTACAAGTCGAATAAGGATTGTGAGTCAGATTGGATAATCGAAGCATTGAAGCCCAGTTTCACGGTTTAAGGATACAACAAGAGTTGAACATCACACTTGCTCAACAGAATAGGCCACAGGTGCATGTCATGGTCATTAGAGTTGGTATCCACATCTGATAGGTTTCTACTTTGTAGTTTTCTTGTTAGGAATCATCTCTTTCCTTTGTCCTTTACTCTGTTCCTTGTGTCTTATTTACTTCCTCTTCCTGAGTCTATGTGGTCAAAATAAGTGAGAAATGACTTCAAAATTTGCCACGAGCTTTCCAATTGCACAAAACAGGATCTGGCCAGCACATCAAAGTGGCATAACTTAGGAAAGAACAACGTGCGCACTAAGTTGGTAACAATCAACATACTTTGGGATTCATGTGAAATACAAAGGTTTGGTATATATCAATTCATGAACAATACAACAGATGGATGGTGTAGGGTGAACGTCAAAGGTATTTTCTGTGATAAGATTAACAAAGAAAGTGGTTAACTAGTGACAAGCAAGGTCTTCCAAGTAGAAATCAAAGTTATCATGGCAAGTGAAGGAGCAATAGACCTCAAGGCCAAGGCCAGTGGTATAAGTCAAGAAAGAACATCATACGCACTGAGTAGGTGGCAATTGACGTGCTTTGGGATTCATGTGAGACACAAAGATTTGGTAAAGGTCAATTCATGAGCAATGCAACAGATAGAGGGTATTGGGTCTGAACGGAGAAGAGGTATTTTCTGTGATAAGGATGACAGAGAAAGTGGTTAGCAAGGTCTTCGAGTAGAAGTCAAAGTTATCATGGAAAATGGAGGAGCAATCGCCCTCAAAGTAAAGGCCACAAACCCACCACCGCATTTTAATCTGACAAGATTTTTCTTTGATTGAAACAGGGGCAGAAACTTTTGTTTGTTTCGGAGAAACCCTCCGTACGGAAAAGAAAGCATCAGATAGGTTTGACCGTAAATTTTCAGGACCCTCCTGGAAAATGGGACCTAGTTTAAAATTCAAAACAATCATGAATAGCAAAATCTAGCATAAATGTACCCCCAAAGGAATATAAGTTGGTTTCAAGGTTTTCAGTCTTGAGATAGGATTCAATTAGGAGTTGTCAGGACCCTCTTGAATAATGGGACTTAGCTTTAATACTTCCATTAGATAATAAGATTTAGCATAAGCTCTGTTGTAGGGTAGTGCAATTCAGTTGTAAAAACTGTCACTTTTAAGATAATACTTGATTTTTTATTTTCAGGACCCTTCTGGATAATGGGGTGTAGTTTAAGACCCTCTTAGATAACAAGATTTAGCGGAAGTCACATCTTTAGAAGTATAACTTAGATTTAAAATTGTCGTTTAATTAAGAGTTGTCAGGACCCCTCCTGGATAATGGGACCTAGCTTTCAAAATCTTAGTAATATTTGGTAACATGATTCAGTTTAACACTCACATATATGCCCAGCTACCAAACTGGGGCAGAAAATTTTCTTTGTTTTGTCTATTTTTGTTAAAATCAGGCACCCACTTGGAGAACAGGGAGAAGCAGTTCAAGTTCAGCAGTCAGGCGCCCACTTGGAGAGCACGGGAATACAGTTCAAGTTCAGCAGTCAGGCGCCCACCTGGAGAGCACGGGAATACAATTCAAGTTCAGCAATCAGGCGCCCACCTGGAGAGCATGGGAATACAGTTCAAGTTCAGCAATCAGGCGCCCACCTGGAGAGCACGGGAATACAATTCAAGTTCAGTAGTCAGGCGCCCACCTGGAGAGCATGGGAATACAATTCAAGTTCAGCAATCAGGCGCTTACCTGGAGAGCACGGGAATACAATTCAAGTTTAGCAATCAGGAGCCCACCTGGAGAGCACGGAATACAGTCCAAGTTCAGCGGTGAGGCGCCCACCTGGAGAGCATGGGAATACAGTTCAAGTTCAGCAGTCAGGCATCCACCTGGAGAAAGGGAAAGCATCTCAAAGTACAATTCGAGTTCAGCAATCAGGCGTCCCCCTGGAGAAAGGAAAAACATCTCAGATTACAATTCAAGTCGGCAACAAAGGGACTTCACTGAGAGAATACAAGTCAACAAGGCAACAAGAACCACAAGAGCAAGTTTGAAGATATAGATAGGATTTTTGTAATGCATAGATCATAGTCTAGTCTAGCTTCTTTTTATTTTGACATGGTGTAATAAGGGGTTTATTAAGCAGTAGCAGTAGCAACAACAGTGAAATCACAGCTTCATGGTAGTCCCAGCTACCAAAAATTTCCGAACTACACTGACCTGATTCCTTTATAGCCAAGAATATGTAGGCAACCTCGAAAGTAGGGTGCGGTCAAATCTTTCAAAAATGCTTCCCACGGAGTATTCAAACGGGCAAAAATCGCTCGTATCTGCTCACTTTATCTTTGCACGAAAACTCTTCGTGTTTTCGAGCAAAGAGGGGCAGCTGTGAGCACGTGATTTTTCCCTATATGAATTACTCCCATAAATTTAAGAAAAATAATTTTCTCCATTGTTTGCAATTTTGTGGATTTTTGTGGCAATTTCTGTTATTGTTTGCATATTGTCTGTGCATGTTTATTTTGTTTAATTAATAAAAAAATACAAAAAATATATTGCATTTGCATTTAGGATTTAATTTCATATTTTAAGATTAATTAACAAATTAGTTGTTTGTTTTATGAAAATGGAAAAAACACAGAAAAAATAGTTTATTTTGTACTTTTAATTTTAATTGTGAATTTTGGTAGTTTTTCTTCAATTTGGCTTTAATTAATTATAGAAAGCATTATTTGTAGTAATTAATTTTATAAGATAATTTGATTTAGGAATTAATTTAGGATTTATTTTTAGTTTTATTTTAAAAGAAATTAAAAAAAAAAGTAAAAGGAAAAGAAAAAGAAAGCAAAAGAATGAGAAGTCAATTTTGGGCCTTTAATCTTAAATCCCATCAACCCAAATCCTTTGGCCCCAAATACCCGCCCAGTACCCACTTACCTGAGGCCCAAACCCGTTCCCCACCTGGTCCCCCTCAACAACCCAAAACGACCCTGTTTTAGTTAGTTTGATCAGGGTCGTCGATGTTCTTTGATCGGATGGTCGAAAACTGCCTCCCCTAGACTATTAAACTGTCCGAACCCAGTAAATTCCCCCCTCATCGTCTCTCATCTCCCTCAAACTCAAAACCCTAGAGACATAACCTACCCGCCCCCAAACCTCTCAGCTTCTCTGCCGGCGGCGCTACCCTAACCCACCCAAATTCACACCAAACAACCACCACACTCTCCTTATCACATATCTACCACCAATTTCCCCAAAACCCTCACCCATTTGCTTCAATACCAAATCTGAAATTCTAAAAAAAACCCTAATCCGTTCCTCCTTCTGATTTCTAATGGTTTCAAGGCTCGATCCGAGCAAATATTTATGCCAGTCGATTGTTCTCAGTAAGAAAAATCGATTAGTGTCATTTTTGGCTCATTTTGAAGCTCACCGGATTCCGGCCAAATCAACACTGACCGGCTCAGCTTCGTCATCATCGTTCATCGATTCGCTACGCTGTGTCAAGATATCCTGGCGTTCAATTGGTATTGCCCACTCTCTTGTCCCATGACTCTGCTAGTTGAGTATTTCTTTTTCTTGTTTTTTTTACTTGCATCATTTCTGTCTTATTTTCTTTAATAATGAAGGTCATTTAGTCGGTAATTAAAGTTAGGTTTAATCGTAAAGTTTGGAATTATTGTTTATTTTCTTTTTCTAAATTTGAACTTCTTTGCTTGATCATTCGTGATGGTTTATGTTCTTGTATTAACTGTGGTCAATCATTGACCCAGTTAAGAGACTCGTTCATTTGGGGTCATGGGTTAACTTGACCTAGGTAAGTAATTGAAAAGTAAATACATGGGTGTCCGGGGTCAATATAGGGATTTAAAGGATAAGGGAATCAAATTCTGTTAGGATAGAAGGTTCCAAAGAATATGATAAGAGCTGAAAGTTTCAGATATTTTTGAAAAGGGTTAAAAGTGTAAAAAATAACTAAGGAAGGAGGGGTAAATAAGGAATTGGCTAGTTGTACTAGAGCTGCCTTAGAAATGCCTACATAAAGTATCTTTCCATTCATTGAAGGGGCGAAAGAAAATACTCTGAAAATCCTAAAAGTTGGAACGGCTGAGATTTGAGTAAAAGCTCTGAAATAACATTGCAAACCTTGATTTTTCTTTGTTGAAAACCACTCAAATTCCATTTGGTTTCAGTTTGTCCTGATGCTCTTTGCCAGTTTTAAAGTTTCTGAAAAAATTTCAAGTTTCTTGCACCTGATTAGAAAATGCCTTGAACTTGGGGTTTCAAAAATTGGTTTGAGTTGTTGATTTCATCACTATTCCATTGTTGATTTGCAAGCTTATCCTGCTGTGGTTTTCCTCTTTATTTGAGCTCACTACTGCTGCTGCTTCTGTTAGCTCCCAGCTCATGTTTGTTTGTTTTGCTGTTGTAACCAGGTACATATTTTTGAATCCCATCTATGTGAAGTTCAAATGAGAAGATGAAATGAAGAATAGTAATTTGAAGCATGGCTTTAAGATTTCCTGTTTTTTGTTATTCTTGTATTATTTTGTTTTCCTCCCTACCCTCAATCCTTACTATTCTGATTTACTGTTAAAGCATACTATGTCGGTTGTTGAAGACTTCTCTAAAAGGGTGCATTTGATTCATACCCCTATCTATGATGTAATGTTCTGTTAATTTTATGGCTAAATGATGGCACAGATCCTTGAGTCTTCACTTTAGTTTTGATTTGAATGTCAAAGAGGCTTGCTGAACAATATATGAGGTTGAGTCATCAGTAGGTCGTGGTTCTTCTTTCTTTTGCTATCATAATGTGTTGATTGTACTCGAATAATGCTACTAGGTATCTGAATTTAGTTTGTTTAAACATCATGTTGGGGAAAAGGGGAAATGGTCTATCTTTGTTTTGAGAGGGGCAAAAGCATGCATCAATTTACTTTTGAAGGGGTATGAGAGTATTTTTAACTTAAGCTTGGTACTTGAATTTTAGAATATTCAATTAGCTTATCTAAGTTTGAATGGTTAGAATGCAAAAGTCAAAAATATGGACTTAGTGTTATGCTTCATATAGCCTTGTTGGGATTGTATTCTTGATTTGGTATGCCCTTCGTGCCTGGGGACTCGAACTCGAGTCCTTTCTCTTCTTCAGGCTTTAGTTCTACGATTTGGGGCAGTCTTTGGGCCTGGGGTCAAGAGACTACCTAAAATCTATTTGCAGGCCTTCATGGCATTGGGCCTGCTTGCTTCAGATTTCTTCTACGTGGTTGAAAGGTCACGAGCCAATTAACAAACGTATATGTCTCCTTTTGTTTATTTTCTTTCACACAAAGTTTCTTGTTTAGCTAACATGAACATTAGAATTAAATTAGCTTCGAGTGTGACATACTAATAGAAATAGTCTATGGCCCTCTTGGTTTCAAATAAGGAATTTTAGACAATTAATTGAGGTGTGTCATACTTAGCTAATATAGTTATGGCCCTCACGAGTTAGCTTAAAAACCTTTCGGTTAGAATAAATCGAGGGGTGTTGTGCCAAACAAAATGATAATTGCACGGCCCTCGTTTAATTAATTTTGTTTATTCTTAGAAATCAAGGCGCGCCATTTAGCGAATTTCTCATGGCCCTTGCAAAGTTGCAAATGCGTAGTTGCTTTAGGCGCGCTATTTTAAAAATTATTTTCCTAAACTCGGGTGCACATTTCATGTGACCCAAATCTAAATCTTAACAACGTTAAATAAAATGTGTCTCGGACTGCGGGTGCATTTCATGTGGCGAGGTCCAAAGACGCGTTTTAGATGACGTTGAAATCTTCCTTAAAATAATTAAAAGCTGTTTTTTTAAAGTTAAAATTATACCATAGGTTAAAACATGTTTCAAAATCAGATAATTAGGCCAATAATAATAGTTGAGCGACCGTGCTAGAACCACAGAACTCGGGAATGTCTAACACCTTCTCCCGGGTTAACAGAATTCCTTACCCGGATTTCTGTGTTCGCAGACTGTAATACAGAGTCAATATTTTTCTCGATTCGGGATCTGAACCGGTGACTTGGGACACCATAATTATCCCAAGTGGCGAATCTAAATTTAATAGATAAATAATCCCGTTTCGATTGTCACTTTAAGTTGGAAAAAACTCCCTTATACATCCCTTTACGGGGGTGTAGGTAAAAAAGGAGGTGTGATAGCAGGTGATCTTGATAATAGTAAATCTACTACAAGATACATGTTCACATTTTCAGAGGGAGCTATATCATGGTAGTCGAAGTTGCAGAAGTGTGTTGCACTCTCTACAACTAAAGCAGAGTATATTGTCGCTACTGAAGCTGGCAAGGAGACGGTTTGGCTGAAATGGTTCCTTCGAGAGCTTAGACTACATCAAAACGAGTATGTCGTCTATTGTGACAGTCGAAGTGCAACAGATCTGAGCAAAAAAAATGTATCATGTAAGGACGAATCATATCGACATGAGATATCACTGGATTCGAGAAAGAATAGATGATGGATCTATACATGTCAAGAAGATCCATACAAGTGAGAATCCTTCGGATATGCTGACCAAGGTGGTACCAAAAGACAAGTTCGAGCTATGCAAAGAACTTGTCGGTATGCACTTAAACTAAAGGTCTGGTGCTACCTTCTTCAGGTGAATGGGTCTGGAGGGGGAGTTTGTGGGGTCCATCCCTATAATGAATAAGTCCAAGTTGCCAAATTGGACTTGGTTGCCAAATTGTTGGGCGTCAGGAAGGAAAAATTTGCATTCAATACTTCGTTCTGATTGGTTGAAGAGGTAGGTCATTTCTCCTATAGAAGGAGAGATTCGGCTCTCATTTCTATACAACAACAAAGAGAGAAATAAAGAGTGAGGCATCACAGATACGGTATAAGAAAATAGTCTGTGAGAAAAATAGAGAGTGAGCGATATTGTAGTGAGGTGAGAATATCAAAATAGGGTTATTTCTTTTGAGTGTTGTAGTGGTCTTTGGAGTATTTTACTTGGATCTACAAAGTGTAAAATTTTTTGCTATAGTGATATCAGTTGCTCCTCTCAGGGTCGTGGTTTTACCCTTATTCAAAAAGGTTTTTCACGTAAAAATTATGGTGTCATTATGACTCGTTTATTCTTGTTAATTACCATATCCCGGTGCTACATTATTATTCCGCTTTTATTACTGTGAATATTATTTATGTGGGGGTTTATTCCCAACAATATATAGACATTAGGATAAACGCATCCTTCCAATTCATCCCAAAACACTCGAATCCATACAACCCTATAATCTCAAGTCAACAGGTCAAACCCCAATCCGAATTGATGACCATGGCCTGACAAGAAGTGCTCAATCTCAAAAAACGTAGGAGGCAGAGGTCGAAACTCTTTGGTACGATGACATGATTTCACAAACCCAGGCGGACACTGTCTCCATAAAACACTTTCTGCACTAAGAATAGGCCATCAACATATGTGAAATCAATGACCCTTTGAAGCTGATGGAGAGTTTTTTTTCAGGGGTCACATCTGGAACTATTTTTTAAGGGAGTAAGGAAAAATCAACAGATTTTACAATGACGTGTCCTTCATGCGCTGCTTTCAAGTTACAAATGAGGAGATTTGCACAATTGTTCTTGTGATGATAATGCTTTTCTATAAAACTTGGTATTTTGATTAGAGAAAACCAATGTTTGCATACACACATTTAAAATGCAAGAGTGATTCCACAAGCAAACTCAATAGAATATCCACTACTAGATCTTCTGTTAAAGGACAACGAACATCCATTCTGGTGGGTTGTTTGCTACACAACTTTTTAACCTGGAAACGTAAGCAGAACTCTGGTTTAGAAGAAACAAAATGATGCAACTTACAAACATACTGAAAAAGAACATATCAAGAAAACAGGCTTTAATAGAATAAAAAGTGTAATAAAAAAAAACAAGCAACAGATGTGTTCAAACTTAATTACGAAAACTGAAAAGACAACAACAATCAGAAAAAATTGACAAAAAGGAATTCCTAAAAGATTACAATTCTGCAGTATTTTCTTGCTAAACATAAAAGGGGAGAGACTAAATCAACAAAAATAAAACCTCAAAACGAGAAAAAGAATTGAAAGTGCAAGTTTGCAGCTGCAACACCCCAGATGATCACAAAGTCAATATCAAGAAGAAATTTGGTTACTGATAACCAAAATTTACTTCACTTTCTGAATAATTGAAGAATAAGGAAAATAATAGAAACAATTGACAAGGAAATAAAACTCAAAACAGATTGATAATCTCTACCCAAATTGCGGTTAGAACCTTTTGAATAAAGTAAAAGAATAATTACATATATTGATCAAAAATCAGATACCATTACAAATGAGGACTGGGCCCGTATATAAGAGTACATAATTATAATTTCCTTACTTAATTTGGGCTTGTTAATGGTATTAATGTATTACCCGTTATCATATATAATTATGACGTAAGCATTTATGACTGAAGATTTTCCATAACCATGATTGATGTCGATTTCCCTTCCTTATTTATAACAGATTTGTGCATCTTCCATCTTTATGGTCTTTATCCATTCCGCTCCTATTTCTTCTTTTCCAGCTGTCAGGGTTGGTTCTTTTCCTAGATAAACTGCGGGGGTGTTTCTCCTCTGCCTTCTTGAATTCTTTAATTTGTTTAATTGGAAATTCCACCAGTCACCTTGATGGTAGTCCATGTGTCATGCCTTTTTTCCACCAATACAGACAGTCCCCTCACTTTTAGAATATTTTCAACTAAATATTCGGGAAGTGGTAAGTATTTATGGCGCGAATTCCTTGCTGCCATTTCTCGAGTAACATAATGCCTTTGTTAGAACCGATATGATGTACGCCATGTCCATTTAATGCTCAAGACACATGTCTCACTATAATTAGTTCTGCAATTTTCAATGCCTTTTTAGGGTTTTCTTGCGGCTGCATCAGTCACGAAGTGACGGTTCCATGATGACAGTTCATAATGATCAACCCTAATGACGGTTGCTTTCCTCTATAAATGCCTCATCATACTTAATTTTGAAAATCTCTTCCTTCTTCCTTGCATTCATCTCCATAACTTTTACTTGTATTTCTTCATCTTTTTTCTTGTATTTCTTTCATTAAAAATGTCTTTTTCAATACCAAACCCACATAAAGTGGTGATTGTTGATGAACTTGCTCCTTCTACTGCCCCATCAGGAGTAGGAGAGGTGGCAGACTCTGTAGTTTAGGTTCATTATCTACTCGTAGTTCTACTCCTCAAAGTAGTACTTTTAGCCCATCTTCTTCTAGGGCTAAAGCTCCCTTAACCCCTAAATTTTCTTCTAAGGGGAGAGATCAGAACAAACCCATGCGTGAGCCCACAGTTTCTGAGATTGTCCCTCAAGAGTTTTCTTTCGTATCAAACCGTGAAGCTATGAAAAAATAGGTTTCTTCTATAGCATCTCTTAACCCCGCTGAACATTACCCAAACTTGATTACTCCAGGACTTCTTTCTTTGCTTCGACATGAATGCCACTGGAAACCGTATTTTCTAGTATTGATTCCTGGTGCTAATCAAAGCATCACTTCTTACTATGCTGGTTTTTCTTTTGTTTACACATATCTTTTCACCTTAGGTTTTAAACCTCCCATAGACCTTGTGATTATTGAGTTCTGGCACTACTTCAATGTTTGCCTAGGTCAAATCGATCCTAATATATGGAGGCTAGATGTTTTTCTTCGCTACTTGTCAGATTTGGTTTTCGCCCCTTTTACCTTCCATCACTTACTCCACCTTTATTCTCTAAAACTGTTTTATGAAGGTGTCTTTTCCCTCGTGGCTAGAAGTAAAAGGATTTTAGTTAGCCCCAAGGATGACCGTGGCCATGGCTAGTATGCTCGATTTGTTGCTGCCCTCACTCGTGGATTAGTGGGTGATGAAAATATGCCTTTTCCTGAGAAATTGAACTTTACACGTAAGTGTTTTCCACTTTTCCTTAAATTTTTTGATGTCTTGATTTTCTTTACATGAATGTATGTTCATTTTTTTAGCAACCATGGAAGTTTTCGAAGAAATTCTTGACTTACATGCTTGGGTAGAAAAAATTTCGACTGCTGCTCCCATGGATAAAAGATCCTGAAAAATATCTTTCACATAAATTTGGATGTAAAGTGAAGACTCACGGTAACTTTTTATTCCATGGTTTCCTTTCTCTTTGTTTGTCCCTTCCTTTTAATGCATATAATTTTTTGTTATTATTAGGATTTGTCATTCATGGCATCAACCCTGCTTTTGTTCCCTCTATGAGGCTTTCTGTAAGCTCTTCACAAGAACAAATTTTAATTTCTTCCTCCAAGAGGAAAACTGCTGAAGACCGTGGGTCTGAAGTTGAAGAGGATGTCGAAGAAGGTTCTTTGGTAAAGAAACCGCGTATTAGAAGGCTCGTGGTTTCGGATGATGAAACTCATGTCTCTCAAGATGGATTTTAAGTTGAATTCCTTTTAGTCTCATTGATGAGCCAGAGAATGTCCATTTGGATATCTCTGATGAATATGCTGGTAACTTTGACAGCCCTCCCTCAAGCCCTGTTGAAAGGTTATTTACCCATAGTTTTGAGGGTGAAGAAGAATTTGGACCTGTTTCTGAATAGCCATCAATTGCCTCTCTTATAATGTTATTAGTTACACCTACTGTTTACCCCCCTCTCCCTCCTCCCTCCCCCTTCCCCCATCCCTCGTTTCTCCGCCTACAATTACCCTAGTGGTTTCCCCCGCTACTGCCCCTCTTGAAGAAGCTGAACCTTCTAGCGGTAGGCGGGGTATGAAAAAGTTCTATTTGAAGTCCCCGATGGTGGGAATATGTTGAAAATTTGGACAAGCCGTTGTGTGGCTAAAACCATTTCTTAGACTCGTGGAAAGAAAAAAGCTCGAGGGTCATAGTTCTTTAACCTTGATGAATGACATCATCCACTCTTTCCTTAAGGAATATCTTCCATTATTTATTTTTCTTTCCTTCTCTTCTTGTTCATAACTCTCCTTTTTTTGTCTTTTTGTAGATCAATTTGATAGGTAAGGAGTTAATTAGAGGGATTGCTTGGACAGATCAGCAGTTGATCGAGTTGCGCACCGAGGCAGATAATTGGAAAGAGCAATTTGAAGGCCTTTAACTGGAGAAAGACGTTCTTGCTGAGGAGGAAGGAACTTTAAAACAACAATTGAGGATGATCTTCGCTGAACTAGAATTTTTAAAAGCTTCTTCCAATCAAGTTGAGAAAGACAAGGACATATTGGAATCCTCTTTTGCCGTACAACACTCCAAGACAACTGAAGAGATAAGGATTTTGAAAGAGCTCCTTAATCAAAAAGAGGTGTACGTGGGTGATCTGGTTCAGATGCTTACCCATGCTCAAGAAGACCTCCGCGCCTCTACAAGAAAGATTCAATTCCTTGAGAGTTCTCTTTCTCCTTTAAAGGCTGCTTATGAAGCCTCAGAAGTAGAAAAAGAAGAGTTGAAGGCTGAGATCGGGCAGTGGGAGAAGGATTATGAGGCCTTTGAAGACAAGTTAACTCTTGATGTTAGTTGGATTTTCTTGAACACTCGATTCGAGACTCTAACTGAAGCTAACCAGGAGGATTTTGACCTCAATACTGAAATTACAAAAGCTAAAGAGACGATTTAATAGACTCAGCAGCATCAAATCTTCTCTACACCCGAGGATGAAAGTTCCAAGGGTGATGCTGATGGACTTACTCCTGGTGAAGCTAATGTTCAACCTTCATCTTCTCAAGTTAATTGTCCTCTCCTGTGGACGATGCTCCCTAGTTCTTTCCCTCTTGACTTTTGTTAAAATTGTTTGTTTTTTAGTTTTTGTTGGAATTCTCTTCTTTTGTTTTGGATAATTTTTGGAAGATTTTCCGCTCCTTTTTTTGGGTGATGATATAAATATCTTTTTGCTGCATATTATGCTTTCTGTTCTTTGAGTTTTTGAGCTTATACTTACATTTAAAATGTTTTAGTAGACTGTGACTTCAATATGCACGAGTTTTTATAAAAGAGGGCCATTTTATATTAACAACACGGATGAAGATGGCGTCTTATCTTCATATTGGTGCAAAAATATGAAACATGAAGTAATTTGAGGAAGTTTTATTTTTTTAACTTTTAAATAAGTAAGTTTGTACATCACTTTCATAACTGATTTCTTTATAGCAGGTTTACAAATTCGGGTATATCTTCCCCTGACTAGATTTATGGCCTTAACCTAGAAGCTCGTGAGAATATTTTGCACTTTCTATTGCCCATCCTTTCTGCGAGCTTGAACACCTTTGAATTTTTTTCTTCAAGGGTTTCTTCAAGGTTTTAATTTTGACTGAACTATGCTCTTGGTATGCATATTCTTTCCTTGTGTATCCTTCTATATGCATAGTGCCCCTAGTGTTAGAGCATTGAAGCATGAGATCTCGAACACTGGATCAACTCATTACTTTTGATCCTTTTCCTGAAAAAGGAAATACATACGGGACTCGGAGATAATATTTTAGATGATGACTACATGGCCCTTTTGCCATCAGAAATGTTGTAAACTAGATCGAGAATAATTTAGTATATCATTATTTGGTACGGGCCAGCTTTTTGCCTATCATCTAAAATGGTTAGTAAAATTCAAATGAACAAAATAAAATCGAACCTGCATGACACCTGACCGTGGGTAGTAACCTCTTTTTAGAAGAAATAGTTCTTCAAATGGAATGCATTCCAATGTTATGGTAACACCTTGCCATCCATGGTTTCTAACTCGTATACTCCTTTTCCAGCTATGCCTCTAACCCTATATGGGCCTTCCCAATTTGGACTAAACTCTCATGTGTTTTCTGCTTTTGTTGACCGGAACACCTTTTTGAGGACGAAGTCCCCAATTTTGAAGTACCTCATGTTGGACTTCATGTTATAGTATCGTTCAATCATCTGCTTTTGAGCAGCCATCCGAATTAATGTTGCTTCCATCCTTTCTTCTGCAAATCCAAATTTACTCGTAACTCTTCTTCATTTGTTGCTTTAGTAGTATGTGTGTAACTCATATTTGGTTCTCATATCTCCACCGGAATTAAAGCTTCTGTTTTGTACACAAGTGAAAATGGGGTTTCTCTCGTACTAGTTTTTGTCATTGTTCGGTAAGTCCAGAGCACACCAGGTAGCTCTTTTGGCCATTTGCGTTTTGATTCTTCCAATTGCTTTTTTAAGTTGTTGATGATAACCCTATTTGTCGACTCAGCTTAACCGTTAGCCACTGGATGGTAAGGTGCAGAAGTGATTTATTTAATCTGCCAGCTTCGGAAAAAGTCAGTGACTTTTGCACGTATGAACTATGGGCCATTGTCATAGATGATCTCCTTTGGGACTCCAAATCGACATATAATATTTCTCCAAATGAAATCCATAACTTCTTTTTCCCGCACTTGTTTAAAGGTACTTGCTTCTACTCATTTTGAGAAATAATTCGTTAGAATTAAAAATAAATTATACCTTTCCTTTAGCTTGAGGCAAAGGTCCTACGATGTATATCCCCCACTTCATGAAGGGTCATGGTGATATGACCGAATGCAACAGTTCTGCTGGTCGATGCATATTATTAGCGTATCGTTGGCATTTATCGCACCTTGCTACGAAGTTTTCTGCTTCCTCTTCTATTTTTGGCCAATAATATCCTATCCTTATTAATGTCTTCACCGATGATCTTCCCACGGCATGATTGCCATAACGCCCCTCGTGTACTTCTCTCATTACATATTCTATTTGTGATGGTCCAATGTATCGTGCTAAAGATCAACCAAACATTTTTCTATATAAATTCCTGCGAATTAAGCAATATTGAGAAACTTTCAACCGTAACAATCGGGATTTCTTCTTATCTTCAGGAAAAATACCATACTACAAAAAGTTCACAAACTCATTTCTCCAATCCCAAGTTAAATTATTGAAATTTTTATCAATATTGGTTTGGTCGAGGGCCGAATGAAACAGATGTACTTCAACAATGTTTTTCGCATTTGTTGCATCAGCACCAGACGTGAGATTTGCTAATACGTCTGCTTCTGCATTTTCCTCCCTGGGTATTTGCACGGCTTTCCATGTCTAAAATTATCTAAGCAATTCTAGTACCTTTTCGAAGGACTGCTGCATTCGTGTATCTCTTGCCACGTAAGTACCCTACATTTAATTGACTACTAGCTGCGAGTCACTTTTCATCACATTTTATTAAAAACCAAACTCTTGTACGAGTTCCAATCCTGCAATCACAACTTCATACTCTGCCTTATTGTTAGTAATTGGGTAACATTTTATCGTTTGTCTTATGATTTCTACCGAGGGTGGAATTAAAACAATCCCCAAACTTGCTCCTTTAACATTTGAAGAACCGTCAGTAAATAAGGTCCAAGTCCCCGGATTAGCTCTGGTAAATATTCTTAGCTCTTTTTCTATTTCAGGAACTAAGCTCGAGCTAAAATCTACTAATCCGGAGATTTTATAGCAGTTCTAGGTTAATATGTAATATCGTATTCACTGAGTTCTATAGCCCATTTAGTTAACCTACCTGATAATTCTTGTTTATGCAATATATTCCTTAGTAGGAAAGCAGTTATAACAGATAAAGATGACAGTGAAAGTAAGGTCGAAACTTTCTTGACGCCATAATTAAAGTTAAAGCAAGCTTTTATAGGTGAGGATACTGTATCTCAACATCTAATAAAGACTTACTAACATAATAAATCTGAGATTGTTTTCCTTTATCTTCACGTACCAATACCGTGCATACCGCAATTTCTCACACAGTGAGGTAGATGAGCAACCTCTCTGTGTCTTTTGGTTTTGCTAACAGAGATGGATTTGATAGATACACCTTTAAGTACTTAAGAGCTTGTTGACACTCATCGGTCCATTCAAACTGATTTTGCTTTTTCAATACTGAGAAGAACTTAAAGCATTTTTTCGATGATTTTGATATAAACCTTCCTGGAGCTGCTACTCTACCTGTTGATCTTTGCATTTCTTTCTTGCTCGTGACTATATCTAGTATTTCTTCAATAGCTTTGATCTTTGCGGGATTTAATTCAATACCCCTGTTAGAAACAATAAAACCTAAAAATTTACCTAATACCACACCAAAAGAGCATTTTTCCGAATTTAACTTCATGTTGTATTTGTGGAGAATTTCAAAGGTCTCAGACAAATGTTGAAAATGATCTCCCGCTTGTGTTTACTTGACTAACATATCATCTATGTAGACTTTCATAGTTTTTCCCATGTGTTCTTGAAACATTTTGATCACCAATCTCTGACATGTGGCCCCAGCATTTTTCGAACGAAATGGCATGGTTTTGTAGCAATAAGTCCCCCTGTCTGTGATAAATGAGGTTTTCTCCTCATCTAGTGGGTCCATTTGTATCTGATTATCTCCAAATAACCATCTAAAAACTTAAAAGCTCATGACTCTGCGGTAGAATCAATTAATTGATCTATGTGTGACAAAGGAAATGAATCTTTATGACAAGCATTATTTAAATCAGTATAATCAACACAGACTCCCCATTTCCCATTCTTTTTTGGAACCACAACAATATTAGTTAACCAGTCAGGGTACTTTACCTCTCGTATTGAACCAATTTTCAGAAGTTTCTGTACCTTATCCTGGATTACTTGATTTTTGAAGGCCCATTGCTTCCTTTTCTTTTGCTTGACAGGTGGGTGTAATAGGTCCTCATTTAGCGTATGAGTCATCACCTCTGGTGGTATACCTGTCATATCTGAATGCGACCAAGCAAAGCAATCTGCATTAGCATGTAAATATTTAATTAACTTACCTTTTATTTCTGGGCTCAAATTTGCTCTGATGTAAACTTTTTTATCTGGCCACTGGATAAATAATATTACATCCTCGAGCTCATCTGTGGTTGTTTCAATGTTCTCATTTTCCTCTGGCTCTTGAATTACAGCAGGTCTTGAATCGACATCAGTATTCCCTTGTGTGTTTTCAGTTGAGGCATGAATAGAGATGTCCTCAACCGAATTATTTAATTGCTATTTCACATCTGTATCGTTGGTTGTTGTGTTTTCAATCACCATTGAATTAATACTTTGCGAAGCCTGTTGATCTCCACGGATTTGTCGGGTCCCCCACTGTGAAGGAAATTTAATAACTTGATGCAACATGGACAGGACAACATCCATATCATGAATCCATGGCCTTCCCAAGATTATATTGTAGTTCATGTTCGCATCTATTACCTGGATTTTGTATCTTTGATGACTCCTTCTGCAAACGTGGGCAGTACAGCTTCTCCTTTTGTGACAATGCTTGAATTATCAAATCTAGACAAAGATCGTGCCTTTGGTAGGACCTTGTCATTAGCTTGCATTTCATTTACCACCTTCAGTAAAATGATATTTATTGAGCTACCTATATCAATCGAAACTCGTTTTACATTAGTATCATATACTAGTAAAGATATTACCAGCGCATCATTATGGAGAATCATCAAGTCATCCGTATCTTTGTCATCAAAAGTTACACTGTTACCATCCAAGACTTGGCAAACTCATTTTCCGTGAGTGACAGTAACTTTTGATGTCTTTTTCGTGGTTGTGTATGTTACCCCATTGACTTCATCTCCTCCAGTTAGGATGTTAACTTTACTCTTTGGTGATGGAGGCTTTTTGGGCCTCTGTTTTCATGTATAATTGTCTCCCTTTCTCACTGAACAGATCGGTAAGATAACCTTGCTTTAGCAAATGTTCAACCTCCCCTTACAAAAGCCTTCAATTTGTTGTTCTATGGCCATGGTCATTGTGATACTCGTACAAAAAATCTAGGTTCCTTTTGTTCGAATTTGACTCATCCCCTTCGGCCATTGCACCTTATCTCCTACACCCCCTATAGAACAGCCACCAATTTAGAGGTGCTAACGTTAAAGCTATAATCTTCTATTCTTGCTTGAGTACCGGAATCATTGCTTCCGGCATCTCGCTCCTTTTTTAATCTGGATAAAGAACTCGCCTCTTTTTGCCTTGATCTTGAATCAAATCGTGCATTTTCTTGTTTAGGTCAAGATTCTCTCCGCACGGGTCCTATGTAAGGCTCATACTTATTTTTACCAAATCTTATCTCTAATTCTGTGCGTCTTGAACCTAGTCTTTCATCTACCCTTGGTTGTGCAACCGTATCGTCTTCTGTCCGCAGCTTCGTGATGTATCGATTGTACACATAGTTCCAAGCTATTACAGGAAACTTCCACAAACTTTCTTTTAACCTCCTCGTGGCTTCTGAACTTTTCTCATTCAAGTTGCTAGTGAATGCCATAGCCTCCCAGCTATCAGGTACTCGTAGTAGCATCATTCTCTCTCGTTGGAATCTATCTACAAATTCTCTAAGTAATTTTATACTATGTTAACGCCATTTTTTGAGAGTTTTGCCAAAGTTTTTAACCAAAACTGATTCAATATCCTACTTGGTTAAATCGTTACCTTTCACACCGATGGTAAACACGGTTACATGATCCCGTGGGCAGACGTCTCGTCATATTTGGGAATATCAGACATTTTAAAAATTTTAGTAATCGATAATGGTGCCGCACTTAGCTTCTAGGGTTGTTGTGAATACTTGTCAATATCCACACCTTTGATCACGGGAGTCACGCCAAGTATTTGCTCTATACGCTCATTTTTCTCATTCAGTTGTTGCTGCAAAGTTCGTACTAAACTTTGTAAACTAAAATTATTTGGTGTACCTGACCCTTCATCACGAGATTTATTGGGTATTTCTTCACTTCCAGAGTTATCGAGTCCCGAACACGAATTTTCCAAAGTTGTTGTATTAACCGGTGGTGGAGTTTGTGCTACATTGGGTAATCCTCTAACAAAAACTTACAGTGCTTCATTCAGATGTTCAACAATCAACTGCTTCAAAGCATCCTGCTCAACTGTTTGGTCACCCCCATATTGTCCATCAGTGAGCGAAGCAGACCTTCCAGGTGAACTTTCACGTGAATGCTGAAAAGTTCTTGTGGGTGTGTAATGTGTTAGAGTTTCGCCTTGTTGATTCAGCTAGTTGTTCTCGTTAGCAATTGACATATTTGGTTGTTAAAAATGAAGTTTGGAAAGTGAACAGATTATAAGATTTTCGATAATGGAACCAATTTGTTTAATCCAAAAATAGATGTCTCGGTCAAAGTCAATATCATGAAGAAATTGGGTTACTGATAATCAAAATTTACTTCAATTTCTTAATAATTCGAAAAGTAAGATAAATAATGAAAATAATTGACAGGAAAGAAAACTCAAAACAGATTGATAATCTCTCCCAAATTGCGGTCCGAATCTTTTGAATAAAGTAAAGAATAATTGCATATATTGATAAAAAAATTAGTTACCATTACAAATGAGGACTAGGCTCTTACTTAATTCGTACTTGTTAATGACATTAACTACCTTGATTACTCGTTACCATATATAATTATAATGTAAGCATTTATGACTGAAGTTTTCCCGTAATCACGATTGATGTCGATTTCCCTCCCTTATTTATACCAGATTCGTGCATCTTCCATCCTTATGGTCTTTATCCATTCCGATCTTATTTCTTCTTTTTTAGTTGTTAGGGTCGGTTCTTTTCCTAGAGAAACTCCGTGGGTGTTTCTCCTGTGCCTTCTTGAATTCTTTAATTTGTTTAATTGGATGTGTCACCTGTCACCTTGATGGTAGTCCACGTGTCATGTCTTTTTCCCACCCATACATCATCCTCTTTTCAGAACTATATAGGGCCTCACATATGGAAGCCACTTTTGTAGTCGCTACAGACAATCACCAAAAGATATGGCAGGTGGAGACAAAGGAATATTAAAAATTTAAGGAAAATATTTGGCATGGATTAGTTTGTTTACTCTCCATGTATACTTGTATTTTGAAGTTTCTAAAGTGTTTATTTTGCTTGTTCTGTCACATATTTAATGAAAAAATAAAAGTATTTTAGACGTACAATAATAGTATGCTTGTCATGTTATTCGTAAAAGGGCCGGCGCAGAAGTTAGCACAGAAAACTTGGATGTTTGTTAGTATAATACGAAAAATTATTCTCTCGAGTACCTATTCTTCCAATATATTTGTAACAAATTGATACTTTATTAAGTTTCTACCAGTTTCAGTTACTCAAGAAGAGCTCTGATCGATTGAGGGGGGGGGGGGGGTTCGATTTGACGTTCATTGGCACATTACTGTATCAAAATTTTCAAGTTTTAGGTATGAACTCTTTTTGGGAATAGACTCTATGTTATGCATGCTATTAAACATGAGAGAGTTGTGCAATCGAAAGCATCGTTATTGAGGGAAAAACATAAAAACAGTCGTAACGTGATGGACACCCAACGACATAACCCCCAAGAGCAAATCCATTGTAATCCCTGCCGAACAAAATGACAAAGAAAAACACAAGGGGGTGCAAGAGTCGCGTACCATCAAACACATACAAGTGGGGCTCCGCGTGTTGGAAACAAAAGGCAGACTCTATAAAAGAGATACGAAATAAAGCTTTTTTTACTGCTCAATTCACTTCCTTAAAAACAAGAACATCTACTGCCTTTTATAGGCTTACAAATTAACTACTAAGCCTAAAAAATAGCAACTAACAGATAATGGAGAACATGAGGAAAAGTGAAAAACATGGTCCACTACTAAGTGATAATACTGTAAAACTAACAAGAAAGACCAAGTAAAAACACAAGTTCACTACGGCTAGAAAAGAGAGTCATGACCAAATCATGTGCAACTGAACTGTTTTGAAGAATTAGTCAACACTCCCCCTTTCTTCAAAATCACATACGCTCATTTGTAGTCTGAAAAAGTCATGCTTGTTGCGAGGCAACGATTTCATAAGAACATTAGCAATTTGATCATTTGTGCCACAAAATTCCAGTGAGATTACTCCACCAATGACTAGATTGCGAATGAAGTGATAGCGAGTGTCGATGTGCTTCGTTCTACTGTGAAAAGCAGGATTCTTTGCCATAACAATTGTTGCCTTGTTGGCACACGATATTTCAGTTCGACTAATATGCTCCTGTTGAAGATCCTTTAACAATTTTCTTAACCAGATAGCTTGACAACTTGCCGTAGTTGCAGCCAAGTATTCTGCTTCCGAAGATGACAAAGCCACTGTATTTTTTTTTCTTTGAACTCCATGAGATTGCTCCAGAACAAGACTAAAAACATTCCCAGATGCGCTCTTGCGATCATCCAAGCTACCTCGCTTCTTCACATAGAGTGTATGTTCATTCTCACTTTTTTTGAACTGGTTCTCTTGAAAAAATGAGTCAAATTTTCTATACCATGCCCGAGGAGCTTGCTTCAGACCATACAATGCCTTTTCCAATATATATACTTTGTTCTTGCCTTCACTAGAAATGAAGCCTTCAGGTTGGGAAACATATACTTCTTCTTGTAAGTCGTCATTTAGGAAGGAAGACTTAATATCAAATTGGTACACAGGCCAACCAAGTTGAGCAGCCAAAGCTAGAATAGTTCTAACCGTTTCAAAGCGAGTTGCTGGTGAGAACGTCTCTTTAAAGTCGATGCCTTGTTGTTGGATTTTGCAACAAGTCGAGCTTATGCCTTTTGACGCATCCATCAGCATTGCATTTTGTTTTGAAAATCCATTTTAGCCCGATAACATTCTTCCCTTCTGGTAAATCAACTAGCTCCTTGGTCTGATTTTTCTCAATGGACTGAATCTTTTCAATCATTGCATTCTGCCACTCTGGTTGCTCTGCAGCTTCTTCATAACACATTGGATCAGCAGCTCTGACAAGGCAAAACTACAAGCTGAATAAACATCTTTCAGCGATCTGAACTTTGCTGGCGTTTCGCTGGATGATGCTGAAGTTGGAGAATGAGAGCTTGCTGGAGTAGAATTTTTGGTACTTCCATGAGAAGAGAAATCAGTATTGCTGCTACCAGGAGAGGAAGGGTCCAAACTTCCTGATTCAACTATCTCCATATGCTCCACATCTGTGTGAAATGGAATATCGACTGATGAATCTTCCTTTTTGTCATTCAACTCCCAAGTTGCTTCTTCATTAAACACCACACTCTTGTTGATAATCACTTTGCCATTAGTAGGATTGTATCGTCTATATGCTTTGGATTGAGGAATATAACCAATGAAAATGCATTTTTCTGATTTTTCATCAAGTTTAGAGAGTAAATTAATCAAAGCATAAGCTATACAACCAAAGACTTTTAAGTGGCTTACTCGTGGTTTTTGTCCCGTCCATGTTTCATATGGAGTCTGATCCAAAACTGCTTTTGTTGGAGAGATGTTCAAGAGGTACACAACTGCTGTCACTGCCTCTCCCCAAAATTTAACAGGAAGTCCTCTTGCATTAAGTAAGCTTCTGGCCATCTCAACCACCGTACGATTTTTTCGCTCGACGACTCCATTTTATTGTGGTGTGTACGGTGCTGTAAGCTCCCTACGAATTCCATTCTATTCACAAAATAAATTAAAATCATTAGATAAAAATTCACCACCACAATTTGTGCGAAGAATCTTTATGTTGCAGCCTGATTGCTTCTCCACGAGTGCCTTGAAATTTCTGAAATTCTCAAAAGCTTCTGATTTAAATTTCAAAAGGTAAACCCAACTCATATGGCTATAATCATCGTAAATAGCAGAAAATACTGACTCCCACCAAGCGACTCAGTCTTTATTGGTCCACACAAGTCAGCATGTACAAGCTCAAGATAGCATGTAGCCCTCCATGATTGTCCTACAGGAAAGGATTTTCTACTTTATTTCCCAAATATGCAACCTTCACACAAGTCAAGCTCACCAATTTCTGATAACCCAGCAACCATATTCTTCTTAGTCAACAATTTTAACCCATTAATATTTGAATGACCATAGCGAAGATGCCAAAGCTGAGTTTCATTAACACCTTTAGCAACTAAAGCATTTTTCACAACATTTGAAACATTAAGGGGAAACATGTTCTGTGTCACATGAACAACTGCAATAGTCTGACCAAATTTTTTTAGCACGAACAATACATTCTCCATTATCAAACAGAATAGAGTAACTACTAGCCATCAATTGTCCAACACTCGGTAAATTATGAGCCAAATTAGGAACAAATTGCACATTACAGAGAAGTTTTACATTACCATGTATTGTCTTTATTGCTATGGTACCTTTGCCTTCAGCTCGAACTTACTTGCCCTCACCAAGTCGAACTTCACTCTTCTGTGACACATCGAGGTCTCTAAGCAAAGACCTTGTGCCAGACATATGGTTCGAGCATCCACTATCAATGAACCAAACACCATCAGAAGAGTTAGTAATTGGAGAATGAGCCATGAACAACTTACTTTCTTCCTCTACTTTCTCTGAGAAATTGGCATGCTTCTGCTCATTTTTTTTGCTTAGTCCAGCAATAAGCTTCAGTATGACTGTACTTCTTGCAATATCAGCATTGCATGTCACTCTTTTGCTAACCTGTCTCATTAAATTGACCTTTGCCTCTGCCGCGGCCTCAACCTCGACCATGATATCCACCTCTTCCTCTACCTCAGCTAGAAAAATTTGCAATTTTTTTTCTGGAGAAAGATGACTCTTATTTCACCTGGAATGCTTTTTATTCAATTTTCTCATGAGACCTGTTTGACCTATCTTCATGTGCTAACAAAAAACTCATTAATTCATCAAATGAATAATTAGATAAATCCTTGGATTCTTCAATTGCAGCAACCACATGCTCAGATTTATTGGTTAAAGACTTCAACGCCTTTGCTACAATAATTTTATCACTAACAATCTCCCCATAAGATTTCATGAGATTAACAATGGAAGAGACTCTAGACATATAATCTTGCACCGATTCATTATTTTTCATGCTCAAAGTTTCAAAATCACGACGCAAAGTTTGCAATTTTACTTCAATTACCTTCTTATCTCCCATATACTCCTACTGTAAAATTTCCCAAGCTTCATGGGAAGTCTCTGCTGCTGAAATTCGGGAGAAGATATCATCATTAAGGGCTTGTTGAATCAGAAATAATGCCTTCGAATCCTTCTTGCAATTTTCCCGTAGCCGTTGTGCATGGCCTTCATCCGTGTCTGGAATCCATTCTCCACCAAGTCCTATAATTCCGGAGACTTGAAGAGAATCTTCATCTTAACACTCCAAAAAGTGATAATTCACCCCTTTGAAAATTGGAAGATATTGGGAGTTACTGTGAGAGTTGGAATTTGCTGCCATTTTTATCTCTGGTTTGTGTTTAGTAACTTTCTCTCTAACTTAGCTATTTGGTGCACGGGAGAATGAAATCTGAAAATAGAAAAGAAGAAGATTTATGTAGTAACCCACTTCTTTTTCTAATAGCTCTGCAAAAGGTAGAATCTATAAAAGAAATATACGAAATAGCTTTTTTTATTGTTCAAATTCACTTCCTTAAAATATAAGAACACCTGCTGTCTTTTATAGGCTTACAATTTAATTACTAAGCCTAAAAAATAGCAACTAATAGATAATAGAGAACTGTTAAAAATGAAGCTGAAAATAGTAAAATTATTTTACTGTTTCAGCTTAAGAGTTATTTACTACATTAATTTATTTTGAATTTGAAATAATTTTGAACTAGTCTTAGGAATTTGTTATTTTTAGCAAATTTTGCGCTGAATTTTAGGTCTTTTATGTTAGCATCTATCTTATAAATTATAATCCAGATGCGCGAAATAATATAAAATTTTAAGCTTTAGTTCCTTTTACATCTATTCCAGTATACTCTTTTTATTTTCATGACATCTTCCCTGTTATTTCTCTTAGTTTCTTTTATCAAGAACCAACAATTGGTATCAAGAGACATCTTCTTAAGGGACCTGAGTAAAAAAAATTCTTGAGTGAGATGGAGACTGAAACGAGTTTTCTCAATTGACTCCTCCAATCTTTGATGGTGAAAATTACCAACTTTGGGCAATGAGAATGAAGACTTACTTGGAGGCTTTACATCTTAGGGAGGTCGTCGAAGAGGATTATGATGTTCTTCCGCTGCCTAGCAATCCCACAATGGCCCAGAGAGTCACAAGGAAAAGAAAACCAAGAAAAACCAAGAAATCAAAGGCGAAGGCAACTTTGTTTGCTGGTGTGTCTGCAACAATTTTCACGAGAGTTATGGCTCTCAAATCAGCAAAAGAAATCTGGGATTATCTGAAGGGAGAATATACAAGAGATGAAAGAATTCGAAGCATGAAGGTGTTGAATTTAATAAGAGAATTCGAGTTGCAAAAAATGAAGGAATCTGAGACTGTCAAAGAATACTCAGATCGGTTGTTTGGCATTGTTACAAAGATAAGATTGCTTGGTACTAAATTTAAAGATTCAAGAATTGTTGAAAAATTCTTATTACGGTGACTGAAAAATATGAAGTAACCATAACTACCTTAGAAAACACAAAGGATCTATTCAAGATTACCTTGGCAAGATTGTTAAATACATTGCATGCACAAGAGATAAGGAGGCTTATAATGCAAGATGGCATGGTTGAAGGAGCATTGACAGCCAACCATAAAACTTAAACCAAGGGTAATGATGATAGGCTATAATTACGTATTTTAGTCTCTTATTACACTCAAATTTACTGCACTTTAATTGAGTTTGAGCTTTAATCGCTAGTGTCTTGCACTAATTGTGTGTTTTATGCCTTGTAGAAGTGATTTCGAGCTATATAGATATTATGGAATAAATTCAAATGATTTAGAGCTTTAAAGTCTGAGTAAAAGCCCAAGTAATTAAGCCGGGATCGTATTCGGAGATCAATGGATGATAGAGCAACAAAACGAAGAATCGAGTAGGCATATTGCGCACTGTCTAATAAAATGCACATAACATTTTTCTCAGAATTCCATTTGGGCTACACAATATAGGGTTGGAAAGATAATTCAAAGGGCTACAACATTCATGTTTTACATTTTTCCAAATTCCAAAAGTAACATGGTGAAGAATGCGATCGCAATCGCGACCGCTGACCTGAGGCGGGTAGAGGCAGTATACCTGCCATATACCGCATTCGTACCGCAGTCGGACCACGGCCGCGGCATCCAGACCTGAAAAAATTGTCCTTTTTCGCGTATGAGAAGATATAATTGTTTGGGTCCGGCCCTACTTGGTATATATACATGGAAAAACGTTATTTTTAAGGGGTTGGACATAATTTAGACCTAGGGAGGCTGAGGTTGGACAGATTTGAGACACAGATTTGACCTAAGGAGGCAGAGACACAATAGGAGCAAGGCGGGGAATTTTTCTACGAGTTTTTCCTTCCTCTTCCTATTTTTCATTGTTGGTTATGACTTTTAGTATTGTAGTTTTACATATTATTATGAATAGCTAATTTGTTATCTAGGGTTTTGATGGAACCTTTTGTAGAATAAATTCTTGTTATGTTTTTATATAATTGAGCCGTAGTATTTTCTCTAGTTGTTCAACTATATTATTCTTGTGGTTGATTGAAGGATCCTCAATTAGCTGTGCCTATTTAGTATGTATTACTCGGGAGAGAGTGCATATTTAGGTAGTTGTTGAACAACATCACTCCCGACGTATGTGAGGAATCAATAACCAAGAGTTTAAAGGTAGGATTAGGGATAACGAAACCCTGGGTGCGATCTAAGTAAGCTGTAATTATAGCCAGCTAGCGCAACTCGGGAGAGTATGTCTAGTTAATTGTCGTAATTACTCGGGAGAGAATTACAATACGCAAAGCGCTCATGATCGGCGGAGAATACTTGGGTGAAATTATAGAAGACATAGAGGGAAGAATTCCGACAATTGAGGAAATCATAACTCTAGACCTCCTTAATCTTGTCTCTAACCCTTAGTATCTGTAGTTGTTAATTTACTATTTTAATTTGTTAGTTAATTAGTTAAACACAAGAATCTTAATATCTATAAGTTAGGAACTGTTCAAGCTTGTCTTCTTGGTGATAGTGAACAGCTGTAGCTAGGCCTTAGTTTTCTGTGGGATTCGACTTCAGACTTGTAAACTGGATTATATTTGCAACGATCACTTGGTCCTTTTTATAAGGCATAGTTGGACGTGATCAAATTTTGGTGCCGTTGCCGGGGAACTAACAGTCTAGTTGTAGTTGTATATATTGCTAGGGTTCAAGTTTGAACTTTTATTTTGTTTTTTCTTTTTCTTTTTTATTTTTCTTATAACTGTTGATTTGAGAAACAAGACATCTTGGAATTATGGGAATTTAGGTGTAGATAATTCTACTATTGATCTCCATACATATTGTGAAGGAAACCACCCGTGGAAAAATTTTCAAAACGTTCCTGAGAGCGAGTTATGTGCGCCAACTCAATCTTATTTATGAAATGTGTGTGATGTGTGTGGTGGTAAAAATGGCCATTTTTATTGTTGCGCTTATATTTCTTATCTTCCCCCAATCCCTTACTATGATAGTTCTACCATTTCTTGTGAAGTTAATAAGAATAAATAACTTGGGGATGTAGACCTAAAGGAGATCAATGATATGTTAAAGTACCTTCTGAAACAAAATAATGAAAAACAATTGGAGATAGAAAGGCAAAAGACAACTATTCGCAAGTTGGAGGCTCAATTGAGTCAAGTGATTGGAGCTTTTAATGCTCAACAAGCCAATATTGAGGATAGTAGCCAAGAAGAGCATGAATTTGAGGTGTTAACTGGGGAGGTCAGAGTAGAACATCAACAACCTATCCAACTAAAATTTGAGGATGTCAATGTTGAAGAAGTGAGACTAGAGTCAGCCAAAGACATTGAGGATACAAATTTTGTTGACTCTAGTATCATTGATGTTGAGGATGCTGAAAGTCCTGAAGTTCATGTGTGTGAGCGCATTGGTCCTCACTCCAAATATTTTTCTACATTGTGCTTGGATGACAATATGGAAATAGAGTCATCCGAGCCGATTGAGAAGTCAAGGAATGAGGAACAAGGAGCCTACATTCTAGAATTTTTCTTGCCAGAAAGACAGGACTACATACCTCATCTAAAAGCCAAAAAGTGTAGTACAATGATTGCTTGGGCCAATTAGATTTGTTCCTCCACCCCCGGAGCATAGCCGAAAACTTGATGCCAAATTGGGGGTTCAATTCATAAGCTCGAGGTGGAGGCAAAAAGTAATTCGCGTCGTGCCGCGACGTTAAATCAAGCGCTTATTGGGAGGCAACCCAACTTTATTGCTTTCTTTTATTTATTTATTTATTTTTAACTGTATTACTTTTGGAGATAGAAAGGCAAAAGATAACTATTCGCAAGTTGGAGGCTCAATTGAGTCAAGTGGTTGGAGCTTTTAATGCTCAACAAGCCAATATTGAGGATAGTAGCCAAGAAGAGCATGAATTTGAGGTGTTAATTGGGGAGGTCAGAGTAGAACATCAACAACCTATCCAACTAAAATTTGAGGATGTCAATGTTGAAGAAGTGAGACTAGAGTCAGCCAAAGACATTGAGGATACAAATTTTGTTGACTCTAGTATCATTGATGTTGAGGATGCTGAAAGTCCTGAAGTTCATGTGTGTGAGCGCATTGGTCCTCACTCCAAATATTTTTCTACATTGTGCTTGGATGACAATATGGAAATAGAGTCATCCGAGCCGATTGAGAAGTCAAGGAATGAGGAACAAGGAGCCTACATTCTAGAATTTTTCTTGCCAGAAAGACAGGACTACATACCTCATCTAAAAGCCAAAAAGTGTAGTACAATGATTCCTTGGGCCAATTAGATTTGTTCCACCACCCCCGGAGCATAGCCGAAAACTTGATGCCAAATTGGGGGTTCAATTCATAAGCTCGAGGTGGAGGCAAAAAGTAATTCGCGTCGTGCCGCGACGTTAAATCAAGCGCTTATTGGGAGGCAACCCAACTTTATTGCTTTCTTTTATTTATTTATTTATTTTTAACTGTATTACTTTTGGAAATAGAAAGGCAAAAGACAACTATTCGCAAGTTGGAGGCTCAATTGAGTCAAGTGGTTGGAGCTTTTAATGCTCAACAAGCCAATATTGAGGATAGTAGCCAAGAAGAGCATGAATTTGAGGTGTTAACTGGGGAGGTCAGAGTAGAACATCAACAACCTATCCAACTAAAATTTGAGGATGTCAATGTTGAAGAAGTGAGACTAGAGTCAGCCAAAGACATTGAGGATACAAATTTTGTTGACTCTAGTATCATTGATGTTGAGGATGCTGAAAGTCCTGAAGTTCATGTGTGTGAGCGCATTGGTCCTCACTCCAAATATTTTTTTACATTGTGCTTGGATGACAATATGGAAATAGAGTCATCCGAGCCGATTGAGAAGTCAAGGAATGAGGAACAAGGAGCCTACATTCTAGAATTTTTCTTGCCAGAAAGACAGGACTACATACCTCATCTAAAAGCCAAAAAGTGTAGTACAATGATTGCTTGGGCCAATTAGATTTGTTCCTCCACCCCCGGAGCATAGCCGAAAACTTGATGCCAAATTGGGGGTTCAATTCATAAGCTCGAGGTGGAGGCAAAAAGTAATTCGCGTCGTGCCGCGACGTTAAATCAAGCGCTTATTGGGAGGCAACCCAACTTTATTGCTTTCTTTTATTTATTTATTTATTTTTAACTGTATTACTTTTGGAGATAGAAAGGCAAAAGACAATTATTCGCAAGTTGGAGGCTCAATTAAGTCAAGTGGTTGGAGCTTTTAATGCTCAACAAGCCAATATTGAGGATAGTAGCCAAGAAGAGCATGAATTTGAGGTGTTAATTGGGGAGGTCAGAGTAGAACATCAACAACCTATCCAACTAAAATTTGAGGATGTCAATGTTGAAGAAGTGAGACTAGAGTCAGCCAAAGACATTGAGGATACAAATTTTGTTGACTCTAGTATCATTGATGTTGAGGATGCTGAAAGTCCTGAAGTTCATGTGTATGAGCGCATTGGTCCTCACTCCAAATATTTTTCTACATTGTGCTTGGATAACAATATGGAAATAGAGTCATCCGAGCCGATTGAGAAGTCAAGGAATGAGGAACAAGGAGCCTACATTCTAGAATTTTTCTTGCCAGAAAGACAGGACTACATACCTCATCTAAAAGCCAAAAAGTGTAGTACAATGATTGCTTGGGCCAATTAGATTTGTTCCTCCATCCCCGGAGCATATCCGAAAACTTGATGCCAAATTGGGGGTTCAATTCATAAGCTCGAGGTGGATGCAAAAAGTAATTCGCGTCGTGCCGCGATGTTAAATCAAGCGCTTATTGGGAGGCAACCCAGCTTTATTGCTTTCTTTTATTTATTTATTTATTTTTAACTGTATTACTTTTGGAGTGTCAATTTTTTATGTTCTAGGAGCATGGAAAGCAAAGGTATTGGAAGAATGCAACAATAAACCAAATGGTTGGAACTAAGTGTGAGGTACCCACACGGAGGACCAAGCTTGGGAGAAGTCTGAGTACCTCATGAGCTATTAGTGCTTCGGCTTTTGGCCTACTAGGGAGTCTCTTTTACCCTTTTATTAATTATGGTGTGCATTGGGGACAATGCATAATTTTAAGTGTGGGGTGAGGAGATTGTCTAGGTGATTTTCTATGTTATTTCAGTTGTGCTAGTTTAATTGAATAATTTTTTTTAAAATAGAAAATATTGGACTTTTCCCGACGATGGATCTATTAGACAATTTTCTTGAGGGATTTAAATCTAAAGAAAAAAATAAAATAAAAAGATTTTCTTTTGTTAGGTAGTGTAGTAATTCTCCCTTGGTTTTCCTTTGTGCCGCAGTTCTTTTCCATGGGTTTTGTTTGAACCGGGTGTAGTTAGTTTTATTTTTGGAGTAGGAGTCGTTGTGTTTTGAATTGAATCAATATCTCTCGACTTTGTTATGCCTTGAGAATAGTGAGTACTTGGGTTGTGACGCTTAGGCTCAATTTTTAACTCTTGTATAAGTACCTTAAATTTGCTTAACTGCTTTGACTAGAGTGTCTTGATGAGTGCAATCCTGAGTGAGTTATGTGTCATGCGTGTGTAAGGATTTGTTATATTCTGTGCATTGCATTTGATGCCTAGAACTTGCCCTGTGTGTTTGCAAAGCGAAATAGTAGTTTTGTTTAACCTTGGAAGTGATATAGGAGTTTCTTTGTTGAGCCAGATATGTATATTTTACCCACCTAATTGTTATGTATCGTAGTTAACCCATTTGAGCCTGTAATCTTGTTTCTTTGGCAATCACATTACAAGCCTTACCCATTAGTTTGAATTAATCATCTATTTGAACCTTGTAACCTCTCATGAGCACTTAAATTGTTTACGAACTTTGTAAAAGTTAAAGTGTGGGGTGGTTGGTTTGGCTTTTGAGTGGAACTAATTAAATAAGGAGAAAGGTGCACTATTTTGAAAAAGTAAGAGCCACTTGAATTGAAAAAAAAATAGTTGGATTGTTGTAAAAAAAAAAAATCCTTGATAAGTGGTGGCTCTTGATGTAAGTGTGCTTAAAGAAGAATGGGGTAATATACGTTGATGTGAAGGTGGAGTTTTGATTTGACATAAGTATTAGGTTTGAATGTTAAAGTATATGTATTAAAGTGCTTAGGGAGGTGTAGTCACTCTTATATCTAAATGTATCCTACCTGTCCCATAGCCTACATTACAACCAAATAAAGTCCTAATTGATCCTAGATTGAATGAGCTCGATTAGTGGAGTAGTACACTACGGGCAAGCTTATGGTGCATCTTTTGTGGCATATGAATGTTATTTCTGAGAGTGAGTGAATTCTTTCTATCTTGAGTTCCTAAGTGTTCTTAAATTTTATTGTGTGGAACTACTCTATTTTGTTGTATAAGAGCACTTGATTCATGAAGGAAATGTAATGTCAGTGACCTCTATGTTAGAGTAAGTGGGTGAATTGTAAATAATGCATGGTACTTGTGAGTCAAATCTTGAGGTGAATATGTTATGCTTTTGTGCTTAGTCTATTTTAAATACTCTTGGTGTGATGAGTTAGGAGAATTGTTTAAAAAGGTCGTGTCTATAAAAAAGTGTAGTTTGATTGCTCGAGGACGAGCAATGGTTTAAGTTTGGGGTGTTGATCATAGGCTATAATTACGTATTTTAGTCTCTTATTACACTCAAATTTACTGCATTTTAATTGAGTTTGAGCTTTAATCGCTAGTATCTTGCACTAATTTTGTGTTTTATACCTTGTAGGAGTGATTCCGAGCTATATGGATGTTATGGAATGAATTCAAGTGATTTGGAGCTTTGAAGTTTGAGTAAAAGCCCAAGTAATTAAGCCGGGATCGTATTCGGGGATCAATAGATGATTGAGCAACAAAACGAAGAATCGAGTAGGCATATTGCGCACTGTCTAGTAAAATACACATAACGTTTTGCTCAGAACTCTATTTGGGTTCCACAATATATGAGCCGTAGTATTTTCTCTATTTGTTCAACTATATTATTCTTGTGATTGGTTGAAGGGACCTCAATTAGTTGTGCCTATTTAGTATGTATTACTCAGGAGAGAGTGCATATTTAGGTAGTTGTTGAACAACATCACTCCCGACGTATGTGAGGAATCAATAACCAAGGGTTTAAAGGTAGGATTAGGGATAACGAAACCTTGGATGCGATCTAAGTGAGCTGTAATTATAGCCAGCTAGCATAACTCGGGAGAGTATGTCTAGTAAATTGTCGTAATTACTCGGGAGAGAACAACACGCGCTCATGATCGATAGAGAATACTTAGGCGAAATTATAGAAGACATAGCGGAAGGGATTCCGACAATTGGGAAAATCATAACTCTAGACCTCCTTAATCTTGTCTCTAACCCTTAGTATCTGTAGTTGTTAATTTACTATTTTAATTTGTTAGTTAATTAGTTAAACACAAGAATCTTAATATCTATAAGTTAGTAACTGTTCAAACTTGTCTTCTTGGTGATAGTGAACAGTTGTAGCTAGACCTTAGTTCTCTGTGGGATTCGACTCCGAACTTGTAAACCGGATTATATTTGTAATGACCGCTTAGTCCTTTTTATAAGACATAGTTAGGCGTGATCAGGTAATAATGCAAAGAAAAATTTCCCACCTTGTCAGCACTGTGGCAAAAAAGGTCATCCACTATTCAAATGTTGGAAGAGGCTAGATGCAAAGTGCAAAATTTGCAACCAACTTGGTCATGAAGCTTTAATTTGCAAAGGCAAATCTCAAAAGCATAAAGCAGATGCCCAAGTCGCCAATGAAGAGGAAGAAGATCACTTGTTTGTGGCAACTCTTCTTTCAACCAAGAAATTTGATTTTTGGATGACTGATAGTGGTTGTACAAACCACATGACATATGACAGAAATCTTTTCAAAGAATTCAAGTCTATGGAAAATAAGAAAGTCAGAATTGGGAATGGTGATTATATTCTTGTTAAGGGAAAAAGAACTGTTGCAATCCCAACAAAGTCAGGTACTAAAAAAATTTCAAATGTTCTTTATGTTCCTCATATTTATCAAAATTTATTGAGTGTTGGACATGGAAAAAATATTTAAAGTATTCTTTGAAGATAAACATTGTTTCATTTATGATGCAACTGGAATTGAGATTTTAAGGGTTAAAATGTGAGGTAAAAACTTCTTATTTAATCCAACAAAAGATGAAAAATGGAGCCAAAAGAATCTACAAAGTGCAGATAATTCTCCAAATGAGCACATATGTGAAAATGAGGCAAAGAAGAAGTTGTCAATATTTCAGACAAATAAAATTTGGAAGAAACTTGACAAGCCTCAAGGCAAAATGAAATCTGGAAGAAAGTTGACCAGCCTCAAGGCAAGATGCAAATGAAGCCGAAAAAAGAGCCAACTTATTTCATTGAAAATCATAAGATGCAGCAAAATAGAAAAGTGAACTCAATTTAGTGCAAGTCCAAAGATCAGTTGGCAGATTTACGTACAAAGTCGCTTCCGATTAAAGGTTTACAAGGCATAAATTCAGAATTTGCAGCTTCAAAAACAAGGAGGAATGTTAGAAATATGTTTTAGAAGCTGAAAATAGTAAAATTATTTTACTTTTTCAGCTTAAGAGTTGTTTATTGCAGTAATTTATTTTGAATTTGAAATAATTTTGAACTAGTCTCTAGGAGTTTGTTATTTTCAGCAGATTTTGTGCTGATTTTTAGGTCTTTTAAGTTAGCATTTATCTTATAAATTGTAGTCTAAATGCAGTGAAATAATATAAAATTTTAAGCTTCTGCTCCTTTTACATCTATTCCAGTATATTTTTTTTTATTTTCCTGTCATCTTCCCGTATTATTTCCCTTAGTTTCTTTTATCAAGAACCACCAAGAACATGAGGAAAAGTGAGAAACATGGTCCACTACTAAGTGATCATGCTGTAAAACTAACAAGAAAGACCAAGTAAAAACATAAGTCCACTACTGCTAGAAAAAAGAGTCACGACCAAATGATGATCAACTCAACTGTTTTGAAGAATTAGCCGACACCGCGCGGCCCATAGCATCATGCAACGGAATACACAATCGATAACGCGAGCAAGAAATTATTTATATAAAGGTCCTCAGGCATCAACATAGTTATATAGGTCGCGGACAGGGACATGAAACCTTGTGTATAACCCATTAGGAATAATCAAGAGCCTTTATGAGTACAAAAAGAATACATCAATGTACTCCCGACTATGCAAAAGAATAAGAATTCTAAAATAGGGCACCACGGGAGTGAGGGGACATGTGTGGATGAAATACCCCAACCTCGAGCACGTTTTAAATATCATTGAACAAGTGATGGGTTGAATTCCAAAAATGAGAGTTCAAGTAACATAGGAGCGACATTAGCCAAGGACCAATCAAAACTAACATCAACTGGACTAACCCCATACTATAAATGCATATATCATCACATAATACACCCTTGTCAATTTAACCTTCAAGCCATTACAGCACCAAGACCAACCCATGGGTATAGTTTTTCTGTCAATTCTTCATCTACAAAATGTTGCTACTCTTCACTTAGCACCACACTTGCAGGGCTTTACAGACATATTACTAATATGGGAAATACAGCTCGGGCAAAACTAGATTAGTTCTATTTCCTATGGACATTCTGTTCCAAACTAAGATAAAATGCAGTGTTAGATTTTATATAACAACCAACAGGCCCGGATCTTCTTCGTAATCTATATTGAAGAAGTGGTCGATTTTCTTGACTGCATTGTCCTGGCCGAGGTTATCGTTTCCTCTCGTTATTGGAACTAGGCTCTCCTTGTAATTGAAAACCCAACATTGACCCCAGGTTCGGTCCAGCTGAAATCCAAGCTCTGTAACTTCTCTTGTTGTAGGATCATATAGCACCAGCTGTGAAGTTTCAGTGATTTTGAAAATCATCTTATCATCCTCCCAGATGCCGCGAGGCCAATGAGCATCTATAAGAGGTTGAACAGTAAGAACTTTGGTCCAACTACCCTCTTGTTTCATTACCCACACTTCATATATGGATGTCATAGCCTTACCAGGCTGGTCACAAACTAAGAGAGCAAGCGAGTCACCACGCAACATAAGTGCTCCCCACCGTGCTTTTGGAATATCTAGTGCGTGCATCTCCCCAAACTGTTCACTGGCCATGTCAAATGAGCGTATCCTGCAGATTTTGTCTAGGCCTCCTGAGAGCCAATAATATACCCCGTTGAGATAAGTGGCACCAATGGTTTCATTTAAGTGACAACAGGAAGGGAATTCAGATCTCAGGTTCTTCCATGAGTTGTTGCGTAACGAATAGACACTGACAAAGACTCGAGTGAAAGCACCTTGTCCAAAGTTATCCCAAAATCTTCGAATACATACAACCTTATAATCTCGAGTCGACGGGTCATATCCCAGTGCAAATTGTTCATCATAATCCTCTGACTGAAGCTCAAAAGACACAGGAGGCAGAGGCCAGAACTCTCTGGTGGAAGGATTCCACAAAGCCAAGCAAACATCGTCGTCATAAAACGGTTTTTGCACCAAGAATAAGCCATCAACCGGGCCAGTAATGGACATGAAATCAGTCCTCTGAAACTGATAGAGAGTTTTTTGTTCAGGGGTCACACCTGGAACTATTTTACCAGGGAGCAAGCAAAAAGCAACGGATTTTGATAAATTTGATATTGTTAAGTTACAAATGAGGAGACGGGCACGATTGTTCTTGTAATGAAAATGTTTTTCTATGAAACTTGGACTTTTGATGAGAGCATACCAATGCTTGGACACACATTTGAAACGCAAGAGTGACTCCACAGGCAACCTCAATAGAATTTCCACTAATAGATCTTCTGGTAAAGGACGGCTACCATCCATACTGGTGGTCGTTTGCTCCCCAATTTATCTTCTAGAAATATAAGCAAATATATGGTATATAAGAAACAAAATGACACAACATACAAACATGTTGAGAGAGAATCACGAAAACAGGCAATAATAAAACATAAAGTGCAATTATAAAAAAAAGCAAGAAGCACTATTATCATGTGATCAAATTATAATCAAACTTAGGAAAACTGAAAAGACAAAAACAAGTAGAAAAATGGACACAAAAGAATTCAAAAATGGCTACAATTTGGTAGTATTTCCCTGCTTGGAGAAGAAGAAAGACTAGATCAAGAAAAATGAAACCTCGTAACGGAAAAAAAAGAAAAGAAATAGAAGTGCAAGTTGCAGCTGCAACACCCCACATGAAAAATTAGAAGAAAAACCAAGGGTTTCTCATCTCTCTAATGTAATTCTTGATTTGTCATCTCTCTAATGTAATTCTTGACTATGTTACATGCAAGTCAACTTGAGCTTTTATATCTGTCCCAATATATACAGCAACCAGCAGTGGCGGATCCAGAATTTTGAGCAAGGGGTAAAAGTGAATAGTAAAAAGTTTCTTCAAAGAGGTTCATCGAAAAAAAATTAATCCAAATGTAACGTCAAACGGGTTCATCAAAAAAAGTTGAATGTAAACTAAAGTATTGTTAAAAATCAAACTAAATATGTTAGATCAAAACTAATACAGTGAATGTTATTTTGAAGTAATCTTTTTTTTTCCCAAAAGAAAAAAATTAAAACACTTGTGTAAAAGGCATTTAAAAGAAGAAAAGGCAAAAATAATCATACTATAAGAAACAAAAAATGAACTGAAGATGATCGCAAAAATAACTTATAAGTAAAAAAAAATCCTAATTAAAAGTATAAAAACAATATACTTGCTCTAGAGAATGTTTGTATTACTGAGAAACATAAATACACACACACCCATAATAAGTATTTCAATTACATAATAAGTATTTTTATTACATAAGTAATTATTTTAATAGTGAAAAGTGTTAGGAAGAAGAATTTCAAGTAGTAAAGTCTAGTGTTATCGAAGGCGAAAAACGCAAAAAAGCTCTAAGGTCCATTGAAGCTTTAAGCGCAATGTGCAAATAAAGTGTGGGTTTTAATGAAAAAAGCGCAACTGGAGAAAAAGTAATAATATGTATATGTAGTCCAAGACTAATAATTATAAGCATGAATAACAAATATATGGGCAAAGAAATTTAAAAAAAATTACGAAAAAGTAAAATATCAATTGTTTAATGTCGCCTTTTCAGGATTACACTCATTGGTAGGGAAAAGTATGCCTTAAAGCCTTGATGCGATACTAAAGCGCCCATAAAGCGAGGCGAAGCGCTCAACATGTTTTGAGCTTCGCTTTAGGGCTTAAGCGCGCCTTTGACAACACTGGTAAAGCTTATGGCCATTTTCTATATTGGGAACATCAATTTTTAGTACTAAAACACCTTTAGTTTATTGGTCTTCATACAGGGATAAGAATATTAATCCCGGTACGAATATTGGGGTAATAGGTATTCCATGTTTGGTTGTGAGTATTAGCTAATACCAGTGTAAAACTGTAAATTTTATACCAAAATGGTGGTATTAGCTACACTCAATGTAGGAGGTGGGACAAAAACTCCCATGGGATATCCCATAACTGAACCGAATGACCAAAGCGGTAGAAAGAAAAAGTATTGCAAAGTGGGGGAATCAAACGTGCGACCACAATGAGCTTTTGAACCCCTTGACCAGTGAGCTAAGTTGTTGGGTTGTGTTAGAGGAATTCAAGATATAATACTTCTTCTGAGACAAAAGTTTAACCTTATATACACATTATCATTTAATGAACCCCTTCCGGCCCTGGCTGCATCCCTAGCCACCAGGGACAATCAGGGGCGGAGGTAGGGTATAATTTAAGGGTTCGGCCGAACCCATTAGCTTTTGCATAGACCCTGTATTTATATTTGAAAATGTATTAAGTTTATATTAATATATAATTGCGAACTCAGTAACTAAAACATGTTATGGGTTTGGTGTCAAATTCATAACCCACAAACTTTAAATCCTAGCTCCGCCTTGGGGACCATCACTAAAAGATATGGCCAAAGTAGATTTCAACCTCTACATCTCAACTTAGCACAAACATCAATTTTGCAGGTAATAACATAATTTAAGAACCATGAAAAGTAAACAAAAAGCTTGGAAATGGAACAAGTGTTTCTTAACACAACTTGCAAATGATTCTAACAATTGAAACTTGAAAGATGCAAAGGAATGACCCTTTGAGGGGGGGGGGGGGAATCTAATCAAAAAGCAAAGCATTACCATTAATACAGAACCATAAAGATGATAACAAAAAACCATAACAGAAACAAAGAGGCGAAACCCTATATAGACAAATTAAAAGAACAAAAAGAAGTAGTTAGAAAAATTAGAAATCTAACCTTATGAGCTGATGAATAAGAGTTGGTGACTCTAAGAAGGAAAAGATACAGAAAAAATGCAGAAATTAGATATGAGAAAGAACAGAGGACAGAAGTGAAGAAGAAGCAAAAGCTTGTCACTTTATTTAATGCTTTTTGTCAGTTTTATTATAAAAAAATGTGCAATACTATTATTTAATGCTTTGACCCTCTCTCTCTTATCCACAAAAATAATCTCTTTTCTTATATTAATTCAATGATACACCAAACAAGATATATAAAAAGCTGTAAGAAATAAAGGGTTGTGAATAATTTGTATGGGTCAATATCTGGTCAAGGTGACCTCGCACTGAAAGAGGCCAATCAAGAATTAATTAGGCCAAGGTCATGTTTAAAAAACAACACTGGCGAGCCGAGCAGTTAAGGACTTAAGGTTGAGGTCGAGCATTTAGATCGATCAAAACGACTAGTTTAGTAATAAGATATTTTAAGTAGGTAAGGGATATGTCTCATATAAGTAGGAAGAAAGAGAGAAAGAAAGAGCTATGTAATATTTTATATGATAAGCTCTCCTTAGAAAGGTTCACTCTCAAAGTAACTAAAAACATTATCTTTATAATAGATTCGATTTGTTGTTTGTCCAGAACTTTCTCACATCAGATCCGAGAAAATTTCATATATTCCTACGTTTGATTGTCTTACATCATTGTTAGAGAGAATCATCTAACTCATTAAATATTTGGGAGAATCATTCTCTTTATTTATATTTATTGTCATTCACTATATTTATTGCTCGTCCTTATCCCCTCATCCATTCATAACAATATCATTAAACACTCCATTGATATTTAATAGCTTTGTATGGGATTTTTATATTATTATTATCATCAATCTTGGACGTAGAATTTATTATATTTAACTAAAATTTACTTATTATCATTTATTTAATTAGTTTAACAAAAAGTTTTAACACCATTTGATCAAACATAATTAAAGAAAATATTTGGCATTGTTTAGTTTACATCTTCCCAAGTATACTTTTATGTTAATTTAATGAAAAGTAGTTTAAAGGCAGGGATAACATCTGCTTACGTTCTATCCTTCCCAGATCCCTTTTATAGGACTATACTGAATTTGTTGTTGTTACAATGAAAAAACAGAAGCATTTCTAATGTGTACCATAGCGTATGATTGTCATATTTGTAAAAGTGAGGTAGAGTTTGGCACAAAAAGTAGCATATCTTTCCTTACAGTTAGAACTTAGATCCGCTTCCTACGAATTTCTTGGGGATATAATAATAATTGTGCTACTTCACCAACGAAATCAGATTTCAAGATTCATTAGCGTTTCTTGAGCGAAGTGATGAAATTTCAACACCAAAATGCAAAGGAAATTTTCTACGGATATCCTCATTGAAACTATAACTTATTTGCATCTAAAGATTTGAGCTTTTTACGAATCAATAATTCTTTATTTTACGTCTCAAACTGCCCTTATCGTAGCCCAAGATTTATTACTTTTTTGGATATAAATTTTGTAACTATTGACACGTGTAAGGCACGTTTTTAGAGACTAATGCAATATAATGTACTTACAGTGAAATATTTTATAATGGTACCGTTTAAATTACTCCTATCAGATTAATAACCCGTTTGATCAAGCTGCAAAAATCAGCTTATTTTGAGAAGTGTATTTTTTTAAAAGTGCTTTTCTCAAAAGTACTTTTGGTAAGAAAATAGTTTGTGTTTGGCTAATTAGTTTGAAAAGCACTTCTGAGCAGCAATTAGTGTTTGGCCAAACTTTAAAAAACTGCTTCTAAGTGTATTTTTCTCAAAAGTGCTTTTCAAAAAAATGCTTTTGGAGAGAAGCTACTTTTTTCTGCTTCTACTTCTTCTCAAAAACATTTTTTTTTCTTCCAAAAGTTTGGCCAAACACCTCAATTTTTGGCCAAAAGTACTTTTGGCAAAAAAAAAAAGCACTTTTGGCCAAAAAGAAACTTGGCCAAATGGGCTATAAATATAGTAGGTGTTTGACCCAAAAAATATTGGAACTTTTTTGAATAAATCAATTAAAGAAAATGAAGAGGTAAATCTCAGCTAAGTATACTAAACTATAGAATAAAAGATATAAAGGATGAACATGATGGACAATATCTTGATCTTGTGAAAATGAGTGATTGAACGTTCAAAATGCTAACCTTCAATATTGAAAGATATTATAATCAGTGTTCTTCACGAAGAAGCCCCCCTTACAAGGTTTTTTCTTCATTATATATAAGGGACAACCCTCTTCTAAGCCATAAAAGACATATCTTAGGGAATATTCGAAAGTATATTCCTAATGCCCCCTATTAGGCATACACTTCTGCAAAAGTCATACGCCCTTTGTCTGTTGTCGGTCGTCGTCCTCCATAGGACGTCGTGCTATGAAGACCTCATCTTTTGCCGTATTTGTCAGTAGATGTGGTCGTCCAAATTTGGACACATACAGTTAGTCCCTCCGCTTGTCGAGGTTACAAATTGGTGTGTCCTTGATAAGCGGACACCGCCCACTCTTGTGGAGAGATTTGGTTTCACCAAGCGCCATGGATTGGCCAACAATGGGGGGTTTGCGTGCTCAAGAAGACCTTGGGTGGTGTATCTTATCGGGAAATGACGTCATTTCCACGTGCGTCATCATTATGCGTATTTTCGAGACAGGGGCTGAGGGCTTGTCGCTTCGAATTATGTGCCATTTTGCAGCCTTCCGCTTCGATTCTAGTGCCACCCAATCCTATAAATAGGTGGAGGGTTTGTTTTTTCGAAAACTCTTGGCCATTTCGTCTCTGGTTATTCTTTTTCATCTCTCCCTTGTTTGCTCCAACGATTTCTCTGCTCCCTCTTCTTCCATTCTTCATTCTTAGCTTTTTCTATTATTTCAACATATTTTTGGTTTTCCGCCGTAGAGATGCCTAGAACCCATCAATCTCGTGAGGGAGTTTCTGAAGCCACCACGTTGTCCATGGCGCTCCCCTCTGGCGGTGAGGACATGACGGTGGAGGAGGGGGACAACTTTCCCATCGTGGAGGAATTACTACCGAGACACCATATGCCTCGAAGCGACTTCCTTAAGGATCCTCCTCCTACTCCTACCCCTGTACTTTCTGAAACCGAGCAAGTCCATATCGATGCTCTCCGTATAAAATATAACATTCCCGCTCATGTTGATATGGTTCCAGCGGGAAGGGACTTCGTGGAAATCCATAAGCCTAGGTACTGTGCTTTTTATGAGTACCCCTTTGTGATCGGTCATTCCTTCCCCCTTCTCCCATTAGCGGAAGAATTCTGTCAATTCTATCAGGTTTGCCCAGCGCAACTTTCCCAGTACACGCTCAAAATACTCCTGATGTTGACAAAATATGCGGAGTTGGCGGGGTGCGAGGTTACCATTCACCACCTTCTACACTTGTTTTCACCCAGCATTCATAGGGGTACTATGGTACATTTGAGGCACCATGGGAAAAAGGGCTGGTGGTTGGAACCAACGACCAAGCGAGTCGCAAATTTTGGCATAAGTACTTCTTCGTCAGAACCGAACACATCGTGTCTGACCCCGCTAGGTTTCCAGAGCGGTGGAACGAGAATCGTAAGTGTCGCTACTTGTTTTACTCTTTCTTTTCTTCTTTATCTACCTTAGTGTTTATTTGCTTCTCGTTTGCAACTATGGGGCGTCCACCCCACCCCATTGCAGGTATAAGGGATTGGGTAGCTCGTCTGCTACCCCATGCAGTGGAGACTCAAGACTGGCCCGCTTTCGTGAAATGCTTTGGGCCAAAAGTTTCATCTGGTAAGTGTCTTCCTCTATATCACTCTTCGAGTATATACCATTGTCTATTGATACGACTCTTTATGGTGACAGGTCGCAGAGCTTCTAGGCGGAGGGCCCTAGTCCTTATATTTTGACAGATCATCACTGCTGTAGGAAAGCAATTTACTTTGAGTGAGTCCGTCCGAGAGGGTCATACTCAACCGATACAGATGGGAGATCCTTCTCGCGATATGGTCATGAGGGAAGGGACCTTTTCCTTACCGATCCATCACCTGGTGGATGAGTCCTCTAATGAAGACGAATCGTTATTGAGTAAAAGGAGGAGGGTGGAGCTTGGGAAGGGCATGGCCATTGATACTGGTAAGGGTAGGACGAATGCATCGCAGACGGCACCGGTGCCCACGTTTATGGCCGATGCCATCTTGGCGGGGAGGTCTCCCCAAATAGAAGGGGTTTACCAAGGTGGTGGTTCTGTGCGCTCTGCTGGGAGTAGTGCATCGTCTAACGTCAAAGGGGGCCTACGAGTCGAGGGCAAAGACTCGGGCTCGGATGTCGACACGGGGGATGTTCGTGAGTTTTTGGAGCATCACACTCACGTAGAGGTCAGGGTGGAGGGTTCTGATCGACATATAGTTGTCCCTGGGGACTACAACTTGTTGTCGGACTGCGATCAGGTGGCGTCTGCTTTAGCTCCTTTGTGTGATGCCCCTGAGAACAAGGCGCTTAGAGCGATGAGCGATATGGAGTTGTCTTGGAGGGTCTCTGGCATGGCCTTGCGGGTAGATATCTTCCTTTTCATTTCGTCGTCGGGTTTGTATTATTGTTTTTTGGCCTATCCTTTTGTTTTAACATTACCTTTTGTGCCAGACCTTTATCATGGAGATCGAGCGCGAGCGCCGGGAAAGGAAGAGGACGACCATTTATGGAAAGATGTCTTCTAAATATCAATAATATCGCACCAAGCATCATACGATGGACGACATCTACACTCAGGATCCTGACTTCCAGCTGTTCCGTGAAGGGATCAAGCAGAGGGAGGATCAATTGGCGCGTAAGGTCGAGGAGTTAAGGGAACAAGATGAGGACCTTATGAAGGCCATCTCCCTCAACAGTGAGCTCAAGGCATCCCTTAAAATGAAGGAAGACAAGCTTGAGATAAGTAGGGGTAATGGCCGAGAATGTCGACCTCCAAGCGAGGGTGGCCAATTTAACTGTCGAATTGGATACGAAGACGGCAAAGCTTAATGAGCTTAAAGGTGAGCTAGGCATGAGTGCCGATAAATTGGCGACTGTTGTCTCTGAGGCGGCAGTTTTGGAAAATGACCTCTGTGTTTATAGGTAGGAGCAGACCAAGGAGAAGGAGTTGTCCGCATTTAAGATAGAGGGGCTTGAGGGGTGTGTTCAAGGGTTGGAGGCGGAATTGTCCGCATTGAGCAAGCAGATAGATTCTTTGAAAGCGGAGGACGTACAACGACAATCGCAGCCTTCTACATCTTATGCTCCAGCTGATCCCGTCGTGCCTCGACGTCTATGTGAGTTGTGGGTTCATACCGAGGCTCAGCTTGATGTGTACATGGCTCTTCATGTAGATGGGAGGGCGTCTAAAGCGGAGCTTTGGGATGTACATGCCAAGGCTCTTGCAGCTCATGAGGCATGCGGGTATGATCCGCTTACGCCTGATGGAGACGATATCAATTCTGATGATGCGACAAACTCGTCTCTGACTCTTTTTACGAAGACGTGTATGCCACCGGGAATGATGTATAGTATTTGTTTTGTACTTACTTTTCGCTTTGCGATTTTTGTAAGGGCGTCTTTGAGCCCTTTGTAAAGACAAATATTTGTAACATATTTGTTATGGATGGAGGTCGTTTTGGTCGTACATCTCTGAGTCATTTTCTTCCTTTGATTGCTTTTTTTTTTGACGAATTCTGTTGTAGTTACGTCGCTTCGATGTTTTGTTGAAATGCTAAACTTACGGTATTGAGTTCAGTTGAACTCTTTTCGTTGGCAACGGCCTTAGCCGGTAGGGGTATTGCTTTTGAGTTGGCGCCTAAGTAAGATCCCGTCGCAGTTCGAGTGAAGTCGAACTCGTTTTACATCGATGGCCTTAGCCATTGGGATGTTACTTTCGAGCTAGCGCCGAAGTAAGATCTCGTCGTAGTTCGAGTGAAGTCGAACTCGTTTTACGTCGATGGCCTTAGCCATTGGGATGTTACTTTCGAGCTGGCGCCGAAGTAAGATCCCGTCGTAGTTCGAGTGAAGTCAAACTCGTTTTACGTCGATGGCCTTAGCCATTGGGATGTTACTTTCGAGCTGGCGCTGAAGTAAGATCTCGTCGTAGTTCAAGTGAAGCCAAAATCATTTTGTGTCGATGGATTTAGCCATTCAGATGTTACTTTTGAGTTGGCACCAAAGTAAGATCCCGTCATAGTTCGAGTGAAGTCGAACTCATTTTACGTCGATGGCCTTATCCATTGGGATGTTACTTTCGAGTTGGTGTCGAAGTAAGATCTCGTCGTAGTTCGAGTGAAGTCGAACTCGTTTTACGTCAAAGGCCTTAGACATTGGGATGTTACTTTCGAGCTGGCACCGAAGTAAGATCCCGTCGTAGTTCGAGTGAAGTCAAACTCATTTTGCGTCGATGGCCTTAGCCATTAGGATGTTACTTTCGAGTTGGCGCCGAAGTAAGATCCCGTCATAGTTCGAGTAAAGTCGAACTCATTTTGCGTTGATATCCTTAGCCATTGGGATGTTACTTTCGAGCTGGCGCCGAAGAAAGATCCCGTCGTAGTTCGAGTGAAGTCAAACTTGTTTTACGTTGATGGCCTTAGCCATTAGGATGTTACTTTCGAGCTGGCACCGAAGTAAGATCCCGTCGTAGTTCGAGTGAAGTCGAACTCATTTTGCGTCGATGGCCTTAGCCATTGGGATGTTACTTTCGAGCTGGCGCCGAAGTAAGATCCCGTCGTAGTTCGAGTGAAGTCAAACTCGTTTTACGTTGATGGCCTTAATTTGTTCCGAGTTGACCTCGATGCCTCTTTGTGACATTAGGAAACCAAGGAACTTTCCCTAGCTTATGCCAAAGGCGCATTTTTTGGGGTTTAGTTTCATGTCGTACCGCCTCAATATGTCGAAGGCTTCCTTCAGATGACCGATATGATCTTTTTTCCACTTCGACTTAACCAGCATATCGTCGATATAGAATTTTATTGTTTCACCAAGTTGGTTTTTGAACATCTTGGTGACCAATCTCTGATCTGTCGCCCCTGCATTCTTTAGTCCGAACGATATCATGTTATAGCAGTACATTCCCTGGTGAGTGATGAAAGTCGTTTTCTCCTGATCTTCTTCTTCCATGAGGATCTGGTTGTAACCCGAATAGGCATCTAAGAAGCTTAGCAACTCGTGTCCTGCTGTTGCGTCGATGAGCTGGTCGATGTGTGGCAGTGGAAAAGAATCTTTCGGACATGCCTTGTTTAGGTCCGTGAAATCTGCACACATCTGCCATTTTCCATTTTTCTTTTTCACCATGACCACATTAGCGACCCATTGAGGATATTTTGATTCCCGGACGGAACCATTTGCGAGTAGCTTATCGACCTCTTCGCTGACAGCCTCGTTGATTGTGGCGTTAAACTTCCTTCTCATTTGCCGCACCGGCGGGTATAGGGGGTCGACATGTAACTTATGGGTGGCGATATCTTTTGGAATGCTTGGCATATATGCATGGGAGAAGGCAAACAGATCGGCATGTTCAGTCAAAAACTTATGAAATTTTCCTGGTTCTGAGAGGTTGTGCCCAATATAAGCCTTTTTTGTGCTGTCATTGCCATATAGCAGGATGAGATCAAGATTTTCTATTGTTGATTCGGATGCCTTCACGATGTTGGGGTCCTCGATAACGTCTGTTCGCACGTTAAGTCTGGCTCCCGACATCAATAATTGCTATGCTTCCGCATTTGCTCCTTTGAGTTGTTGGGCGTGTGCGCAATCTTGGGCGATGCGGTAGTATTCTTGTGCGGTGCGTTTCTCCCCTCAGGAATGGGGTAGGAAACTTGATCACTTGATAGAGACTGGAAGGGACCGCTCGCATGGCGTGTATCCACGGGCGTGCTATGATGGCGTTGTAAGTTGTTTCCTGGTTCATGACGTGAAATGTCATTTCCAGGGTGACTCCTCCAGCTAGGACGGGTAGCATTATCTCTCCAGAAGTCCGTTCAACCGCATTATTAAAACATGTCATCGTTATACAATGCGGTATTATTTTATTTTCGAGTCTCATCTGCATAAGGACTCGAGGATGGATAATACACGCGCCACTCCCGTCATCTACCATTATTCTTTTTACATCAATATTTGTGATATGTAAAGTGATAACAAGAGCATCATAGTGAGGGAAAGACAAACCGTTGGCATCCGACTTATCGAAGATGATACTATCTTCGAGGTCATCATACCGTTTGTGGGTGATTGATCGTTTGAGTTTATGTGTGTTTGTGAACTTGACATGATTGATTGTCGTGCCGTCGCCCCCGCCGATGATCATTTGTATGGTGCGAGCGAGAGAAGGCGGTTTTGGAGGTCCTTGGGTTTGTTCGCGTCCGCGAGCGAAGTTAGTCCGTCCTCGATCGCTCAGCAGCTCCTTCAGGTGACCTTGGTTTAGCATTCATACTACTTCATGTCATAGTCCTATGCAATCTTCGGTTTTGTGACCCCTTTGTTGGTGAAATTCACAGAAAGCGCTTGACTTCCGAGTGCTGGGGTCTGACCTCATCTTTTGCGGCCATTATACCTTTGGACCGAGTTTTCTCAGGGCGTACACTATTTCTGAAGGAGAAACACAAAAATTGTGAGCGGATAGGTTCTCGTGTCGATATGGTGTCATATGTCGAGGAGGAGCATCTATGCACCGTGGTGGAGGCGGGGCAGATGTTCTGACGTAGGGTTGATGCCTTTCTCGACCGGAGCGGGACCCTAACCGATCCCTTTGACCGTCATTGCGATGATCTTTCCTTCCGTCGGTTTGGAGTGACGTCAACCATTGGGTTGGGCCATTTAGATCATCCTCGCCGGATCATACCTCGGCGCAGTAGGAGTTATGGATTTCTTCCCAAATAGTTGAAAGGTATTTCATGAGCCTGCTTAGCAATTTTCTGGTCGCTCTCAACCCATTTCTATTTAATCCGTTCTGGAAGGCTGCTACTGCCATTCCTTCTAACACGTTCGGCAAACTCATTCTCACCCTGTTGAACCGAGCCAGGAAGTCCCTGAGTCCCTCGCCGTGCATCTATCTTATGGAAAATATATCATTTACCCTAGCCTCTGCCTTTTTGGCTCCTGCATGGGCGGTGACGAATTTGTCTGCCATTTCCTCGAATGTTGATATCGAGCGTGCTGGTAGTTGAGAGTACCATGTCAAGGCTCCCCTTGTTAAGGTTTCGCCGAACTTTTTCAACAGCACCGATGGTACCTGCTCTTTTGAGATATCGTTACCTTTTACGGTTGTAACGTAGTGGATGATGTGGTCTTTTGGATCGGTAGTACCATCATATATCTTTAAGTAGGGCGGCATTTTGAAGGTCTTTGTAATGGTGTAAGAGGTCGCTTCTTCACTGTATGGTTGCTCGATGAATCGACCAATATCGTGTTTTCGCAGCAACTTTGGAGCGCCTGGTATTATGTCGACTCTCTCCTAGTGTTTCCTCATTTGGTCACGGAGTGCCTTGTTCTCATTTTCCATCTCTTCCATTTTCTTGAAAATGGCTGCAAGCGTATCATTGCTTGCATTATCAGCAACATAAGTGTTACCTGTTCGGAGGGCGTCTTGCTCGCCCTCGTTTATCATGACATCTGCATGTGCCACATTCCTATCATCCTTTGGGCGGGTTTATCGAGGATGGTGTTCAGAGCACTTGTTAGCCACTCTTCCAGCAGTTTTCTTACTACCGGTGGTGCCTCTCCTATTGTAGATGTGGAGGCTTCCCTTTCGCGTGAAGCAGTCACGCTTCCGTGTAAGAGAGGTGAAGTGTCTCCCTCGGGTGTGATGTTTGGTGTTTCATTTTCGTGATCCTCTCTGCTATCTTTGTTGGTGGTGTCTAGGAGGTTGGATGTGACACCCACAATGGATTTTTGCCTTGCATGTCCTTTCCCTGCCATTGTTGGTTTGTACCAAGCTCGGAAGAAGCGATTATCCATTTTAGGAGTATAGATGAAACTATAATCTTAGCTAAAGAAATCCCCACAGACGGTGCCAAATTATTTGACCCAAAAGATATTGAAACTTTTTTGAATAAATCAATTAAAGAAAATGAAGAGGTAAATCTCAGGTAAGTATAATAAACTCTAGAATAAAAGATATAAAGGATGAACACGATGGACAATATTTCTCGATCTTGTGAAAGTGAGTGATTGAACGTTCAAAATGCCAACCTTCAATATTGAAAGATATTACAATCAGTGTTCTTCACGAAGAACCCCCCCCCCCCTTACAATGTTTTTTCCTCACTATATATAAGGGACAACCCCCTTCTGAACCCTAAAAGATATATCGTAAGAAATATTCGAAAGTATATTCCTAATGCCCCCTGTTAGGCCTACACTTCTGCAAAAGTCATATGTCATTTGTCCGTTGTTGGTCGTCGTCCTCCACAGTACGTTGTGTTATGAAGACCTCATCTTTTGTCGTATTTGTCAGTAGCTGTGGTTGTCCAAATTTGGACCCATACAATAGGTAGGGGTGTCAATAGTTTAGCTCGGTCGGTTATTTTATAAAATTTGTATCATATCAAATTTTCGATTATTTTATTATCTATAACCAAAACTAGACTTTCTAAAACAGTCCCAATCATATCGGTTTCTCTTCAGTATCAGTACGGTTCGATTAATTTTTGATATTTTTTTAAAATGTCATGTAAAAGTCACCAGTCAAAGTAGGAATGCAATGTGGGACTTAACTAGAGGTCTCAGGTTCTAGTCCCTGGATATGGAGTTACCTTTATTAGGGAGACCCATAATGTGGGACTTCCCAGCCTGAATTCGAATTTAGTCGGGCCCCCATGTGGGTATCGGACACCGGGTGAAAAACCAAAAAAAAAAGTAGAATGCAATAGCATACATACTTTTATAGGACTTCGCAAAACTCTTTAGGTATTTTTACTGTTTAAAGGGAATGAATTAAGAAAACATGAAAGAGGGCCAAAATATAGATCCATCAACTATTCTACGGCAACGTAAGAGAAACTAAGTGTCACACCCCGAGCCTGGATGGGCCGCGACGGGCACCTGGTACCTTACTCAACCGAGTACCAACATAGCATATCTTTTCATGTCATACTATCATAGATAACCGAGCCGGAAAGCTGCCGTGAGATAAGTAGAATACAATATGTGATACCAACTTATACCTAATGTAAGGCCCCATGAAAAACTTGTACTCAAAACCTGGTAGTTTGGACCCTTTTTGCACTGATCTATGCTATAAAAGGTCAAGAAATACTGTTTTCCGAAAAATGCGATTCTGTGGTCGAGAATGCGGTCGCATATCAGGTATGCGGACCGCATAATCGCCACAAAGTGAGTCAGTGTGTTGGTCGAATTTGAGGTTAAATATGCGGTCCAATATACGATCGCATAACCGATATGCGGACCGCATAGTCGTCGCATATTTCCCTTGGGATTTTTGAGAGGGGAAGTTCTGCGGTGCATTATGCGACCGCAGAACGGGTATACGGACCGCATTTCTGCCGCATATCCAGGCAGTGTGTTCAGATGTTGGGAGCACTTTTGCGGTCCATTCTGCGGACCGCATTTCCACTTTGTGATCGCAGACCTGACTCGGGGCTCCAATTTTCTAAATTTTAAACCCGACCCCTTTTTCAATAAAACACCCCAGCCCCTTATTTTAACATATTTTCTGAACAAACCTAGAGAGAGGGAAGAGAGAATTCTTGAGAGATAAAGTCCTACCTTTATCAATTTGATTCTTCAAAGTCACTCGGGCCGGGGAATTTCAAGTAATTGTCTTCATCTCCGTTCTTGAAGGTAAAATCCCCAACCCTTTTTCATTGTTTTCAGATTTAAACAAAAGGGGGATTCTCATGCGTTAATTCTTGAAAATAGAAGTTGAGATACACATGCATGTCCTTTAAAACCTAGAATCTAGTAAGAGGAATTGGGTAGAACTAAAGATTTGCAAAAGAGGGGTTGGAAACCTAAGTAAGTTCGGGCTGAGTTTGTGAACTTCAATTCTAAGTTATATGTGCTAACATGTGAACTAGATTAACGGTACTAGGGTGTTGGTAAATTGAAAGTAGAAGTTAAAAAGGGAATTCGACTCCAGGTATGTATGACTAACTTTAACCTTTGTAAAGTCACCTTGTTGGTGTACGAGTAATTGATATGTGTTACTTATGTGGACTATTTGTGAAATTCTTGTGATTAATATGCCTTGAACGTTGTTGGTTAAGTTTTCCGTTATAGTGGTGTGAGTAAAAATGGCAATAACACAAGGGCGTGTAGGTATGAATGTGTTACGTGGTAAGAGCTATGAAACAAATGATGGAAAGAAATCATAATTGATACAATTGAAACAACAGTGGTAATGTCATACGTGACTTGTTGTGAGCAATTATCGTTGTGACTTGAATTGTGAACGGGTTATTGTATATGTTGGAATTGGTATTGATGTTTATGAACACTCTTTGTGAATTGTTGTTGTTGTTGTTGTTGTGTGAAATATGATTGTCCGGTGGGATCGGGTTGCGCGCCGCAACACGAAGTAATAAGGTGTGGGTTGTGGTGATAAGGGTGGCCGAGGTAATAAGGGTGGAAAAATGATCGAAATCACTATTGAAATAAAAATATGTGAAAGTTGTGAAACCATTGATGTGATGAAATAATGTTGAAAGGGGAAAATGAGAGATTGTGGAGTTGTTTGGCTTTGGTTGTTCCTTTCATGTGCATTTGATTGTTGATTCTATTACTGTTTGTTATCTGTGTATTTCTTGATTTTACTTAATGTAAAGTTTGTTTATACATACCAGTACAATTCAAATGTACTGCCGTCCCTTTTGCCGGGGGCGCTACATTCGTGTTATGATTGTAGGTGGTTCCATAACAGGTGCTCCAACCCACCGACAGTAGCATTGCTTCTCCTCCCGTCAGCTGAATTGGTGAGCCCCTTTCCTCTCGGGGCCCTGCGTGGCTCATGCCGCTTTCCTTCTCAGAAGTCTTATTTTGGTATTTGTGTAATGTATAGCCGGAGCCTTGTTGCCGGCATTTCCGCATTATTCTTCAGTTGTATTTAGAGGCTCCATAGACAGGAAACGTGGGTTATGTACTTATGTATTTTGGGCAGTATAACTTGTAAACCACGCTAAGTAACTATGTATGTTATGTAAATCTCGTAAGAATGTGTTTAAATTTATAAATGGCTATTTCACTTGGTTAATGGGTAATGGAAACGCAGGGTATCACGTGGAATAGGAAAGGCACCCAGGTCCGCTTGGCTGGGGGCTACCCGGTCGAGCGCCGGTCGCGCCCCTCGGTTTTTGGTAGCGTGACAAACTTGGTATCAGAGCCTAAGGTTTTAAAGTGTCCTAGGATGTCTCGGAGTCGTGTCTAGTAGAGTCCTCCTTATCGGTGTGTTGTCGACCACATCTATAAGTTGGAGGCTACATGGGCATTTAGGAAATTACCTTCTTCTTTGTTACTCTATATCGTGCGGTGAAGTGAAAAGTGGAAGTATTTACATCTAACTCGTGCTCTGTTCCAAATTTTCAGTAATGGCACCTAAGAAGAGAGCTAGACTCGGCCTCGGGGCCAATGCCACCCCAAGTGTGGTTATGAATCATGTACCTGATGCCGTGGGTGAGAGTGACTCCCCGGTCTCGAATCTACCTGGCCCATCTATTCCAGATCCAAGTATTCCTGTTCCAGCTACGGCAGAGGGTGCTACCATCCCTCCCGCTGATATTCCTGATCTTGATGCAATTCTATCTTCCGGTCCCGGGGTTTCTAATGGGGACCTTAGAAGAGCCATCCATATGTTGACCCAGTTAGTGGCCGCTTAGGCCCAAAAATCTCATGATGCCCCTGCGCCCCCCAGCGGACAGGGAGATTCCGCCAGCTCCAGAGTCAACCAGTTTCTGCGGTTGGCCCCTCCAGAGTTCACGGGCATAGACCCAGAGGCCGATCCGCAGGATTTCCTTGATGAAATGTATAAGAACCTTCGAGTGATGAAGGATACAGAGACGGAAGGGGTTGAGTTGGCTTCATACAGGTTGAGGGGAGCAGTGTATTCGTGGTTCGAGATATGGGAGGATTCTCGTGGGGAGGGAAGACCTCCTACTAGATGGTGTAAGCACGTGATTTTTGACCCTCCCCGAGAATTTTCACATTGTTAGCGTGAATATGTGAAATTGGGCCTAGTATAGCTATTTTAACTATTTTACTTTATTTCGTTGCAAAAAGAAAATTTCAAAAAATATATATATATAAATTTTAGTTTATGTATCTCTCATAAGCTTGAAAAAATACAAAAATTGCACTTTATTTTTGTACTTTATATAATTTCGAAAATTACAGAAAAATAAATAAAATATAGTTCTATTAAGGTTTTATAGTCATTTTAACTTTGAAAATACAAAAAAATATTACTTCATATTTTATCTTAATATTGAAAAACGAAAATTACAAAAAAATAGTTTTATTAATATTTTGTAGCTATTTTAAACCTTGAAAAATATATTTAAAAAGATATAGTTTTGTTTAAATACTAGTCTTATTTTTGGTAGTTATTTTACTTACATAGGACTAGTTAAGCAACGTGTTCCTATTTCTCGGGTCCGGGCAAAAGAATAATATTCGGGTTCAAACTACCCGGTTTTAGGCCTAATTTTCGGACCTAGCCCATAATAAACCGTGTCCAGGACACGTGGGGAACCCCACCACGCGTGGGGGACATATGCCTCGAACCCCACCACGCGTGGGCTCATTTTTCTGGGCAAAACCCATGCTAAATGCACGGATGAAAGACAAAGGCAGGGGGACTTTGAAAAAATTGAAAAAAGGGTACTGTTCCTCTTTCTTCTTCGTAAAGAAGAAAGAAAGGAAACCTGCAAAGAGGGGGGGAACGAACAGGACCTGAAAATTTTGGAAAACATATACTGTATCCGCATCTTCTTCCTGAAGAGAAGAAGCAAAAACCCCACGGGAACCCTACTGTAAAAAACCAGGCAAAAACCTCCATTCCGGACCTCCCCCGTCACCTTCCCCAACTCCCTCTCCGCCATAACCACCACGACCTTCCCCGGCAGCCCCACCATCGTCAAAACCGACCAATTCCCCCATAACAACCAACAAAACCACCTCCATCACGAACCAGACGCACCTCCGTCAACCACCATTGCCATCCGCCACGAGCTCAAGCTCCACCCAAAACCAGTCGCGACTCAGAACAACCATCGCTGCTGTTCCGTTCAGCTCCCTCTCCGCCATTGTCACTGCCCACGTTGCCACTGTCCCTCGTCTTCGACCACCAAACACCGGCAACCACCCCTCCTCCTCCTAGCTCTAACGAACCAGTCCGCCATTTTCAGTCCGACGAGCAGCTATCGCTGCATGCCAGGCAGTCGTAGCTGCGTTTCCGAGCAGCGGTGGGTTGCTGCGATCTTGCTTGGCCGAGTTTTCTGTTTTTCCGTCGAGGTCGACTTTGGTTCGTCGAGGCGCTGTCCGAGGTTCCGTCCGAGGTTCCGTCGTTGTTCTTCGTTCAGAGAGGTTCGGCTCGAGTTCCGTCGGAATCGTGTTTGTCGTTCTAGGATTGTCGAGGTTCGAAGGTTGGTGTTCTTCATCCTTTGTTTCATTTCATTCATTTTGCATATTATGGTTCAAGGCAATAAATGAAAATATTCGATATGTATGAATGTCAACAATGCAATTTTTGTTGTTGTGTTAAAAATGGTATTTTATGTTTAGTTACTGCATGCTTAAAGCAAATGTGAGCATATGAACGAGGTTATTCTATTTTTCATTTTTACCATGGATATTATTACCTGTTAGAATCGTTTTTTTTGTTTAATCTCGGATGGCTTCACTAGTAGGAAATCGTAGTTGTTTTAAGTTTGCCCTTAAAAAGAAAAAATGAGACGAGCCCCGCAAAAATAAAAAAAAATAAAAAGAAAAAAAATGCACAAGCCGCGGGGCCCTCTAAGTGTATATATTAAATACTTAGATTCCGGGACGGGTCGTTTAGCAAATTTCACGGCCCTCCCCAAAAATAATAATGCGCTAGTTGCTTTAGGCGCGCCTTTAATAACGTTATCTCCCTAAACTCGGGTGCACATTTATGTGACCCAAATCCAATTCTCAACGGAGTCGAAATGTGTTTCTAATCACGGGTACATTGATTGTGACGTGGTTCGAGATGCGTGTCCATGACGTTGCAAATTCATTTTAAAAAAAAATAATAAGAATGAGATGAGCCTCGCCAAATAAAATACAAATTGCGGGGCCCTCAGTAAATATTTGCTTTAAAAATTATTTAGACTTCGGGATGGACCGTTTAGTAAAATTCCACGGTCCTACCCAAAATAAATACGCTAGTCGCTTTAGGCGCGCCTTTAATAATTTAATTTCCTTAAACTCGGGTGCACATTGATGTGACCCAAATCCAAATCTCAACGGAGTCAAAGTGTGTCGACGACCACGGGTACATTGATTGTAACGCGGTTCGAGATACATTTTCACAACGTTGCAATTCTTGATAAAAACAACAGTAAATGATAAAAGCGGTTAAAAGTTAAAATTTGCACATAAGTTCATACTTGTATAAAATCAGATAATCAAGCCGAATATAACAGTTGAGCGACCGTGCTAGAACCACGGAACTCGGGAATGCCTAACACCTTCTCCCGGGTTAACAGAATTCCTTATCCGGATTTCTGGTACGCAGACTGTAATATGGAGTCATTCTTTTCCTCGATTCGGGATTAAAATTGGTGACTTGGGACACCCTAAATCTCCCAAGTGGCGACTCTGAAATAAATAAACCAATCCCGTCTCGATTGTCCTTTAATTGGAAAAACTCCCCTGCGCCCCCGCGGGCACGGAAAAAGGAGGTGTGACAGCTCTGGCGACTCTGCTGGGGATCAGTACCCAGAACCACTGGTTCAGGGTTAAGAATTCGAGCTTAAAATAATTGTTATTATTTGGCTTTATCTATTATCTGATTTTTACATGTTTGAGCCTAATGTGTTAAATGCTGCTTTTACCGCTTTGATATTATTTGAACTGTATATAAACTGTGCCGAAACCCATATCCTTTCTGAGTCTTCTAAATCATGAAGAAGGGTGTACTTCGTACGACTTCTTTTCTGTATAGTGTCAAATCCCAATTTAGAACGAGGTTCGGACAAGTTGCTAAGCCGGTGAAGCTTCTGTATTCCCGGTACGCTGCCCCCCCTCGGCTCGAGCTGTCCGCTCGGGTAAGCCAGGTCTAGAACAAACACCCAGGTTCTGAACCTAGTATAACAAAGCCACATGCCGGATCCCTAGTAGGAACGTTTATTTGCATCATGTGCATTTGACTTAGGGGACTCAACACAGGGGTTGGGTCCGTCTAGGACAAGCAACCTGAAAATAATAGACCATCTTATGGCATCCTATGTGCTACATGTTGTATTCAGTCAAGGGCGAATGGGTCATTTGGTCATTTCCAGCATGATGTTATTTTAATCAAAGCATGGGGAACATTTGCGGAATCCAAGAAGCCTTGGAATTCCCTATGTCCCCCACGCTTGCTTTTTGGGAAAACACATGGGGAACATTTGTGGAATCCAAGAAGTCTTGGAATTCCCATATGTCCCCCACGCTTCATATGTTGGAAAAAGCGCATGGGGAACATTTGCGAAATCCAAGATGTCTTGGAAATCCTTATGTTTCCCATGCCACATTTTGAAAATAACAATAAACATAAAAAATAAAAATGCATATAAAAACAAGGCATGAAAATTCAAAAAGATTTTGTATGTTGTCATCATTTTCCACAAATTAGAAAATCGTGAAAAGATGAGAAAATGGCAGTGTAGAGATATAACTACTTATTTTTAGAAAGAAAAAGAAAACAAATGTCCAAGTAGTGTCGAAACTCTGCCGAAATTTTGAGAATATAAAATAAAAAATATGTCTTATTAGTTTGTTTTATTTAAAAAAAAAAGCATTAATAGAAAAGAAAATTGTTTGTCTTGCCATAAAAATGAAAAAAGAGTCTTGTTTTTAAAATATGTGTTATTTATTTGTTTATGAAAGTGACAAAATTAAAATAATCCAAAAATATTTTCTCCATTATTGGCTTCTCTAGGAAGTTTTTCTAATTGTTTTCAAAAAATAATATAATATAAAAAAAAAATTAAAAAAAAAAACAAATCCGAAAATATTTTGATTCTTTTTCAAAATTGAAAAGAAAATCAAAATCCAAAAAAAAAACATTTTGAGAAGCATTTCTTTTATTAAAAGCAAAATTCCGAAAAAAATATTTTCTTCTTCTTCTTTAGAATAAAAAAAAAAAAAAGAGCAAATGAAAATTCAAAATATATCTTAGAAGTGTTTCTTGTAAAAAGAAAATCAATCAAAAAATGCTTCCTTTCTTCTTTTAAAGTAGTTCATTTGACCGAACTACGCGGGTTTGATTCTCACCGGATGTGAGATACGTAGGCAACCCTCATCGGGTCCAACCCCACCTTCTCAAAAAAGAAGGAATGTTTTATGTTTTTCGTTAATTCGTTTGTTTGTTATAAATGAAAATAATAGAATAATAGTCTATTTGATTGTTGTGAAAATAATAATAAAAAAAATATAGAAAATGGAAAAGGGTCCTCTCAAAAACAGTTTATTTGACCGAACTACGCGGGTTTGATTCTCACCGGATGTGAGATACGTAGGCAACCCTCATCGGGTCCAACCCCACCTTCTCAAAAAAGAAGGAATGTTTTATGTTTTTCGTTAATTCGTTTGTTTGTTATAAATGAAAAAATAATAGAATAATAGTCTATTTGATTGTTGTGAAAATAATAATAAAAAAAATATAGAAAATGGAAAAGGGTATTCTCAAAAATAGTTTATTTGCCCGAACTACGCGGGTTTGATTCTCACCGGATGTGAGATACGTAGGCAACCCTCATCGGGTCCAACCCCACCTTTTGCTAAAATAGCTAAAAATCAAAAAATTTAATCTTGTCATAAATAAGTCGGGTGATGTCCAACCCACCTTTTGCTAAAATAGCTAAAAATCAAAAATTTTAATCTTGTCATAAATAAGTCGGGTGATGTCCAACCCACCTTTTGCTAAAATAGCCAAAAAACAAATAAATAAAAAATATATGTCAAATTTTAATTTTGTCATAAAGAAAGTCAGGTGACGCTGTTTTATCAAGACATAGCCGAATGTTCCCGAAAGGGACGCCGGAAGGCTGACTTTGCATAAACAGCCACTTTTGGGTCATTTTTAAGACTTGGTCCAGTTGACCCCCACAGCCTAAAAATCTTCGTCCCCGAGACGTTGAAAGGCCGTGTTTGCAATATTGACTTTTCTCATTTTGAAAAACGATAAAAAAGAGTTATAAATAAGTCAGGTGATGCTGTTTTGTCATAAAAAGGGCCGAATGTTCCCGAAAGGGACGCCGGAAGGCTGACTTGACATAAACAGCCACCTTTGGGTCATTTTGAGATATGGACCCACACGGCCTTATAAATCTTCGTCCCCGAGGCGCTGAAGGGCCGTGTTTACAACGCCAAGTCTTTTATTGTAATTTTTGAAAGAAAAATAAATCAAAGAGTCGACGGTCAGGTGAATACCGTCTTTTGTCATAATAAGCCGAGCCAGCTTCGGCCGCGTCTTAAACCGTTCTTGCCGAAATAGCCTTAGAATAATCTTTCAGTTGTCGAAGGGTTATTTTCGTAAAAGAATGGACAAGTTTGTAAAGTGTCATAAAATAATCCTCCCCGGCCTCAAAATTTATATGAAATTTGGAAGGGGCCACATTTGCAAAAAATAACCGTCCGGTTGCATTTGGCAAACGGGGAAAGGAACTATCCGTCCGTTTGAGTTTGTAATTGTTGATTAGAGTATGCGAATTATTTTGATTTTCGGGTCCGTTTGTTGTCTCTTGTCAAAAGTCTGTTTTTGCAATCAAGTCTGTTTTAATTTGAAAGTTGGAAATTCCAAAAAAAATGTGTGTTTATTATTGTTTATCTTTTATTGGTCCGAACTACGCAAGGTCTGATTCATGCGGGGACATGATACGTAGGCATTCTCCATAAGATTCGACCACCACTAAACTGAAAAAAAAGAAAATTAAAAAAATAAATAAAATAAAATAAAAATATATAATAATAAATAAATAAAAGAGAGTGTGGAAGATTTTCAGGGGGCACAATTGTCTAACTGCTTAGGTACATTGTATCTCTGATATATGATTGTCTGTCCAATGCCCTAACACTAACGTGATGGCTTCCCTTTGATGTGTCCATATATAGAAAGTGGTTGGTTGTGGTAACTCCTCCCTGCAAAGCAAAATCAAAGGACAATGGCTCAGAACCGCAGAACCGAGTGGGTCGGTACTGATGACCGACAACAATTGGTCGAACGGAACAACGGGTTGGTAGAAGAAGTGAAAATGCTGAGACAGCATGTGGCAGACATGTATCAGGCATGGATAACAGGGAAAAGCACCACCCCCTCCACCGCCAAGTCTCTTGAACTCGGTCAATTCCCAAGCACCCAACACCATAATGGAAGATCCCCCATACTCTCCATCCCAACCCACTTATGGCAGCCTTCCCAGCTACCCGAGTAGCTCCATCACTCCTCAATGCTTCTCCGCTCCCCAACACCACTTCTTTCCCCGCCATACTTCACTTTCCAGGCACCCGGCTCCACAAAATGCCTACCCACCTACACAAGCCTACCAAAAGCCATCTGGATCAGGTTTTCGGCCCTGTCAACATGCAAGAATGAAGAGGTTGCTGAAACGAGGAGAGGCTCTCACCCCCATCGGGGTATCTTATGCCAGTCTGTTTGAAAGGCTAAGGCATGCTGGTTCGATTGAGCCACTCCCCGCATGTACTATAAATCCGCTTGCAAGGAGCTTTGATCCGGCAGCACGATGCGCCTACCACTCCAATGTCATAGGGCACAACATTGAGAGCTGTCATAGCTGGAGAAGGGAAGTAGAGAAAATGATCCGAGAAGGGCGGGTTGCGATTAATAACAGTGACATGGAGCACTCGAACCTCCTCGAGAATTTGCCGACGGAGGTTGATGAGGTTGAAGCTGGTAATGGTCTCGGCAGTATTGATGCAAAGCTCAGTGGCTAAAATGCCAATTTTGATAAAGTGGGAGGACGTTTTGTTCCTGGGTCAGCAAGAGAGAAGCTTGTGGTGGCTCATTTTGCTGTCATTTCTGTTGTTCGGATTATTAGGGTTATGAGTCGGATGTTGTCTTGTCCAGTTTGTTTTTAGGATTTTGTTCTGGATTGTTTTGTTTGTTTTGTTATTTAAACCATTTCACCGGTAGTCTAATACAAAGTCCGGTCTTTTATTATTTCCAGTCATCCTTTTGTTTAGTCCTTTTACCATTTTTATTCAATGCCGATTCTAGGGACATGACATGCGCAACCAGTTTGGGCCTAATCTTTAAAGTTAATCATAAAACCCTGGAAAGGCGATCAGACCATTTAAAGGAAATAAGGACGGTTGAGATTATTCAAAGCCCGGGTGATATGGAACTGGGGCAAGTAAAACACAAAGAAAACTGTTAAAGAAAGATTCGCCTAAATTGGCATGAGGGTCGTTCATAATAATGAGGATGAGAGTGTCGCCCAACGGTGTTTTAGAAGCGACAAGTGAACAAACAGATGTTGAATATAATTGTCAAGTCCGGCACCATCGGAAGAGACTATAAATCTATTGTTTAATTGTGTTGTTTGCACTTGGCATGTGTTGAAGACTGGAATGACGAAGGCATTTTGTTCTGCTACCCAAACACTTTATCCTTCGTTAGCCCTTTGACCCTTATTTATTTTCTTTCATGCCCCTCGTTCGGAATTAGTAGCAACGAATAAAATACGCAAGCATGGCAGGTAAGAGAAAAGAAAGAAAAGAAAACAACAAAATGGAAAAAGAAGAATAAAAGAAAAAGAGAGAAAGAAAAAAAAACGACAAAAAGAAAGGAGCAATGAGAAAGGAAAAGAAGAAAGAAAAGAAAAGTGATAACAAAAAAAAAAACAAAAGAAAGTCGGAATGAAAAGAGGAATTGGGAACTACGTTTGACCTGATTCCTCAAAGAGGATACGTAGGCGCTTCACGGCTCGGTCATAGTTTTGAAAAATGAAAAAAAAGAACAATTAAAATATCCCCAAGCAAGAAACTGGGGCAGATGTTGCGTTTGATGTAAATAAATCTAATTCCGAAGGTTGTAATTAATAACCCAAATGAATGCATTTTTGAGCCTGTAATACCCTTTTTTCTAGCCCAATCCAAAAACCCACATTACGGTCCAAAGAAAGACCTTCCGATCAGTTTTCAAAAGATGCCAAGTCAGACAAATGAAGAGTCTTACCGGCGAACATAACATTCTGTTCCACAGCAGAAAGGACTCTAATCTCCAGCAGAAAGAGTCGTACCGGCGACACTCCAAATCCCCAGATGGAAAGTGATACAAATGAGAGAGTCTTATCGGTGAAAACCTTCACAGGCACCATAAGGCGATGAAAGCTGAGAGAAAACCAAAATGAGAGAGACTTGATAGTGAAAACCCTTCGGGCACTACAAGTCGAATAAGATTGAGAATCAGAGGGGGAATCGCCAATGGAAGATCTTAAAAGATGATTGACGGCAGAGGATAGGCCACATACGCATGTCATGGCCATTAGAGTCAGTATCTGCATTTGATAGGGTTTTATTTATAGTTTCTTTTGTAAAAGAGTCATCGTTTCCTTTGTCTTTTATTTTGTTTCTGTTATCTTTCTCCTTTCATAAAAAATTTCCCCAATAGAGTCTGTCCGGTCAGAACAAGTATGAAATGACTTCAAAATATGCCATCATCTTTCCAAGATGAGATCTGACTAGTATATCCAAATGGTATAGTCAGCAAGGAACAAGCGCGAGGCCAGTGTCAAAAAGATATCCCCAGCAAAGGGAATTGACAGAAGGATTGACGAGCGTCAAGAGAGATATCCTTGCCAAAACCAAGGTTATAAACCTCAAAGGCCAAGGCCCATGAACAGAGCAAGGAGAGCAGTGAGCATGATTGGGCGAAATCCATACTAGACTAAAAGGTCGGGAAAATGCCAGTTTCCGAGCTATGCCACAAAAGAAGAGGGATATCCCCAGCAGGAAGGGATTATCCCCAGCACACGATATCATCCCCAACAAGTTGTGGAGCACAGAGAAAGGAAGGAGAAAGGGAAAGCCATCCCAGTAGGAGTGTCACAGCCAACCACCATGTTTTAAACTAACAAATTTTGTTTGATTTGAAACAGGTAAAGGAAATGGCATTGATGCAGAAACGCATGCCACAAGGGATATTATCAAACTGGGGCAGAAAATTTTCCTTTCATTTAGAAAATTTTCTGGAAGTCAGGTACCCTCAGCTGATAACATTTTACCCCCAACAGGTAAGTAAATCAAGGGAGGTAGTCTTCGAAGGAAGAAGCTATGCAAAAACAAAAAAGAAAAAAAAGAGAATAATAAAAAAAAAGAATAAAAAAGATAATAATGAAAAAAAGGGGAAAATTCATCCCAATCCCCAGCAAGTATTCGAGGTAAGACATTTCAAGTCTTAAGGATATTTTCGGGTTCATCCGCCCTCAAATAGGATATGTCGGGTTCATCCGCCCTCAAATAGGATATGTCGGGTTAATCCGCCCTCAAATAGGATCTGTTGGGTTAATCCGCCCTCAAATAGGATCTGTCGGGTTCATCCGCCCTCAAATAGGATCTGTTGGGTTCATCCGCCCTCAAATAGGATCTGTCGGGTTCATCCGCTCTCAAATAGGATATGTCGGGTTCATCCGCCCTCAAATAGGATCTGTTGGGTTCATCCGCCCTCAAATAGGATTTGTCGGGTTCATCCGCCCTCAAATAGGATCTGTCGGGTTCATCCGCCCTCAAATAGGATCTGTTGGGTTCATCCGCCCTCAAATAGGATCTGTTGGGTTAATCCGCCCTCAAATAGGATCTGTCGGGTTCATCCGCCCTCAAATAGGATTTGTTGGGTTCATCCGCCCTCAAATAGGATATGTTGGGTTAATCCGCCCTCAAATAGGATATGTCGGGTTCATCCGCCCTCAAATAGGATCTGTTGGGTTAATCCGCCCTCAAATAGGATCTGTCGGGTTCATCCGCCCTCAAATAGGATCTGTTGGGTTCATCCGCCCTCAAATAGGATCTGTCGGGTTCATCCGCCCTCAAATAGGATATGTCGGGTTCATCCGCCCTCAAATAGGATATGTCGGGTTCATCCGCCCTCAAATAGGATCTGTCGGGTTCATCCGCCCTTAAATAGGATCTGTTGGGTTCATCCGCCCTCAAATAGGATCTGTTGGGTTAATCCGCCCTCAAATAGGATCTGTCGGGTTCATCCGCCCTCAAATAGGATCTGTTGGGTTCATCCGCCCTCAAATAGGATATGTTGGGTTCATCCGCCCTCAAATAGGATATGTTGGGTTCATCCGCCCTCAAATAGGATCTGTTGGGTTAATCCGCCCTCAAATAGGATCTGTCGGGTTCATCCGCCCTCAAATAGGATATGTTGGGTTCATCCGCCCTCAAATAGGATCTGTTGGGTTCATCCGCCCTCAAATAGGATCTGTCGGGTTCATCCGCCCTCAAATAGGATCTGTTGGGTTCATCCGCCCTCAAATAGGATATGTTGGGTTAATCCGCCCTCAAATAGGATCTGTTGGGTTCATCCGCCCTCAAATAGGATCTGTCGGGTTCATCCGCCCTCAAATAGGATATGTTGGGTTCATCCGCCCTCAAATAGGATCTGTTGGGTTAATCCGCCCTCAAATAGGATCTGTCGGGTTCATCCGCCCTCAAATAGGATCTGTCGGGTTCATCCGCCCTCAAATAGGATATGTTGGGTTCATCCGCCCTCAAATAGGATCTGTTGGGTTCATCCGCCCTCAAATAGGATATGTTGGGTTCATCCGCCCTCAAATAGGATATGTTGGTTTCAGTCTTTACTTTTAAGTGTTGAAATTGGGAGCCCGCCCAGATAACAGAGGCATAAATTCAGTCTTTTTATTTTCAAGTGTCGAAGTTGGGAGCCCGCCCAGATAATAGAGGCATACATTCAGTCCTTTTATTTCAAGTGTTGAAGTTGGGAGCCCGCCCAGATAATAGAGGCATACATTCAGTCTTTTTATTTCAAGTGTTGGAATTGGGAGCCCGCCTAGATAATAGAGGCATACATTCCAAGTCTTTACCCATAGGAGATGCATTTCCTCCTAAGTTTTAGTTTTACCCATAGGAGATGCATTTCCTCCTAGGTTTGTTTCAGTTTCACCCATAGGAGACGCACTTCCTAAGTTCAGTTCTACCAATAGGAGACGCACTTCCTAAAGTTTATATGTTTCACCATAGGAGACGCACCTCCTAAGTTCAGTTTCACCATGGGAGACGCACTTCCTAAAGTTCAGTTTCACCATAGGAGACGCACTTCCTAAAAATATTTCACCAGTAGGAGACGCACTTCCTAAGCAAGTTTTATCAGTAGGAGATGCACTTCCTAAGATAAGTTTCACCAGTAGGAGACGCACTTCCTAAGTTCAGTTTCACCAATAGGAGACGCACTTCCTAAAAATATTTTATCAGTAGGAGACGCACTTCCTAAGATAAGTTTCACCAGTAGGAGACGCACTTCCTAAGTTTCAGTTTCACCAATAGGAGACGCACTTCCTAAAAATATTTTATCAGTAGGAGACTCACTTCCTAAGATAAGTTTCACCAGTAGGAGACGCACTTCCTAAGTTTCAGTTTCACCAATAGGAGACGCACTTCCTAAGTTTCAGTTTCACCAGTAGGAGACGCACTTCCTAAGTTAATTTCACCGATAGGAGACGCACTTCCTAAGTTTATTTCACCAATAGGAGACGCACTTCCTAAGTTTCAGTTTCACCAATAGGAGACGCACTTCCTAAGTTTCAGTTTCACCAGTAGGAGACGCACTTCCTAAGTTAATTTCACCGATAGGAGACGCACTTCCTAAGTTTATTTCACCAATAGGAGACGCACTTCCTAAGTTTCAGTTTCACCAATAGGAGACGCACTTCCTAAGTTTCAGTTTCACCAATAGGAGACGCACTTCCTAAGATAAGTTTCACCAGTAGGAGACGCACTTCCTAAGTCAGTTTCACCAATAGGAGACGCACTTCCTAAGCAAGTTTCACCAATAGGAGACGCACTTCCTAAGTTTATTTCACCAATAGGAGACGCACTTCCTAAGTTAATTTCACCGATAGGAGACGCACTTCCTAAGTTTATTTCACCAATAGGAGACGCACTTCCTAAGTTTCAGTTTCACCAATAGGAGACGCACTTCCTAAGTTTCAGTTTCACCAATAGGAGACGCACTTCCTAAGATAAGTTTCACCAGTAGGAGACGCACTTCCTAAGTCAGTTTCACCAGTAGGAGACGCACTTCCTAAGTCAGTTTCACCAATAGGAGACGCACTTCCTAAGCAAGTTTCACCAATAGGAGACGCACTTCCTAAGTTAATTTCACCGATAGGAGACGCACTTCCTAAGTTTATTTCACCAATAGGAGACGCACTTCCTAAGCAAGTTTCACCAATAGGAGACGCACTTCCTAAGTTAATTTCACCGATAGGAGACGCACTTCCTAAGTTTATTTCACCAATAGGAGACGCACTTCCTAGGTTCAGTTTCACCAATAGGAGACGCACTTCCTAAGCAAGTTTCACCAATAGGAGACGCACTTCCTAAGCAAGTTTCACCAATAGGAGACGCACTTCCTAAGCAAGTCTTACCCAGCAGGAGACGCACTTCCTAAGAACAAGTTTCATCAATAGGAGACGCACTTCCTAGATTCATTTCACCCATAGGAGACGCACTTCCTAAGTTTTGTTCTACCAATAGGAGACGCACTTCCTAAGCAAGTTTTAGCCATTAGGAGACGCACTTCCTAAGAACAGTTTTTCCAATAGGAGACGCACTTCCTAAGCAAGCTTCACCAGTAGGAGACGCACTTCCTAATTTGATTCATTTGAAGTTTACCCGTAGGAGACGCACTTCCTAATCGAGATTTTATTCATAGGAGACGCACTTCCTAGTTTCTAATCACTGAAGTTTTCACCCTTAGGAGATGCACTTCCTAGTTTAGCTCATTCCGATTCAACCATAGAAGACACACTTTCTAGTTTGAGTCGTTGAGGTTTTATTTTAGCAGACACATTTGCTAGCAAGAGTTTTGGTTTTACTCATAGGAGATGCACATCCTAGCCTAGTCTTTAGTTTACTCTCATCATTGCATCAGTAGTGTAAGTGAGTTACGATTTTGCTAACGACTCACAAATCTTCCCAGTACAAACTGGGTTAGGAAATTTTGTTTGTTTTGCTTGTTTTGATTGTCAGGGACCCGCCTGTAGAACGGAGGTTGTTGCATGTCGAAGATAGAAGAAGTCAGGAGTCCGCTTGTAGAACGGGGAAACATTTTTCAAGATCAAGCAGTGACCCACTGGAAAGCAGAAGGTTACAACAAAAATCCCCAGCACTCAATCCAAGACAGAAGCAACAAGAAGCTCGCCCCAAGAATTCAAGTCCACAGTCTGGGATGATCAACAGAAGCTGGTCACCAAAAAACAAAAAAAAAAAACAAGAAGAAAAAGAGAAAAAAATAAGGAAAAAAGAAAAAGAACCCAAATTACGGAAGTGGAGAACAAATGTGGTCTGCTCAAGAACTAGCACCTACAACTAGCAAGTATCAAGGTTCAGATCCAAAGTCTGTATGAAGCACCATTCAAGACTCAAGACCAAGTTTCAGAAGACTTAAGAGATAGGAATCCTTGTAACTAGTAGCTGATAGGCTTAGTTAGTCTTTTTCAGTTTTCATTTTTGTTGTAATGACAGGACCGCGGACCGGAACCTCGACGGAACGGCACCTCGATCGGCTCTCCACCTCGGTACACTTCACTATCTCTCTCATTCCCGAACTACACGTGGCCTGATTCCTGTATAACCAAGGATATGTAGGCAGCTCAGATACCAGGGCTCGGTCACAATCCCTCCCTTTCCTTAAGTGTAGTCCGTCCAAGTAATGGTCGGGTCAAAAACACGTCTAGTCGTTCTTTGTCGGAAAACTCTTCGTGTTTCCAGTCAAAGAGGGGCAGCTGTAAGCACGTGATTTTTGACCCTCCCCGAGAATTTTCACATTTTTAGCGTGAATATGTGAAATTGGGTCTAGTATAGCTATTTTAACTATTTTACTTTATTTCGTTGCAAAAAGAAAATTTCAAAAAATATATATATAAATTTTAGTTTATGTATCTCTCATAAGCTTGAAAAAATACAAAAATTGCACTTTATTTTTGTACTTTATATAATTTCGAAAATTACAGAAAAATAAATAAAATATAGTTCTATTAAGGTTTTATAGTCATTTTAACTTTGAAAATACAAAAAAATATTACTTCATATTTTATCTTAATATTGAAAAACGAAAATTACAAAAAAATAGTTTTATTAATATTTTGTAGCTATTTTAAACCTTGAAAAATATTTAAAAAGATATAGTTTTGTTTAAATACTAGTCTTATTTTTGGTAGTTATTTTACTTACATAGGACTAGTTAAGCAACGTGTTCCTATTTCTCGGGTCCGGGCAAAAGAATAATATTCGGGTTCAAACTACCCGGTTTTAGGCCTAATTTTCGGACCTAGCCCATAATAAACCGTGTCCAGGACACGTGGGGAACCCCACCACGCGTGGGGGACATATGCCTCGAACCCCACCACGCGTGGGCTCATTTTTCTGGGCAAAACCCATGCTAAATGCACGGATGAAAGACAAAGGCAGGGGGACTTTGAAAAAATTGAAAAAAGGGTACTGTTCCTCTTTCTTCTTCGTAAAGAAGAAAGAAAGGAAACCTGCAAAGAGGGGGGGAACGAACAGGACCTGAAAATTTTGGAAAACATGTACTGTATCCGCATCTTCTTCCTGAAGAGAAGAAGCAAAAACCCCACGGGAACCCTACTGTAAAAAACCAGGCAAAAACCTCCATTCCGGACCTCCCCCGTCACCTTCCCCAACTCCCTCTCCGCCATAACCACCACGACCTTCCCCGGCAGCCCCACCATCGTCAAAACCGACCAATTCCCCCATAACAACCAACAAAACCACCTCCATCACGAACCAGACGCACCTCCGTCAACCACCATTGCCATCCGCCACGAGCTCAAGCTCCACCCAAAACCAGTCGCGACTCAGAACAACCATCGCTGTTGTTCCGTTCAGCTCCCTCTCCGCTATTGTCACTGCCCACGTTGCCACTGTCCCTCGTCTTCGACCACCAAACACCGGCAACCACCCCTCCTCCTCCTAGCTCTAACGAACCAGTCCGCCATTTTCAGTCCGACGAGCAGCTATCGCTGCATGCCAGGCAGTCGTAGCTGCGTTTCCGAGCAGCGGTGGGTTGCTGCGATCTTGCTTGGCCGAGTTTTCTGTTTTTCCGTCGAGGTCGACTTTGGTTCGTCGAGGCGCTGTCCGAGGTTCCGTCCGAGGTTCCGTCGTTGTTCTTCGTTCAGAGAGGTCCGGCTCGAGTTCCGTCGGAATCGTGTTTGTCGTTCTAGGATTGTCGAGGTTCGAAGGTTGGTGTTCTTCATCCTTTGTTTCATTTCATTCATTTTGCATATTATGGTTCAAGGCAATAAATGAAAATATTCGATATGTATGAATGTCAACAATGCAATTTTTGTTGTTGTGTTAAAAATGGTATTTTATGTTTAGTTACTGCATGCTTAAAGCAAATGTGAGCATATGAACGAGGTTATTCTATTTTTCATTTTTACCATGGATATTATTACCTGTTAGAATCGTTTTTTTTTGTTTAATCTCGGATGGCTTCACTAGTAGGAAATCGTAGTTGTTTTAAGTTTGCCCTTAAAAAGTAAAAATGAGACGAGCCCCGCAAAAATAAAAAAAAATAAAAAGAAAAAAAATGCACAAGCCGCGGGGCCCTCTAAGTGTATATATTAAATACTTAGATTCCGGGACGGGTCGTTTAGCAAATTTCACGGCCCTCCCCAAAAATAATAATGCGCTAGTTGCTTTAGGCGCGCCTTTAATAACGTTATCTCCCTAAACTCGGGTGCACATTTATGTGACCCAAATCCAATTCTCAACGGAGTCGAAATGTGTTTCTAATCACGGGTACATTGATTGTGACGTGGTTCGAGATGCGTGTCCATGACGTTGCAAATTCATTTAAAAAAAAATAAGAATGAGATGAGTCTCGCCAAATAAAATACAAATTGCGGGGCCCTCAGTAAATATTTGCTTTAAAAATTGTTTAGACTTCGGGATGGACCGTTTAGTAAAATTCCACGGTCCTACCCAAAATAAATACGCTAGTCGCTTTAGGCGCGCCTTTAATAATTTAATTTCCTTAAACTCGGGTGCACATTGATGTGACCCAAATCCAAATCTCAACGGAGTCAAAGTGTGTCGACGACCACGGGTACATTGATTGTAACGCGGTTCGAGATACATTTTCACAACGTTGCAATTCTTGATAAAAACAGTAAATGATAAAAGCGGTTAAAAGTTAAATTTTGCACATAAGTTCATACTTGTATAAAATCAGATAATCAAGCCGAATATAACAGTTGAGCGACCGTGCTAGAACCACGGAACTCGGGAATGCCTAACACCTTCTCCTGGGTTAACAGAATTCCTTATCCGGATTTCTGGTACGCAGACTGTAATATGGAGTCATTCTTTTCCTCGATTCGGGATTAAAATTGGTGACTTGGGACACCCTAAATCTCCCAAGTGGAGACTCTGAAATAAATAAACCAATCCCGTTTCGATTGTCCTTTAATTGGAAAAAACTCCCCTGCGCCCCCGCGGGCACGGAAAAAGGAGGTGTGACAGATGGGATGAGTTTGTAGATGCATTCATGGACCACTTCTTTCCTGCCGAGACAATGACGGCCCGTGCCACAGAGTTTGAGGTCCTCAAGCAGTTCAGTATGAGTGTTTGGGAGTACCACATGGAGTTTGTGAGGTTGTCCAAGTATGCTCCTCAGTTAGTGTCGACCAGGATGCTCGAGTTCGGCGATTTGTTCAAGATCTCAGTCCTTTGGTGGTGAATGAGGCTGTTACAGCGGCCTTACACTCAGATATGAATTATGGGAAGATTGTGGGGTTCGCTCAGGCCACAGAGGCTAGGAAGTTGAAAATACAGGAAGAAAGGGAGAGTAGCAGCAGGGCCCGATCAGCTGGTCACTCAGGGAGACCAGTTCCGGGGAGAGGGCCATCAGGGCCGTCCCAGTCATATGCCCAGTCCTCAGCAAGCACACCGCCATTTGTACACAATTATCAGTAGGGCAGTCACTTGAGATCAGGTTCAGACAGTAGGAGACCCCATCATTTCGGTCGTCCAAGAGGGAGATCACAGTAGCATGGGAGGGATTCATGTCCCAAGTGTGGAAGGTTCCATTATGAGACTTGTTATTTGGATATTCCGGTGTGTTATAGATGCGGGGTGAGAGGTCATATCCAGCGGGACTGTCATGCGCCCAGTCAAGGCATGGGTGGGGGATTTGCTCAGTCATCCGATTCTTCAGCTGCCACATCATCCGTGCGTCCTCCAGCCCCAGCAGGGTGCTGTGTAGTTAGGGGTGGAGCTCGTGGTAGAGGTATATCCAGCCGGTTTTTCGCCTTGAGTGGTCACTAGAGTGCAGAGGCCTTCCCAGATGTTGCTACAGGTATCTTGTCTGTTCAGGCCATTGATTGTTATGCTCTTATTGATCCGGGGTCCTCTTTGTCTTATGTCACCCCATTCATTGCTTCAAGTTTTGGGGTAGAACCCGAACAGCTTCATGAGCCGTTCTCTGTATCGACTCCGGTTGGTGATTCTATTACAGTCACGTGAGTTAATAGGAATTGCATTGTCATGGTATGTGGTCGTGCTACCACGTCCGATCTTATTGAGCTTGAAATGGTGGATTTTGATGTGATTATGGGAATGGACTGGCTTTATTTGTGCTTTGGTAAACTTGACTGTCGAACGAGAGTCATGAGGCTTGAGTTCCCTAATGAGCCGGTTATTGAGTGGAAGGGAAATGGTGTGGTGCCGAAAGGTAGGTTTATTTCCTACCTTAAGGCTTCGAAGATGATTAGGAAGGGGTGTATCTACCATTTGGTCCGGGTGGCGGACACCACTTGAAGTGTGTGCCAGTCGTGAATGAGTTTCTTGAAGTGTTTCCGGACGAGCTTCCAGGGATCCCGCCAGATAGGGAGATTGATTTCCGGATTGATGTATTGCCAGATAAACGACCGATACCTATTCCACCATACAGAATGGCGCCAGCGTAGTTGAGGGAGTTAAAGGAACAGCTGAAGGATTTATTAGAAAAGGGGTTCATACGGCCAAGTGTGTCACCGTGGGGTGCCCGGTTCTTTTTGTCAGAAAGAAGGATGGGTCGCTCCGGATGTGTATTGATTATCGGCAGCTTAACAAGGTCACCATCAAGAATAAATATCCTTTGCCTCGGATAGATGATTTGTTCGACCAATTGCAAGGTGTGAGGTTCTTTTCCAAAATTGATCTACGGTCCGGGTATCACCAATTGAAGATCAGAGAACAGGATATTCCTAAGACCGCTTTCAGAACTCGCTATGGTCACTTTGAATTCTTGGTCATGTCTTTTGGGCTAACCAATGCCCCGACAGCTTTCATGGATCTTATGAATCAGGTCTTCAAGCCATTTCTAGACTCCTTTGTGATTGTTTTTATTAATGACATCCTTGTTTATTCGCGGATCCGGGAGGATCATGCCGATCACCTCAGGGCAGTTCTGCAGACCCTTTATTAGCACCAGTTGTATGCTAAATTTTCAAAATGTGAATTTTGGTTGGAGTCCGTTACCTTTCTGGGCCATGTTGTTTCCAGTGAAGGGATTCAGGTGGATCCCCAGAAGATTTCAGTAGTAAAAGATTGGCCTAGACCCACGACCCCGACGGAGATCCATAGCTTCTTGGGTTTAGCATGGTATTATCGGAGGTTTGTGGAGGGATTCTCTACTCTCGCCTCCCCTTTGACTAAGTTGACGCAGAAAGCAGTGAAGTTCCAATGGTCTGACACTTGTGAGAAAAGTTTTCAGGAATTGAAGTCGAGATTGACCTCGGCGCCGATATTGACCTTGCCGGAAGGCACAGAATGATTTGTGGTTTATTGCGATGCCTCCAGGGTTGGTTTGGGGTATGTGTTGATGCAACATGGGAAGTTTATAGCGTATGCTTCAAGGCAACTCAAGAATCACGAGAAGAATTATCCGACGCATGATTTGGAGCTTGCAACAGTTGTATTTGCCTTGAAAATATGGCGGCATTATCTTTATGGGGTCCATGTGGATATGTTCTCGGACCACAAAAGTCTCCAATATTTGTTCAAGTAGAAGAAGTTGAATTTAAGGCAGCGGCGGTGGTTAGAATTGATCAAGGATTTTGATATGGATATTTTATACAATCTAGGGAAGGCGAATGTGGTGGCCGACGCTCTCAGTAGGAAGTCCATAAGTAGTTTGGCTCATTTGGGAGCGGATCAGAGGCCTTTGGCTCAGAAGGTGTATCAATTGGCCAGTCTGGGAGTTCGTATTTCGACCTCAGATGAGGGGAAGGTTATGTTGCGTAATGGAGCAGAATCGTCACTGGTAGCGGAAGTCAATGAAAAGCAGCTCATTGATCCATCATTAGCAAAGATGAAGGAGGCCATTTTGAATAACAAGACTTTGACATTTTCACTCAGTGGTGAGGATGGCGTATTACGATGTCAAGGTAGGCTATGTGTTCTAGATGTGGATAATCTTCGGGGGAGGGTAATGGCGGAGGATCATAATTCCAGATATTCTGTGCACCCAGGTTCTACGAAAATGTACCTTGACCTCAAGGAAATTTATTGGTGGAACGGTATGAAGAGGGGTATGGCGGACTTTGTATATAAATGTCCGAATTGTCAGCAAGTAAAAGCTGATCACCAGCGGCCCGGTGGGTTAACTCAGCTTATGGAAATACCAATGTGGAAATAGGATATGATCAACATGGATTTCGTGGTAGGGCTACCTCGCACTCAGCGCAAGTTCGACTCAATTTGGGTAATAGTGGATCGACTCACCAAATCAGCTCACTTCTTGCCAGTCAAGTCCACGGATACTGCGGAACAATATGCTCAACTGTATATCAAGGAAATAGTAAGGCTTTATGGCACTCCACTTTCTATTATCTCATATCGAGGGGCCCAGTTCACAGCTAATTTTTGGAAGAAATTTCAGTAAGGTTTGGGTACTCAGGTGGATCTCAGCACGGCTTTCCATTCGCAGACTGATGGTCAAGCGGAGCGGACTATTCAGACGCTTGAAGATATGTTATGGGCTTGTGTCTTGGATTTCAAAGGTAATTGGGATGATCACTTGCCACTTATAGAATTTGCTTACAATAACAGCTTTCATGTTAGCATTCAGATGGCCCCATTTGAGGCATTGTACGGGAGGAGATGTAGGTCTCCGATTGGATGGTTCAAAGTAGGTGAAGCAGAATTGTTAGGGCCAGATCTCGTGCATCAGGCTATGGAAAAAGTAAAAATCATTCAGGAAAGGCTGAAAGCTGCTCAGAGTCGCCAGAAATCTTATGCGGACATTCGTCGAAGAAAATTGGAAATCCAAGTAGATGATTGGGTGTTATTGAGGGTATCTCCTATGAAGGGAGTCATGCGATTTGGAAAGAAAGGGAAGTTGAGTCCTAGATATGTCAGGCCGTATCGGGTCACCCAAAGGATAGGACAGGTGGCCTATAGACTGGAATTGCCCCTGAAATGTCATTAGTGCACCCGGTGTTCCATGTGTCTATGTTAAAGAAAGTGGTTGGAGACCCATCCACCATCGTGCCAATCGAGGCTATCGAGGTCAATGAAGAGTTATCATATGAAGAAATTCCGGTCGCTATTCTTGATAGGCAAGTCCGCAAATTGAGAAACAAGGAAGTTACTTCAGTTAAAGTGCTATGGCAAAGTCAACAAGTCGAGGAAGCCACGTGGGAAGCGGAAAGTGAAATGAAAGAAAAATATCCCCATTTGTTTGAATAAGTCTAGTAGTGATCGTGCGAACTCTTGTCTCTAAGTAAATTGATGTTGTGTTCAATCTGGTGCAAAGACACCCCATATATTTTTCCTAAATGCTTTACTATTGTAACTCCTCAAGTTGTGCAAGAATTGTATGTGTTGTGATTAATTGAGTCATGCGCAAGCCCCTTTTTGGTAAATGAAAGTTTTGAAAGAACTCATGTGATAAGTGAATGATTAAAGGTAGTGTAGATTGGTAATGATTAATTGAAATGCGTATAGTGTATTGAAGTGGTTGGACTGTATGGAACTCATTGAAGTGGCCAAATTATGTGCAGATGTTGAGGTAATGCATTGTACACCAGTTGTAGGGATAATAGGGATAACGCAATGGTGCTTGGGAATAATGTTTTGGGGGCTCTCTGACAGGTAGATAAGTCTAATTTCAAAGGGAACTCTGGCAAAAAAAATTTCAAAAATTGGGAGTTTGCATATCATGTTTTCAAAACCAACCAATTTCCAAAATCCTCATTCGAGGACGAATGATTTTAAGTAGGGGAGGATGTAAGGCCCCGTGAAAAACTTGTACTAAAAACCTGGTAGTTCGGACCCTTTTTGCACTGATCTATGCTATAAAAAGTCAAGAAATATTGTTTTCCGGAAAATGCGATTCTGTGGTCGAGAATGCGGTCGCATATCAGGTATGCGGACCGCATAATCTCCGCAAAGTGAGTCAGTGTGTTGGTCGAATTTGAGGTTAAATATGCGGTCCGATATGCGATCGCATAACCAATATGCGGACCGCATAGTCGTCGCATATTTCCCTTGGGATTTTTGAGAGGGGAAGTTCTGCGGTGCATTATGCGACCGCAGAACGGGTATGCGGGCCGCATTTCTGCCGCATACCCAGGCAGTGTGTTCAGATGTTGGGAGCACTTTTGCGGTCCATTCTGCGGACCGCATTTCCACTCTGCGATCGCAAACCTGACTCGGGGCTCCAATTTTCTAAATTTTAAACCCGACCCCTTTTTCAATAAAACACCCCAACCCCTTATTTTAACATATTTTCTGAACAAAACTAGAGAGAGGGAAGAGAGAATTCTTGAGAGATAAAGTCCTACCTTCATCAATTTGATTCTTCAAAGTCACTCGGGCCGGGGAATTTCAAGTAATTGTCTTCTTCTCCGTTCTTGAAGGTAAAATTCCCAACCCTTTTTCATTGTTTTCAGATTTAAACAAAAGGGGGATTCTCATGCGTTAATTCTTGAAAATGGAAGTTGAGATACACATGCATGTCCTTTAAAACATAGAATATAGTAAGAGGAATTTGGTAGAACTAAAGATTTGCAAAAGAGGGGTTGGAAACCTAAGTAAGTTCGGGCTGAATTTGTGAACTTCAATTCTAAGTTATATGTGCTAACTTGTGAACTAGATTGACGGTACTAGCTGTTGGTGAATTGAAAGTAGAAGTTAAAAAGGGAATTCGACTCCAGGTATGTATGGCTAACTTTAACCTTTGTAAAGTCACCTTGTTGGTGTACGAGTAATTGGTATGTGTTACTTATGTGGACTATTTTTGAAATTCTTGTGATTAATGTGCCTTGAACGTTGTTGGTTAAGTTTTCCGTTATAGTGGTGTGAGTAAAAATGGCAATAACACAAGGGCGTATGGGTATGAATATGTTACGTGGTAAGAACTGTGAAACAAACGATGGAAAGAAATCATAATTGATACAATTGAAACAACTGTGGTAATGTTATACGTGACTTGTTGTGAGCAATTATCGTTGTGACTTGAATTGTGAACGGGTTATTGTATATGTTGGAATTGGTATTGATGTTTATGAACACTCTTTGTGAATTGTTATTGGTGTTGTTGTTGTGTGAAATATGATTGTCCGGTGGGATCGGGTTGCGCGTCGCAACACGAAGTAATAAGGTGTGGGTTGTGGTGACAAGGGTGGCCGAGGTAATAAGGGTGGTCGAGCTAATAAGGGTGGAAAAATGATCAGAAATCACTATTGAAATAAAAATATGTGAAAGTTGTGAAACCATTGATGTGATGAAATAATGTTGAAAGGGGAAAATGAGAGATTGTGGAGTTGTTTGGCTTTGGTTATTCCTTCCATGTGCATTTGATCGTTGATTCTATTACTGTTTGTTATCTGTGTATTTCTTGATTTTACTTGGGGTAAAGTTTGTTTATACATACCAGTACAATTCAAATGTACTAACTTCCCTTTTGCCGGGGGCGCTACATTCGTATTATGATTGTAGGTGGTTCCAAAACAGGTGCTCCAACCCACCGACAGTAGCACTCTTTCACCTCCCGTCAGCTGAATTGGTGAGCTCCTTTCCTCTCGGGGCCCTGCGTGGCTCATGCCGCTTTCCTTACTAAAAGTCTTATTTTGGTATTTGTGTAAGGTATAGCCGGAGTCTTGTTACCGGCAAGTATTGTAACACTCTTTTGTATCTCTAGAGGCTCCGTAGACAGGAAATGTGGGTTATGTACTTATGTATTTTGGGCAGTATAACTTGTAAACCACGCTAAGTAACTATGTATGTTATGTAAATCTCGTAAGAATGTGTTTAAATTTATAAATGGCTATTTCACTTGGTTAATGGGTAATGGAAACGCAGGGTATCACGTGGAAAAGGAAAGGCACCCAGGTCCGCTTGGCTGGGGGTTACCCGGTTGAGCGCCGGTCGTGCCCCTCGGTTTTTGGGGCGTGACACCTAAGACATACGGTCCTATAAGACTAAAATAACCATTTGTATACTGAACATAGGTCGATAAGGACATACAATCTTTTATGTACATGACATCTATCTACAAGCGTCTAAGAATACATAATTTTTCATAAAGGTCGGGATAGAGTCCCGCCATACCATACAATACACATCTAAATCATACTAACCCAACAAGCAACTCCAAAGTAAATGAAGCGCACCAACATCTTTCGTTGAGCTGATAGCCTACTTGGAGGGCTCTCAACCTATATATCCGGACCTACGGGCATAAAACGCAGCATCCCCGGGCAAAAGAGATGTCAGTACGAATAATGTACCGAGTATGTAAGGCACATTAAATAAGTACATAACAAACATGGAAGAAATATAGAATAAATGACTCAACCTGTAAGTCTGGATAACTCTGTAATTCATGAAATAATTATAGTATCATGCATATGTGTATAAATGTCATGTCATGCATAAGTACATGTTTCATAACCTGATCAGGCCTCTGAGGGCATCCCATCATATCATCTCGGCCACTGTGGACAAAATCATCAACGTATACTAGCTGATCAGGTGGTGGTGCGCATATAACACCGTAACCTTTTCCCATATCCCATATCCCACACATATATATATATATACACACACACACGTATATAACGCCATCTGGTCATGGGTCAATGTACATGTATAAATAAATACAATGCATGAGAAGTACGTCAATAAAATCTCTCGGAATGTCATAAGACCATTATGCCTTTGAATAATATCATGATGTAAACTTTTTCAACTTACGTATTTTTCTGAAACCCATCAACAGACGATAGACAATAAGACATGGGAATTCAAGAACATAGGCACCCCTAATACTTCTATGAATAGAGTCATTTATGAAAGTTGTGTATTTGCTCGTTTTATTTGTATCGTATGGATCATGACAAAAGGAAAGAAGGGATAGCCTTAACATACCTGAACCGATTCTCTTTTACAAAAACACGTAACGGAGGATCCGAATAGGGAAGAATCCGTATGATATTCTTGAGAAAGGTTGCACCAGGCCTTCTTTGAATTAGCATTTCACGTTGAACGGTGTAGTATTTCAGAGAAATCTCATGTTACCATTGCAAAATTTTGAGCTAATAATATTACTTTGCAAAGGTGAGGACTAAGCCAATGACAATCGCTATTGATCTCATTCTTAAAAAATGAATAGGAGAAGTAATGTTATTAATCTTATCATATAGTGTCATTTATGACATCTAAGCATTTTTGCTGTCATAGGTAATACAACTAAGCTTCCATAACTCTCTCCAGAAGTTGGAGATGAAGTTTTCTTGTTGCTTTTAACATATGCGGATAGCTACGTTGCATAAATTGCAGAACTGCTAGGATCTTCACGTTATTGATCAATGACTAAGTCTTTTCAATGTGATGACTATGCCAAAGTCTAATCAAGTGGCTTGTAAGAGTCATCAACCGTAAATTAAGTGGCTGCCACGTTTTGGCATTTAAGCTTATCCACAATTCTAATTAATTATCCACTAATCTCTTGATTAATTTGTTAATCTCCCACTAATCAATAATTAACCAATTACCCACATAATTAAGAATTATCCCAAATTACTTAGAATACTACTCACTTTTAACACACTTTACTATCATGACCATGTGGTATCTTGTATGGTACTAGTCTATAAATACCGGGTATTTTAGCTCGGCCGTATTTCATCCCAAAATGTCAAACTTCGATGAAATTTATTTTCTTCAATTTGCTTACCCTCTCACCTTCACAAATTTATTAATCACTTGTTTGAAATAACATAATGCTTATAATCTCAAAATAATCCCATTCCCGAACTTACGTCGATTAACTTACGACGAAACTTTAACGTACGAAAAATGCGGGATGTAATATCTCATTTTTCGAGCTTCCGTCAACTTATCTATGGCGTACTTTCATGTATGAAAACATGGGGTGTAACATCAAGTAAAGACAAAAATAATATAAATCACATGAATAAAAAGATATTTACCAATCTGGGGCTCAAGAATAAAGTCTATGAAAGTTTAAATATTCAAAAAGATAAATTTAAATCATACAAAATGAAACATATTCAATACATTGCAGTTTGCTACTCATAATCGCTAGAATACCTTGTGTCTTGCTAGTGAATATGCTGGAAATTATTTAGTTTCAATAGAAGTAGGATAATAGGTTTGAAAATTAGGAATTTTGAGTTTAATTACCCGTTGGCTTGTAACTATTTTTATAATTTAAAGGCCCAATTTTTTTTAATGTTTTATTATTTTTAAATTTAATATATAAATATATTTTCTACATGTAAATTTATTCAATACAGTTCGGTTTTTTTCATAAAATAAAAAACCTATTCTAATTATCGGTACGGTTATAGTATTATATAAAAACCTACGATTTTATTAAAAGAAACCTGAAAATTAATTCGATACAGTACGGTTCGGTCGGTTTATTAGATTTTTGGATATCCACTTACACCCCTAATAGTAGGTTCCTGTATGTTTATAAAATTAGATTTTACCCTTTTCTTGCATGGCAAAAGGTTGCGGATTTGTTTTCCATAATCGGGTAATAGTTCTTGTTCTTTTCTTACTTCTTTATATGTGGAAAAACTAAGGTGATTGGATGAATGAGAAAACATTTTCTAAAGAGCTGCACAACAGGCCACTTGATCAAAACTAAAATGCTAGCCACTAGCCCAACAGGCCAGATCATACAACAGCACAAAATTATATCCATTATGACTAATAGAATCATATAACAAGAGAAGATGACAATTTTGATGCCTTGATGCTTTAAGTCTATACTACAATAAACTGGAAAACTGTTTAAATACAGAGATTACAATAGTTAAGACCTTCCGATCTCACAGAGTCCCTTACGGATTTCCAGAACGATAAATTTATCAATGACCACCACTTCTATTAGAACTACGATAAATCAATAATGCCAATTTAGTGAAAGTTGCAAAGTTGTAATAAAGGATGACCATAATCAACATATTTTTCCCAAAGAGGTTTGTACTTTTCGATACCAATCTTCAACCAGGGTTTTGAGTTACCATTGTAATGCAGCACAGCCCCCTTTTCTATCAATTTGGAATCGACATTCGTGTAACCCAAACCTAAGACATGCCATGAAGGATTCAAAGCCTCTGTCAATCCATAGAAGGTCAGCAGTCCAGGTGGTAGTGTGCCAAGCTTCCACAAAGTGCGGTCGACATTCTTTTCCTGCCAGTAATGATATATGCCAGTAACATTCCTTTTTCGCCACTCAACCAAATCGAAAACATTCATCCCGAAGGCCCACCCACATGCATCAGGATCAAAATGTTGACGTATAAGTGGGTGAGAATAATTTAGGTACTTGTGATATCTATGAAATGTCTCCATGCAAGTCTCCACTGCACCATTTACATTGCCATTCATGTCTATGGAGAACAGAGCTGAAAGATCCTTCTGCACTACAACATCATCATCAAGAAATACAACCTTCTTCAGTGCAGGAAAAACTTCTGGAATATAGAACCTCAGATGGTTAAGCATAGATAGATATTTAGGGTTTCTGAACTTGATCGGAGTTCGGCTGTTATCATGGTTGCCAGAGAAGTAGTAGTTCTGGGTGTCAGAGTCTTGAAGTTGTTTGAGAACAGGTACATATGAAGCATTTAACCAACTAAAGTCTTCAAACTTCTGTACATCAACAGTCACTCCTCGGAAACTGTTCATGGTGAACCATGCCTTCATTGCAGCGTAGTTCACCTCGTCAGTTACAAGGTGGAAGACGACCATATCAGGATTCTTGGAATTCATAGCTGTTGAATTCACCACAACTGAAGTTGCAAGGATGTTGTCAGAAAATACACAGAAATGATACAGACCGGTGTCCACAAGTTTGGCAGCTACTTGCTTTTCTTCCTTGAGTTTTCTCTCCAAATTTGAACTTCTGAACCATTCAGCTGTTAACCGGACACCAAGGCAGTACAGACTTTTAGGGACTTCTTCAGCAGCTATTTGTCCATATTTTGAACTCTTCTCACTGAAGGAGTTCATCTGTTCTTCAAGGCTTTGGATTTTAGCTTTCAGTCTCATAAACATGGTTGCACTGTCATAGTGAAATTGCTGGGCTTGGTAAAGCAGAAGTGCCATATCTCGAATTGCATTTTCTGATTCTCTGTTCGTCAAGGGACTTCTTCTTGATGCAGCATTAGAAAGAAGCATCTGTGAGTTGCGGATTTGAGCGCTTAGTTCCCATGCAAATTGAAGGTTGTTGCTTTCTTTTGCAATTACGACAATTGCCTTAGCGAGAGAAATCTGATCATTAAGTTGTCGTGCCATTGATTCCGGCCTCAGCATTTCTTCAGTGATGTTGAGACCATCCCCACTTCTATCATGTCTATATGGCCTCTGCAAAGAAATGAATAAGAGGACACATTCAGATTTCTCCATAAGCTCACAAGAGACTGTCTGACAGAGGGAAAAACAAATTGCAGCTATTAAATAAGTTAAAAAATCTCTATTGCAACAGGCTTCAGCTAGTGAGTTACTAAATCCTTCCTCCAACGATATGTAACTGTCTTGGTAGGTAAATAAGGAATCCAGCACCCAATTCCTATTGTTTAATCAATGTACCACTACACACAAGTTACAGCACAGTATTATTCAGATCGGGCAGAACGTCATAAGAATTAATCTCTCATCGGCATTGGAATTATCACTAATCTCTAAATGGCACACAACCTATGGTGTTTTGTTCAGATTTCCACAATTTTTTTCATTCTCAAATGAGTAGAGGGACAGAATCTCAGCAATAAGAATTAATAGTATAGTTGTACTCATTTGAGGTGCAAAGACAATGGGCCTGTCTTAAATAAGGCGGCATAAAACAATGAGTACACCTGGCAAAGTGTTATATCAAATGCTATATGAACATCATAAACGAATAAGTTAGTGATTAAGACTATGAATTAGAAATTTAGTATAGGAAAACTAAACACTAAGTTCGATAGAAACTTAAAATTGCATTGTATTGCATCTGGAAACAGATCTAAAATGGTTTTTGAACTTCATTGACATGATCTTTACTTCATATACTTCACTTCTTGTTAGCCAATTCCTTTAGTATGATAATGACACGAGACTGAGGCGCAGTTGTTGTTATATGTTACTTATTGTAGTTTTTCCAATTCCTTTGTGTGTTGTTTTGGTAGACAATTGTTTTTCTTGCGCAACATATATATTTCTTCTTTTTTTTCCCCTTGTTTGTGTTTTCTCACTAAAGCTGCTCTTTAGTCGCTCTCTTGTACTTGAAGCTCCACAAGATTTTGGCGTCGTTGTGCATTTTTCACATTTTAAAATACTAAGCATTAACGGGGAACCTATTCAAGTTTCTAGCATCACCAACAACATTTTTTCTTTTTCCACTCTGGTTTCAGTTAAGCAGATACCATTTTGGCCTAGAAACAATGCAGCAAAGAATGTTACAACAACAGCAACAACCCAGTAAAACTGTTGGCAATAAAAAAACACTACAAAGGGGCAGCTCGGTGCACAAAGCATCCCGCGTTCACGCGAGGTCCGGGAAAGGGCCGCACCCCAAGGGGGTATGACGTAGGTAGCCTACTCTGATGCAAGCATCAGCAGATGATTCCACGGCTCGAACCTGAGAGACAACTTAACAGTTGCTCCAAATGGATAAATATATATAGTTGAATGAAAAGATTTAAGTTCATATTTCATAAAAGTAAGATTGGGGAGGTCAGAGAAAAGAAAGGACAAAGAAGTATCATAAATTTCTGGACAAAGGTCCACGCGTGTAGAAATATTTTTTGCAAAAAGAAGTTGCCATAGAATCAGTAAATTCCAAAAACATTCCCAGATATTGTCAACAAACGTTCTCTTTTTGTTTTTCTAACTTTCTTCTCCCCGATTAGGAATATTTACGCTTTTACTAAGAAGCTTCTCAAATCAAGCTACTTCGTATGTCTTTGATTATCACGGCTTGATAAAGGAACCACCTAAATAAAAATCAAACTGTATCGTATTGTTTAGTGCTACATTAAGAAAATGTGAAAGCCGCAATTACTTATATATTAATTGGACAACTATCGGTTTCATTTAATTCTTCAAGAAATGGGGGAGTACAATCTGGTATTTTCAATTTAGGAACTAGCCAACACGTTTGGACTTCTCAATGTTCCCAAAAGGTTCAATTTGGTAGAAAAAGACTAAATAGTGCTATAATCTTCCATGTCCTAAAGTAGGATGTTTAACTTATTTCTCTTTGTTTGTCATCTTACTCATCTTTGAAGCAGATTTAGTTGAGGCTGAGGGCATTAATTTGGTAGACCTTTATGGTACACTAATGTCTTACACAAGAATAATCCCTCTTCTTTTTTCTTTTCTTGGTCCTTTGACCAAATTTGCTTTTATCCATCAGTACCAAGAGTCCTTCATGATAGCCTAAACTCTAGAAAGACAAATATGTCAGTTCGAAGCCTCAAAGAAGTCAAATATTTTTAAACACTACCCATACCACATAAGATATCTTTCGGCTTTACAGCTTTTGCCAAAATCAATACCTAACTCTCATGGTAACTGAAATAACGTCAAATTGGTTTACAAACTCACCCTAAAAGGCTAATGTAGTCATGATTCTTTGACTAATCAATGAAATCAAATTATAGCGCAAAAGTACTTCTTGACACTTTGTCCCACGATAATAATATCAAAAGGTAATAGGAAATAGAAAAGTTGACAAAAATTATCTACTAATTCGTTGTCAGGCACTAAAACACCAATGATAAGGGACTTTTGGGGTGGGGTGGGGGGATGTTGATACATATCCTGACAGAATTGAGTGCTCTTCGATAAGAAAAAATTAATTCAAATTCACTTGGAATATACCTTTGGAAGAAATAAAAACTTCATACTTTACATTTTAAAACAAATAAAAAATAAACCAACCAGCATAAAGTAATTTTTGCATATAGAGATAAATTCATTTTCCACATGAAGTTTCATAATATTTCCAGCTTTTCCTTGTTGTTTCAGCAGATCAACATGCCGCCTAAGTTGCTATATAGCCAATTCCTAAGCCAAAATAACCATCATTTACCAAGTATTGCAATGACAATTACACCTAATAATGGTACAATATAATAACTAGGTCTGGTGAATTGGTTGTATGCCATCTAAGAGATACATTGAAACAAAGAGCTATTTGGATCACAAATCAAAATCTACATAAAATTAGGATGTAAAACAAAATATTGAGAACTCTAAATGGAAAACTGAGCAACCGAAAGCTCAAAATTCCATAACCGACACAAGCTCATCTAAGTAATTCCACGGGAAAAAAAGGATTTCTTAGCTTAAAACAGAAGAAAAAAATCAGCAATTTATAAATGCTATAACAATGAATATTACCTTAGTATAAACCAATCTAGACGATGAATCGCGAGTTTCTCTGCTGAGCAAAATGATGAGCAGCAATATAGCCAATCCACACACAGTTAACCAAAACACATTGGAGAATCGCCGCCTTACCGGCCGCCGGAAATCCGAGTTCCTCCTCCTCATTTTCCGGCGACTACTAACTAAAACAAAATTTCGAGTGTTTGTTCAGAGTAAATCTGCGAAACAGTTGCTTTACTAACAGTACACTTTGGGGAACAAATCAAAGATAATGGTGAAAGTTGAAGATTTGGGTAGAGAAGAATGATGTCAGATAGATCTACAACAACGCCGAATGTTGCATATGAAACGGTATTTTGAGTTCCATAATTTTTTTTGTTTATTCAATTTTTGTCTTGAGAACAAGGAAAAAGCGTGAGAAAATAACTGCAAAAAAATTGATTGAATTGATCGAGACAGGGGTTTTGTGAATGTGAGGTCACATTTGATAATTTATAATCCCTCCCAATTGATATTTTTTTTTTATTTTAGTCCAAAATAAGTATTCATTATATAATAAAAAAAATTTAATTAGTTTTTTCAAATATGTATATGTAAAAAGTCATTTACTCCTCATATTTGAGAAAATAAATACTAGTATAACTATGGTGTAACATTTAATAAATGGTAGTTTAGTCACACTAGCTATTTTCATCTAGAATTTAATATTTTCTTAATGAGTGTGTCCAAAGCAAATTAATCCCTTATTATAAACGGAAGAGAGTACGGTTTTGTAGTTTTAGTTTTATGTTATTTTAAATATATCTTATTTTACACATAATATATGAAAATAAAGTAATTTTGTATAGGGGTTACTTTTTCTAAATTTTTTTATTAAATTGTAATTCTTTGTGGGTGCCTCATTTTTATTTTGCAACATCAATTTCCAAAACTTTGTTTATAGACCAAATGATGATAAAACTTGCAAATATTGTTTCAGATAAAATCGTTATTTAAACGTAACACTTTAAAATAACAAGGAATATAATTTTTGATCACACTATTTTATAAAAATTATCAATTCTTAAATTTAATACTGTATCGTAGTTTATATTTTTTTTTTCTGTGTGCGCTAAAATTCAAAGTTGCTTCCACTAAAAGAATTAAAAGAAGTGGAAGATGAAAATATGATACTATCCTGAAGGGTTTAAAATTACATGCATTATCAATATAAGTAATTTTTCACATTTTTAGATCCCTCAATAGATTAATAATTGATTTATTATTAGATCACTCGAATAATATATGACGAGTTTTAACAAATTTCATGGTCCAAGCCCAAGGACATTAATTCTAGGTTTAACTGCATTTTTTCTCTCTCTAGGTTTAACTGTATTTGTGGTGCAGAATCTTCTTCTAAGTTTATCACAGGTTGTTTTCGTTATGCGCAGAAAAGGAAAGTAAAAAACGAAGGGAGTACAGCAAAAAGCAGTTAGGATTAAGGGGCAGAAAAGGTAACTCAAAAAAAAAAAAACCGAATTTAGCAGTCCATAATTCGGTTCCATTTTTTTTTTTAAAATCTAATAAACTGATACTTTTTTCGCACATAAGAAGTAAAAAAAAAAAAACGACTGACCATGATGAACGTTGACAAGAAAGAATCCGATCGTAACCTTCCAGAACTTTCTCCACCGTCCGTGGAGAACCATCCGCCGGCACCGGCAGCGACCCCGTCACGGCAACCACTGAAAGAGCCCACTGCGCCACCGCAGATGAAACAGACGCCGTCAACAACTGTCATGATTCCTTCTATTGATCCCAATGCCCTCTTTAGCGGCGGCGGTATTAGGTTAACTGCATTATTGCTCTCCTGTTTTATTTTTCTTTCTTTCTGCTGAATTTATTCGCTGTTAGTTGTTGTTAATGCTGTAAATTGTCCATCGTTATTTTTTATTTTTTGTGATTCGAGAAATGATAATGGCTCTCCACTTTTTTTCCTACTGCACTATGGACTGCTCGTTAATCATTCCGAGTTTATGATTATTTTGGTTATTTTTTGTAGTGTGATAAAGGATAATGAGAGTTTGCAGTTGCTATTTATACTCGAAATTATGGTGTAAAGTTGGATTTTTCTTTTTCCAAAGTATTCTTTGATTTACAAAGTTGGGGGCAGTATTTACCAAAGGTGTAATATGAACATATAAAGTAGGCACCTTTGATAAGTGATTTCCTCATGAGATCATGATATCCTAACGAAACAAGCGGTAACAAGATGTAGCAGAGAATTACTTCAATTACGAGCTTTTTCCATACATAAAGTTTATCTCTTCAATCTATATATCATTGCATAATGTCAATGGGAACCATTCTTCTGTTTGGTCTCCACTCAGCCTTAAAACCTTAGCTACGATCTAATACTGTTGGCAAGAGAGAATTAGTTGGGAATTACATATCAAAGTATTATGTCTGCGCCATACACGAAGCCGCAAATATGTTCTATTTCTGCTTCAAACCTAGGTCTATTTTGAGAGATTTTGATTCGATAATACTCCCTCCTACTGTACTTATCCAAAAAATAAAGATTAAAGAAGATACTCTCCGGCTGTTCTTGCTGGCCTGGCCGCTATTGCCATCCGCTGACGAGATATACTGAAAGACATGGAAAAATTCCACAGAAAGAGGCATCCATGTGCCGTCTCTGTTTCCATAAATTGATTATGGGTCCATTTCCTATTTTGATTCTCGGAAAGTGAAATTCTTATAAATATCCTTCCACTCTTTCATTATGCTCATTGAATGAGCAATTTCATATAGCTATAGGATGTAATCTATGTTGAGCAGAATCTCTAAAATGATGTCACACCCGTGTCGGATCCTCCAAAAATATACTACTTTTGGAGGATCCGACACGTACCCGACGAAATTTTTGAAGTGTCCGAGCAACATAAGATGTAATTGGACCTCCCTTTCCTTGGACTCCATATCTCATCACTGACCTACCTCCACCCTGATCTTCCATCCCATATCTCCAAATCCAGTTTCCTAATAGTGCTTTGTTTAATACTTACCCATATCAAAATATACTCCACTGTGGGATATTTTCTGTAGCTTAAAGAGCCGGTCACTGGGCAAGTTATGTCTTGAACTTCAGCCTGGTTGCCTGCTTTGGTTGTGGATATTAACATTCAAATTCAGGCTGATAAATGCATTTTCTTTTGTTCAGATTTTTAGATTTTCAAAATGGCTGTATCTTCATTGTGGCGAGCAACAATTAATGCAGTGCTATTTATTTCTAAGGATATGTTTGGGGTGAACTTTTATAAGAAACTAATTGATTTATTTTTCTTTTCTTGAAGCTTTCTGACTGGAAACAAAAGTGCTAAGTTCAGCTACGGATATGCTAGTTTTAAGGGGAAACGGGCTTCTATGGAGGACTTTTATGAGACAAGGATATCAGAAGTCGATGGTCAAATGGTGGCATTCTTTGGTGTTTTTGATGGTATCTCTCAGTATTTCTTGCATATCGTTTCAGGATAGGCTTTTTGTACTTTCTGAGTGTAATTCTTGATTTAATGTCATCTTAATTGTTGTAGATAGGAAAATCAAAGCATGAAAAAAACCTTTTGGTGACCTGGATAATTGCTTATCCCTTTATATTCTGCTTGTTATTAGGTCACGGTGGTTCAAGAACAGCAGAATACCTGAAGAACAACCTCTTTAAGAATTTGAGTGGTCATCCTGATTTTATCAAAGATACGAAGTCAGCTATAGGTATGAATCAGAGGAGACATATTCTGTGTAATTTCTAAATTCATCCTATCTTCTGTCTTCTGTATCATTTAATGGGAAAGGTTCTTGAATGCAGTTGAAGCATTTAAGCAAACCGACGCCGATTACCTTAATGAAGAAAAAGGCCAGCAAAAAGATGCTGGTTCAACAGCATCAACTGCTGTTCTTTTAGGTGATAGATTGGTTGTTGCAAATGTGGGAGACTCTAGAGTCGTCGCTTGTAGAGATGGCTCAGGTTTGTTGCTTGTCTCTATATAATATGCAAAATTTTCACAAACACGACTTGGTTTTCAGAGAGACGTATATATAGTTTGGTTTAACGCAAGGTTGGTTATTTTTCTTTTGTGGCTTATCTTTGTTATAGATAAATGCTTTATTAAAGAAAGTACATATGAAAGTGGTAGAACTCACAGGGGAGGGAGTGTTTCAGTAGATTTATGAGAAGTACTCTTTTGGGCTGTTTATAATTGTGATTCTGGAACTACATGTTATAACTTTCAGCACTTTCTTCATTCTCATATCAATAAAAGTTTATCTGATAAAAAAAGGTGAGCGTTATCCATTTAAAGAAAGTATATAAACCTGAGCAAACAAAAGAAGAATAACTGAGTACATTTCAGATCTTCCAAGCAATCTTTTTGCTCTAGGTGCTCACAAGAGCTTTAAAAATTATAATTTGTGAAAAGCTTGTCCTGTTTTCTAGGGAAATAAGATAATTAAGGAAATCTGCCACGTTTCTTTATGTTGTAGTCTTTGATTTTCTTCTTTGTCCATCTTTCCTAATTGGTGTGTCTTGCAAGTTGACATTGACGCTGTAACAAATAATCTTATTAGCAGAAAAAAGGGCCAACAAAAAGAAGGCCAGAGAAAATGCAGATGTTAGTCAAAGATCTGAATAGTTGATAGTGAAAATAAGGTTAAATTCTGTCTTAGGGCTTTGGTCTAGTGGTAAGAGCACAACACATCATGATATGTGGGTTAGGTGCGTCATGGGTTCGAATTCTGCTGTAGACAAAAGTCCGGTATTTAAGTGGAGAAGAATAGAGGTGCAGACCTATTATCCACCGAGTTTCAAACCGTGTGCCACCGACCCTTGGGATTTCTTGGCTATCAAGAAGAAAAAAAAAGAACAAGGATAAATTCTTTACCAAAAAAGGCATTGTTTTTTATTCTTATGTGTTTGAAGTTCTCATGATGTGTATAAATGATTGCTGCAGTTTGTAGGTAGGAAACTTAACTGGCATGGTTCTTTTTATACTTTTTTGTATACGGGTTAGTCTTACGAATAAAAGTTCTTTACTCATATTGATAAGAAGAAGACTAGGTATAATTGGATGTTTCTTATCTATACTATCTATAAAGTCTCAATGATTTGCCAGTAAAGTGTTTTGGTTTTTCCAACCCCATATTATACTTTCCAAAATTTTGGAGCGGAACTGAGCATCCATTTTTCTTTTCAAATTCAGGAAATATTTGGTATTGCTTGAATGGTTGATTGATTAATTATGTTTCCAAAAGTTTAATATGTCTAATGTATGGTATTCCATAATAAGAGGGACAATTACTTAGGAAAAGCATATTTACAAATGTAGAAAATATAATTTATACAACCAAATACCACAAGCATAAAAATCAAATAATCAAAATAAATTAGTATAAGGCATTGAATTTAATCTCTTTGATTTTCCCTTTTATCTGAAAATAAATCGTAAACTACTACGTCATATTGCATTGCTGTGAAATCAAACATTTTCGGATAAGATAAATCTTTCACACTAAACACCATCAGAAATAAAAATTGTATAATCTTAATAATGTGTAATCTAAATAAAACTTCAATCTGACAAATTAAATTAGATTTGTTTTTTACGGAATAATATTCAAATAATTGCTAGGCAATTATATTCCATGCAGATGTGCCAAAAAAGAAAAAGCTAAACTAATTTAATTTTCTTTTAGTACCAATCTTATGAATTGAAGTTTACTTTTTTGGATAAGGTAAATTATAAGATTTGAGTTCCTAAATTTACTTTATAAACCACTAATAAATTATTTGACTTAAGGTGACTAAAAACTGAAATAGTTGGTTTGTTGAAATCTTTCAATAAAGTTGTAACAAGGAAAAGATCATCACACCATTAAAGTTGTTTATTATTTAGTTAAACTTTGAGAACATATGCTTTACTTAATTATATTTGAGTTAGTATTATTTGTATAGTAAGTTGTTAAATCTATTTTCGTTATTAACTTGGACTAAGATTAACTTCTCAAGATATTTGGAACCTACATGAAAAGTAGTAAAGTACTACAAATTGCAGAACTTTTTGTACGAAAAATGCGAAAGAGTACATTTTAACTGTTCGTCAAGGTTCACCTAATTTGATCCCCTTTAATTGAAGGTGAAATTTTTTGGGACACTTAAGTGAAGTTCCTATTTTTCACTGTATGGATTGAGAAGGAAATGTACTTATAATTTTTTATGTACCGACTAAAAATGAAATGTAGTTATTTTGAAATGGAGGAATATTTCTGTTTGAAGTTAGATTTACAAAATTAAGAAGAAATCATTATGCAATTTAGGTGTTAATTAAGATAATTTAGTGGTATTACTATCAGCAGAGAACGAGTGAAACAAAAAGATTACATGTAATTCCTTACAAAATAATAGAATTAACTTACCATCACGAGGTAAATCGTGCCAGAGAGAAACAAAAAGGAAAGATGATGAAGTTAAACTAGAATTGTTGACCTAATATAGTGGATAAATAAAGAAAAATACTCCTCATTGATGGAAATTTACAAAACAATAACTACACAATATATTTGGTTTTATATATTTAAATATCAGTTCTAATAAAAATCACCACATAGAGAATTATTAGGTATCTATTTTTTCCTTATCGAGTGTAAGATATCCAGTTACTTCAATTGTTAGATTTTGAATTGAAACACTAAAGGAAGTGAAATAACATGACAAATTCATTGGAATGAGAAATTAAAAGTAAAACATTCCTAACCCAGCTTATATGGAGTACTTATTATTTGAGAAGGCAAACAACTGTTTTCTAGACCAAGGTCTTCCTGAGAAAATCTATAAATGTTTTAATTTTTCAAGAATTTGGTTTGCCAAGTTTACATTTAAAAATCAACTAGAAACATTTTAAATTCACTCGTCGAATGGTGCTATATATCTTAGGACCGATGGAATTACTTTCAGCAGTTTTATATTCTGCTATACCCATATACTTATGTATTTACCGTCTTACAAAATTATAAATTTATAAGAAAAAATATTCTTGATTCTCTGTTTTTATGGTGTGCAATGTATGCGTGTGCAAACTAGTTTGCTAAATGATGGTTAATTGGGCTTGACTCTTGAGCTTTATTCCCTAGTATATCACAAAATCTTGATGAACTAGATGGTGGCTGTCTATATTCTTCTCTAATTCCAACATATATGAACTTAATTATTTTTTCCCTCAAATTTCTAAAGTGAGTTCCGGAAGTGATTTCATCATGTTGAATGATTATTGCACATTTAAGATTTTTAAAAGATTTTATTCATTTTTTGTTATTTGGTTGTGCGGCATAACTGTTGCAATAAATGCAGCTATTCCTTTGTCCATCGATCACAAGCCTGACAGATCTGATGAGCGTGAAAGGATAGAACAGGCTGGCGGTTTCATCATCTGGGCAGGTAAAAGTCTGTTGCAGTCTCTTTGTATGTGTTTCTTGGTGCTTGATTGGACCAGTAAATGCTACCGGAGACTGAAGTCACGAAGAATTGTATTATGCCAGCGCTCTTTTTTATATGTAATCAAATTCTTTCTCTTTTTTTCTATCAGGTTCTGTACATTTCCATTCAGAATCTTCCAAAATCACATTGGGTAGCCCTTGCAACCTTCATTATTTGTGAAGTTTGAGCTTCACAAAAATTTGCTATTCAACCATTGTCTGTTACTGGGCTAGGAGAATTTATTATGCAACTGTTTAGTTAAATATTACTCCCTCTGTTTAATATGTGGCAAATTCCAAATGGTCATGAAGGTTAAGAAAGAAAGGAAGACTTTGAAACTTGTGCTCTTAAATGTGGTTCATGTGGTTTCTTTATTATGCAACTGCTTCATGTGGTTTCTTTACCTGGCAGTGCCTTATATGAGCAATACTACATATCCATGTTTGCATGCCTTAGGTGCTTTCCAGTGAAATTTATTACCGCATGTAAATATGTTACATCCTGTTTTTCCTCTTAGTTGAATTCAATGCAGTGTCCTGCTGCTCTGTTCTTCAGGTACATGGCGTGTAGGTGGGGTCCTGGCTGTTTCTCGTGCATTTGGAGATAAACTGCTAAAGCCATATGTTGTGGCAGACCCAGAGATTCAGGTATTTTGGCTTTTGTTCTTCAAGCAATAGTTTGTCTTCATTTCCTGCTCTATTTGCTTGATTTGTCAAGGCTCAAGAGTATGGTGTTAATCAGAAGTATGATTCTCCACTGTCACCTTGTGATGTATTATTCGGGAATGCAGTTTGAGATTATAAGGGAAGTTATCGTGTTTTTAGCTTCTCTAAATGGAACTTTTTTGGTTCATATGGTAACCTACATCTACCCTACCAACACCACTTCCTATGTCATGCCCAAAAACTGGACGGACAGATTGGCACTTGATGTCTTAAACTTACCATCGAGCAAACCAACTTTCTAAACATGATCATGCAGGAATAGGAAACATGAAACTCTTCATAAACATTTGCATAAGTTTATAAATATCCTAAGACATTAAATAGTTATTGATACATGAATATGAGAGTTCAGTAGAATGACAAAAGGACATAAACTAGACCTACAACGTCTATGGAGCCTATGTACCTCCGTAACCAGTCATGGACATAAACTAGACCTACAACGTCTATGGAGCCTATGTACCTCCGTAACCAGTCATACATAATTTCAAATAAATCATTTTCGTCTTTGATAAACTTACCAAGGGTTATAGTCATAGTGATCCTCCTATTCAACTACTTCGATCATTTCCGAGCACCAAGCTAGTACTAGTTGGATAGATAGAGGTGGTGAAATCTAACCTTTGAATCGATCTTCTTTAGTTGGGTGGATCGCTTGAGTGTCAAAACCAAGATGGTGGTTGTTTTTCCTTGGCTAAATGAATACCGGTGACAAGGCCTCCGCTATACCCAAAGATTAAAAAAAGTCAATAACCAATCCCCACGGCATAAAGTGGGCTCACCAAAAATTGGGAATGTGAAGGAGAAACCTAGAAGGTGGTAGAGTCGCCCGGAGTATCAACACTTACAATCACAACATGAGTGAACGCCCCTGCAGAGGGACGTGGGTATAATAATAAAGTACTGCATGAGTATCACTGTCTCCCTCACAGAAGGGTAAGCGATACTTACAGAAAACGTGAATGCATAATCACAACATTATAAAGCATTTCAAAACTTGACAACGTGTAGAAACTTTAAACTTAAATATTTTCATTTCATATCGTAAAGCATATCTATAACTGGGGAGTGCATAAGCTCACTAACTCAAACTATGCAGTCTAGGTATCAGCTCGGTTGGAGGACCGTCTCACCATAAGGCCGCATGGTGTGACATGTCCGACCTAGGGTATTGACTCGATCAAATGTGCCATCTCACCAAAACCTTTTATGGATCTGATATGGAGGTTGCTAGCAACATGATTATACTCAAACTCTACTCCTACACTGGCACGTGTTGTTTCTAGGCCTTAACCCTCTCAGTTTACGAAGTGTACTCCTAAAACATTTAAAACTTGATTCGGCACCCTTTGGCCGCATACATAACTCAACATAACTTTCTCAACCATGAAAACATAATACAAGCGTTTGAACATGTCATATAAATCATTTAAAAGCTTTATAAACTTTATGAACTTAATTCAAGTGAAAACTAATGAAACATAACTTACAAAACTTGCATAAACACTTATATCATGTATGCCTTCTCATTTAAAACATAACTTGAAACATTCATGGAAATTTATGCTCGCTCGTCCCTACGAACTCAGTTATCAACTAATGCATTTTATTAATCATTTTGAAAGCATGAGATTAGGGAAAAATTAGCCTTCGCTATGAGGCAATACATTTCCCAACAATAAGGTAGGATGCTTAATGAGCTCTTCATCATACACTCGTGGCCTTTAGTAGCAGCAGTGAGTGTAAGTTGTCTAGTTATTTCAATTGCTATTCAAGTGAAACTATTGCATAATAAAGGGTTGCTTAAAAATACACTTGGAATGGTAGGGTGAAATGAGAACTCGAGGCCAAGCTGCCTGTGTTAAAATATTTTGTCAGAACGTATTTCTTCGCTCTACGAATTTGTTTCTCAGACCAGCCTTTAAGTTTTGGAGGAATGCATTAATTTCCCTCCATTGTACCTGTTGTATGAAAATTGAGCAGTAATTGAGCATATTGACCTGAACTGTGATGAAATTTAGAATAGGGAAGAAGGCAAGGAAACTAGAAATACAAAGCCCTTCCTTTTTCTCCTATTCCACCACTGTTTAAATGAGACCATAACCATCAGAATTCACAATCATTTCATGAGAAAACATTGCTATTTTGCCCCACACTTGTAGATGGAAGAAAGATACATTTGCATAGAGGTTTGGCAGTTTCCTATGCAAGGAGTGTCGGTACACTGTATCTCAGTAGAAAAAGTTTGAGCTGGCACGTTGCACTTATAACATAAGCATACTGGGGGAAACTGACATTCAGCTATATCTTTTATTTTCTAGTATTTAGCAGCTGAAGTATTTTTGGTTTCCCTGAATTAATGCTGTGTTTTTCTTAGCACATCTTGACCCTTTGATTACCCAACCAAGAGCTCACTCGTGGGATTAAACTGGGTTGGTTGTTGTTGTTGTTGATTTGCTTGTTTTGTTCTGATATTGTAACCCAGTTGTTTTACTGAACCGAAATATTGCTACTTACATCTCTCTCTCTCTCTCTCTCTCTCTCTCTCTCTCTCTCTCTCTCTCTCTCTCTCTCTCTCTTACCTTCCGAAGTTGATGATTTGTATTGATGTTCAGTGCATTGATATTTGATCTCCTTTTTCAGGAAGAAGAAATTGATGGTGTAGATTTTATCATAATTGCAAGTGATGGACTTTGGAATGTCCTGTCTAACAAGGTCAGGTTTCATTTGCTAAACGTGTTATACACCTTTCTTGGGGTTTCAACACTAACAAGTTTTCCTCAACTTACAAACCCTCAGTAAGATGACAATGCTAAATGTATACTTGAGACCTCAGAGCTTGGTTTTAAGGATTGAATTTGAATACATCTTGCGAGGCGTTTCTTCTATTTCTTCTGTCTTTATTTGGACGAATCTGGAGCTTGTCCTTCAAAGGAGGGATATCAAAAAACTGTTACTATTAAAATCTTTGAAAAGCTCATTAGTGGTCAGGAACTGTATTTTATAAGTCAAACTTAAGCTCAAAATTTTCATGGTCCTGGTCTTGAAATTGAGGGGGAAAGACTTCTTAATATATTCAATATTCAGGGAGTTTGAAAGTGGAGATTATTATGCTCCGGAAAAATTGGAACTGGTTCTTAAGCTTAGAGCTCGATCCACAGGTGAATATTCAAGGGAAGCTATTTTGCTTAGGCAAGCTCAAGTTTGGTTAGGGATGATTCCTAGATCCTTGTGTAATACTTTTACACATTCCTTGTTTATACAGGTAGAAGAAAGTAACAAACCAGGGAAGTTTTCTCTTTAAAATTAGTAGCTTCTTCTGTAATTCTAGTTTCATGATTGTTAGCATATGACAGTAGCTTTGCAGTGATTCAACATGCAAGCTTTGCTGTTGTGTGTGTAACATGTTGATATTTGCTGAGTGGTCCAAAATATTCATGCATGTTAATTTTCTCTCTTCCTATGCAACTAGAAGTTGCATCAACTAGTTATGAATTTTCAAGGGTATAACTTCTCTTCATTACATACAGGATGCTGTGGCCATCGTGCAGGACATAAAAGATGCTGAAGCAGCATCACGTAAGCTTATAGAAGAAGCTTATTCAAGGGGGAGTTCTGACAACATCACATGTGTAGTTGTTCGATTTGAGAGCGCATGAATGGACCTGTTAAGGTCTGCCTACCTTTCTTCACTTACAAACATATATACTAAGCAAACACGGAACACCTTCTCCTCTGCTGTTTTATGACAGACTTATAGCCCGTTTGGCCAAGCTGCAAAAATCAGCTTATTTTGGGAAGTGCTTTTTTTCAAAAGTGCTTTTTTCAAAAGTACTTTTGGTGAGAAGCAGTTTGTGTTTGGCTAATTAGTTTGAAAAGCACTTCTGAGCAGCAATTAGTGTTTGGCCAAGCTTTAAAAAACTGTTTCTAAGTGTATTTTTTTCAAAAGTTCTTTCAGAGAGAAGCTACTTTTTTCTGCTTCTCCAAAACTGCTTCTGCTTCTCCTCAAAAGCACTTTTTTTCCTTCCAAAAGCTTGGCCAAACACCTCAATTTTTGGCCAAAAGTGCTTTTGGCAAAAAAAAAAAAAAAAAAAAAAGCACTTTTGGCCAAAAAAGAAACTTGGCAAACATGCTATTACTCATTTTCTCCAGCATTAAGAATGATGTATGTCAATAATGCTACTTAACTCTGCAGATAAAAGATTCTGAAGGAGGATGTAGGCCTTGTAACTAGCTTATTTTTCCAACTTCGCCATACTTCTAGTGATGATTAAGCTTCTCAGATGGCCATGTCACTTGGAGTTGTGGTCGTGGGGATTTTTACTAATGGTCTCTGCTTATAGACTTGTAAATTTACTTTCAATTGTTGTGTGATGACAAAGTGTAAATCACGCTGGTATACTTTTAGTTCTTAATTGAATGCTTTCTGACTTTGTATTTACGTAATATTTTCAGTAGAAAACACAAATCAGATATTCCCTACTTTTGGTTTTCTGCTAACATTGTATTGGGTAATGTCTTGGATTTCTACCTGCATTACTGAGAGTGGTGAATCTCTCTCAGGAATTATTGGCGTTTTCTAAAATATTATGTGGAAGGAGATCAAGTTTTGGTTTCTTTTGGACATTAGACTTGTCAGGAACTTGTGATTAGGATGCAGTCTAAGAAGTTATGGAACATTCACAGGGAAACAGTATCTGAACAGTTGAAAGCTATAACAACTTGTTTGGATTCAGAAAAATTTACACAGCTGGCTGGTTGTTCAACTTGGGCAGATGTATCGTGTAAAGCTATATGTTTGGTCTATCAGCGACTGGCAAAAGATATCTACCTTCTCGAATACTCTTAACCTTATTTTTGCCAACTTTGGGAGCTAAACTCCTAATTACAAACAAGTAACATCCCTAGAGCTATAGCTCTAATGAACCTGATCGGTTTGGGTTTCTTAATGGCAATAAAATACTATTAAATTTTGATAAATTATTTAAGTCTAGTACAACAACAACAATAACCCGGTGCAAATCCCACAAGTGGGGTCTGAGGAGGATAGACCCTCGGCTAAAGAAGATGAACAGACACTGATATCAATTCATAGCAAGACAAATATTAGGAAACTAAATTGAAGATAGCAATAAAGAATATGAAAGAAGTACCGATAACAAGTAATATCAAACAATCTATTTAGAGAAACTAAATCCGAGGTTCGATAGCAATAGAGACCATGAAAGGAGCACTGTTAGCAAACTAAGAAAGTATTGGTGACAAGTAATAACAGAATAAGATATGCGAAAAATAGCAAACTCGGGATAAAAGGGTACCATACTAATACTGACACTAACGAACTACTGAAGACAAAGGGAAACACACGACTACTTATTAACTTTCTACCTTAATCCTCAACCTTCACACCCTCCTATCTAGGGTCATGTCTGATAACAAAAAGGTCGGGAATCCAAACTAGAGTAAGAATTTGAGAAGTAAATGCGGAACAAATAATAATAAGGAATTGAACAACTAGAATTGAAGTGCAGAAAATAAAGGATATAGGAAAATTCAAGGAAAAAATTCCAAGAACGCAAGTTCTATAGCCTTGACAAGATCCAAGCAACGTTTTGATTTATTGAAGAAATCAAACGAATTTACTTAAAACCAAATCAAAACAATAAATTCGGATTTTGACCTCTTTACGAGTAACTTGAGACAACAATCAATAACTAGTATTAATCGCCTTCTAAGAATACTACAAATGAATCAATTATCACAATAGAGAAGTAATCTTACTACCTAGAACTATGAACTAGTAAAGGTTGAAAGATAAATCTCAAAGCATAAGTAACAAAGATTTAAAAGAATTCTCAAAGTATGATATTCTTAATCAATAATGAAGTGCCTCAACGAATGAGAAGAACTCCTTATTTATAGGAGTAAAAGTCCTTAAAATTAGGTGGTGGGGCTGCTAAAGTGTAACAAAAGTCATCAAAATTAGGTAGGGTGGCTGCTAAAGGAAAAAAAAAGTCATCAAAATTAGGTAAGGTGGTTGCTAAGGAATAAAAGAAACAAGAAAAATAATATAGTGAGCGGCCAAATCTCTTTGGACAGATTTAGACCTTAAAACTACTAGTTTGGGCCATTGGTTTGGACTCCAATTGGGGTCTTTCTGAAACACCCATTTTTGGACCCTTTTAAGCTCATTTTGAGCATTTTTCATAGACTTCAAGGGCTGATTTGGTGACCCAATGTTCCTCCTCTTGGACTTCAATTTAGGCCACCAAATAATTGTAAAACTTGGACAATTCATCTCTTTGGGCTTGAGCTCTTCCCATACAATTAAAAACTTTTTTATTTGCCATTGATCTGCAACTCTTTAGCTTGAGATATTGTAAATGACCTTCTTGGAGCTTCCAACAATTTATCCTTGTCCTTGATGTTATCATTCCCATCTTATTGAAAATATTGGGTCCCCGAATTCAATCCTACATCAAACAAAGACAAGTCAATAACATTGAATGGTGTACTTACTTGAAACTCACTAGGAAGGTCAAGCTTGTAAGCATTGTCTCCAATTCTTTCAAGGACTTCAAAGGGGATATCTCCTCTAGAATGCAGTTTTGACTTCCTTCTGGAAGGAAATCTCTCCTTTCTAAGTGAACCCAAACTAAATCCCCATGTTTAAAAACAACTTGTTTTCGATCTTTATTTTTTCTCAAGGCAGTTTTCTCATTTTTATTCTCAATTGCATGTCTTGTTTGCTCATGAATTTTTTTCATCATCTCAACCTTTGTCCTACCATCAAGATTAGTAATATCATTAGTAGGTAATGGTAATAAATCAAGGGAAGTAAAGGGATTAAAACCGTAAACGACCTCAAAAGGAGACATACCAGTAGAAGAATAGATTGTTCTGTTGTAAGCAAATTCAATCATAGGTAAGTGATATTCCCAAGAACTTAATATACCTTTCAAAATATCCCTCAACATATTTCCTAAGGTTCTATTAACTACTTCAGTTTGTCCATCAGTTTGTGGGTGACAAGAAGTAGAAAATAACAACTTAGTACCTAACTTCCCCCAAAATACATGCCAAAAAGGCTCAAAAACTTAGCATCCCTATCACTAACAATAGTTCTAGATATATCATGCAATTTAACAGCTTCTTTTACAAATAGATCAGTAACATGTGAAGCCTCATTAGTCTTTAAACAAGGAATAAAACGAGTCATTTTGGAGAACCTATCTACCACAACAAATATACTATCCTTATCATACCTTGTTCTAGAAAAACCTAACACATAACCCATAGAAATATCAATCCAAATTGAAGTAGGAACATATAATGGCGTATAAGGACCATGCGGTAATACTTTAGATTTATCTTGTTTACATTCCAAACATTGTGCACACATTTTTTCAACATTTTTTCTCATTCCAGGCCAAACGAAATTTTCAGCAAGTATGTCTAGTGTCTTTGGGACTCCAAAGTGACCCATAAGCCCTCCACAATGTGCTTCCCTTGCAAATACTTCATGTAAAGAACAATTAGGGATACACAACTTATTTTCCTTAAAAGAGAAACACATCTTGGAGATTAAACCTCTCAAAAGGACCCAACTTACAATCTGCAAAAATCTTGCCAAAATCAACATCATTAGCATAAAGTCCCTTGATTTGATCAAAACCCATCAATTTAGAAGTCGGGGTGGAAACTAAGACATACCTTCTTGAAAGTACATTAGCAACAACATTCTCTTTCCCTTGTTTGTAAGAAATTACATAAGGAAAAGTTTCAATGAACTCAACCCACTTAGCATGCCTTCTACTAAGCTTACCTTGACTCTTCAAGTATTTCAAGGATTCATGGTCTAGTTTTTAATGACAAACTCTCTTGGCCACAAGAATGTTGCCATGTGGATAAAACCCTTAGCAAAGCATATAGCTCTTTGCCATAAGTGAAATAACATGTGGCTCCAATCAACTTTTCACAAAAGTAGGTAATATGTTTAGAATCTTGCATCAAAACAACACATATTCCATTGCAGAAGCATCACATTCAATTTCAAAAGATTTAGAAAAATCAGGCAATTGTAATAATGGAGCAGAACATTACTTTTCTTTCAACAAGTTAAAAACATCATCTTGTTCTTTTCCCCATGTAAAAATCTTATCCTTTTTAATAACATCAGTTAAAGGAGAAGCAATGATGCTAAAGTCTCTCACAAACCTCCTATAAAAACTAGCAAGTCCATGAAAACTCCTAACTTTAGTTACACTCTTAGGTTTAGGCCATTCTTTTATTGCTTTGATTTTCTCTTCATCAACCTCAACTCCTTTAGAACTAACTACAAAACCCAAGAAAATCACACGATCCACAAAAAGTACACTTTTTAAGATTAGCAAGTAAAAGTTGCTTTTTAAGAACTTCAAAAACTTATTTTAGGTGTTCTACATGCTCTTCTAAAGTATTAGAAAAGCTCAAGATATCATCTAAATACACCACAACGAATTTCCCATGAAAATCCTTAAAGATATAATTCATTAATCTCATGGAAATGTTAGGTGCATTAATCAGGCCAAAAGGCATAACTAACCACTCATAAAGCCCATATTTGATCTTAAAAGCAGTTTTCCATTCATCTCCAGGATTCATTAGAATCTGATGGTAATCACTTTTTAGATCAATTTTAGAAAAGATTTTGGATCCATGTAATTGATCCAACATGTCATCAAGACGTGGAATAGTATGTCGATACTTCACCGTAATCTTGTTGATTGCTCTACAATCCACGCACATCCTCCAAGTTCTATCCTTTTTGGGTACCAATAGGACGGAACAGAGTAAGGGCTCATACTCTCTCTCACAAAGCTTTTCTCAAGCAACTCCTCAACTTGCCTTTGAAGTTCTTTTGTCTCTTCTGGGTTACTCCTATAAGCTGGCCTAATTGGGACTTGTGATCCAGGAACAAAACTAGTTTGATGCTCAATGCCACGTAAAGGTGGCAATACATTAGGAATATCTTCAGGAAAGACATCTTCAAAATCCTGCAAAAGAGAAGAAATATTGTTTGGCAAAGAAGAAGTTAGTAACTCAGAATTTATCAAAGCCTCTTTATAAATAATTAGTATTATGTGCAACCCCTCTTTTCTTGCATTTAAACACTCTTTGTCTTTTATATAGAAATTCTCTTTTTCCTTTTCTTAGCCTCTTTCCTCTCACCGAGACTTTCTATTTTTTCATTCAAACCCCTTTTTATCTCTTCTCTCAAATTGCTGCCATCTCTCTCTTTCTCTCGGCCATCTCTCTTTTTTTTTTCTAACTCTTGGCCTCCTTTATTTTCTTTTCCTCAAACTCGCTTTTTATCCCTTCCCTTGGGTTTCCCATTGTTTCCCTTAATCTCTTTTGATCTTCAAACACTTGAGAAGGAGATAAAGGTGCAAGAGTAAATTTCCTGCCATTTAGCTTGAGAGAATATCTATTCTTCCTTCCATCATGAAAAACATTCTTATCATACTACCAAGGATGACCCATTAAGATATGACAAGTTTGTATAGAGATTATGTCACAAAGAATATCATCCTCATATCTACCAACATTGAATGAAATCATGCACTGTTTGTTTACCTTTATTTTACCACTATCATTTAACCATTGGAGTCTATAGGAAGTAAGATGTTTCATGCATGAAAGTTCCAATTTTTTCACAAAGTATGAACTCACCACATTAGCACAACTATCACTATCAATGATCATAGAATAAGTTTTTCCCTTATCCTACACCTAGTATGAAATATATTCTTGCTCTTCACTATTGCTTCCCAAATTGAGAGTCATAATCCTCCTAACTACCCCAATTATACCATCATTAGGTGTCATCTTCATCACTCACATCTCCCTCTTCTTCTTCCTCATTTTTCTCACTCCAATATACTCCATCTTCTCTAAGAATGATGTTTCTTCTACTTGGGCATTCATGCATCATGTGTCCCCTTCCTTTACATTTATGACATTGAGTAGAACTAGAATGTGTAAAAAATTTAGGGTTAAAGGTTTAACCTCCTTCGTTGTTCTCAAATTTACCTTTATCCTTGTCTTATTGAGGTCTAGAAGAACTCTTCATCTCTTGATTTGGCCATGGCTTCTTGGAGATGGTGTTTGACTGACCTTTCCATGAGCTAGTTTGCTTTCTTTTATTTTGATTTTTTACCTTTACAGATAAATCATCTATTGTTACATATTTTTATAATTCTACTACATCAGCTATTTTCTTATTTAAACCATTTAAAATTTAGCCATTGTATCCTCTTCCTCCTCCATACAATTAGCTTGTATTATAGCCATATCCACAGCCTTAAAGTATTCATCCACAGACATGGACCCTTGCTTCAATGTTTGAAGACGTTGTTGTCGCTCTCTTTGAAAGTATGATGGTACGAATCTCTTCCTCATCACCCTCTTCATCTCATCCCAAGTAGCAATTGGTACTTGTCCTTCTTGTAATCAGTCCCTAGTACGCTTTTTCCACCAAATAGCAGCATAGTCAGAAAACTCAACAACATCAAGTTTAACCTTTTTACCCTCAGTGTAGTTGTGACAATCAAAGATGGCTTCAACCTTTCTCTCCTAATCAACGTACAAGTCTGGATCCTTTGTTCCCTTGAAAGATGGCATCTCCATCTTTATACTACTTATATTATCATCTTCTACTCTACCTCTTTGTCCCCTCCTATCTCTTCCCACCCTATCAAAATCAATATCATTAAAATTATCTATAGGGTTTTCTTTATTTACAATGGAAGCAAGGGGTACATTTCTCCTAGCTTGGGGCCTAACATTATTTTCCCTTCTAAATTCAGCTATTGTATCATTTTGCTCAGCAATGGTATCCCTCATCTATTGAAGTTGCAAATTGCACCTTTCAAATTGTTGATGCACAACTTGCAAGGTAAAATTATTTCTTGTTTTGATTTCACCTTCTTAGAGAACCCTTCATTCATCATCACTACCTGTACGTGATATCTTAAATAATTAAATTGTATCATACAAATTAGCTTTTCTTTCAATTGTTCTCACACACACTTTACCTTTTTTTCCTCTCGGAATAACCTTTGAACAAAAATACTTTGTAGATTTATAGTTAAACCTGACTCGTATGATATTCTTAGTAGTAAAATTCATATTTTTGGGGAATTAATGAAAATAAAAACAAATCCTAGAACTATTGGGCTCGATTGAAACAAGACACGAACAAGACAGAAAGGATTATGCATTTAGATTAGAAAGAGGAAGAAAAATTGAATTTTTTTTTCTAATCTTGAAATCTAGGATCCTCTATTCTTGTTTCTTTTGTAAATTTTTGGAAACAAATTAGATACAAAAAAATTCCCTGGAAAGGAAGCAATTCTTTTTTTTTTAAACTAATTTTCGTTTTTTTTTTATTAAATTCATTTTTTTGCTCTTAGTATTTAAGAAATCCCAAGAATTATCAAGAACAAAATCTTGATAGAACCGCTCTGATACCACTTGATAACAACAAGGCCGAGAAACCAAACTAGAGTAAGAATTTGAGAAGTAAATGTGGAAGCAATAATAATAATAATAATAATAGGAATTGAACAAGTAGAATTGAAGTGCAGAAAATAAAGAATATGAGAAAATTCAAGAAAAGAATTCCTAGAACTTCGAAGAACGCAAGTTCTATAGCCTTGTCAAGATCCAAGTAACAAAAACACCTTTACTTAAAAACAAATCAAAATAATAGATTCGGATCTTGAACGCTTTATGAGTAACTTGCGACAATAATCAACGACTATTATTAATCGCCTTCTAAGAATACCATAAAGGAATCAATGATATCACAATAGAGAAGTAATCTTACTACCTCAATAGCACTCCGACACCGCAGAGTGTAACCTCACCCTAGAACAACCAAGCCACTTCCTGCTCTATACATCGAGCATCCATTACCAACAACAACTCAAGACATGCCGTGATTCTCACACACCTGTGAAGCATCTCATAACCTTTGTCAAAATTTTCCTTTACTCGAGCCATCCTCGGTCTCAATTTTCGCAAGCCATAACTGATTCAATCGCACGCCTCAAACTGGAACCAACATAGCACCTAATCGTGCAATCAACTAATCAATAGCAGACTTCCCGACTTGGCTCAAAGCCATAGATCAAAACACACTCAATAACTCATAACGCATATACTCTCTTGCTGCCATAATACCATAGTGAGGTTAAACTCAAACCTTCATAAGCTTGTGAAACCCAGACCATTTGGCACCTTGAATCTTCTGCAAATCTCGCATTCATCCTTGCAACTGTCAAGTCCACTCTCTTGAGCGACTCAAAATTCAAATTTCAACACTTAAATTTCACTTGCAAATGAGACCTTCTAAAAGACACATAAGGATCACACAACCTCGGAACACTTCGCAGGAGATAACCTACCTGCCTTGTCTTCAACTAACATTTCTGTATACCTTCTACCATCACAAACATTACGCAGTCACTTAGTCTTCCTGAGTCTGAACTCGTACCGCAACATGCAATTTACTTCACTCTCAACTGGGAAACATGAAAAGATCATTCACATGCCCATAACTCGGGGCTACACCTCGAATCAAGATGGAATTCAAGCACCGAATAGTTCTTATATCCTCCAGCAGCCCCTTCTCATCGCTTCCAAATCATATGAATACATATCGCAGTACTAACATACTCATCACATAGCCATCCAACCGTCAATTCCACTAATAGAGACAATACCGAACATATAAGTTCAAAAACACTTGCTCACACAATCAACACCTCAGTGCTCAAACTATAGGCAAAGATCCGGCCTCAAGTCATCCCGACTGGCCCAACATCAACTCACAGAGATCACATCTCGCCCCTCGATCAGGGAACCACAAGCCATTAAGGCACATCTGATACTGAGCGCTTATGCACGCATATGAACGCGTGGAAAGAATTCAAGGAGTTACATTTCAAGCTGAATCAAGGACGTACGACAAGAATTCAAGAATGTGAAGTTTTCCTAAAGGTTCTGCAGCCTCTCGAGGATAAATACAGACGTCTCCGTACCGATTTGCGAGACTCTACTAAACCTGCTCATGACTCGTGAGACCTATGTAACGTAGGCTCTGATACCAACTTATCACGACCCAATTCCCGAACCCGGTCGTGATGGCGCCTCTAGTGAAGACAAGGCTAGCCAGACCAAATAGAACACCTCTTTTAAACAGTTAAATATCATAAACAGTTCTAAAGCATGATATTACCCATAATTTGTGGAATTTACGATAACATCAGTAAGAACCATCCCGACACAGCCCAAACCGGGGTGTCACAAGTCACGAGTATCTATTAGAATATAAATACAAATACAAGGTCTGAAATGTACAAAACAGGACTGATGAACAAAAAGGGAGAAAAGCAGTGTTGTGAACGCTGGCAGCCACCTTGCTAAACTTCAATAACTCAGTCTCCGATCAACACAAAACCCATTGCCGGGGGAATAAATACCTGCATCTGCACACGATGTGCAGGGAGTAAAGTGAGTACTCCAACTCAGTGAGTAATAAAGGTAATAATAACTGAGCAGTAAGAAATCACGTAAAGCAACCAACATGTTGTATAGAAGCAGCGTAAAACCCTTTGAGAAAAGTAGTGAAGCTGTGAAATCTTTAGAAATATCTTAGCTCAGTTTAAACCTCTTTTGAAAATGACCTTTTCAATAATTAGCAATGATTGCAAAACAGTTAGTGCCGATAAGCATAAAAAATCAGCCCCTCGGGCACAAATACCACAATATAACAGGTAAAATAACAAGTAAATCTGAAAGATGAACACATAAAAGTTTTCCTCTCAGGCAATATCTCAGAACAGTACCAGCCCCTCGGGATACCTCACAATCACTCGTATCAGCCCCTCGGGCTCACTCTCAGAATAGTATCAGCCCCTCGGGCTCACTCTCAGAATAGTATCAGCCCCTCGGGCTCACTCTTAGAACAATGGGTACCCCCGCTCACTGTGGGTGTGCAGACTCCAGAGGGGCCCCTTACGGCCCAAGAGCTATATCAAGCCACCTCGTGGCGCATAAAAGTATCTCAGGCCCTCAGCCTCATATCACTCAGCATATCCTCACATATGGCCTCGGCCTCACACAGTCCGAAAATCATCACAAGCCCCTCGGGCATTAGTAAAACAGTAGTTCTCAGCCCAAAACATCATTTAGAAATATCATTTAAGTTTCAAATCTGAGTAAAGGTGGCTGAGTTTGTAAAACAGTAGATATCAACAGGACTGAGTTCAAATAATAAGTCAAGCAGTGAGGAAACAGTGATAAGAATCCCCGAAGGGTCCAAATAGTTGGCACGAAGCCCAAATATGGCAATCAGCCCAAATCACGATGATAACAAATAAGTTTCAGTCAAATATGCGGTAAAATCATCAATCGGGACGGACTAAGTCACAATCCCCAGTAGGAAAAGACCTCACGCTCATCATCCAGCGCGTGTCTTACCTCAATATAGCATTACGATATGCAATTCGGGGTTTCAAACCCTCAGGACATCATTTACAATCATTACTCACCTCGAACCGACTACAACTCTAGCTCGCGATGCCTTTGCCCCTCGAATCGGTCTCCATGCGCATTGAATCTATCCAAAATCAGGATGAATACATCACAATATGCTAAGGGAACAAAGCCCAAGCGAAAACAATCAATAACGGGCACAAATCCCGAAATTACCAAAATCCGAGACCCGGTCCCACTTCTCGAAACTCAGAAATTTTCACATCATTAGATTCCTCGTCTCTCCACGAGTTCATACATATCTACAACATCAAAATCAGAGTTCAAATGACCCCTCAAATCCTCCACTAAAGGCCTCTTAAACTCAAGCCCTAATCCTCCATTTTTAGCCCTTTAAACCCATTAATTACAGCCTTAATTCATGAAATTCTACCATAGGAATGTGTTTTAATCCAAAATCCTTACCTTAATAAAGTCTCTTTGATTCCTCTCTTCAAAATCGCACAAAGCTCCCAATTCCGAGTGCAAAAATGGATAAACCCTTCAAAAATCACGAAGGAAGACATATATACATTCTGCCCAGACATAACCACATCTGCGGTCCAAAATCTACTTTTGTGGTACCACATATGCGGTCAACACATCCGCTTTTGCAGAGTTCATTAAACCGGCCTAAGCCGCATCTGCGAACCTCTTCTGCATCTGCGCTTTCGCAGATGCGATCCCTTTAATCGCTTCTGCGGTCCAGCTCACCTGACCCATTTTTGCTTCTGCGATGAAACACCCGCATCTGTGGCGCCGCATCTGCGGTCCACAAACCACAGATGCGGAAATACCAAAAGCAGCAAATCTGAAGCTGCAACACAAATTCCAATTTCCCCGCTAACTATCCGAAATCACCCCGAGGCCTCCGAGACCTCAACCAAAATCATTAATATTACCCAATATAGTATTCAAACTCGTTCCAATCATCAAAACACCTCAAACGACATCAAATCTACCAAATCACATCGGATTCAAGCCTAAGTTTCCAAAATCTTCCGAAATACATTTTTGATCAAAACCCCAACCAAACCACGTCCGAATGACCTGAAATTTTGCACAGATATCCCAAATGACACCACGAAGCTACTGCAACTCTCGGAATTTCATTCCGACCTCTATATCAAAATCTCACCTATCAACCGGAAAACGTCGAGATCTCAATTTTTGCCAATTCAAGCCTAAACCTTCCACGGACTACTAAAATACATTCCGATCACGCTCCTAAGTCCCAATTTTCCTAACGGAGCTAACCAAATCATAAAAATTCCGATCCGAGCTCATATACATATAAGTCAAATCTTGGTCAAACCTTCAAATTTTTAAGCTACAACTGAGAACTGTTATTTCAATTTCATTCCGATTTCCGTGAAAACCAAAACCAACGATTTACATCAGTCATATTACATAACATGGGGCAAATCATGGTCGAGAACTGGCGAGCAAAGTGCAAAAGCTCAAAACGACCGGTCGGGTCGTTACATCCTCCCCCACTTAAATACACGTTCGTCCTCGAATGTACCCAGAGTTGTTCTAGAAGCCAACCAATAGCTGAATAACTTTACTATGAATATACCCGAGGTGATCCCACATCACCCTATCTCATATAGGTCTGATAACACATTGTAACTAAATTTACACAATCCAATCTAGCCTATAAACCATAGAACCACATTTTCACTTCTGGAACCATCAATACGATCAAAAACTCACATCTATACTCTGAATAGGCCCGAACCAGATGTAATAACCCATGCTTGCAACCTTGAGTGCAATTATATGATATACCACATAACCCAAGCACATGTAGTGATAACTTCCTTTCACAGCAGCTGCACACAACACCCGAATACCGGTAGAAAACCTCTTATCAACTAAAGTTTCATTCCAACACTTTTATATACTGTCAATGATAACTAAACACGCAGTAAGCCATAACCATTTCTTATATCTGTCATACCTCCTTTTTCACCCGCGCCCCCGCAAAGGGGCGTAGAGGGGAGTTTTTCCAATTAAGGGACAATCTAAACGGGATTTATTTATTTATTTCAGAGTCACCACTTGAGAGATTTATGGTGTCCCAAGTCACCGGTTGAATCCCGAATCGAGGAAAAGAATGACTATGTTTAACAATCTGCGCACCAGAAATCTGGATAAGGAATTCTGTTAACCCGGGAGAAGGTGTTAGGCATTCCCGAGTTCCGTGGTTCTAGCACGGTCGCTCAACTATCATATTTGGCTTGATTATCTGATTTTATACAATTATGAACCTACGTGCAAATTTTAACTATTTACCGCTTTGTTATTATTTATTCAAAGAATTGCAACGTCGTGAGAATGCATCTCGAATTGCGCCACATAACCCGCAATTTTTGATACGTTCCAACTTCGTTGAGATTTGGATTTGGGTCACATAAATGTGCACCCGAGTTTAGGAAAATAACATTATTAAATACGCGCCTAAAGACTAACGCGTTGTTATTTTGAGAAAAGCCGTAAAGTTCGCTATGCGGCCTGTCTCGAAATCTAAGCATTCGAAATAACTATCCGTTGAGGGCCCCGCAATTTGTGTATTCTTGTTTGTCGAGGCTCGTCTCATTCATTATTTTTTAAAGGAATTTGCAACGTCATGGACATGCATCTCGAACCACATCACAATCAATGCACCCGTGATTAGCGACACATTTCTACTCCGTTGAGATTTGGATTTGGGTCACATAAATGTGCACCCGAGTTTAAGAAGATAATATTATTAAATACGCACCTAAAGTGACTAGCATATCATTATTTTGGGTAGGGCCGTGAAATTTGCTAAACGGCCCGTCCCGGAATCTAAGTATTTAATACATACATTTAACGAGGGTCCCGCCATTTATGTGTTTATCTAGCGAGGCTCTTCTCATTTATTTTAAAAGGACAATCCTAAAGTGACTACATTTTTATTAAGTTTGTCTCTAAAAGAAAATCTTCAAATTAATTACATGCTTAAAAAAGGGACGTGACATATTAGTTATTAGTCTACGACTAATGCAAATGGGAAATTGTAATCGAGCTTGTACAGAGGGAGATTATTTCGTTCCTTATTCTATTAGTTAATAAAACTAAAGTTGAGATTATGAATAGAACACGAGATTGACACCCGGTAATATCAAAACAAACCAACTACTCTTTGATTAATTTAAACTAACATTATTAGATGACTTGAACTATTGGAATTGAATATGTGTAATACAAAGCCATTTTTGTTTTTTACTCTTTTTACGACTTGTCGAATAAATGCGTCAATGCTTAAAAAATCGACATTAGGCTAACATCAATCACTAACATTCGAGAATATCAGTTACTAACATTATTCACATGTTTGTAGAAATAAAAATCAATCTGATTTCGAACTTATAGTACAAGATTGTGATGATGAGTCGGAATATGATGAGGATGAAGCCTTCGAAGAAATTAACAGAGAGTTGAGCCAATTTGAAGAGAAAAAAAAAACCAAGCCCAACTCAAATGACACGCACAAATCGAGAAATGGTCCAAATTAAAAAAAGAATGACACAGAAGCCGTCAATCTAGGGGATGCGAATGATATCAGGGAAGCTAAGATAAGCGTCCACATTGAACCAAACAAAAGGGAAGAACTAATCAAAGCACTTATTGAATTCAAAAACATTTTGCATGGTCATACGACGACATGCCGGGTTTAAGCACCAATCTAGTGGTTCACAAATTGCCCACTGACCCGGCATTTCCTCTCGTCAAGAAAAATTGAGGAAGTTCAAAACCGACATGAGTGTGAAGATTAAGGAAGAAGTAACCAAACAGCTGAATGCTAAGGTTATTCGGGTCGCTCGATATCCTGATTGGTTGGCTAATGTGGTGCCAGTGCCAAAAAAAATGGAAAAATCATGGTGTGTGTTGATTATCGCAATCTGAACAGAGCAAGCCCAATGGCGCTTTATGTTTAACAGATATCGAAGGGAAATGCATCGACATGGCTATCAATTCTGACGCAGTTAAGAGATATTATGTATGATTTCTTGTAATTGTAATTGTAATTGTTGTTTGTTTGTACTTAGCATTTATCGGAGAATAAAATGACGGAGGCAATTCTTTCTTCTATCCAAACACTTTAACCTTTGCTTCCCCTTTTGAGCCTTATTTATTCTTTCATACCCCTCTTTTGGAATCAGTAATGAAAATGAAAGAAAAAGAGAAGAGAAAAAAATAATGATAATAAAGACAAAAGAAAAGTCACAAGAAAAAAAAAACAAAGGAATTGGGAACTACGTTTGACCTGATTCCTCAAAGAAGGATACGTAGGCGCCTCACGGCTCGGTCATAGTGTAACAAAAAATAAAAATCCCCAAGCAAGAAAAACTGGGGCACAAGTTGTGTTTGTAATTTTGGAAAGAAAGTTTGATTCCAAGAGTTGTATTGTTTTACCCATCAAAATTATTTTGAACTTTTGATACTCCTTTTCCTTTTGGCCATACACAAAAACCCATATTGATGTCCAAAAAAGACCTCCCGATCAGTATCCGAGAAGTGCCAAGTCATGCATAACACTTTGATCCCCAGCAGAGAAGAGGATTATAAACTGGAAATGAATTGACAACCGAAAAGAATCCACAGCAGAGAGAGTCATATCGGCAGCACTCCAGTCCCCAGCTGAAAAATAAAATAAAATGAGAGAGTCTTATCGGTGAAAACCTTCACAGGCACCATAAGGCGACGAAAGATGAGAAAAATAAAATGAGAGTCTTATCGGTGAAACCCTTTACAGGCACCATAAGACGACAGGAGTTGAGAGAAACGAGAGAGTCTTATTAGTGAAAACCCCTCGAAGGGCACTATGAGGCGACAAGACAAGATTGGCGGAAAGGATCCGCATTTGGCAAAGAGTTGAGTGCCTGTTTATCCCTAGCAACATGAGGCCGTCCGAAGGGTTGATTGATACAAATAGACTGGGTTGATTAATCCGGAATGCGCGACATGATCGTTGGGATCGGTTATATCATTCAGATAAGTTCTTTCTTTCCTTTTCCCTAGCATTTGTTCAGAAAGACTTCTTTTTTTTCTATTTTTTGAAATCATCACTTTTTCATTTCTTGGTTTAAAGACTTTACCTCCCCAGCAGTTTGTTTTTGAAAAGGATTTTCAGAGCTTACTACCAGTTGCCAAAATGGTGCAAAGCAAAATGCGAATAGGACAGGCCAAAGATAAGGCGATAAAGCGAAAAGAAGTTGGTCGTAAGACCAAATGATGAATGGGTCTAGATCCCAAGAGGACTAAATTTCCAGGGGAAGTTGGAGAAAAACGGAAAAGCAACAGTTAAAAGGTTATGGGGATCCCCTGCAGATTTGCGAGATACAGGAACAACTCCTACAGATTCTCGACCAAGTTCCGCAATGGTCGGACAACACAGAGCAGGGAAAGAAGAGAAAAAAAACCATCCCTAGCAGAAGTATCATCCTCAGCAAATAATATCATCCCCAACAAGTTTTGTAGCAAAGCAGGGAAAGGAAAAAGGGAAAAACCATCCCCAGCAGAAGTGGCACGACCACTCACCACGTTTTAAACTAACAAATTTCTCTTTGATTTGAAACATGGAAATGAGATATTATTGACAGCGGGAAGACATGGCCACAAAGAAGATTATCAAACTGGGGCAGAAAATTTTCTCTCATTGCGAAAATTTTCTTGAAATCAGATACCCACTTGGGGAAGATGGAAGATAACACAAGTTTTGAAGGAAGTGGAATCCCCCACAGTTTACGGGAGAAAGAGTACAAGTTTTAAAGAAAGTAATCTTGGAAGAAGCAAGATAACCCAAGTTTTAAGGGTAGTGGTCTTTGAGTCAGTATCACTCCCACCATTGTTAAGGGAGGAAAGTAACTAGTCTTAAAGAAGGAAGATAATTTCCCAGCAGTGTTATTCCCGGCAGGTTTCAGAGAAGTGAAAACACCAGTCGGAGGGAAGTAATTCCAGTGGAAGGAAAGCACTAGCTTTAAAGGAAGTAGTCTTTGAAGAAGGAAAATAACATAGTTGTGAATAAAATACCGGAGTTGTCCCCAGCAGTTTTCGGAGGAATAAGACACCAGTTTTGAGGGAAGCAGTTGAAAAGAGATGATTCAAGTTAAAGGAGTCAGGAGCCCGCCTATAGAATGGAGGTTGTTACATTTCAAGTTTTGAAGTTGGGAGCCCGCCCATATAATAGAGGAATACATTTCAGTCTTTACATTTCAAGTTTTGAAGTTGGGAGCCCGCCCATATAACAGAGGAATACATTTCAGTCTTTACATTTCAAGTTTTGAAGTTGGGAACCCGCCCATATAACAGAGGAATACATTTCAGTCTTTACATTTCAAGTTTTGAAGTTGGGAGCCCGCCCATATAACAGAGGAATACATTTCAGTCTTTATATTTCAAGTTTTGAAGTTGGGAGCCTGCCCATATAACAGAGGAATACATTTCAGTTGTTATATTTCAAGTTTTGAAGTTGGGAGCCCGCCCATATAACAGAGGAATACATTTCAGTCTTTACATTTCAAGTTTTGAAGTTGGAAGCCCGCCCATATAACAGAGGAATACATTTCAGTTGTTATATTTCAAGTCTGGAAGTTGGGAGCCCGCCCATATAATAGAGGAATACATTTCAGTCTTTACATTTCGAGTCCGGAGGTTGGGAGCCCGCCCATATAACAGAGGAATACATTTCAGTCTTTACATTTTAAGTCCGGAGGTTGGGAGCCCGCCCATATAACAGTGGAATACATTTCTGTCTTTACATTTCAAGTCTGGAAGTTGGGAGCTCGCCCATATAACAGAGGAATACATTTCAGTCTTTACATTTCAAGTCCGGAAGTTGGGAGCCCGCCCATATAACAGAGGAATACATTTCAGTCTTTACATTTCAAGTTTTGAAGTTGGGAGCCCGCCCATATAACAGAGGAATACATTGAAGTTTGAAGTCAGTAAAGCAGAGGGTTACAACAAAAATCCCCAGCAGAAATCAGAAGGAAGACCACAAGTCGAGCTAGAAGTAAAGAAATACCAGAGGAAACACAAAGCAACAAGGCAGCAACAGTCACATGACCAAGCTCGAGAATAAATCTTTGTAATTCATAGATCATAGCTTAGTATAACTTCTTGTTTTCTTTCTAGCAATGGTGTAATAAGGAGATCGAAAAGCAGTGGTAACAGCATGCAACAACAGTAACAATAACATCGCAGTGCCATGGTAGTCCCAGCTACCAAAACTTTCTGAGCTACACGCGACCTGATTCCCTTATAACCAGGGATATGTAGGCTGTCCAAAACCAGGACTTGGTTGCGCTTTTCCGTTTTTATTTTTCCTCTTTTGAATAACGATATGATAAAAAATTAGTCGCATTGTTCACTTTATCTTTGCCCGAAAGCTCTTCGTGTTTTCGAGCAAAGAGGGGCAGCTGTGAACACCTAATTTTTGACAACATTTAATTTTTTATCACTTCTTTTATGTAAATATTTTAGGGGGTTTTAACCTACTATTATTTTAACTTTATTACACTTTTTATTATAGGATAAAAATACCAAAAAAAAATTAAAAGGTGAATTATCACTATTAATATTTTTTTTTTATTTTTTATTTTTTTATATAAAAAAATATGAAAATATTTATTTTTTTAAAAAAAATAATAATTTTGGGAATGATTTAAAAAATAAGAAAAAGGGAAGTATTGAATAAAAAAATATAAAAGTAAAAATAGGTGGAATTCTCTTTTGAAAAAAAAGTAAAAGAATGTAGTAAATTTAAAAAAATAAAAAGTTTTGTGGAAACTTTAAAAAAATTAAAAAGTAAAAGAATGTTGGAATTAAAAAATAAATATAAAGGTATCTGAAAATTTAAAAAATTTAAAGTAATTGAAAGTAGCATTTTTAAAAGAAAAAGAAAAGATAGTGGTTTGTTTTTTTAAAGAAAAGTTAAATAAAGTGAGATTCTCTTTTAAAAAAATAAAAAGTGGGATTTTAAATAAGATAAAGTAATTAAAGTTGGAATTTTAAAAATAAAAGTAAATAAAGGTGGGATTTCTTTTTCTAAAAAAATAAAAGCAATTTGTAAGTGGGATTTCTTTTAATTAAAAAAATAATAAAATAATAAAAAACAAATCTGAAAATTTCGAAAATTTTGCTATAAATAGAAGAGAAAATTTAGGAAGAAGGGTGGAAAAAAAGAGAGGAAAAACTAGATAGAGAGAAGAAAAAAAGAGGGGGCGGAGTGAGAAGTATACACCCGATATACATTCTGGATACACTGAATATACAGGGGCAGAATTCATTTTGGAGAGTTTTGAAGTTGAAAAAGAATAGTTACTGCTTCATTGCCTCGCTTAAGATCTGAAATAGTCAGAACCTTCCTGCCTTTTACTTCTTCTCTATACTTGGAGTCGTTTATAGTCTCCTGGGTTTTCTGCTATTCCTACTGTACTGGTTTGCGGTGTTGCTGAATCTGCTGTTGCTGTGTTATTACTGCTGCTGACTTCTCCTTCTTTTGTTCTTGTACTGCTGTTTCCAGGTACACATTTGTACAATCTCGGCTTGAAGCAAAAATGAAATATGAATATACATGAAGATTTGAAGCTTTAAGTTTGATCTAGCTTTTCTACTGATTTGTATATTAGGATATCTCATCCATTAATATCATGCAAATGCCTATCAATAAGCTCTTGCACGGCATTCTTCAACTTCCAACATTTCTCAGTATCGTGTCTGGGAGCCCCCAAACAATATTCACAGCTCGCTGACGGGTCAAGATTTCTAGGAAGGGGATTTGGCAATTTGGGCTCAATAGGATTCAACTGGCCTAACTGCCTCAATTTGTGGAATAGAGTAGTATAGGATTCTCCCAGCGGAGTATATTTCTGCTTTCTCTCATTCTTGAAAGCTTGATTCCCACGGAAACCTGACCCTGAAGGATTTCTATAGGCCCTCGGAGGTGGATATGTGTATTGTGGATGTGGGTATGTGTTTTGTGGAGGTGAGAATGTATTTTGTGGGGGAGGTGCATGCCATTGCGGTTGAGCCGGAGGCTGGGTATATGCTTGGGCGTGATGGGCGGAAAAGCGTGGCTCTAATGGTGGGTAGTAGGTGTGAGCACGTGATTTTTGCCTTACGAAAAATTACTCCAAAATAAATCAAAAAAATAAAATAAATTTTTTTTACTGTATAATTTTTGGATTTGCGTGGTGTTAAATATTTGTGTTATGTCCGTAAGTGTTTACTTTGTCATAATAAAATGAAAATTAAAATAAAATACATGTTGCATGCATATAGGATTTAATTATGTATTTGAAAGATAATTTAAATAAAATCACCAAAATATGCATTTTTGTTCTATTCCACTGTGTGATTAATGTTTCATCTACGCGTTAATGGTTATTAAAAGATAGTTAATATTATTGTAATGATAATTTTGTTTTTATAATTTTTGATTAGGATTTTATTAATTAATAATGAAATTAGAAAATAAAAATACATACAAGTTGTAAAAATTGGACCTGGATTAAAATCCAGGCCCAAATCAATTTACCCCCCCCCCCCCCACAGCCCAATCCTTTAGCCCAGGTCCGGTCCAAACCAGACGAACCAAAACGACAGCGTTTGGTCGTGGCTTCTCAGAAACCGTTGGATCAAATCCAACCAACGGTCAAGATCTCACCCCTTTACCCGTAACCCGTAACCCGATCTAGTGACCCGACTCAGCCGACCCTGGCATTAAACCAAACGACATCGTTTGGTTTAATGAATTGATCCTGGCCCTTCATCTTACTTGATCGGACGGACAATATCAATCCACCCCACCCCTATATAAGTCCCAAGCCCTTACCCCGGCCCCTAACTGAACACCCCCCCCCTCCTACACTATTCATCATCGTCCCCCAAACCCCCACTCCTAACCCTAGTCGCCCTAGGATCCCACCGCCTGAAACCCGGCGGCATCAACGCCGCCGGTCACCAAAATAACACCATAGAATCCCCTGAACATCCTCTACACAAATCTAACATTGGTTTCCTTCGAATCAGGTCCCAACTCTTCGAATCTTAAATCGAAGGTTGGCCTGAAAACCTTACCTTCTCCGATGGCTTCCAAAATAACACCACAACTTCCCCTAGATACCCTCATCACGGATCTGTTAGTTGCATGGTTCGAATCATACTGGAACTACTCGAATCTTCATTTGAAGATTCGAGTACAACCTGACCTTATCCCAACCTACTTCAAACTAACACCAAATGACCCCTAGGCCTCCCTCACCCTTGTGTCATCTTTGGTTCCCTTCGAATCTGCCCAAAAATGTTCGGATTTAAGATCTAGGAATTTGAAACCCTAAAAATTTTCCAATCTTGGAATTTTCCGATTCGAGTGAAGGACTGAGGTCTAAGAGACTTTAATCGAGGTATTCTCAACTGAGAATACTTCGAGTAAAGTCTGTTCAGCCTCAAAAATGTCCGAATCCAAGTTGAGTTGAGTCCGGATGAATTGAAGGTTCAGAGGTAATTTTCTGTTGCTTATGTGTATTCTACGTGTATTCTATGTTCGTTCATTAGTTTGTTTGATTTTCTATATAATTTTCTAGTCAATTTTGTTAAACTGTCCCCTACTCGTCTACTTGATTCCAAATGTGAATTATTTTTGTTGGTTGTGATTGTTTACAATGTGTGTAATCGACTCGTTTAAGTTCGTCGATTAGTTATATTACGAATTTTCATTTCTGAAAATGCTGACTGAAACAGTCTGCTTCTATTGTTTTAGACTGATTATGGACAAATGTTGTAAATAGTCAACTGATTAATACTCGTCAAATTAAATCATGTTTGTTTGTGAATCAGTGAATTCAAATGTATGTTGTATATGTTGTTTTCTGAACAGGGCATTGTCAGTATATTGACAATGCTCCTGTGTATGTTTGATCTTAGTTCAATTTGAAGATCAGTTTGAATTATTATGCTGAACTCAGTGTAATATTGTTGTAATGTCAAGTTTGAATTCAAGTTTACAAATGTTGATTGGATATAATTGTGTTAGGGGGTTACATTCTTAGTCAGGATTCAGTCCAAACTTTAGGATTGGTTTGTAGCTGTTGTAAATCAGATTAATAATCAGGCTTATACAGATTTTAAAATCTGTATTGTTAAGATGCTTGAATTTAAGGCAGTAATACCAGTAGAAAACAGTAAATCTGGACATTTCTGGGATAAAACAATGAGGATAATATGTTAATAGCAATATGCTGAAAGTGAAAAGTTAGTGGCTATTATTTAAAGTGATAATGGGAAACAAAGAGTAATGGGGCTGCTGAAAATCAGGATAAGGGCACTTAGATTTAAAGTATTCAAAAGTAGTTTTAATGGAACTTTTCTGATTTTTTATAAAAAAAAAAGAGAAAGGGTCCAAGCAGCACTAAAAGAAAGGGGGCATACCTGTATAAATACAGGGACAAATTTAAAAGGAAGGGGATCAGTTTCAGAAAAAGAGAGTTTGGAGAGATTTTGAAAGAAAAAATCTGATTTATCAGTGAGACAGAAAACAGAATTTAGGAGACTTTAAGAGTTTTCAGAGAGAGAGAGAGACATACAGAGAAGAAATATAAAATTTGAGAAAGAAAAATCAAGCAGAAACAGAAATCTGAAAAAGGAAGATAGAAAGAAAGGAAAATAGAAATATTAAACAGAATTCTACATCGGAAGTTAGTATTGAAGCTGATTATGTGTTTTGAAATTGAAAGCTTTTTCAGTCTACTTTGTTTTAAGTCTCAAAAATCAGAAATATTACTCTTTGTATTAAATCTGTCCGGATTTATTCGATATCATTGTTCAGTTAAAAATCTGAAATTTCTTAAAAGTACTGTCACTGTGCATTTGGGTTCCTCGGGTCTTGTTATTGCTCGAATCTGTGGGAATACTGGTATTTTGATGTTTTGTTACTGCTGCAACTGCTGAAACTTACTTCTTCTACCTCCATTTCCAGGTACATATCCTTTTAAATTCTATGTTGGAAAGAGATTCAGTATGACGGATAAATGAAGCTTGAATTGTAATAATATCTTTATTCATTTGAGCTCTTTAATTAAAAATTCAGTTTTGTTTCTGGATCAAATAAGTAGTATATGTTGATAGGATGACTGTAAGTTAAATATCTTTTATTGAAGACTGTATAAGTGTTGTAACAAGGTTAATTTTCTAAATTTTCATTAAAGTATAGTTGTGATTAAGATGGTCAAGGTAGGAAACATGGCATAAAGTGGGCCGTTATTTAAATTTTATGGTGTTGTTAGTTAAGTAAAGAGTAATGTAGAAATATCAAGAAAACTACATTACTAACTCTTGTTGTTAAATAAGGTTAAGATGGTATTGATGGTATATTTTTATAAAGATAATAGATGTGTGTATAAACGTTGGTGAAAGGTGATATGATATAGCTTGTTACGATGTTAAAACGTTATGAATGTTTACGACATACAGTTAGGTTGCATGTAAGGTAATTTTATTGAATTAACTTGTATAATAACTCCTTTCCTATAAACTCGATGCCTATCTACCTTCATAAAACAAATTGACCAAATAATTAGGCCTATTAGATTAAAAGCGAGTATATGAGAATGAAACGAGATGTATAAGCACCAATTGCAACACTTTATATCAATGGTAATTAGAAATAGAATTTGTTAGTTTCATATACAATTCATTCTTTGGCAGACATATATATGTTGTATTTGCTTAAAAATCAAATTTTTATCCTTTCACTGTGAATTTGAATAGTCTTGGGATGAACATAATTAATACTCGGAAATTATAGTCAACGGGCAATATTTAAAAATTGTGAATTTCTTTTAAAAGAATTTAAAGACATCCCTTGAATATGAATTTCTCAGTATTTTCATATAAAATGTGTAGATACAACAAACAATTTGTGGAAAAATCCCTAATATCATTACAAATATTTTGCGCAATTAGGGATACGTTCGCGTACCCTGATTATATTTTTAAAAGCAAAATTCGGATTATGCGTACGCGCAATTTCGAGCGAATATTTAATAAAAGGATTTTTTCAAAGGCGTTAAATTAATTTAATAAAAACCCGCGATGTGCGGTTCAATATTTAAGAAAAACAAATATTCTTGATTCAACACAATTTCGAAAAAATGATTGCTTAATAAATATATTATCAAAAGTTATTGTGTACATGTACGCGTGACACAATTCCGCATTTTTAAATTTATAACACGAATATACGTACGCGTAATTCGATTCAAAGAAGGGTCCTTAATCACAATAAGTAAAAGCGGTAGAAAAATCACGTAACAAAAAGTATTTAATAAAAATCAAGATAATTAAGCCAATAATAAAAACAGTTAAGCGACCGTGCTAGAACCACGGAATTCGGAAATGCCTAACACCTTCTTCCGGATTAACAGAATTCCTTACTCAGGATTTCTGGTTCGCAGAATAATAAACAGAGTCATATTCTCCTCGATTCAGGGATTAAAAGTGGTGACTTGGGACGCCTTAAAATTCCCAGGTGGCGACTCTGAAACAAATAAACAAATCCCGTTTCGACTGTCCTTCAATTGGAGAAAACTCCCCACGCGCCCCGCGGGCGCGGTAAAAAGGAGGTGTGACAGTAGGGTTGTGGAAGGCCATATGGCATGTGTGGGTAATTTGAGTGATGGGGTCTGGGCTGGTAGTGAGGGGGGGAACCTCCGAATCTGGACCAAGTACCTGCCTCGACTGTTGCGACCTCCTCTCTCTTCTTTTTCCCGAGCGCACCTCCCGTGCCGCTTTGGATAGCCTGAGTTGTGGCCTCGATTGCCGAATAGCTCATTATCTTGTTGGATCTGAGTCCTTCTTCAACCATACTGCCCATTTTTATTACTTCGTTGAAAGATTTACCAACTGACGTCACCAAGTGACCGAAGTAAGTTGGCTCCAAAGTTTGTAAGAAGTAGTCCACCATTTTACCTTCCCTCATTGGTGGATCGACTCTTGCTGCTTGCTCTCTCCAACGGAATCCGAATTCCCTGAAGCTCTCTCCAGGTTTTTTCTCAAGTTTCAACAGTGTGAGACGGTCAGGGACGATCTCAAGGTTATACTGGAAGTGACCTGCAAATGCTTGTGCTAGATCATCCCAGGTATACCACCTGCTAGGATCCTGCCTCGTGTACCATTCCAGTGCGGACCCGCTTAAACTTTGACCAAGATAAGATATCAACAGCTGATCCTTTCCACCTGCCCCTCTCATCTTACTACAGAAACCTCGTAGATGTGCCATGGGATCACCATGTCCCTCATATAGATCAAACTTTGGCATCTTAAAACCTGCTGGCAACTGAACATCGGGGAAGGGACACAGATCTTTATAGGCCACACTAACTTGGCTGCCAAATCCATGCATATTCCTGAAGGATTGCTCCAGGCTTTTCACTTTACGAAGCACTTCGTCCTGCTCCGGATTCTTAGCCAGCCTCTCAGTTTCTACCGGGTGCTGAAGGTGAGGGGTGTAAGTGTATGGCTCGGGTGCTTTGAAGGTGAGTTCGGGAGGATAGTACTGGTTGTCGTAAACCTGAAACACTGGTTCATCGGCTGATTTTTGCAACGTGGCGGGTGGAGGTGCCATAAAAATAGGAACAGTTGGTGGAGGAGGATTTTGTTTGGGTGGTGGATCTTGGGGATTATGGGAAGTTTCCCCTTGATAGTATTGGGCAATGGGGAAACTCGTTGATGGACCAGTGGGAGGGTGTTCCGGAGTCCGAGCCGGTGAAAGGGTAGGAGTAGGGGGAAGGATTGATGATGTTTGTCCCCTAGTCCAAGTTAGGTGCATCCCAGCAATCTCTTGTCTCAACCTGTCTACTTCCTCCTTCATCATTTGCATCTCTGCCTTTTCCTCCTCAACACTTTTGTCCGAACCAGACATACTTTCCGGAATGGGCCCTTTAGATCTTGTGTGGTAATGGTAATCTGCCAGAACATTCCATGAGCTAACTGTTTCGAAATCTCTGGATCAACAACAAACTTGTTAGCGTTAGAGTTTAACACATATTGCAATTTCACGTTGGGGATGCAATGTTCCTAGGCAGTTTAACCATTTTTAACATGTCTTTGCTTCGACTGCATGCGTCATTCCGTCTTACTTTCTTTATCTCTCTTTTTATGTCCTTCTTTTCCTTTCTTTTATTCACTTTGCCTTTTCTTTTTTCTTTTTAGTGGTGGTCGAATCTTATGTGGATTGCCTACGTATCATGTCCCTGCATGAATCAGATCGGGCGTAGTTCTGCCACATCAAAGGTAAACAACCATAAAACATTTTTGGAATCACTTAAAGACGAACAACAAACTCGAAAGTCAAACGGCCCACATTCTCTAATCAAAAGAAATACAAACTCAAGCAAAATAAAATGACAGATTCCTTCCCCTATATGCCGATTTTGACCAAACGGCTGTTTTTGCAAACGTGGCCTCTTCCCAATTTCAAATGAATTTTGAGGCCGGGAAGATTATTTTATGACACTTCACAAACTTGTCTGTTCTTTTACGAAAATAGCTTTTTGACAACTGAAAGATACTCTAAGGCTATCTCGGCAAGAACGGTTTAAGACACCGCCGAAGCTGGCTCGGCTTATTTTGACCAAAAATCTAAACGGTATTCTTGACCACTGACTCTTTTTCTTATTATTTTTCAAATTAAAATAAAAGACCGGGTTTTGCCTACGCGGCCTTTCAGCACCTCGGGGACGAAGATTTTAAGGCTGCTTTAGCTAACCGACCAAAATCCTAAAAACATGACCAAAGGTGGTCGTTTATGCCTTCCAGTGTCCTTTTTGGGAAAATTTGGCTATTTCTGACAAAAACAGCATCACCCAACTCTATGACGAAATATTTTTGACATTTTTGGCTATTTTTGCAAAAGGGGAGGTTGGACCAGATGAGGGCTGCCTACGTATCTCACATCCTGTGAGAATCAAACCGTAGTAGTTCGGGCAACATAAACTAAACTTGTAAACAAGACTCCATTCTTTTGTTTTTCAAATAAATCAAACTAAAAAAAGACAATTTTTTCATTTTTCAAAATTTCGGCAGGGTTTTGACACTACTTGGACATTGGTTTTATTTTTCTAAAAAATAAGTAGTTATCTCCCTACACTGCTATTTTTATTTTTATTTTTTTTCAGAATTTTTCAAAAATTCCCGATTTCAGAAGCCGGTCAGCATACAGATCTGAAGCAAATAAATGTGCAAAACAAACAGGATACAGCAGGATGGTCTTTTTTCATTTCAGGTTGCTTGTCAAATGCAACATGATGCAAATAAACGTTCCTACTAGGGATCCGACATGAAGTCAAGTTATTCTAGGTTCAACCTGGGTATATGTTCTAGACAGTGTACCCGAGCGGACAACTCGAGTTGAGGAAGGAGCTCCTTTCCGGGAACCAAAAGGCCAGCCGGCTTAGAAACTTTCCGAGCCTCTTTTATTTCAGGGTATGACACTAACAAAATAGGGAGTCTCAACCAGTAAACACATCCCCGGAGGTAAGAAGAGAAGGGTTTCGGCACAGTTTATATACAATTTAGATAATATCAAAGCAGTAAAAGCAGCATTTAGCACATTTAAGCTCAATCACACGATAAAGCCAAATACAACAATTATTCTAAGCTCGAATTTCTAACCCTGAACCAGTGGTTCTGGGTTACTATCCTCAGCAGAGTCGCCAGAGCTGTCACACCTCCTTTTTCACCCGCGCCCCCGCAAAGGGGCGCAGAGGGGAGTTTTTCCAATTAAGGGACAATCGAAACGGGATTTATTTGTTTATTTCAGAGTCGCCACTTGGGAGATTTATGGTGTCCCAAGTCACCGGTTGAATCCCAAATCGAGGAAAAGAATGACTCTGTTTAACAGTCTGCGCACCAGAAATTCGGATAAGGAATTCTATTAACCCGGGAGAAAGTGTTAGGCATTCCCGAGTTCCGTAGTTCTAGCACGGTTGCTCAACTATCATATTCGGCTTGATTATCTGATTTTATACAATTATGAACCTACGTGCAAATTTTAACTGTTTACCGCTTTGTTATTATTTATTCAAAGAATTGCAACGTCGTGAGAATGCATCTCGAATTGCGCCACATAAATGTACCCGTAACTTTTGATACGTTCCAACTTCGTTGAGATTTGGATTTGGGTCACATAAATGTGCACCCGAGTTTAGGAAAATAACATTATTAAATACGCGCCTAAAGACTAACGCGTTGTTATTTTGAGAAAAGCCGTAAAATTCGCTATGCGGCCTGTCTCGAAATCTAAGCATTCGAAATAACTATCCGTTGAGGGCCCCTCAATTTGTGTATTCTTGTTTGTTGAGGCTCGTCTCATTCATTATTTTTTAAAGGAATTTGCAACGTCATGGACATGCATCTCGAACCACGTCACAATCAATGCACCCGTGATTAGCGACACATTTCTACTCCGTTGAGATTTGGATTTGGGTCACATAAATGTGCACCCGAGTTTAAGAAGATAACATTATTAAATACGCGCCTAAAGCGACTAGAGTATCATTATTTTGGGTAGGGCCGTGAAATTTGCTAAACGGCCCGTACCGAAATCTAAGTATTTAATACATACATTTAACGAGGGCCCCGCCATTTATGTGTTTATCCAGCGAGGCTCATCTCATTTATTTTAAAAGGACAATCCTAAAGTGACTACATTTTTATTAAGTTTGTCTCTAAAAGAAAATCTCCAAATTAATTACATGCTTAAAAAAGGGACGTGACTTATTAGTTATTAGTCTACGACAAATGCAAATGGGAAATTGTAATCGAGCTTGTACAAAGGGAGATTATTTCGTTGCTTATTCTATTAGTTAATAACACTAAAGTTAAGATTATGAATAGAACACGAGATTGACACCCGGTAATATCAAAACAAACCAACTACTCTTTGATTAATTTAAACTAACATTATTAGATGACTTGAACTATTGGAATTGATTATGTGTAATACAAAGCCATTTTTGTTTTTTACTCTTTTTACGACTTGTCGAATAAATGCGTCAATGCTTAAAAAACCGACATTAGGCTAACATCAATCACTAACATTCGAGAATATTAGTTACTAATATTATTCACATGTTTGTAGAAATAGATTCAACAGTCCAGTTTATGCATTCCGCAGGCATTTGCATGATATTAATGAATGAGATATCCTAATATACAAATCATTAGAAAAGTTAGATCAAACTTAAAGCTTCAAATCTTCATGTATATTCATGCTTATGTTTTCGGCTTACAAATGACCAAGGTTACAGCTGTGTACCTGGAAATGACAATACAAGAAGATGAAAGAGCAGTCAACAACAGTAGTAACACAGCAAAATACAACAGCAGAAAGCCCAACACAGTAGCTTCAACACCTCAATCCAGAAATCCCAGTAACACGGAGAAAACTAGTAAAAATGGAGAAGAAAAATAGTCCAGAAATCTCTCTTTGTTTTCTCTTTCTAGATTTGAACTCTCTCTGGTGTTCTTCCGCTCTCAATATTTCAGAAAATTTGGTTATATTTTTTTTACTCTCTCCAAAATGAATTCTGTCCCTCTATATCCAGTGTATCCAGAGTGTATATCGAGTATATACCGCTCTCTCCGCCCCCCTTTTTTTCTTCTCTCTATCTATTTTTTCCTCTTTTTTGAACCCCCTTCTTCCTAAATTTTCTCTTCTATTTATAGCAAACTTTTCGAAATTTTCAGATTTGTTTTTTTATTTTTTATTTTTTTTTAATTAAAAGAAATCCCACTTACAAATTGCTTTTATTTTTTTAGAAAAAGAAATCCCACCTTTATTTATTTTTAAAATTCCAACTTTAATTACTTTTATCTTATTTAAAATCCCACTTTTTATTTTTTTAAAAGAGAATCTCACTTTATTTAACTTTTCTTTAAAAAAAACAAACCACTATCTTTTCTTTTTCTTTTAAAAATGCTACTTTCAATTACTTTAAATTTTTTAAATATTCAGATATCTTTATATTTATTTTTTAATTCCAACCTTCTTTTACTTTTTAATTTTTTTAAAGTTTCCACAAAACTTTTTATTTTTTAAAATTTTCTACATTCTTTTACTTTTTTTTAAAAGAGAATTCCACCCATTTTTACTTTTATATTTTTTTATTCAATACTTCCCTTTTTTTTATTTTTAAATCATTCCCGAAATTATTTTTTTTTTAAAAATAAAATAAATATTTTCGGATTTTGTCATATAAAAAAACAAAAAATAATAATAAAAATATTAATAGTGATAATTCAGCTTTTAATTTTTTTGGTATTTTTATCCTATAATAAAAAGTGTAATAAAGCTAAAATAATAGTAGGTTAAAACCCCCTAAAATATTTACATAAAAGAAGTGATAAAAAATTAAATGTTGTCAAAAATTAGGTGTTCACAAGATCAACCATTCATGAAGTCACTTCTCCTTGGCAATTACCATAGCAAATTCCGAGCCAACCCTCGATATTATCCTTCCAACATGTTGAAAACGAATCCGTTCGTAGTCATTAATGATCCCAATGATCTCCTTCTGATCTAACACACTACTCTAGTGACATGACACATCAATGCAGGCTTAAGCCACAACTTGTATAATACGCGCACCAATAAGCAACGGTCCGAACATACTCAAATCATGAAAATGACTCTAGCAAAGAGCTGTCCCTCAAGCTCACAAGTACCATCACAACCCAAGGCTGAGAACCCGCCTCACATCATAGAATAGAACACATGAATCTAACCCGCAAGGTCACATCCCACATAGCTTCGCTGCAATGTGCGATCCTATCCAAGTACTACTCCACATGAGACACCTCAAGTCACTATGCTCGAAATTGACAACCACACACAATTTGATGTCTGGAACCAAAGCAAATCATTATGCCCACGGCAAAGCAAATAACCTACACCACACAAACCTGAAAGGATATAACCGATACACCATTTACCGAGCAACACTGAATACTCTTCCCGCTCGACTTCCACTATGAAACCCCAATAGAACCGCACCATATGTGTCCATAACCAACAAATCATACATCTCGCAACACAGAAAGGTAACTCATAGACCTCCCCAAATTACTAATGAGCTCAATAACAATCGAATAAACACATCCCTCAACAATACAATTTGGTGCCAACCAAGCCGACTCAAGTTAGAACACGCATCTACATTGGCCTGCCAATGAACTCCTTATCAAGGAAATTCTAAAGATGCTCTTTCAACTCCTTAACTTTGCTGGTGCCATACGATACGGTGCCCAACACCAAATCAATACTGAAATCAACAACCTCGCCCGGCAACATGCCTGGCCACAAGAAACACATCCGAAACATCCCTCAACACCGGAACTGAATCAATGGTAGAAGCCTCTGCACTGATATCCATCACGAAGGCCCAAATAAGAAAGGCAATCCTTCCCAGCCGTCTGCTGGGTCTTCAAAATATGAAACCACTCTACTAGGATATAATCCGTCGCATCTCGCCACTCAATTCGTGGCATTTTCGGCATAGCCCATAGCGCAATAGTCCAGAATAACCCAATACAGAGGCAACCAGTCTGAACCCGATATCACTTCCGAATCCAACATACCAAGCAACAAAAGATTCGCTCGGGTCTCCAAACCCCGATAGTCACTAAATAGTGCCGATACACACGATCTACAACCATAACATAGCCTGAATATGAGAACTTCAGTCTCCAAATCCACACGGCACATGAATCACCATATCCGATCCTACTTTCGCCGTCCGACTACATGCCACACCTCTAATACCCAATCATTTCACGAGAGATACTCTAAAATTCTTCTGTGCCACCAAGCAAACCTGAATATCAGCAGCCAATCCAGCCAGAAAGTGCCGCAATGCTACCGAAGTGCCATTAACTTAATCACATTGCCCTTTCTCTGAAACATATACTGTCGTCAAATCACTTCCAATTAGCAATACCATTTCCTTAATCATCTGAGGCTACCCGCTACCTAAGAGTTTTATGAACTCCCTTTCAGAACTGAACTGTAACCTTACACACGCAAATATCAATCCTCCACAACATACCACATATACCATACCATCCTAGGATAACATGAGAACTTCATATCCATTTCGAACCACAAGCAACTATGCATTCCACTAACCAAGAACTTCCAATTGATCCCATCTAGAAAAGAGCCACTATACATCCCATGCTCCTTATGCCAATAGGAAAATATACATCTCTAACCAAGGTAGGAACCACCAAGAACTCCCCGAATTCCATTTTCACAACCCTACCTCATCAGGACTGAATCCCTCTAACTCGACCAAGCTAAGCAAGCCATCAAAACCTAAGAGCATTACCGCGAAATACCTATAGGAACTCATTACCCCATAAGCATCCAAGGAGTCAATCATATGCTTACCATATCGATCCGACCCACTACTAGGCTATACCATCTATCCGAGTTTCCTTCCGATTTACCTTCAACTTGATACTCCTTCTTGCTATAACATCACAATTCCTCAACCCAAACTTACCACACGGGACCCAAGCATAAATCCACACAGTCTGAGACCCATAAGCCGCTAAATACTCTCTTAACTATTCCCAAAGGCACCATATTCAAAAATACTTTACTCTGAGGAAACTTCCTGCGAATCTAAATCCGTTACCTTTACCTTCCGGATACTGATACATAGAATTCCATAATTACCATAGAATTACCACAAGTCTTGACCTCTTCCAATGAGAACTCAGTTTCTAACCACATATACAACTTTAAGATAAGCAATTGTTACATGTAGAATTTTGAACACATTAGAACCATTCTAGAGAGTCATTCACTCTATTCAGCTGCAATTAGCCTGATCAAACGAATGGAACCATCCGTGCCTCAATAGCACTCCGACACAGCAGAGTGTAGCCTCACCCTAGAACAACCAAGCCACTTCCTGCTCTATACATCGAGCATCCATTACCAACAATAACTCAAGACATGCCGTGATTCTCACACACCTGTGAAGCATCTCATAACCTTTGTCAAAATTTTCCTTTACTCGAGCCATCCTCGGTCTCAATTTCCGCAAGCCATAACTGATTCACTCACACGCCTCAAACTGGAACCAACATAGTACCTAATCGTGCAATCAACTAATCAATAGCAGACTTCCCGAATTGGCTCAAAGCCATAGATCAAAACACACTCAATAACTCATAACGCATATACTCTCTTGCTGCCATAATAGCATAGTGAGGTTAAACTCAAACCTTCATAAGCTCGTGAAACCCAGACCATCTGGCACCTTGAATCTTCTGCAAATCTCGCATTCATCCTTGCAACTGTCAAGCCCACTCTCTTGAGCGACTCAAAATTCAAATTTCAACACTTAAATTTCACTTGCAAATGAGACCTTCTAAAAGACACATAAGGATCACACAACCTCGGAACACTTCGCAGGAGATAACCCACCTGCCTTGTCTTCAACTAACATTTTTGTATACCTTTTACCGTCACAAACATTGCGCAGTCACTTAGTCTTCCTGAGTCTGAACTCGTACCGCAACATGCAATTTACTTCACTCTCAACTGGAAAACATGAAAAGATCCTTCACATGCCCATAACTTGGGGATACACCTCGAATCAAGATGGAATTCAAGCACCGAATAGTTCTTCTATCCTCCAGCAGCCTCTTTTCATCTCTTCCAAATCTTATGAATACATCTCGCAGTACTAACATACTCATCACATAGCCATCCAACCGTCAATTCTACTAATAGGGATAATACCGAACATATAAGTTCAAAAACATTTGCTCACACAATCAACACCTCGGTGCTCAAGCTATAGGCAAAGATCCGGCCTCAAGTCCTCCCGACTAGCCCAACATTAACTCACAGAGATCACATCTCGCCCCTCGATTAGGGAATCACAAGCCATCAAGGCACATCTGATACTGAGCGCATATACGCACATACGAACGAGTGGAAGGAATTCAAGGAGTTATATTTCAAGCTGAATCAAGGACGCATGACAAGAATTCAAGAATGTGAAGTTTTCCTAAAGGTTCTGCAGCCTCTTGAGGATAAATACAGACGTCTCCGTACTGATCCGCGAGACTCTACTAAACCTACTCATGACTTGTGAGACCTATGTAACCTAGGCTCTGATACCAACTTGTCACGACCCAATTACCAAAACCGGTCGTGATGGCGCCTCTCATGAAGACAAGGCCAGCCAGACCAAACAGAACACCTCTTTTAAATAGTTAAATATCATAAACAGTTCTAAAGCATGATATAATATCCATAATTTGCGGAATTTACGATAACATCAGTAAGAACTATCCCGACACAGCCCAAACTGGGGTGTCACAAGTCACGAGCATCTATTAGAATATAAATACAACTACAAGGTCTGAAATGTACAAAACAATACTAATGAACAAAAAAGGGAGAAAAGCGGTGTTGCGAACGCTGGCAGCCACCTTGCTAAACTTCGATAACTCAACCTCCGATCAACACAAAACCCGCTGCCGGGGGAATAAATACCTGCATATGCACACGAGGTGTAGGGCGTAAAGTGAGTACTCCAACTCAGTGAGTAATAAAGGTAAATAACAACTGAGCAGTAAGAAATCATGTAAAACAACCAACATGTTGTATAGAAGCAGCGTAAAACCCTTTGAGAAAAGCAGTGAAGCTGTGAAATCTTTAGAAATATCTTAGCTCAGTTTAAATCTCTTTTGAAAATGACATTTTCAACAATTACGCAATGATTGCAAAACAGTTAGTGCTGATAAGCATAGAAAATCTGCCCCTCGGGCACAAATACCACAGTATAACAGGTAAAATGACAAGTTAATCTGAAAGATGAACACATAAAAGTTCGCCCCTCGGGAAATATCTCAGAACAGTACCAGCCCCTTGGGCTACTTCACAATCACTCGTATCAGCCCCTCGGGCTCACTCTCAGAATAGTATCAGCCCCTCAGACTCACTCTTAGAACAATGGGTACCCGAGATCACTGTGGGTGTGCAAACTCCGGAGGGGCCCCTTACTGCCCAAGCACTATATCAAGCCACCTCGTGGCGCATAAAAGTATCTCAGGCCCTCAACCTCGTATCACTCAGCATATCCTCACATATGGCCCTCGGCCTCACTCAGTCCGAAAATCATCACAAGCCCCTCAGACATTAGTAAAATAGTAGTTCTCAGCCTAAAACATCATTTAAGTTTTAAATCCGAGTAAAAGTGGCTGAGTTTGTAAAATAATAGATATCAGTAGGACTGAGTTCAAATAATAAGTCAAGCAGTGAGAAAACAGTGATAAGAATCCTCGAAGGGTCCAAATAGTTGGCATGAAGCTCAAATATGGCACTCAACCCAAATCATGATGATAACAAATAAGTTTCAGTCAAATACGCGGTAAAATCATCAATAGGGACGGACCAAGTCACAATCCCCAGTAGTAAAAGATCCCATGCTCATCATCCAGCACGTGTCTTACCTCAATATAGCACTACGATGTGCAATCCGGAGTTTCAAACCCTCAGGACATCATTACAATCATTACTCACCTCGAACCGGCTACCACTCTAGCTCGCGACGCCTTTGCCCCTCGAATCGGCCTCCACGCGCGTTGAATCTATCCAAAATCAGAACGAATACATCACAATATGCTAAGGGAATAAAGCCCAAGCGAAAACAATCAATAACGGGCACAAAATCCGAAATTACCAAAACCTGAGCCCTGGGCCCACTTCTCGAAACTCAGAAATTTTCACATCATTAGATTCCTCGTCTCTCCACGAGTTCATACATATCAACAACATCAAAATCGGAGTTCAAATGACCCCTCAAATCCTCCATTAAAGGCCTGTTAAACTCAAGCCTTAATCCTCTATTTTTAGCCCTTTAACCCATTAATTACATTTTTAATTCATGAAATTCTACCATAAGAATGTGTTTTAAGTCCAAAATCCTTACCTCAATGAAGTTTCTTTGATTCCTCTCTTCAAAATCGCCCAAAGCTCCCAATTCCGAGTGCAAAAATGGATAAACCCTTCAAAAATCACAAAGGAAGACATATATACATTCCGCCCAGACATAACTGCATCTGCGGTCCAAAATCTGCTTTTGTGGTACTGCATATGCGGTCAACACATCCGCTTCTGCGGAGTTCATTAAACCGGCCTCTTCCGCATCTGCGAACCTGCGGTCCAGCTCACCTGACCCATTTTTGCTTCTGTGATGAAACACCCGCATCTGCGGCGCCACATCTGCGGTCCACAAACCGTAGATGCAGAAATACCAGAAGCAGCAAATCTGAAGCTGCAACACAAATTTCAATTTCCCCGCTAACCATCCGAAATCACCCCGAGGCCCCCAGGACCTCAACCAAAAGCACAAACAAGACCCAATATCGTATTCAAACTTGTTCCAATCATCAAAATACCTCAAACGACATCAAATCTACCAAATCACATCGGATTCAAGCCTAAGTTTCCAAAATCTTCCGAAATACATTTTTGATCAAAACCCCAACCAAACCACGTCCGAATGACCTGAAATTTTATACACACATCTCAAATGACACCACGAAGCTACTGCAACTCTCGGAAGTTCATTCCGACCTCTTTATCAAAATCTCACCTATCAACCGGAAAACGCCGAAATCTCAATATTTGCCAATTCAAGCTTAAACTTTCTACGGACTTCCAAAATGCATTCCGATCACGCTCCTAAGTCCCAATTTGCCTAACGGAGCTAACCAAATCATAAAAATTCCGATCCGAGCTCATATACAAATAAGTCAAATCTTGGTCAAACCTTCAAATTTTTAAGCTACAACTGAGAACTGTTCTTTCAATTTCATTCCGATTTTCGTGAAAACCAAAACCAATGATTTACATCAGTCATATTACATCACACGCGGTAAATCATGGTCGAGAACTGGCAAGCAAAGTGCAACAGCTCAAAACGACCGGTCGGGTCGTTATACCTTTCCCCAAGACTTCTTTGGCCTACCTCTATCCTTTCTCTTACCCCCCAAGGCCAACCTCTCACACCTCCTGACTAGGGCATCTGTGCTTCTCCTCTTAACATACCCGAACCATCTCAGCCTTGCCTATCGCTTCTTTCCCTCCACAGGGGCCATTCCCACCTTGTCTCAAATAACTTCATTCATAATTATATCTAACCTAGTATACCTACACATCCATCTCAACATCCTTATTTCAGCTACAAATTATTTCAGTCTAATATGGATTTAAATTAAAATTCAACTTGGGATTTTGGGCTACATTTGGTTGGACTCAAAAGAATGAGCCCATTTCAATCGACTAATGTCCAAATGGTTATTAGCTCAGGGTGATTTGCACAAATAGGATACTTCGGTGCCATTTTTTATTTTTTGACCCTACTTGTCCCATGACAGAATTTTAAGTTTAACAAGTGTTACCCCTCGCTTGCCCGATGATAACAACACTATTGACCTTACCGTTTTGCGAATAGGGCAAGCGGGGGTCAAATAGTCAAGACCGTTCATTTTTAAGGTCAATAGGTGTAATTTCCCGGAGAAAACTACACAGCTAAGCATTTTGAAAAAAGTATGTAAGAAAATAATATTATTTGTTGTTTATTCTATTTTTTTACATTATTTATATATTGTATAAATTATGCACACAATAAGGAGGCACAAATCATGGAATCTGATACTCTCTCTCTCCTCTTGTGTCTTATCCTAAATTTCATCGTGTCTCTCCTCTTATTTTCTTCATATTCACTCAAAATGTATGTTAAATATATTTTAATCATATATAATATGTTGAAACTATCCATTTCCCCTAGAAATTTATTGCCTTTTTTGTCTGTATCTTTGAACTAGGTTCTCTCAAAATCTCTCCACTTTCAAAATCAATTCGTTTGCGAATCCAAACACTAATCCGCACAAAATTTTCCCGCTCTGTTGAAACCAAAATTACTTCCGACTTGTAAACATACCAAACCCAAATACCAATATTCTTACAGTTTGATTGAAGGAAATGTCGGTGGCCGTGAGAACTAGTTAGTAATTTTTGCAATTGCATCGTAAATGAAGATGAAGGGAAAGGGAACTAATAAAGAGAAGAAGTAAGATCATGTGCAGACCAAGCGTAGTACTGTTTAGGTGAAATACATAAAGGATCCCTTGAAATTGTCCTCAACGATCAAACAGATATCTCAACTGACCGCTTTATTATTGAGACACTTCTAGTGGCTATTAACTATATCAAATAAATACCATCGGACCACGTGTATGAGTTACACTTGCTAATGAGGTGTCAAACGAATCAATGGCACGTATAATTTACAAAAGAAAAAATTTACACGTGTAGTTAACAACAAAAAAAACATTGGAAGGCTTCTTCCTTAGTTTCAATTAAATTTAAACCAGCGCTCTGCCCCCACCCCCACCAACTTACTCTTCTTTCTTCCTTTTACTTGTGTCTTCCCAAAACCAGAACCCTTAATCCATTTTCTTCTTTCGATCTTCCCATATAACAGAACCCTCAACTTAATCGTCATAAAATCAGCGCTCTGCCCCACCTCCACCAACTTAATCGTCGTACCTTTCTCTAACTGAAGATCACCGGACTGAACCTCGATTTCGAGATTTCGAATCTTCTCAAACAAACGTAGGATCTAGGCGGGCGTGTTCTGATATCGGATTGGGTTCAGGAGAGGTTTGCTCCGGGAAACAAAGTGGTGAAGGAACTTGATGATGGATCTGAGAAAGGCAAATGAAGAAGGGGTCGTCGTCGAAGTCGCTGGTGAAGATGACTCGGGGATGAGCGAATCAGCTTGTGGGACTAAAGAATTGAACCGTTTGGAAATGAATTTTTCTTTTTTGTGCTTCAAAAATAAAATAATTGAGCAACGAAGGCTCCGGCAAAACTTCCGGCCATTGTTCCGGTGGTAGCTTAAAGAGGTGGAGCTGCTTAAAATTTGGGTGAAAAAGGATAATATTATTACTGAGAGATTATTTAGTGAGAAAAATAATTTAATGTGGGACCCACTTCCAAAATTTAATCTAATTTAATTCTAAAATAAGAAAGAAAAAGTCCGATAAAACCTCACGCGCCCAAATGCAATTAAAATACACTAACTTGCCATGTCAATATGAGGTGTCTTCTAGATATACTTAATATCTCAATAGTAAAGCGGTCAGTTGATGTGTCTGTTTGATCGTTGAGAACAACTTCAAAGGGCCGTTTATGTATTTTGCCTATTGTTTACTGTTTTGCTAATACATGAATATGATATTCATTTTTTTTTTTTTTTTTTTTTTTGTATTAGTATTTGCAGTAGCAACTGGAATGGACAAACGTCCACAAGTATAAGTAGATACTTTGTTTATTCAGTTTTCCATTTTGAATTTTCCATGGTTGATGGTATATAATATAGATATATCATTTATATACAATGTATTACAATAGTAATATACCAGTGCATATTACATATATAATATTTATGCAACAATAATATATTCTGTATATGTAATATTTATACGATAAATATATGGCATACTAAATCATAAGATTAATTATATGCCCAAAAAACCTCATATATCACTATGCATATAATGTGTATATAGTAGTTATATATACGTCGTATACTAGTCTCTGTGCACGTGCGTAGCATGTGTATTTAATCTTATTTTTGACATAAAAAACATATCAGTTAATAATTTTTAATATACATACATATTGGAAAAATATTTGATTTAGTAATAAATTACAAATTAAAATATACCAAAGAGCCAGCATTATCGCCTAACCTTAAAAGACCTTTGATAAAATCAAAAGACATACTCTCCAATTAACTCTATCTCTACGCATCTAGCAATCATACTATGAAATAAACTTTGGTACATCTCTCTTTTGAAACTTTGATGGCTTCTGTAGATGATGCCGGAATCAATATTCTTTAATCAACTTTATCTTCTCTATATCGATCTTCAACTATAGCACTATTAATTATGCCTTAGCATAATTGTCTTTTCAAAGTTGATTGCTCTTTTTTGAAATATTCAAGCCTCACTTTTTCTATTTACTTGTAAATCTCATGCACAAAATCTTCAGTTCCGTCATGTACGACTGTATAAGTAATAATTATAAATTATTAAGTGTTAGAGTTCAAATCTAAATGGTGATTATGAAATATTAAATTACATAATGAATCCTTCTTTATATAGTGAATGAATTGCAATCAAATAATATAGAATAATATAAATGCTAAAATTATTAAAGTTCGTACGATAGCATTAATTGACTCATACCTGCGGTGTGAATTTCCCTTGACGTCTTTCGCGATTGAATGGTTGTCTTTATTGTAATCCAGATAAACAATTATAAAAATTAATAATAACAACATTTAAAGAATAATAGATAATAATGAAGGCGAAAATATAAATCAATTTTAGAATGTGATATATCAGCACAAATTGCTTTCATATGAAGATGTCACGGCCCGGATTTCCCATCCTCGGGAGTTGTGATGGCGCCTACTCGTTGAAGCTAGGCAAGCCACTAAACATAGAAAATTTCAAACTCTTTCATTTTTAACCCTTTTTAACAATCTGAATTAACAGGTATCCAACATTTAGATATTAACGATAAATGAAATCAAGCGAAAGACTTTATCTAATATAATAACCAAGACCAGTACGATAATGACAACACACATCTCTACCCGGAATCCGGTGTCACAATATCACGGATGGATTAAGATTACTACAATAAATGTCTGAAAGAAATACAATCTGTCTCGAAATCTAATGAAAACATAGTACATAATAAAGTAGAAGCGAACGCCTGGCCTACGAACACCTGCATGACTACCTCGGGATCTCTGGCTGGACTAACGCCTGGCTGGACTAAAGGCAGGGTAGTAGAAGCGTCTAAAAAATGCACATAGTGCAGAGTGTAGCACAGCACAACCAACCCCATGTGCTGGTAAGTATCTGGCCTAACCCCGACGAGGTAGTGACGAGGCTAGGACCAGACTCCAGATAAAACTGTGCAGTTATATAATATATAGCGGAAAATAAACAGGAATAAACCATTAACATGGGTGGGGTACATGCTACGGGGGAAATATCGAATCCAGCAGAAACTTAAGAGAAATATGAGAGAACAATTCAGGATTTACAACAAAACCATAATAATATTGTTGTAGCGCGCAACCCGATCTCTATCATTTAACACTATTGCGGCATGCAACCCGATCCATTTATATCACTGTTGCGGCGTGCAACCCGATCCAATATAACATTGTTGTGGCGTGCAACCCGATCCAACATAACATTGTTCGTGCAACCCGTTCCATATATAGTATTGTTGCGGCGTGCAACCCGATCCAACATAACATTGTTGCGGCGTGCAACTCGTTCCATATATAGTATTGTTGCGGCGTGCAACCCGATCCAACATAACATTTATTTACCTTTAGCAACAACCATATCAAGAGTCCCGACAAGGGATCAACAATAAGCTACACTATCCCGACAAGGAATTCGACTGCAAAAGTAAATACGTCCCGACAAGGGAGAAACAACTATAAACAATCTTAGCCCAACTTCTTCTCATCTCAGCTAACACCAATACTCAATCATAAGTAATTTCCACGAAAACAAACTTAATCCTTGCTCAATATCGAGAACCATCAATTAAAGCATCCGTAGTACTATTTAAGAACACAAAATAAATTGTAATTTAAGACTCACGGTCATGCTCGATACCAACGTATAGATACTCGTCACCATGCCTATACGTCGTACTCAACAAGAAGCAAATAGCAAATAGGACACAACTCCTAATCCCTCAAGCTAAGGTTAGACCGAACACTTACCTCGAACTTCCACGGCCAACTCAAGCCTCAAACACCGCCTTTCCCTTTGAATTTGACTCCAAATCAATTGTATCTAGACATAATTGACTTAATAACATCAATAAACACTAAACAATCAAATTCCAATGCTTAATTATAGCTTTCCCATCATTCTTCCCAAAAAGTTAAAAATTGACCCCGAGCCCGCTTGGTCAAAACATGAGATTCGGACCAAAGTCCGATCACCCATTCACCCACGAGCCCGAATATATATATTCTTTTGAAATCCAACCCAAAACGAGGTCAAATTCCCAAATAATCAAAAAGCCCTAACTCTACCCAAATCCTTAATTTTCTACACTTAATCTCATGTTTTAGGCCTAGAAATCTAGTGGGTGCTGATAAAAATGGAAGAAAATGAGCTTAGGATTACATACCTATGAAGCTATGGTGAAGTTCCTCTTCAAAAATCGCCCAAGAGGTGTGGAGAAGATGAAGTTTATGAAAAAGGTGGAATTCACGTAATACATTCAGTTTTTGGAACTTAAAATAACTGGGCGAATTTTCTCTATGCGTTCGCGATGAGCTAGGCCTGAGAGACCTTCGCGTTCGCGGAAATGGGCTCGTGTTCGCAGAGAACTAACTCCTCGAGCCTTCGCGTTCGCGTCCAGGTAGTCGCGTTCACGTCCAGGTGGTCGCGTTCGCGTAGGTATAATACCCCTCCTGCCCAGGCTCATAAGCCGTCGCGTTCGCGTTAGCGAAGGGTATCCCCCTTTAGCCTCGCGTTCGCGAAGAAGAAATTTGGCACGTGGGAGATTTTCCTTACGCGTTTGCAAGTGTGCCCACGCGAACGCCAAGAGAAAAATCCCTTGGCACTGAACAACAAAAACCTGCAACTTTTATGAGTTCAAAAACCTTCCGAAACACACCCGAGCTCTCGGGGCTTCAAACCAAACATACGTACTAACTTAAAAACATCATATGAACTTATCCGTGTGATCAAACCGCCAAATTAACCCTTTAAGCAATGAATTAAACCTCAAAATCAATGAAATATTTCAAAACTTCTTAAAACATCAAATTTTGCATTTAAGGTCCGAATCACGTCAAACGGATTCCGTTTCTTACCAAACTTCACAGAATTATCTTAAATCATATATAAGACCTGTACCGGGCGCCGGAACCAAAATACGGGCACGATACCAACATGTTCTAATCAAAATTCATTTCCAAATCCTTTAAACAATTTCAAAAAATAATTTTCTTTAAAAAATTCATTTCTCGGGCTTGGGACCTCGGAATTCGATTCGGGCATACGCCCGATTCCCATATTTTCTTACGGACCCTCCGGAATCGTCAAATCACGAGTCCGGGTCCGTTTACCCAAAACATTGGCCGAAGTCAAATTAATTCATTTTATAGTCAAAATATTTCATTTTTCACAGATTTTTACATATAAACTTTTCGGCTACGCACCCGGATTGCGCACGCAAATCGAGGTGATGCTAAAAGAGCTTTTTAAGGCCTCGAAATGCAGAATTCAATTTAAAAACAAGTGATGACCCAAACACATTCTCCACCTCTAAAACAATTGTTCGTCCTCGAACGGACCGAAGAAGGAAGTACCTGAGTCAGGGAAAAGATGGTGATAACGGCTCCACATATCGAACTCGGACTCCTAGGTCGATGCCTCAACAGGCTGACCTCTCCACTAAACACGAACAGAAGGAAAACTCTTCGATCTCAACTGACGAACCTGTCGGTCTAGAATAGCTACTTGCTCCTCCTCATAAGACAATTCCTTGTCCAACTGGACAGTGCTGAAATCTAACACATAGGATGGATCGCCGTGATATTTCCAAAGCATGGACACATGAAACACTGGATGCACGGATGATAAGCTCGGCGGTAATGCAAGTCTATAAGTCACCTCTCCTACTCAATCAAGGATCTCAAACGGGATAATGAACCTAGGGCTAAGCTTGCCCTTCTTCCCAAATCTCATCATGCCCTTCATAGGCGACACTCGAAGCAAAACTCGCTCACCGACCATAAATGCTAAATCACGAACCTTGCGGTCGGCATAACTCTTCTGCCTGGACTAAGCTGTACGAAGCCTATCCTAAATGATCCTGACCTTGTCCAAGGCATCCTGAATCAGATCTGTACCCAACAACCGAGCCTCTCCCGGCTCAAACCATCCAATCGGAGACCGACATCGCCTACCATATAAAGCCTCATAAGGAGCCATCTGGATACTCGACTGGTAGCTGTTGTTGTTGTTGTAGGAAAACCCTGCTAAAGGCAAAAACTGATCCCACAAGCCTCCAAAGTCAATGACACAAGCTCGGAGCATATCCTCCAAAATCTGAATGGTCTGCTCGGACTACCCGTCCGTCTGAGGATGAAACGATGTGCTTAACTCAACCCGCGTGCCCAACTCTCACTGAACTGCTCTCTATAAACGTGAGGTAAACTACGTACCTCGGTCCGAAATGATAGACACGGGCACACTACGAAGGCGAACAATCTCCTGGATATAGATCTCAGCTAACCTTTCAGAAGAATAGGAGACTGCCACATGAATGGAATGCGGTAACTTGGTCAGCCTATCAACAATGACCCATACTGCGTCGAACTTCCTCCGAGTCTGCGGGAGTCCAACAACAAAATCCATAGTGATCCGCTCCCACTTCTACTCGTGAAGCTCAATCCTCTGAAATGAACCACCGGGCCTCTGATGCTCGTACTTAAACTGCTGACAACTCAAACACCCAGCCACATATGCAACAATATCCTTCTTCATTCTCTGCCACAATAATGCTGTCGCAAATCCTGATACATCTTCGCGGCGCCTGGATGAATAAAGTACCGGGAGCTATGGGCCTCCTCTAAAATCAACTCTCGGAGTCCATCTACATTAGACACACAAACTTGACCCTGCAATCTCAAAACTCCATCATTACCTAAGGTAACCTACTTGGCACCTATGTGTTACACCGTGTCTCTAAGGACACACAAATGGGGATCATCATAATGCCGATCACGGATACGCTTCAATAATGAAGAACGAGTGACTGTGAAAGCTAAAACACGGCTGGGCTCAGAAACATCCAACCTCACGAAATGATTGGCCAAAGTCTGAATATACAAAGCAAGCGGTCTCTTACTGACCGGAATTTAAGCAAGACTGCCCATACTGGCTGACTTCCTACTCAAAGCATCGACCACCACATTGGCCTTTCCCTGATGATATAAGATGGTAATATCATAGTCTTTCAACAACTCCAACCACCTCCTCTACCTCAAATTCAACTCCTTTTGCTTGAACAAATACTGAAGACTCTTGTGATTCGTGAACACCTCATATGCCAAGCTATGCAGATAATGCCTCCAAATCTTCAATGCGTGAACAATGGTTGCCAACTCCAAATCATGAACCGGGTAGTTCTTCTCATGAATCTTCAACTGCCGCGAAGCATAGGCAATGACCTTGCTATCCTGCATCAACACTGCACCAAGTCCAATACGAGATCCATCACAATAAATTGTATAAGGCCCTGAACCTGTGGGCAAAACCAACACCGATATCGTAGTTAGAGCTATCTTGAGCTTCTGAAAGCTCACCTCACACTCGTCCGACCATCTGAACTGGGCACCCTTCTGGGTCAACCTGGTCATCGGGGCTGCGATAGATGAGAACCCCTCCACGAACTGACGATAGTAGCCTGCTAATCCCAAGAAATTCTGAATCTCTTTAGCTGATGCTGGTCTAGGCCAGTTCTTGACTGCCTCAATCTTCTTCGGATCAACTTGAATACCCTCTGCTGATACAACATGACCCAGGAATGCAACTGAACTCAACCAGAACTCACACTTCGAGAACTTAGCATATAACTGACTATCCCTTAAGGTCTGAAGAACCACTCTAAGATGTTGCTCGTGCTCCTCCCAGCTACAGATATATCAAAATATCGTCAATGAAAACTATCACGAACGAATCCAAGTAAGGCATGAACACTCAGTTCATCAAATCCATAAAAGTTGCTGGGGCATTTGTCAACCTGAATGACATCACTAAGAACTCATAGTGCCCGTACCGAGTGTGGAAAGCTGTCTTAGGGACATTGGATGCCCTAATCCTTAACTGATGATAGCCAGATCTCAAGTCAATCTTCGAAAATACCTTAGCACCCTGAATTTGATCAAACAAATCATCAATCCTCAGCAATGGATACTTATCCTTGATCATAACCTTGTTCAACTGTCGGTAATCAACACACATTCTCATCGATCCATCCTTCTTCTTAACAAACAACACTGGCGCACCCCAAGGAGAAACACTCGGCCTAATGAAACCCTTATCAAGCAAGTCTTGCAACTGCTCTTTCAACTTTTTCAACTCAGGTGGGGCCATACAATACGGCAGGATAGAAATGGGCTAAGTGCTCGGAGCCAAATCAATGCAAAAGTCAATATTCCTGTCGAGTGACATACCCGACAGGTCTAAAGGGAAAACCTCAGGAAACTCACGGAAAACGGGTACATAATTAATAGAAGGAACCTCGGCACTAGAATCACGAACATATGCCAAATACGCCAAACACCCCTTATCGACCATACGCCGAGCCTTCACATAAGAAATAACACTACGGGCAGAATAACCAGGAGTCCCTCTCCACTCTAAACGAGGTAAACCTGGTAAGGCTAAGGTCACAGTCTTGGCATGACAGTCCAAGATAGTGAGGTAAGGTGATAACCAGTCCATCCCTAATATGATATCAAAATAGACCATGTCCAAAAGAAGCAAATCCACATGAGTCTCAAGACCTCCAATCACAACTATACAAGAATGATGGACTCGATCTACCACAATAGAGTCACCCACCGGTGTAGACACATATACAGGGGCACTCAAGGAATCACTAGGCATGACCAGATAAGGTGCAAAATAAGATGACACATAGGAGTACCCTAGATCAAATAAAATGGAAGCATCTCTGCCACAAGCTAGAATAGTACATGTGATAACTGCATCGGAAGCCTCAGCCTCAGGCCTGGCTGGAAGAGCGTAACATCGGGTCTGGGCCCTACCACCCTGGACTACCTCTCTAGGACGACCTGCAGCTGGCTGGCCTCCACCTTTAGTGGTCGTAGCTCCACCTCTAGTACCTCTACCTCCACCTATAGCACCTCTACCCCCACCTCTAGCTGGCTGAGCGGTCTGTGGAACACCCGGCGCCTGAACCATAGCATGAGAACACCTTCTGCTATGACTAAGTACCCACCAATCTCGGACAAGACCTCCTGATATGACTATACTCTCCACACTCAAAACATCCACCTAAGTGCTGCGGCTGAGGAAACTGAGACTGACACTGGCGACCTGAATGACCACCCTAAAAACTCTGGAGCGGCGGTGCACTGATAGGAGCTGATGGTGCACTATAGGGCTGCTGATCAAAATACTGCATGTGAGAACTACGGCCACCTGAAGCACCGTGAGAAACCTGAAGTGCTGACTAAAAGGGACTAGGAGGATGGCATCTACCATACGAATCCCTGCCTCCAAATGAGGCACCACTGAATCTGCCTGAATGACGGGGCCTCTTATCCGACCCATGAACACCTCCCTGTGACAGAACCATCTCCACTCTCCTGAACATATTGGCCGCCTCCTGGAAAGTAATCTCACTCCCAGTCTCCCTAGCCATCTGAAGACGAATCAGCTGAATAAGTCCATCAATGAACCTCCTCACCCCCTCTCTCTCTCTCTCTCTCTCTCTCTCTCGGTGGGAAGTATGACAAGAGAATGACGAGCCAAGTCGATGAATCTGGTCTCATACTGGGTAACAGTCATGGAACCCTGCTGGAGACGCTCAAACTGCCTCCGATAGGCCTCTCTCTGAGTGATGGGGAGAAACTTCTCTAGAACTAACTGAGTAAACTGCTCCCAAGTCAAAGCTGGTGATCCGGCTGGTCTAGCCAAATAGAAATCCCTCTACCAAATAGCATATCCAGACAAGCAAAAAGTGGCAAAATCGACCCCATTGGTCTCAACTATCCCCATGTTCCTGAGAACCTCATAACAGCTGTCTAGATAATCCTAGGGATCCTCGGTAGATGCACCGCTAAAAGTAGTAGTAAAGAGCTTGGTGAACCTATCCAACCTCCACAAGGCATCGGCAGACATAGCTGCTCCATCACCGGTCTGAGCTACCACACCCGGCTGAACTTCTCCAACTAGCTGAACTGCTAGAGTTTGAAACTGGGGAGCTACCTACTCCGGGGTGCGAGTAGCAGGAGTCTGGGATCCTCCTCCAGCCTGAGAGACGGCTGGTACTACAGGAAGCAAGCCTGCCCGGGTGACACTCTCCATATGGCCAACTACACGGTTCAGAGCATCCTGAAGTACTAGGGTAGCAATAAACCCCTCTGGGACCTGAGCTGGGCCCATCGGGACTGTTGGGGCTAGAATCTCATCATCAAAGTCAACCTAAGGCTCCGCTGCGGGTGTTGCTGCCCTAGGCTGAGCTCTGCCCCTACCTCAGTCTCTAGCACGGCCTCGACCTCTACCTCTCATATGAGCTGCTTCTGGGGGCTCGGGCTGCTGGTCAGTGGATGAGGAAGCACGTGTTCTCACCATCTGCGAAAGAACAGAGTAGAATTTCAATTAGCATTGAGAAACTAATCCACACGATAGGAAAGAATAAATGTGGAATGTTTCCTAACTCTGTAGAGACCTACGTAACCTAGAGCTCTGATACCAACTTTTTACGACCCGAATTTCCCACCCTCGGGAGTCGTGATGGCGCCTACTCATAGAAGATAGGCAAGCCACTAAACATAAATTTTTTTTAACTCTTCATTTTTAACCCTTTTTAACAATCTGAATTAACAGGTATCCAACATTTAGATATTAACGATAAATGAAATAAAGCGAAAGACTTAAACTAATATAATAACCAAGACCAGTACGATAATGACAACACACATCTCTACCCAAAATCCGGTGTCACAATATCACAGACGGACTAAGATTACTATAACAAATGTCTGAAAGAAATACAATCTGTCTCAAAATCTAATGAAAATAGAGTACATAATAAAGTAAAAGAGAACGCCGGGCCTGCGGACGCCTGTAGGACTACCTTGGGATCTCTGGCTGGACTAAAGGCAGGCTCCCCAAGTGCTACTGTCCAAAAACTGCTCCAAAATCTGCACATAGTGCAGAGTGTAGCATCAGCACAACCGACCCTATGTGCTGGTAAGTGCCTGGCCTAACCCCGGTGAGGTAGTGACGAGGCTAGGACCAGACTCCAGATAAAACTGTGCAGTTATATAATATACAGTGGAAAATAAACAGAAACCAATTAACATGGGAGGGGTACATGCTACGGGGGAAATATCGAATTCAGTAGAAACTTAAGAGAAATATGATAGAACAATTTAGGATTTACAACAAAACTATAATAACACTGTTGCGGCGCACAACCCGATCCCTATCGTTTAACACTGTTGCGACATGCAACCCGATCCATTTATATCACTGTTGCGGTGTGAAAACCGATCCAATATAACATTTTTTCTTCGTGCAATCCGATCCAACATAACATTGTTGCGGCGTGCAACCCGTTCCATATATAGTATTATTGCGGCGTGCAACCCGATCCAACATAACATTGTTGCGGCGTGCAACCCGTTCCATATATAGTATTGTAGCAGCGTTCAACCCGATCTAACATAACATTTATATACCTTTAGCAACAACCATACCAAGAGTCCCGGCAAGGGATCAACAATAAGCTACACTATCCCGGCAAGGGATTCAACAGTGAAAGTAAATACGTCCCGGCAAGGGAGAAACAGCTATAACCAATCTTAACCCAACTTCTACTCATCTCAGCTAACACCAATGCTCAATCATAAGTAATTTCCGCGGAAACAAACTTAATCCTTGCTCAGTATCGAGAATCATCAATTACAGCATCTGTAGTACTATTTAAGAACACAAAATAAATTACAATTTAAGACTCACGGTCATGCTCGACACCAACGTATAGATACTCGTCACCATGCCTATACATCGTACTCAACAAGAAGCAAATAGAAAATAGGACACAACTCCTAATCCCTCAAGCTAAGGTTAGACCGAACACTTACCTCGAACTTCCACGGCCAACTCAAGCCTCAAACACCGCCTTTCCTTTTGCATTTGACTCCAAATCAATTGTATCTAGATATAATTGACTTAATAACATCAATAAACGCTAAACAATCCAATTCCAATGCTTAATTATAACTTTCCCATCATTCTTCCCAAAAAGTCAAAAATTGACCCCGGGCCCGCTTGGTCAAAATACGAGGTTCGGACCAAAATCCTATCACCCATTCACCCACGAGCCCGAATATATATTTTGTTTTGAAATCCGACCCCAAAACGGGGTCAAATTCCCAAAAAATCAAAAAGCTCTAACTCTACCCAAATCTCTAATTTTCTACCCTTAATCTCATGTTTTAGGCCTAGAAATCTAGTGGGTGCTGATAAAAATGGAAGAAAACGAGCTTAGGATTACATACGTATGAAGCTATGATGAAGTTCCTCTTCAAAAATCGCCCAAGAGGTGTGGAGAAGATGAAGTTTATGAAAAATGGTGGAATTCCCATAATACATTCTGTTTTTGGAACTTAAAATAACTGTGCGAATTTGCTCTATGCGTTCGCGACTAGCTCATAGCGTTCGCGATGAGCTAGGCCTGAGAGACCTTCGCGTTTGCGGAAATGGGCTCGCATTCGCGGAGAACTAACTCCTCGAGCCTTCGCGTTCGTGTCCAGGTGGTCGCGTTCACGTAGGTATAATAACCCCCCTGCCCATGCTCATAAGCCATCACATTCGCGTATGCTGGGCCGCGTTCGCGAAGGGTATCCCCCCTTAGTCTCGCATTCGCGTCACCAGCTTTGCGTTCGCGAAGAAGAAATTAGGCACCTGGGAGATTTGCCTTATGCGTTCGCGAGTGTGCCCACGCGAACGCGAAGAGAAAAATCACTGGGCACTGAACAGCAAAAACCTACAACTTTTATGAGTTCAAAAACCTTCCGAAACACACCCTAGCCCTCGAGTCTCCAAACCAAACATACGTACTAACTCAAAAACATCATATGAACTTATCCGTGCGATCAAATCGCTAAATTAACCCTTTAAACAATGAATTAAACCTCAAAATCAATGAAATATTTCAAAACTTCTTAAAACATCAAATTTTGCATTTAAGGTCCGAATCACGTCAAACGGATTTCGTTTCTTACCAAACTTCACAGAATTATCTTAAATCACATATAAGACCTGTACCGGTCGTCGGAATCAAAATACAGGCCCGATACCAACATGTTCTAATCAAAATTCATTTCCAAATCCTTTAAACAATTTTAGAAAATAATTTTCTTTAAAAAATTCATTTCTTAGGCTTGGGACCTCGGAATTCGATTCCGCGCATACGCCCAAGTCCCATATTTTCCTACGGACCCTCCGGGACTGTCAAATTACGGGTCCGAGCCCGTTTATTCAAAATGTTGACCGAAGTCAAATTAATTCATTTTATAGTCAAAATTTATCATTTTTCACAGATTTTCACATATAAGCTATCCGGTTACGCGCCCGGACTGCGCACGCAAATCGAGGTAATACTAAAAGAGGTTTTTGAGGTCTCGGAACGTAAAATTCAATTTAAAAATAAGTGATGACCTTTGGGTCATCACATAAGAAAAACACTTAAATTATTATTTGGATTGACACACTAACGACAATACTTGTCTCAACAAATATAACTTCAAAAATCAAATTAGTTCATGGTTTATTTCACTGTAAAAGTGCATTAAGCTGTTTTAACTTTTTTTATTAGTTGTTGGATATTGATCTTCATTCTTTCTTTTTCTCTTCTTTTTATGTATTGTTGCAAATTTATCTTCGTCCACAACTGCAATTGCATCAATATTTACAAGTTCACTTGAGTAATTAAACTCCTTAATTTTTTAGTTATCTTATCAATCGTGATAAGGAAAGTTATTTTTTAATCTTTATTTAACACTAACTTGTGATAGTACTTAGGTTCTTCCAATCGCATCATTCAAAAAATCTTATATTAGAAGTTAATTTATGTTTAGAATTTTTTTATTCAACTTTTAATTTAAATAATTTTAAACTATTAATAACTAAAAATTTAAATAAATAATTTATTGACCTTCTTAGAGTTTAAGTGAATGTCCTCTTCAATATTGCAACCTAATAAACAATTTACAACATAAAAAAGTATAATACAGATTTACCATTCTCCATCGTAAACTTCAAACCTTAAATAATATTTAGAACACGTAGATAAACAAATTCATAACTCTTTTTTTTTATGAAATAAATAAAATGCATCTTACCTTCAATATTTTCTATGTTATAATTGCGACTATAAAAATCTGATTATCTCACACCACTCCCGCCTTGATTATGAAAAACGTTCATGAAAGCCTCTTTATTCTTTTAGAATACTGTACTTAATGTCACTGCAAGAAACTTCTCTGGTGATGCTTCGCCAAACAATGAAAGCCATCTAGATTCTAGAACTCAAATTTGTATACATCTCATGAATATATGAACACCAAAATCAAGTCTTCCACCAGAAAGGACAAATGTATTCTATCACCTTGAACGTGACTTCAATATGTTAAGAATATCAAGTACTTCCTCTATTTTATTATTTTTTATGTGCATATAGTTTTGATAATCAATTTTGGCAATGTTCAATATAATATCATACATAAGTTATTTGCTTTTTTTGAGAAAAATTTATGTTCTTAACAAAATACTCGAAGAATACTGTATGTTAATTGTTCCATATAAAAATTCGTGTAACTCTTTTTTATTCCTATATTTATTTAGGTAAAAGTACAACACATGAGATGGAGGAAATATTTGTTGAAGTAGGTGACTTTTCAAAAAGAAATTTTGTAAGAACACAAATTGAGATGAAATGAGTAATAACAATTCAATATGTGCGACTAATAACAACTTACGAATGTTAGTAATTAAGATGAAACGAGTAATAACAATTCAATATGCGCGACTAACAACAACTTAGTCTTGATGATGGCATCACGATCGTATCCAGACACCATAGCCTTCTCTGGAAGAGCATCACATCAATAAAGACAAAATTTGTCCAAATGATGGCTTTTAAAGTTGGGGTCTTGAAGCGTCCGCTCGGCAACTTTGTTGAATAGGTGGCTTCTGTCAATTATATACTAAATGACACCATTTAATATATTAATTATTTGAATATTAATTTTATTTAGAAGGACATTTTGATAATTTAACTTTTAGTTGTTAATACGAATAAACACAACTTTCCAGAAAAGCCACTTAAATCAAAATATTTTTTCCTTTTTAAATTTCTAATATATTATATATTCTTAAATATTTTTAGAAGTAGAATATTTAGGTAATGAGAAGGGCATTTTAGTAATTCAACTTCTAACTTTAGGGGTTCATGCTTTTAATATAACTAGTTTCTATGAACGTGCGTTGCACGTTAAAAGTTGTACGTAATGGTTTTGGCAATTCTTTTATGAAAGAACATGAAATATAAGTAATCAGAGAATTATACAGAATACAACAGTTATTTAAATGTCGAAAAATATCACTACATTAACATAAGACGTGAATTCAAAATGATTGGACATCATTATCTGAATCTATAAAAACGATCAATTTAGTCATGTTAGTTAGATAATATTATTATATACTTATAGTTTGTTGTAAATATTGATATTCCTTTTAAATATGCAGTAATATAATTGTCCGTGCGAAAAAATATGTTGTGATAGATGCAGTTCAACATTTGAAATTGTTCCCCCTTGTACTTTATTTATTGTCATTGCAAAACACAAGCGTACAAAAAATTATTTTTCGATAAATTTGAAAGGATATTCTTCATTTTCAAGAGGCGAAAGCTGAATTCTGGGGATGAACGCATGCTTGAAAGTATATTGACCTATTAGGATTTCTGCATGTATAACATTGTTGTGAAAACTTCTACATATTATTCATATACTATTACATAAACTATTTGACAGATCTAAGTGCATTGTTGTTGTCGATGTTGATATCTCTCTTGAAAGTGCAACATATAGTTATTCGTGGAAGAAAACATATTGTTATAAATGTAGTCCAATATTTAGGATGTTTGTCCTTGTGCTTTATTTAAATAACTACAAACATAAACATACTAAAAATTATTTTCACATAAATTTAAAAGGATATTCTTTAGTTTCGGAAGATGAAAGTTGATTTGGGGATAAACACATACTTAAAAGCACATTGACAGTATCATAAGTTCTGCATGTATGACTTTATTATCATATATATATATATATGGTGACACTAATATACGTAAGAAATAATGAACTTGACAACAAACATGTACGGTAGACGATTATTTGGTATTAAAGCATTTAAGCATTCTTCTTGGTAGTAATTATTGGTATCATCAATCTTTTGCTGAGTTAAAACTGAAAAATATTTTATTTTTACCATAAAACTTATCAATCAACCTTTTATTTTATTTGATCAACATATTTATTTTTGCTAGCTAAGATAGTTCTTTAATTTCTATCATGTAATTTGCACAAATTGTGTTTAATCTAATGATAGACATATTTTCCTTATTAAATGCATTACTATTACCATTAGGTTGATAACTATAACGACCTGACCGGTCGTTTCAATCTCTAGCGCATCGTTCAGCAGTTTGAGGCCATGAACAGCTTCACTTCAGGTATTATGACTTGTACGCATGGTCGAAATTGAATTTTGGGAAGTTCGGAGTTGATTTGGAAAGAAAATCCTCATTTCGGAATGTGACGACCCGACCGGTCATCTTATGAATTAACTCACCGATCCCCTGTCAACTTCTTTCCCCAAGTTTATTTCTACTATTTTAATTTGCCGGGATGTTTGGTTTTGAGTTTCAGAGAGTTTTGGGACACTTAGTCCCCAAATGAGAGTTTAAGTGTTGGAAAGTTGACCGTAGTTTAAAAAGTATGAATACGGCCTCGAGATGGAAATCCGATGGTTCTGTTAGCTCCATTGGGTGATTTCAGGCTTAGGGGCGTGTTCGGATTGTGTTTTGGAGATCCGTAGCTAATTTAGGCTTGAAATGCCGAAAGTTGAATTTTTGAAGTTCCGGTCCGATAGTGAGATTTTGATCCGAGGGTCGGAATGGAATTCAGGATGTTGAAATAGATTTGTAGTGTTGAACGTGACATGTACGCAAAATTTCACATCATTCAGACGAGGTTTGATAGACTTTTTGATCGGAAGCGTATTTTGAGAATTTTGGAGTTCTTAGGCTTAAATCCATGGTTAAATTGAGGTTTCGATATTGTTTTAGGTGTTATAAGGATTGGTACAAGTTTGGATAGTTATTTGTGACTTGTTGGTGCTTTTGGTTGAGGTCCAGGAGGTCTCGGGATGAATTCAGATGGTTGACAGAAAGATTTTTGAATTTAAGTTGCAGCTTCAGCTGCTGGTTCTGTCAGAACCGCACCTGCGGTTTGGGTTCCGTAGGTGCGGCGCCGCAGAAGTGGCTCAGTGTCCGCAGAAGAGGAAATTAGGGACTTCTTCAGGAATCGCAGAAGCAGCGGTATTTCCGCAGAAGCGGTACCGCATATGCGGATTGGGAGTCGCAGATGCGGAAATTGGCCATTAAGTGAAAAGTCGCAGATGCGACATTAGTTCCACAGAAGCGGGACCGCAGATGCAGTCCCTTGACCGCAGATACGGAAATAGCTGGGCAGAAATATGAAATTTCGAGGGTTTAGTTTCAAAAGTTGGAAATTCGATTTGGAGCTCGGGAGAGGGCGATTTTGAGAGGAAATTTAAGAGGAGATCATTGGTTAACGATTCTTTAACCCTTTCTAGTTATATTCCATCAATCTATAGTTAGTTTCATCATTTAATTTCGGATTAGAGATGAAAATTGGGAAAAAATTGGAAGAAAGTTCTTAGACCTAGAATTCGACTTTTGATTGGGAATTTGACGTTAGATTTGGATAATTTTGGTATGCATGAACCCGTGAGAGCATGAGGATTTTGAAAATATATATTTTACCAAATTCCGAAACGTGAACCCGAGGGGCGTTTTGGTTATTTTACATAATTTCGCGTATTAGCTTAGAATTTAATTGTAGAATTAGTTACTTGGAGTGTTATTTACATTATGCAATTGAATTGAATAGATTTGGGCCATTTAGAGTCAAGTACTCGTGGCAAGAACGTAGTCTCGGGTTGATTTTTGAGCTAGTTTGAGGTAAGTGGCTTGTCTAACCTTGTGTGGGGGACTTCCCCCTTTGGATTGGTATATTTGGTAATTGAAATGCCTTGTACGTGAGGTGACGAGTGCGTACTTGTGCTAATTGTTGGAAATCCGATTTTCTTTAAGCAATTACTAGTATGTTTCCTTTCCTGTTTCTATTACTTGCACTATTAAGCCAGTTGTTAGCTTAGAAAAGCATGTCTAAGTGACTTAACTGCTTTACTTACTCAAATTGCCTTACCTGAATTCTATGCAGCATGCTAGACTAGAATCACTTGTTGCCTTGATATGAAATTTTGCTATTTCTTTATATTTTCCTGTTGCTGCTGTGTATTTATTTTGGGATTACGGATGTGGGATTCCGGTAGCTCCCCCCTTGTCTGTTTATTTTGGGACTATGGATGTGGGATTCCGGTAGCTCCCCCTTATCTATTTATTTTGGGACTACGGATGTGGGATTCCGGTAGATCCCCCTGCACAATTATATTGAACTATGGGAATGCACCCGGTAGATTCCCCCAGTACTAGGTATTTACATTTGGGACTACGAAATGGGATTTCAGTAGATCCCCGCGCACTATGAGTTGGACTACGGGAAAGGATCCCGGGAGATCCATTGGATATGTACATATGGGACTACGGGACGGTATCCTGGGAGATCCCCGATTTGTTATTATTGGTGCTGAGCTGTATTTCCTTTCCGTGCATACCTTGTTTCTGTATAGTTGTTGTTGTCCTGTACATCCTGTGTTATTTTACTGCTGTACTTATTTATACTGTTCTGTTCTATACTGTTGACCTTATTATTTTATTTAATCTCAGTAGGGCCCTGACCTTCCTCGTTACTACCCAACCGAGGTTAGACTTGGCACTTACTAAGTACTGCTGTGGTGTACTCATGCCCCTCCTGCGCATGTTTTTCGTGTGCAGATCCAGGTACCACTACTCAGGCCTACCATTCTTGAGGAAGGCGACTGCTCTAGAGACTTCGAGGTACATCTGCCGCATCCGCAGACCGAGAAGTCCCTTTCTATTCTAGCTGTTAAACATTTCCCTTCCGTATTTTCTTCTTGTTAGATATTCTGGAGTTATATTGTTAGATATTCCAAAGGCTTGTGTTTCTGTGAGTTTCCGGGTTTTGGGATAATATACTTGGTTTTGAGAATGTTGCGTTGTATATGCCGAGCGGCATTATAACTATTGTTTCCATTCAGTTATTTTGGTTTTGATTATTTCTTCTGCAAGTTTCATTTATGTTCCGCATTTTTTTGGCTTACCTAGTCGTAGAGACTAGATGTCGTCACGACAGTTCACGGAGGGCGAACTGAGGTTGTGACACGGAAGCTCTAAGTTGAAAGAATTGACTAAGATTGGATTTTTGAGTAAAGGACTTCGGAATCGGGATTCGAAGGTTCCAGCAGGTTCGTATGATGATTTCGGACTTGGGCGTATGTCCGGATCGGGTTTTGGAAGACCCAGAAATGTTTCGGCACCTATTGTGGAAGTTAGCATTTTTGGAAGAATTTCATAAGTTTGGGTTGAAGTGCATTTCAGAGTTATCAATGTTTGTTTGGGATTCCGAGTCTAGGAATAACTCTATATGGTGATTGTGGTATTGGGAGCGCGCTTAGAAGTGAATTCGGAGGTCCGGGGGTTATTTTGGAATCATTTGGCTAAAGATAGAAATTTGAAGTTTTAGAGGAGTTTGACCGGAAGTGGAATTTTTGATATCAGAGTTGGAATCCAATTTTGGAAGTTGGAGTAGGTCCGTAATGTCGAATGTGACTTGTGTGCAAAATTTGAGATCAATTGGATGTGATTTGATAGGTTTTGACATCAAATGTAGAAGTTTGAAGTTCTAAAGTTCATTAATCTTGAATTGGGGTGCGATTCATGATTTCGATGTTGTTTGATGTGATTTGAGGCCTGGAGCAGGTCCATGTTATGTTATGGAACTGGTTTGTGTGATTGGACGGGGCCTCGGGAGCCTCGGGTGTGTTTCAGGGTTGTTTCAGATCATTTCGGGCTATTTTGAAATAGCTGTTGCTGGTGTTTGGTGTTGTTCTTTGCGTTCGAGAGGATACTCTCGCGTTCGCGAAGAAGGATTTGGCTTCAGGGACTCTGTTTTTCGCATTCACGAAGAGATCCTCGCGTTCGCGAAGGAAATCTCTGTTGCACAGGTCTGACTTCGAAAGCTCATATCTCGCAATCTATAAGTAGTTTGGAGATGATCCAAAAATAAAAGTTGTAGCTCTTTGTGTATAGTTTTCATAAAATTAAACCATTTAGCATTTGGATTTGTGTACCAAAGGTTATGGCTGATATACAACAGGCTGTCCGGGAAGATGAAGAAGAAATTTGTGTTGCACAGGGCTGATTTTGGCAGCTTATATCTCAAAATCTATAAGGAATTGGGAGATGACCAAAACATAAAAGTTGTAGATCTTAGTGTATAGTTTTCAAAAAATTAAACCATTTATTATTTGAAGTTTTGTACAAAAATTTATGGCAATTATACTAGAGGCTATCTGAGAAGAGTTTGGAAAATGGTTTTGGGAATTTTCTTCTTCGCGAACGCGAAGAAGAGTCGTCTGGGAAGTGTATAAGTGTAAAGAAATGGGTTTGTCTTATTTTAACTCATTTCCTTCATGGGAGCCGACCTAGGAGCGATTTTGGAGCTCCATTTTCGTCATCCATGTCAAGGTAAGTGATTCCCACCTATTGCAAGTTAATTACTTGGATTATATCTAGATCTTAACATGGAAAATCTTGTATATTAGTAGAAATTTTGGGATTTTGAAAAAAACCTAGGAAATTTATATTCTTGGATTTTGACCATGATTTTTGGATATGAAATTGAGAGCCAATTATATATTTGAGTTCGTGAGGTTGTGGGTAAACTTTATCTTCGAAAAATTTCGGAATCCGATCACGTGGGCCCGAGGGTAATTTTGTCAACTTTTCGAGCGGAGTTGGAATTTTATATAAATTGAATTGTTATGAGTATTAGGGTGTATTTTCATTAGTTTGCCCGTTATTTGGCTAGTTTTGGAGTGTTGGGGCATCGGTTTGAGTTGTCGGAAGGGGCTTGGAAGCTGGTTATTGGACTTCGGAGTGAGGTAAGTCTCCTTTCTAACCTTGTAAGAGGGAATTGTCTCCATAGGTGAAATAATTGGTTACGTGCTCCTATTTGTGGGGGCTACGTACGCACGAGGTGACGAGAGTCCATGCGTAGCTACTAATATGCTTAAGTCGGGGTAGTCTAGGACCCAAAAGCATGTTATACCTGAAATATTTGTAATCTTATTAACAACTGAAATTGCCTAAATCATATCGAATTAGTAAAAGAATTTCTAAAAAGGGTTAAACCTCATTTTCTTAAATTGTTAAAAGAGAATTGACTTTTCCTTGGATAAATGTTTCTTGATGAATTCTTAATTTACTGTTTGAATGTATGCATCTATGAGTACCTGCGTCGCATGTATGAATCGCGAGCGGGGTAATAGATGCATCTATTGTTCGCGCCATTTGACTCTCTGACAGTGCATAGTTTAAATATTTATTGGATCGGGTCGTATGACCTCGACATGATTTGCGCATGCTTGTAATTCTTTCTTGAGATTTACAAATTGATATTGCCTCCATGGTCTGAGATAAATTGATAAATAATGGATTATGAATTTGGAGACTTCTAAATATAAAAAGGAATGTTTACTTGTTTTTTGACTTACTTGAGTTTACTGCCGTTTTTAATAAATTCATGATTATTCGCGTTGTTAATATATTATTATTGGACCACTAGTAAGTGTCGAAGTCGACCTCTCGTCTCTACTTCTTCGAGATTAGACAAGATACTTCCTAGGTACACGTTGTTTTTGTACTCATACTGGCCTAGTTGGGCGCAGCGGCATGGTTGATACGGAGACTTAGGTGGGCTGCACCTCTCGAGACAACCTACAACCAGCAGAGTCTCCTTCAGAGTATTGTACTGTATTTTCTTTTCTGTCTAATTTGTATTCCGGACAATTGTTGTATTACATTATTTCCTAGAAATTGTTCATGCACTTGTGACACCGGGTCTTGGATAATTATGGGGTATTCTGTATTAACTTCTAAATATTCTTTTATTTATTTTGTAAAGATTATCTTTTACTAGCCAAATTGAAGGAAAATCATAGTTTTCACAATTATTTAAACGAGAATTTAATTAAGTATTTATGGTTGGCTTTCCTGACAGCGGTGTCCGGCGCCATCACGACCCTTAGTGGTTTTTGGGTCGTGACAATAACCAAGTGTTCTAGAAGAACCAAATCATCTTTTATTGGATGCTGACGAGGCCAATGCGTATAAGATCTTGCTACTCGTGCTCTGTCAAATTCTAGTATAGTTTATGATATCGTCCCACAGAGATTGGAGAATCTAGCTACAAACTTATAATATTCTTACTACTATTTGAGAGAATCAAATTGATAAAATATTTTTTGTTGACAATTTAAATTGCTTAAGTTGAAATAAAATAACTTTCGGAAGATTTATATTTAAAGAGAGTTGGGAATCATTGAATTCACTTGATAGCGTGATAATAATAAAATCATAGCTTCACATGTATTTCTCTTAGGAACAACTGTTTATTCCTAATACAATTATATTTTGCTCACTAAGAAATAATCAAATAATAACACTCCGCGAGGTTATGTAAATCAATTGATATATGACTCGTGACGATTAAACTAAAATAATTTTCTTGCCTGAATTGTGCTAAAAGATAGCAAAAACCTCTTGTGATTACTTTTTATTAAAGATCAATAATCTTGCCAACTACAACTCCTCCGTGAGAATTAGAATGGAAGTAAGCAAGATTACATACTTGGAATGATAGCTTAAAAAGAATTACTCTCACTCTATTATTTTACCCAATAATTATCGTATATTAATTTTGCTTCGTAAGAATTACAAAATTGACATACAACTAACTTTGGAGAATAAATAGATAGAAGTGATAATAATTAATTAAAACTAATATTCCAACACAATATAGAAATATAATTAGAACGTTTCAGGTCAAGCATGTAGTAAAATTGAGATTAATATTATAACGTTACCGAGCTTCATCAACTATCCCAACAAAAGAGATTACTCAATTATGGAGCCTTCAAATCTCACAAAGAAAGATATTCTTAAAATACTATCAACACTCTTAGAAAATTCAAAAATTACAAGAGGAAAGTGAAAGAGATAAAGAAAGAAGTAAAGACCAAAGCTAGAGAAAAGTTGCTAATTAGGCACATATGATCTTCCCCCATTCACAATACAAATATGATATCCTTTTTATAGAAATCAAATCTCATAAGGTGCCACGATGCCTCGTGGTTCTTTTGCCATGATGCGCCATGCTTCTATTGCCATGATGCATCGTGATCTCTTTTTATTCCTTTGTTTGTTTTATCATGATATTTTTATTTCCTGCAAAATACTATTAGAAAATACAGATAATTAACATATTATATATATATATATATATATATATATATATATATTATTTAAAATAATTTATTTTTAAGTATATAATATATGAAATATTGTATAGTCATCAAACTCTCCCGCACTTGAATCCTTGCTCGTCCTCGAGGCAATGATTTTATTAATAATTATTGTTTCTTGTAAAGTAGAAAAGTAAAAAATAAAATTTCACATAAAATTCAAAACCTATAAGTTTTTCAAGTCGCCAAATCTATACCTTTTTTCTGCTTCTGCTTTTATCTGCCAAAAACTTTCAACTCCTCTTTTGATAAACCTTTTGAGATTGATAACATTATGATTACAATTTCGAGTTTCTCAAATTTTGTCCATAAGCTTGTGTGACGACCTGGCCAGTCGTCTCATGAGTTACCGCTCCGTTTTCCCCATTTCTGCTTCTTTATGCTTTGTTTATCCGTGTTATGGGGTATCGGGTTGGTCGGATCGAGTTTGAAAAGGATTTGATAAGGTTTGAGACACTTAGTCTCTTTAGAGTGAGTTTAAGTTGGAAAATTCAACTGGATGTTGACTTATGTGTTAGAGGGCTCGGATGTGAGTTTCGGTACTTCGGTTAGCTTCGGGAGGTGTGTGATGACCCGGCCAATCGTCTCATGAGTTACCGCTTCGTTTCCCCTATTTCAGCTTCTTTATGCTTCGTTATCCGTGTTTTTGTGGTATCGGGTTGGTCGGATCGAGCCCGGAATGAGTTTGGTGAAGTTTGAGACACTTAGTCTCTTTTAAGAAGGCTTAAGTTGAAAAAGTCAACCGGATGTTGACTTATGTGTTAGAAGGCTCGGGAGTGAGTTCTGATGGTTCGGTTAGCTTCGGGAGGTGATTTGTGACTTAGGAGTATGATCGGGATGGGTTTTGGAGGTTCGGAGTAGAATTAGGCTTGAATTAGCGAAGTTGATATTTTGGCGATTTTCGGTTGTTAGGCGAAATTTTGATATAGGGGTCGGAATGGAATTCTGAGAGTTGCAGTAGCTTCGTCATGTAATTTGGGATGTGTGTGTAAAGATTTAGGTCATTCAGACGTGGTTTGGTTGGATTTTTGATCAAAAGCGTATTTCGGAAGATTTTTGAAACTTAGGCTTAAATTCGATGTGATTTGGTAGACTTGATGTTGTTTGAGGTGTTTTGATGATTGAGACAAGTTTGAATAAGGTATTGGGTTATGTGTGTGCTTTTGGTTGAGGTCTCGGGGGATCTCGGGGTGATTTCGGATGGTTAGCGGGAAAATTTGAATTTGGAAGATTGCAGAAAATATTGCTACTTCTGGTATTTTCGCACCTGCGGTTTGGGGACCGCAGGTGTGGCGCCGCATAACCGGAGAGTTGGCCACAAAAGCAAAAATTTGGACAGGTGTGCAGATACCGCAGAAGCGGTCAAGTAGCCGCAGATGCGGAAGTCCTATCACAAATGCAATTTTGTGTTTTAAGTGAAGGACCGCAGAAGCAGTGGTTTGGCTGCATATGCGGTACCGCAGAAGCGGGCATTGTACCTCAGATGCAGAAAGGCCTGGGCAAATGAATTAAAAGAGCCCTTCGCGAATTTTGGGTTATTTCACCATTTTTGACTTCGGCTTGAGAGCTTTTGGACGATTTGGAAGAGAGATTTCAAGGGAACTTCGTTAAGGTAAGGATTTTGAACCTAGAACACATTTCTATGATAGAACTTCATGGATTAAGGTTGTAATTAAAGGAATTAAAAGGTTAAAATTGGGAAAACTATGGCTTGAGAACTTAGGCCTTTAATTGTGGATTTGAAGGACCATTTGGGGTCGGATTTAAGAACTTTTGATATGTATGAACTCGTGGGGAGATAAGGAATCTATTGATGTGAAAATTTCTGATTTTCGAGAAGTGGGCCTAGGGGTCAGGTTTTGGTAATTTCGGGATTTGTGCCCTTTGTTGATTGTTTTTGCTTGGGCTTTGTTCCCTTAGCATATGTTGACGTACTCGTTCTAATTTTGGATAGATTCGACGCATGTGAAGGCCGATTCGAGGGGCAAAGGCATCGCGAGCTAGGGATTTAGCTGGTTTGAGGTGAGTAATGATTGTAAATGATGCTCTGAAGGTTTGAAACCCCGGATTTGCACATCGTAGTGCTATATTGAGGTGAGACACACGCTCGATGACGAGCGTGGGGTCGTGCAATATTGGGGATTGTGACTTGTTCTGTCCCGATTGATGATTTTACTGCATATTTGACTGAAACTTATTTGCCATCATCATGATTTGGGCTTATTGTTATATTTGGGCTTTGTGCCAACTATTTGAATCCTTCGGGGATTTTTATTACTATTTCCTCACTATTTTGACTTATTACTTGAACTCAGTCATGTTATTTTCCACTGTTTTACTACTCAGCCATTTTTACTCAGTTTTGAGACTTAAATGATATTTTTAAATAAGGTTTTGGGCTGAGAAATATTGTTTTACTATTGCCCGAGGGGCTTGTGATGATTTTTGGACTAAGTAAGGTCGAGGGCCTAGTTGTGAGGATACATTGATACTAATATGAGGCCGAGGGCCTGAGATACATAAATATGCCACGAGGTAGCTTGATTGATATGAGGCTGAGGACCTAGATTTGATGCCACGAGATGACTTGATATTGCGCTTAGGCCGTAAGGGTCCCCTCCCGGAGTCTGTACACCCCTAGTGAGCGCGGGTACCCATTGTGATGTGAGATTGAGCCCGAGAGGCTGATATTGTTCTAAGATTGAGCCCAAGGGGCTGGTACTGTTTTGAGATGTTGCTCGGGGGGCGGATTCGTTGATATTGTGCTCGAGGGGCAAACTTCTATTTGTTTACTTACCTGTCAATTACTTGCTTTACTTGTTGAAAAGGGATTTTACTTGACTCTTCGTTGTTTTACTGTTTTATGTGATTTTTTTACTGTTTCAGCATAGAATGCCTTGTCTTTTACGTGTTTTCTTACTTTCATTCGTTATTTACATTTGTTACTCACTGAGTTGGAGTACTCACTTTACTCCCTGCACCCTGTGTGCAGATTCAGGCATAGCTGGTACCGCTCCTGAGTGCTGATTCCTCTAGTTCCAAGAAGTTTTCGGAGACTACGAGGTAGCTGTTGACGTCCGCAGCCCCGTGTCTCTACTTCTCTCATTTCTGTTTACTTTCAAACACTTGTAGTAGTTTATGACTTTAGCAGACTAATATTATGGTTTAGAGATGCGCGTGACTTGTGACACCCCGGTTAGGGCTGTGTCGGGTTGGACTTTTCTCATTGCTATTGATATTTCTGCTATTTAGTATTGTTTAAATCATGTTTAGACTATTTTTATGTTGATTAACTGCTTTAAAAGTTGAGTTGGATTGAACTGGATGACCTTGTCTTCACGAGAGGCGCCATCACGACCGGATTCGGTGTTAGGGTCGTGACAAGTTGGTATTAGAGCCTAGGTTACATAGGTTTCACGAGTCATGAGTAGGTTTAGTAGAGTCTCGCGGATCGGTACAGAGACGTCTGTATTTATCCATGAGAGGCTGCAGAACCTTTAGGAAAACTTCACATTCTTGAAATTCTTGTCGTGCGAACTTGTTGATCCGAGTACTAAACTTATGTTATTCCATTCTCTCACAGATGGTGAGGACACGCGCTACCGAGCGGGGTAGATGACCACCAGTGCCACCAGCTGAGACCACTAGAGGCCGAGGACGCAGTAATGGCAGAGGTAGAGCAGCGAGGGCAGCACCCGTTGATCCATTAGCTGCCCCAGCTCAGAATCAGGCTCCAGCTATGGATGCTCCAGCAGCACCAGTTCAGGCACCAGCTATGCCCATTGTGATTCCGGGTCTTTAGGAGGCCTTAGCACAGATCTTATCAGTTTGCACTGGCCTAGCTCAGGCGGTTTCAGCCACTACGGCCTCAGCTACTTCACAGGCCGGGGGGAGGCAATCAGACTCCTGCTGCTCGCACACCTGAGCAGGTAGTGCAGGGACTTCAGATGCCGGGGGTGCATCCAACCCAGCCGGTCGCAGCTGCTCAGGACTATGTGGTTCCTGTCATGCTGGAGGATGAGCAGCGTATATTGGAGAGGTTTGGTAGATTACAGCCCCCGACCTTCAGTGGCACAGAGGGCGAGGATGCCCAGGGTTTTCTGGATAAGTGTTAGAGGATGCTTCGTACTGCCGGTACTCTGGAGACCAGCGGGGTTTGTTTTACCACCTATCAGTTTTCAGGAGCTACTTTTACTTGGTAGGAGGATTTTGAGAGGCGTAGGCCTGTTGGTGTAGCACCCTTTTCCTGGCAGCAGTTCTCCGTTCTCTTCCTGGAGAAGTATGTGCCAGTCCCGCAGAGAGGAGCTGCATAGGCAGTTTGAGTGGCTGCGACAGGGGGATATGACTGTGTCACAGTATGAGTTGAGGTTTTCTAACTTGGCTCGTCATGCCATCTGGATGGTTCCGACGGATCGAGAGAGGATCAGGAGATTTGTTGATGGTCTTACTTATTATCTCCGTATTCTTATGACCAGAGAGAGGGTAACTGGTGCTACCTTCAAGGAGGTTATTGATATCGCTCGTGAGATTGAGACTGTTCACCGTCAGGAGCGAGAGGAGAGGGAGGCCAAGAGGCCTCGAGGATCTGGCAGCTATAGTGGTGCTCCTTCGAGGGGCCAGTTTCAGCATAGCAGAGGTCGTTCATCCAGGCCCGCTCAGTCAGCTCGCCCAGGTTATCATGGGGCATTTTTGGGTCATGGTTATCATGGATCTCAGCAGGGCCAGTCATCACTCAGCGCCCTTCCAGCCTAAAGTTCATCTCGTGCTCCATCGGTTCAGGGTTCTTCTATGCTGAGTGCATCTGCTAATCACTTTGGTACGAGGGGTTCCCTTCAGTCCCCCTCTCCAGCACCTGGGAGTTGTTATGAGTGTGGCGAGATGGGCCACATGTGGAGGCAGTGCCCTCGTCGGGTTGCTAGTTCATCCCAGTAGAGGGGCCAGTCATCGACTTCAATGCCAGTCTCTTCATCACCACCTTCTCATCCAGCTAGTGGTAGAGGTCAGTCAGCCAAGGGTCGCCCCAGAGGTGGAGGTCGATCGGGGGGAAGTCAGGCTCATTTCTATGCACTCCCAAGCAGACCTGATGCTATTGCTTTAGATGTTGTTATTACAGGTATAGTTTCAGTATGTCATAGAGATGCCTCTGTATTATTTGATCCCGGTTCCACCTTTTCCTATGTGTCATCATACTTTGCTCGTTATTTGGGTACGTCCCGTGAGTTTCTTGCTTTACATGTTCATGTATCTACCCCGGTGGGCGATACTGTTATCGTAGACCGTGTGTACCGGTCATGTGTGGTGACTATTGGGGGTCTGGAGACCCAAGTGGATCTATTACTATTGAGCATTGTGGATTTTGATGTCATTTTGGGCATGGATTGGTTATCTCCATGTCGTGCTATTCTAGACTGTTATGCTAAGACAGTCACATTGGCTATGCCGTGTGACTGATTATGTTCCTAGTAGAGTGATCTCTTTCTTGAAAGCCCAACATATGGTTGGGAAGGGTTGTCTTTCATACCTAGCGTTTGTGAGGGATGTCGGAGCTGAGACTCCCAGTATTAATTCTGTTCCAGTTGTGAGGGATTTTCCCGATGTGTTTCCTGCAGACCTGCTGGGCATGCCATCGGACAGGGATATTGATTTTGGTATTGACTTGGTGCCGGGCACTCATCCCATTTCTATTCCGCCGTATCGTATGGCACCATCGGAGTTGAAGGAATTGAAGGAGCAACTTCAGGAGCTCCTAGATAAGGGGTTCATTCGGCCTAGTGTGTCACCTTGGGGTGCGCCGGTACATTTTGCCTCGCATTGATGATTTATTCGACCAGATTCAGGGAGCGAGGGTGTTCTCCAAGATTGATCTCTATTCAGGCTATCACCAGTTGAAGATCACGGATTTGGATATTCTTAAGACAGCTTTCAGGACCCGATATGGTCATTATGAGTTCTTGGTGATGTCTTTTGGGCTAACCAATGCCCCAACAGAGTTCATACATTTGATGAATAATGTGTTCTAGCCTTATCTCGATTCGTTTGTCATAGTCTTCATTGATGATATTCTTGTGTACTCACATAGTCTGGAGGAGCATGCAGAGCATTTGAGAGTCGTGTTGCAGAGATTGCGGGAGAAGAAGCTTTATGCAAAATTCTCCAAGTGTGAGTTTTGGCTCAGTTTAGTGGCTTTCTTAGGGCACGTGGTGTCCAACGAGGGTATTCAGGTTGATTCGAAGAAGATAGAGGCGGTTCAGAGTTGGCCCAGACTGTCCTCAGTCATATAGATTCACAGCTTTCTTGGTTTGGCAGGCTATTATCGCCATTTTGTTCAGGGATTCTCATCTATCGCATCGCCCTTGACCAAGTTGACTCAGAAAGGTGCTCCATTTGTATGGTTGGACGAGTGTGAGGAGAGCTTTTAGAAGCTTAAGATAGTTTTGACCACAACTCCAGTGTTGGTCTTGCCATCAGCTTCAGGTTCATATATCGTGTATTGTGATGCTTCTAGGGTTGGGATTGGCTATGTATTGATGCAGGAGGTTAGAATTATTGCTTATGTTTCTCGTCAGTTGAAGCCCCATGAGAAGAAATACCCCATTCATGATTTGGAGTTGGCTGCCATAGTTCATGCATTGAAGATTTGGAGGCACTACTTGTATGGCGTATCTTGTGAGGTGTTCACTGATCATCGTAGTCTTCAGCATTTGTTCAAGCAAAAAGATCTTAATTTGAGGCAGCGGAGATGGTTGGAGTTGCTTAAGGATTATGATATCACTATATTGTATCATCCGGGAAAGGCCAACATGGTGGCCGATGCTTTGAGCCGAAAGGCAGTGAGTATGGGGAGTTTGGCATATATCCCAGTTGGGGAGAGACCTCTTGTAGTTGACGTTCAGGCCTTGGCCAATCAGTTTGTGAGGTTAGATATTTCGGAGCCCAGTCGGGTATTGGCTTGTGTGATTTCTCGGTCTTCCTTATATGATCGCATCAAAGAGCGCCAATATGATGATCCACATTTGCTAGTCCTTAAGGACAGAGTTCAGCATGACGATGCTAGAGATATGACCATTGGGGATGATGGGGTGTTGAGGATGTAGGGCCAGATTTGTGTGCCCAATGTGGACGGGCTTCGGGAGTTGATTCTGGAGGACACCCATAGCTCGCGGTATTCCATTCATCCGGGTGCCGTGAAGATGTATCAGGATTTGAGGCAGCACTATTGGTGGAGAAGAATGAAGAAAGATATTGTAGGATTCGTAGCTCGGTGTCTCAATTGTCAGCAGGTGAAATATGAGCATCAGAGACCGGGTGGCTTGTTTCGGCAGATGGTTATTCCCGAGTGGAAATGGGAGAGGATCACTATGGACTTTGTTGTTGGATTTCCATGGACTTTGAAGAAGTTCGATGCTATTTGGGTGATTGTGGATCGGTTGACCAAGTCCGCGCACTTCATTCATGTGTGTACTACCTATTCTTCAGAGCGGTTGACAGAGATCTATATCCGAGAGATTGTTTGCTTGCATGTTGTCCCAGTTTCCATCATTTCAGATAGAGGCACTCAGTTTGCTTTGCAGTTTTGGAGGGCCGTGCAGAGAGAGTTAGGTTCTCGGGTGGAGTTGAGCACAACCTTTCATCCTCAGCGGACGGGCAGTCTAAGCATACTATTTATATATTGGAGGACATGTTGCATGCTTGTGTTATTGATTTCGGAGGGTCATAGGATCAGTTTCTGCCGCTTGCAGAGTTTGCTTATAACAACAGCTACCAGTCGAGTATTTAGATGGCTCCATATGAGGCTTTGTATGAGAGGCGGTGTAGATCTCTAGTTGGTTGGTTTGAGCCTGGTGAGGCTAGGCTATTGGGGACTGATTTGGTGCAGGATGCCTTGGAGAAAGTGAAAGTGATTCAGGAGAGGCTTCGTACAGCATAGTCGAGGCAAAAGAGCTATGCTGATAGGAAGGTTCTGTTGAAGGTTTCACCCATGAAGGGTGTTATGAGATTTGGGAGGAAAGGAAAATTGTGTCCTCGGTTCATTGGGCCTTTTGAGGTGCTTCAGAGGATTGGGGAGGTGGCTTATGAGCTTGCTTTGCCACCCAGCTTGTCGAGTGTGCATTTGGTATTTTATGTTTCTGTGCTCCGAAAGTATATTGGGGATCCGTATCATGTTCTGGATTTCAGCACGGTTCAGTTGGATGATGATTTGACCTATGATGTGGAGCCAGTAGCTATTTTGAATCGTCAGGTTCGAAAGTTGAGGTCAAAGGATATAGCTTTAGTGAAAGTGTAGTGGAGCGGTCGGTCCGTGGAGGAGGCTACCTAGGAGACTGAGCGGGAGATGCAGAGTAGATATCCTCACCTGTTTGAGGCTTCAGGTATGTTTCTTGACTTGTTCGAGGACTAACGTTTATTTAAGGTGGGAAGAATGTGATGATCCGGCCAGTCGTCTCATGAGCTACCACTCCGTTTCCCCCATTTCAGCTTCTTTATGCTTCGTTATTCATGTTTTTGTGGTATCGGGTTGGTCGGATCGAGTCCGGAATGAGTTTGATGAAGTTTGAGACACTTAGTCTCTTTTAAGAAGGCTTAGATTGGAAAAGTCAACTGGATGTTGACTTATGTGTTAGAAGGCTCGGAAGTGAGTTCTGATGGTTCGGTTAGCTTCGGGAGGTGATTTGTGACTTAAGAGCGTGATCGGAATGGGTTTTGGAGGTTCAGAGTATAATTAGGCTTGAATTGGCGAAGTTGATATTTTGGCGATTTTCGGTTGTTAGGTGAGATTTTGATATAGGGGTCGGAATGGAATTCCGAGAGTTGTAGTAGCTTTGTCGTGTCATTTGGGATGTGTATGTAAAATTTCAGGTCATTCGAACGTGGTTGGGTTGGGTTTTTGATCAAAAGCGTATTTCGGAAGATTTTTGAAACTTAGGCTTAAATCCGATGTGATTTGGTAGATTTGATGTTTTTTGAGGTGTTTTGATGATTGGGACAAGTTTGAATAAGGTATTGGGTTATGTGTGTGCTTTTGGTTGAGGTCCCGGGGGCCTCGGGTGATTTCGGATGGTTAGCGGGAAGATTTGAAACTTGGGAGATTGCAGAAAATATTGCTGCTTCTGGTATTTTCGCACCTGCAGTTTGGGGACCGCATGTGCGGCACCGTATAAGCAGAGAGTTGGCCGCAGAAGCGAAAATTTGGATAGGTGTGCAGATACCGCATAAGCGGTCAAGAAGCCGCAGATGCGGAAGTCCGATCGCAGATGCAATTTTGTGTTTTAAGTGAAGGACCATAGAAGCAGTGGTTTGGCCGCATATGTGGTACTGTAGAAGCGGGCATTGTACCGCAGATGCGGAAAGGCATGGGCAGATGAATTAAAAAAGCCCTTCGCGAATTTTGGGTTATTTCACCATTTTTGACTTCGGCTTGAGAGCTTTTGGACGATTTGGAAGAGAGATTTCAAGGGAACTTCGATAAGGTAAGGATTTTGGACCTAAAACACATTTCTATGATAGAATTTCATGGATTAAGGTTGTAATTAAAGGAATTAAAATGTTAAAATTGGGGAAACTAGGGCTTGAGAACTTAGGCCTTTTATTGTGGATTTGAAGGACCATTTGGGGTTGGATTTGAGAACTTTTGATATGTATGAACTCGTGGGGAGATAAGGAATCTATTGATGTAAAAATTTCTGATTTTCGAGAAGTGGGCCCAGGGGTCGGGTTTTGGTAATTTCGGGATTTGTGCCCTTTGTTGATTGTTTTTGCTTGGGCTTTGTTCCCTTAGCATATGTTGACGTACTCGTTCTGATTTTAGATAGATTCGACGAGCGTGGAGGCCGATTCGAGGGGCAAAGGCATCACGAGCTAGGGATTTAGCTAGTTCGAGGTGAGTAATGATTGTAAATGATGCTCTGAGGGTTTGAAACCCCGGATTTACACACCGTAGTGCTATATTAAGGTGAGACACACACTCGATGACGAGCGTGGGGTCGTGCACTATTGGGGATTGTGACTTGTTATGTCCCGATTGATGATTTTACCGCGTATTTGACTGAAACTTATTTGCCATCATCATGATTTGGGCTGATTGCTATATTTGGGCTTTGTGCCAACTATTTGAACCCTTCGGGGATTTACTATTTCCTCACTGTTTTGACTTATTACTTGAACTCAGTCATGTTATTTTCCCTTGTTTTACTACTCAGCCATTTTTACTCAGTTTTGTGACTTAAATGATATTTTTAAATGATGTTTTGGGCTGAGAAATACTATTTTACTATTGCCCGAGGGGCTTGTGATGATTTTTGGACTGAGTAAGGCCGGGGGCCTAGTTGTGAAGATACATTGATACTGATATGAGACCGAGGGCCTGGGATACATAAATATGCCACGAGGTGGCTTGATTGATATGAGGCCGAGGGCCTAGATTTGATGTCAGGAGATGGCTTGATATTGCGCTTGGGTCGTAAGGGTCCCCTCCCGGAGTCTATACACCCCAGTGAGTGCGGGTACCCATTATGATGTGAGATTGAGCCCGTGGGGCTGATATTGTTCTGAGATTGGGCCCGCGGGGCTGGTACTATTCTGAGATGTTGCCCGAGGGGCGGATTCATTGATACTGTGCCCGAGGGGCAAACTTTTATTTGTTTACTTACCTGTCAATTACTTGTTTTACTTGTTGAAAAGGGATTTTACTTGACTCTTCGTTGTTTTACTATTTTAAGTGATTTTTTTACTGCTTTAGTATAGAATGCCTTATGTTTTACGTGTTTTCTTACTTTCAGTCGTTATTTACATTTGTTTCTCACTGAGTTAGAATACTCATTTTACTCCCTGCACCCTGTGTGCAGATTCAGGCGTAGCTGGTAACGCTCCTGAGGGCTGATTCCTCTAGTTCCAGGCGGTTTCCGGAGACTACGAGCTAGTTGTTGGCGTCCGCAGCCCCGTGTCTCTACTTCTCTATCATTTCTATTTCCTTTCAAACACTTGTAGTAGTTTATGACTTTAGCAGACTAGTATTATGGTTTAGAGATGCTCGTGACTTGTGATACCCCACTTAGGCCTATGTCGGGTTGGACTTTCCGCATTGTTATCGATATTTCCGCTATTTAGTATTGTTTAAATCATGTTTAAACAATTTTTATGTTGATTAACTGCTTTAAAAGTTGAGTTGGGTTGAACTAGTTGGCCTTGTCTTCACGAAAGGTGCCATCACGACCGGGTTCGGGGTTAGGGTCGTGACAAGGTGATTTGTGACTTAGAAGTGTGATCGGAATGAGTTTTGGAGGTTCAGAGTAGATTTACGCTCGAATTGGCGAAGTTGATATTTTGGCGATTTCCGGTTGATAGGCGAGATTTTGATATAGGGGCCAGAATGGAATTCCAAGAGTTGCAGTAGTTCCGTGGTGTCATTCGGGATGTGTTTGCAAAATTTTAGGTCATTCGTACGTGGTTTGGTTGGGTTTCTGATCAAAAGAGGAATTCAGAAGATTTTAGAAAGTTTGGCTTGAATCTGATGTGTTTTGGTTGATTTGATGTTGTTTGAGGTGTTTTGAAGATTGATACAAGTTTGAATAAGGTATTAGGATATGTTTGTGTTTTTGGTTGAGGTCCCGTGGGCCTCGGGGTGATTTCGGATGGTTGACGAAAAGGTTTGAGACTTGTTGCAGCTACTGAACTTTGCTGCTTCTGGTATTTCCGCACCTGCAGATTGGGGACCGCAGGTGCAACACCGCATATGCGGGAGATGAGTCGCAGTAGCGGATTTTGAGGGGTTGTCAGGAACCGCAGATGCGGGGAAAAGTATCGCAGATGCGGAAATGGGAACTTAAGGGATTTCCGCAGAAGCGGATAAGTGACCGCAAATGCGATACTATAGAAGCAGGTATGGGACCGCAGATGCGGAAATGACTGAGCAGAAAGTATAAATTGTGGCCTTCGCAAATTTTGAGCTATTTCACCATTTTTTATCTCGGCTTTGAGATTTTTGGGCGATTTGAAAGAGAGATTTCAAGCGAACTTCATTGAGGTAAGGAATTTGGACTTAAAACTCGTTCCTATGCTGTTATTTTACGGATTAGAGCTTGAAATTTTGGAAATTAAGGGTGAAAATTGGGGAAACTAGGGCTTGGGAACTTAGACCTATAATTGAGGATTTGAAGGACCATTTGGGGTCGGATTTCTGAACATTTGATACGTATGAACTCGTGGGGAGATAAGGAATCTATTGATGTAAAAGTTATCGAATTCCGAGAAGTGGGCCCAGGGGTCGAGTTTTGGTAATTTCGGGATTTATGTTGTAAATTGATTATTTTCGCTTGGACTTCGTTACCTTAGCATATTTTGATGTCCTCGTTCTGATTATTGGATAGATTCGACGCGAGTGGAGACCGATTCGAGGGGCAAAGGCGTCGCAAGCTAGAGATTTGACCGGTTCGAGGTGAGTAATGATTGTAAATGATGTTCTGAGGGTTTGAAACCCCAGATTGCACATTGTAGTGCTATATTAAGGTGAGGCACACGCTTGATGACGAGCGTGGGGTCGTGCATTATTGGGGATTGTGACTTGGTCCGTACCGACTAATGATTTTACTGTGTATCTGACTGAAATCTGTTTGCTATCATCATTATTTGGGCCGAATGCCATATTTGGGCCTTGTGCCAACTATTTGAACCCTTCGGGGATTTTTACTGGTATTTCCTCACTGTTTTGACTTTTTACTTGAACTCAGTCATGTTATATTTCACTGTTTTTCGTACTCAGCCATGTTTACTCTATTTTAACACTTACATGATCTTTTAAATGTTATTTTGGGCTGAGAAACTTGTTTTACTACTGCTCGAGTGGCTTGTGAGGATTTTTGACTGAGTAAGGCCGAGAGCCTATGTTGTGAGGAAATATTTGATACTGATTATGAGGCCGAGGGCCTGAGATATGTACGCCACGAGGTGGCTTGATTGATATGAGGCCGAGGGCCTAGTGATGATGCCACGAGGTGGCTTGATATTTGGTCCGTAAGGTGACCCTCCAGGAGTCTGTAGCCCCCTAGTGAGTGTGGGTACCCATTATGATGTGAGATCGAGCTCGAGAGGATGGTATTATTCTATGTGGTTGCCCGAGGGGCTGGTACTGTTATGAGATGTGTCCTGAGAGGCGGATTTGTTGATACTGTGCCCGAGGGGCGAGCCTTTATGTTTTTTTTCATAATTGTCTGTCAATTACCTGCTTAATTATTGAAAAAATCTTTTCATGAAACTACATTTGACTTAAAGAATCTTACCTATCTTTCACTAATTTATTGATTTTAAATGGTTTTACTACTTTATTATAGAATGCTTTGTGCCTTACGTAATTTCTTGCTTTCAGTCTTTATTTACATTTGTTACTCACTGAGTCGGAGTACTCACTTTACTCCTTGCACCCCTGTGTGCAGATTCAGGCGTTGTTGATCCTACCGGTGCGAGTTGAGAGCTCCGGCGGACATTCGGAGTTCATGATGTAGCTGCTTGACGTCCGCAGACCCGTGTTTCTCCCTTTTTATCATTTCTATTTTTGATCAGACAATTGTGATGGTTTATAGACTTATCGGATTTGTAGTAGGATTTATAGATGCTCATGACTAGTGACACCCCGGTATCGGGCTGCGTTGAGTTGTTCTTCCGCGTATTTATGATATTATCTGCTACTTTGGTTATTTATTCATGTTCAGGCTATTCCTAAATGCTTAAATGTTAATAATTTGGAAAAAAAATGGGAAGTGTCGGCTGGCCTTGTCTTCATGAGAGGCGCCATCACGACTGGGTTCGGGTTTAGGGTCGTGACAGCTTGCCCTTCATGTCAGTTTCCACTAATGTAGAATCAACATTAATTTCTAAAATTATTTTAGGACTTTTTAAGGCTTGTAATGATAGGCTTAATGCTGGTAAGGTAAATGGATATATTTGTAGTGACTTTGTTCCATCCAACTTTATTATGAGAGCCGATTATTTTACTAAAGTAACTATGTACAACTCAACACAAAGAAAATAACTCTAGAGATTGGGCTAAAGGTCCCGGTCTCCAATTCCATAATTAATATCACTTAAGTCATCATTTCTCTCAATAGATTCCTTAAATTCAAGCTTCTTGAACTAATAATTTATTTTACATTTATATACACCTTGTTTTCCTTTTTTTTATGGTAAGAGTGAAATAGAACATTTACTCCACAAGTATTCCTTCATCGCTTTCTTTAATAATAATTTTTGCTCAACTATAGCCGGAAGGAGTAGTATCAATCTTTTTATAAGATAAACCAATATGGTGTATCAATAAAAGTTGGTTTCTTTATTTTTTTTTAAATTTTTTTGGCTCAAAGTTGGGTGCTAAAATGTAAAATATAAATATTTGTGGTTAAAAATAGATAGGCTAAAAAGGGTGTCAAATAAAGCCTAATTTCATTCTAAAAATAGTGTTGTCTAGAATTTCGCCTTAATAGACATTTGGGGCAAGTTCTAGCAGAATTTTATTGATTCTACCTGTTGAGATCATAATGCTTCTCAATTCCAACACTTTCTCAAATTTGGAGATACCCATTCTTGCCTTCACACAAATAAAATCACAATCTTGGAAGTTATATGGCATAAATGAAAAAAATTATGTTTGAAAAATATGTAAACTTTTACTTTAAAACTTTAAATATTGTACAAGAACAACAATTAAGAATAAAATAAAAGATGAATATATATATATATATAGGGAGAGAGAAGAAAAAACTTGAAAGAGTGTGTGACAACACATGTTTTTATATGTAATAAACTGACTAATTTAAGACCTTATCAGTGAGAAGAAAAAACTTGAAAGAGTGTGTGACAACACATGTTTTTATATGTAATAGACTGACTAATTTAAGACCTTATCAGTCATTTGGTCCTGGTTTAAATATAAACCAACAAATTTACCTGTGCCAACATTTTAAATTGATTCATTAAATGGTTAATCAACCAGTTACTTAGGCATACCGATCACCATGGAGTTACTCCTGCACAGGTGACTCTGTTTTTGTAGAGGCCTTCATGAGATGTTCTGGTTGTACAATAACCTGGATATTGACCAGATCAATTGATTAAGCATTTAATTACCCAAATCTATGTCGGGCTTATGAGGCTCCACTGCTTCTCCCTCAATGGCTACGGGTTTTGTATCTTAGTTATGAGTTTAACGTCGTCTGCTCGACTTATTAATTGCAGAATTCATCAGTCTATCAAAGTAACCGATGGATGTTGTCCAAAATGTCTTCCATAGTAAAATTTTAGCTTGTGACCATTTACCTTAAACTTGTCTCCCCCATTTTTCTGAATTTCAATTGCCCCGTATAGAGTAACACCTATAACATTGTAAGGACCCGTCCACCTGGATTTTAATATTTTTGGGAATAACCTGAGTCTGATATTTTAAAGAAGTACCTGGTCTCCAATTTTGAAACTCTTTGGTCGGATCAACTTGTCATGTCATATTTTTGTTTTTTCTTTAAAAAATTTAGCATTTTCATAGGCTCCCAATCTTAGTTCTTCCAATTCATTAACCTGAATAAATCACTTTTTACCAGCGGAGGTTAAATCAAAGTTCAGTGCTTTCAATGCCCAAATAGCTTTATGTTCTAATTCTACGAGCAAATGACAAGCTTTTCCAAAGACTAATCTATATGGAGATGTTCCAATTGGCGTTTTGAAAACCGTTCGGTATGCCCATAATGCATCATCTAATTTTAAAGCCCAGTCTTTCCTTGAGATTCCAACCGTTTTTTCAAGAATTCTTTTTAACTTACGGTTGGAAACCTCAACTTGCCCTTGAGTTTGAGCATCATATGGTGTTCCTGTTTTGTGGGTCACATTATATTTTGACAGTAAAGCAGAAAATTGCCTATTGATGAAATGAGTTCCTTGGTCACTAATGATGACTCGCGGTGTACCAAATCTGGTAAAAATATTTTTTCTAAGAAAATTACACATTGTACGTGCATCATTATTTCTTGTGGGGATGGCTTCAACCCATTTTGACACGTAATCCACAGCCACAAGGATATATTCAAAAGAGTGAGAAGAAGGAAAAGGACCCATAAAATCTATTCCCCAAACATCAAATATTTCACATACCTGTATTGATTGCAGTGGCATCTCATCTCTCTTGGTGATATTACCTATTCTTTGACACCTGTCACATTGTGCTACATATGCTCGGGCATCTTTAAAAAGTGTGGGCCAGAAGAATCCGGCTTCTAAAACTTTAAAAGCTATTCGATTTGCTGCATAATGTCCTCCAATTGCTCCATCATGACAGTGATATAGAATTTTATTCATCTCTTCTTCAGGTACACACCTTCTAATGATAATATCTGCACAATTTTTGAATAAGTAAGGTTCATCCCACAGATAATACTTTGCATCAGATATAAGCTTTTTTATTTGTTGGTAAGATAAATCTTGCGGTATCCACTTTCCAACCAAGTAATTCCCGATATCTGCAAACCAGGGTGGTTGAGTCACAATTGTGTCGACTGAAAAAATATGTTCATCAGGAAATTTCTCACGACCCATTTCCATAATAGGTCATGAAGGCGCCCAACACCATTGTCGGGCAAGCCAGCGCGGAAAATACTAAATAGACTTTCATTTACCTCCACCCAAAAAAATATAGTTGAAGTAATTCTTTAAGTTGAAATAAAATTAGAAATGATTAATAAAGTCATAATAAGCATACAACCCCAAAATGAAACGGTCTAATAATGTGTATACCAAGACCTGGTGTCACAAGCTGTGGGCAACTAGTAGAATATACAAAAGAATCACACTATACTACCGTCCGAAATGAAATAGACAACAAAAATACATAAGAAAGACTTCTTCAGGCTGCTGAATGGCATGGAAGGGAAGCAGCTCACCGTTGAAGTCTCGAGTCCGCTCAGGGATGCACACCAGACTGATAGCCAGATACACCTACTTTAGATCATGTACAATTAAGTACAGAAGCATAGTATGAGTACATAAACAATATATACCCAGTAAGTATCCCGTCTAATCTCGAAGGAGTAGAGACGAGAGGTTGATTTGATACTTACTAGGATCAAATAATGTGAGAAAGAATTTATAATTAGCGGGGATAGCACAAGTCATTAGCATTTAATAAGCATGGAATAACAGTTCTTTTCCAAATATTATCACGGGTATCCACCTAAATTTCAAGCAGATATGAAGTTCAGTCCACAGAGAAATGCTAAACAAAAACATGCGCAAGTAACACCGAGGGACGTACGGCCCGATCCAACATAAAAGTAAATTGTGCACTGCCGAGGGTCGAACGGCTCGAACCATAGATGCATCTATTACCCTGCTCGCAAATCAACCATGCGACGTGGTCAAATATAAATAATCACAACAACAGGCAGACAACAATGTATCTCTCTGGGCAGTTATACACAGATATATTCAACTTCTCTTTAAAAAGGCCGAGGAGAATAAAGTTCCTCTCGCTAGTCTCATTTACCTTAATCAACATGGCTTATACGAATCTAAATTTAAGCATCAAGTTATAAGTATATCACATAGAGCATGCTTATGGGTCCTAGACTACCCGGACTTAGCATAATAGTAGCTACACACGAACTCTCGTCACCTAGTGCGTACGTAGCCCCCACATATAGTAGCATTTTCGTCAATTATTACACCTATGGGGACAATTCCCTCTTACAAGGTTATAAAGGAGACTTACCTCGCTCCAAAGTGCACTTCCAATACCAAGAACGAGTCCAAGCCCTCAATTCGGAGCCGAACAATCCCAAACTAGTTAAATGAAGTAAGAACTAGTCAATATAGACTCACAAGATCGAATTCTAGCTATTTAAGCAATTTTCCAACCATTAACACAAGTTTCCTAAAATTCGACCCTGGGCCCACGTGCCCGAATTCTGAGATTTTTCGAAGGAAGTTGTTCTCTATAACCTAAGGATCGATAATATATGATTTCTAATTTATTCCATAACGATTTTGTGGTTAAATCTAACTTTTATTAAAACCCTAGGTTTTTGCTTTAACCCCATGACTTCCCTTAATACTAGTGTTTAATCTAGCTAATACATAATTATTAAACTAGAAATAGGTAGAACACACTTACCTCAAGATGCTAGGTGAAGTTCTCCTCTCAAAATCTCTAAAATCGCCCAATGAAGGAGTGTATAAGTGATAAAAATGGCTTAGAACCCGTATTAAATGAACCTCACTGCCTCAGCGATTTTCGCACCTGCGGTCCCGCATCTGTGAGAAATGGACCGCATCTGCGGAATGGGTCAAAAGTGCTGGGACAGCTTCTGCGATCCCGAGGCCGCATCTGCGGAGCCGCTTCTGCGGTTCCTGGCCTGGCCTGCCTTGGGCCGCTTCTGCGATGGAAGGACTGCATCTGTGGTCTCGCACCTGTGGTCCACCAACTGCAGGTGCTGTTATGACAGAAGCAGCAACTTCAGCTCTTCCCAAAATTTTCCACTTCACTCGAGCCTCGTACGATCGATGCTCGTGGCTCCCAGGCCCTGCCCGAACATACCGACAAATCTGAAATCACGAGATGAACCTACTCGAACCTTCAGAACACCCAAAATAACGCTAAATCTAGAGATCACCCCCTAAAACCAAACGAATCAAACTTATGAACTTCAAGTTCTTAATTTTCCTCTAACGGGCCAAAATGCCCTTAAACTACTCGGTTTGACACCAAATTTTACGGGCAAGTCTTAAATGATATTTTGGACCTGTACCGGGCTTCGGAACCAACATACGAGCCCGATACCCATGAAATCAATCATTAATTAGTTTCTTTAAATCCTTAAAACTTTAGATTAACAATTTCTAATAAAAATTCATTGCTTGGGCTAGGAACCTCAAAATTCGATTCCGGGCATACGCCCAGGTCCAATATTTTACTACGGACTCTCCAGGATCGTCATATCATGAATCAGGGTCTGTTTGCTCAAAATGTTGACCAAAGTTAAACTTAGTCTTTTAAGAAAATCCTAAGGAATCAAATGGGCCTATTTCACTCAAAACTCTTCCAAATCTCGAACCAACCGTTCCCGCAAGTCGTAAATTAGCTAGAGCAAGTGCAAAAGGTTTTATTTAAGGGAACATGGTTCTAAAAGGCAAAATGACCAGTCGGGTCGTTACATTCTCCACCTCTTAAACAAACGTTCGTCCTCGAACGTACATAGAAATGTACCTGAGCTGCTGAATAAATGGGGATATCTGCTCCGCATGTCCTCCTCGGACTCCCAGGTCACCTCCTCGACTGGTTGGCCCCTCCACTGGACCCTCACCATAGAAATCCTCTTGGAGCTCAACTGGCGATGATGTCTATCAATAATGGCGATTGGCTCCTCCTCGTAACCCAAACTCTCATCCAGCCGAATAGTAGGAATCGATCCTCTTTGACTGTACAAGAATATGTGGAGCTCAGCATGTCTGGAAGCACAGGAGAATGTTCGTTTGCTGATATTATTACCAGTATTCGATACTGGGTCATTCATAGCATTACTATACCTTCCCTATTCATTGCGGGTTGGTTATTTGTCAACACTGGTTTATCTTACGATGTGTTTGGAAGCCCTACTGAAGTCTAACACATGGGACAAGTCAGCATGATACTTCTGAAGCATCGATACATGAAAAACCGGGTAAACTCTCGATAAGCTGGGGGGCAAGCCAAGCTCATAGGAAACCTCCCCAACTCGCCTCAACACCTCAAAGGGGCCAATAAACCTTGGGCTCAACTTGCCCTTCTTCCCGAACCTCATAATGCCTTTCATTGGCAAGTCTTTCAAGAGAACCTTCTCGCCAACCATGAATGATGCATCACGCGCCTTCTGATCCGCGTAACTCTTCTGTCTGGACTGAGCCGTGCGAAGCCTCTCCTGGATCAACTTCACCTTGTCCAAGGCATCCTGTACCAAATCTGTACCGTATAACTTAGCCTCACCAGGCTCAAACCACCCAATAGGAGAACGACAATGTCGACTATACAAAAGCCTCGTATGGAGCCATCTCTATGCTGGACTGATAGTTGTTGTTGTACGCAAACTCCGCCAATGGCAAGAACTGATCCCACTTCCCTCCAAAGTCAATCACACATGCTCTAAGAATATCCTCTAAAATCTGAACTGTCCGCTCTGACTGCCCGTCGGTCTGGGGATGAAATGTTGTGCTAAGCTCTATGCGAGTCCCCAACTCACTCTGAACAGCTCTCTAGAAATGGGAAGTGAATTGAGGGCCTCTGTCTGATATGATGCAAACAGGCACACCGTGCAACCGGACTATCTCCCGAATGTAGATCTGAGCATACCTCTCTGCTGTGTAAGTAGTCGCCACTGGAATAAAGTGGGCCGACTTGGTCAACCTGTCGACAATGACCCACACTGAATCAAACTTTCACAAAGCTCGGGGCAACCCAACTACGAAATCCATGGTAATGCGCTCCCACTTTCACTCCGGTATAGGCATCTGCTGAAGTAGTCCACCCGGCCTCTGATGTTCATACTTGACCTGTTGGCAATTCAAACACTTAGCCACATATTCCACTATGTCTTTCTTCATCCTCCGCCACCAATAATGCTGCCTCAATCATGATACATCTTCGTAGCACCCGGATGAATGGAATACCGCGAACTGTGAGCCTCCTCTAGAATCCTCTCCCTCAGACCATCAAAATTAGGGACATATAGATGACCCTGGAGTCGCAAAACACCATGATTGCTAATAGAAACCTCCTTGGCACTTCCCTGAAGTACTGTCTCTCTAAGAACCGCCAAATATGGATCATCGAACTGTCGGGCCTTGACCTACCCCAATAATGAAGACTGAGCAAACACACACGCAAGAACTCGACTGGGCACTGAAATATCCAACCTCACAAGTCTGTTAGCCAAGTACTGAATGTACAAAGCTAGTGTCATCTCCGCTGCTGGAATGAATGCCAAGATACCCATACTCTCCGACTTTCTGCTCAAGGCATCCGCGACCACATTTGCCTTGCCCGGATGATAAAGAATGGTGATGTCATAATCCTTCAGTAACTCAAGCCACCTGCACTGCCTCAAATTAAGATTCCTCTGCTTGAATATATGCTGCAAGCTGCGATGATCAGTATAAACCTCGCATGACACCCTATACAGATAATGCCTCCATATCTTAAGGGCATGAACAATCGCGGCCAACTCCAGATCGTGCACAGGATAATTCTTCTCATGAACCTTCAGCTGACGCGAAGCATATGCAATAACTCTCCTCTCCTGCATCAATACACATCCCAAGCCAACGTGTGAAGCATCGCAATATACCGTATACATCCCCGAGCTAGAAGGCAATACAAGAATTGGTGTTGTAGTCAAAGCTGTCTTGAGCTTCTGAAAGCTCTCCTCACAATCATCAGACCAACAAAAAGGAGCACCCTTCTAGGTTTATCTAGTCAAAGGTGATGCAATAGATGAAAAGCCCTGCACGAATTGGTGGTAATAACCAGCTAACCCCAAGAAACTCCTTATCTCGGTCACTGAGGTAGGATGTGGCCAACTCTGAACTACTTCAATCTTCTTGGGATCCACCTTAATACCCTCTCCTGACACAATATGACCAAAGAATGCCACCGACTCTAGCCAAAACTCACACTTGGAGAACTTAGCATATAGCTTCTGCTCTCGCAAGGTCTGAAGCACTACTCTCAAATGCTGCTCGTGCTCCCCCAGGCTACGTGAGTATATCAAGATGTCGTAAATGAAGACGATGACAAATGAATCAATATAAAGTCTGAATTCCCGGTTCATCAAGTCCATAAATGCTACTGGTGCATTCGTCAAGCCAAAGGACATCACCAAAAACTCATAATGGCCATATCTAGTCCGGAATGCAGTCTTCGGAACATCTGAGCCTCGAATCTTCAACTGACGATGCCCTGACCACAAGTCTATCTTAGAGAACACCCTCGCACCCTGCAATTGGTCGAACAAATCATCAATACGAGGCAACGAATACTTGTTCTTGATGGTGACTTTGTTCAACTAACGGTAATCAATGCGCATCCGCATAGTCCCATCCTTCTTCTTCACAAATAACACTGGTGCACCCCAAGGTGATACACTGGGCCTAACAAACCCCTTCGCCAACAACTCCTCAAGTTGTTCCTTCAACTCCTTCAACCCCCTAGAAGCCATACGGTATGGAGGAATAGATATAGGCTGGGTGCCTGGAGCCAAATCAATATCATGATCCGGTGGCATGCCAGGAAGATTAGAAGGAAACATATCGGTAAACTCTCAAACTACGGGAACTGAATCAATCATCGAAGACTCTACGGTGGTGTCCCGAATAGAATCTAGATAAGCCAAACAACCCTTCTCGACCATATTCCGAGCCTTCAAGAAAGAAATAACCCGACTAGGGGTATCAACTGTGGAACCTTCCACTCCAACCTCGGCAACCCTGGCATCACTAGTGAAACAGTCTTGGCATGGCAATCTAGGACGGCGTGATATGGAGATAACCAATCCATGCCTAGGATGACCACAAAATCGATCATATCAAGTAATAGGAGATCTGCCCTAGTCTCGAAACCACAGAATGTGACCACACAGGACCGATAGATCCGATCCACAACCACAGAATCACCCACAGGAGTAGATACATGAACAGGAGTGCCCTAAGGCTCATGAGAAATACCCAGGAAATGAGCAAACAGAGATGATACATATAAATAAGTTGAACCTAGATCAAATAATACCGAAGCATCTCTACCACCGACAGAAATAATACATGTGATGACGGCATCTGAGGGCAATGCATCTGGCCTAGCCGGAAGGGCATAGAATCTAGTTGGAGCACCGACTGGATGGCCTCCACCTGACTGTGTAGTAGCTGGCTGACCTCTCCCTGCCTGTCCTCCACCTTTAGGACGGCCTCTACCCATTTGTCCCCCGCCTTTAGGAGGCTGGGCAACCGGTGCTAGAACCATGGGTTGCTGACCCTACTGTACTGCCTTGCCCCGAAGTCTGGGGCAGGTCCTCTTCATGTGACCCGGATCTCCACACTCATAGAAACCCCTCAGCACCATGGCCTACTGCCCTGAAGTCTGGGCCTGCTGACCCGAATACCCACTGGAAGACCCCTAGATGGCTGGCAGGCGATATGAACTCTCTGGCATGGCACTGAAGTGAGCACTAGAAGAACCCTGATAACTAGAATACCCACCGGAGGAACCCTGAACAGCTGGTGGGCGGTAAGAACTCTCTGGCATCGCACTGAAATAAAGCCTCACTGGAGCACCCCGGGTAGGGGGTGGTGGTGCTTAATACGGAGGTCTGCTGGGCTGACCCCTCCCGAAGTGACCTCTACCCCTTGCTGGGGTACCTCTGAACTCTCCTGAAAATCTAGCCCTCTTATCCTACTACATCTACTCTCTACCCCTCTAGCAATACCCCTCAATCATGCGAGCAATCTCTACTACTAACTAATACTCAATACCTATTTCCACCTCTCGGGCCATACCAACTCGAATAGTGGGGTGTAACTCCGCAACGAATCTCCACACTCTCTCTGCATCTGTGGGAAGTTTCATGAGTGCATGGCGAGACAACTCAAAAAACCTTGCCTCATAATCGGTCACAAACATCTGACCCTACTCAAGATGCTCAAACTGATACCGCAGCTCTTCCCTCTCAGAGGGTGGAATGTATCTATCCAAGAATAACTATGTGAACTGGCCCCAAGTGAGGGGAGGGGAACCTACTGGCCTACCAAAAACATAGAACTGTCACCATCTATGGGCCCTGCCCTCCAGCTAAAAAGTAGTGAAGTCAACTCCATGCGACTCTAATATCCTCATGTTGTGTAGTATGTCCCTGCACCTATCAATGAAGTCCTGGGCATCCTCGTGTCGCTCACCCTCGAAGATAGGAGGGTGAAGTCTAGTCCATCTATCCAATAACTTCTGCAGGTCACCGTCCGCAACTAGTATGAGCTGGGGTGCCACTGTAGCAACTGGTTCGGCCCCATCTGCGGGTAGTGCACCTGGAGTCTGATATACTGTAGTTGTATGTCCGGGAGCCTGAGCAGTAGGGGTCTGTGCTCCCCCTCCTGCCTGTGAGGTAGCTGGATCTGCTGGAAATAAACCAGCCTGAGTCATAGAATCCATGAACTGTAGTATACGGCCCATGACCTCCTGAAATCTCGGTGCTGTCATAAAGTCAACCAAGGTAGGCTCAGCTGCGGGCACCTCGCCCTGCTCCTCGATAATAGGATCTCCCGCAGGGTTTGCTGGTAGTACTACTGGATAACTCTAGGACGCCCTCGTCCCCTACCACGAGTCGGTGCCCTTCCCCAGCCTCTACCTCTAGCAACAGGGGGAGTAGCTCCGCCAGGGTCTGGAACATCAGCCGTGCGAGTCCTCACCATCTGTGAGAGAATAGACAGGGGAATTTAGTATACCAACCACTGCATGATAGGAAATGAATAAAGAGTAGTTGTCCTAATACCCTATAGCCTCTCGAAGATAAATACAAACGTCTCCGTACCGATCTACAAGACTCTATTAGGTTTTCCCATGACTTGTGAGACCTACGTGAACCTAGAGCTCTGATACCATGTTGTCACGACCCATTTCCATAATAGGTCATGATGGCACCCAACACTATTGTCGGGCAAGCCAGCGCGGAAAAATACTAAATAGACTTTCATTTACCTCCACCCAAAAAAATAGTTGAAGTAATTCTTTAAGTTGAAATAAAATCAGAAATGATTAATAAAGTCATAATAAGCATACAACCCCAAAATGAAATGGTCTATTAATGTGTGTGCCAAGACCTGGTGTCACAAGTTGTGGGCAACTAGTAGAATATACAAAAGAATCACACTATTCTACTGTCCGAAACGAAATAGACAGCAAAAATACATAAGAAAGACTTCTTCAGGTTGTTGAACGGCATGGAAGGGAAGCAGCTCAATGTATAAGTCTCGAGTTCTCTTAGGGATGCGCTCCAGACTGATAGCTAGATACACCTGCCTCAAATCTTGTACAATTAAGTATAGAAGCATAGTATGAGTACATAAACAAAATGTACCCAGTAAGTATCCCGTCTAATCTCGAAGAAGTGGAGACGAGAGGTCGATTTGATACTTACTAGGGTCAAATAATGTGAGAAAGAATTTATAATTAGCGGGGATAGCACAAGTCATTAGCATTTAATAAGCATGGAATAACAATTCTTTTCCAAATATTATCACGGGTATCCACCTAAATTTCAAGAAGATATGAAGTTCAGTCCACAGAGAAATGCTAAACAAAAACATGCGCAAGTAACACCGAGGGACGTACGGCCTGATCCAACATAAAAGTAAATTATGCACTGCCGAGGGTCGAACGGCTAGAACCATAGATGCATCTATTACCCCGCTCGCGGATCAACCATGCGACGCAGTCAAATATAAATAATCACAACAACAGGCAGACAACAATGTATCTCTCTAGGTAGTTATACACAGATATATTCAACTTCTCTTTAAAAAGGTCGAGAAGAATAAGGTTCCTCTCGCTAGTCTCATTTACCTTAATCAACATGGCTTATACGAATCCGAATTTAAGCATCAAGTTACAATTATATCACATAGAGCATGCTTATGGGTCCTAGACTACCCGAACTTAGCATAATAGTAGTTACGCACGGACTCTCGTCACCTAGTGCGTACGTAGCCCCCGCATATAGTAGCAATTTATTCTATTATTACACCTATGGGGACAATTCCCTCTTACAAGGTTATAAAGGAGACTTACCACGCTCTAAAGTGCACTTTCAATACTAAAAACGAGTCCAAGCACTCAATTCAGAGTCGAAGGATCCCAAACTAGTTAAATAAAGTAAGAACTAGTCAATATAGACTCACAAGATCGAATTCTAGCTATTTAAGCAATTTCCCAACCATTAAAACAAGTTTCCTAAAATCTAACCCCGGGCCCACATGCCCGGATTTCGAGATTTTTCGAAGGAAGTTGTTCTCTATAACCTAAGGATCGATAATATATGATTTCTAATTTATTCCATAACAAATTTCGTGGTTAAATCTAACTTTTATTAAAATCCTAGGTTTTTGCTCTAACCCATGACTTCCCTTAATACTAGTGTTTCGTCTAGATAATACATAATTATTAAACTAGAAATAGGTAGAACACACTTACCTCAAGATGCTAGGTGAAGTTCTTATCTCAAAAGCTCTAAAATTGCCCAATGGAGGAGTGTATAAGTGATAAAAATGGCTTAGAACCCGTATTAAATGAACCTCCCTCAGCGATTTCCGCATATGCGGTCAGGGGAGCACATCTGCGAGAAATGGACCGCATTTACGGAATGGGCCAAAAGTGTTGGGACCACTTCTGCGGTCTCGAGGCTGCATATGCAGAGCCGCTTCAGCGGTTCCTGGCCTGCCCTGCCCTGGGCCGCTTCTGCGATGGAAGGACCACATCTGCGGTCCACCAACCTGTCGCGCCCCATTTTTCTCTCGAAATCGGGTTTATGACATTCGAGAGGACAACTTGTTCCCTTTTGAGTATTGGGTTTGGATTGAAGAGTCGCCACCTAATGATTAAAATACATTAGGACACTAAAAAGGATTTTGATTTAGAAAACCAGAGATTGGGTAAGGGCTAGAAATTCTCTCGAGGGGAAGGTGTTAGGCACCCCTCGAGATCCACTAGTGTGATTCCCGGCCATGCTAAAATTGTGACTTTAAGTGCGAACAATAAATAGACACGTAAGGGTTTCCAATACAAAGAGGGTTTTCACATAATGGTTGCAAGTAGTTGAAGTTGAGAGAAAATAGAGAAACGCTGAAGTTGAAGTAGTTAAAAGAGTTCTGAAAATAAAGCAAACAAGTAAGAAAAAAGGAGGGGGGGTCCTAGGTTTACAAATAATATGGATCACATCATGCAATACCCGGTAATCACTCCTCAGAAGAGGGGTTACACGTGGTATTAGCGCACCGGTCATCATATCTATATCTATCCTTTCCCACCCCATTAAGGTATTAAAGCGCGGAATAGTTTCGTTACTTATTGCATGTTATTACCCACCCCATTCCTATCAGTCCCGAAGGTACTTGGGACTACTAATCCTAAAAGGGAAGGGGTATGAGGTTTTGTAGTTTTAAAGGACAAAATTCTAAGGCGACAATCAAAACATATATAGCAAGTATTGGGAAAGCATGTAAACAAATACGGCTCAAATAAACCTCCTTAAATCAAATAAAGCATATAGTTTTAGCATGTCTTACACATACTGATTAGGGTCTGATTAAACTTAAAAGGTTAAAGCAGGTTGATTTATCACATATTTTCAGATAAGAAGTTCGAATTAGACCTGTGCGCTGGTTGTAATTATCAAAGACTAGCGCAGTTATAGCTTTTACCCTAAAGCTTGCTTAGGTGTTAGGCGAAACCTATAGGCATGTTATCTATTAGTTTCAGAAATAAAGCAGTAAACTGATTACAGGAAGGCTACCAGTTTTTTACCAAGTTCTGCAGATTAAACGTAAAACGAGCGAGGCGATTTAGATTTGATTGATAGTTCATATAGGCATAATTTCTAGGCGTTGTTAATTTAAAACACTGTTATTGACGTGCAGGAATCATATAGGCAGGTCATCTATATGCAGTTGATTGTTTAAGCCTATAAACTCATTTTCCTAGTGACAGATGCGGGTGTAAAATGCAGGAAGTCCTATAGGCATATTATCTATATGATAATGCAGAAGTGCAGAAACCTATAGACATGGTCTCTATATAATGCAGAAGTGCAGAAACACATAGACATGGTCTCTATGTAATGCAGAAGTGCAGAAACCTATAGACATGGTATCTATATGAAATGCAGAAAGTGAAAAAAACTATAGACATGGTATCTATATGAAATGCAGAAGCGAAAGCTGAAAGCAGGATACGTGAATGCAGAAGTATAGTAATCCCCTATGAACATGGTATCTACCCCTTTGCATGCACGATTGACCATCCCTTTTTCACTAACAGCCCTAATAGTTATTAAAAATTATTACAGCCTAGAATGAATAAGAAAAGCAAAATTACATCAGAAATTAAAGTACAACCAATGGGAGCCTAATTCAGACTCCAGGTCTGAAATATGAGATGAACCAACTCCAAAGATCAGGATCCAAAGCCTTCTCTTATTTGGATGTGTCAGAGTTCCCTAAGAGCCTCAAATGGACTCCGGGCAGTGTTCACACCCAAACACATACAGGATTAAGAACATAGTGCAGTGTAGAAGGGCCAACCCTCAAGTATCCAAGTTCAGAGGGAACTCAAGGTCCCAAGGCAAGGCTTACAGGAGGGGGGCAGAGCTTAGAAGCTAAGAGTAAGTGTAAGTGCAGAGTTTGAAAAGGAGAAAGGGGATGTGGTAGAGAAACAGGGATAGGTTAGTGGGTATACCTAGCAATGGGAAGTGCTGGCACACCCCACAAGCCTATTAGAACACATTGTTTTGGGAGTCAGGATCCTCTAAGGGATCAAGTCCGGACATGAACAATAACTTGCATATTATCATGTCATGAACTACAACTCAAATCACATAGAGGGGAATAGGGTTACAGGGATTCATAGCAGAAACAAGTAAAAGAAATTAACATGCTAATTCAACATTCAACTCTATATGGACAGTAAAGTAGACATGGATGTAAGGGATATAAGTGAACACATTGGGATAATGCTGAAGCTAAAACTAGAACATACCAGTCTCAAAGAAACAAGTGAAAGAAAGCAGTAGTCTTGCAAAGCCAAAGTGCAAACAGGTAGTCAGAATCCTATGATCTTAGAAAAGAATTGTGAGATTGTAAGGGTGAAGTATGAAGTGTAAAAGTGTTGAACTGAAGGTGTGTTAAAGTGCAGAAGGGTTGTGCCCTTTTATAGTGTAGAAAGTAAGCAGAAATAGGTAAGAAAATAGTTTGAAAATTAATTACACAAGGTTTTCCCCTAATTAAGGGATTCTGATTTCAAACGGGTAAAATAATTAAGGAAAGGGATTGATCAAAACCTTTTCCAAAGCAGTACAAGAAGGGTAAATACACAGAGATTTATTTAAGGCAAAAGTCTGGTAGCACACGGTTTGTGCAAATAAGGAAAGGAAATCAACTAACAGCCAGTAAATCACAAAGTCTGAATTTTGGTATGAATGAATCCAGTCAGAAAAAGTGAAGAAAGGTTTTACTTAAGGAAGATCAGTAACAATCAATCAAACCTAAAAAAAGGATTCTGAATCAATCATAAGTTGGAAAACATTTTCGGAAGAAAGAATTCATCACACATATAAAAACATACAACCACATTTAAGCACGAATAGGTGTCATGCTAATCAGTAGAAGAGTGTAGCATAAAAGAGAAAGTTCAGAGTCGTAAACAAAGTAATTCAAACTTTGTTCACAGACTCAGGATGAGTCTGAGAGAGTCAAGGGTTCCAAAATAGAACCCTAGTCCAAACACAAGATCAAAACTCGCCAAAACCCCCAAATTCTAGGGTTTCCCAACTTGAATCAGACACAGAGACGAGGAGGCAAATAATTAAAACAGGATCAGAGGTCTCTTTCAGAGACTCATGAGAAAACAAACAGATACAACAGCGAGTTTGAAGTAACAGAGTGAAGAAACTGATTCGAAACATAGTGAGAGTAGAGAGAACATGTTTAAGAAAAACCTTTTAGAAGGGACTTAAACAGGGTTCAGAAGAGAAAAGAGATAGTATAGCATTTAAGAAAACAGTAGAAGAAACATTTTTAAAGGGAGCTCAAACAAAGGTCCAGTAAAAGGCAAACAAAGAACTTAAGAACTCAGTAGGAAATACATACAGTAGGAGAACACAAAATACTAGAAAAGTATATCAACAAGACATATAGGAAAACACAACAGGATGAATATGCGAGCATGGTATAGAAACACAGTAGAAAGACAAGGCACAGAAGAATATATATAGTAAAAAAACATAAGAAAGCAGTAGAAGCAAATGCGTGATAAATCTAAGAAAAATTCGGAGAGAACCTCGAGTAGTCAGAATTTCAGAAGAACCCTATAATGAGAAAGGCTTGAAAAAGGTCCGATCTGAGTTGGATAGGTTAGAACCAGGCTCAAAACACCATTGTGTGCCGGAGCTGGGCTGGAGATGGCCATAGAACCTTGAATCGGCGAAGATCTGAACGGACTCCTTCAAGGTCAGACCTCGAACCTTCGAATACCAAGTGTTTAAGAGCGGAGGGAGATGAGTTTAATCCCTTTATGGCCTGAGAGGCCAGGGATTCCGGTGAGATTAAGGTTGAAGATTCTGAGAGAGGCTAGGGTTTCGAGAGAGTTTGAGAGGAGAAGGATTCCAGAGGAGGCTATTTGAGTGGAATGAGCTAGGGTTAGGGGGTGTGCTGAATTAAAAAGGAAAGGAATGATCGTGGCCATTGATCAAAATAATCAACAGCCTGAATTAAAATATAAGGCCGGACGGGTTAAATTGTTTGGGTCGGGGGTGGGTTGGATTAAAATTCGGTTGGCCCGTTAGGGGTTTGAAACTGGGTCAATTAGGGGGATCAATTTGGGCTATAATTGAAATAAAATGGGGCCAGATTTTAAATAGCTAGTGTTTCACCTTTTATTTTATAAAAATAATAAAAATGACTTCTGAAAATAAATTAAAAGTACTGAGTCAATTAATAATATTTAAATATTAATTTAAAAATATTGGAACCAATTTCATAATTATAAAATGCTATTAATCTTAAAATAGGCTAAAATTGCAATTATATGCAATTTTGCTTTTAAAATACCAAATAAATTTGTAAAAAATATATAAAAATTACCCTAGCTATATTTTGGTATAAATATGAGAATAAAGTAAGTTATTCACCAAAATGATAATTTTGGGAATAATTATTGGTTTTTGTACTGTTAAAATGGGCAATAAATCAGTTTAAAAATCTTTTAGAATTTAGGAAAATTATAGAAACACTTGGACATACTTATATATGCATATATATGCTATTTTGAAAGTATTTGCATGTAAAAATACATAGGAAAAAATTGGGTATCAACACAACCGTAGGTACGGTTATGACAGAAGCAACAACTTCAGCTCTTCCCAAAATTTTTCACTTCACTCGAGCCTCGTCCGATCGACGCTCGGGGCTTCCGGGCCACGCCCAAACATACCAAAAAATCTAAAATCATGAGACGGACCTACTCAAACCTTCGGAACACCCGAAATAATGCTAAATCTAGAGATCACCCCCTAAAACCAAACGAATCAAACTTATGAACTTCAAGTTCTTAATTTTCCTCTAACGGGCCAAAACGCCCTTAAACTACTCAATTTGACACCAAATTTTACGGGCAAGTCTTAAATGATATTTCGAACCTGTACCGTGCTTCGGAACCAACATACGAGCCCGATACTCATGAAATCAATCATTAATTAGTTTCTTTAAATCCTTAAAATTTCAGATTAACAATTTTTAATAAAAATTCATTGCTCGGGCTAGGACCTCGGAATTTGATTTTGGGCATACACCCAGGTCCCATATTTTACTACGGATCCTCCGGGATTGTCATATTATGAATCCGGTTCCGTTTGCTCAAAATATTGACCAAAGTCAAACTTAGTCTTTAAGAAAATTCTAAAGAATCAAATGGGCCTATTTCACTCAAAACTCTTCCAAATCTCGAACCATCCATCCCCGCAAGTCGTAAATTAGCTAGAGCAAGCACAAAAGGTTTTATTTAAGGGAATGGGGGTCTAAAAGGCAAAACGACCAGTCGGGTAGTCACAAAATTCTTCTTTTATCTCATTAAACTCAAGGGGAAGGTTCTCTAATCTAGACAAATGGTCAGCTACTTGATTCTCTGTCCCTTTTTTATCCTTTATCTCAAGGTCAAATTCTTGCAGAAGTAAAATCCATCTTAATAATCTAGGTCGAGCATCTTTATTAGCTAAGAGGTATTTTAAAGCTGCATGATCAATAAAAACAGTGACTTTGGTTCCTATCAAATAGGAGCGAAACTTATCAAAAACAAACACTACTGCTAGTAACTTTTTTCTGTCGTGGCATAATTCACTTGAGTCTCACTCAATGTCCTACTAGCATAGTAAATGGGTATGAAAAATCTTATCCCTTCTTTGGCCTAAAACAGCTCCAACAGTTTTATCACTAGCATCACACATGACCTCAAAAGGTTGGTTCCAATCAGGGGACACAACTACAGGTGCAGTTGATAACTTTTCCTTAAGGGTTTCAAATGCTTTCACACAATAACCTGAAAAATCAAACTTAGTGTCTTTCATCAAGAGGTTAGTTAGCGGTTTTGAAATCTTTGAGAAGTCTTTTATGAATCGCCTGTAAAAACCTGTATGACCTAGAAAGCTTCTAATTCCTTTCACAGTTGTGGGAGGGGGTAATCCTGCTATAAGATTAATTTTTGCCTTATCAACGTCTATCCCTTTAGCAGTGATTTTATGTCCTAAAACAATTCCTTCCGTAACACTTAACCTCGGAAGGCAGAATGATAGCCTTATGCAATGCAGAGAATTCAGATGGAGATAGAGCTTAGTCTCGGAAGGCAGAATAGTAGCCTTATGCAATGTAGAGAATGTAGATGGAGGTAGCGCTTAACCTCAGAAGGCAGAATGGTAGCTTTATGCAATGCAGAGAATGCAGATGGAGACAGAGCTTAGTCTCGGAAGGCAGAATGGTAGCCTTATGCAATGCAGAGAATGTAGATGGAGACAGAGCTTAGTCTCGTAAGGCAAAATGGTAGCCTTATACAATGCAGAGAATGCAGATGGAGACAGAGCTTAACCTCGGAAGATAGAATGGTAGCCTTATGCAATGTAGAGAATGCAGATGGAGACAAAGCTTAGTCTCGGAAGGTAGAATGGTAGCCTTATGCAATGCAGAGAATGTAGATGGAGACAGAGCTTAACCTCAGAAGGCAGAATGGTAGCCTTATGCAATACAGAGAATGCAGATGGAGACAGAGCTTAGTCTCGGAAGGCAGAATGGTAGCCTTATGCAATGCAGAGAATGCAGATGGAGACAGAGCTTAGTCTTAGAAGGCAGAATGGTAGCCATATGCAATGCAGAGAATGCAGATGGAGACAGAGCTTAGTCTCGGAAGGCAAAATGGTAGCCTTATGCAATGCAAAGAATGCAGATGGAGGTAGAGCTTAACCTCGGAAGGCAGAATGGTAGCCTTATGCATGAAGTAAAATGGCAAATGGCAATAGAGTTTTCTTAGCTGATAGTGGATTGCGATATTGCGACTTCTAGGGATACTGTGTCTGTTGGGGACACTACGTGCGGATAGCAGCTGTAAGTAAGTGCAACGGTTCTGAGAGTAGTATTTCCGAGTAATGTAAGTCTTGTAAGTGTATAGTATATTTGATGATTTTGTAACTCAAGTGCCTGCATCCAAAGAAAATTGTGAGTTTTGTAAAGGGGGGAGGTTAGTTCGTATTCCCGCTGGCTCTGCTGGACTTGCTCGGCTCTGTTCTGGTAATACTGTGCATATCATTGGGGTAGCCTTTCTAAACAAAGCAACTTTGGTAACAGACATGCATGATTTAGTAAAAAAAATATAACATAAATACATAATCGAGAATAGTTTTCCTTAGATGAACCTATGACTGCGACATGGTTCAAGACATTACAACTTCTCTTGCTACGGAATTTTGAGGGTCCTCCTCAAAATTCTGCCCCAGTTTACTGGGATGCTGCTTCTGACGGCTGTTAATGATAAATGGCTGGAATCGGCTTTGGAATTTTGAGGGTCCTCCTCAAAATTCTGCCCCAGTTTCCAATAGCGGGGAAATTGAAATTTTATTGCATTGTGACCGAACCCATAGGGCTGCCTACGTATCCCCTCTTAAACGGGAATCAGGTCAGGCGTAGTTCAAGTTACATCATGAATGAAAGCATAAAGGTTACATATAGTATCGCTTCACTGCATCTGAATTGATCGGCTTCGGCCCAACTTCTCCGTCCATTTCTGCAAGTATGAGGGCTCCTCCTATTAGAACCTGGTAGACCATGTACGGACCCTGCCAGTTGGGAGAGAACTTCCATTTGGCCTCATCCTGATGCGGGAAAATCTTCTTTAACACTAGCTACCCCGGTGTGAACTGTCTCGGCTTGACTCTTTTGTTGAAGGCTCTAGACATTCTGTTATGATAAAGCTGACCATGGCAAACTGCGTTCATTATTTTTCCATCTATAAGAGCTAGCTTCTCATAACGACTCTTCACCCATTCTGCATTATCGAGTTCTGCTTCCTGTATGATCCTCAAGGAAGGAATTTCTACCTCGGCAGGAATGACCGCCTCTGTACCATAAAGCAGCATATAGGGTGTCGCCCCGGTTGATGTGCGGACTGTGGTATGATACCCCAATAAAGCAAATGATATCTTCTCGTGCCACTGCTTATGCTTCTCTATCATTTTCCTTAGTATCTTCTTGATATCCTTATTGGTGGCCTCTACGACTCCGTTCATCTGAGGTCTGTAGGTTATAGAATTCTTGTGTTTGATCCTGAAGGTTTCACACATGGCTTTCATCAAATCACTATTGATATTGGAACCATTATCAGTAATGATTGATTCTGGAATTCCAAACCGACAAACGATACAGTCGCGGACAAAGTCTGCCACAACTTTCTTAGTCACTGCCTTGCACGATGCTGCTTCAACCCATTTGGTGAAGTAATCAATTGCCACTAGGATGAACCTGTGCCCATTTGATGCGGTAGGTTCAATTGGTTCGATAACATCCATTCCCGAAGCGGCGAACGGACATGGTGAGCTTGTTGTATTAAGCTCGTTTGGAGGCACCTTTATCATATTTACATGTATCTGACAGCGGTGGCACTTCCAGACATACTAGATGCAGTCCGTTTCCATAGTCATCCAAAAATAACCAGCTCGAAGTATCTTCTTGGCTAAGACAAAGCCATTCATATGTGGACTGCAGGTTCCAACATGGATTTCTTCTAGTAATTTAGATGCTTCCTTTGTGTCGACACACCTTAGTAATCCAAAATCAGGAGTCCTCCTGTATAGGATTCCTCCGATGTGAAAAAAATTGTTGTATAACCTCCGAAGCGTGCGCTTCTGAATAGCGTTTGCGAGCTCGGGGTATTCCCCTTTTGCCAAGTATTCCTTGATATCATGAAACCAAGGCTTTCCGTCTACTTCTTCTTCGACATGAGCATAGTAAGCTGGCTGATCATGGATCTTTACCATAATGGGATCAATAAAGTTCTTATCTGGATGCTATATCATGGATGATAGGGTAGCCAATGCATCGACAAATTCATTCTGGACCCTGGGGACATGCTGAAATTCTGTCTTTGTGAACCTCTTTCTCAACTCTTGCACATGATGTAGATAAGGGAGTATCTTGGAGTTCTTGGTTGCCCATTTTTCTCGGACACGATGTATAAGCAAGTCTGAATCCCCGATCACTAGCAACTTTTGGACGTTCATGTCAATGGCCATCTTGAGTCCCAAGATGCAGGCCTCATACTCAGCCATGTTGTTGGTGCAAGGGAATCTGAGTTTGGCAGACACCGGATAATGCTGACTGGTTTCTGACACTAGCACTACTCCTATGCCAACTCCTTTGAAATTTGCTGCTCCATCGAAAAACATTCACCAACCGTCATAGGATTCTGCAATGTCTTCTCCTATGAATGATATCTCTTTATTAGAAAATAAGTCTTTAAAGGTTCGTAGTCTCCGTCCATGGGATTCTCGGCAAGATGATCTGCGAATGCCTGTCCCTTGATTGCTTTCTGAGTTACGTAGACAATGTCGAATTTACTCAGCAGGATTTGCCACTTGGCTAGCTTGCCAGTGGGCATGGGCTTCTAAAAGATATACTTCAATGGATCCATCCTTGATATGAGATACGTGGTATAGGCACAGAAATAGTGCCTCAACTTCTAAGCTACCCAAGTTAGAGCATAACAGGTGCGTTCTAATAGAGAATATCGGGCCTCGTAAGGGGTGAACTTCTTGCTAAGATAGTAGATGGCCTACTCCTTCCTCCTCGATTCATCATGTTGCCCAAAAACACAACCGAACACTCCATCTATCACTGCAAGGTAGATTAATAGGGGTCTACCTGGTTCGGGTGGGACCAAAACTAGCGGTGTTGACAGGTTAGATCGGTTGGCAATTTTTGAGCCACAATAGATGTACTCAGACCAGTTATGTCATCATACGACCAAGCGAATATGTCTTAATATTCCTTTATAAATTCTGTGTATTCCTTCTTTTCTGATGGCGATAAGTGGACACTAATTCTTGTTTCTTTGACACTCTCTGCATCTCCCAGGTTAACAATCTTGGTCTCATCCATGTTGGACTTAGGTTTGCTCTGAAAATTTTCAACCTCTTTAGCAATCTCTTCTGATATGTCATCTTTCTCTGAATCTATGTCCGTTTGTTGCGTTGTCTCATTCAATGTCACAGTCATTGGTTCATCAAGATAAGTAATAGTAATGTTGTATGAGTAAAGTAATGAGAGAAAAATAATAAGAGTAAGATTTATAGAGAAAATGTTTTGCTAAATTCCATAACTGTTTTGAATATTGAAGATCTTATTGCGAAAATTCAAAAATGCGAAAGGAAAATCAACTAGTAAAAATTAAAGATATTGCATGATGCTATATTCAGACTTGCTACCCCAAGGCTTTTCGAGCTCTGGTGGTTCTGATGATCCAATTGTTGAGGCATGCTCCTCGGCTTACAGCCTATATGGAAGGGCCTTCCTCCCCCTCCTCCTTGAAAATGACATAACAATCCATGTCATCATCTTCCACAAATAAATTCCTCATTGCTGGTATTGCTTCTTCTTCTTTTGGCCCATATATAACATCGACTGACTGGAAAGTCTGTTCCAAATGGGGTATCGGCTGCTCCAGTAGGTAGTAAGGGTCGCGCCATGGTGGCGACCAGTTGTTGAATTCCTCCCAAGTATACTCATATCCCAGACCAAAAGTGGTGCCATGTTTCTTCAGTTTGATCGGCTTGGCGATTCCTTGGAGGTTCTTGCCAAGTCCCTTGCCAGGCTCATATCCGCTCCAGTTCAATATGCTTTCGATTTTGTTGTCCCACCATTTGTCCTTATCTACAACGTTGACTCGCTCGATGTGGTGATAGGTCTCTCCGCCTATCTTTCTTCTACCTCTGATCGCTGGGATGGTTTGGTGACTGTATATAGGATTGCTACCGTCGCCGTGAATGATCACCTCTTGGTGATTCCACTCAAACGTCACTACCTAATGTAGGGTTAATGCTACAGCCCCAGCGGCATGAATCCAAGGTCGTCCCAAAAGCAAGTTGTAAGATGCCGGCACGTCTATTACTTGAAATTCAATATCAAACCAAGTAGGCCCCATCTGCAAACATAATCTAATTTCCCCAATAGTGGACCTTTGGGAACCGTCGAAAGCTTTGACATTGATGGCCTCGTCCTAGATCTTATGCAACCCCTTTCCCAATGTCTTGAGTGTTACCAACGGACAAATGTTGAGGCTGGACCCTCCGCCAATCAGGATTCTGGTGATGAAATAATCCTCGCATTGCACAGTGATGTGCAGCGCCTTGTTATGACTCAACCCTTCTGGTGGCAACTCATCTTCATGAAAAGTGATCTTGTGACTCTCCAATATTTGCCCTACCATATTTGCCATTTCTCCTCCAGTGATGTTGCTTGGTACATATTCCTCACTCAGCACCTTCAACAAGGCGTTCTTATGTGCATCGAAGCTTTGCAGCAAGGCTAGGATAGAGATTTGTGCTGATGTTTTGTTAAACTGATCAATGACTGAGTACTCTTTTGCTTGTATTTTTCTCCAGAGATCATCGGGCCCAACTTCAGTGATGGTCATCCATCCAGAGGCCTGCTTGCTTGATTCAGCCAAATGTTTCAGGGTGTATACTCTGCCGGTTCTTGTCATACCCTATGTCGTGGCTGCTTCTCCGGATTTGGCTTTCCCTTTCCTTCTTGCCTCGGTTGTGTAGTCCCAAGGGATGGCCTTTGTATGGAATGGTGTTATAGCCGACATTGCTACTGGAATGGGTGCCTTTACCCCAAACGGAGCATGTATTTTGGACAGTAAAACCATAACTTCAAACGGCGCGGGTGTGTTTGCTGAAGACCCAAACGCGTCCTCAATTAGTGTTGGCATCTTTGTGGGGGAAGGCGCTTCAAACTCAAGTGGTATGGACATATTCACCTCGGTGTCCCCAGAATGCTGGATCTGGACTACAATCAGATTAAGGGTGATTGTCGGTCTCTTTGGATCGTCACCTTCCGCGATCAAACCGATCGATCCCTTGGGGTCCCAATCATCTTCCATCTCAATCATGTGAACGCCTCCACCCTTGTGGTCAGGCAGAGGGTTGTTGCGAACATTCGGAGCAGGCTCCTTTACCACAATAATCTTGTTATCAATTAGTGCCTGGATCTTATCTTTCAGAGAACAGCATTCATCAATAGCATGCCCTTTCATGTCGGAATGGTATGCACAGGATTTATTTGGATTGACCCATTGGGAAGGGTTTTTAGGGGTTATAGTAGAGATGGGGGTGACATAACCAGCAGCTTTGAGCCTTTCATACAGCTGGTCAATTGGTTCAACAATGGCGGTATATTGTTTGGGAGGTCTGTGGTCGAAATTCGTTCGGGGTCTAGGAAAGTTTTGGCGAGTGGGAGATGATTGATAGTGAGAGGGTTGAGCATTGTTGGCTTGGTAGACATGTGTGGGTTGGGAATATCTGGGTGAAGTAGGCTGATATGTGGGAGGTGGAGGTGATTGGTAAGTAAGTGGTGGAGTTTGGTAAGAGGGCGAGGGTGCTTGGTAATTTGGAGTAGGTTGATATGTGAGTGGAGGCATTGGGTAGGTTTGGTATTTGATAGGGGATTTCGTTCTCTGTGCAACCATTACAACACTCACATCCCTTTTCTTGGACGTGCCACCAGACTGTAGAGCCTTGTTGGTAGCCTGCAAGGCATCAAAGTTTGTGACCATACCACTTTTGATGTCTTCCTCGATTCTTTCACCTAACTTGATGATGTCGGAAAATTTCTGGCTTTCAATCAGCATCAACCTTTCATAGTACTGTGGGTCTTGAGCTCGGACGAAAAACCTGTTCATTTGTTCTTCTTCTAAAGCCGGTCTGACCTTAGTAGCTTCTGATCTCTAGCGAGTAGCATACTCGCGGAATGTCTCCGCGGGTTTCTTCTTTAGGTTCTAGATGTAGAACACATCTGGCGCATTTTCTGTGATGAACCTGAACCTGTCCATGAAATCGGATGCCATGCTTACCCAGTTCGACCACTTCTTCGAATCTTGATTAATGTACCAAGACAGAGCATCTCCCTTCAGACTCCTCATGAAAAGTTTCATGTGGATCCTTTCGTCCTTTCCTACTCCGACCAGCTTGTCACAGTATGTTCTCAAATGAACTCTCGTATCTCCTATACCACGAACATCTCGAACTTCGGAGGTTTGTACCCCTCGGGTAGTTCAACATCGGGCTGTATGCAGAGATCTTCATAGTTTAGCCCCTCAATTCCTTTGCTTCCTTTGACGCCCTGAATTTGGCTAGTCAACTTCTTAAGCTCTTCAGCCAGAATCCTGATGTGTGATTCTTTATCATCAGACTCGGGTGTGCTTGAAATGGGTTGAGTGGAGTGTGGCATGGTTTCCACATAGATGGGGGTGTTATGAGTATGGAAATGGTCATTTGTGGAGTTCACTGGTTCTGGGATGAGCAGTGGAGTATTGTTGGAAGTATGACAGGTGTTGCAGTGGTGGTAAGGAGAGGGATGGTTTTGTGGTTTTGGGATGTTTTGTGGAGGTGTGATTCTGAGCATTAGAAAAATTGACATCTAGGGTGGTGAGGTAAAATGATAAGCTCACCAAGTTCCGGGCCTGATCAAGTTCCTCCTGAAATTTCAACAGTTTTTGCTCGAGTTGGGACGCACTTTCTTTAGAGACCTGAGTACCATGAGTGACCTCTACCCGTTGAGTTGAGTTGTTCAGATCCTCCATCTTTTTTTTGTTCTTATTTTTGACCGGACTTGGAGGAGGAGTGGGTGGAGGGCCCTTGGATCTTGTGGAGTATGATGACGATGCCAGAGTGCACGAACTAACCTTGGGGGAGGGGAATAAATAAACAAAAATAAAAACGAAAAGGTAACAAGTCAGTGAGGATTACAAGAAAAAATGTTGAGATATTTAAACACATAGTGCAAGAATGTAAATTGTGTTCTAATTTGGGGAACCTCTTTGTGCCCGAGGTAGGCCTAGCGACAAGTTGATTTGGAGATCTTATAATGCTAAATGCCTCATTTTATTGATAAAAAGTAGACGAATCCCAAAATGACGCTAAATAATAGGAAATAAAATGTCACTAGTGGCCATGGGCCTTATTACATTCATAAAATGAAAAGTAAAGACTCCTATTTACTTGGTCCCAGAAGGACCTTCCCCAGACTCGGCATTTTTGGCTCCATCGAACATCTTCACCAGCTCGTGAAGTCCCAGCAGCAGGTAGGCTCTAGCCAGGTGTTCACCTTCATTTCCCTCAGCATTCTGGCAATCCTCGATCCTCTTGATGAATTTCCTTTCCAGCTCCACTAGACCCCTTTCCAAGTATCCTAGTCTCTTATTGGCGCTGACAGCCATGTCTTTCCATTCTTCAATCAGCTTTTTGTGGGCTTCTTGAATCTCGCGATGTTCGCTTTCACATTCCCGAATCCTCTTGCACAGTTGGTTGTATTTGACCTGTGCTTCAGCCCTTTTATCGATGATTTTGTGACCTCGAACAAACCTAAGTTTTCCTAGACCATTGTGATTGTCCTCCAGCCATCCTGAATAGTATGGGGTGCAGCTGATAAGTTAGGATTTTAAAGTGTTTATGTCCCTACTTGCCTATGCTTTGAGTATACATTGATACAGAAACAGTCCCAAAATGCTCACAAGTTGTGCTTGATTGCAGGGTTGTTTGACAAAGTGACGAGATGTCAAAAATTGGCTCAAAAAGGAGTGAAACCTACTCAAGTATCAAAGACCAAGAGAACTGAAGAAAAAAGGGGCCTAGTGCGGACTGCGTAACAATGACCGCGGCCGTACTAGGAGGTTCAGAGACTGGACATTTTTCGAGCCTAAGGTCACACGGCCGCGGTAGGATTTACACGGACCGCAGAGAAGCTTCGTGGCCGCACTCCTTCTCTGTACGGTCCGCGTTCATAGGGTTCAGCAAAGGGGCATTTGTCCTCATGCGGTCCACGGTCATGTCTGCGCGGACCGCGCCAGTTGCCTTCGCAGCCGCGGTACACTCCCACGCGGTCCACATCCCCCAGTTCAAGTCATCAAACAACTGAAACCCAAGAGCCAGTGCGGCCGCGGTCCATTTTGTGCGGCCTGCCCTGAACCCACAGGGGTATTTTTGTCTAGTTTTTCCAGCCTAGTATAAATAGAACATTTTACTATTTTTTTAGGGAGGAGGTCAGATCTAAGAATAGGAGAATAGCTACGCTTGGTGTTGTAGCCATTTTTGGCATATTTGCTTCCCATTAACAATAGACTATTGTAGTTTCTTCTTAGTAATTAATTAATATGTGTAGTTCTTCATCTATTTCTTCAGTTTCTTCTTTAATTATCTGTAGCTAAACCCTAGTGCTCTTCCTTCCCATTAATTACAACTTAGCAATATTCTCCTAGCATAATCTAGCTTTAATCCGTAGTTTTATAATATTAGTTATAAATACAAAAACTCAAAAGATGATTGAAGTGACATTAGAAGCACAACCACAAGTCTAGGCTAGACAAAAAATACAACTCCACTACTAGCTACTTGTGGAAATTCGATCCCGGACCTCTATTCGGGTAAAAGCTATTGCGATCCGCTCTTCCTACCATAGTGTAGTGTCGAGTCGGTAGCGATCAACTTTTTGACGCCGTTGCCGGGGAGCTCACGGTGTTGACTATCTGTTTAGTTAGTTTTGTGTTATTCTTCTATTTCCTTCTTGTTTACTAATTTTATTTGTGTCGATCAATCAGGTACAATGGCTCTTAATGCAAATGACCCTCTCGACAATGTGATAGCGGGGGAGGAGGTAGAGGATCTAGAACCAGATGAGTCTTACCTCAACTTCCACGGAGAGGCCGACATGTCAATGTAAATGCAAATGAGAACAACAATATTCAGACCCTCCTCCGCCACCACCGAGAGTGGCTCCCAAAGTTTTACCAAATCAAGGATACGCCAGTGCTATTGTTCCTCCCCGAATCCGGGCGGGGAACTTCCAAATAACAAATGTTATGTTGACCTTGCTCGAGCAAAGAGGGTATTTCATGGGTGCCTCCTATCAAAATGCCTACAAGCACTTGAAGGGGTTCGTGGATACATGTTGGGGTAGCAAGCAGACCAACATGTCCGAGGATGCATTGAGGTTGAGGATTTTCCCATTCTCACTTTGGGGTAAAGCATTGGATTGGTTAGAAAGGCTCCCCAATCATTCTATTACAACATGGGATAAATTGGCAGACAAATTTATTTCCAAGTTCTTTTATCCAAGTCATATGGTAGCTCTTCGGGATGAAATTCTAGCTTTCAAGCAAGAGCCAACGGAACCTTTGCACTAGATATGAGAAAGATATAGAACAATGGTGAAAGAGTGCCCTAATAACGACATGACCGAGGCTATGATTCAACAAACCTTTTATCGGGGCATCAACACCACGAATCAATGCATTGTGAACCAATTGGCTGGAGGGAACTTTATGAAACTTTCTTACCAAGAGGCATGTGATGTACTTGATGAAATGGCCGACACCTCTTCGGCATGGCAAAGCCGAGCAAATGTGCCCCAAGGTGACCCCACTGTCATCCATTTGCGCAAGGAATTGCACCATCATGGCCAAGCCATCACCAATCTTACAACAACTATGAATTAATTAGCAAAGGCGCAATTGCAACAAGTCCAAAACCCGTGCCAAGTCAATGCAATGGAAGGTGTTTCTATGTTGAAAAGGAGACAAAGAGGACAACAACCTCAATGTAATTATGAACAATATGACAACAACAATGATGGTGGTGGTTATTCAAATGAGTGCTATGATGATCAAAGTGAAGAGGTCCAATATGTCAACAACTACCAAGGGAATAGAGGTAACTCGTCCAACCAACAATGGCATCCTCAAGGAAATTGGGGCAATCAACAACAAGGCAGAGGTAATTGGAATAACAACAACCAAAACAACAATTGGGGTAATCAAAGCAACCAAGGAAATTGGAATGGGAGTAACAATAATTAGGGCAACAACAACAATCAAGGTGGGTGGAACAATAGCGGGAACCAAGGCAACCAGGGGCAAGGCTTTCAAAGGCCCCCCATGTACCAACAACCGAACAATCCACCCCCCTTTCCTTCTCAAGGTCCGAGTTAATCCGGAAGTGATATGGGGAGAATTGAAAGCATGTTCGAGCAAATGATGAAAAAGAACCAAGATTCCGAGGCCCAATTAGCTCCGCATAACACATCCATCCAGAACTTGGAGGTGCAATTAGGCCAAATCTCTCAAGCATTGAATACTCGTCCCAAGGGTGCACTACCAAGTGACACGGTGGTGAATCCGAAGGGTGGGAATAATAATCATGTGATGGCGGTTACAACAAGAAGAGGGAGAGGCGGTGATGTGAATGCCTCAATGCAAAAGCAAGTTATGAATAAAGATGTTGAGTTGCGGGATGATGATGTACCTTTGATTGTTGATGATGTGGTTAATAAAAATGCAAACAATGATGTGCGGATTGATATTAATTATGAGGCCGAGGTAGAGGCTCAAGATGTCGTGAACCCGTCTAAGGAACACGTGATTGACATGCCCGAGCCGGTTGTACAAAAAGCTAAGGCACCTTTGCCTAGGCCACCTCCACCTTATACTCAATGGTTAGCAAAACAAAAGAATTACAATCAATTCAAAAAATTCATTGACATGATGAAGAGCCTCATAATCAATGTCCCTTTGGTTGAGGCACTTGAGCAAATGCCGGGGTATGCGAAGTTCATGAAAGATTTGGTTACAAAGAAGAGGTCGATGGAGTGTGAAACAATTAAGATGACCCATCAAGTGAGTGCCATAGTGAATTCAATGGCATCCAAGCTTGAGGATCCCGGAGCTTTTACTATCCCTTGTACCATCGGAAGTGCGGATTTTGCAAAGGCCATTTGTGACTTGGGGGCTAGTATTAATTTGATGATGTACTCGGTCTTCAAGACTTTTGGAATTGGGCAACCTCGACCTATATCAATGAGACTTCAAATGGCAGATCGATCGATGAAGCGACCCTTGGGCATAATCGATGATGTTCTTGTCCGTGTTGATAAATTCATATTGCCGGCCGACTTTGTCATATTAGATTGTGAAGTAGATTTTGAAGTGCCAATTATTCTTGGAAGACCTTTCCTAGCTACGGGGAAGGCATTGGTTGATGTTGAAGCGGGTGAGTTGACATTCTGAGTGGGAGATGAGAAGGTGGTATTCTATGTTTGCAAATCAATGAGACAACCAAATAGCACGGAGGTTTGTTCTTTTGTGGACATTGTCACAGCTGTGATAGTGGATGACACAAGTTCCATGATCAATGTTGAAGAGCCTCTTGAGGCCGTGGTTCTTAACATGGATGCTAATGATGATGCTAGTAGAGTGGAGTGCGTGAATGCATTGCATGGTATGAGGCTATGAAAGAAGTAGTAAAGAAAGAGGTTATAAAGTGGATTGACGCAGGTGTGGTTTATCCCATTTCTAACAGTTCATGGACTTCTCCGGTGCAATGTGTACCAAAAAAGGTGGAATGACTATGGTGACCAACGACAACAATGAGCTTATTCCGACTCGGACAGTGACGGGTTGGAGAGTTTGCATGGATTATCGGAAGCTGAACAAGGTGACTAGAAAAGATCATTTCCCATTGCCTTTCCTTGACCAAATGCTTGATCGTCTTGTGGTTCGGGCTTTCTATTGTTTTTTGGATGGTTACTCGGGGTACAATCAAATTCTCATTGCCCCGGAGGACCAAGAGAAGACGACTTTCACATGTCCTTATGGCACATTTGCTTTCTCCAGAATGCCATTTGGATTATGTAATGCTCCGGCGACCTTCCAACGTTGCATGATGGCTATATTCGCTGACATGGTGGAGGATATATTGGAGATCTTCATGGATGATTTTAGCGTGGTTGGGGATTCTTTTGATGAGTGCTTGGTAAACTTGGATGGAGTGTTGGCCCGGTGTGAAGATACCAACCTTGTTCTAAACTGGGAAAAGTGTCATTTTATGGTAAAAAAGGGTATAGTATTGGGTCACAAGATCTCGAAGCGAGGAATTGAAGTTGGTAAGGCCAAGATCGAGGTTATTTCAAGGCTTCCTCCCCCTACTTCTGTCAAAGGAGTGAGGAGTTTTCTTGGGCACGCGGGTTTCTACCGGAGGTTCATCAAAGATTTTTCTAAGGTAGATAACCCGTTGTGTAAATTGCTAGAGAAAGATGCTAAGTTTGTTTTTGATGAGAAATGCATGGAGGCTTTTGAGCCCCTTAAACAAAAGTTGACCACTACCCCCATCATCACCGCACCAAATTGGAGCTTACCATTCGAGCTCATGTACAACGCGAGTGACGTTGCAGTGGGGGCGGTTTTAGGCCAAAGGATAAACAAGATGTTCCACCCGGTGTACTACTCAAGCAAGACCATGAATGAGGCTCAAAAGAACTACACATTCACCGAAAAGGAGTTGTTGGCTATTGTTTTTGCTATGGAAAAGTTCCGTCCTTACCTTATGGGGGCTAAAGTTATTGTGCACACCGACCATGCTGCTCTTAGGTATTTGATGACCAAGAAAGATTCAAAGGCAAGATTGATGAGATGGGTTCTTCTCCTTCAAGAGTTTGATTTAGAAATTATTGACCGGAAGGGTAGCGAGAATCAAGTGGCGGACCACTTGTCCCGTTTGGAGGAGGAGGGGAGGCCTTGTGACGGCCTTGAAATCAATGATACATTTCCTGACGAGCAACTCCTTGCGGTGTCAATGAGTGGAATACTGTGGTTTGCCGATATTGCAAACTATCTGGTTACCGAAATCATCTCGTGTGAGCTCTCTTCTAACCAAAGGAAAAAGCTCAAATGGGATAGCTTGGATTATTATTGGGACGAGCCCTATTTGTTTAAGATTTGCACCGATGGTGTGATTCGATTATGTGTCCCGGAAGAGGAGCAATTGGGTATTTTGGAAGCTTGCCATTCCTCACCCTATAGTGGCCATCATGGCGGGGCGAGAACGGCTTCTAAAGTGCTTAGTTGCGGATTTTATTGGCCTACTTTGTTTAAAGATGCCGGTGATGTGGTCAAAAGATGTGATGAATGCCAACGAGCCGGTGGAATTTCAAAAAGGGATGAAATGCCCCTCAATACAATTCTAGAGGTAGACATTTTTTATGTTTGGGGCATCGACTTCATGGGTCCTTTCGTGAGCTCTTGTGGAAACACTTACATTCTGATGGCGGTAGATTATGTCTCCAAGTGGGTTGAAGCCGTGGCTTTGCCCAACAATGAAGCCCGGAGTGTTGTGGCATTTCTTAAAAAGAGTATCTTCACGAGGTCTGGCACTCCCCGTGCTATCATTAGTGACGGGGGATCTAACTTTTGCAACAAAGTTTTTGATTCATTGCTAGCCAAGTATGGAGTTAATCACAAAGTAACCACCCCCTATCATCCTCAAGCTAGCGGTCAAGTGGAAGTCTCCAACCGAGAAATTAAGAGTATTTTGTCTAAAACTGTAAATCCAAATATGACCGATTGGTCGAAAAAATTGGATGATGCTCTTTGGGCCTATCGGACAGCTTACAAGACTCCGATTGGTATGTCACCATACCGGTTGGTGTTTGGGAAAGCTTGCCATCTTCCGGTGGAATTGGAGCACAAGGCTATGTGGGTCTTGAGGAAGTTGAACTTAGAATGGGATGTTGCTGCAAATCTGAGGGTTGAACAACTTAATGAGCTCGATGAGTTTAGATTCCATGCATACTCCAAATCATCCTTGTATAAGGACAAAATGAAGTACATTCATGACAAATATGCTCGGGGCAAGTAGTTCAAAGTTGGGGATATGGTTCTCTTGTTTAATTCCCGGTTACGTCTGTTTCCGGGTAAGCTCAAGTCAAAGTGGAGTGGGCCATTTGAAGTTGTGTTCGTGACCCCGTTTGGTGCTCTTGATCTTAAAAACAAAAATGGTGAAGTCTTCAGAGTCAATGGTCACCGGGTCAAGCATTATCTCGGAAAGTTCGATGGCAGCCACGTAGTGGCGCTTCTTCATCTAAAGTGATGTGGTGGTAACATGCGTCGTGCCGCGACGTTAAATCAGGTACTTCTTGGGAGGCAACCCATGTGTAGCTTAGGATTTTTGAGCTAACTGTTTATGAGATGTTGCAGGGATTGTGTTGAAACAGTGCAAAACAAAGTTGGAAAATGGCATAGTCTCTGAAGATTGCCAGCGCGACCGCGGTGCATTTTGTGCGGTCCGCACTGGCATGAGTCAAAAGGGGGACTCTTTGAAGTTCTTCACCGTGGTCACGGTCAATTTAGTGTGGTCCGCGGTGGACTGACGCGGACGCGGTACATGTCTGTACGGTCCGCGTAGGCTTCATCACGAGGGGTCACACAAATAAACCCAGCGCGGTCCGCGGTCACTTTTGTGCGGCCACGCTGGTAGGTGAGTACGGGTCCTACTGGGGCTCTATAAATAGAGACCAAGGGTCTCATTTTACCCTTTTTGCAAATTGGAAACCCAGAACCCTAATTCTACTGTTCATCCCCGTCCAAAACTGAGATTCTTGCTTGTGTGGATATATTGCATTCATTCTTCATAATCCTGGTAACATTTCATGCATTTTTGATTATTACTCTTTTATTTTTATTTTTTATCGTAATTCCTTGCCAGTAGTCTGTAACTTCTTTGCCTTTACAGTTGTCTTCGAATTGTTAGTCTAGGGTAGCTTCCATGTTAGTTTGAAATAACTAAGGATTGAGTACATGATTAGGGACAAGTAGGGGTAAAAAGTTGACCAAAAAATAGAACAAAAGCATGCAATCCCTAGTTTACTCACTGAACCTAACCCAGTGCGGCCCGCAGTCGTCTTAGCGCGGTCCGCGGTTTCCACGCGGTCCGTGCTACGTTTCCACGCGGTCCGTAATGCTTGAATGATTGAGGAACCACTTGTTTCTAGCGCGGCCGCGGTAACGTTTGTGCGGTCTGCGCTAGCCCACCGCGGCCGCGACCCCATTTTGTGCGGACCGCGGTGTGAGATTCAGAGAAGACCCTTCCTAGGGTTTTGATCAGTGCGGCCCGCGGTCGCCTTAGCGCGGTCTGTGGTGCCTCCAATGCGGCCGCATTCCTAATGGCGCGGTACGCGGTGCCTGGTTCTGCAGCAGTGTCTGCAACTTTCATTTTGCTTCTGCAATTTTAATTCAGTCACATGTTTCACTGTCTATGCTTCAACTAACAATGTTAGATGTTTTGTTTGTAGACAATGGTAAAACAACGAGGAAGAGGTGCTAAACAACCCGGCCGAGGTGACTCCTCCCGGGGAGGAAAAGGGAAACAAGTTAAACTCACTTCCCAACCTAAACTGAAAACAAGGAAACAAATTGTTATAGACGACCAATCGGGGAGTGAGTACGTACCATCCCAGGACCTCTCTTCTGATTCAGGGCCAGCTACTGCAATCCCGACTTCACATACCGCCTAAGCCCCACAACGTATACATTTTAAGTCATCTGATGGCTCAGCAGCAGGCAGTGCCGAATACTCTACCTCCCCCACAGCTTCAGTATCTGGGGAGAGTGCAGAAGGCAGGACTAATAGTGATAATGAGGTACCGAGCAGTGGGGTGCCCCAGGTTGGGGGTGTTGAGAGAAGTAGAAAACCTGAAGTTTGGGAAGATCGGTTTGTCATCCAGGTGGTGTTCCACAAATTTAGAGAATGGTGGTCGGCACGGAAGTTGATACTTGAGCGGAGCTTTATTGACAAAGACCTTCTACCCCTAAACCCCAATGTGCATAGACAGTTCCAGGCTCGAGCGGGTTAGGAGTTCTTTAAAGACAATTGTTTGAAGGCAAATGAGCATATGGTCAAGGAGTTTTACAGCAATGTGGTCCATATCATGAAAAGCACTAAAGTGACGAAAGTGAGAAACAAAAATATGGTTTTCACCGGGAAGGCGTTGAATGAGTATTTGGGGTTCATTGACGAAGATGAGTCCCTGTACAATGAAAAGTTAGCAATGGACGAGGAGGTTCGCCCGTGGTTAGCTTCGTACCTGGCAATCCTGGGTACTGTTCCAGAATGACTACAAGCAGGGACCAAAATACTCCGGAGAACTTTCAACTTCGAGGCTAGAGGGTAGTTGACCTTTGTATGCAGTCGGCTCGACCCGACCACTCATGATCAGACTATTCCACTTGCCCGGGCGATTCTTATTGATTCTATTATGGCAGATTACCCTACCAATATGGGAAATGTGATGTCCCACACCATTTCTGCAGTCAGGGTTAAGCATGACCGGAACTACCCTTTTCCCAGCACCCTTACTATGTATTTCCGGGACTTAGAGGTGGAGAAGAGACCATTTGACGTCAAGGTAAAACCTGTGGCTCCATTTTCCTTGTACAGTTTGAAGGGGCTAAACAACCCCAAAGACAAAGGTTACAAGCCGCCTTCCTCCACTCCAGCTGGCCAGTCTGAGGAGCCAGTGGCGATAGTGTCTTCGGTTGAGCCCCCCACAGAGCTTTCCACCATGCCTACGGTCACCACTGATGATGATTTGCCTCCACGACCCTTCTCCTTTGCTGGCCCCAGTACTTCAGTTGACACGGGGGTCCCTTCTTCCCGGACTCATCCTTTCATGGCCCAGCAGTTGAGTCGGACACTAGCCAGTTTGAACAACTGGATGTCAGCTGCGACATCCAAGTTGTCTACATTGTCTGCTACAGTTGAGGCCCATTTAGCACCTTCCACTACTCAGTTTCCTCAGTCCATTGAGGACACACTGCAGAAGCTCCTGGAAAATTAGGAGAAGATTATGAGGACTCAGGACTCCTTGGCTATGGCGGTAGATTCACATGGCAAGGCTTTGAGGGAGCTTGCCAAGAGAACAAGAAGATGGGGAAGTCAAGGGCGTCCAAAAAGTCGGTGAGAGTGCTACGGACTGATGTGGACAGGCTATTGGCAGACCAGATTCATTTAGACTTGTTATTCGGGGATCCAGCCCCAGCAGCAGCACCAGTGCCACAGCCACGGCAGGAGCAGGCACCTAGGCCCCCAAGGAAGAAGAGGAAGACCCCCAGTTCAGTTGGTGAAGTTATTGAGCTACCAGACCCACAGGAGACCCCCTCCAGTGATGCACCTATCAGTCAGTTGGTTCAGGAGCAGGCCCCAGTCCCAGCAGCTGAGCAGCAGGAGATCGGGAACCAGTCTGAGGTTCCTATACATACAGAGGACTTGGGGACCACTAATGATCCCATACAGACGGACCAGGCCTAGGGAGATCCTATATCCTTTCTATTGTTTTGATATTTATTTGATAGTTGGCATTGGGACAATGCCAGCTTTTACTCGTGGGGGTGCACCCTACGTTTTTTGGATGACTGTATATATATAGATTCTTAGTTTATTTTTATTGATTTTGTGTTTTTTTTTACTTTGGGTTGTATATAACTTTGCATTTCTGTATATATTCATCCCCCGTTGTATATTCTACTCCCCTATTGTACATATTCATTCTATTTTCTATTTTCGCTAAATTTTCATTTTTAGCTTTGTAGTTAGGCTCGTAGCCGCTTGTTTTGATTTTGGCGTTTCCAATAAGCCCTTGGTTTTCTTAATGCCATGGTTCTTTCCAAGGGTGGAGTATTGTGCGAACCGGGTGGCTCTTCCCAATGATAGATGGCGTGACAACCTTCTTAAGGGTTTGAGTCCGTTTCTTTGATTTTTCTTTTGTTTTTGATAAGCGTAGTTAAAAGCACCTCAAGCAAGGTTTCACTTGGGCCTAACACATTTGCCTTTTATCCTATGGTCAAAGACATAATGTTGTGTTCAGGATGGTGAAAGCCGTGGCTTTGAGACTCTTGCGTTGACCAAACGATCATCGTGTGGTTTTTTTGTACCATTGTGTGTTTAAATCATAACTAAGGTCGTTGTGGGCCCTCGACTCGATGTCTTTAGCAAATCCCTAGCGTGTGTGGTGAGGAATTGAAATTTGAGTCCAAGTCCCGAGCCAATGGTCTAGAACTTGCCCTGAATGTCTATTGAGGCAAAATCCTAGGTGAAATTTGACTTGAGAAATGATTATAGGCTCTCCTTGATCCAAATGCTAAGTTGAACAATTTCATAGCCTTCCAATGAAATAATCCCTAGTTAATCCTTTTGAGCCTTAAACCTATTTCTTTCAAGAATCAATGCTACAAACCTATACCCGTTCTTAACGATTACCCTCTCTTGGCACCCAAATCTTCCCTTGAGTAATGGCAAAAATCTAAGTTTGGGGGAAGAGACAAGAAAGGAAGCAAAGTAGTAAGGTACAAAAGAAAGAAAAGAAGGCAATTAAAAAGCAAGAAAAGAAAAAGGACAAAAAGAAAGTCCCATGTGAACAAGAATAAAAAGGGATTCAAGGAAAACAAAAGTGAAAAAAAAAAGAGAAGAGAGGTGTGGAGAAAGTAGAAAAAGGAGAAATGTTTTGAATTGTATAAGAAAGAGTGACAATGTATCTCTCTAACCCCTTGTGAAGAAGTGAAATCCTCAAAAAGAGCCAAGAAAGTTGTGCCAAAATGAATCAAAAGAAGTGCTTAAGGTAAGATTGAACCCACGTGAATAAAAACATGTCCTACCCTTGCCTAAAAGCCTTCAAAATGACTCAACAAAAGCCCTATTTGATCTCAAGTTGAAGGGAGCCTACATTAGTGGATACTTACAAAAGGGGCAAGCATATGGTACTTAGAGTCGGACTTGTAACCTTTCTTTTTGAGAGAGATGAGTGAAACTTCATTTGCTTCGATTTGTGTGTCAATATCTAAAAGGTGAGGTTCGCTTAGGGAGAGTTGAGTATGTGAGAGTTTGGGTTCCACAATGATCAAAGTAAGTGAGAAAAGCTCTTTGATGAAATGTGTCAACTCTTGATGCTCTTGTGTCGCACTTGATCCATAGTTTTCAAAATTTTAAATGTGTTAGAGCCAGCATGGTATCTATATGGCTCGATAGTATCTCTCCCCATGATGATCTTGAAATGCCACATATGCTGAGCTTGGCACTTATAAGGAATGTCATCAGCTTGGAAGTCGGCCCGGAAGTGACTCATCTTATCGACCCTTGGTATAACCTATTTCCTACCAGCCTGTCTCATAACCCAGAGAGAGACATAAGGGTAGGTTCCTCTCATACCGATCAGTATTATAAATGGTGCGTCCCTGGATCGGGCGATGAACTCTTCAGTAGGGAACCATTCGAACATCCATTGTATTTGATCCTCAGTCAGATTTTCAAACAGCTCCACCCATCCCTTGGCATCTTCTGGCAGAGCAAACATTTTGGGCATGTAGTTCATTCACCTTGGTTGATGAAAGGCTATATTATTGTCCCAGTCTCTACACTGAATCTCTTGCCTATATTCACCCCCTTGGAGATGCTCCATGAGCCAGAGTTGGAGTAGCAAGTTGCAGCCCTCGAAGTGTGGGTCTCCTTGTTGACACTTTTCCAGTGCTCGGTATATCTCTGCGATGATCATGGGCACTATGCTAAATGGTTGTCCCCCAATTCCCTCCATCAAAGTTTTTGTGACCATGGCTAGCCTAGTGTGGATCCTTGCTTTCTTCATTAGAAACACTATCATCCCCAAGAAACAGAACATGAAGACAAAGACCCTTCGGTGAATATGCCCCAACGATGTAAGGGCAAACTCATCCAGATAAGTATGGTAGGATTTTTTGTGACCATACCTTTCGTACAAATAATCAAAGGGAATGTAAGACTCCTTCAAACATGTCAAGTCTGGATTCTTCTTTAGGCCCATCATTTTGAGAAAACCTCTACCTTTGCGATTTTCTGGCATTAACAGATCCGGAGTTTCCCATGGTATACCCGCCACTCCTCCTATTTTCTCTAGCAGGGGTGTCATCTCAATCTCCCCGAAGCAAAACACAGACCTATTGCATTCCCAGAATAGGGTAGCAGCTTCAATTATCTTGTTGTTGGGTTGGATCTCCAGGAGGGAAGGTAGATTTCCTAGGTATTTTCGGACAAGCGTCTGATCACTGGAATGAAGATCTCTCCACCATCTTAGCAATCTTGGTTGGATGTTGGTTACCATGCCGAATCTGGGGACTTCGTGCCTCATTTTCTGCAAGACAAAAGTGTTAGGCCCTTACCCCCACCAGACTCGACTATTAAATATCAATCGGCATAAGAAGCATTTAGTTCTCCAAATAAATGCACAAAAGGTGGTAGTGTCCGTTTGGGTTTCAAGGAAACCTACTGGACTTTGGACAAGGCTATCTTAAAGAGTCATTATGCGGACAACATAACTGACTTGGCTAGGTTTGACAATAATGCATACACAATTAAACAGGGTAGGGTTTCTATGGGGTATTAGACTGGTACCCTTGAGCAGACAACTCAAGAGGGAAAGGCACGGAATCGTCGACTACACCGTTGATCAACTAGTTTTACCGCAAATATGCCTTTGCCGGATTTAAGGGGTGATAATATCGGAAGGGCGCAACCACTCATTATAAGCGTTGCTATGGTATTTTGTTTGGCACGAGTGGAATATGATGTTGAATATACAGTTACAATAATTAAACAAGTTGTCACGTATTTGCACGTTCATAAAGTAATAATTACAATAATTCCTCAGAATTTGCAGCGGTAATGAAGGAAAGCAGTAAAGGAAAGTAGTAAAGAAATAAAGGGAAGAAACAAAGAGCCAAGTCAGTTTCTTAGTAGAAGAAGGGAAATAAATATTTAAAGGCATTAAATAAAGACATGTAAAGTAGCATAAAGTCACAAATAGCATGAAATGGTAAAAGCCTAAAAGGTATCCCCAGCAGAGTCGCCATGCTATCGCGCCCCCTTTTTCTCGCGAAATCGGGTTTATGACATTCGAGAGGACAACTCGTTCCCTTTTGGAAATTGGGTTTGGATAGAAGAGTCGCCACCTAATGATTAAAGCGCATTAGGACACTAAGAAGGATTTTGATTTAGAAAACCAGAGATTGCGTAAGGGCTAGAAATTATCTCGAGGGCAAGGTGTTAGGCACCCCTCGAGATTCAATAGTGTGGTTCCCGGCCATGCTACAATTGTGACTTTAAGTGCGAACAATAAATAGACACGTAAGGGTTTCCAATACAAAGAGGGTTTTCACATAATGGTTGCAAGGAGTTGAAGTTGAGAGAAAATAGAGAAAAGCTGAAGTTGAAGTAGTTAAAAGAGTTCTAAAAATAAAGCAAACAAGTAAGAAAAAAGGAGGGGGTCCTAGGTTTACAAATAATATGGATCAAATCAATACAATACCCGATAATCACTCCTCAGAAGAGGGGTTACACGTGGTATTAGCGCACCGGTCATCATATCCATATCTACCCTTTCCCACCCCATTAAGGTATTAAAGCGCGGAATGGTTTCGTTACTTATTGCATGCTATTACCTGCCCCTTTCCTATCAGTCCAGAGGTACTTGGGACTACTCATCCTAAAAGGGAAGGGGTATGAGGTTTTGCAGTTTTAAAGGACAAAATTTTAAGGCGACAATCAAAACATATATAGCAAGTATTAGGAAAGCATGTAAACAGATACGGCTCAAATAAACCTCCTTAAATCAAAGAAAGCATATAGTTTTAGCATGTCTTACACGTACTGATTAGGGTCTGATTAAACTTTAAAAGTTAAAGCAGGCTGATTTATCATATATTTTCAGATAAGAAGTCCGAATTAGACCTACCCGCTGGTTGTAATTATCAAAGACTAGTGCAGTTATAACTTTTACCCTAAAGCTTGCTTAGGTGTTAGGCGAAAACTATAGGCATGATATCTATTAGTTTCAAAAATAAAGCAGTAAACTGATTATATGAAGGTTGCCAGTTTTTTACCAAGTTTTGCATATTAAACTTAAAACGAGTGAGGCGATTCAGATTTGATTGATAGTTCCTATAGGCATACTTTCTAAGCGTTGTTAATTTAAAACAATGTTATTGGCGTGCAGGAATCCTATAGGCAGGTCATCTATATGCAGTTGATTGTTTAAGCCTATAAACTCATTTGCCTAGTGATAGATGCGGGTGCAAAATGCAGGAAGTCTTATAGGCATATTATTTATATGATAATGCAGAAGTGCAGAAACCTACAGACATGGTCTCTATATGAAATGCAGAAGTACAGAAACCTATAGACATGGTCTCTATGTAATACAGAAGTGCAGAAACCTATAGACATGATATCTATATGAAATGCAGAAGTGCAAAAACCTATAGACATGGTATCTATATGAAATGCAGAAGCGAAAGCTGAAAGCATGATACGTGAATGCAGAAGTATAGTAATCCCATATGAACATGGTATCTACCCCTTTGCATGCACGATTGACCCTCCCTTTTTCACAAACAGCCCCAATAGTTATTACAAATTATTACAGCCCAGAATGAATAAGAAAAGCAAAATTACATCAGAAATTAAAGTACAACCAAGGGGAGCCTAATTCAGACTCCAAGTCTGAAATATGAGATGAACCAACTCCAAAGATCAGGATCCAAAGTCTTTCTCTTATTTGGATGTGTCAGAGTTCCCTAAGAGCCTCAAATGGACTCCGGGCAGTGTTCACACCCAAACACATACAGGATTAAGAACATAGTGCAGTGTAGAAGGGCCAACCCTCAAGTATCCAAGTTCAGAGGGAACTCAAGGTCCCAAGGCAAGGCTTACAGGAGGGGGGCAAAGCTTAGAAGCTAAGAGTAAGTGTAAGTGCAGAGTTTGAAAAGGAGAAAGGGGAAGTGGTAGAGAAACAAGGACATACTAGTGGGCATACCTAGTAATGGGAGTGTTGGCACACCCCACAAGCCTATTAGAACACATTGTTTTGGGAGTCAGGATCCTCTAAGGGATCAAATCCAGACATGAACAATAACTTGCATATTGTCATGTCATGAACTATAACTCAAATCACATATATGGGAATATGGGTACATGGATTCATAGCAGAAACAAGTAAAAGAAATTAATATGCTAATTCAACATTCAACTCTATATGGACAGTAAAGTAGACATGGATGTAAAGGCTATAAGTGAACACATTGGGATGATGCTGAAGCTAAAACTAGAACATACCAGTCTCAAAGAAACAAGTGAAAGAAAGCAGTAGTCTTGCAAAGCCAAAGTGCAAACAGGCAGTCAGAATGCTATGATCTTAGAAAAGAATCGTGAGATTGTAAGGGTGAAGTATGAAGTGTAAAAGTGTTGAACTGAAGGTGTGTTAAAGTGCAGAAGGGTCGTGCCCTTTTATAGTGTAGAAAGTAAGCAGAAATAGGTAAGAAAATAGTTTGAAAATCAATTACACAAGGTTTCTCCCTAATTAAGGGATTCTGATTTCAAACGGGTAAAATAATTAAGGAAAAGGGATTGATCAAAACCTTTTCCAAAGTAGTACAAGAAGGGTAAATACACAGAGATTTATTTAAGGCAAAAGTCTGGTAGCACACAGTTTGTGCAAATAAGAAAAGAAAATCAATTAACAACCAGTAAATCACAAAGTCTGAATTTTGGTGTGAATGAATCCAGTCAGAAAAGGTGAAGAAAGGTTTTACTTAAGGAAGATCAGTAACAATCAATCAAACCTAAAAAAAGGATTCTAAATCAATCATAAGTTGGAAAACCTTTTCGAAAGAAAGAATTCATCACACATATAAAAACATACAGACATGCTTAAGCACGAAGAGTTGTCATGCTAATCAGTAGAAGAGTGTAGCATAGAAGAGAAAGTTCAGAGTCGTAAACAAAGAAATTCAAACTTAGTTCACAGACTCAGGATGAGTCTGAGAGAGTCAAGGGTTCCAAAATAGAACCCTAGTCCAAACACAAGATCAAAAATTGCCAAAACCCCCAAATTCTAGGGTTTCCCAACTCGAATCAGACACAGAGATGAGGAGGAAAATAATTGAAATAGGCTCAGAGGTCTCTTTCAGAGACTCATGATAAAACAAACAGATACAATAGCGAGTTTGAAGTAACAGAGTGAAGAAACTGATTCGAAGCATAGTGAGAGTAGAAGGAACATGTTTAAGAAAAACCTTTTAGAAGGGACTTAAACAGGGTTCAGAAGAGAAAAGAGATAGTATAGCATTTAAGAAAACAGTAGAAGAAACATGTTTAAAGGGATCTCAAACAAAGGTCTAGTAAAAGGCAAACAAAGAACTTAAGAACTCAGTAGGAAATACATACAGTAGGAGAACACAAAATACCAGAAAAGTATATCAACAAGACATATAGGAAAACACAAGAGGATGAACATGCGAGCATGGTGTAGAAACACAGTAGAAAGACAAGGCACAGAAGAACATATATAGTAAAAAAAACATAAGAAAGCAGTAGAAGCACATGCGTGACAGATCTAAGAAAATATCGGAGAGAACCTCGAGTAATCAGGGTTTCAGAAGAACCCTAGAATGAGAAAGGCTTGGAAAAGGTCCGATCTGAGTCGGATAGGTTAGAACCAGGCTCAAAACACCATTGTGTGCCGGAGCTGGGCCAGAGATGGCCACAGAACCTTGAATCGGTGAAGATCTGAATGGACACCTTCAAGGTCAGACCTCGAACCTTCGAATACCAAGTGTTTAAGAGCGGAGGGAGATGAGTTTAATCTCTCCATGGCCTGAGAGGCCATGGATTTCGGTGAGATTGAGGTTGAAGATGGTGAGAGAGGCTAGGGTTTCGAGAGAGTTTGAGAGGAGAAGGATTCCAGAGGCGGCTGTTTGAGTGGAATGAGCTAGGGTTAGGGGTGTGGGTGAATTAAAAAGGAAAGTAATGATCGTGGTCGTTGATCAAAATGATCAACAGCCTGAATTAAAATATAAGGTCGGACGGGTTAAATTGTTTGGGTCGGGGGCGGGTTGGATTAAAATTGGGTTGGCCTGTAAGGGGTTTGAAACTGGGTCAATTAGGGGGATCAATTTGGGCTATAATTGAAATAAAATGGGACCAGATTTTAAATAGCCAGTTTTTCCCCTTTTATTTTATAAAAATAGTAAAAATGATTTCTTAAAATAAATTAAAAGTAATGAGTCAATTAATAATATATAAATATTAATTTAAAAATATAGGAACCAATTTCATAATTATAAAATGCTATTAATCTTAAAATAGGATAAAATTGTAATTATATGCAATTTAGCTTTTAAAATACCAAATAAATTTGTAAAAAATGTATAAAAATTACCCTAGCTATATTTTGGTATAAATATGAGAATAAAGTAAGTTATTCACCAAAATGATAATTTTGGGAATAATTATTGGTTTTTGTACTGCTAAAATGGGCAATAAATCAGTTTAAAAATCTTTTAGAATTTAGGAAAATTATTGAAACACTTGGACATACTTATATATGCATATATATGCTATTTTGAAAGTATTTTCATGTAACAATACATAGGGAAAATTGGGTATCAACACAATCGTAGGTGCGGTTATGACAGAAGCAACAGCTTCAGCTCTTCCCAAAATTTTCCACTTCACTCGAGCCTCGTCCGATCGACGCTCGGGGCTCCCGGGCCCCACCCAAACATACCGAAAAATCTAAAATCACGAGACGGACCTACACAAACCTTCGGAACACCCGAAACAACTCTAAATCTAGATATCACCCCCTAAAACCAAACGAATCAAACTTATGAACTTCAAGTTCTTCATTTTCCTCTAACGGGCCAAAACGCCCTTAAACTACTCGGTTTGACACCAAATTTTACGGGCAAGTATTAAATGATATTTGGACCTGTACCGTGCTTCGGAACCAACATACGAGCCCTATACCCATGAAATCAATTATTAATTAGTTTTTTTAAATCCTTAAAACTTCAGATTAACAATTTCTAATAAAAATTCATTGCTCGGGCTAGGAACCTCGAGATTTGATTCCAGGTATACGCCCAGGTCCCATATTTTACTACGGACCCTCAGGGATTGTCATATCATGAATCCGGGTACGTTTGCTCAAAATGTTGACCAAAGTCAAACTTAGTCTTTTAAGAAAATCCTAAGGAATCAAATGGGCCTATTTCACTCAAAACTCTTTCAAATCTCGAACCAACCATCCTCCCAAGTCGTAAATTAACTAGAGCAAGCACGGAAGGTTTTATTTAAGGGAATGGGATTCTAAAAAGCAAAATGACCAGTCGGGTCGTTACAAAATTCTTCTTTTATCTCATTAAACTCAAGGGGAGGGTTCTCTAATCTAGACAAATGGTTAGCTACTTGGTTCTCTGTCCCTTTTTTATCCTTTATCTCAAGGTCAAATTCTTGCAGAAGTAAAATCCATCTTAATAATCTAGGTCGAGCATCTTTCTTAGCTAAGAGGTATTTTAAAGTTGCATGATCAGTAAAAATAGTGACTTTGGTTCCTATCAAATAGGAGCGAAACTTATCGAAAACAAACACTACTGCTAGTAACTTTTTTCTATCGTGGCATAATTCACTTGAGTCTCACTCAATGTCCTACTAGTATAGTAAATGGGTACGAAAAATCTTATCCCTTCTTTGGCCTAAAACAGCTCCAACTATTGTATCACTAGCATCACACATGACCTTAAAAGGTTGGTTCCAATCAGGGGACACAACTACAGGTGCAGTTAATAACTTTTCCTTAAGGGTTTCAAATGCTCTCACACAGTAACCTGAAAAATCAAACTTAGTGTCTTTCATCAAGAGGTTAGTCAGAGGTTTTGAAATCTTTGAGAAGTGTTTTATGAATCGCCTGTAAAAACCTGCATGACCTAGAAAATTTCTAATTCCTTTCACAGTTGTGAGAGGGGGTAATCCTGCTATAAGATTAATTTTTGCCATATCAACTTCTATCCCTTTAGCAGTGATTTTATGTCCTAAAACAATTCCTTCTGTAACCATAAAATAACATTTTTCCCAATTAAGAACTAAGTTTGTTTCTTCACATCTTTTAAGATAAGGTCAAATGGTTAAGACAATCCTTATATGTTTTGCCAAATAGTGTAAAATCATCCATAAAAAATTCAAGAAATTTGTCAGTTATGTCAGCAAAAATTGACGACATGCAACGCTGAAATGTAGCAGGGGCATTGCACAGACCAAATGGCACTCTCCTATAGGCATATGTTCCATGAGGGCATGTGAAGGTGTCTTATCTTGATCTTCTGGTGCAATTGGTATCTGATTATATCCTGAGTAGCCATCAAGAAAACAGTAAAAACTGTATCCTACAATTCTTTCCAACATTTGATCAATAAATGGCAAAGGAAAATGATCTTTTCTAGTGGCATCATTGAGGCGTCTGTAATCAATACAGACTCTCCATCCTGTAACAGTCATGGTAGGTATGAGCTCATCACTTTCATTTTTTATAACAGTCATACCTCCTTTCTTTGGTACTACCTGAACTGGACTTACCCACGGGCTGTCAGAAATGGGGTATATAATACCTGCTACCAACAGCTTTACGATCTCTTTTTTCACTACTTCCTGCATTGTTGGATTCAATCTTCTTTGCGGCTAGACTATTGGCTTGTAGCTATCCTCCATGAGGATTCTGTGTGTACAAATAGCTGGACTAATCCCTTTAATATCTTCTACAGTCCACCCCCAAGGCTCCTTTGTGTGCTTTCAATACTTTAATCAAACTATTTTCTTATTCTGTAGTAAGAGAAGATGAAATAATTACTGGAAATAATTCTTGCTCAAGATAAACGTATTTCAAATGAGAAGGGAGAGTTTTGAGTTCAATTTTTGATTGAACTTTTTCGGATTTCATCTCTTCTTCTTCTAAATCTTTGTCCAATATTTTAGCTTCTCTTCTGATGGTGGGATCGTCGTCCTGTGTGGTGCCTGATTTGATCAAGCATCTTTCCATTGAATCTGGAATTAATTGATCATCTTTGAATTCATCTGTAAGATAACTAATCATATCAATTGAAAAACATGAAGATGATGTTTCATCTCCTGAATATCGTAGTATCTTTTGCATATCAAATATGACTCTTTCTTCATCAACTCTTAAAATTAATTGTCCTTGATGAACATCTATAAATTCTCTTCCTGTAGCAAGAAATGGTCTACCTAAAATTATTTGTTCATTAGGACATTCTTTCATTTCAAGCACTATAAAATCTACAGGGAAAACAAACTTATCTACTCTTACGAGTACATTTTCAATTATTCCCTTAGGTTTCTTAGTACTTTGATCTGCAAACTGAAGAGAAACACTTGTGTCTTTTATTTCACCAAGATCTAACTTTTTAAAGATAGAAAATAGCATCAAATTTATTGAAGCTCCAGGATCACAAAGTGCTTTTTCAAAATATACTCCTCCCAAAGTGCATGTAATTTTAAAACTGCTTGGATCACCAAGTTTTTGTGGTAGCTTATTTTAAAGTATAGCACTGTATTTTTTCGTAAGCATTACCACATAAACTTCTTCTAATTTTCTTTTACTTGACAAAATTTCATTTAAAAATTTGGCATATGAAGGCATTTGTAACCAAGCATCGGTAAAAGGAATATTGATGTGAATTTGTTTTAAAATTTCCAAAAATTTTGCAAATTGATTGTCAAGCTTTTCTCTTTTCATTTTTTGTGGAAAAGGAATAGTCACACGGAGAGGAGTCAATTTTTCAATATTTGTTTCTTCTTTTTTCTTGACTTCTTTCTCTTATGATGGTTCAGAGGGTGTTTCAACATTCTTACCCTTGTTTACCTGTTGTCCTGATCAGTCTGTATAGGGTTCATCCAACTCTTTACCTGACCGTAAGGTGATGGACTTAAGGTGATCCTTTGGATTTTTCTCTGTATTACTTGGTAAGGAACCTTGAATCTTTTCTGACACAAGAGTTGTTAGTTGGCTCAATTGAATTTCTAAATTTTTAAGGGCAGAAGTCTGACTCTCCATCTTTTCATCAGTGGCCTTAATGTACTTGTACATAAGGTCATCAAGAATTGGATGAGCTTGTTAAGGCCTTTGTTGATATGGGGTTGCTTGCTGATAAGGTTTAAAATTCAATTGCCCTCGGTTTTGATTCTGATATTTGGGCAGACCCTGTACAGGTTGTTTCTGAAAGTTTTGAGAGTTTTCAGCACCATTTGGATTGCTCCATTGAAATCCTGGATGTTTATGTGCCATTGGACTTCCAAAGGGTAAGATTTGTAGCCGATAACATTGACTTGTTCATCATTTTGATGGATTGCTTGGCATTCATGGTTTAGATGATTTCCTCCACAAATGTCACAAACTTCAGACTGGTTTAGTTGTTGTGTATTCACCTGAAAAGAGTCAAACTTTTATGCCAAAGAAACAATCTGTTGTGTTAGTGTATTTAAAGCATCTGCCTGATTTACTGTAGCAGTCTTCTTGATAATTATATGCTCAGATGGCCATTGGATGACATTCTCAAAAATTTCATTCAACAATTGCAATGCTTCCTCTGTTGTTTTTCCCATTACTGAACCTCCTGCAGCTGCATCTATCACATTTCTGGATGAGGGTTTTAGCCCGTGATAAAAAATATACAATTGTATATGTTCAGGAATATCGTGGTGTGGATATTTTCTTAACATTGCTTTTAACCTTTCCCAAGCTTGATAAACTGACTCTGTGTCAGTATGCAAGAAATTAGATATGTCTTGTCTTAACTTTGTGGTTTTAGCAGGGGAAAAGTATTTATTTAAAAATTTCTGAGTCATTTGGTCACATGTGATAATTGATCCTTGAGGCAAACTTCGCAACCAAGTCTTAGCATATCCTTTTAAAGAAAAAGGAAATAGCCTTAACTTGATTGCTTCAGGGGATACTCCATCATACTTAGCAGTTTCAACTAGTTCTAGAAAATCAACTAGATGACTATGTGGATTTTCACTTGAATCTCCAGTAAAGATACAAGACTGTTGGAACATTTGAATCAGGCCGGTCCTGGTTTCAAAGTTGTTGGCTGCTACTGGGGGCTTCCTGACACTAGATCCACAGTTGAAGTGGTCTGGTCTAGCATAATCCCTTAGGATTCTATTTGCTGGTCTTGGCGTCACTTCATCAAATTGATCCTCTATTTGGACTGGTGGTGGTACTTCGCGTGGGTTGATATTTTCTACTTCCTGATTCTCCATTCCTTCACAAGCTATTGTTTGAGAAGACATTTGTCCTTTCCTGCGCGATCGAAGAGATCTTTCAATTTCAGGATCGTAACTTGCCAACTCTTTTGTAGAAAATTAGGTCATAAACTATTTGAAATTCATAAAGTAAAGAAAATTAGTTCCTAAAATAATAATAGCAATAAACAATAATAATAATAATAATAGTAATAATAACAATAATAATAAAAAATTGCAACGATGATAAAAAAAGGCGTTAAAGGGGAAAAAAGTATTAGTACAATAATTTTATTATTTATAGATAATAGTAATATTATACCACATTTGAAATAAAATAGATATATAAAAATGACGCAGCAAGTAAAATGTGACAAGAAAATATAATATTATTCAAAGTACTAGTATTAATACTCGTAATAGTATCTAAAATTACAACGATAATATATAAAAGGGCAATTAATAGTGTGCGAGACTGTGAAAGTATTGATTATAGTATATTTATTTTTTTGGTTAGTGAAGTACTGATAATAGTCTAATTCTATTAGATATACTAAGGGATTTAATAAAAATAGTTGGTAGTAATTATAATGAGAAGAAAAAAATATTATAATAAGTTCTCAAATTAGTAATTAATATTTAATCTGAAGTAGATGTATGTCAATCCCCGGTAACTGCGCCAAAAATTTGACGAGGCCAATGCGTATAAGATCTTGCTACTCGTGCGCTGTCAAATTCTAGTATAGTTTATGATATCGTCCTACAGAGATTGGAGAATCTAGCTACAAACTTATAATATTCTTACTACTATTTGAGAGAATCAAATTAATAAAATTTTGTTTGTTGAAAATTTAAATTAAGTTGAAATAAAATAACTTTCGGAAGATTTTTATATTTAAAGAGAGTTGGTGTCACGACCCGGATTTTCCACCCTCGGGGTCGTGATGGCGCCTATTAATAGGAGCTAGGCAAGCCAACTTAAATTACCTTCCGTTTAACACACATTCTTTTCCATAATTATCAACATGAAATAAAGGCAACATAATTAAAAATTTCAAGCGGAAATCTTAACTTATATAAAAACTGAATAGAAATGCGGAAAGTTTAACATAATCCTCTACCCAAGATTGGTGTCACAATGCTCACGAACTTCTAAGATTTACTAAATACAATCGTCTGAAAGAAAATTATAAACTGTTTGTTTCGGTACAAAAGATAACAAACTGAATAAAGAGAGAGAGAGAGAGAGAGAGAGAGAGACTCCGGGCGTGCGGACGTCAGCAAGGCTACCTCGGTGTCTCTGGACTAAAGTCAGCTCCCGATCAAATCCTACTGCTGAGGTCCAAAATCTGCTCCTGGATCTGTGCAAAAAGATGCACAGAGTGTAGTATCAGCACAACCGACCCCATGTGCTGGTAAGTGCCTGGCCTAACCCCGGCGAAGTAGTGACGAGGCTAGACAGGACCTACCAAAAACAACTTGTGCAGATATATGCAATAAAAGGAAATATACAGAATTTAAACAGCTAAGAGAGGGGGGGGAGCATGCTATGGGGAGCTAACAGTTTCAAATAGAAATCCTCAATAACAGAAAGAAGTAACAAAGCTAGAATGTCAACAAGAATCAAAAGTCAACAATTTGCACGGCATCACCCTTCGTGTTTTTACTCTCGTCCTCACCAAAACAATACACGGCATCACCCTTCGTGTTTTACGCTCTTCCTCACCCAAACAACAATCACAAGGAAAATAGGGTAAGGAAATCTATAACCTCGAAGTAAATCAAATAAGAACAAGTAATGAAAGAAACAACATAACTCGGATATCAACAAAGAATCAGAAAGCAATAAATACACGGCATCACCCTTCGTGCTTTATGCACTCGTCCTCACCAAAGCAATCATATAAATGAAATATGCACGGCATCACCCTTCATGCTTTTACTCTCTTTCCTCACCATATAATCAATAAAATCGGCACGGAATGGTACATCGTGCGGCACAGCATCACCCTTCGTGCTTTACACTCTTTCCTCACAATAGCAAACAATGCACGGCATCACCCTTCGTGCTTTATCACTCTTCCTCACCCAAGCAACAATCACAAACAAGGGGCAAGGGAGTAGACAAATAATGATAGAAATCCCGGTAAGGAAATACAAATAAACAGCTAACTCCCGGCAAGGGAGCACAATTAAGCAGTTAAAAACCCGGCAAGGGAACAATATCAATAATCTCAGCATCCCAGCAAGGGAGATAGTCAACAAAGCAACAAGCATACCGGCAAGGGAGAAATTCAATAATTCTTTCTCTTTCTTTCACTTTTACCTCTTATCTCACTTTACCACCTGAGCTAACGCTCCAAAGGGGTTCAATCATTTCATATACTTTCACGCTTTATGATATACTCGAGCCAATGCTCCAAGAATGTACAAATCATAATTCTTCCTCAAACTCTTCACATTATATGAAATTTATCAATTTAACAAGGAAGAGGTATCATAAAATCCGAATAAACACAAATAAGACTCACGGTCATGCTAGACTTCGGTGTATAGATACTCGTCACCATGCCTATACACCGTACTCAACAATTAGCAAATAGCAAACAACACTCTAATCCTATTCCCTCAAGCTAAAGTTAGAACAAACACTTACCTCGGTCCAAATAATAGCAATCAACCCTCAAATACCATCTTTCCTTTATAATCCGACTCCGAAACAACGATATCTAGGAATAATTAATTCAATAATATCAATAAAGACTCGATAACAAAATCTCATAGCTTAGATATGAAGTTCCTAGCATTCTTCCAAAAATACCAAAATTCGACCCCGGGCCCACATGGTCCAAACACGAGGCTCGGACCAAAACCCAATTACCCATAACCCCACGAGTTCAAATATATAATTTATTTTAAGATCCGACCCCAAATTGAGGTTAAATCACTCAAAATTCCCAAAAACCTAACTCTACCCAAAACCCCTAATTTCTACTCTAAATTACATGTTTTAGGCTTAGGAATTCAATAGATATTGATGGAAAATGAAGAAAACAAGTTGAAATTTACTAACCCAAGAAGTATTGGTGAAAGATAGCTTCAATGGACGCCTAAGGACCTTGGAGAAGAAAGAGTTCGTGTGTTTTTATGAAAATCCCGTAACTACACTGTTCTGGAATTAAAATTTAACTGGGCGAATTTGGCCTATGCGATCGCATAGAGTAAATGGGACAGGGGTCTGCGATCGCATAAAGGAAATAGTGAAGGCTGGCTAACACACTGCGATCGCAGAGGAAATAATGCGATCGCGTAGAGCAAAATATAGGACCTCTCAGGCTAACACTATGCGATCGCGGGAGGAACTATGTGATCGCATAGAACAAACTAAAACCCTGAAAATTTACACTATGCGATCGCGGACATAGCTATGCGATCGCATAGCACAAAAGACTGGACACCAGCATACAGCAGTTCTGCAATTTTTCTAAGTCTAAAACCATTCCGAAACACACCCGAGCCCTCGGGGCTCCTAACCAAACACATGCACTAACTCAACAACATCATACGAACTTATCCGTGCGATCAAATCGCCTAAATAACTTCAAAAACAATGAATCAAACCCCAAAATCAAGAGTTTTTCTCAAACTTCATCAAGTTTCAAATTTAGGAATTCAAGTTCGAATCACGTCAAACGACGTCCGATTTCAACTAAATTTCACAAAAAGCGCTTAAACCACATATAAGACCTTTACCAGGTGCCGGAACCAAAATACAGGCCCGATACCAATGCTTTCTAATTCATTTTTATTTCAAATTTTCATATTAAATTTCAGAAAACAATTTCTTTTAAAAATTCATTTCTCGGGCTCGGGACCTCGGATTTCGATTTCGGGCATACGCCCGAGTCCCATATTTTTCTACGGACCCTCCAGGACCGTCAAATCACAGGTCCGGGTCCATTTACCCAAAATATTGACCAAAGTCAAGTTTAACCATTTTAAAGCCACAATTTATCAAATTTCACATAATTTAACACATAAGCTTTTCCGGCTACGCACCCGGATTGCGCACGCAAATCGAGGCAACTAAAGGTGAGGTTTTCAAGGCCTTGGAAGCACGGAAAAAGGGAGAAAACCGGTGATGACTCCTTTGGGTCGTCACAGTTGGGAATCATTGAATTCACTCGATAGCGTGATAATAATAAAATCATATCTTCTACATGTATTTCTCTTAGGAACAATTGTTTATTGCTAATACAATTATATTTTGCTCACTAAGAAATAATCAATTAATAACACTCCGCGAGGTTATGTAAATCAATTGATATATGACTCGTGACGATTAAACTGAAATAATTTTATTGCCTGAATTGTGCTAAAAGATAGCAAAAACCTCTTGCGATTACTTTTTACTAAAAATCAATAATCTTGCCAATTACAACTCCTCCATGAGAATTAGAATGGAAGTAAGCAAGATTACAGACTTGGAATGATAGCTTAAAAAGAATTACTCTCACTCTATTATTTTACCCAATAGTTATCGTATATTAATTTTGCTTCGTAAGAATTACAAAATTGACATATAATTAAATTTGGAGAATAAATAGATAGAAGTGATAATGATTAATTAAAACTAATATTCCAGCACAATATAGAAATATAATTAGAACATTTCAGGTCAAGCATGTAGTAAAATTGAGATTAATATTATAACGATATCGAGCTTCATCAACTATCCCAACAAAAGAGATTAATCCATTATGGAGTCTTTAAATCTCAAAAAGAAAGATATTCTTAAAATACTATCAACACTCTTAGAAAATTCAAAAATTACAAAAGAAAAGTGAAAGAGATAAAGAAAGACCAAAGCTAGAGAAAAGTTGTTAATTAGGCACGTATGATCTTCCCCCCTTTCAACACAAATATGACATCCTTTTTATAGAAATCAAATCTCATAAGATGCCACGATGCCTCGTGGTTCTTTTGCCATGATGTGTCGTGCTTCTATTGCCTTGATGCATCGTGATCTCTTTTTATTCCTTTATTTACTTTATCATGATATTTTTATTTCCTGCAAAATACTATTAGAAAATACAGATAATTGACATATTATATATATTATTTAAAATAATATATTTTTAAGTATATAATATATGAATATTTTATAGTCGTCAGATGCTCTTCTTCGGTTCCGACACGAAGTAAGAAGTCACTGAATGTTGGATATGTTCTTACGTTTATATTTCTTGTCATTTGAATATTTTTCATTTGAGGTCGTATGTATAATTTTGGCAAGCTAACTTTTTCACTTTCTGCTTTCGTCAATTTTGCAACTACTTATAGTACTTGACAAAAATCACCTCTAAAACTATTACTTTTCCACCAAACGATTCATTTATATCCAATATCTCTAAAACTCTAGGCAATTGTTTCGACCGTTTGACGCTTAGCCAAAAATGCTTCGTCCCATATTATCACTTTTGCTTTCCTTATAAATTTAGCACTATTTCTCTTTTTTGATATATTTGTGACGGTTATTTCAGTTATTTGAAGAGGTATATCAAACCTAAAGTGAGTTGTACGACCTAATAATAAAATTATTGATGGTACACCATTTGTTCTAATTGCTAACGTTAGCATGCCTCTTGATATGACAATTGCAAGTAATGTATGACATATGAATATTATTTTGATTCCACCGGAGAAATCTATAAAGGATAATCCCGCTATACCAGAGTCAACTTTTTATAATATAATCTTGAAAGCTTATTCTTGTTCAGGATTTTGCTTTGATTGTGGTTTTTCAAACACTTGTATGACCTTCTGTCACGACCCGGATTTTTCACCCTCGGGAGTCGTGATGGCGCCTACTAATGTGAGCTAGGCAAGCCAATCCTTTAACTACTTGCTTCTTTATCCAATTATTTCTTTTTAACAAATATAAGGTGGTAACGTTATAACAGCGGAAATCCAAATTTAAGCGGAAGACAACAATAAAATATATGAAATTTGTATCTATTACAAATACTTAAGCCTTAACCACCCAAAACCTGATGTCACAGTGTCACAGACGGTCTAATATTGCTACATACAAAGGCTGAAGAAATAATAGTACATCGTTTCCGAATAAAAGGGAAATGAAACAGGAAGTAAGGATAGAGGGAGACGCTAGGGCCTGTGGACGCCTGCAGGACTACCCCGGGCCTCCTGATGAACAAGAATCAGCAATTCGACTGCGGTACGAAGTCTACAACACTGGGGTCTGCATAAAAGAGTGCAGAGTGTAGTATCAGCACAACCGACCCCATGTGCGGGTAAGTGCCTAGCCTAACCTCGGCGAAGTAGTGACGAGGCTAGGACCAGACTACCAAATAAACCTATGCAGTTATATAATATACAGCGGAAAGTAAAGCAGGAATAAGCAAGTAAAGATGGGAGGGGGAAACATGTTGCGGGGTATACCAGTATTAACAATAAATCCAGAGTAACAGGCTAAGGGCAGCTTAGGGTTCACAGCGAACAAAAGAAACTAATATCCAAAATAAGCACACTTGTACCAATAATTATTGCGGCGCGCAACCCTATCCCAATATATAACAATACTGTTGCAGCATGCAACCTGATCCATATCATTTATCATTGTTGCGGCGTGCAACCCGATCCACATATAATATTTGTTGTGGCGTGCAACCCGATCCACATATAATATTGTTGCGGCGTGCAACCCGATCCACATATAATATTGTTGTGGCGTGCAACCCGATCCACATATAATATCAACAACAATCATAACAAGAGTCCCGACAAGGGATCAATAAGGTCTATGCTATCCCGGCAAGGGATTCGATAGCATAAGTAATTACGTCCCAGCAAGGGAGAAACAGCTATAACCAAACTTGTTACAACATCTAACTACCTTACAACATCTAACTACCTCAGTTATAACCGAACTTGTTACAACACCTAACTACCTCAGCTATAACCAAACTTGTTACAACACCTAACTACCTCAGCTATAACCATAATCCTCACCCAACACAAAGAAACATCAACCTAAGCATCCGTAATATCAATTAAGAACACAATGCAAGGGAACCACAACTCAACAATAGCCCGGTGAGGGGGTAACATAATGATCTCTTCTCTTTCTCACTTTTACTTCACAATTCACTTCACAACTCGAGCCAATGCTCTAGAGTTTCAATTATCACCTATACTTTCATAATTCGTTATACATCCGGAGCGAACGCTCCTCAATATTCATAGATCACAATTCTTTCCACAACTTTACACAACAAATAGAAATCTTCACCAAGGCATGAATAATACAACGAAGTCATGAAAATCACAATATAAGACTCACGGTCATGCTCGACACCAACGTATAGATACTCGTCACCATGCTTATACGTCGTACTCAACAAGAAACAAATAGAAAATAGGACACACTCCTAATCCCTCAAGCTAAGGTTAGACCAAACACTTACCTCAATGCCACGAACATAATTCACGTTTCAATTATAGCTTTATTCCTTGATTTCACCACCAATTCGCTCGTATCTAGCCACAAGTTACTTAGTTACATCAATAAACGCTAAATGAATCAACCCCAATGCATGAAAATGAGCTTTCCAAAGTTTTACCCAAAAAATCAAAAATCACCCCCGGGCCCACATGGTCAAAACCCGAGGTTCGAACCAAAATCTGATTACTCATTCCCCCACGAATCCAAATATATAATTTGTTTTGAAATCGGACCTCAAATCGAGGTCCAAATCCCCAATTTTTGAAAAACCTAGGTTTTACCCAAAACACCCAATTTCCCCATGAAAATCATTGATTTTAAGTTGAAATCATGTTAAAAGATGTTAATCATTGAAGGAAATGAGTTAAAATTAACTTACAATCGATTTGGAAGAAGAGTTGTTCTTGGAAAATCGCCCAAAGGAGTTTGTATTTTGAAAAGATGTGAAAATGGGTTTAAAATCGTCTAAGTATAAAGTCGCAGGTCGCAGGTAACCTCTGCTGGGTTGGGAAATGCGAAGGGTGAATCGCAATTGCGAAGTTACATTTGCGACTAGGGGTCTCGCATTTGCGATTGCAGGGGATTTAGGCGGGTGTCGCATTTGCGACATATACTTAGCATTTGCGAAGAAGGCTGCCCAGGCCACCTCTCGCATTTGCGAGACAAGCTTCGCAAATGCGAAGCCTGCAGGTCTGAAACACACCAACATAAAACCTGCAATTTTCTAAGTTCAAAATACACTCCGTGGCCTATCCAAAACTCACCCAAGCCCTTGGGGTTCCAAACCAAATATACACACAACCTCAAAAACATCTTACGGACTTATTCGTGTACTCAAATCACCCAAAATAACATCATGAACATCGAATTAAACCTCAAGATCGATGAAATTTCTCAAAACTTCTTTAAACATCAAATTTTGCATTTAAGGTCCGAATCACGTCAAATGGATTCTGTTTCTTACCAAACTTCATAGAATTATCTTAAATCATATATAAGACTTGTATCGAGCACCAGAACCAAAATACGGCCCGATACCATCGAATTTTAATAAAAAATCATTACCAAACCTTATAAACAATTTCAGAAAATAATTTTCTTCAAAAATTCATTTCTCGGGCTTGGGACCTCGAAATTCGATTCTGAGCATACGCCCAAGTCCCATATTTTCCTATGGACCCTCCGGGACCGTCAAATCACGGGTCTGGGTCCGTTTACCCAAAACGTTGACCGAAGTCAAATTAACTCATTTTATAGTCAAAATTTATCATTTTTCACAGATTTTAACATATAGGCTTTCCGGCTACATAGACTACGCACGCAAATCGAGGTGATGCTAAAAGAGTTTTTTAAGGCCTCAGAACGCATAATTCACTTTTAAAACAAGTAATGATTTTTAGGATCATCATACATTCTTAATATTATACTAATCTTTTTTACTCTGTGATCTAATTTTTTTAATTTCTAACACTCTTTTTATGAAATAAATTTATATACCATAAGATTTTTTTTAACTTGAAAAATAATTTTACTCATATGATGAATTAAAAAATAATTTATTTCTGTTGATTCAGAATACTAGTAGTTCATCTCATGTTTGAATATATACATGTAATTATAATTTTATCCACCATAATTTTATTTTAAAGAGTAAAAAGATCGATTTGACATTACACTTTTAGATCTTTATGTTTGCAAAATCATTAATGATATGACTCTTACCAATATTTTTCTTTCTCTTTCTCACACATTTACAGTCTTAAAAACTTTCCTAGTTGTTCTTTAATAATTGGGTATATTTTTCAAAGTTACATAGAAAAATTAATAATAATAAAAATATTATTTAAGTAGGAAAGCAGTTCAAATATAATATAATAATATATTATCGTGAGAGTTTTTTTCTCAATCTCAACACTTTATGCAGTACGTTTAACATTACTTTTATTTATTTTTTGGTATTAGATATTATAGAGCGTTAATGTATTATCAATATGGAGGAAAAATATTAAATATTAAAAAAATTAACATAGAAGTTGTTGTAGTTCAAAAAAATAAGTATTACATTTATGTCTTTTTCCTATGAGTTCTTCTGTTTAATATTTAGGGCTATTTTGGTCTATCAATATTGTATTCGTATTTTTATAATAATAAGAAGTATATCTTAAAAGTAATAGAATTATATAGCTAAAAATATGTCCATATCCTAAAAGTAATTATACTAATAGAAAATCTAACATGTTTCTAAAGGTATTAGGTTTACATGCTAACATGTAGTATTATATATCTATATCCGAAACTAATAAGTCTTTTTAATACTTGTTTTTCTATTTTTATATTATTACTATTGATAGCTTCAATTGAAAAAAACTCCTACACCTAATAAATTAAAGTCTCGTTCTTGCTTTTAATTCTTATAGGAATCATTGAATTTGTTTTAAATTCTTATGGGAATCTACTTGAGTGGTTAAAAGTTAAAAGAAATTTCCACGAAGTTTTAATTGAATTCAAAGTCTAAATTTTTGGAAAGTCATAAATATGACAATTCTATCCAACAGATTTGAAAAATAGTTCAATATTTGAAGGATAATTGGATTCCTAACAGCTTGTTTGGATGGTTGTTACCTATTATATTGTATCGTATTGTTACTTTAAATACAATGTTTGTTTTGATTGTTACTTAAATTTTATTGTATCATATCGTTAAATTCATCGTTACGTAACGATGAAATGTGCCACTTTATGTAACGACCGATTTGGTGTGGTTGCGTCGTTTCCTTGTATTTTTCTCTCAATCTCACCCTTCATTATTATTCAATAATTTTATTTTATCATTTACTCTACCTTTTTATATACCGTATCATAACTTTTCTTTATAATATTGCAAGTTTATTCATCATATTACTGGTGCGTGATACCATGAAACGACGGTAAAATGATACAATTCATCCAAACATTGTATTCATCAAACGATACAGTACAGTACAATACAATACAATACGATACATTATGAAACGATATGTAACAACCATCCAAACAAGCTGTAAAGGTAATCATGTAGAATTCCTAACTTGTAGTATTATGCCCTAAAACTAATAGGATTACAAGGTTAATATCTAAAATTCCGATTATATCCTTTTATTGTGAGTTATTATGCTTAATATTAAAAGGTTATTTTTGTAAACCAACATTTTATTCATGCTTTTATAATAATATATATAGATATAGATATAGATAATATAATAGTAATACATGTAGTATACTATATAATACTATTTATACAACTATAATATACTTCACATAATATATATATATATATACACACACACAACTATTATACACTAGATAAACTACACTTATTATTTTTAGGAGTATAAAAGGAATCAAATTTAACAATAAAAATAAACATGTAAAGAAAACCACCCATCACGTTCCATACTTAAAAATCATGTTCTTCTTCATTTAAAAAAAAAAAGAGAGAAACTAAAAGGGGAAAACCAAAAAAGAAAAAGGAAATAAGAAAAAAGGCAATAGAAAATGAACAATAAAGGGGTCTAATGGTTGTGCAATTTTGTTTCCTATAAATCAACTAAATGCAGTAACTTAGCACATTAATTACCTTTTGGCATTTTTAGGACTTCCAGTAAAAATAAGCAACGGAACATGGGAAGGATTGAGAGGTTCATTAATTGATTATTATGTTTCTATTAGGAATGTAGTTAATTCAACGCAGTTTTGTTAATTACTTACTCCTGCTAAGATTCTGAATTTTTTTTCTGAAATATTGACTAATTATAATTTTTCCTCAATTTTCTGATTAGCTCAGACTAATATCACATGTCAAATTATGTGGCCCAGTTCAGATGAAATAGTCAATGGAATCATGCCCTACACTGAGACTCGAGCGATATGGCATATTAAGTCAAATAAGAGAAAGACCAATGAGAACATGCCACCTACCCAAGTTACATGTTTTGGCCTAAAAAAACAAGCTTGTCATCATGTGATTGGTTGGTAATTCAATTGACTAATCAAATCACCCAACCCAATCTAACTACTCAAAACTACTTTACTTTTGGCAATTATTTATAGAGGTCTCCATAAGGCTAGAAGAAGCAGACAGGAAACATTGACAAGTTACAATAGAGAACCCCAAAGAATAGTAGTTCAAGGATTTCTCTACAAGCACCCAAAGTAAGAGATGCTACAAATCAAGATTCCAAGTGCGACCTAGCTGAAGCTCGTTTGCTCATAGCGTAAAATCCAAATGCAATATTCACCCAAGTGTTCATGGCGAATAATTCAAATATAAATTCAAGATGAAGATTCAAAATCAATATTTTCAAGCCCTTTGAATCAAAGTCAAGCTCAAGATAGCTAATATTTTTTTGTGGAGAAGAATAAGGAGATTATAGAGACTGTAACATTTATTGTGTCTTTGAAATCGAATATTACTATTCGTAACATTTTTCTTGTTTTGATTAGTTTTCAGACCCAAAAATTGAGTTCACACACATACATGAATTCACAGTGCTAGTTCTCCAGAAAGACAGAAGAAAGAAAGAGGAGAGAAGAAAAAAATGGAAAATAAGAAAGCAAAAGAGGTCTAAATTAACATTATGTCGCATTGTCGCTGTTTGGTTTGGATTATTTACCTACTTATATGATTAACTCACTTCCCTTTGTCGCAAGCAGAGGTTGTTTACTGTAGAGAAGAATCAACTTGTACATCTTAACGGAATATCTATTATTTCAATCAAAGTGACTGAATAAGTTTGATCATTCAAACTACACAAGCTCGCAATAATTCACCGGGCCAAGTGCTACAACAATACAAGGCAAAAGTTACCTATTTCGAGGAAAAATGCTTATCATTTTCTCACGGTACTCTAATTTAAAACAAATGAAGAATATATCGAAACGATCGAGGATGAAAAGTCTTCGGCTTCCAAAAACTTATTTTGAATAACACTTTAATCACTCAACTATTTTTTTCAATATATGTTGTCATGGCTAGGCAAAATGAGTCTTATGACAATTTCAAAATACCCTGTCAAACATATTTCAAGAAAGGATTAAAGCAAAATCAAAAAAGTTAAGAGCTTCACTATCTCTGTCATTCTGGAAACTTCAATTTTTCACCTTCATATTCTTCACATATCAAATTAAAGACAGAGGACAACAGAAGACTATTCAGCAGAAAAACTACTAGCGTGAAGGACAGAAACATAGTTTGCCACCTCCAAGTAATTACATCATCTTCTTTTACAAAGAAAGGAAAACCAAAGATGTGAAAGCATGAAGAAATCAAGGAGAACGGTCATTTCAACAGCAGCCACTTGTTGATGCATCAGTTTCTGGAGGTTTCTGTTTAAATATATTTTTCCTGACACCAGCTGAACCTTCAGCCAAGAGACTTGGAGTGTCCACTATCTGCAAAACCAAAATTTATGATGCTCGCAACCAAGACATCCTTTTTTTCCTTTCTCTTTGACAGAGAGGGAGTAAAAGGGACTTCCATCTTATAAATTGGAACATGCTTCATTTATATTGAAATCCATGTTAAAGTTGGGCAAACTATAGCGCAAAGACATGACAGCTGAGACAAAATAAAACTGAACTTCATACGGCATGGAGGATGCTCCAGGAAGCAATAAGCCAATAATAAAACCACAAACCACAGTTCATTGAGATAATATTTGCTAGCAAGCCTGTTGGACGAAACCCCCCCACCCCCCCCAAAAAAAAAAACCAAAACCCGAAAACAGAAAAGGAGTGTATTCCAGTTACCAACTACAGGTGGATAAATGTCCAGTTCACCCCAAACCCACCTTCCCCTGAGGAAAACCTTTCTTCTAGCGTAGAATTTAAAAGTTTCCATGTCCAGTTTAATGTTGCCCCAAGTGCCAAGTAGAACCACCAGTTGTTTACCAAGGAGGTCCCCACGAAACATACCTTCAAGAAGGTTTTTTTTTTTGGGGGGTGAGAATAGTAAGGCTAGGTACACTCGACATGAATTATCACCAGTAAAGACGGTTAGTATCTAAAATAAAGGTGGAGATCTCGTAGCACATGATAAACCTATTGTTAAGCCAAACTCAATACGTGACATTGAACACCAGTGGCGGAAGCAAGATCTTCAGGAAGGGGGTTCAAAAAAAAAATTTTGTAGCTAGTGGGAATTGAACCTATGACCTTATGAAGGTTTTGAACCCCTTTGACCACTAAACTACACTTTTGGGTTGTGTTAAGGGGGTTCAAAACTTAATATATAGAGGTAAAACACAGATTTTGCTTTATATATACAGTGTAATTTTTCGGCGAAGGGGGTTCGGAACCCCCTTCCGCCCCCCTAAATCCCCCACTGTTGAACACGTCTTAGATTTAAAGAGTTGATATCAACTAAATAACTATTGATGTGATATCAGCCCCACTAGACCTAATAAAATGGTGTGTTCCACTAAAGTTGTGAAAGTAAATTTCAATCTATCAAATTAAACCACAAAAGAAGCTACACTGTCATGTTGGTATACATTTGCTTCAGCTATCGTTTCCAGTTTTTCTAGCTATAACTATGAATATGTAAACTATCCATACCATCCCAAATAATAACTCTAGTGGGCACTATCAAGCGCTATTAGGCAACGACCAAGCTAACTTACTCATAGAAGATGACAATATGGTATCACTAGTAATACAAAGTTTCATTGCGACTCCATTTATTTAAACAACAAATGACCAGTCCATTCAAAATTTTATAACATGAAAATATGAGGAAGATCCTCGGATGTTTCATACCTTAAGCACAAGCTCCTCAAAGCATTGTTCCACATTAACCCTTGTCTTTGCACTACATTCAATAAAAAGACATCCATATTGCCTGGCAAAATCAATTCCCTCTTTTTTGCTGACAACCCTTTCACTCTCCTGCAGAGAAGTTCATATATATGTCAAACATCCCTTGAGAATTCACAAGCATCATCGTGCACCAACAATATCGACTCAAAACAACAAATGCACCTGCTCAATAAGGGGATTAGGGGGGATATAATTGTGTTTGGGGGGATCCTACAGTGACCAGTGTTATTGAAGGCTCGATTGAGTTGCGCTTAAATCTTAAATCTAGGTACAAAGCAGGATTGTTCCTTGCTTAAGTGGCTCAATGAGGGCGGTATAACAAGATAAATGTAGGTCGTGAGCCATGTACTCAAGTGTTGAGAAAATATAATAGTAGATGAGTACATTAAGGATTGAATGAGAAATTAACTTTAGTAAAAGAAAATTAGTTACCTATTTGATTTGGAAATTTAAAACTGCATCTTTGCACCTTAATCAGAAATCGAAATGATTTGTAATTTGATTGACATAGTTTTTACTCCATATGTTTCACTGTTGCAGTTTTCCAACTCCTCGGTCCATATTATAGTTGTTCAGGGTTTAAGTTGTGTGTGTGTGTGTGTATTTTTGTCGTGTGCATCTTTCTTTACTAAAGTGTGCGCCATAAGTGCACTTTGCACTTAAAACCCCCAACAGCCCCTTTTCTCACCTTTGACAACATTGAATGGCAACTTTAGTTTTCCTCGTAAGCGAATACCGTAGACCAAGTTCTCTTACTAGAAGAATCTCAAAAGGAAGGTACCTTATCAACTTTGTTGCCAACAAGCATCTTGATGCAGTCTTGATTTGTTGAGTATAGGTCAATTTCTTTGGCCCATATATCAGATAAATTAGTAAATGTGTCTCGCCTTGTTACATCATAAACTGTTGAATCAAAGATAGATTAGTCCACAAGCACTACGTCAAAAATTTCTTGGGGGAAGCAACTTGAGCGATAGAATTTGCTCCAAGAAGAATAAATAGAACCTGTTCCTAGAACAAGAAACCAGTAAGAAAGCACACTTCCAAATGGTACTTACAAATTAACATACTCGAGCATATCATTAAAAAAACTGTCTTATGCACCACCACTATTTTTCTCTTTCACTCCCATTTATATTCCCTTAACAATACAAGAATGGACGTGTACTTCTCCTAAGAAGCATTTCTAAAAAGTTAAGACAATCTTTTTCCTCCATTTTTTATTGCTTAGATCTATCTTTCAAAGTGTTGGACTGCTACTCATCAATACTAAGGGGTCGTTTAGTACAATGGTGGGATATCCCAGGATATTCCATGGATTAGTTATCCCACCTTCTATATGGGATAGCTAATCCCACCATTTTAGTGTAAAAGTTGTCCCGGGATCAGTTAATACCCAAAACCAAACATGGGATAAAGTTAATCCCAAACTTTATCCTTGGATTATTATTCTTACCCCATGTACCAAACGACGCTTAAAGCTACAACAAGCATGTGAACTAACACATAAGGCAGCATAATGACATATATAAGCCAGATACAAACTGCACCAGCTTAATGTTAGCCGTGGCGTCAGTGACTATTGCAGTCTCTTAGCAAGCAATTTAAGTAGGTGTAGCATGATGATTATATAACATGGATATTCATCAAATCAAATAGCAAAGTCAGAAAAAAGAGACAGCAAAATTACCCATGATTATTCCTTGAGCTCCTCGGTAGTATGAACTAGTTAAAGTCCTAAATCTTTCCTGTCCAGCTGCAAACAAGAAAGTCGTTATATTATAATTAATAATTTTGCTAGAGAAAACCTCCCACTGGCACATTGAGCTGAATTCAACTTTCGAATTAAGTTGACATAAATATTCAAGGAAGCAATGTATTTACCGATCAGCTGCATCCTCTGACACCAACTTATTTCCAAAGGAGGAGAGGTGGTTTAGTTGGTGATGAGTTGGCTTTAACTATATAGACAATTATCCAACATTCATAACTTAAGATTTGCCAAGTCTCAAGGCACTATATAGGTTCTTCTCACTTGGTTTAATATATTTTGCAGAAGAAGAGCTCTTGGAGAGAAAACATTCAAGTTAAAGTTCTTATAGAACAATGGAATTTACTTTAGTTGGAGAGTGCTTAGGTGCCACAACTCCAAGCCTGCACTGTACAACAGGCATCACTCTCTGAATTTGTCGACAGCGCTAGGCAATCCAGCCTTGCACCTAAGTTCTGCTATGCATTCACAGGTGCCCATTTTGCTTGCATATATGTAGAAAATTTCAAGGAGAGTTTTGGGCAATAAACTTTTAGGCAAGGAATTGAAGACCAAAAAGGAGGAGAAACTCACTATGGCCAAATTTCGTTATTGTAGGACTATGATTGAACCCAACATGTAACTCAACTTATTTGCATTCTACTTCCTAGTTTTTCATGTATGATGGGCTATTTATGTGTACTGTATTTGATTCATCTAACTGGGAACCTGTGATTGAACTTACAAAAGAGAATCTAAGTTTCTAAGGTTTGATTAAAGTTGAATAGCATAAAGTTCAAAACTCTTTAACATCCAGGAGTTGCACAAGATTCTACTAGCTCTTAGATTGTCATTAATTTAATTCATGCTTAGTTTGGTCTCTTAAGTCGAGTTCGATTGCCAGTAAAAAATAAAGCTGTTCTAGTCTTCGTACTCAATGCTCCTATATTAGGCGTGCAATCACATATACTTGTCTGTATTCTGGCCAACAGCTGTCACCTGGCAGGGCGAATTTCTGTCAAGTAAGTTGTTACAAATGATTTAAGGGGTACGTAAATTTCAATTTCATCATTCTACTTGAGATGAAAAATGTGCTTCATAGATTGAACTTTTTTTAGTTTTGAGATGGAAAATTACGACAAATAATTTGGTAAACCGTGTAGTATCATATCCAACGTCAGGCGTAAACAATCACAAACCTTCATTTGGCGTCACATATTATATATTTGCATAAGAATTGTTTTAAGGGGTTTGAAAGAATGCTACTTAATAAATAACCTATGCAACTAAGCAGTAAAACTACAACATGACATTGCTGAAGATAGGACACAAAATAACAGGATTACCTGTATCCCATATTGCAAGCTTCAACTTCTTCCCCCCAAGGGTAACATGTTTTACCTTGAAGTCCACACCTGAGAATATGAGAGACAAAAAAATCTATAACTCGTTTTCCAGGCAATAAACAGCACCACATTATTTGTCTGATACATTTTATGGCATATCAAGTGCACAGCGGAATACCTGCAACGTGCAATTCAGAAGCCACTAGAGTTTACCCAGGATTTCTTTCTTCAGATGTATTCACTATTTCTCATGTACACGTGACTCTAACATTAGAGATGCAGCATTTCCACTCAGGAATATATATGTCAATTCCGACCCAACGTTATGGAAAAGCCTTTTATAAAATAGGATAGATTGGGTATGGAAAAGCCTTACTCTTTAGGAAGTGTGATAGAGGCCTATGCACGGACTGCAAGGTTATCCTGGTTGAGAATCTCATGATCCAACATAGGCTCTTGGTAATGGACTTAGAGATTAAGAGAGAGAAAAAAGGGGGCATGTATGATCAACCAAAGATCAAGTGGGGAGCCTTGACTAAGGACAAATCTCAAGAGTTAGGGGAGAAGTTGTTGGATAAGGGGGCTGGAGGAGTAGTGGGAATGCGAGTAGTATGTCGACCAGGTCAACGAATTGCATTAGTGACACAACTAGAGAGGTTTTAGGGGTATTGTTTCTAGGGGTATCGAAGGGTTACTCTGGTGGATACAGAGTGGACTAGTGGTGGAATGGAGAGGTCCATGGGAAAGAAGAAGCCAAGAAGACGGCATATTTCAAGTTAGTGGAGAGTGAAGACGAAGACGAAAGGACAGTGTTAAAAATAGCATGAAGCAAGGAAAAGCGACAACCCCCATTTCACGAAAAGCGAGAAGCGAGAAGCGAAGCGCCCGTTTTTTTTGAAGTGAAGCGGAATTTTAAAAAAAAATTAAAATAAATACGGCATATACAACACATGTAATTGTAAGCAAATGTTCAATACTTGAATTAAAAAACTAAAGAGTAGCATCAATTAAAGCACAAAATGACCATCCTATTCTTCTACAAGATTGTCAAGAGTAGCATCAATTGGGCAGAATCTCGGCAGAATTTGGGCAGAAACGGGGCAGAATTTTTCTGAAAAAAATTCGCCAGCATTTCAACGCTTTTTGGACGTTTAGAAAGAAAAAGAAAAAGAAAAAGAAAAAGAAGAAGAAGAATGAAAATAAAAACATACCTGTTGAAACTTGAAAGTTGTTGTAATGTTGAAGAAGAAGAAGAACCCTAGTTTGCTTGAACAAATCGTTGCTTCATGTGAGGAAGAAATAGCTGGTTTTTTTAGGAAGAATAGGCTGATTTAGAACCCTAGTTTGCTGCTGAAGAAGTGTCTAAAACATAAGACTCAACGATTTGGGTCTTTTAATTGAAAAAGACTCGTTTGGGCCTTTTAATTCAAGAAGCGATCGCTTCTTCCGCTACCGACCGCTTCACCGCTTCTCGCTTTTTAGAGAGAAGCGGTCGCTTTTCTGTACCTGAGCCGCTTTTAGTTGGGGTAGCGACCAACCCATCGCTCCGCTTCGCTTCTCGCTTAAAGCGAGGAAGCGGACACTTTTTTTAACACTGCAAAAGGAGGACGGCTAAGGAGGCAAAGTTAGCAGTTACGGCTGCGAAAACGGCAGCGCTTGAACGCATGTATGAGGAACTTGGGGACAAAGGCGAGGATAAGTTGTACAAGCTAGCCAAGGTGAGGGAGAGGAAAGCTCGTCACGTGGACCAAGTGAAGTGCATCAAAGACGAGGAAGGCAAAGTATTGGTGGAAGAGGCACATAGACGAAGATGGCAGACTTACTTCCATAACTCTGAGAGACAGCGAGATTTTGAGTATTGTAGGTGTACAAAGGTTGAGGAGATTGAGGGGGCTATGTGTAAGATGAGCGGGAGAAAAGCAATCAGTACAGACGAGATCCCAGTGGAATTCTAGAAGAGCGTAGGTAGGTTTGGAGTGGTTAGTTGGGTTGTTTAATGCCATTTTTAGGACGGCAAGTATGCCCCAAGTATGGAGGTGGAGTACAATGATTCTGTTGTACAATAACTAGAGTGAGATTCAAAATTACAACAAAAACAGGGGTATCAAGCTGCTAAGTCACACTATGAAAGTTTGGGAGAGGATGGTGGAGATGAGGGTGAGAAGGGGTGTGTCTGTGAGAAAGCACAGGAGAAAAATATATTATTGATGTAATACAATGAACCCTATTTATAACTGTACATAATACATATCCTACTCTTATTCAATGTAGGACTCGGACTAATTACATATTAACTATATAAGTATCTAACACTCCCCCTCAAACCGGTACATACAAATCATATGTATAGAGCTTGTTACATATAACTAATACGAGGACTGGTGAAGGACTAGATGAAAATGTCTGCAAGCTGATCATTCGACTTCACAAACTTTGTAGCAATATCTCCTGAAAGTATCTTTTCTCTGACGAAATGGCAATCAATCTCAATGTGTTCAGTTCTCTTATGGAGCATTGGATTTGATGCAATATGAAGAGCATCTTGATTATCTCTCACACACAAGTTCCATCTAGCTGATCTCACCAAATCCTTGAGCAGCTTCGATCCAAATTAGCTCACAAGCTGCCACAGCCATTGCTCGATATTCTGCTTCTGCACTAGACCGAGCAACCACATTCTGTTTTTTTGCTCTTCCAAGACACCAAATTACCTCCTAGTAAAACACAATATCCGGACATCGAACGTGTATTACAAGGTGATCTTGTCCAATCAGCATCTGAGTATCCAACGATCTCCTCATGGTCTCAATCCTCGAACAATAATCCTTTGTCTCAAGCTGATTTTATATATCGAAGAATGCGAACAACTGCATCCCAATGACTATCACATGTAGAATCTATAAGTTGATTCACAAAACTCACATAAAAGGAAATGTCAAGTCTAGTCACTGTGAGTAAATTTAATTTACCAACCAGCCGCCTATATCTTGCGGGATCGTTGAACGGCTCCCCCGTTCTGCAGAAGTTTAGAATTCGGATCCATAGGAGTATCAACAGGTCTACAACCTATATTCCCGTCTCCTTAAGAATGTCTAAGGCATACTTCCGTTGTGAGATCACAATACCTGAGCTAGACTGAGCGACCTCAATATCCAGAAAATACTTTAATCTGCCCAGATCCTTAGTCGGAAAGTATGAAAGAGATGTTGTTTTAACTTAGTAATATTATCTCGATCATTGGCGGTAATAACAATATTGTTAACATAAACAACCAAATAAATACATAGATTTAAAGCAAAATGCCGATAAAACACAGAGTGATCAGTTTCACTACGAGTCATGCCAAACTCTAGGAGAGATTGACGATGATGTCATACATCGTATTTGACTGGGGTGGATAAAATAGAGGCCCACGTCTGATGTCCTGTATGATAAGTATGTGCCACCAAGACTTAAGGTAAGTTTTACAGAGTGGTGGTTAGACTGACGATGTTGTATGGCGTAGAGTGTTGGCCAGTCAAGAATTCTCATGTCCAAAAGATGAGAATATCAGAAATAAGGATAATGAGATGGATGTGTGGGCAAACCAGAAGAGATATAGTCATGAATGAATATATTTGAGACAAGGTGGGGTGGCCTCCATGGTGGACAAGATGAGGAAAGCGAGGCTGAGATGACTCGGGCATGTGAGGAGAAGATGACTAGATGCCCCAGTGAGAAGTTGTGAAAGGATGGTGTTTGTGAGTCTAAGGAGAGGTAGAGGGAGACCGAAGAAGTATTGGGGAGAGACGATTTAGCAGGACATGACTCATCTTCAGTTTACCGAAGACACGACCCTGGATAAGAGGGTGTGGAGGTCGAGAATTATTGTAGAAGGTTAGTAGAAAGTCAAGCTTATTTCCTTTCCTAACCGTAGTAGTAGTATTATTCTTGTATTTCTTTATTCTTAGATTTATATTAATACTTGACATTTTTTCTGCTTCTATTTTCTTATTATCTTGTTGTTGTTACCGCTTCTTTTTTCATGGCTTCTTCGCTACCGTATTTCTTTTATAAATTGTTGGAATTATGATTACCTTGAGCCAAGGATCTATGGCAATAACCTCTCCACCTGCACAAGGTAGGGGCAAGGTCTGTGCTCATTCTACCTTCCCCAGACCCCAATTGTAGGACTACACTGGATATGTTATTGTTGATGTTGTTGTTGATAGATTGGTGAACTGTTCCCACTGCCAGCTAAATTCCAAATATTCATTTTTTTTCTTTTGTTGCTGGGTTTCGGATTTCTAATTATAGTACCTACTGTTAGTTTTGTATTTTTGCTTCGGTTTTCTGATTGGTGTGCTTGTTGTTGCCCTCCTTTTACCTTTCCTGAGCCGAGTGTCTACAGGAAACACCATCTCTGCCTTCTTGAAGGTAGGGGTATGAGGTGCGTACACTATATCTTCTCCAGACCCCACTTATGAGATTATACTGGATTTTTTATTTCGGTACTAAATCAACATCAAGCATGCAGTTAACGTTCCATAATCTAGTTATAGCAATGCAATACCACTTCGCCTACTCATATTGAGTTAACTCAACTGCATGCTTTACTCCTGATATAGCCACATAATCATTTCATATAAACCTTTTTAACTCTTTTTCATTTATGCAACTAGAGGTTATCAAATCCATTTAGCCAAACTATTAAGAAACATTTAAAAAGTAATAGAACCATTGACCAATACACAGTTATGGTGCATAAACAGCTAAAAGAGCCCACCATTAACTAATCTAACTAGTTTCCACCCACCAAACACAAAAAACATTTCACTCATTCTATCCGTCAAAACCACCATCTTCACAAATTAATCATTACCTAATATCACTCTATAACATCCGCCCTCTATAACAACATTTCATTATAACAAGCAAGTTTTCTTTGAAGCCGATTTTATGTTATATTTTACCTCAAAATAACAACTTTTCACCTATAACAACGACATGCATAATTATATCAGTATACTCTTTGTAAAATTAATGTACATCAGAAAAAACAAAATTTAAACCAGGATATTAACACAATATGAAATAATTAACAACAGATTTACCAATGGTTGGAGAAAGATCCTCAAAGGCATCAGAAGTGAAACTGAGGAGCAAACTACTCTTCCCTACACCTGAATCTCCTATCAACAACAGCTTGAACAAGTAATCAAACTCCGGCGATGATGATGATGCTTCCATTCCTTAAATACTCCTCCAAATTTCTCAAATTTGCTCAATCAGCCTTAAAAACCCTAAAGATCAATAAAAAAAAGTTACGCGCAATTCAGAACACCAACCAATAAGCACAGATTCAAAAGCTAAATTTCAAACCAAAATAAAATAAAAAATTGGAGAGAGAGGGAGAGAGTACCTGGAATGGAGGAGAAAATTGGTAAAGTGTTATATATAAAAAGTGTAGAGATGGATGTATTATATATTTGGAGAGAACGGGTAAAGGTTGAAGAAAGGAGAAAGAAGATCGAGAACAGTTGCTTTCTTTTGAATGCATGAAGTGCTTGTACAATGTACATGAGAAATTGTACGCTTACCTCGGATTGCTGTATATGTTGCCGACTCGGATTGCGATTATATAATTTTCTTTAGATCTGTTTTCCTTACGGCACAGAAATAACTGATAAGCATTAGGTGCTGAAAAATATTTTTAAGTGCTGAAATTGATTTAATAAATAAGCAGTTATGTATTTGGATGCTGAATTGATAATAAGTTGTTGCAGTGAATATCGATATAGGAGTTTTGTTCTAAAAAAAGTATTTAAGGATAAAATAGTAAAAATTTTGGTCAAACTTAAAGTGCTTATAAGCTAAAAATTCATAAGCCGGGGTAACCAGCTTATGGATTTTGGCTTATGTTTGACTTATAAGCACTTGGCTTATAAGCACTTTAATTTTACCAAACGTGTAGATAAGCCGAAAAGTGCTTATAAGCTAGTTTGACAAGCTTATAAGCTTAGTCAAACACCCTCTAAGACTTACAAACATCAAGTATTTAAATCAAATTAATAAATGTAAGGCAAGTCGTAGTCATAAATTAATCGGAAAATGGTTAAATTTACCTTCTGTTATATTATCGATCCATCAAAACTCCTAATATTATAAGTACTCGATATTTATATCAAATCATAAATATTTAATAGGTATTTTCGCTATAATTTAAAATATTAACTGTCAGAATTAAATGGTTTAATTTGATATAACTTCGAGTATCATTAACTATTAAGTGATTGATATATGATAACTATGAGTTAATTGAATATATGTTTGTTTTAACAGAAGGTAGTAGTCGCTACCGTTATTGAAAAATAATGATTTGGTAGCAGGTAAAATACTTTCTATCATCATGTTTGTTTGAATAAATTCAAAATTTAATAATATTTGAAAGTGAAATCCAACCAATTACTTCTATTTTATTCACTAGGTCAAAGTTATTGCTCATCAGAAATTGCTATTGCTGGTTGAGATTCTTTACCTGATTGGAGCAGTCTTCGGTGACTGTAGTACAACACAGAGATTGCTCTATGGGTGTTATCTATTTCTCTTAACTAAATTGTTACCCGTATAAATGTAAGTTTAATAACAGTTATTCAGGAATTTGGTATGAATAAATTATTCTGAAGAATCGTTTACACAGAATTGAGGAGGAGCCTAAGCATGAAATCGTATTCAAAAGAACTCATAGTCACTTTCTCACTATTATAGCCACTACAATAAAATGTCATGTGATTTATGATTATTATTCTATCTATATCTATATCTATACTACTATATTAAAAGCATGAAGGTCCTTAACGAAATGTCATTCGCATTTTTTGCCTTTTAAAAATAGATTTCACATTAGACGAAAGTGTAATTTAAGTTTTCCCCTAATTTTTAGGAGCTCTTAATCAACTAAAATTTAAATATTAAATCTTTTTCTTATCTGAATACGTAGAAAGTCCAAAATTAAAATCGAATAGAACTTTACTCTATATAAACTCTTCCATTATTTGGACAAGTTAACGTAATTATAACCTTCCATGTAAATTTTTTCAATATTAATTTTCAAATAGAAACATAAATAATAGGAAATTAAAAAGGAAGGAAGTACAGAAATAAAAAGTTTTACCTGTTTTGACTCCTTCGAAAATTGAGATTGCATTTTTTTTTTTTTTACTTATTTTCAACTTTTGTTTGCTTCTCTTTCTTCTCGCTTATTACTATTACTAGTATAGTACCCGCGCGATGCGCGAAAAATACGAAGAAAAAAATATAATAAATTATTAACTTAGTTGCTTAACCATCTCATATTTTTCTAACTTGATCAATCGTAAAATTTAAACCATTTGATCGATTCCTCATTAATTTTTAAATCCTCATTAATATAGATTCCTCATTAATTTTTGATTGGAAAAGAGGCAAAACAATTGTAAAGTATTACTATACATCAGAATTACATATAATCAAGCAAAGAGCGTAAAGTAATGTGTGTATTCATGTTTTTCCTCTTTTAAAACATTGGATATGTCATTAAAGTTGCATTATTTGAAGGAATAAGTTTGCGTTATTCCATTATGTAATTTATCATATTTAATGCTCTTAAGAAAACAAATAATAATTAAATGACAGGTAATGTTGTAAATTAATAAAAAACTTTCGTTAATTAAATAAATTACAGGTAATCGTAGAGACGGTTCTCCCACTCTGCTTCAAATTTAAGGACATAAACCCAAAAAGGTCCACTTGGCCACACCTCGTGATAAATGTCAGTTAAATACTACCTAAAGGTTGTCCAAGTGAATCTACTAAAATTGATAATGCTTCCCAATCATTTAGTATAATTTTGTTTATAGCATCTATTAGTGCATCTCTCATAAGCTGATAATTTGCAATATGTAGATCTAGTGCAGGCCTAAGCTCTCTAAATTTCTTTTCTTTTTCCCTTTGTTCAGCCCTTCGATCTCTTAACTTATTTTGTATAGCCCTTGGAACATTCCTGATAATTTCAGGCTTTGAGTCTGAAGCATTATAGGAATAAATGTTGTGACGGCGTATCTTTCGACGTTGTCCCCTTCGTTGAATTTGAGCACTCGTAGTTGGAGTAATTTGAATGTGTCCTTGTTCATCCATATCTGAAATAGAACTAAAGAAAGAATAAGAATAGCTACAACATGTCAACGAGATAACATAGTACATGCATATTATTTTGAAACTTGCTCCTTAGTAGATATAGCTCAGGCAGTAGTGTCTCAAAGCACTCACAAATTTGAGAGACAATGATTTTATTTCTTGAGAGGACTGCTAAAAGGGTAGTGAATGCTAATAGAAACATTTAATTGTTGAATTGGATAGAATAATGAATAGAGGATACTACTATTTAAATTAATTCCAATATGAGTATTTAGAAACGCATCCTAATTACAGTTAGTATACAAATAAGTTGACAACACCAATAGACTTGTACACACTAAATTCCAATAGAACACATAAAATTTAGTATATTCTTGTCGGTGATACTATACTATATTGCAAAAAAAAAACAGTAATGAAAGCGAAAAACAGTGTTGATTTTGATTGCTTAATTTATAAACTATTCCATTGGAATTACGTGAGCCTTTGAGAACCAATTGCCCTGAATAGCTAGAAAGCTAAAGAAAGCAGGAAAAAACAAACGAAGTCTGCCTTTGAGAACCAATTTTCCAGATTTATGAAGTATTATTAATTTTGAGAGTAATCAAAATTATTCAAATCAATATCTTATTATTTCTTCAAATTATAAATTTATTCAAATTAAATTTTACTGTAAAAGTTAACCAAAATCAAATGAAAATAACTTGTGACAAACAATATTGGAAACGAAGAATCCGAAAAGCACTCACTTTTCCGGCAGAATTGAGGCTATGTTGAATTTGTAGAATATTTTTGTTTGCGTAATATTGTCGGACTCTCCTCTGTTCTTCGTTGTTCTCTGAATTTTCTTGTATTAACACCTCCCTTATTAGTAGATGAATATTTATTCTTACTCGTCATATTCTAGTTCAATATCCATAAACTTCCTAGAAATTCCACCTTGGTTTTGCGTTTGTACCTCACTGAAATTGACAATTTCTCCGATGACATCTAAAGAAAAAGAAATTGTTAAAATAAATAGTAGATAAATTCATAATTAGAAAATTAACGTAAAATCTTTATTTACCAAATAATTCAGTCTTGTTCACGTTAAACTTATTTATCAATTGATCATATGGTCGCAAATCAAGATATTGATTGGGAAAAGTGGATCAGTTGTTTCAGCCACTGTTGTCCGTTGAGTAAACGTCAGCCTCAACCTATGTTTCGTGGTGTTGAACTTCTCCTTATTATGACAAACGATAAAGTTCGCCATATTATATAATCCAAGCTCAGTAATTTATGTTTTGAAAAGATGCAAAACTGACTTGCCAATAGAAGCACTTATGCGATCGCCCTACAAAAAAATTACATTACATAATAGACTGAAGCATAGATTGATGTTTTTGTCAGTATTAAACAACGTGATGAGTACATAATGTTGCATCGTGTTACCTGTCTTCTGGTGCAACCTTTATGCCGACTATGCAATGTTATGATTTGTATTAATGGTAATTTATATTAATTATTAACTATAGTCGTAAACAGTAGAGTTAAACAAATTAATCAGTTGTAGTAATAGAGAAAAAAAATCAAATTTGCAAGTGAAACTGTTTTTGGTAATTCGAAAAAAATGCCTATACATGACAGGAGATCCCCTAACTCTTGGATGTAAAAGAAACTTGATGGCATTTTGGACTTGATCCTCCCGAACTGGTTCTGAGTTTACAAATACAGAAGTTAAAGAGATCCCTCTTATAACCTCAGGCTTGGAATCCTGATTATCTTTAGCAGCTGGTGCAAAATCACTAATATAGAAGGAGATTTGATATGCAAATCTGCTGCATAGTAGCTGAGTTGTAGTAATAGAGAAAAAAATCCATTTTTTGCAAGTGAAACTGTTTTTGGTAATTTGAAATAACTTTAGTTCGAAATAAATTTTTTTCGACCCCTTTTGTCCCCTGTTTATATTTGTACAAATGTTTTGAGGACGAATACAAAACCGAAAAACAGAGAACCAAAGGAATTAGTTTATACTTTTCATGAAAAATTTAGAAAAATGTGCTGCATAGTAAATTTGAACAATCTATAAATATGCAGCTCATATGCTCTTCAGAAGGGAGGATAAACAGTAATGTGAAATATAATTACATAAACAGTAATGTGAATTCTAATAGCAGAAAGTTGATAAACAGTAATGTGAATTCTAATAGCAGAAAGTTGATAAACAGTAATGTGTCTTGCATTATATGAGTATTGATCATTTAAGAACTTCCCAGTTTTCCATGTTCTGTGATTGTTGCAAATGGCATCTGGCTTTCTTTTGCATTAACGTAGCTATCAACTAATAAGGTAATGTGAATTCTAATAACGTAGTTCAGTTGGAAAAGTTTACAGCCTATGTGGAAAATGGATATAGTTCCATCAATGCAATTAAGAGATTCAAATTATAGGCAATCACTTATATGTATAGAGTAAATCTCAAGAATGGCTATTGTCAACTATGACAAAAACTCAGCATAACAAATCTATAAATGTGCAGCTCATATGCTCTTCAGAAGGGAGGATCATTTGAAGAAGATGGATTTTTCTGGCATTGCTTTCGAAAACTACTTTGCTGCAGAGTGCAGCCTAAGTCATGTATAATTTAAATCGAATTAGCAATTTGGAGGAGCAAAACAAATATATATATAATCATATAACAATTCCGAAAATCAAATCGAATTAGCAAGGTAATAACATATGTAAAATACCTTTTCATCTTGTAGAACCAATTCAATCGAGAATATAGTGCCTGGATTAAAACGATCCGGTACTTCCCACATACGGACAACACGAACTTTCAACTTCCATTGCATATTCGAAATTGTTATATCCTTGATGAAATCAATGTGAGTAGCCATCTTTTGCATAAGCCGTAAGTTTTCTTGAAATCTTGATAGAAGAAGGGACTTTAGAATTGAAGAACGTGTAGTTGAGGAAGAAATATAAACTCCTCTACGCTTGAGCAGTTGATACCCAGTATGAGCAGTTGATACCCACTATACGATACTTGAGTTAAGCAGTTGAATCCATCGTGCTTTTGAAGAGAAAATATAGGTTAAGTTGAAGGTAAAAAGTAATTACCTAATATTGTGGAGTAAAAGGTTTTAACAAATAAATTGATTTAATAATTTAAAAACATTAAAAATTGAGATAATTGAAGAGGAGTTTGAACGGTTTAGAACTGCAACAGGGGCGGAAGGCCAGTCCTATTTTTGAGGAAGCGGGCTGTTTTTTAAAAATACCATGGTTTTTTCCAAATACAATGATTTAATAATTACCTAATATTGTGGAGTAAAAGGTTTTAACAAATAAATTGATTTAATAATTTAAAAACATTAAAAATTGAGATAATTGAAGAGGAGTTTGAACGGTTTAGAACTGCAACAGGGGCGGAAGGCCAGTCCTATTTTTGAGGAAGCGGGCTGTTTTTTAAATCATGATTTTTTCCAAATACAATGATTTAATAATTTAAATAAATTTTAAATTAACAAAACTGCACAGAAGTGTTTACGGTTTTCTCATGAATGGTTTGAATTCTACTTCCTAATATTTAGGAGCAATGTCTTAACATGCCATGTGTCATTCTATTGTTCTGCCATTTGGCTTCATGAGGTGCTTTTGTCTTCTGCTTTTAATTATAGATAGATTATTATTTCTTTTTGTCATTGATTTAAAAGAACTTAATCTAAGTGGAAAGTTAAAGGAAAGAAAAATCAAGATTAAGAGTTTTATATATGCATATACGTTTTGGAATACACTCACTTTATTTATTTATTTTACTTAAGCATTGATAGTTAAATAATTTTAGCGAAAAAACAAAACTATAAAAGATTTTTGTAAAATTAACTAAATAAAGGAGTATATCAGAAAGGACAATTTAGTCAAACTCTAACTTTTTAATGTTATGATAAATAGATTAGAAGTATTGTTATAAAAAAGTTAGAATAAAGGAGCTAAATGTAATATTGTAAATCACATCGGAAATTAGCGTCAAAGCCAAATATGAGAGGAAGTCTCTAAAATTATCTCTGTTTTACTAATTCTTTAATATTTAAGAGTTTAGTTACTTATAAGAGTATAAATTATTTTCTATTTGAATAATATATCATAACTAAAATTGCTTACATGTTATCCTTGTAGACTATATATAAAAACTATAATACATTTTTATTTCATACTTGAACTACTTTCCTAAAAGAGATTGAGAAATGATTGAAAAATCTATAACACTAATAATTATGCAAATACAAAGATGTGAAAATTAAATATCAATAGATTTTTTTACCTTTCATAAATAAAATTCTTAGTGGATAAAATTATATTACATTTAAACATATAAAACTTTCAATGAACTAATATTTAGAATTTAAATCAATAAGGAAATAAAATATTTCCTCAAGTATCTATCTATCTATCTATACTATATTAAAAGCACGAAGGCTCTTAGCAAAATGTCGTTCACCTTTTTTATCCTTTAAAGATAGATCTCATATTAGACAAAATAGTAATTTAATTATTTTCCTAATAATTAAGACTTTTTATTTTCCTAATATTTAGGACTTTAAAATAAACTAAAGTTATAGTTATTAAATATTTCCTTATTTGAACTATTTAAGAAATCCTAATACTTAGGAATTTAAATCAAGTAAGCATTTATTTATGTAATTTTTTTTTGTTTGAATTGAATAAAATAACTACTTGCGTATAATTATAAGTATGTTTCTTCCATATAGATTAGATAATCTTAATTCCACACAAAGAACGTTTGATATACAAAATTAACTTTGTAATTATGAGTATGTTTCTTTCTCTAGATACAAACGAACCAAAACATTCTTAATAAATTATGAATCTTAACGTAAAAGAACAAAGTCAAATATTATATTTATCGGAAAACAACGAAGGTTTTGGCTTTAAAAATATTAGTTTATGTTAGTTGGAAGAATTATTTTGAAAACTAACATTTTGGTTAGTTGTCATGTTTGAATTTGAAAAATAAATATTCTCAAAGGATAAAAATAATTGTTCATGTTCGGGAAAATGAACATAATAATAAATATAAGTATTTAAAATACCTAACAACCTAAAATTTTATAGAGAGAGTTATATAGAGTTAACTGCCACATAGTGAAAATTGATCTATATACTAACTTTTATACCTTTTGGAAACTATTTTTTTTCCCTTCAAAAAGTAAATCTACGTTTAAAATATTTGAATAACATGTAGAACTAAACCTAATTTTTATTTTAACATGTATTACATATTGTTACTGCTTCCAAAATAGTTTAGCATAGTCTTTTTAGAACCCGTGAATTGCATATAATTTTATTACAATCATAGACACTGGGTTCTTTACTAATTTGTTGAAATCAGTTACTATATTTTTTTTATTGATTAAAGTATATAGCACAATTTGTATTTGCGAGAAAAAAGACATCTTTTGCCAGTTAGTTGAATTATTTGTGTTTTCTATAATGAACTTAAGAATATATAACTTTTCAAATAAATTTTACGTAATAACTTAAATATTCAAGGATTAATGCGTTCTTGCTAAAACTAAAACTGAAGAATAATAACTTGTGAAATTAAAGTAATGATATTATAAAACTTATAATAATTTTAAGTTGAATATATTGACTCACATGATTGAGGGCTTATATGGGGTATAGTTTCTTTGCTTATTGTGTTAGGTAAGATAGGTTCAACAATCACTATTTTCAAGAACTTATATTTTTTCTATAACTTTTATTTTATCTCTCAAACATAATTTTTTAATAGAATATTTATGTAACATTTTAATAGTTCATACTCATCTAGATAGTATTCACACGCAATGGTTCGTATTTTTTACTCTTTGAAACTAGCTTTCATATTAAACAAAATAATAATTTATTTTTTTAATTGTAGGAATTATCATTTAATTATATTTCTATTATTTAGGACTAATCAGGTAATTATTTCCCTAGCTCTTAGGAATTTGATCTAAAAAATTATGTTATTTAATTGGAGTCCTTCATATAAACTCTATTTAGATTTAGGGTATTGAATTCCAAGCATTTCACGAGTATTTTTTTTATTTTGGGTTTACGAGTATTTTTTTGATATAAAAATTTAGGTTTAGTAGTCCTTATTTTCCCTTTCTTGCTGTGTGTGTCCTTATTTTCCTCTCTTTTTTTCCTAATATTTAGGATTTTAAAACCATCTAAAATTTGACTTATTAAATTTTTCTCTATTTAAACTATGTAGATAATCCGAATATTTAGGACACTAAAATCAATTATAAAGTTACCTTATATAGATCAAAATAACCATGATTGTTCACACGATGGTCCATGTGAAAATAAGGAATTTTGAGATGATTCATATACACATATTTTATTGATTGACGCTAAGCACGCGTGCAACGCACGTACACTAAAGCTAGTACTATATTAAAAGCACAATGACCCCTTCGCAAAATGTCGTTTGCCTTTTTTACCCTTTAAAAATAGAGTTTACATTGGATAAAATAGTAATTCAAATATTTACCTAATATGTAGAACTTTCAAATGAAATAAATACTATTTATTAAATCTTTCCTTATTTAAAGTATGTATGACTCATAACAAAAAATTTGGGTATGAAATCTTTCCTTTTAAAATTAATAGAAAGTTTAATATTTAGGATTTCAAAATAAATATTGTCTGGGAGAACTAGGAGTATGTTTTCTTTTCCTTCTATTTTCTTACGGCAAAATCCCTTTGAAATATGTTTAGCCATTCATTCTACTTATAGGTAACTTAGAATTTTAAGGGATAGTGAGATGTTTATATTTAATAAATTTTTTAATTATTAAACGTAGTTTTCAAATATTACATAAAAATAAAAAAAGAAAAGTATTGTTTGAATATGAAAGGAGTTCAAAAATTATCTATATTTTCTCTATTATTATAAAATCAAAAATAAATAAATTATTTTTGTAATGTTAAGAATAAATAATCAACTCCTTGAATTAATTAATTAGCAAAAGAATCCAATTTAATTCTTTTTCAAAATCTCATGTTAGTAAAGTTATTTTTCAAGTTGATCAAACTCTTAAGTTACACAAATGTAATTTCCATAAGAAGAGCACTAACGGCGACAGAAATTAAAAATTGAGCAAAACTTGTTATATTATGATATTAATTTGTTACTTATTTTCAGTATTAGGTAACAAAATTAATAATAATTTTCATATATATTCCCAAAGTTCTCTTAATAAACATTTATTGGACAAAATTTCTTTATTTAGTGAACAAACAAAATTAGATCAACATTCATTATTAAGAGCTAACATTTTTTAATTTTTGTTCAATAACTCAAATGTATTATTTAATAATAGTCACGTTATTTTTTAAAATTACATACTCATTGAAATAGAATACACGCGCAAAGCGCGTACCCTAAGACTAGTACTATATTAAAAGCACGGTGGCCCTTAGCAAAATGTCGTTCGTCTTTTTTACCCTTTCAAAATATAGTTCATAATAGACAAAATAGTCATTTAATTGTTTTCCTAAAATTGAGTTATTTAAAATCAATTAAAATTATGGCTATTAAATCTTTCCTTATTTGAATAATGTAGGAACTCCTAATATTTAGGAAATTAAAGTTATTGAGTAAAATTATACTTACAAAAATACTTTTCTTAACAATAATTTTGCAAAGTAAACTATATTAAAAGTTGAACTTTTAAGTTAATTATTTAAAACACGTAACATTAACCATATTAAAAGTTATATTAGATGTTAAATTCTTTGCATTATACAAGACTTCTTAGATCAGCTAATATTATTTTTTTTGTGATTTCTTAAATGTGAGTATTTTTTAGGAGTTTGAAATTTTAAAATATTTTGATCATTAACTCTTTCTTTATTTAAACTAAGTAAAAACTACACTAAGTAAAAACTACACTAAGTAAAAACACCTCTTGTCTTTCTTTATTTAGACAAGAGGGGTTGCTCTGATGGTAAGCAACTTCCACTTCCAACCAAGAGGTTGTGAGTTCGAGTCTCCCCAAGAGCAAGGTGGGAAGTTCTTGGAGGGAAGGATGCCGGGGGTCTATTTGGAAACAGCCTCTCTACCCCAGGGTAGGGGTAAGGTCTGCGTACACACTACCCTCCTCAGACCCCACTAAGTGGGATTATACTGGGTTGTTGTTGTTGTTGTTTGTTGTAAAAACTACTAATATGTACCAACTCAAAATATATGTAAATCTCTAGTCCAACATTTTGAACTTTATAATATTTCTAATATACTACTTACCAAGTTAACCCATTCATACCAACCACTCAATTTTCTCTTCCTCTTCTAATTTCATAATGCTTATAAATGTTCTTTATAATATTTGGTGATGAAAAGTTAATGATAAGGTTAAACCTCAAGGTCTTTGAAATTACATTCTTCCTAAACTCATGAAAGAAAATAAGGAATAAGAAGATTTGTCCAAAAAGAGAATTTACTAACATAACTCTAAAGTTACATGATAATTTTATTACAATAATAATCTTGAAGTTATAGTAAAAAATATTTCAGATTTAAACGAGAAATAACGAGACCGGTCGATAAGAGTCAATTGCACTAATAATTTTGAAAATATAACTGTCCAAAGTAAAATATTAGATCGATATTTTACCCTTTGAAAATAATTTTTTATTGGATAAAATTATAATTACAGTTAAATATAAAATTTTGGATGAGTTCATACTAAAAATAGGAATAAAAATAAATTACTTTTTAAAAACCAAATAATTAAGTTCTTAGAACTAATAGCAAAATAAATTCAATTCACTTCTTTTTAAAACTATTCATATACAAAAAATTATTTTTCAAGTTGATAAAACTCGTATGGTACATATATTTTAATTTTCATAAGAAAGATACCGACGAAAAGAGAAATTAGAGATAGAGAAAAATTGATTATATCAAGTTGGTTAAGTGCAAATTTGAAGCAATAAGGATAAAATATTAGAAGACAAAATGTATTATAATAAGTTGTATTTTTTCTTCATTCATTATTATAAAGAGTGACAACTCCTTATATTTTTTATATATTATTTCTTGTAAAATATTAACTCAATATTGGCGAAGCAAACGAGAAAACAAGAATAATAAGGCATTCGAGGACTTATGTGATGACATATTACTTTTTATTTTATTTTTTATTTTACAACCCAGACACATTATGTAGTATATATAAGAAAGATAGAGAGAGATTTTTTTTCAAAATAGTATATTTATGAATATAGAATACACGCGCAAAGCGCGTACCCTAAGACTAGTACTTTTAAAATTAAGATGCATTTTTCCAGCAAATTTTGGTGTTGTATTTTTGTATGCTACAGGTAGAGCTGTCAAAATGGGCTTAGCCCGTGAGGCCAACCTAACCCAGCCCGCTATTTGGGTAGAGCTGGGCTGGGCTGGGATTTTTTAGCCCATTTAAAAATGAAGCTCATAAGCCCGGCCCAAGTCAGCTCGCTGGCCCTTGAGGCTTGACTGAGGCTGGGCTTAGGCCGGCCCGTGGGCCAAAAATTAATTAATTTTTTTTTACCTCCTATAGCAAAGGTTAACACCTTATTTATTTTAAATAAATATCATTTAAAAAAATTATATTCTATAGATATCTTTTAAGGTTTAGAGCAAAATATTTAATTTTGGTTACCTCCTAGCCCTAAGCCACTAAATACGCTAATCAGTTACACTTTTTCTTTCTCTCTCTACTTTGATACATCCCATTCTCTTCCCCCATCCTATTAAAATTTCTGATGGCGGAAGGGAAACAATCTTTGTTTGAGTATCACGGAGTTCCAGTTTATCAATCTATGGGTAGCTTGAAATCCAATAATGGCATATTTTGGGGCTCTGCAGTATTGCTTCATATGTCATGAATGTATTCTCCTGGTTTGATTCTTCTCCTGGTTGCTTCGATTCACCGGGCAAATACCCAATGCAATATGCCGTTTGAGATGGCTGGTGCCTGGTTTGAACATGTTAGCTACTGACAGATCTAAGAAGTACGATTTCGTCGTGCAAAATGACGATAACGTTGTGACATTGAAGACGAAGATTGTGAAGATTACTGGAACTCTAATTTATGAACAACCGACTTCCGGTGAACGACGTATTCGCCGGAAATTAGGGTTTGTTCTTGAACAAAGACGATAGAGCTTGGGGCTGAACAACTTGATTTTCTGTTAATATATTTTAATGTATTTTCATGTATTCATTGTCTTTTTTTTCATTGTAATTCAATGTATCTCGTTGTATTCCATGTATTTCATTGTATTCACTGTCTTTTTTTCTCATTATATTTCAATGTATCCATCTATATTCTATGTATTTTATTGTATTCACTGTCTTGCTATATTCCATGAATGTATTCATAAGTGTTTTTTAATTAATATAATTTATGTATTCAGATGTATTATATAATTTGTCTAAAGATTGCTATGTTTTTGGGGTATTTTTCGGTTGAGAATCTTTTTTATAACTGAATCCTATGTTTCACTCCATAGAATACAGTCAAATACATTCGAATACAACAACTGATTAGCTGGACTTCCCTAATTCATACCTATTTTTGCTACTGTATTCATGAATACAATAGCTTAAATACATAAAATACATCTTATAACCACATACAAGGTATCTATAATCCGTAATATAGAAAATGGTATCTATAAATGGCTAATTACTACTAAAAGATAGTGCTTTATGAAAATTGCTCTTAAGTCATCACTTGTTTAAACATAAAATTCCATGTTCCGAGGCCTTAAAAACCTCTTTTAGCATCACCTCGATTTGTGTGCATAGTCGGGGCGCGTAACGGAAAGCCTATATATGAAAATATGTGAAAAATGATAAATTTTGACTATAAAATGAATTAATTTGACTTCAGTCAGCGCTTTGGGTAAATGGACCCAGACCCGTGATTTGACGGTCCAGGAGGGTCCGTAGAAAAATATGGAACTTGGGCATATGTCACAACCCAAAATCCCACCATATGAGTCGTGATGGCACTTAGTATCTAAGACTAAGTAAGCCGGTAATAATAACAATTCAAACCATTTTTGTTTTTAAAATAGATAATCGAAACCAACAGCAAAAATAAAGATACAACCTCCCAAGACTGGTAGTACTGAGTTACGAGCTCTAACTGAATACATGAAATGATCTGAAGGAAATTAAATATACAATACTGCTCGAATAATATATGATAGTACGATAAAAGGGAAAGACTCCAAGGGACTACGACGACCAAGCAGCTCTACCTTGAATCCTTGCGATCACTCTCTAACTCTTTCCGAGTCCTATATCTCCAATACCTGGCTCTGTACATAAAAAAATGTACAGAAGTGTAGTATAGCGGTACCCAATAACTATCAAGACTAACCTCGGTGGAGTAGTGACGAGGTACAGTCAGGACACATCTAATAACCTGTGCAATAGAGCATACCACAATATAGGAAACAAATAACAATGATACCAACAATTATCAACTAGTGATATAAACAACAGGACAACAGGAACACCATAAATATCACTCAACAACTATGATTACAAGTACAACCATTTAATCAAGTCCTTCAATTACACATCTTTCATCTAAAAGTTTTCCAAATAATAATCTTTAGAATATAATACTTACCAATAAATATATTTCGAATATACTTCCTTCAAATAAATATCCTTCAAATCTAATTCTTTGAAATAATATTTTGAATATAATTCTTTGAAATAATATTTTGAATATAATTCTTTCAAATAAAAGTTGCATTGTGACACCTCATTTCACAATCATAAAAATACGGGTCTCAGTCCACCTTCATATTTTTCGTAATACGGGCCTCACCCCACTTTCATATTTCTACGGCACCTCGTGCCCATATTTCTATCACAACTGCACGGACAACTCACATGCCAAAAATATCAATATATAAAAAATATGCACGACCAATTTACTTTACAAATAGTTTGAGTGAAGAAAATGACATTGCACTTAAATTAAAGCATCATATAAACTATTGATTTGGATGTAAAACTTATTAATTTAAAACATAATAGTAATTTATTTTATTTAAAACAACTCAATCATTGAAAATCGCTAAAAACCAAAAATATAAATCTTTAAAGTCTCGTACTAAAAAGTCAAAGCGAACACAATGCAACAAGGAGTACAAAACACATAATAACAATAATGTCAACTAGTACATCACGGAAGAAGATAAGAATTTACATATTAATGAAACAAAATCACCAAAGACAAGAACACAAATAAAGATATATCAACATGGCACTACCGAGGTACCACCTCGTAGTCCTAAATCATAAATAGATTCACAATATCTCATTTTCTTATATCACCGCGGGAGCCTTCACATATAATTTTAAATAAAACTATTTTTCCCGAAATAGCATCCCGCGTTTTAGCCACCCTTATCACACCACATGACTTCTAGTAGTTCCCCTACTAGCCACGCGTTTCAAGTCACCCTTATCTCACCGCAGCGTTTCAACACCCTGGCCTTATATCATCGCATGCGTATCAATATCACATTATTTCACAAATCGCACCTCAAGTGCCCAAATATCACAACATAATACAACTTGCACCTCAAGTGCCCAATTATCGCAGCATAATACAACTTGCACCTCAAGTGATCACATATCAAAGCATATCACAAATTGCACATCAAGTGCTCAAATATTACAACATATCACAAATTTCACATCCAGTGCTCAAATCTTACAGCATCACAAATTTCACGTCAAGTGCTCAAATATTACAACATATCATAAATTTCACATCCAGTGCTCAAATCCTACAACATATCACAAATTTCACGTCAAGTGCTCAAATATTATAACATATCACAAATTGCACATCAGGTGCCCAAATATTACAACTTGTCACATGAATCAACAATACATTATTTTTCCACAAAAAGAAGCCCACGGCTCGGTCATAATGCGCACAAAAATTCTAACAAAATATCTGGGAGTGAAAACTCAATAAAATAATATTTCACAATTTAACACTTCGCCTCAATATGATTTACAGCCTTTATAACTCAATATCAATTTTAACAACATGAATTCAAAAGAAATTCATCAAGGGATAACACATTTTTTTTAATTCACAACTTCATGAAATAAATAGATTTATTCATCTTATTAACTAAATTTCTCATTTAAATTGTATGTAGATAAAATCAATAATGAAAATTATTTCCATAAAAATAGCAACTCAAACAAACACAGAATTCACATAAAAGTCAAGTAGCAATCGCACCAAATTATCATATAAAAATAATCTAGACAAATAAGGAATGAGACATGACAAATAAGAGATTTAATAAGTCCCAACAATTTTCTAATTTAATACATAAGGTTGTCTACGAATTTTAACCGATGTAGTTTGCACATATAAACCAAGTACGTACTCGTCACCTCGCGTACATGGTTTTCAATCACACAATTTCCACATAAGACTCAATGCCTAAGGGGAAATTCCCCCACACAAGGTTAGGCAAGATACTTACCTCAAATCACGCTATCTCAATCCAATAATTGGCATTTTTCCTCGATTATCCAACTCTGAATGGTTCGAATCTAGCCAAAAATAATTCAATACAATCAACACAGATTATTGGAATCAATCCCATGTGAAAATACCAAATTTTCCAATAAAATCCGAAATTAGATCAAAAATCGCCCGTGGGGCCCACGTCTCGGAATCCGACAAAAGTTACAAAATATGAACGCTCATTCAACCACGAGTCCAACCATATCAAAATTACTAAATTCCAACAACAAATCGACCTCCAAATCTTAAATCTAAGGTATAGAGAATTTCTACCATTTTCAACCCAATTCACTAATTTCATGATAAAAACAACAATAGATTCATGTATTTTAACCAAATCGAGTTAGAATCACTTACCCCAATCCATATGGTGAAAATCGCCTCAAAAATCGCTTCAATCCGAGCTCCATAGCTCCAAATGTGTTAAAAATGGCTGAAACTCGCGTTTTGTAATCTGTCCAGGTAAGTCGCAGGTGTCTCCAAATGTGTTAAAAATGGCTGAAACTCGCGTTTTGTAATCTGTCCAGGTAAGTCGCAGGTGTCGAATACGATTTATAAATCGCATTGGGTAACTGCGATTTGCCTCTGCCCCAGAACACAGCATTACCCGCCTTCAGTAAATCCATCATAACCTTTTGTACAAATGTCCAAATGATGAACGGTTTGAAGCGTTAGAAACTAGACTCAAATACCTTTAATGTGATAGGTTGTGCATCACATAACACCTTATATATATGTACATGTGCTCGTCCAAAATGTGATCTTGTGCTTGCTCATTTAGAATTTTAGCCTATCTTGAAATTTTCCAACTTGGCTTAGACTTAGCCTTCTCCTTAGATCCCAAATCACTTATAATATACTTTGTACGCTTATTATAATATCCAATTGATATCCATCATATTAATAGTCCGTCTTTGCGCACAAAATAATATAATTAGCGCACATCAACTTTCTTAATAGCTTAAGTACTTCAAAAAATTTCTGAGGTGTTACATTCTCCCCCACTTAGGATCATTCGTCCTCGAATGAGAAGTAGAGTCCACCCCAATTCTGCACATAGCTTCACTCTTTTCTCACACACCTCAAGTTCCCAAAATTTTGACTAACTCTCAAATTTTCTAGAAATTTCGGCAGAGTCTCCCCTGTAATTGGGTCTATCCACCTGTCAGAGTAACACCAAAATAACTCCTAATAACACATCCACAACCCAAATCAATAATACTAATCTCAGCATTACAAGAATTGCATCATCATAGTGATATTTGACCATAAAACACATCATATATATGTCTATAACTACATCTCTGGTCTTAATAATTATCCATAATTGATTATAACATCGCCAATTAACTTGCTGAAACAAAATCTCGTTTCGAACCTCCACTTTACTAACAACGAGGCGCGAGGCATGAAGACCTCATAATTATTTACCTGAATTAACGAGTCACATTTTACGCCACTTGGCACTCACCTCATAGGCTGAAACTAAATAATTATAACACGAATTTAGCAAAAATATGCACAATAAAACATAAAAGAATTATCAAATAAGCCTAACAGGCATGACTCCTTGCTAATACTATAGTACAAATTATAATTTCACAAAAAGGATAATTTAAACACATAAATTTTCATCCCAAGGATCTCGTCCTCATATAACTTCAATAGCAGCACATAGTCCGTTTTAAATATTTCACATCCTCTAAAAATTGTGAGAACCTCGTCCTCAACTCTGAATCATAAGTATTTTGCACATTGTGCCAACTGAATTCTTTTCATTTCCTTTCTTTCTTCTTTTAAATAATTTCCGTTAAATAAAATCACAACATATAAAGAACCCTCATATCGATAGGGAATATAATTCACAATTGAAATTAATTATTTGGAAATTACATCAAACTCACCGAAATGATTAACAAAAGTCACTTTTAGCCTCAACACTATTCTTAGTGACCAACACATAATGATGGACATAGCTATCTCCATAACATCTCCCAACAGGAGTATTCATATAAGTAGATTTTAGGATTAAGAAACTCACTCATGAGTGGAGAATATTAGGAGGATTTGCCTCGCTACTCAGAACCGAATCAAGTTAATGAAATTGTTACTTTGTAATAACTCCAGATCGTATTTGTAATGACACTATCTGGTGTAGCGACCTCTGTCATACCATAGAAAATATATCAATGGGCTGGGCCCCACCTCTTAGGTGCCTCTACCCGCTTGTCCTCCACTTCTAACTGATAGTGTATGTAGAATGGAGTACGTGGCCTGTGTGTTCCGATAAAAATAGGTTTCTCCCAAGTCTCGGATAATTTCTCATGATGTGCCTAGTATCACCACACTCAAAACAACCCACTTGCGGTTCGGCTTCTCATACTGAGTCTGTGCCGAATAACTGAATAACTATTGTAGGAAATCCCGTGCCAGTGGTGCATTAAAAGATGACTATCCCACATGAGTGCCCTGATTAATTGGAGCACAACGAGTATTCGAAAATGCGGTCTGGGCTGGCTACCGCCCAAGCCTCCGCCATAATGAGTTATAACTGCAAGGAAGAATCTGTCGAATTCCACAAAACCTCGAGACCTTTTGGTCTCCTCCGAACACGTTCTAGCATCTTAGCAATTTTTTTTACCACTAGTCGAAATGAAGTATCAGCATGTAGTTCCCGAGTCATACAAAATTTTATGATCATAATAGAGTCCTTTAATGAATCCATGGACTCGTTCTCTTGCTGTAGGAACGAATGTAGGGATATGACGTGCTAATGCACTGAACCTGATGACATATTCTGATATTGTCGTGGTGTCCTTACACAACTATTCAAACTCTGCGCGCCAAACATTACGGAAAGTCTGGGAAACAAACTCTTTCAAAACATTTCTGAAGACTGAGCCCAAGTAGGTGGTGTTGCATTGGTTGGTCTGCCCTCTCCATATGCTTTCCACAAACACCGATGGAGAATTATCTCTCCCAATGCCAATTTCTTCTTTTACTATGCTGACTTAACATTGTTAAGTTGATCCATTTCTTTACATACTCTTCGATTCTTGCTTGGGTTAACTCTTCCTCCTATTTATACACAACGATAAGTAAAGCTCCATACAGACAAATCTTGGAACGAACCACATAGTCTAGAAGCTCATCAGCCACCGTACTTCCTCTGAAGCACCCCAAAATCCGCAACCGAGACGTTCACGCTGAGTAGACCTTCTGTAAATTTAAATTGGTTTATCTAACTCCTTTGGTACTGAAGTATAGGATTATTAAGGACGCAAACATACCGTAAGTCCCAAATTTATCCCTTGCAAAAATCACAAGCCCTAAACATGTGCAAGTTTTAGGGAACCTTATAGTACCACAAATATACATTTCAAGCCAAGACTAATATAACATGTGACCCCACAATCCTTCCATTGATAGTGGACTCCCCCACTTGGCGCTAAGTCATAGGTCACAACGTCTGATGATCCACAATATTAACCTTTACAGCTCGTACAAATCAACCAGATGCCAAGGTCTATTCTACCCCCACACGATTCACGAGTGATATTTCAATGCATCCGCATCTTTAGTCGGGACCACATGTTGAGACAATGTTGAGCATTTCTAGTTGCCTTATAACCCCTCTGTAGTATCACGAACAATTGGCGTATAGTTGATATCGAGTGCGTAATTTCATACACGAGTGGATGCAAAAGAACATAAGATATATGCTTCAAGCTGAATAAATACTGCACGATAAGGAATAAAAGAAGTGGAAATTTTCCTAATAGCTCTGTAGCCTCTCAAAGATAAGTACAGACGTCTCTGTACCGATCTGCAAGACTCTACTAAACTCGTTCGTGACTCGTAGAACCTATGAACATAGAGCTTTGATACCAACTTGTCACAACCCAAAATCCCACCATATGAGTCGTGATGACCCTTAGTATCTAAGACTAAGTAAGCCGGTTATAATAACAATTTAAGCCATTTTTGTTTTTAAAATAGATAATCGAAACCAACAACAAAAGTAAAGATACAACCTCCCAAGACTGGTAGTACTGAGTCACGAACTCTAACTGAATACATGAAATGATCTAAAGGAAATTAAATATACAATACTGCTCGAATAATATATGATAGTACGATAAAAGGGAAAGACTCCAAGGGACTACGACGACCAAGCAGCTCTACCTTGAATCCTTTCGATCACTCTCTAACTCTTTCCGAGTCCTATATCTCCAATACCTGGCTCTGTACATAAAAAAATGTACAGAAGTGTAGTATGAGTACACCACAACGGTACCCAGTAAGTATCACGACTAACCTCGGTGGAGTAGTGACGAGGTACAGTCAAGACACATCTAATAACCTGTGCAATATAGCATACCACAATAATAGGAAACAAATGGCAATGATACCAACAATTATCAACTAGTGATATAAACAACAGGACAACAGGAACACCATAAATATCGCTCAACAAACTATGATTACAAGTACAACCATTTAATCAAGTCCTTCAATTACACATCTTTCATCTAAAAGTTTTCCAAATAATAATCTTTAGAATATAATACTTACCAATAAATATATTTCGAATATACTTCCTTCAAATAAATATCCTTCAAATCTAATTCCTTGAAATAATATTTTGAATATAATTCTTTCAAATAAAAGTCACATTGTGACACCTCATTTCACAATCATAAAAATACAGGTCTCAGCCCACCTTCATATTTTTCGTAATACGGGCCTCACCCCACTTTCATATTTCCACGGCAACTTGTGCCCATATTTCTATCACAACTGCACGGACAACTCACATGCCAAAAATATCAATATATAAAAAAATATGCACGACCAATTTACTTTACAAATAGTTTGAGTGGAGAAAATGACATTGCACTTAAATTAAAGCATCATATAAACTATTGATTTGGATATAAAACTTATTAATTTAAAACATAATAGTAATTTCTTTTATTTAAAACAACTCAATCATTGAAAATCGCTAAAAACCAAAAATATAAATCTTCAAAGTCTTGTACTAAAAAGTCAAAGCGAACACAATGCAACAAGGAGCACAAAACACATAATAATAATAATGTCAACTAGTACATCACGGAAGAAGATAAGAATTTACATATTAATGAAACAAAATCACCAAAGACAAGAACATAAATAAAGATATATCAACAGGGCACTACCGAGGTACCGCCTCGTAGTCCTAAATCATAAATAAATTCACAATATCTCATTTTCTTATATCACCGCGGGAGCCTTCACATATAATTTTAAATAAAACAATTTTCCCCGAAATAGCATCCCGCGTTTTAGCCACCCTTATCACACCGCATGACTTCTAGTAGTTCCCTTACTAGCCACGCGTTTCAAGTCACCCTTATCTTACCGCATACGTTTCAACACCCTGGCCTTATATCACCACATGCGTATCAATATCACAATATTTCACAAATCGCACCTCAAGTGCCCAAATATCACAACATAATACAACTTGCACCTCAAGTGCCCAATTATCGCAGCATAATACAACTTGCACCTCAAGTGATCACATATAAAAGCATACCACAAATTGCACATCAAGTGCTCAAATATTACAACATATCACAAATTTCACATCCAGTGCTCAAATCTTACAGCATATCACAAATTTCACGTCAAGTGCTCAAATATTACAACATATCACAAATTTCACATCCAATGCTCAAATCCTACAACATATCACAAATTTCACGTCAAGTGCTCAAATATTATAACATATCACAAATTGCACATCAGGTGCCCAAATATTACAACTTGTCACATGAATCAACAATACATTATTTTTCCACAAAAAGAAGCCCACGGCTCGGTCATAATGCGCACAAAAATTCTAACAAAATATCTGGGAGTGAAAACTCAATAAAATAATATTTCACAATTTAACACTTCGCCTCAATATGATTTACAGCCTTTATAACTCAATATCAATTTTAACAACATGAATTCAAAAGAAATTCATCAAGGGATAACACATTTTTTTTAATTCACAACTTCATGAAATAAATAGATTTATTCATCTTATTAACTAAATTTCTCATTTAAATTGTATGTAGATAAAATCAATAATGAAAATTATTTCCATAAAAATAGCAACTCAAACAAACACAGAATTCACATAAAAGTCAAGTAGCAATCGCACCAAATTATCATATAAAAATAATCTAGACAAATAAGGAATGAGACATGACAAATAAGAGATTTAATAAGTCCCAACAATTTTCTAATTTAATACATAAGGTTGTCTACGAATTTTAACCGATGTAGTTTGCACATATAAACCAAGTACGTACTCGTCACCTCGCGTACATGGTTTTCAATCACACAATTTCCACATAAGACTCAATGCCTAAGGGGAAATTCCCCCACACAAGGTTAGGCAAGATACTTACCTCAAATCACGCTATCTCAATCCAATAATTGACATTTTTCCTCGATTATCCAACTCTGAATGGTTCAAATCTAGCCAAAAATAATTCAATACAATCAACACAGATTATTGGAATCAATCCCATGTGAAAATACCAAATTTTCCAATAAAATCCGAAATTAGATAAAAAATTGCCCGTGGGGCGCACGTTTCGGAATCCGACGAAAGTTACAAAATATGAACGCCCATTCAACCACGAGTCCAACCATATCAAAATTACTAAATTCCAACAACAAATCGACCTCCAAATCTTAAATCTAAGGTATAGAGAATTTCTACTATTTTCAACCCAATTCACTAATTTCATGATAAAAACAACAATAGATTCATGTATTTTAACCAAAATCGAGTTAGAATCACTTACCCCAATCCATATGGTGAAAATCGCCTCAAAAATCGCTTCAACCCGAGCTCCATAGCTCCAAATGTGTTAAAAATGACTGAAACTCACGTTTTGTAATCTGTCTAGGTAAGTCGCAGGTGTCGAATACGATTTATAAATCGCATTGGGTAACTGCGATTTGCCTCTCTCCCAGAACACAGCATTACTCGCCTTCAGTAAATCAATCATAACTTTTTGTACAAATGTCCAAAGGATGAACGGTTTGAAGCATTAGAAATTAGACTCAAAGACCTTTAATTTAATAGGTTGTGCATCACATAACACCTTATATATATGTAGATGTGCTCGTCCAAAGTGTGATCTTGTGCTTGCTCATTTAGAATTTTAGCCTATCTTGAAATTTTCCAACTTGGCTTAGACTTAGGCTTCTCCTTAGACCCCAAATCACTTATAATATACTTCGTACGCTTATTATCATATCCAATTGATATCCATCATATTAATAGTACGTCTTTGCGCAAAAAATAATATAATTAGTTCATATCAACTTTCTTAATAACTTAAGTACTTCAAAAAATTTCTGAGGTGTTACAGCATATGCTCGGAATCGAATTCCGAGGTCCCAGGCCCGAGATATGAAATTTTAAAGAAAATTATTTTCTGAAATAGTTTAGAGGATTTGGAAACAAATTTTGATTAGAACGTGTTGGTATCAGGCTCGTATTTTGGTTCCAGTGCCCGGTACAGGTCTTATATATGATTTAAGATAATTCTGTGAAGTTTGGTAGGAAACAGAATCCGTTTGACGTGATTCAGACCTTAAATGCAAAATTTGATGTTTGAAGAAGTTTTGAGAAATTTCATTGATATTGAGGTTAATTTCGAGGTTTCTGATGTTATTTTGGTGATATGAGTACACGAATAAGTCCGTGAGATATTTTTGAGGTTGTGTGTATATTTGGCTTGGAGCCCCGAGGGCTCAGGTGAGTTTAGGATAGGCCACGGGGTGCATTTTTAACTTAGAACATTGCAGGTTTTCAGCTGTGCATAGCAGGCCTGCAAGTTTCGCATTTGCGAAGCCTGGCTCGCAAATGCGATATCGCAAATGCGAAAAAAGCCTAGGCCAGCTCCCTCTCGCAAATGCGAGATTATCTTCGCAATTGCGAAGTCAGTGATCGCAAATGCGATGCTGTGGTCGCAATTCCCAAGTCGCAAATGTGACATGTTGATCGCAAATGCGAAAGTCCAGTTTTCCCTGAAGGGTTCGCAAATACGAGCCCTGTTTCGCAATTCCCAAGCTTGCAGAGGTCGGGTATTTGCAATTGCGAACCCCTGTTCTCAATTCCCATATCTGAGACCTGTAACTTATATTTAGACGATTTTAAACTCATTTTTCACATATTTTCAAAACACAAACTCCTTTGGGCTATTTTCCAAGAACAACTCTTCTTCCAAATCGATTGTAAGTTAATTTTAACTCATTTCCTTCAATCATTAACATCTTTTAATATGATTTCAACTCAAAATCAATGATTTTCATGGGGGAAATTGGGTGCTTTGGATAGAACCTAGGTTTTTCAAAAATTGGGGATTTGGACCTCGATTTGGGGTCCGATTTCAAAACAAATTATATATTTGGGTTCGTGGGGGAATGGGTAATTGGGTTTTGGTTCAAACCTCGGGTTTTGACCATGTGGTCCCGGGGGAGATTTTTGACTTTTTGGGCAAAACTTTAGAAAAACTCATTTTCATGCATTGGGGTTGATTCATTTAGCATTTATTGATGTAATTAAGTAACCCGTGACTAGATACGAGCGAATTGGTGGTGGAATCAAGGGATAAAGCTATAGTTGAATCGTGAATTGTGTTCGTGGCATCGAGGTAAGTGTTTGGTCTAACCTTAGCTTGAGGGATTAAGAGTTGTGTCTTATTTGCTACATGTTAATTGTGGAGTACGACGTATAGGTATGGTGACGAGTATCTATACGTTGGTGTCAAGCATGCCCGTGAGTCTTGTATTATAATTGTTATGACTCCATTGTGGTTTATTGCGCTTCATATATTATTATCATCATTGTTCCCTTGCCAGGATGTTTGTTTGATATTAATGATCCCTTGCCGGGATATTTGTTTTGATATTATTGTTTCCTTGCCGGGATGTTGTTGAAATATCATTGTTCCCTTGTCAGAAAGTTGTTATATTGCTCTTGTTTCCTTGCCGAGATTCCTTGTGATTATTGTTGGCTTGTAATTGGAAGCGGGTGGTACGCCTACCACAAGATATAATGAAATGGGAGCGGGTGGTATGCCTACCATAAGATATAATGAAATGGGAGCGGGTGGTACGCCTACCACTAGATATAATGAAATAAGAGCGGGTGGTATGCCTACAACAAGATATAATGAAATGGGAGCGGGTGGTATGCCTACCACAAGATATAATGAAATGGGAGCGGGTGGCACGCCTGCCACGAGATAAGTGAAATGGGAGCGGGTGGCACTCCTACCACGAGATACATGAAATGGGAGCGGGTGGCACGCTTGCGACGAGTTACAGGAAATGGGATCGGGTTGCATGCCTGCAACAAGATGTGAAAAGAAAGTGAAATCTGCCTTTGTTTTCCTTATTCTTGTTAGTGGTTGGATTTTGATTCCTATATACTTCTCCTGATATTCTGTTTTACCTGTTTTTCCCCGAAGCATGTTTCCCCCTCCCACCTTTGCTGGTTTATTCTTACTTTACTTTCCGCTGTATATTATATAACTACACAGGTTTATTTGGTGGTCTGGTCCTAGTCTCGTCACTACTTCGCCGAGGTTAGGCTAGACATTTACCAGCACATGGGGCCGGTTGTGCTGATACTACACTCTGCACTATGTGCAGATCCCGGAGCAGCTTTTGGACCGTAGTGTTGAAGCTACCTTCAGTCCACCCGGAGATCCAAGGTAGACCTGTAGGCGTCCGCAGGCCCTGGCGTCTCCCTCTCTCCTTATTTCCTATTTCATCTTCCTTCTATTCAGAAACAGTGTACTGTTATTTCTTCAGACTTTGTATGTAGCAATCTTAGACAGTCTGTGACACTGTGACACCAGGTTTTGGGTGGTTAAGGCTTAAGTAGTTGTAATAGATACGATTTTCATATATTTTATTGTTGTCTTCCGCTTAAATTTGAATTTCCGCCGTTATCACGTTATCGCCTTATATTTTTTATAAAAAAATAATCGGTTAATGAAGTAATTAGATCAAAGGTTTGGCTTGCCTCGCTCACATTAGTAGGCATCATCATGACTCCCGAGAGTGGGAAAATCGGGGTCGTGATAAGTTGGTATCAGCTCTCTAGGTTACATGGGTCTCACAGTTTACAGACAAGCTTAGTAGAGTCTGAGGGATCAGTACGGAGACGTCTGTATTTATCCCTCAGAGGCTATAGAGTTAGGAACAACTTTACATTTATTCTCTCCTATCGTGCGGTTTTGTTTCTCAATGCTAATTGAAATTAGACTCTGTTCTTTTGCAGATGGCGAGAACACGTGCTTCCTCATCTATTGACCAGCAGCCCGAGCCCCCAACAGCAGCTCCTACGAGGGGTAGAGGGCGAGGCCGAGGCCGTGCTAGAAGCCGAGATAGTGGCAGAGCTCAGCCCCGAGCAGCAACACCAGCGACAGAGCCTTAGGTTGACTTTGATGATGAGGTTCCGGCCCCAGCAGTTCCGGTGGGCCCCGCTCAGGTCCCAGAGGGTTTATTGCTACCCCAATCCTTCAGGATGCTCTGGTCCATCTAGTGGGCCTCATAGAGAGTGTCACCCGAGCAGGCTTGCTTCCTGTAGCACCAGCTGTCACGACCCTAAACCCGAACCCGATCGTGATGGCGCCTCTCGTGAAGACAAGGCCAGCCAATTAAACCCAATTTACTCTTTAAATAGTTAAATAACATAAAAGAAGTCTAAAACATGATATAGCAATACTAAGTAGCGGATAATGTGAATAAAGTGCGGAAGTACAACCCAACACAGCCCTAACCGGGGTGTCACAAGTCATGAGCATCTATAGGCCATAATACAAGTCTGCTAAATCCATAAACTAGTACAAATGTTTAAAGGGAAATAGAGATGATAAAAGAGTAGAGACACGTGGCTGTGGACGTCAACAACTACCTCGTAATCTCCGAACGCTCGCCTGAAACTGGAGGGATCAACACTCGGGAGCGGTGCCAGCTACGCCTGAATCTGCACACAGAGGTGCATGGAGTAAAGTGAGTACTCCAACTCAGTGAGTAACAAATGTAAATAACGACTGAAAGTAAGAAAACATGTAAGGCACAAGGCATTCTATAATGAGGCAGTAAATCCAGTAAAAATCAAGTAAAATCCTCTTTCAACTAGTAAACAGATAATTAAGGTAAAGTAAACAAATATAAGTTCGCCCATCGGGCACAGTATCAACAAATCCGCCCCTTCGGCAACATCTCAAATCAATACCAGCCCCTCGGGCTCAATCTCACATCATAATGGGTACCCGCGCTCACTGGGGGTGTGCAGACTCCTGGAGGGGCCCCTTACGGCCCAAGCGCAATATCAAGCCACCTCGTGGCATCATCACTAGGCCCTCGGCCTCATATCATACAAACCACCTCATGGTATATATATATATATATCAGGAACTCGGCCTCAAATCAGTATAAGTGTTTCTGCACAACTTAGGCCCTCGGTCTTACTCAGTCAAAAATACTCACAAGCCCCTCGGGCAATAGTAAAACAGTGTTTCCCAGCCCAAACATATCATTTAATTCTTAAAACTGAGTAAAACATGGCTGAGTATGAAAACAGTGGAAAATAACATGACTGATTTCAAGTATAAAGTCAAAACAGTGAGGAAATAACAATGAAAATCCCCGAAGGGTTTAAATAGTTGGCACGAAACCCAGATATGGCATTCAGCCCAAATAATGATGATAGTAAATAGTTTTCAGCCAAATACACGGTAAAATCATCAATCGCGACGGACCAAGTCAAAATCCCCAATAGTTCACGACCCCACGCTCGTCATCAAGCATGTATCTCACCTTAACATAGCACTACGATGTGCAATCCGGGGTTTCAAACTATTAGAACATCATTTATAATCATTACTCATCTTGAACCGGCTAAACCTCTAGCTCGCGACACCTTTGCCCCTAGAACCGGCCTCCACGCGCGTCGAATCTATCCAAAATCAGAACGAGGACGTCAAAATAGGCTAAGGGAACAAAGCCCAAGCAAAAATAATCAACAAAGGGCATAAATCCCGAAATTACCAAAACCCGACCCTCGGGCCCACGTCTCAAAATTCAATAATTTTTACACCAATAGATTTCTTATCTCCCCACGAGTCTATACATACCAAGAACACCAAAATTCATCCACAAATGACCCTTCAAATCCCAAATGTTTGGTCTCCAATTTCAAGCCCTAGTTCTTCAATTTTAGGCTTAGATTCCATGATTTTCTAGGTGAAATTCACATAATAATCGAGTTTCTAGACCAAGGATCTTACCTCCGAACGTTTCACCTTGAATCCATCTTCAATCTCCTTCAAATATCTCCAAAAACGAGCAACTATGGAGGAAAATAGACCCACATTCGCGGACAAGATGACCTTTTAAACATTCTACCCAGGCCTGGAAATCCTTCTTCGCGAACGCGGTCAAAGCCCCGCATTCGCGAAGCACAAAAATTCCGTTGGCCCAAAATTCTTCTTCCCGAACGCGATTCAACCCATGCGAACGCGGTGCCTTTCCTAGATTACCCTTCGCGAATGCGATCCTTCCATCGCGAGCACGATGGGTTAATTTCCACTGAAGCTTGACCTTTCAATTCCTTCTATGCGAACACGACTACACGCCCGCGAACGCGATGCACAACCTCGCAGCCCTTCGCGAATGCGTCACCAGCCTCACGAACGCGAAGGCTAACCTTCCACCTCCCTCAGCAGACTCTTCGTGATTGCGAGGGTCCTCTCGTGAATGCGAAGACCAAAATGTGTGCAACTACTGGAACATATTTTCTGCAATTTCCTAACTCCAAAAATGATCCGATAGGCCACCTGAAACTCACCCGAGGCCCCCGGGTACCTCAACCAAAGACACCAACACATCCTAAAACCTTATTCAAACTTGTTTCAAACATCAAAACACCTAAAACAACATCAAATCACCCAGAACACATCGGATTCAAGCCTAAATTTCTAAAATCTTCCGAAATACTCTTTTGATGAAAAACCCAACCAAACCACGTCTGAATGACCTGAAATTTTACACACACATCCCAAATGACACAACAAAGCTACTACAACTCTCAGAATTTCATTCCGACCCCTATATCAAAGTCTCGCCTATCAACCGGAAATCGCCAAAATATCAACTTCGCCAATTCAAACCTAAAACTACTCCAAACCTCCAAAACCCATTCCGATCACATTCCTAAGTCATTAATCACCTCCCGAAGCTAACCGAACCATCAGAACTCACATCCAAGCCCTCTAACACATAAGTCAATATCCGATTGACTTTTCTGACTTAAACTTCCTTAAAAAAGACTAAGTGTCTCAAACCTTACCAAAATCATTCCGGATTCGATCTGATCAACCCGATACCACAAAACACGAATAACGAAGCATAAAGAAGCAGAAATAGGGAAAACAAAGTGGTAACTCATGGGACGACTGACCGGGTCGTCACACCAGCCGTCTCTCAGGCTGGAGGATGAGCCCAAACTCCTGCTACTCACACTCCGGAGCAGGTAGCTCCCCAGATTCAGACTCTAGTGGTTCAGCCAGTTGGAGCAGTCTAGCCAAATCTGGTAGCTTAGATCAGTGATGGAGCAACTATGTCTACCGATGCTTTGTGGAGGCTGGATAGGTTCACCAAGCTCTTCACTACTTCTTTCAGTGGTGCATCTACTAAGGATCCCCAGGATTATCTAGACAGCTGTCACGAGGTTCTCAGGAACATGGGGATAGTTGAGACCAATGGGGTCAATTTTACCACTTTTCACTTGTCTGGATCCGCCAAGACTTGGTAGAGGGATTTGTGTTTGGCTCGACCAGCCTGATTGCCAGCTTTGACTTGGGAGCAGTTTACTCGTCTATTTCTGGAGAAGTTTCTCCCCATCACTCAGACACTGCCTCCACATGTGGCACATCTCACCACACTTATAACAACTCCCAAGTGCTGGAGAAGGGGACTGAAGGGAACCCCTCGCACCAGAGTGACTAGCAGATGCACTCGGCATAGAACAACCCTGAGCTAATGGAGCACGAGATGAACTCTGAGCTGGAAGGGCACTAAGTGATGACTGGCCCTACTGAGAACCATGATAACTATGACCCGAAGATGCCCCACAATAATCTGGGCGAGCTGGCTGCAACGACCTCTGCCGTGCTAAAACTGGCCCCTCGAAGGAGCACCACTATAGCTGCCAGATCCTCGAGGCCTCTTGTCCTCCCTCTCCTCTCGCTCCTGGTGACGAACGGACTCAATCTCATGGGAAATATCCACAACCTCTTCGAAAGTAGCACCAGTCACCCTCTCCATGGTTATGAGAATACGGAGTTGGTAAGTAAGACCATCAACAAACCTCCTGATCCTCGCTCTATCTGTCGGGACCAACCAGATGGAATTACGAGCCAACTCAAAGAACCTCAAGTCATACTGCAACACAATCATCTCCCCCTGATGCAACCACTCAAACTGCCTGCGCAGCTCCTCTCTGCGAGACTGCGTCACATACTTCTCCAGAAAGAGAACGAAGAACTGCTGCTAGGTAAGGGGTGCTGCACCAACAGGCCTTCGCCTCTCAAAATCCTCCCACCAAGTGAAAGCAGCTCCTGAAAACTAATAGGTAGTGAAAGCGACCCAGCTAGTCTCCAGAATACCGGCAGTACGAAGCATCCTCTAACACTTATCCAAAAAGCCCTGGGCATCCACGCCCTCTGCGCCACTGAAGGTCGGAGGCTGCAATCTACCAAATCTCTCCAACCTACGCTGCTCATCCTCCGGCATGACAGGAACCACATAGTCCCGAGCAGTTGCAACCGGCTAGGTTGGATGCGAGCCTCGGCGTATGAAGTCCCTGCACGACCTGCTCAGGTGTGCGAGCGGCGGGAGTCTAATTGCCTCCCCCGGCCTGTGAAGTAGCTGCGGCCGTAGTGGCTGAAACCGTTTGAGCCAGGCCAGTGCAAACTGATAAGATCTGTGCTAAGGCCTCCTGAAGACCCGGAATCATAATGGGCACAGCTGGTGCTGGTGCCGCTAGAGCATCCATAGCTGGAGCATGATCTTGAGTTGGGGCAGTTGGTGGATCTACAGGTGCTGCCCTCGCTGCTCTGCCTCTACCACGACCACGACCGCATCCTCGGCCTCTGGTAGCCTCAGCTAGTGGCACTGGTGGTCATCCACCCCATCTGGTAGCGCATGTCCTCACCATCTGTGAGAGAATAGAATAACAGAAGTTTAGTACTCCAATCAACAAGTTCGCACGATTAGAATTTCAAGAATATGATGTTTTTCCTAAAGGTTCTACAGCCTCTCGAGGATAAATACAGACGTCTCCGTACCAATCCGCGAGACTCTACTAAACCTGCTCATAAATCGTGAGGCCTATGCAACCAGGCTCTGATACCAACTTGTCACGACCCTAAACCCGAACCCGGTCGTGATGGCGCCTCTCGTGAAGACAAGGCCAGCAAATTAAACCCAATTCACTCTTTAAACAGTTAAATATCATAAAAGCAGTCTAAAACATGATATAGCAATACTAAGTAGCGGATAATGTCAATAAAGTGCGGAAGTACAACCCAACACAGCCCTAGTCGGGGTGTCACAAGTCATGAGCATCTATAGGCCATAATACAAGTGTGCTAAATCCATAAACTAGTACAAATGTTTGAAGGCAAATAGAGATGATAAAAGAGTAGAGACATGGGGCTGCGGACGTCAACAACTACCTCGTAGTCTCCGAACGCTCGCCTGAAACTGGAGGGATCAGCACTCGGGAGCGGTGCCAGCTACGCCTAAATCTGCACACAGGGGTATAGGGAGTAAAGTGAGTACTCCAACTCAGTGAGTAACAAATGTAAATAATGACTGAAAGTAAGAAAACACGTATGGCACATGGCATTCTATAATGAGGCAGTAAATCCAGTAAAAATCAAGTAATATCCTCTTTCAACCAGTAAACAGGTAATTTGACAGATAATTAAGGTAAAGTAAACAAATAGAAGTTCGCCCCTCCGGCACAATATCAACAAATCCGCCCCTCGAGCAACATCTCAGCTCAGTACTAGCCCCTCGGGATCAATCTCACATCACAATGGGTACCCGCGCTCACTGGGGGTGTGCAGACTCCTGGAGGGGCCCCTTACGACCCAAATGCAATATCAAGCCACCTCGTGGCATCATCACTAGGCCCTCGGCCTCATATCAAACAAACCACCTATGTGGTATATATATATATATATATATATATATATATATATATATATATATATCAGGCCCTCGACCTTAAATCAGATCAGTGTTTCCTCACAAAAGGCCCTCGTCCTTACTCAGTCAAAAATACTCACAAGCCCCTCGGGCAATAGTAAAACACTGTTTTCCAGCCCAAATATATCATTTAAGTCTTAAAACTGAGTAAAACATGGCTGAATATGAAAACAGTGGAAAATAACATGACTGAGTTCAAGTATAAAGTCAAAACAGTGAGGAAATAGCAATGAAAATCCCTGAACGGTTCAAATAGTTGGCACAAAGCCCAGATATGGCATTCAGCCAAATAATGATGATAGTAAATAGTTTTCAGTCAAATACGCGGTAAAATCATCAACCGCGACGGACCAAGTCAAAATCCCCAATAGTTCACGACCCCAAGCTCGTCATCGAGCGTGTGTCTCACCTCAACATAGCACTATGATGTGCAATCCGGGGTTCCAAACCCTCAGAACATTATTTACAATCATTACTCACCTCGAACCAGCTAAACCTCTAGCTCGCGACGCCTTTGCCCCACGAATCGGCCTCCACGCACGTCGAATCTATCCAAAATCAGAATGAGGACGTCAAAATATGCTAAGGGAACAAAGCCCAAGCGAAAATAATCAACAAAGGGCATAAATCTCGAAATTACCAAAACCCGACCCTCGGGCCCACGTCTCAAAATTCAATAATTTTTACACCAATAGATTTCTTATCTCCCTACGAGGACATACCAAGAACACCAAAATCCATCCACAAATGACCCTTCAAATCCCAAATGTTTGGTCTCTAATTTCAAGCCCTAGTTCTTCAATTTTAGGCTTAGATTCCATGATTTTCTAGGTGAAATTCACATAATAATCGAGTTTCTAGACCAAGGATCTTACCTCCGAACGTTTCCCATTGAAACCATCTTCAATCTCCTTCAAATATCTCCAAAAACGAGCAACTATGGAGGAAAATAGACCCACAGTCGCGGACAAGATGACCTTTTAAACATTCTACCCAGGCTTGAAAATCCTTCTTCGCGAACGCGGTCAAAGCCCCGCGTTCGCGAAGCACAAAAATTCCGTTGACCCAAAATTCCTCTTCCCGAAAGCGATACAACCCATGCGAACGCGGTGCCTTTCCTAGATTACCCTTCGCGAATGCGATCCTTCCATCACGAACGCGATGGGTTAATTTCCACTGAAGCTTGACCTTTCAATTCTTTCTATGCGAACACGACTACACGCCCGCGAATGCGATGCACAACCTCGCAGCCCTTCGCGAATGCATCACCAGCCTCACGAACGCGAAGGCTAACCTTCCACCTCCCTCAGCAGACTCTTCGAGAATGCGAGGGTCCTCTCGTGAATGCGAAGACCAAAATGTCTACAACTACTGGAACATATTTTCTGCAATTTCCTAACTCCAAAAATGATCCGATAGGCCACCCGAAACTCACCCGAGGCCCCCGGGACCTCAACCAAAGACACCAACACATCCTAAAACCTTATTCAAACTTGTTCCAAACATCAAAACACCTCAAACAAAATCAAATCACCCAGAACACATCGGATTCAAGCCTAACTTTCTAAAATCTTCCAAAATACGCTTTTGATGAAAAACCCAACCAAACTACGTCTGAATGACCTGAAATTTTACACACATATCCCAAATGACACAACAAAGCTACTACAACTCTCAGAATTTCATTCCGACCCTATATCAAAGTCTCGCCTATCAACCGGAAATTGCCAAAATATCAACTTCGCCAATTCAAGCCTAAAACTACTCCAAACCTCCCAAACCCATTCCGATCACACTCTTAAGTCATGAATCACCTCCCGAAGCTAACCGAACCATCGGAACTCACATCTAATCCCTCTAACACATAAGTCAATATTCGATTGATTTTTCCAACTTAAACTTCCTTAAAAGAGACTAAGTGTCTCAAACCTTACCAAAATCATTCCGGATTCGATCCGACCAACCCGATACCACAAAACACGAATAACGAAGCATAAAGAAGCAGAAATAGGGAAAACATAGTGGTAACTCATGAGACGACTGACCGGGTTGTCATACCAACCATCTCTCAGGCAGGAGGAGGAGCCCAAACTCCTACTACTCACACTCCGGAGCAGGTAGCTCCCCAGATTCAGACTCTAGTGGTTCAGCCAGTTGGAGCAGTTCAGCTAGATATGGTAGCTTAGATCGGTGATGGAGCAGCTATGTCTGCCGATGCTTTGTGGAGGCTGGATAGGTTCACCAAGCTCTTCACTGTTTCTTTCAGCGGTGCATCTACTAAGGATCCCCAGGATTATCTAGACAGCTGTCACGAGGTTCTCAGGAACATGGGGATAGTTGAGTCCAATGGGGTCGATTTTGCCAATTTTCACTTGTTTGGATCTGCCAATACTTGGTAGAGGGATTTCTGTTTGGCTCGACCAGCCTGATCGCCAGCTTTGACTTGGGAGCAGTTTACTCGGCTATTTCTGGAGAAGTTTCTTCCCATCACTCAGACACTGCCTCCACATGTGGCCCATCTTACCACACTCATAACAACTCCCAAGTGCTGGAGAAGGGGACTGAAGGGAACCCCTCGCACCAGAGTGACTAGCAGATGCACTCGGCATAGAACAACCCTGAGCTAATGGAGCACGAGATGAACTCTAAGCTGGAAGGGCACTAAGTGATGACTGGCCCTATTGAGAACCATGATAACCATGACCCGAAAATGCCCCACAATAACCTGGGCGAGCTGGCTGCAACGACCTCTACCGTGCTAAAACTGGCCCCTCGAAGGAGCACCACTATAGCTTCCAGATCCTCGAGGCCTCTTGGCCTCCCTCTCCTCTCGCTCCTGGCAACGAACGGACTCAATATCATGGGCAATATCCACAACCTCTTCGAAAGTAGCACTAGTCACCCTCTCCCTGGTTATGAGAATACGGAGTTGGTAAGTAAGACTATCAACAAACCTCCTGATCCTCGCTCTATCTGTTGGGACCAATCAGATGGCATGACGAGCCAACTCAAAGAACCTCAAGTCATACTGCAACACGGTAATCTCCCCCTGATGCAACCACTCAAATTACCTGCGCAGCTACTCTCTGCGAGACTGTGGCACATACTTCTCCAGAAAGAGAATGAAGAACTGCTGCTAGGTAAGGGGTGTTGCACCAACAGGCCTACGCCTCTCAAAATCCTCCCACCAAGTGAAAGCAGCTCTTGAAAACTAATAGGTGGTGAAAGCGACCCAGCTAGTCTCCAGAATACCGGCAGTACGAAGCATCCTCTGACACTTATCCAAGCGCTGGGCATCCACGCCCTCTACGCCACTGAAGGTCGGAGGCTGCAATCTACCGAATCTCTCCAACCTATGCTGCTCATCCTCCGGCATGACAGGAACCACATAGTCCTGAGCAGTTACAACCGGCTAGGCTGGATGCGAGCCCCGACGTATGAAGTCCCTGCACGACTTGCTCAGGTGTGCGAGCGGCGGGAGTCTAATTGCCTCCCCCGACCTGTGAAGTAGCTGCGGTCGTAGTGACTGAAACCGTTTGAGCCAGGCCAGTGCAAACTGATAAGATCTTTGCCAAGGCCTCCTGAAGACCCGGAATCATAATGGGTACAACTGGTGCTGGTGCCGCTAGAGCATCCATAGCTGGAGCCTGATCTTGAGTTGGGGCATTTGGTGGATCTATAGGTGCTGCCCTCGCTGCTCTGCCTCTGCCACGACCACGACTGCATTCTCGGCCTCTAGTGGCCTCAGCTAGTGGCACTGGTGGTCATCCACCCTATCCGGTAGCGCGTGTCCTCACCATCTGTGAGAGAATAGAATAACAGAAGTTTAGTACTCGAATCAATAAGTTTGCACGATCAGAATTTCAAGAATATAAAGTTTTTCCTAAAGGTTCTACAGCCTCTAGAGGATAAATACAGACATCTCCGTACCAATCCACGAGACTCTACTAAACCTGCTCATGACTCGTGAGACCTATGTAACCTAGGCTCTGATACCAACTTGTCACGACCCTAAACCCAAACCCGATCGTGATAGCGCCTCTCGTGAAGATAAGGCCAGCCAATTAAACCCAATTCACTCTTTAAACAGTTAAATATCATAAAAGCAGTCTAAAACATGATATAGCAATACTAAATAGCAAATAATATCAATAACGTGCAGAAGTACAACCCAACACAGCCCTAACCGGGGTGTCACAAGTCATGAGCGTCTATAGGCCATAATACAAGTGTGCTAAATCCATAAACTAGTACAAATGTTTGAAGGCAAATAGAGATGATAAAAGAGTAGAGACACGGGGCTGCGGACATCAACAACTACCTCGTAGCCTCCGAACGCTCGCTTGAAACTGGAGGGATCAGCACTCGGGAGCGGTGCCAGCTACGCCTAAATCTGCACACAGGGGTGCAGGGAGTAAAGTGAGTACTCTAACTCAGTAAGTAACAAATGTAAATAATGACTGAAAGTAAGAAAACACGTAAGGCACATGACATTCTATAATGAGGCAGTAAATCCAGTAAAAATCAAGTAAAATCCTCTTTCAACCAGTAAACAGGTAATTTGACAGATAATTAAGGTAAAGTAAACAAATAGAAGTTTGCCCCTCGGGCACAATATTAACAAATCCGCCCCTCGGGCAATATCTCAGATCAGTACCAGCCCCTCGGGCTCAATCTCACATCACAATGGGTACCCGCGCTCACTGGGGGTGTGCAGACTCTTGGAGGGGCTCCTTACGGCCCAAACGCAATATCAAGCCACCTCGTGGCATCATCACTAGGCCCTCGGCCTCATATCAAACAAACCACCTTGTGGTATATGTATATATATATATATATATATATATATATATATCAGGCCCTCAGCCTCAAATCAGATCAGTGTTTCCTCACAACATAGGCCCTCGTCCTTACTCAGTCAAAAATACTCACAAGCCCCTCGGGCAATAGTAAAACAGTGTTTCCCAGCCCAAACATATCATTTAAGTCTTAAAACTGAGTAAAACATAGTTGAGTATGAAAACAATGGAAAATAACATGACTGAGTTCAAGTATAAAGTCAAAACAGTGAGGAAATAGCAATGAAAATCCCTGAAGGGTTCAAATAGTTGGCACAAAGCCCAGATATGGCATTCAGCCCAAATAATGATGATAGCAAATAGTTTTCAGTCAAATACGCGGTAAAATCATCAACCGCGATAGACCAAGTCAAAATCCCCAATAGTTCACGACCCCAATCTCGTCATCGAGCATGTGTCTCACCTCAACATAGCACTACGATGTGCAATCCGGGGTTCCAAACCCTCAGAACATTATTTACAATCATTACTCACCTCTAACTAGCTAAACCTCTAGCTCGCGACGCCTTTGCCCCTCGAATCGGACTCCACGCGCGTTGAATCTATCCAAAATCAGAACGAGGACGTCAAAATATACTAAGGTAACAAAGCCCAAGCGAAAATAATCAACAAAGGGCATAAATACCGAAATTACCAAAACCCAACCGTCGGGCCCACGTCTCGAAATTCAATAATTTTTACACCAATAGATTTCTTATCTCCCCACGAGTCTATACATACCAAGAACACCAAAATCCATCCACAAATGACCCTTCAAATCCCAAATGTTTGGTCTCCAATTTCAAGCCCTAGTTCTTCAATTTTAGGCTTAGATTCCATGATTTTCTAGGTGAAATTCACATAATAATCGAGTTTCTAGACCAAGGATCTTACCTCCGAACGTTTCCCCTTGAATCCATCTTCAATCTCCTTCAAATATCTCCAAAAACGAGCAAATATGGAGGAAAATAGACCCACATTCGCGGACAAGATGACCTTTTAAACATTCTACCCAGGCCTGGAAATCCTTCTTCGCAAACGCGGTCAAAGCCCCGCATTCGCGAAGCACAAAAATTCCATTGGCCCAAAATTCTTCTTCCCGAACGCGATACAACCCATGCGAACGCGGTGCCTTTCCTATATTACCCTTCGTGAATGCGATCCTTCCATCGCGAACGCGATGGGTTAATTTCCACTGATGCTTGACCTTTCAATTCCTTCTATGCGAACACGACTACACGCCCGCGAACGCGATGCACAACATCACAGCCCTTCGCGAACGCATCACCAGCCTCGCGAACGTGAAGTCTAACCTTCCACCTCCCTCAGTAGACTCTTCGCGAATGCGAGGTCCTCTCATGACCGCGAAGACCAAAATGTCTGCAACTACTGGAATATATTTTCTGCAATTTCCTAACTCCAAAAATGATACGATAGGCCACCCGAAACTCACCTGAGGCCCCCGGGACCTCAACCAAAGACACCAACACATCCTAAAACCTTATTCAAACTTGTTCCAAACATCAAAATACCTAAAACAACATCAAATCACCCAAAACACATCGGATTCAAGCCTAAATTTCTAAAATCTTCCGAAATACGCTTTTGATGAAAACCCAACCAAACCACGTCTAAATGACCTGAAATTTTACACAAACATCCCAAATGACACAACAAAGCTACTGCAACTCTCAAAATTATATTCTGACCCCTATATCAAAATCTCGCCTATCAACCGGAAATCGCCAAAATATCAACTTCGCCAATTCAAGCCTAAAACTACTCCAAACCTCTAAAACCCATTCCGATCACACGCCTAAGTCATAAAGCACCTCCCAAAGCTAACCAAACCATCGAAACGCACATCCAAGCCCTCTAACACATAATTCAATATCCGATTGACTTTTTCAACTTAAACTTCCTTAAAAGAGACTAAGTGTCTCAAACCTTACCAAAATCATTTCGGATTTGATCCGACCAACCCGATACCACAAAACACGAATTACGAAGCATAAAAAAGCAGAAATAGGGAAAATAGAGTGGTAACTCATGAGACGACTGACCGAGTCATCACACCAACCGTCTCTCAGGCTGGAGAAGGAGCCCAAACTCCTGCTACTCACACTCCGAAGAAGGTAGTTCCCCAGATTCAGACTCTAGTGGTTCAGCCAGTTGGATCAGTTCAGCCAGATATGGTAGCGTAGATCGGTGATGGAGCAGCTATGCCTGCCTTTGCTTTGTGGAGGTTGGATAGGTTCACCAAGCTCTTCACTACTACTTTCAGCGGTGCATCTACTAAGGATCCCTAGGATTATCTAGACAGCTGTCACGAGGTTCTCAGGAACATGGGGATAGTTGAGACCAATGGGGTCGATTTTGCCACTTTTCACTTGTCTGGATCCGCCAAGACTTGGTAGAGGGATTTCTGTTTGGCTCGACCAGCCTGATCGCCAGCTTTGACTTGTGAGCAGTTTACTCGGCTATTTATGGAGAAGTTTCTCCCCATCACTCAGAGAGAGGCCTATCAGAGGCAGTTTGAGTGTCTCTAGCAGGGTTCTATGTCTGTTACCTAGTATGAGACCAGATTCATCTACCTAGCTCGTCATGCTCTTGTCATACTTCCCACCAAGAGAGAGAGGGTGAGGAGGTTCATTGATGGACTTATTCATCCGATTCGTCTTTAGATGGCTAGGGAGACTGGGAGTGAGATATCTTTCCAGGAGGCGGCCAATATGGCCTGGAGAGTTGAGATGGTTCTGTCATAGGGAGGTGGTCATGGGTTGGACAAGAGGCCTAGTTATTCAGTGAGATTCAGTGGTACCTCGTTTGGAGGTAAGGATTCATATGGTAGGGGCCATCCTCCCAGGCCTTTTTAGTGAGCACTTCAGGTTTCTCACGGTGCTTTAGGTGGCCGTGGTTCTCAGATGCAGTATTCTGATCAGCAGTCCTATAGTGCACCATCAACTCCTATCAGTGCACCACCGCTTCAGAGTTTCCAGAGTCGTCAGCCCCAGCAGCCGAGGGCTTGGTTTACTTGTGGCGACACGAGGTACATTGCTAGGTATTGCACTCGAGCATCGAGTAGCTCTCAACATCAGGGTTCTCGTGCCATGGTTCAGACACCAGGTGTTCCACAGCCCACCCAGCCAGCTAGAGGTGGGCGTAGAGGTGCTAGAAGTGGAGGTAGAGGTATTAGAGGTGGAGCTCAGGCCGCTAGAAGTGGAGGCCAGCCAACAGTAGGCCATCCCAAAGATGTAGTTCAGGGTGGTGGGGCCCAACCCCGATGTTATACTCTTCCAGCTAGGCCCGAGGATGAGGCTTCAGATGTAGTTATTACATGTACGGTTCTGGTTTGTGATAGAGATGCTTTAGTGTTATTTGATCTAGGGTCTACGTACTCGTATGTGTCCTCTTATTTTGTACCGTATCTGGTCATGCCTAGTGATTCTTTGAGTGATCCTGTTTATGTGTCTACGCCGGTGGGTGATTCTATTATGGTAGATCGAGTCCATCGTTCATGTATAGTTGTGATTGGAGGTCTTGAGACTCATGTAGATTTTCTTCTTTTGGACATGGTCGATTTTGATGTCATATTAGGGATGGACTAGTTATCACCTTACCATGCTATCTTGGACTGTCATGCCAAGACTGTGACCTTAGCCTTACCGGGTTTACCTTGTTTAGAGTGGAGAGGGACTCATAGTCATTCTACCTGTAGTGTTATCTCTTATGTGAAGGCTCGACATATGACCGAGAAGCTGTGTTTGGCCTATTTGGCATATGTTCGTGATTCTAGTGTTGAGGTTCCTTCTATTGATTCTATGCCCATTGTTCGTGAGTTTCCTGAGGTATTTCCTTCAAACCTACCGGGTATGCCACCCAACAGGGATAGTGACTTTTGTATTGATTTGGCTCCAGGCACTCAGCCCATTTCTATCCCGCCGTATCGTATGGCCTCGCCTGAGTTGAAAATGTTGAAGGAGCAGTTGCAAGACTTGCTTGAGAAGGGTTTCATTAGGCCGAGTGTTTCGCCTTGGGGTGCGCCGATGTTGTTTGTTAAGAAGAAGGACGGATCGATGAGAATGTATATTGATTACCGGTAGTTGAACAAGGTTACAATCAAGAATAAGTATCCATTGCCAATGATCGATGATTTGTTTGATCAGCTTCAGGGTGCCAAGATATTTTCGAAGATTGACTTGAGATCTAGCTACCATCAGTTGAGGATTAGGGCATCTGATGTCCCTAAGACAGCTTTCCACACTCAGTATGGGCATTATGAGTTCTTGGTGATGTCATGTGGGTTGACAAATGCCCCAACAGCTTTTATGGATTTGATGAACCGAGTGTTCAGAACTTATTTAGATTCGTTCATGATAGTCTTCATTGATGATATTTTGATTTATTCTTGCAGCCAGAAGGAGCACGAGTAGCATCATAGAGTGGTTCTTCAAACCTTGAGGGATAGTCAGTTATATACTAAGTTCTCAAAGTGTGAGTTCTGGTTGAGTTCAGTTGCATTCCTGGGTCATGTTGTATCAACGGAGGGTATTCATGTTGATCTGAAGAAGATTGAGGCAGTCAATAACTAGCCTAGACCAACATCAGCTACAGAGATTTGGAGTTTCTTGGGATTGACAGGCTGCTATCGTCAGTTCGTGGAGGGGTTTTCATCTATCGCAGCCCCGATGACCAGGTTGACCCAGAAGGGTGCCCAGTTCAGATGGTCGGATGAGTGTGAGGCGAGCTTTCAGAAGCTCAAGACAGCTCTGACTACGTCACCGGTGTTGGTATTGCCCACAAGTTCAGGGCCTTATACAGTCTATTATGATGCATCTCGTGTTGGACTTGGTGCAGTATTGATGCAGGATGGCTAGGTCATTGCCTATGCTTTGCGGCAGTTGAAGATTCATGAGAAGAACTATTCGGTTCATGATTTGGAGTTGGCAGCCATTGTTCATACATTGAAGATTTGGAGGCATTATCTGTATGGCGTGACATGTGAGGTGTTCACGGATCACAAGAGTCTTCAGTATTTGTTCAAGCAAAAGGAGTTGAATTTGAGGCAGAGGAGGTGGTTGGAGTTGTTGAAAGATTATGATATCACTATCTTATATCACCCGGGAAAGGACAATGTGGTGGCCGTTGCTTTGAGTAGGAAGTCAGCCAGTATGGGCAGTCTTGCTTATATTCTGGTCGGTGAGAGACCGCTTGCTTTGGATGTTCAGGCTTTGGCCAATCAGTTCATGAGGTTGGATGTTTCTGAGCCCAGCCGTGTGTGAGCTTGCACAGTCGCTCGCTCGTCATTATTGGAGCGTATCCAAGATCGGTAGTATGATGATCCCCATTTGTGTGTCCTTAGAGAGACGGTACAACACGGAGGTGCCAAGAAGTTTAGCTTAGGTGATGATGGAGTTTTGAGATTGCAGGGTCGAGTTTGTGTGCCTAATGTGGATGGGCTTCGAGAGTTGATTTTAGAGGAGGCTCATAGTTCCCGGTACTCTATTCATTCGGGTGCCGCAAAGATGTATCAGGATTTGCGATAGCATTATTGGTGGCAGAGAATGAATAAGGATATCATTGCATATATGGCTCGGTGTTTGAATTGTCAGCAGGTTAAGTACGAGCATTAGAGGCCCGGTGGTTCATTTCAAAAGATTAAGATTCCTGAGTGGAAATGGGAGCGTATCACTATGGACTTTGTTGTTGGTCTCCCACGGACTCAGAGGAAGTTCGATGCAGTGTGGGTTATTGTGGATAGGCTAACCAAGTCAGCGCATTTCACTCTTGTGTTAGTCTCTTATTCTTCCGAGAGGTTAGCTGAGATCTATATCCGGGAGATTGTTCGTCTTCATGGTGTGCCCGGGTCTATTATTCGGACCGAGGTATGCAGTTTACCTCGCATTTCTGGAGGGCAGTTCAGCGAGAGCTGGGCACGCGGGTTGAGTTGAGCACAACATTTCATCCTCAGACGGACGGGCAGTCCGAGCGGACTATTCAGATTTTAGAGGATATGCTCCGAGCTTGTGTCATTGACTTTAGAGGCTCGTGGGATTAGTTTTTGCCTTTAGCAGAGTTTGCCTACAACAACAGCTACCAGTCGAGTATCCAGATGGCTCCTTATGAGGCTTTATATGGTAGGCGGTGTCGGTCTCCGGTTGGATGGTTTGAGCCAGGAGAGGCTCAGTTGTTGGGTAGAGATCTAGTTTGGGATGCCTTGGACAAGGTCAATATCATTCAGGATAGGCTCCGTACTACTCAGTCTAGGCAAAAGAGTTATGCCAACCGCAAAGTTAGTGATTTAGCATTCATGGTCGGTGAGCGGGTATTGCTTCGAGTGTCGCCTATGAATGGCGTGATGTGATTTGGGAAGAAGGGCAAGCTTAGCCCTAGGTTCATTGGCCCGTTTGAGATTCTTGATCGAGTGGGAGAGATGGCTTATAGAATTGCATTGCCGCCGAGCTTATCAGCCGTGCATCCAGTATTTCATGTGTCCATGCTTCGAAAATATCACGACGATCCATCCCGCGTGTTAGATTTTAGCACTGTCCAGCTGGACAAGGACTTGTCTTATGAGGAGGAGCCAGTAGCTATTCTAGACCGGCAGGTTTGTCAGTTGAGATCGAAGAGTTTTCCTTTTATTCGTGTTTAGTGGAGAGGTCAGCCTCCTGAGGCATCGACCTGGGAGTCCGAACCCGATATGCGGAGCCATTATCCCCATCTTTTCTCCGACTCAGGTAATGAAATTCCATGTTTTGAGGCCTTAAAAACCTCTTTTAACATCACCTCAATTTGCGTGCGCAGTCCGAGCGCATAGCTGGAAAGCCTATATGTGAAAATCTGTGAAAAAAGATAAATTTTGACTATAAAATGAATTAAATTGACTTCGGTCAATATTTTGGGTAAACGGACCCGGGCCTGTGATTTGTCAGTCCCGGAGGGTCTGTAGGAAAATATGGGACTTGGGCGTATGCCCGAAATCGAATTTCGAGGTCCTAGGCCCGAGAAATGAATTTTTTAAAAAAATTATTTTCTAAAATTGTTTAGAGGATTTGGAAAGGAATTTTGATTAGAACATATTGGTATCTGGCCCGTATTTTGGTTCCGACACCCGATACAGGTCTTACATATGATTTAAAATAATTTTGTGAAGTTTGGTAAGAAACGGAATCCGTTTGACGTGATTCGGACCTTAAATGCAAAATTTGATGTTTAAAGAAGTTTTGAGAAATTTCATTGATATTGAGGTTTAATTCGAGGTTTCTGATGTTATTTTGGTGATATGAGTACACAAATAAGTTCGTGAGATGTTTTTGAGGTTGTGTGTATATTTGGCTTGGAGCCCCGAGGGCTCGGGTGAGTTTTGGATAGGCTATGGGGTGCATTTTTAACTGAGAAAATTGCAGGTTTTCAGCTGTGCATAGAAGGCCTACAGGTTTCGCATTTGCGAAGCTTGGCGCGCAAATGCGAGCGGCTTGTCGCAATTGCGAAGAAAGCCCAGGCCAACTACCTTTCGCAAATGCAAGATTATCTTCGCAATTGCGAAGTTGGTGATCACAAATGCGATGCTGTGGTCGCAATTCCCAAGTCGCAAATGCGACATGTTGATCGCAAATGCAAGTCCATTTTTCCCTGAAGGGTTCGCAAATGCGAACCCTTGTTCGCAATTCCCACATCTGAGACCTGCAACTTTTATACTTAGACGATTTTAAACTCATTTTTCACATCTTTTCAAAACACAAACTCCTTTGGGCGATTTTCCAACAACAACTCTTCTTCCAAATCGGTTGTAAGTTAATTTTAACTCATTTCTTTCAATTATTAACATCTTTTAACATGATTTCAACTCAAAATCAATGATTTTCATGGGGGAAATTGGGTGTTTTGGGTAGAACCTAGGTGTTTCAAAATTAGGGATTTGGACCTCGATTTGGGGTCCGATTTCAAAACAAATTATATATTTGGGTTCGTGGGGGAATGGGTAATCGGGTTTTGATTCGAACCTCAGGTTTTGACCATGTGGGCCCGGGGGCAATTTTTAACTTTTTGGGCAAAACTTTAGAAAAAAACTCATTTTCATGCATTGGGGTTGATTCATTTAGCGTTTATTGATGTAATTAAGTAACCCGTGACTAGATACGAGCGAATTGGTGGTGGAATCAAGGGGTAAAGCTATAGTTGAATTGTGAATTGTGTTCGTGGCATCGAGGTAAGTGTTTGGTCTAACCTTAGCTTGAGGGATTAGGAGTTGTATCTTATTTGCTACATGTTAATTGTGGAGTACGACGTATAGGCATGATGACGAGTATCTATATGTTGGTGTCAAGCATGCCCGTGAGTCTTGTATTATAATTGTTATGACTCCGTTGTGGTTTATTGCGCTTCATATGTTATTATCACCATTGTTCCCTTGCCGGGATGTTTGTTTGATATTAATGATCCCTTGCCGGGATGTTTGTTTTGATATTATTGTTCCCTTGCCGGGATGTTGTTGAAATATCATTGTTTCCTTGCCGGGAAGTTGTTATATTGCTCTTGTTCCCTTGCCGGAATTCCTTGTGATTATTGTTGGCTTGTAACTGGAAGCGGGTGGTACGCCTACCACAAAATATAATGAAATGGGAGCGGGTGGTACGCCTACCACAAGATATAATAAAATGGGAGCGGGTGGTACGCCTACCACGAGATACATGAAATAGGAGATGAAATGGGAGAGGGTGGCACGCCTGCCACGAGATAAGTGAATGGGAGCGGGTGGCACACCTGCCACGAAATACATGAAATGGGAGCGGGTGACACGCCTGCCACGAGATACATGAAATGGGAGCGGGTGGCACGCCTGCCACGAGATACAGGAAATGAGATCGCCTTATATTTGTTATAAAAAAATAATCGGTTAATGAAGTAATTAGATCAAAGGTTTGGCTTGCCTAGCTCACATTAGTAGGCGCCATCACGACTCCCGAGGGTGGGAAAATCCGGGTCGTGTCATAAATTCATACTAATTAACTATTGAATATTTTGTATTTAAAAAAAGCAAAAACTAAAATAAACTATTAACTATAATCCTCATTCCCCAATCCTAGATTGCTCATTTACCCTTCTATATCAACTAGAATTTAGATTTTTGATATGCATAAATATGACAAAATTAATTTTTATTTTGCTTAAATTAATAACGAACTTGAAATTTTTTAAGTGGCCAATAATAATCTTTTTTCAAAAGAAAATATTACTTTAAGTGGCCAATGATCAAATTGGATTATTTTAATATATTTTTAATATTTAAACTGCTCTTCGGTATAGAAAAGGAACAATTTTTAATACACGAAACCACTAGCAAATTTCACGAATTTTAAAATATTATGGACTATAATGACGAATCAACAAATGATGTTAAAACTAAATTAAAAAACCTCAGCATATAAACTTATTGAAGTAATCCATGAATGTCACGACCCGGATTTTCCACCCTCGGGAGTCATGATGGTGCCTACTCGTAGAAGCTAGGCAAGCCACGAAATATAGAAAATTCAATCTCTTTCATTTTTAACGAATTGAGTTAACAGGTGATCAACATTTAAATAATAGCGAAAAATGAAATTAAGCGGAAGACTTAGACTAATATGATACCAAAATCAGTACGAAAATGCCAACATGCGTCTTTACCCAGAAACCGGTGTCACAATATCCACAGACTGTCTATGAATACTACATACAAATGTTTGAACAAGGAAATACAGTCTGTCTCGAAAACAAGTAGAAACAGAACATATAAATAGATAGAAGAGAACGCCGAGCCTGCAGGACTACCTCGAGATCTCTAAGTGGACTGAAGGCTGGCTCTCCAAGTGGTACTGTCCAAATGCTGCTCCGGTATCTGCGTATAGTACAGAGTATAGCATCAGCACAACCGACCTCATGTGCTGGTAAGTGTCTGGCCTAACCCCGACGAGGTAGTGACGAGGCTAGGACCAGACTCCAGATAAACCTGTGCAGTTATGTAAAATACAACAAAAAAAATAAACAGGAATAAACAATGTAAATGGGAGGGGGGGTACATGCTACGAGGAATATATCAAATCCAACAGAAGCTAAAGAGTGATAAGAGAGAACAATTCAAGTTCTACAACAAACAATAATAACACTGTTGCGGCGCGCAACCCGATCCCTTATCATTTAACACTGTTGCGGCGTGCAACCCGATCCATTTATATTACTGTTGCGGCGTGAAACCCGATCCAATATAACATTGTTGCGGCGTGCAAACCGATCCAATATAACATTGTTGCAGCGTGAAACCCGTTCCAATATATAATAATGTTGCGGCGTGCAACTCGATCCAATATATTTATATACCTTAAACTCAACCATACCACGAGTCCCGGCAAGGGATCAACAATACACTACACTATCCCGGCAAGGGAATTCAACAATAAAAGTATATACGTCCCGGCAAGGGAGAATTAGCTATAACCAATCTTAACTCAATCCCTACTCATCTCAGCTAACACCAATACTCAATCATAATTAATTTCCACGAAAATAAACTAAATCCTTGCTCAATATTGAGAATCACCAATTAAAGCATCCGTAGTATCATTTAAGAACACAACAATTATCAATTTAAGACTCACGATTATGCTTGATACCAACGTATAGATACTCATTACCATGCCTGTACGTCATACTCAATAAGAAACAAATAGCAAATGGGACACAACTCCTAATCCCTCAAGCTAAGGTTAGACCGAACACTTACCTCGAACTTCCACGGCCAACTCAAGCCTCAAACACTGCCTTTCCTTTCGAATTCAGCTCCAAATCGATTGTATCTATACATAATCGACTTCATAACATCAATAAGCGCTAAACAATCCAATTCCAATGCTTAATTATAGCTTTCTAATCATTCTTCCCAAAAAGTCAAAAATTGACCCAGGGCCCGCTTGGTCAAAACACAAGGTTCGGACCAAAACCCGATCACTCATTCACCCACGAGCCCAAATATATAATTTATTTTCAAATTCGACCCCAAAATGAGGTCAAATTCCCAAATAATCAAAAAAGCCCTAACTCTACCCAAATCCCTAATTTTCTACCCTTGAATCACATGTTTTAAGCCTAGAAATCTAGTGGGTGTTGATAAAAATGGAAGAAAACAAGTTAAAGATTACTTACCCTAGAGGTTATGGTGAAGAAGTTCTTCAAAAATCGCCCAAGAGGTGTGGAGAAGATGAAGTTTGTGAAAATAATGAAAATCCCGTAATGTGTTCTGTTTTCGGAACTTTAAATAACTGGGCGAAATTACTCATCGCGTTCGCGACAGGTCCATCGCGTTCGCGGAAGACGGCTCGCGTTCGCGGAGAAATGAGTCGTCTAGCTTTCGCGTTCGTGTCCATGTGGTTGCGTTCGGTAGGTTTAATGCCCCACCACCTGCCCAGGCTCAATTAGCCTTTGCGTTTGCGAAGGGAAGACCCCCCAATGCCTCGCATTCACGACCTGGGTTACGCGTTCGCGTAGAAGGAATTTCCTTCAGCATAATTAACACATCGCGTTTGCGAGGGTTCTCCCGCGACGCGAAGAAGGAAATATCAAAATACCAACAGCTGAAAACCTTTTAAGAGTTTAAAACCTTCCGAAACACAACAGAAACTCACCCGATCCCTCGGGGCTCCAAATCAAACATACATACTAACTCGAAAACACCATATGAACTTATCCGTGTGATCAAATCGCCAAATTAACGTCATTAACATCGAATTAAACCTCAAAATCAATGAATTATTTCAAACTTCTTAAAAAATCAAAATTTGCAATTTAGGTCCGAATCACGTCAAATGACATCCGTTTCTTACCAAACTTCACAGAGTTATATTAAATCACATATAAGACCTGTACCGGGCGCCGGAACCAAAATACGGGCCCGATACCAATATGTTCTAATCAAAATTCATTTCAAATTCCTTTAAACAATTTCAGAAAATAATTTTCTTTAAAAATTCATTTCTCGGTCTTGGGACCTCGGAATTCAATTCCGGGCATATGCCCAAGTCCCATATTTTCCTACGGAGCCTCCAGGACTGTCATATCATGAGTCCGGGTCCGTTCACCCAAAACGTTGACCGAAGTCAAATTAACTCATTTTATAGTCAAAACTTATTATTTTTCATAGATTTTTCATATTTAAGCTTTCCAGCTACGCGCCCGGACTGCGCACACAAATCGAGGTAATGTAAATGAGGTTTTCAAGGTCTCGGAACACAAAATTCAATTTAAAAGCAAGTGATGACCTTTTGGGTCATCACAATGAATTTGAGGAAATTGAAAGAAAAGTAGTAAGAAAATATTCACGTAGCTTTAAAATAGAAGAGCTAGAGATATAGAGAATTTGCATTTCAATTATGAGATTTCTTATAAAATATCAAGCTTCTTGTACGCTCTAAGAAAACAGAAGTTGTTTATGTCATTAAGCGACTATGTCATGAAAAAATACTTAAGGATTTTAAGAATTTTTTTTTCTAAAAAAAATTGAAGGGCCGACCCGCCCTAGCCTGCAACCCTCTTAGAGCTGGGTTGGGCTGGCCATTTTAAGACCCATTCAAATGGCGGGCCAGGTCGGCCTAGCCCACCAAATTTAAAAGTCCACAAGTCTTGTGTCATGACCCATTTCCATAATAGGTCATGATGGCGCCCAACACCATTGACGGGCAAGACAACGCTAAAAAATACTAAATATGCTCTCATTTACTTTTACCCAAAATAGTTGCAATGATTCCTTAAGTTGAAATAAAATAAAAAATGATCAGTAAAGCCAAAAATAATCATACAACCCCATACATAATACAGTCTACTAATGTGTGTGCCAAGACCTGGTGTCACAAGCTGTGGGCAACTAGTAGAATGTACAAAAGAATCACACTATCCTACTGTTTGAAAAAGAATAGACAGCAAAAAAACATAAGAGAGACTCCTTCAGGCTACTGAATGGCATGGGAAGGGAAGCAACTCACCGTAGAAGTCTCGAAATCCGCTCAAGGGACGCGCACCAGACTGATAGCCAGATACATCTGCCTCAGATCCTGTACAATTAAGTACAGAAGTATAGTATGAGTACATAAACAATATGTACCCAGTAAGTATCCCGTCTAATCTCGAAGAAGTAGAGACGAGAGGTCGACTTGATACTTACTAGGGCCAAATAATATGAGAAAGAATTATAATAAGCATGGATAACACAATTTATTAGCATTGTATGGCAAGGGATAACAGTTCTTTTCCAAATAATATCATGGGCATCCATTTACATTTCAAGGCATATATGAAGTTCAGTCCACAAAGAAATACTAAGTAAAGCATACACAAGTAACACCGAGGGACGTACGACTTGATCCAACATAAAAGTAAATTGTGCACTGCCGAGGGTCTAACGGCTCGAACCATAGATGCATCTATTACCCCGCTCGCGAATCACACGTGCGATGCGGTAAAATATAAATGAACTCATCAACAAGCAGACAATAATGTATATCTGAGGAGTAGTTATTCACAGGAATATCCAAATTCTCTTTTAAAAGACCAAGCAGGATAAATTCCTCTACTAGTCTCATTTACCTTAATCAACATAATTTATACTAATCCGAATTTATCACCAAGTTACAAGAATATCATGTAGAGCATGATTTTGGGTCCTAAACTACCCGGACATAACATAATAGTAGCTACGCACGGACTCTCGTCACCTAGTGCGTACCCCTGCATATAATAGCAATTAATTCAATTATTACACCTATGGGGACAATTCCCTATTACAAGGTTAGAAAGGAGACTCACTTCGCTCCAAAGTGCACTTCCAATACCAAGAACGAGTCGAAGCCCTCAATTCGGAGCCGAGCGATCCCAAACTAGTTAAATGAGGTAGGAACTAGTCAATATAGACTCACAAGATCGAATTCTAGCTATTTAAGCAATTTCCCAACCTTTAACAAAAGTTTCCTAAAATCCGACCTGGGCCCACATGGACGGATTCTGAAATTTTTCAAAGGAAGTTGTTCTCTATAACCTAAGGATCAATAATATATGATTTCTAATTTATTCCATAACAAATTTCGTGGTTAAATCTAACTTTTATTAAAACCCTAGGTTTTGCTCTAACCCCTTGATATTACCTAAATTCTAGTGTTTAATATTTCTAAGACACAAGTATTAAACCAAGAATTAGTGGGATAAACTTACCTCAAGATGCTAGGTGGAAGTCTTCTCTCAAAAGCTCCCAAAATCGCCCATGGAGGAGTGAAAAGTGATAAAAATGACTTAGAACCCGTATTAAATGAACCTCACTGCTTCAGCGATTTCCGCATATGCGGTCAGGGGACCGCATCTGCGAGGAAAGACCGCATCTGCGAAAGGGGTTAAAAGGGCTGGGACCGCTTCTGCGGTCTTGAGGCTGCTTCTGCGGAGCCGCTTCTGCGGTTTGGCCTGGCCTTCCTTGGGCCGCATTTGCGGTCTCGGACCTGCGGTCCACCAACCGCAGGTGCGGTTATGATAGAAGCAACAATTTCAGCACTTCTTAAAAATTTCAACTTCACTCGAGCCTCATCCGATTGACGCTCGTGGCTCCCGGGCCCCGCCCGAATATACCGACAAGTCTGAAATAACGAAACAGACCTACTCAAACCTTCGGAACGCCCGAAACAATTCTAAATCTAAGAATCACTCCCTAAAACCAAATTAATCAAACTTATGAACTTCAAGTTCTAAATTTTCCTCTAACGGGCCAAAACGCCCTTAAACTACTCAGATTGACACCAAATTTTGTGGGCAAGTCTTAAATGTTATTTTGGACCTGTACTGGGCTTCGGAACCAACATACGAGCTTGATACCCATGTGATCAATCATTAATTAGTTTCTTTAAATCCTTAAAACTTCAAATTAACAATTTCTAATAAAAATTGATTACTCGTGCTAGGGACCTCGGAATTCGATTCCGGCATACACTCAGGTCCCATATTTTCCTATGGACCCTCCGGGACCGTCAAATTACGAATCCGGGTCCGTTTGCTCAAGGTGTTGACAAAAGCCAAACTTAGCCTTTTAAGAAAATTTAAGGAATCAAATGGGCATATTTCACTCCAAACTCTTCCAAATCCCGAACCAACCGTCCCTGCAAGTCATAAATTAGTTAAAATAAGCATGGGAAGTTTTATTTAAGGGAACGGGGTTCTGAAAGACAAAACGACCAGTCGAGTCATTACATTCTCCACATCTTAAACAAACGTTCATCCTCGAACAGACATAGAAAAGTACTTGAGCTGTCGAATAAATGTGGATATCTGCTCCTCATGTCCTCTTCGGACTCCCAAGTCGCCTCCTCGATTGGTTGGCCCCTCCACTAGACCCTCACTGCAGAAATCCTCTTGGACCTCAGTTGGCGATCCTGTCTATCAATAATGGCAACTAGCTCCTCCTCGTAACCCAAACTCTCATCCAGCTGAATAGTACTGGAGTCTAACACATGAGATAAGTCGGCATGATACTTCCGAAGCATCGATACATGAAAAATCGAATGAACTCCCGATAAGCTGGGGGTAAAGCCAGCTCGTAAGCCACCTCCCCAACTCGCCTCAACACCTCAAATGGGCCAATAAGCCTTGGGATCAACTTGCCCTTCTTCCCGAATCTCATGACACCCTTCATTGGCGAGATTTTCAAGAGGACCTTCTCGCCAACCATAAATAATACATCACTCGCCTTCTGATCTGCGTAACTCTTCTATCTGGACTGAGCTGTGCGAAGCCTCTCCTGGATCAACTTTACCTTATCCAGGGCATCCTGTACCAAATCTGTACCATATAACTTAGCCTCACCAGGCTCAAACCACCCGATAGGAGAACGACAATGGCGACCATATAAAGCCTCGTATGGAGCCATCTTTATGCTGGACTAATAGCTGTTGTTGTATGCAAACTTTGCCAAGGACAAGAACTGATCCAACTACCCTCCAAAGTCAATCACACATGCTCTGAGCATGTATTCCAAAATCTGAACTGTCCGCTCCGACTGCCCGTCGGTTTGAGGATGTAATGCTGTGTTGAGCTCTACACAGATCCCCAACTCACTCTGAACGGCTCTCCACAAATGGGAGGTTAACTGAGGGCCCCTAACTGATATAATGGAAACCAGCGCACCGTGCAACCAGACTATCTCTCGAATGTAAATCTGAGCATACCTCTCTTCTGTATAGGTAGTTGCCACTGGAATAAAGTGGGCCGACTTGGTCAACCTGTCAACAATGACCTATACTGAATCAAACTTCCGCAAAGTCCGCGGCAACCCAACTACGAAATCCATGGTGATGCGCTCCCACTTCCACTCCGATATAAGCATCTGCTGAAGCAGGCCACCCGGCCTCTGGTGTTCATACTTGACCTGCTGGCAATTCAAACACTTAGCCATATACTCTACTATGTATTTCTTCATACTCTACCACCAATAATGCTGCCTCAAGTTGCGATATATCTTCGTAGCTCCCGGGTGAATGGAATACCGCGAACTATGTGCCTCCTCTAGAATCCTCTCCCTCAGACCATCAACATTAGGAACATATAAACGACCCTAGAGTCGCAAAATACCATCCTCGCCAATAGTGACCTCCTTGGTACCTCCCTGAAGCACCGTCTCTCTGAGAACCGCCAAATGTGGATCATCGAACTGCCGGGCCTTGATCTGCCCAAATAATGAAGACTGAGCAACCACACACGCGGGAACTCGGCTGGGCTCTGAAATATCCAACCTCACAAGTCTGTTAGCCAAGGACTGAATGTCCAAGGCTAGTGGCCTCTCCTCTGCTGGAATGAATGCCAAACTACCCATACTCTCTGCCTTTCTGCTTAAGGCATCCGCGACCACATGTGCCTTTCCCGGATGATAAAGAATGGTGATGTCATAATCTTTCTGTAACTCAAGCCACTTTCGCTGCCTCAAATTAAGATCGCTCTGTTTGAAAAAATGCTGTAAGCTGCGATGATCAGTATAAACCTCACATGACACCCCATACAGATAATGCCTCCATATCTTAAGAGCATGAACAATCGCGGCCAACTCTAGATCGTGCACATGATAATTCTTCTCATGAACCTTTAGCTGGCACGAAGCATAGGCAATAACTCGCCCCTCCTACATCAATACACACCTCAATCCAACACGTGAAGCGTAGCAATATACCATATACATCCCCAAATCGGAAGGCAACACAAGAACTGGTGCTGTAGTCAAAGCTGTCTTGAGCTTCAGAAAGCTCTCCTCACAATCATTGAACCAACGTAAAGGAGCACCCTTCTGGGTCAATCTAGTCAAAGGTGATGCAATAGATGAAAATCCCTGCACAAATCGCCGGTAATAACCTGCTAGCCCCAGAAAACTCCTGATCTCGGTCATTGAGGTAGGACGTGACCTACTATAAACTACCTCAATCTTCTTGGGATCCACCTTAATACCCTCTCCTAACACAACATGCCCCAAGAATGCCACTGACTTCAGCCAAAACTCACACTTGGAGAACTTAGCATATAGCTTCTGCTCTCGCAAGGTCTGAAGCACTACTCTCAAATGCTGCTCGTGCTCCCCCAGGCTACAGGAGTATATCAAGATGTTGTCAATGAAGACGATGACACATGAATCAATATAAGGTCTGAACACCCAATTCATCAAGCCCATAAATGCCGCTGGGGCATTAGTCAAGCCAAAAGACATCACCAAGAACTCATAATGGCCATATCTATTCCGGAATGCAGTCTTTGGAACATCCGAGTCCCGAATCTTCAACTGATGGTACCCTGACCTCAAGTCTATCTTGGAGAACACCCTATCACCCTGCAACTGGTCAAACAAATCATCGATACGAGGCAACAGATACTTGTTCTTGATGGTGACTTTGTTCAACTTGCGGTAATCAATGCACATCCACATTGTCCCATCCTTCTTCTTCACAAATAACACTGGTGCACCTCAGGGTGATACACTGGGTCTAAAAAACCCCTTTGCTAACAGCTCCTCAAGCTACTCCTTAACTCCTTCAACTCCTTAGGAGCCATGCAGTATGGTGGGAAAGATATAGGCTGGGTGCTTGGAGCCAAATCAATACAAAACTCAATATCACTATCCGGTGGCATGCTAGGAAGATCAGAAGGAAACACATCGGCAAACTCTCGAACCACTGGAACTGCATCAATCACCGGAGACTCTGCGGCAGTGTCCCAAACATAATCTAGATAAGCCAAACACCCTTCTCGACCATATGCCGAGCCTTCAAGAAAGAAATAACCCAACTAGGTGTATCAATTGTGGAACCCTTCCACTCCAAACTCGGTACCCTTGGCATCGCTAATGAAACAGTCTTGGCATGGAAATCTAGGACGGTGTGATATGGAGACAACCAATCCATGCCCAGGATGACCTCAAAGTCGATCATGTAAAGAAATAGGAGATCCGCTTTGGTCTCAAAAATACAGAATGTGACCACACAAGACTGGTAGATCCGATCCACAACCACAGAACCACCTACAGGAGTGGACACATGAATAGGAGTTCCCAAAGGCTCCGAAGAAATAACCAGGAAATGAGCAAACAGAGATGATACATATGAATAAGTAGACCCTGGATCAAATAATACCGAAGCATCCATACCGCCGACGGAAATAATAACTATGATGACAGCATCTGAGGCCAATGCATCTAGCCTGGCCGGAAGGGCGTAGAATCTGGCTGGAGCGCCGACTGGCTGGCCTCTCCCTGCCTAGCCTCCACCTCTAGGATAACCCCTACCAGTTTGCCCTCTACCTCTAGGTGGCGGGGCAACCGATGCTGAAATCATAGGGTATTGACCCTGCTACACTGCCTTGCCCCGAAGTCTGGGGCAGGTCCTCTTCATATGACCCGGATCTCCACACTCGTAGCATACTCTTGGTACCATAGCCTACTGCCCTGAAGTCTGAGCCTGCTGACCCGAATACCCACTAGAAGAGCCCTGGATGGTTGGTAGGCGATATGAACTCTCTATCATGGCACTAAAGTGATCATTGGAAGAATTCTGATGACCAGAATACCCACCGGAGGACCCTTGAATAGCTGTTGGGCGGTAATAACTCTCCGGCATCGCACTAAAATAAGGCCTCATTGGAGCACCCCAGGGAGGGGGTGGTGGTGCTGAATACGGGGGCTTGCTGGGCTGACCCCTCCTGAAGTGACCTCTACCCCTATCTGGGGCACCTCTGAACTCTCCCGAAAATCGGGCCCTCTTGTCCTGCTGGAGCTGCTCTCTGCCCTTCTGGCGATACCCCTCAATCCAGCGAGCAATCTCTACCACTAGCTGATACTTAGTACCCATCTCTACCTTTCGGGCCATGATAGCTCGAATACCGGGGTGCAACCCCGCAACAAATATCCGCACTCTCTCTGCGTCTGTGGGAAGTATCATGAGTGCATGGCGAGATAACTCAGAGAACCTCGCCTCATAATCGGTCACAGACATCTGGCCCTGCTCAAGATGCTGAAACTAATACAGTAGCTCTTTCCTCTCAGAGGGTGGAATATACCTATCCAAGAATAACTGGGTGAACTAACCCCAGGTGAGGGGAGGAGAACCTGCTGGCCTACCAAGAACATAGGACTACCACCATCTACGGGCCCTGCCCTCCAGCTGAAAAGTAGTGAAGTCAACTCCATGCGACTCCAATATCCTCATGTTGTGCAGTCTATCCCTGCACTTGTCAATGAAGTCCTGGGCATCCTCATGTCGCTCACCCCCGAAGATAGGAGGGTGAAGTCTAGTCCATCTATCCAATAACTTCTACGGGGTCACCGTCCGTAGCTGGTCTGAGCTGGGGCGCCACTGCAGCAACTGGTTGGGCCCCATCTACGGGTAGTGCACCCGGAGTCTAATACACTGCAGTTACATGTCCAGGAGTCTGAGCAGTAGGGGTCTGTGCTCTCCCTCCTGCCTGTGATGTAGCTAGATCTGCTGGAAATAAACCAACCTCAGTCATAGAATCCATGAACCGTAGCATACAACCCATGACCTCCTGGAATCCCGGTGCTATCATAAAGTCCGCCGGGGTAGGCTCAGCTACAGGCACCTCGCCCTGCTCCTCGATGATAGGATCTCCTGCAGGATCTGCTGGTGGTACTACTGGAATAACTTTGGGACGCCCTTGTCCCCTACCACGAGCCGGTTCCCTCCCCCGGTCTCTGTCTCGGCCTTTAGCAACCGGGGGAGCAGCTCTGCCCGGGTCTGGAACATCAGCCGTGCGTGTCCTCATCATTTGTGAGAGAATAGAAGAGGAAAATTTAGTATACCAAGCACTGCACGATAGGAAATGAATAAAGAGTAGTTTTCCTAACACCCTATAGCCTCTCGAAGATAAATACAGACGTCTCTGTACCGATCCACAAGACTCTATTAGGTTTGCCCATGACTTGTGAGACCTACGTGAACCTAGCGATTTGATACCATGTTATCACGACCCATTTCCATAATAGGTCATGATGGCGCCCAACACCATTGACGGGCAAGCCAATGCAAAAAAAATACTAAATAAGCTTTCATTTGCTTTTATCCAAAATAGTTGCAATGATTCCTTAAGTTGAAATAAAATCAGAAATGATCAGTAAAGCCAAAAATAATCATACAACCCCAAACATAATACAATCTACTAATGTGTGTGCCAAGACCTGGTGTCACAAGCTGTGGGCAACTAGTAGAATGTACAAAAGAATAACACTATCCTATTGTCCGAAATAGAATAGACAGCAAAAAAAATACATAAGAGAGACTCCTTCAGGCTGCTGAATGACATGGGAAGGGAAGCAGCTCATCGTAAAAGTCTCGAAATTCGCTCAGGGATGCGCACCAGACTCATAGCCAGATACACCTGCCTCAGATCCTGTACAATTAAGTACAGAAGTGTAGTATGAGTACATAAACAATATGTACCGAGTAAGTATCCCGTCTAATCTCGAAGAAGTAGAGACGAGAGGTCGACTTGATACTTACTAGGGTCAAATAATATGAGAAAGAATTTATAATAAACATGGATAACACAATTTATTAGCATTGTATGGCAAGGGATAATAGTTCTTTTCCAAATAATATCATGGGTATCCATTTACATTAAGGTATATATGAAGTTCAATCCACAAAGAAATACTAAGTAAAGCATACACAAGTAACACTGAGGGACGTACGACTCGATCCAACATAAAAGTAAATTGTGCACTGCCGAGGGTCGAACGGCTCGAACCATAGATGCATCTATTACCCCGCTCGCGAATCACACGTGCGATGCGGTAAAATATAAATAAACTCATCAGCAAGCAGACAATAATGTATATCCGAGGAGTAGTTATTCACAGGAACATCTAAATTCTCTTTTAAAAGACCAAGCAGGATAAGGTTCCTCTACTAGTCTCATTTACCTTAATCAACATAATTTATACTAATCCGAATTTATCATCAAGTTACAAGAATATCATGTAGAGCATGCTTTTGGGTCCTAGACTACCCGGACTTAACATAATAGTAGCTACGCACGGACTCTCCTCACCTACGCATATAATAGCAATTAATTCAATTATTACACCTATGGGGACAATTCCCTCTTACAAGGTTAGAAAGGAGACTCACCTCGCTTCAAAGTGCACTTTCAATACCAAGAACGAGTCCAAGCCCTCAATTCAGAGCCGAACGATCCCAAACTAGTTAAATGAGGTAGGAACTTGTCAATGTAGACTCACAAGATCGAATTCTACCTATTTAAACAATTTCTCAACCTTTAACACAAGTTTCCTAAAATCCAACCCCGGGCCCACGTGCCTGGATTCCGAAATTTTTCGAAGGAAGTTGGTCTCTATAACCTAAGGATCAATAATATATGATTTCTAATTTATTCCATAACAAAATTCGTGGTTAAATCTAACTTTTATTAAAACCCTAGGTTTTGGTTTAACCCCTTGATCTTACCTAAATTCTAGTGTTTAATCTTCCTAAGACACAAGTATTAAACCAAGAATTAGTGGGATAAGCTTACCTCAAGATGCTAGGTGGAAGTCTTCTCTCAAAAGCTCCCAAAATTGCCCATGGAGGAGTGAAAAGTGATAAAAATGACTTAGAACCCGTATTAAATGAACCCCACTGCTTCAGCGATTTCCACATTTGCGGTCAGGGGACCGCATCTATGGTCTCGTATCTGCAAGGAAAGACCGCATCTGCGAAAGGGGCTAAAAGGGTTGGGACCGCTTTTGCAGTCTTGAGGCCGTTTCTGCGGCTCGAGGGCCGCTTCTGCGGTTTGGCCTAGCCTTCCCTGGGCCGCATTTGCGATAGATGGACCGCATCTGCGGTCTCGCACTTGCGGTCCACCAACCGCAGGTGCGTTTATGACAGAAGCAACAATTTCAGCACTTCTTAAAAATTTCAACTTCACTAGAGCCTCATCCGATTGACGCTTGGGGCTCCCGGGCCCCACCCGAACATATCGACAAGTCTGAAATCATGAAATGGACCTACTCGAACCTTTGGAACACTCAAAACAATGCTAAATCTAAGAATCACTCCCTAAAATCAAATGAATCAAACTTATGAACTTCAAGTTCTAAATTTTCCTCTAACGGGCCAAAACGCCCTTAAACTACTTGGATTGACACCAAATTTTGCGTGCAAGTCTTAAATATTATTTAGAACCTGTACAGGGCTTCGGAACCAACAACAAGCCAGATACCCATGTGATCACTCATTAATTAGTTTCTTTAAATCCTTAAAACTTCAAATTAACAATTTCTAATAAAAAATTCATTACTCGGGTTAGAGACCTCGGAATTCGATTCTGGGCATATGTCCAGCTCCTAAATTTTTCTACGGACCCTCCGAGACCGTCAAATTACGAATCCGGGTCCATTTGCTCAAGGTGTTGACCAAAGCCAAACTTAGCCTTTTAAGAAAATTCAAAGGAATCAAATGGGCATATTTCACTCCAAACTCTTCCAAATCCTGAACCAATCATCCCCGCAAGTCGTAAATTAGTTAAAGCAAGCACGAGAAGTTTTATTTAGGGAATGAGATTCTAAAAGGCAAAACGACCAGTCGGGTCGTTTCAACTTGGACTGGGTTGGGTTAGGCTGGCCCGTTTTGACAGCTCTAGCTACGGGTTATTCTTTGAGGCAGGATCTACTATGAAGAGAGCATTGCAAGTTGGAATATTTCTTTGCAGTTACATATTAGTTTGTAAGCTCATATTGGGATGGTCTTTAAATTCCAATATGACATGTTTTAATTCCAGTCTAGTTTTAAACACTAGTATTTTGTATTGTAATAGTGCAGAGATCGGCTACACTCAAAGTTTTATGAATAAAATTGGCCATTAGGTAAGCACCTAGTGGTTATATTACAATTTTTTTTAGTTTTTATATAAATTTATTGCGGCAGTTAGGGGTATACATAGGCAGGGTTGGTTCGAATTTTACAATTACCAAACCAAACCAATTGTGTCGGGTTATTAAATCTAAAGACCAAACCAAACCAATAAAGCTCGGATTTTTCAATCTCGGTTTTTCTCGGGTTTTCTCAGATTTTCGGGTTATTCGAATTTTTTCGTTTTTTTTCCCGGTAAAATCTTTGTAGAACAAAACATAGAACATATGCTCAAAATATTTCTTTAATCCTAGTAAGATACAACTATATAAAGTATTTTCCAAGAAAATAATACAAAATATGAGATGTGTCATGGCATTATCCTAAAATATTCAACAATAAAGACAATAAAATTATGTAATATAAATATTGCCAATTAAAAAGCCATAATAAAAATAAACATAATCTAAAAGTACTAAGTCATGCTGAAATAAATAGACTAATAAGGGAGTATTAATTATTGGACTAAACGCTAAAGAAAAATAAAAATTGGTTATGCATTTTTATCTAAATTATTGCAAAACAAAAAATAGATATTCAATACATTCCCGTTCGTAATATTAAATTGAATATCTTTGTCACGGCCCATTTCCATAACAGATCGTGATGACGCTCAACACCGTTGTCAGGCAAGCCAATGCGGAAGTATTAGTAAATTTTTATTTTACTTACCCAAAATAGTTACGACATTTTCTTAATTTGCAATTAAAAACAGGTGATAATATGCAACATTCGATAATAATTATACAACCCAAAAGAAACGTCTATGTGTGCCAAGACTTGGTGTCACAAGTTATGGGAAACTAGTAGAATATACAAAAGAATAAATCCATCCTACTGTCTGAAATAGAATAGACAGCCAAAAAAAAAATAAAGAGAGACTCCATCAAGCTGCTGAACGACACAGGAAGGGGCAGCTCACCGTGGAAGTCTCGGGCTATGAATCAGGGGCGCGCACCAGACTGATAGCTAGATGTACCTGCGTCAGATCCTGTACAATTAAGTACAGAAGTGTAGTATGAGTACATAAACAATATGTACCCAGTAAGTATTCCGTCTAATCTCGAAGAAGTAGAGACGAGAGGTCTACTAGGGTCAAATAATATAATAAGGTGTTATGATAAGCATGAGAGTCACAAATAATCAACAGTTTGTAGAAAGAGATAATAAGTCACGTTCTGAACAATCTTGCAGTTAACCAATTACATTTCAAGTATTTAGCAGGACAAGTCATGGATAAGATTTCACATTTACATCATGCGCACATTATGCCGAGGTCGATGGCCCGATCCAACAGAAAATAAATTGTGCACTGCCAGAGGGTCGAATGGCGCGAACCATAGATGCATGTATCTCTACCGAGGCAATTAACCCAATCCACAAATATCAATTAATATCAAGAAAACACATGAATGCGCATTTAGTTCCAAGTAAATTCACACAAGTGTCCAACAAGTGTATACATTTGCTTATATTCCTTTCCAAGTGTCTAGCATATCCTAAGTGATCACATTAGCAAGAAAATATAGAGACATTCACAAATATAGCATGATACGGGTCCTAGACTACCCGGACAATTAACATAGTAGTAGCTACGCACAGAATCTCGTCACCTAGTGCGTACGTAGCCCCCGCATTTAGTAGCAGATTACTTAATTATTACACCTATGGGGATAATTCCCCTCTTGCAAGGTTAGAAAGGAGACTCACCTTGCTCCAAAGTGCACTTCCAATACCAAGGACGAGCCCGAACTCTCAATTTGGAGCCGAACGATCCAAAACTAGTTAAATGAGGTAGGAACTAGTCAATATAAGCTCACAAGATCATATTCTAGCTATTTAGGCAATTTTCCAACACTTAACACAAGTTTTCTAAAATCCGACCCCAGGCCCACGTGCTCGGATTCCGAAATTTTTCGAAGGAAGTTGTCCTCTATAACCTAAGGATCAATAATATATGATTTCTAATTCATTTCATAACAAACTTCGTGGTTAAATCTAACTTTTTTCAAAACCCTAGGTTTTGCTCTTACCCCCTTGATTTTACCAAAATTCTAGTGTTTAATCTACGTAAGAAACAAGTATTAAACTAAGAATTGGTAGGATAAACTTACCTCAAGATACTAGGTCGAAGTCTTCTCTCAAGAGCTCCCAAAATTGCCAATGGAGGGGTGAAAAGTGGCAAAAATGACTTAGAACCCGTATTAAATGAAGCCCACTGCTTCAGCGATTTCCGTATCTGCGGTCAAGGGACCGCATCTGCGGTCCCGCTTCTGCTAAAAATCAGACGCACCTGCGGAACAGGCCAAGCAGGTTGCGACCGCTTCTGCAGTCTCGAAGCCGCTTTTACGATTTTGGCCTGGCCTACCCTGGGCCGCATCTGCGATAGGTGGACCGCTTCTGCGGTCTCACACCTGTGGTCGACCAACCGCAGGTGCGGTTATGACAGAAGCAGATGCTTCAGGACTTCTCAAAAATTCCAACTTCACTCGAGCCTCCTCTGATTGACACTCGGGGCTCCCGGGCCTCGCCCGAACATACCGACAAGTCTGAAATCATGAAACGGATCTACTAAAACCTTCGGAACGCCCGAAACAACGCTAAATATAAGAATGACCCCTAAAACCAATTGAATCAAACTTATGAACTTCAAGTTCTTAATTTTCCTCTAACGAGCCAAAACACCCTTAAACTACTCAGATTGACACCAAATTTTGCGGGCAAGTCTTAAATGTTATATTGGACCTGTACTGGGCTCTGGAACCAACATACGAGCCTGATATGACTGTGATCAATCATTAATTAGTTTTTTTAAATCCTTAGACTTTCGGTTTAAGAATTTCTAATAAAAATTCATTACTTGACCTAGGGACCTCGGAATTCGATTCTGAACATACAACCAGGTCCCATATTTTTCTACGGACCCTCCAGGACCGTCAAATCACGAATCCGGGTCCGTTTGCTCAAAATGTTGACCAGAGTCAAACTTAGCCTTTTAAGAAAATCCTTAGGAATCAAATGAGCATATTTCACTCCAAGCTCTTCCAAATCCCGAACCAACCATCCCCGCAAGTCGTAAATTAGTTAAAGCAAGCACGTGAAGTTTTATTTAAGGGAACATGGTTCTAAAAGGCAAAACGACCGGTCGGGTCGTTACATTCTCCACCTCTTAAACAAACGTTCGTCCTCGAACGGACATAGAAAAGTACCTGAGCTGCTGAATAAATGTAGATATCTGCTCCGAATGTCCTCCTCAGACTCCCAGGTCACCTCCACGACTGGTAGGCCCCTCTACTGGACTCTCACCGCAGAAATCCTCTTGGATCTCAGCGGGCGATCCTACCTATCAATAATAGCAATTGGCTCCTCCTCATAACCCAAACTTTCATCCAACTGAATAGTACTGAAGTCCAACACATGGGACAAGTCGGTATGATACTTCCGAAGCATCGATACATGAAAAATCGGATGAACTCCCGATAAGCTGGGGCAAAAGCAAGCTCGTAAGCGACCTACCCAACTCGTCTCAACACCTCAAAGGGGCCAATAAATCTAGGGCTCAACTTCCCCTTCTTCCCGAACCTCATAACGCCTTTCATTGGCGAGACTTTCAAGAGAACCTTCTCACCAACCATGAATGATACATCACGCGCCTTCTGATCCGCGTAGCTCTTTTTTCTGGACTGAGCTATGTATAGCCTTTCCTAAATCAACTTTACCTTTTCCAAGGCATCCTGTACCAAATCTGTACCGTATAACTTAGCCTTACCAGGCTCAAACTACCCGATAGGAGAATGACAACGTCGACCATATAAATCCTCGTATGGAGCCATCTCTATGCTGGACTGATAGCTGTTGTTGTATGCAAACTCCGCCAAGGGCAAAAACTGATCCCACTGCCCTCCAAAGTCAATCACACATGCTCTGAGCATGTCCTCCAAAATTTGAACTATCCGTTCCGACTACCCGTTGGTCTGTGGATGAAATGTTGTGCTAAGCTCCACGCGGGTCCCCAACTTACCCTGAATAGCTCTCCAGAAATGTGAAGTGAACTGAGGGCCTCTATCTGATATGATGGAAACAGGCACACCGTGCAACCGGACTATCTCCCGAATGTAAATCTGAGCCAGTCTCTCCGAAGTATAAGTAGTCATAACCAGTATAAAGTGTGCCGACTTGGTCAACCTATCCACGGTGACCCATACTGCATCAAACTTCCGCAAGGTCCGGGGCAAGCCAACTACGAAATCCATAGTAATGTGCTCCCACTTCCACTCTGGTATTGGCATCTGCTGAAGTAGGCCACCCAGCCTCTGGTGTTCATACTTGACCTGCTGGCAATTCAAACACCTAGCCACACACTCCACTATGTCTTTCTTCATCCTCCACCACCAATAATGCTTCCTCAAGTCATGATACATCTTTATAGCACCCGAATGAATGAAATACCGCGAACTGTGTGCCTCCTCTAGTATTCTCTCCCTCAGACCATCAACATTAGGAACACATAGGCCACCCTGGAGTCGCAAAACACCATCCTTGCCAATAAAAATCTCCTTGGCACTACCCTGAAGCATTGTCTCTCTAAGAACTGCCAAATGTGGATCATCAAACTGCCGGGCCTTGATCTGCCCCAATAATGAAGACTGAGCAACAACCCACGCAAGAACTCGGCTGGGCTCTGAAATATCCAACCTCACTAGTCGGTTAGCCAAGGACTGGATGTCCAAAGCTAGTGGCCTCTCCTCTGCTGGAATGAATGCCAAGATACCCATACTCTCTGCTTTCCTACTTAAGGCATCTGCGACCATATTTGCCTTGCCCGAGTGATAAAGAATGGTGATGTTATAATCCTTCAGCAACTCAAGTCATCTATGCTGCCTCAAATTGAGATCCCTCTGCTTTAACAAGTGCTGTAAGCTGTGATGATCAGTATAAACCTCATATGATACCCCGTACAGATAATGCCTCCATATCTTAAGAGCATGAACAATCACGGCCAACTCCAAATCGTGCACATGATAATTCTTCTCATGGATCTTTAGCTGACGTGAAGCATATGCAATAACTTGCCCCTCCTGCATCAATACACACCCTAATCTAATGCACGAAGCGTCGCAATATACCGTATACATCCCTGAACCGGAAGGCAACACGAGGACTGGTACTGTAGTCAAGGCTATCTTGAGCTTATGAAAGCTTGCCTTACAATCGTCGGACCAGCATAAAGGAGCACCCTTCTGGGTAAATCTAGTTAGAGGTGATGCAATAGATGAAAAGCCCTGCATGAATCATCTGTAATAACCTGCTAACCCTAGGAGACTCCTAATCTCGATCACCGAAGTAGGACGTGGCCAACTCTGAACTGCCTTAATCTTCTTGGGATCCACCTTAATACCCTCTCCTGACACAACATGCCCCAAGAATGCCACTGACTCTAGCCAGAACCCACACTTGGAGAACTTAGCATATAGCTTCTACTCTCGCAAGGTCTGAAACACTACCCTTAAATGTTGCTCGTGCTCCCCATGCTACGGGAGTTTATCAAGATGTCGTCAATGAAAATGACGACAAATGAATCAATGTAAGGCCTGAATGCCCTATCAAGTCCATGAATGTTGCTGGGACATTAGTCAACCCAAAGGACATCACCAGGAACTCATAATGGCCATATCTAGTCCGGAATGTAGTCTTCGGAACATCCGAGTCCCGAATCTTCAGTTGATGATACCCTGACCTCAAGTCAATCTTGGAGAACACCCTAGCACCCTGCAACTGGTCAAACAAGTCATTAATATGAGGCAACATATACTTGTTCTTGATGGTGGCTTTGTTCAACTGGCGGTAATCAATGCATATCCGCATAGTCCCATCCTTCTTCTTCACAAATAACACTGGTGCACCCCAAGGCATTATACTAGGTCTAACAAACCCCTTTACTAACAGCTCCTCAAGCTGCTCCTTCAACTCTTTCGGAGCCATATGGTACGGTGGGGTTGACACAGGCTGTGTGCCTGGAGCCAAATAAATGCAAAAATCAATATCACGATCCGCTGGCATGCCAGGAAGATCAGAAGGAAACACATCGGCGAACTCTCGAACTATTGGAACTAATCAATCGTCGGAGACTCTGCAGTGGTGTCCCGAACATAAGCTAGATAAGCCAGACACCCTTTCTCGACCATATACCGAGCCTTCAGGAAAGAAATAACCCAGCTAGACGTATCAACTATGGAACCCTTCCACTCCAACCCTGGCAACCCTGGCATCACTAAAGTAACAATATTGGCATGGCAATCTAGGACGGCGTGATACGGAGATAACCAATCCATGCCCAGAATGATCTTAAAATTGATCATATCGAGTAACATGAGATCTGCTATAGTCTCGAAACCATAGAGTGTGACCACACAGGACCGGTAGATCCGATCTACAACCACAAAATCACCCACAGGAGTAGACACATGAACATGAGTGCCCAAAGGCTCAGGAGAAATAAACAGGAAACGAGCAAACATGAATGATACATATGAATAAGTAGACCCTGGATCAAATAATACTGAAGCATCTCTACCACCGACAGAAATAATACCTGTGATGACGGCATCTGAGGCCAATGCATTTGGCCTGGCCGGAAGGGCATAAAATCTGGCCGGGGCACCGGCTGGCTGGCATCCACCTAACTGAACAATAGCTGGATGACCTCTCTCTGCCTAGCCTCCCCCTCTAGGACAGCCCCTACCTGTCTGCCCTCCACCTTTAGGTGGCGGGTCAGCCGGTGCTGAAATCATAGACTATTGACCCTGCTGTACTGCCTTGCCCCGAAGCCTGGGGCAGTATCTCCTCATATGGCCAAGGTCTCCGCACTCGAAACAACCCCATGGTGCGGTGACCTGCTGCCCTGATGGCTGACCCTGATGGCCTGTAGACCCATTGGAAGAAGCCTGAATAGCCGATGGACGGTATGAACTCTCCAACATAGCACTGAAATAAGAATCTGAAGAACCCTGTGGACCTGAATAACTGCCGGAGTAACCCTGAATAGCTGGTGGGTAGTAAGAACTCTCTGGCATCGCACTGAAATATAGTCTCACTGGAGCACTTTGGGGAGGTGGTGGTGCTGAATATGGGGGTCTGCTGGGCTGACCCTTCCTGAAGCGACCTCTACCCCTAGCTAGGGCACCTCTAAACTCTCCCGAAAACCGGGCCCTCTTGTCCTGCTGAATCTGCTCTCTACACCTCTGGCAATATCCCTCAATCGTACGAGCAATCTCTACCACTAGCTGATACTCAGTACCCATATCCACCTCTAGGGCCATGCTAGATCGAATACCGGGGTGCAACCCTGCAACAAATCTCCGCACTCTCTCTACATCAGTGGGAAGTATCATGAGTGCATGATGAGACAACTCATAAAACCTTGCCTCATAATCGGTCACGGACATCTGACCCTGCTCCAAATACTCAAACTAATACTGCTGCTCTTCCCTTTCAGAGGGTGGAATGTACCTATCCAAGAATAACTGTGCGAACTGTCCCCAAGTGAGGGGAGGGGAACCTGCCGGCCTGCCAAGAACATAAGACTACCACCATCTACGGGCTCTGCCATCTAGCTGAAAAGTAGTGAAGTCTACTCCATGCGACTCCAATATCCTCATGTTGTGCAGTCTGTCCCTACACCTATCTATGAAGTCCTAGGCATCCTCATGACGCTCACCCCCGAAGACAAGAGGGTGAAGTCTGGTCCATCTATCCAACAATTTCTGCGGGTCGCCATCCGCAACTGGTCTAGGCTGGGGCGCCACTGTCTGGGCCCCATCTGCAGGTAGTGCACCCGGAGTCTGATACACTGCAACTGCATGTCCAGGGGCCTGAGCAGTATGGGTCTGTACTCCCCCTCCTACCTGTGATGTAGCTGGATCTACTAGAAATAAACCAGCTTGAGTCATGGAATCCATGAATCGCAGCATACAATCCATGATCTCCTGAAAACCCGGTGCTGTCATGATCTGTTGGTGGGGCTACTGGAACAGCTCTGGGACGCCCTCATCCTTGACCTCGGGCTGGTGCCCTCCCCCGGCCTCTACCTTGGCCTCTAGCAATGGGGGGAACAGCTCCTCCCGGGTCTAGAACATCAGCCGTGCATGTCCTCACCATTTGTAAGAGAATACAAGAGGGAAATTTAGTATACCAACCACTGCACGATAGGAAATGAATAAAGAGTAGTTTTCCTAACACCCTATAGCCTCTCGAAGATAAATACAGACATCTCCGTACCGATCCGCAAGACTCTATTGGGTTTGCCCATGACTTGTGAGAACTACGTGAACCTAGTGCTCTGATACCATGTTGTTATGACCCATTTCCATAATAGATCGTGATGGCGCCTAACACCATTGTCAGGCAAGACAACACGAAAGTATTAGTAAATTCTTATTTTACTTACCCAAAATAGTTACGACATTTTCTTAATTTGCAATTAAAAACAGGTGATAATATGCAACATTCGATAATAATTATACAACCCAAAATAAACGTCTACTAATGTGTGTGCAAAGACCTGGTGTCACAAGTTATGGGCAACTAGTAGGATATACAAAAGAATAAATCCATCCTACTGTCCGAAATAGAATAGACAGCCAAAAATAAATAAAGAGAGACTCCATCAAGCTGCGGAATGACACAGGAAGGGGAAGCTCACCGTAGAAGTCTCGGGCTATGAATCAGGGGCACGCACCAGACTAATAGCTAGATGTACCTGCCTCAGATCCTGTACAATTAAGTATAGAAGTGTAGTATGAGTACATAAACAATATGTACCCAGTAAGTATCCTGTCTAATCTCGAAGAAGCAGCAACGAGAGGCCGCCTTGATACTTACTAGGGTCAAATAATATAATAAGGTGTTATGCTAAGCATGGGAGTCACAAATAATCAACAGTTTGTAGCAACAGATAATAAGTCACGTTCTGAACAATCTTGTAGTTAATCAATTACATTTCAAGTATTTAGCAGCACAAGTCATGGATAATATTTCACATTTTCATCATGCGCACATTATGCTGAGGTCGACAGCCCGATCCAACAGAAAATAAACTGTACACTATCAGAGGGTCGAATGGCGCGAACCATAGATGCATCTATCTCTACCGAGGCGATCGGCCCGATCCACAAATATCAATTAATATCAATAAAACACATGAATGCGCATTTATTTCCATGTAAATTCATACAAGTTTCCAACAAGTGTATACATTCGCTTATATTCCTTTCCAAGTCTCTAGCATATCCTAAGTGATCACATTAGCAAGAAAATATAGAGACATTCACAAATATAGCATGATACGGGTCCTAGACTACCCGGACAATTAACATAGTAGTAGCTACGCACGGACTCTCGTCACCTAGTGTGTACGTAGCCCACGCATTTAGTAGCAAATTACTCAATTATTACACCTATGGGGACTCCCTCTTACAAGTTTAGAAAGGAGACTCACCTAGCTCCAAAGTGCACTTCCAATACCAAGGACGATCCCGAACTCTCAATTTGGAGAAGAATGATCCAAAACTAGTTAAATAAGGTAGGAACTAGTCAACATAAGCTCACAAGATCATATTCTAGCTATTTAGGCAATTTCCCAACCCTTAACACAAGTTTCCTAAAATCTAACCCCGGCCCACATGCCCGGATTTCGAAATTTTTCGAAGGAAGTTGTCCTCTATAACCTAAGGATCAATAATATATGATTTCTAATTCATTTCATAACAAATTTCGTGGTTAAATCTAACTTTTGTCAAAACCCTAGGTTTTGCTCTAACCCCCTTGATTTTACCTAAATTTTAGTGTTTAATCTACCTAAGACACATGTATTAAACTAAGAATAGGTGGGATAAACTTACCTCCAGATGCTAGGTGGAAGTCTTCTCTCAAAAGCTCCCAAAATCTCCAATGGAGGGGTGAAAAGTGGCAAAAATGACTTAGAACCCGTATTAATTGAAGCTCACTGCTTCAATGATTTCTGCATCTGCGGTCAAGGTACGCACCTGGGGAACAAGGTAAGCTAGCTGCGACTGCTTCTACGAGAAATCGGACGTACCTGCGGAACAGGCCAAGCAGGCTGCGACTGCTTCTGCAATCTCGAAGCCGCTTCTGCTGCTTGGGAGCTGCTTCTGCGGTTTTAGCCTGGCCTACCCTGGGCCGCATATACGATAGGTGGACCACTTATGTGGTCTCGCACCTGCGGTCGACCAATTGCAGGTGCAGTTATGACAGAAGCAGATGCTTCAACACTTCTCAAAAATTCCAACTTCACTCGAGCCTTCTCCGATTGACGCTCAGGGCTCCCGGGCACCGCCCGAACATACCGACAAGTCTGAAATCATGAAATGGACCTACTCAAACCTTCGGAACACCTAGAAAATTGCTAAATCTAAGAATCACCCCGTAAAACCAATTGAATCAAACTTATGAACTTCAAGTTCTTAATTTTCCTCTAACAAGCCGAAACGCCCTTAAACTACTCGGATTGATACCAAATTTTGCGGGCAAGTCTTAAATGTTATATTAGACCTGTACTGGGCTACGGAACTAACATACGAGCCCGATACGAACATGATCAATCATTAATTAATTTCATTAAATCCTTATAATTTCAGTTTAACAATTTCTAATAAAAATTCATTACTCGGCCTAGGGACCTCGGAATTCGATTCCAGGCATACGCCCATGTCCCATATTTTCCTACAGACCCTCCAGGACCGTCAAATCATGAACCCGGGTCCGTTTGCTCAAAATATTGACCAAAGTCAAACTTAGCCTTTTAAGAAAATCCTTAGGAATCAAATGAGCATATTTCACTCCAAGCTCTTCCAAATCCCGAACCAACCATCCCCGCAAGTCGTAAATTAGTTAAAGCAAGCACGTGAAGTTTTATTTAAGGGAACAGGGTTCAAAAAGGCAAAACGACCGGTCGGGTCGTTACAGTCTTTTGTTAGCATTAGTATTAATTTGATTTTGGTTTGGGCTTTTATTAGCATTATTTAATTTACTAATATTAATGGCTAAGCATACAAAAGTTTTAAGTCCAATCTTGAAATAATACCTTAAAAGATAAAATTATAAAAAATTTTAAGAAATATTTATAAATTGCATCACAATAAGTATATTTATATATTAAATATATCTAAAATTTCTATATATATAATGTCGGGTTGGTTTGGTTTCGGTTTGACTTTCTTTAGTTAAAACCAAACCAAATCAATTATGGTCGCATTTTGTTTTTCAACACCAAACCAAATCAAACCAAATCATAGTCGGGTTTTTTTTTCTCGGTTTGACTCGGATTATCGGGTTGGTGCGGTTTGTCGGTTTCCTTTGTATACCCCTAGCGGCAGCTAGGGTTCCAGCGAAAGAAGAACAAATATTATAGCTAAAAGATAAAGTTAAACAAAAAGAGAAATGAGATTTTCATTCATAATCAGTAATGGACAAGTACACTGATATATATGCCTTCACTACACACTAATTGACAAAATAGCATATCTAATTCTGTGGGACTAAAGGAAATATGAAAAGATACTTAATGGAATTAAGTATATTGCTTTCAAAACTTTACCTATGCAGACTTCTAATCAACTTAACCATTAATTACAATCCCTCAAGCTCTATGTACAACTCCCTAAGCAGACTTCAATTCTTCATTGTATCAGTTCCCCTTGTTAACGACTTCCTTGTCCTCAAGGAAGAAAGGTAGAAAAGTGTATCTTTAGAGCTTGGTAATCCTCCCAAGTAGTCAATTCTATGAGCAGCTGCTTCCATTGGATCAACACTTTGGCTACTGTTTTATTCCCTTGTTGAATCATGCGCCTATCCAAGATCTTCTTAGGTTGAGAACAGTATGGACTGGATAACTCTATAACATGAGGGTGAGAAATGGTTGTTGGAGGTACATAGCATGGTTTGAGTTGAGATATACATGAAAGGTAGGGTGTAAGAGAAGCTGGGAAGGAAAATATAACTTATAAGCCACATTGCCAATTTTCTGTAGGATCTGATAAGGGCCAAAATACTTAGCAAATAGTTTGGAAGAGTGCTTCCTAGACATATAAATCTGCCTATAAAGTTGGATTTTTAGATAAACTCAATTCCCTTCCTTAAATTGGTTATCCGGCCCGTGTTTGTTAGCGTGTGCTAACATCCTTTGTTGAGCTCTCTTCAAGTGATATTTTAACAATTGCACCTTGACCTATTTTCTACTATAAATACTCCCATTCTTCTTCATTTTTCTCATAAAAAATCAATCTTCTCTCTCAAATCTCTTACATTCTAATATTCTATCTATATTATTCTTTTAATTTTGTTACTATCAAGTATCAACTATCAAGTATCAATTGATAACTTTCAAGTTTCAAGTATTTGGGCAAATTTTTTGGAGCAACTTTCAAGCTTCAAATTAATTCGTCAAGTATTTGGAGCAATATTTTGGGCAATTTCTTCAAGTGCCAATTTTAGTATATAATTTTTGCGTATCATTTTAGTGCTTAATATTTGTGTTTACTTTACGTGTTCTATTTTCATATTTCATTTGTGTGTTTAATTTTTGTGTTAGCTTTTTAATTTAATTTCGTATTTAAATTATGGTACCTAAAAATGTATTTGGCATTTTTAAAAAAAGTAGTTAAAAAAATAGTAAAAGTGAAAGTAGTAGTAACCCTAATCCTAATCATAATCCTAACCTTTCTCCTAGACCTAGAATTAGAAAACATATAGATGAAATGACTCATGTTGATGAAACTTCATTTTCCCAACCCCCTACATTTTATGATGTTCATGTCGGAGAACAACTAGATCATGAAACTTTACAAAGACAATTTGGCAATGATATTTTTTTGAGGACGATGAAAATGAGGATGAAGAAAATGAGGATGAAGAATTAGATGAAACACCCACTAGTCCCGCAACACAAGCTCCAACTCAGAGTCAATCTCAGTCTGGAGCTTTACCCTATGTATCCCCTGTAAGGGGTAAGCCTAAGGCTGAACGTGCCAAAGCATCACTTGTATGAAATTTTTTTAAACATGATAAAGTCAATCATCGTGCTATATGTGAAAAATGTAAACAACAATTTGCACACAGAATAAGTGGTGGGACGGGGGGTTTAACTACACACTTAAGAAGGGATCACAAATCTTTATGGAAACAAGCTAACATAGAAGCAAGAAAAATTATAGATCCTACCATCAGTACTGGCACTCCTAGTGGATCTTGTTCTAATCAAATTCAACAACAACTTGACCCTGCTTCTGGTCATGTTATACGCCCCTATAACAAAGATAGAGATCGTGAGAACTTAGCAAAAATGGTGGCTGTCTGTGGCTTACCTTTTACTTTTCCTTCTCACCCTGTTTTTGTGCATTATATACAAGAAACTTATAACCCTGCTTTTCAAGGTTTTCCTAAGACCACAGTTAGAAATGATGTTTTTAAATTTCAAACCGAATATCTTCAGTATATTCGTTGTATATTTTTTCACTTAGATTTTAAAGTGTCTATCACATCTGATATAGGTCGTAGTCCTAATGGTTGTGATTATTTAACTGTTACATGTCATTGGGTTGATCATCACTGGAACATGCAAAAGGTATTATTGGTTATAAATTTGTTGATTCAAAACACACTGGAGCATATATTGCAACTACTGTTCTACAAATACTTGATTTTTATGGACTCATTGATAAAGTTGTAACTATCACCTTAGATAATGCTTCTGCTAACACAATCGCAGCAAATAGCTTAAAATCTAGACTTTGTCCAATTAATCTAGCAAGTTTTCATGTTAGATGTGCATGCCATATTTTTAACTCGGTTGTGAAAGATGGTCTTAATTTATTTTCTGATGCTTGTAGTAAAATACAACATGCTTGTGGCTATATTTTTGGTGCTCATAAACAAAGTAGAATTCGTGAATTTGCTCAACAATGTGCTAGTGCTAACCTTCCATTTAGAAAAGTTCCAATGTCACTACCCAAAATCCACTAAGGGTCGTGATGGTGTCGGACACCACTGCCAGGCAAGCCATCGCGGAAGTATTAATAAATTCTCATTTTATTTAATTATTTTGAAATAATTTCCTTTAAACAAATAAATAACCAATAACAATCTCCACTGAATAAATGAGGATGTCTTTACAAAATTTAACTACTGAAATAAAATCTCGTGATCATCCCAGAACCCGGTGTCACAAGTGATTGATCAATTACTAAGGAATCGAATAAGGCACAATAACCATCCGGAATACAAATTGGACAGAAAGTAAATACAAAACACTAAAAGAGACTGTACTGGCTGCGGGTCGCCTTGAGAAATGCAGTTCACCTAAGTCTCAGTATCAACCATGCTGCTACGTCCACTAGGCCACTAGAGATGCATGTGCCTGTGCAAAAAATGCACAAAAGTGTTGTATGAATACGAAAACAACGTGTAACCAATGAGTATCCCGTCTAATCTCGATGAAGTAGAGACGAGAGGTCAACATCGACACTTACTAGTGGTCCAGTAATGTTATCTCAATAAAAATGTGAGGAAATCATAGATTTATATAGCAATTATAACTCACAAAGCCGGAAAACAGGTGAACACCTTTAGCAAATAATAAAGGATTTCCAAGATTTACTTCTTATTATCTTTTTCAATTTATATCGGGCCATGAAAGGCAATATCAACATTTAAAACTTTCAGGCAAGCAATATAAGCATGCGCATATCATACCGAGGTCGACGGCCCGCTCCAACAGAAAATAAACTGTGCATTGCCGAGGGTCGAACGACACGAACCATAGATGCATCTATTTAATCTGCCAAGGTGTTCGGCCCGCTCCAAAAATAGACACATACAGACTGACAACCAAGAAGTCCACACGAAGAAATTTTCCAAAGAAAGCCAATCCTCTTTTAACCATTTAAGAAAAATGAAGTTTAATTAGTATAGAAATTCATTTACTAATTCAATGTGATTTAAGCAATTCAAGCTGTCAATAAGTTCACAAATAATCCAAGTATAACATGCTCTTGGGTCCTAAAATACCCGGACAATAGCATAATAGTAGCTACGCACGGACTCCCGTCACCTCGTGCGTACGTAGCCCCCACAAATAAGAGCACATAACCAATTAACTCACCTATGGGGACAATTCCCTTTTACAAGGTTAGAAAGGAGACTCACCTTGCTCCGAAGATCCATAACCGGCATTCCACGTTCTTCCGAAGACTCGAACCGATGAACAAAGCTCCAAAGCTAATGGTTAATACCAATCCATTAATATATACTCAATTATTCATTACAATCCAATTTATAACAATTCCTAATCCCGATTGAAAAGTTGACGAAAACGCCGTCGGGCCCACGTGCCCGGATTTCCAAAATTTTCGAAGAATAAGTTTACCCATAGCCTCACGAAATCAAATATATAATTTTCTATTAATTTCATACCCAAAATCGTGGTCAAAATCCAAGATTATCAATTTTCTAGGTTTTCCTCAAACCTCCAAATTTCTACCCATTTACATGCTAAAATCCACACAAAATCGATATATTTAACTCAATATAGGTGGGTTAGCTTACCTTATCGTTGATGATGAAAATCCCCTCTTGAAGCTCTCCAAAATCGCCCTTAACAAATGAAAAATGGAAGAAAAATGGCCATCTCCTGATTTTTAAAAGAACTCACTACCTCAGCGATTTCCCCATCTGAGATCAGGGGACTGCATCTGCGAGAAGTTGACCGCATCTGCGAAATGGGGAGAGAAGGCTGGGACCGGTTTTGCAGTCTGGAGGACGCATTTGCGGAGCCGCTACTGCGGTTCCTGGCTTGGCTTGCTTGGGCCGCTTCTGCGATGCAAGGATCGCTTCTGCGGTCTCGCACCTGCGGTCCACCAACCGCAGGTGCGGTTATAACAGAAGCAGCAACCTTCAGCTCTTCTCAAAAATCCCATTTTCGATCCGTTAACCACCCATAATCCATCCGAGGCCCCCGAGACCCCAACCAATCATACCAACCAGTCTCAAAACACATTACGGACTTGCTCGAGGCCTCAAATCACATCAAGCGACGCTAATACCACGAATCAACCTCCAATCCAAGCTTTATGACCTTTAGAATTTCAAACTTCTACTTTCGATGTTTAAACCTATCAAATCACGTCTGGTTGACCCCAAATTTTGCACACAAGTCATATTTGACATTACGGACCTACTCCAACCTCTGAAATCGGATTCCGATCCCGATATTAAAAAGTCCACTTCCGGTCAAACTTCTCAAAGACCTTCAATTTTCTATATTTAGCCAAATGACTTCAAAATGACCTACGGACCTCTGAATTCACTTCCGATCGCGCTCCCAAATCCAGAATCACCATACGGAGCTATTCCCAGAATCGGAATCCCAAACGGACATCGATAACACTGAAATGTGCTTCAACCTGAACTTATAAAATTTCTTCCAAAATTCTAACTTCCACAATAGGCGCCAATACGCTCTCGGATTATCCAAAACCCGACCCGGACATATTCCCAAGACCGAAATCATCATACGAACCTGCTGGAACCTTCGAATCCTGATTCCGAGGTCGTTTACTCAAAAATCTGATCTTAGCTAATTCTTTCAATTTAAGGCTTCTGAAATGAGAATTATCTTTCCAAATCAACTCCGAACTTTCCCAAATTCAATTCCGATGATGTGCACAAGTCATCATACCTGAGGTGAAGCTGTTCATGGCCTCAAACTACTGAACGTCGTGCTAGACCTCAAAACAACCGGTCGGGTTACTACATTCTCTCCCACTTAACATACGTTTGTCCTCGAACGTGCTAAGAACTGCACTAGAGTTTCCCCAAAATCATTGTTAAACACCTTGTGCACCTACCCGTGCCACCACAACTCAGTTGAGCACATTGGCTAGAGAAAATCTAAAGATATTCTCTTTTATTCAAGCAAATAAGCCTTAGAGCCCAATTCCAACATCCGGAGTTCTATGCTAGACCTGTTTCCAATATATGCTTACCGTATCAATAGCTACACGCATCACCAAAACACGACTGCATACATTTGCCGAATTCACCCTTTGCACCATTTTACTCACAGGACCACAATAACATTCTCTGGGCATAATAGTCAAAATTCCATGAATCTGATGCTCACAACGCACCTCATGATATACATAGCTCTTACTCTAACTCTTATAATACCGCCACAACGGATGAGATGTGTAGAAATTCATGACTACAGCCGAATCATCAATTCATTGGGTCTATGCTCCTGACAAGATCCCGCACCTCATTCTGAACCGAATAATGGTTTTAACTTCTTAATGCACTTCACATAATCAGATTGCACTGATTCTAAATCCAATGATCCTACCTCACCCAGTACGAACTGCTCCGGTAGTAAGCCACCTAGGACCTGATCAAAAGCCTCATATGATGCCACAATGTGACAATAGGCTACCAATTAGAATGCGATAAAAAGGAAAATGAGCTCTGAAAAGGAATTTCAATTACCCCGCTCGCGAATCATACATGCGACGCGGGCGCACAACTAATATGAGCTTTCCTCATAAAATAGGAATAGAACACATAAAAATAGATATGGGGAACTGTATTGAACATCACACTGTTGCGGCGCGCAACCCGATCCAAACAACATAACCATGGCGGTGTGCCACCCAATCCACACAACATAACCATGGAGGCGTGCCACCCGATCCCCACAACATAACCATGGCGGCGTGCCACCAGATCCACACAACATAACCATGGCGGCGTGCCACCCGATCCACACATAAAACTCACGCAAGGAGATATACGTCGAGCTAATTTGCCCATTACAGCAAGATACCGAATATCTGTCACAAGCACGCTAGGTGCATAATACCATTTCCCTGGGGATACATACAACGAAACTCAAGCACAATCGAGGTGCGATATACAATCTGAATCTCAAGAGCCATCCTTCTCATATAACATCACCTCTACGTGGAACCTCAATACATAAGAAATTCACCAAGCCGTCTCAAAACTCATACGGCGCAATACATCACTACATGAAACTGCTGACAATGAAGTAACACCCCAACCGCTCTTCCATAAGGAGCGCATTGCTGAAATGAACACATCTGGCCTGCTATAAAGCCCATATTCACATTAAATCTCTCCTCAGACCTCCAGCTGATTCCGATCACACTGAACTAGGCTAATCACCTTTCAAGGGTCCATAATCACCCCTTTTTATCATAAAACATAAGAACAACCATCATAATCGGAGCAAACCTCCACAGTCCATAACCCAATAAACCGAGTGCCCTCCAGGCATAAATTCTCAAATTAATGATATTTCCACAATCCTCATACTTGGTTTAAATCTTTAATCAATCAAATTAATACATGTCACACTTATACAATCTTCCTGGGGGACACGCTCCCACAACCTTCCGAAACAAATAACAGGTCCGTACATCCAAACCACCGGCCGCACTAACGCTGAAAAGCGATCAAGAATCCTTAACCAGGATGCAAAGCTTTTTTTTCACAAAACACCGATCTCAGGTGACACTGACGATAATACCAACTTGCTTTAAACATCGAAACTCCTTTCCTGTTCATCCGAGCTCGTGACATCCTTGTCAGCACCGAACTGCAACCTTGATCCTCACTTCAAATTCCATACCACTCACTGCACCCAACGTGCCAACATACAATAGAAAACGATTTTTTTATCATAACTCCGGAACTACTAATAGGTTAACACTTCATCACATAAAAGCTTTTCAATGAACTCACTATAGGAGAACCATAACAACACACAGGTAAATTCCCATAACTGTGAAATATACAAATTTCTAAGTAGTGGACTAAGCCACCATAGCACTTCCAGGATCCATCTACACATAGCAGGCTACAACAGTAGAATACTTCTGAATCACGTCGATTACTGTGGCCGACAGGCCTCATACGTACCTCCACAAATCACTTGCATAACTTGATCAAGCTGAAGGAACTGATCACTACCACCAACATGCCAATTCAGCCAAGGCTAGACAATCCGTCCTCGTCCAATTTATCCTTGATTGCCATAGAAACCATAATAACTCCATTCAACACCTGCCACACTCTATCCGCACTCATCCCGAGTGACTTTGAATCACGAGACCATGCTGTCTCAATTCCCACAAATCATTTCATATTTCCCAAATGCTACACTACAAATCAAGACATCATAGAACGTCCTGGGCTTCTCCTTTTAAGCTGTTACAAAAGCTTGATTCTTAACCGTACCTACATGCTCGAAGTTATTAGGCACCACACTCTAACCTATGAATGCACTAGGACCGTTGCTAAGAGCCTCCCGCTCTAACTTGGCCCGAATATAATCAACTCCATGAATCTTCTAGCACATGAATACCCTCTCGATGAAATACCTGGCAGAATCACTTCCCTTGGAACCCGCATCTATACAAAGCACAAATCCTGAATCCTTTCCAAATCTGAACATGAGCCAACAAGGCCAACTATAGAATGCCTTTAACAATCTCTTTGCTCAAATTACCACTTATGTTCTTTTCCCAAAGCTGAAATAACCCATCAATATGCTAATAACCAGAAACCTCGCAAGTAGTTAACTATGCAACCCAATAATAGGCGGTGGGACTCTCCCACTTAGCTTGAGGCTACTATTACACAACTCTAGAATTCACCAGGATTCATTATCTCTTATTGACATAACCTTGCGCAACCAACCACCAAAATTCTTGGAATCCTTCTGTAAAATCTCTTTTCATACTCTGAATCATCAACCACATTCTCACGACCGATCTTTTTGCTGTATAACCAATAGAATTCTTCGCAGAAGCTTTGCCAACCATGCGACCGCTAACCTGCTCACAGGGACTAACCCACCTATGGAAATCATTTCCCGACATCTTCTAATGTTGCTGCACGAGATACAATCACTATGACATTAATAACCCATCCTGAGTCCAAGCTCACTCTCTAGCTGCACCAGTCCATTTACCCCTCGTGGACATCAATTAAATGTGCGGCAATATCCTTCCAATTCAAAGTTATGTTGCATCCTTCTTCAATTTTAAGCAGCTCCTTTCCGCTATATCAAATCTCCTGCCGCATAATAGCCCATACTTCAAATTAGATCCGTAGACCCCAATCACTAATCTCTGAAATTCTCAAATCATTCCAAACTCTCCTTAAGGTGCGTAGTCATCCTACCATAATGACCATATGCAACTCCGCCACTCTCCCACTTTGGCGGACCTCATCCCTTTAATCGACTACTTGCCCTTTGCTTCTTATACTTGGACTTCTAGAAATCTTAGCCACCGCCTGACACTTCCCAAATGTCTTTCCTCCTTATTTGCTGCTCAATTGTTGCCTTAGATGAAATCTAACTTCGTAGCACTGGAACCCACAAATCGCTACTAACTTTAAACCTTTCCGAAGATCATCTTTCTCGAGCCGTCATCATTAGAAACACCGGTTCCATCCTGAACCGCCGCACCCCGCGATCTTTAACCCTCGCTTCTTCAATACTGACCCGCAATATCCTGATCTAAGGGCAATTGTAGAAGATCATAACACCGACGAATTTAGTACATTCAATAAGGATAACGAAACCTCATTGTAAAAGGAAACTCCACCATGCTCGCAAATGTCGAGTCTTGTTACCATATCAACCCAAACCTGAATATTCTCAGCCCGATTGTCTTCCCCTTTCCGGGGATAAAATATCGAATCTCTAAATTATGCACTGAGTCAACCTCCCTTCAAGTCATTCACTGCCTCTACACGTAGGCAAACATCCTACCATCATATCAATACCGCGGAATAATCGTTCATAAACATCATGTCAATCTGTGCCTAGCCTTAAGGATCTCAAAAGTACCGCTACTAAGCTGAAACAATAGAATAGCCTTCCACAAAACGACGATAATAGCTCACACAACCCCGCCGGAAGAAACACCCGCACCACATTCATAGTACCATTACAATTCTTCAATTCTCGATTTATAACAAGCGGTTCGCGTCGCGTAAGATTGAGTAGGAAGGAAACAAGGGCCTAAGCCTCAAGGAATAAAATCGCACGCCGAGGAATCAAGAAGGGAAGTACTCCTAACAGCCCTATAGCCTCCTGAGGATAAGTACAGACGTCTCTGTACCGATCCGCGAGACTCTACTAGACTTGCTCATGACTCATGAGACCTAAGGGAACCTAGTGCTCTGATACCATGTTGTCACGACCCAAAATCCACTAAGGGTCGTGATGGCGCCGGACACCACTGCCAGGCAAGCCACCGCGGAAGTATTAATAAATTCTTATTTTATTTAATTATTTTGAAATAATTTCCTTTAAACAAATAAATAGCCAATAACAATCTCCACTGAATAAATGAGGATGTCTTTACAAAATTTAACTACTGAAATAAAATCTCGTGATCATCCCAGAACCCGGTGTCACAAGTGCATGAACAATTACTAAGGAATCGAATAAGGCACAATAAACGTCCGGAATACAAATTGGACAGAAAGTAAATACAAAACACTAAAAGAGACTGTACTGGCTGTGGGTCACCTCGAGAAATGCAGCTCACCTAAGTCTCAGTATCAACCATGCTGCTACGTCCACTAGGCCACTAGAGATGCATGTGCCTGTGCAAAAAAATGCACAGAAGTTTAGTATGAGTACAAAAACAACGTGTGCCCAATGGGTATCCCGTCTAATCTCGAAGAAGTAGAGACGAGAAGTCAACATCGATACTTACTAGTGGTCCAATAATGTTATCTCAATAAAAATGTGAGGAAATCATGGATTTATATAGCAATTATAACTCACAAAGCCGGAAAACAGGTGAACACCTTTAGCAAATAATAAAGGATTTCCAAGATTTACTTCTCATTATCTTTATCAATTTATATCGGGCCATGAAAGGCAATATCAACATTTAAAACTTTCAGGCAAGCAATATAAGCATGTGCATATCATGCCGAGGTCGACGGCCCGCTCCAACAGAAAATAAACTGTGTACTACCGAGAGTCGAACGACGCGAACCATAGATGCATCTATTTAATCTGCCGAGGCGTTCGGCCCGCTCCAAAAATAAACACATACAGACTGACAACCAAGAAGTCCACACAGAGAAATTTTCCAAAGAAAGCCAATCCTCTTTTAACCATTTAAGAAAAATAAAGATTAATCAGTTTAGAAATTCATTTACTAATTCAATGTGATTTAAGAAATTCAAGCTGTCAATACGTTCACAAATAATCCAAGTATAACATGATCTTGGGTCTTAAACTACCCGGACAATAGCATAATAGTAGCTACGCACGGACTCTCGTCACCTCGTGCGTACGTAGCCCCCACAAATAGGAGCACATAACCAATTAACTCACCTATGGGGAGAATTTCATCTTACAAGGTTAGAAAGGAGACTCACCTTGATCCGAAGATCCATAACCGGCATTCCATATTCTTCTGAAAACTCGAACCGATGAACAAAGCTCCAAAGCTAATGGTTAATACCAATCCATTAATATATGCTCAATTATTCATTACAATCCAATTTATAACAATTCCTAATCCCGATTGAAAAGTTGATGAAAACGCCCTCAGGCCCACGTGACCGAATTTCCAAAACTTTTGAAGAATAAGTTTACCCATAGCCTCACGAACTCAAATATATAATTTTTTCTTAATTCCATACCCAAAATCGTGGTCAAAATCCAAGATTATCAATTTTCTAGGTTTTCCTCAAACCTCCAAATTTCTACCCATTTACATGCTAAAATCCACACAAATTAACTTAATATAGGTGGGTTAGCTTACCTTATCGTTGATGATGAAAATCCCCTCTTGAATCTCTCTAAAATCGCCCTTACCAAATGAAAAATGGAAGAAAAATGACCATATCTCGATTTTTAAAAGAACTCACTGCCTCAGCGATTTCCGCATCTGCGGTCGGGGACCGCATCTGCGGTCCTACATCTGCGAGAAGATAACCGCATCTATGAAATGGGGAGAGAAGGCTGGGACCGCTTCTGCCGTCTTGAGGCCACATTTGCGGAGCCGCATTTGCGGAGCCGCATCTGCGGCTTGGGAGCCACTTCTGCGGTTCCTGGCCTGGCTTGATTGGGCTGTTTCTGCGATACAAGGACCGCTTCTGCGGTCTCGCACTTGAAGTCTACCAACCGCAGATGCGGTTATGACAGAAGCAACAACCTTGAGCTCTTCTCAAAAATCCCATTTTCGATCCGTTAACCACCCGGAATCCACCCGAGGCCCCCGAGACCCCAACCAATCATACAAACCAGTCCCAAAACACATTGAGGACTTGCTCGAGGCCTCAAATCACATCAAACGACGCTAAAACCACAAATCGACCTCCAATCCAAGCTTTATGAACTTTAGAATTTCAAACTTCTACTTTCGATGTTTAAACCTATCAAATCACGTCTGATTGACCCCAAATTTTGCACACAAGTCATATTTGACATTATGGACCTACTCCAACCTCTGGAATCGGATTCAGACCCCGATATCAAAAAGTCCATTTTCGGTCAAATTTCTCAAAAATCTTCAATCTTCTATGTTTAGCCACATGACTTCAAAATGACTTACGGACCTCCGAATTCACTTCCGATCGCGCTCCCAACTCCAGAATCACCATATGGAGCTATTCCCAGACACGGACATCGATAACACTGAAATGTACTTCAACCTGAACTTATAAAATTTCTTCCAAAATGCTAACTTCCACAATAGGCGCCAAAACGCTCCTGGTTATCCAAAACCCGACCCGGACATACGTCCAAGTCCGAAATCATCATACGAACCTGTTGGAACTTTCGAATCCTTATTCCGAGGTCGTTTACTCAATAATTTGATCTTAGCTAATTCTTTCAATTTAAGGCTTCTAAAATGAGAATTTTCTTTCCAAATCAACTCTGAACTTCCCGAAGTTCAATTCCGACGATGTGCACAAGTCATCATACCTGAGGTCAAGTTGTTCATGGCCTCAAACCGCTGAACGTCATGCTAGAGCTCAAAACGACCGGTCAGGTCGTTACATCCAAAAGATGTTTGTACTAGGTGGAATTCTATTTATGAAATGCTTAAAGTTGCTTATGATTATCGGGTGCCTATCCAAAAGGTATTTAATATGCATAATGGTATCCCCGCTGATCAAATTATTGATTTTGATTGGGATGAGATCAAAAAGCTTACTAAATTTTTAGAAAAAAAATATTATGCTACAAAACAATTTTATGGTATAGATTATCCTACTGTTACACAAATATTATGGTATATTTGTTGAATTTTTGTTGTATTTGGTAAGTATAAAATAAATCCAACTTATGCATCGACCATTAATGAAATAATTTCAAAATTTAAAAAGTATTTTTTCGTTATTCCAAAAGTTTATTTAATTTCTACTCTACTTAACCCATCTTTAAAACTCAGAGGTGCAAAGGGACTTTTATGAGAATTTAGCAATTCAAAAAAATGAACAACTATCTCTCGAAGACTGCCAAGATAGCATATATTCTTATGCTAGATCAATGTTTGATAAATATAAATCTATGGATACAACAAGTTGTGAAACTACTCCTTTTATCTCTAGTCTAGAGCAGAAGTTTTATGGAAGATATGGATGATATAACAGGTTTTGATTCCTCTATTGATGATGAACTTAATTCTTATCTTAATCAAGGATTGAAAAGTATTAAAGACGAAGAAGGCAAGGAACAACTTTTGTCATGGTAGAGGGAGCGTGGAAAAGCTTTTCCAACACTTTCAATAATGGCTCGAGATATCCTACCTATTCAAGCATCATCAGTAGCATCGGAGAGTGCTTTTAGCGCGGTAAGATTTCAAATTGGAGATCATAGACATGCATTAGTGGAGGATAGTCTAGAGATTTTCGTATTATTCAGAGATTGGATTAATTCAGAAAGAAGAAATCTTAGTTTTGAAAAATTAACCACTAGGGAAGAAGAAGAATACAATGAGATACTTACCACTGGGAGCAATGACAACATGGAGCTCATGGAACATCAATCAACATTGCCAATTCCATTAAAATGTGCGAGAGATATTATTGATAAGTTACAAAGAAGCTATATAGGAGCTTACAAATATTAGTATGATAATTTGTAATAGGCTACTAAGAGGCCTAGTTCAAACATAACCCTTCCTAGAAGGTGGCTGCGTAGATAGGTGCTCTTCAAAAGAATTATATTTGTATTTGAGATTTGAAAGTTCTATTAATAAAATAAAAGTCTCTATGGGTTGAATTTTTTTTATGAATTGTCTTAGTTTATTAATAGTTAATACTTTGAAATTATATTAAATAAATTATAACTCTATTATATATTTATAATTACTAGAATATTTCATTACAAGTCTTTTGTTTTAATATTTTTATAATTCTTTACTAAGTTTTCTAATTTTCGTTTTAACATAATAATATTTAAGTTTATTAAATAACTAAATAAGTAAAAAATCTAGCCGTTGCAAACTTTAAAAATATAGTAATTTTCAAAATATTAGACGTTTTAAAAAAAAAATATACTTAAGGCCCACGAACCTGTCCCGTCCTGTCCCCTTCCGTTCCGTCCCATCCCGTATTTTAGCGGGACGGGATGGGACGACCATTTCATCCTGTTTGTCCCGTCCCGCCACCGTCCCGCTTAAATATCGTCCCGTCCCGTTGGACAGCCTTAGGGAGCATTATCATACTTGTTCCTCGGATAGACTTCACAAGCTTTGACATAGTCTTGTACCTCTTCTCTCATGCTCTTCCAGTAAAAGAGCGAAGACACCATTCTGTAAGTATTTTATATGCCTGAGTGCCCTCCTACTGGTGTATTGTGCTAGAGTTTCAAGATGTCTTTTCTCAATTGATCATCAGGTCCCACCACCAACCTCTCATTCTTCCTTAGCTTCTCATGAATGAAAGTGTACCCTTTTGCCATAACCCTTTTCTCTTTTAGGGACTGAATTAGTGTCTGCAACTCATCATCTAACTTCCAACTTTTCATAATCAATTCCAACAGGTTAGTCTTCATGGTGGAAAGTGTCATTGCATTAGCCTTCACCAATAGTAGTCTAGATAGAGCATATGTTGCCTTGTTCTTCATTCCTTTCTTATACTCAATTTTAAAGTCATACTACATTAGTTTTGTAATCCATTTCATCAGAGTCCATATGTGTAATTTCTGCTCTAATAGAAACTTGAGAGTCTTTTGGTTTGTTTTAACAATTAATGGTCTGGTTGTTAAATACTAAGACCACTTACTCATAGCTAAGACTAAATCCAAGAGTTCTTTTTCATATACTGATAGAGACTGATGTTGCTTTAATAATCCCTTACTGAGAAATGCAATTGGTAGTCTCTTCTGCATTAAAACAGCTCCAATGCTCATATTATAAGCATCATTTTCAACTACAAACTTCAATGAGAAGTCTGGCAAAATCAAGAAAGGTGTTGTGGTGAGTGTTTCCTTCAAGTGGAAAGCTTTACTAGCCTTCTCATTCCAACAAAAATTATCCTTCTTCAACATATCAATTAAGGGTTTACTAATGGTTCCATACTCTCTGATAAATCTTCTATAATACTCTGCTAATCCTAGAAAATTCCTCAGTTTTGTTATAAATTGTGGTTCAGACCATGACCTTATTGTTTTCACTTTCTTAGGATCAGTGGACACACTCTCAACAAAAATATAATGTCCTAAATACTCTACTCTTTTAGCAGCAAATACACATTTACTCTTCTTAGCTAAGAGTTGATGTTGCACTAGCAGTTCAAATGCCAGCTCAAGATGATGTGGATTCTTTTAAAAATATTTATTGTAGATTAGGATATCATCAAAGAACACTAGGATGAATTTCCTAGGGTGTTCTTGGAAGGTGTGGTTCATTAATCCCTGAAAACTGGAGGGTGCATTGGTCAAGCCAAATGGCATGACTAAGTATTCATAGTGGCTTGAGAGTGTCTTAAAGGCAGTTTTTGGGATATCTGTTGGGGCCATTCTTATCTAATGGTATCCTGCCCTTAAATCTGTCTTTGAATAGATTTGAGATCCCTTTAGTTCATCCAATAGTTCTTTAATAACAGGAATTGGGAACTTGTCCGTAATAGTTGCCTTGTTCAAGGCTTTATAATCTACACATAATCTCCAAGATCCATCTTTTTTCCCTACTAGCACCACAAGTGATGCATAGGGACTTGAGTTGTACTGGATGGTTCCCTGATTCGTCATTTCTCTCACCATGGATTTAATAACATCTTTTTGAAGTGGTGAGTATCTGTAAGGCCTGGAATTAACTAGAGAAACACCCTCTATTAATGGAATATGGTGGTCAAATACCCTTCTAGATGGGGGTAATCGAGTTGGACCACCAAATACATCAACATATTTATCAAGGACTTCTTGGATCTCTATAGGTTCTTCCCCAAGCTGAGCTTCCCCAAGGACTTTTGTCATATCTGCCTCCTTTTCTACTATCCTTATTTTGATCATAAAAAGTTGTGAACCCCCAATTGGAATTTTCTCCAAAGATTTTGCATTCATAGTTTTAAAGGTAGGTTGTATTCCAACAAAGTAAGCAGCTTTCCCTTGTACTCAAATTCAATCATAAGCTTTCTAAAATTGAATTTGATGTCCTCCAAGGGGTAGAGCCATTGTACTCCCAGTACTACATCACTCTTGTCAATGGGAAACACTAAGAAGTCAACCTGGAACACTCCACCTTTCATCAACCATTGAAACCCTTTACATACTCTATCTATTGGTACCTCCCTATCATCTGCTACTTGCACTAACTAGGGCTTGATCTTACTGATTTTGCAACCTAACCTTCTAGCAGCATCTTCATCTATGAAGTTTTGAGTGGAACCACAATCAATGAAGATCTTTAGTGGTTTCTTCTTTGTGAATCCCTTAATTCTTAAAGTATGGTAACCCATAGTTCCATTCAAGGCCTGTAGGGAAATAACACAATTTTCTAGAGGTTCTATTATTTCCTGATGTTCTTATCCCAACTCTACTTCCATCTTAATTTCTTCTTCCTCCTCTATGTCTCTAATTCCATTGAGAATAGTTGCCTTTTAACTTGGCACTTGTGGCCAACTATATATTTCTCATCACAAAAGAAACAAATCCCTTTAGACCTCTTTTCCTCCATTTCTACTAGGCTTAGCCTTTTTCTTCTGTTGACTTCAAACTTAGCAGTGATAGGTTTCTTAAAGGTGCTGGTATGATTCTTCTGCTAATTACCAGTGTTACCTGAGGAGGAACCCTAATGGCTTTGCTTTGAGTAGAAAAACTTGCCTCATCATCCCAACCTTCACTGCATGACTAAGCTCTGGCTTGAGGTTGTTCAGGAAGATGTTGATAGTAAGCTCCACTGAGATATCCAGCCTAATCATCATCCCAACAAATGCCTTCCGGTAACCCTTCACTGATCCTGTATGCTTGATGTTCATAATCTCTATCATAGGATCAGAGTATTCATCTCCAAATATATCACATAATGCCCATATGTACTCTTCCCAAGTGGAAAGTCCCATCTATCCTCTACTCTTCATGTAGCCCAAATGCCATTATAAGGCATCTCCTTCAAAATGTAGGTAAACCAGTTTTATCCTTTGTTGTATAGTAATACCCTCTTCAGCAAAAAACTGATCCACCTTGTACAACTAGGTTCACAGTTGTTGATGTTATTTTAGTGATTTGAATGCACGAGCAAGTCCGTATGATGTTTTTAGGTTTGTGTGCATGTTTGGTTTGGAGCCCCGAGGGCTCGGGTGGATTTTGGATAGGCCACGGGGTGGATTTTGGATTTGGAAAGTTGCAAACTTCAGTTGTTGTATTGCAGACCTGCAGGCTTCGCATTTGCGAAGCTCAGTTTAGGGTTTAAAACCCTAATGCTGGCTAAATGGAAAAAGTTCAGTTTAGGGTTTAAAACCCTAATGTTGATTGCATGGAAAAGCTCAGTTTAGGGTTTAAAACCCTAATGCTGGCTGAATGGAAAAAAGTTCAGTTCAGGGTTTAAAACCCTAATGCTGACTAAAGGGAAAAATTCAGTTTAGGGTTTAAAACCCTAATGCTGACTGCATGGAAAAGCTCAGTTTAGGGTTTAAAACCCTAATGCTGGCTGAATGGAAAAAGTTCAGTTCAGGGTTTAAAACCCTAATGCTGACTAAAGGGAAAATTCAGTTTAGGGTTTAAAACCCTAATGCTGACTGCATGGAAAAGCTCAGTTTAGGGTTTAAAACCCTAATGCTGGCTGAATGGAAAAAGTTCAGTTCAGGGTTTAAAACCCTAATGCTGATTGCATGGAAAAGCTCAGTTTAGGGTTTAAAATCCTTATGCTGGCTGAATGGAAAAAGTTCAGTTTAGGGTTTAAAACCCTAATGCTGATTGCATTGAAAAGCTCAGTTTAGGGTTTAAAACCCTAATGCTGGCTGGATGAAAAAAGTTCAGTTTAGGGTTTAAAACCCTAATGCTGACTAAAAGGAAAAATTCAGTTTAGGGTTTAAAACCCTAATGCTGACTGCATGGAAAAGCTCAGTTTAGGGTTTAAAACCCTAATGCTGGCTAAATGGAAAAAGTTCAGTTTAGGGTTTAAAACCCTAATGCTGACTAAAAGGAAAAATTCAGTTTAGGGTTTAAAACCCTAATGCTGATTGCATAGAAAAGCTCAGTTTAGGGTTTAAAACCCTAATGCTGGCTGAATGGAAAAAGTTCAGTTTAGGGTTTAAAACCCTAATGCTGATTGCATGGAAAAGCTCAGTTTAGGGTTTAAAACCCTAATGCTGGCTGAATGGAAAAAGTTCAGTTTAGGGTTTAAAACCCTAATGCTGATTGCATGGAAAAGCTCAGTTTAGGGTTTAAAACCCTAATGCTGGCTGAATGGAAAAAGTTCAGTTTAGGGTTTAAAACCCTAATGCTGACTAAAAGGAAAAATTCAGTTTAGGGTTTAAAACCCTAATGCTGACTGCATGGAAAAGCTCAGTTTAGGGTTTAAAACCCTAATGCTGGCTGAATGGAAAAAGTTCAGTTTAGGGTTTAAAACCCTAATGCTGACTAAAAGGAAAAATTCAGTTTAGGGTTTAAAACCCTAATGCTGATTGCATGGAAAAGCTCAGTTTAGGGTTTAAAACCCTAATGCTGGCTGAAAGGAAAAAAGTTCAGTTTAGCGTTTTAAAACCCTAATGCTGACTAAAGGAAAAATTCAGTTTAGGGTTTAAAACCCTAATGCTGATGGCTGGGGAAAAAATTCGAGAACAACAACTGACCTCTTTTTTTGAATTTCCTTGTTTTAGTAAAAGATAAAAGGGAGTTTCGTGGAACTTACCTTTCGAGTGAATTCCTTATTGCCAAAATATTTCTTGTACCCATGTACCTTCTTCTTTGGGCGACACCTGCTTTTTGCATGGTTGTCTTGGATTAAACCTGTTTCAACTTTTCAGATAAAGAACAATTGTTAGTTCGGAAATGACGGTCGGTTTGGTGACCTTGATCGTTCCTGTTGCTTTGTTGCGTCCTTATTTCTGTCGCGAAGTCCCGCTGTTGATTGGATTCAGATGGCGAAACTCTTTTGACTGCTTAGGCTTGGTATTTCCAGATTTTGTGATGATTTGCCTCGTAAGGCTTTTTCTTTTTTTTTTCTCTTTCTTTTGTGTCCCATCTTGCTTGGAGATTCTCAACGGGGATTTTATTGGGGATACTCTGTGGGGATTTGTACAAAAGGAAGCTCTGTAGGGGGGAATATTTACAAAGTGGATTCTTTGTGTGGATTTTTGTACAACGGGGCATGCTGGGGATTTGTTTCAAAGCGGGCTTTCTAGGATTTGTTGGGGTAAGCTTGTTGGGGAATTTTTACAAAGGGACTCGCTGGGGATGTGCTGGGGAAATTCCAACGGGGATTTTTTTTTTGATTTTGGGGAGACTCTGTGGGAGATTGTACAAGGAGAGACTCTGTGGGGATTCGTCTAAAGGCGGACTTGCTGGGGGAAATTTCTCTTTTTCCTCTTTATTTCGAACGCCATCAAACGTCATGATTCATCAAGTTTGGACAGACGTACCAACGAAATGGGGTGTTTTCCTTCATGAAACGGAACTCCGTGAAAACAAACCTGCCACCTGCCCTCTCCGGTGTATCCTGAACTTGGGGTTAAAACATAAAAGGGATTCGAAAAGAAACAAAGAAAGGAGAAAACAAATTTCAGGAAGGGAGTGTCCCTTTTGGGACGAGAAAGACTTATCTGAGGAAGATAACGCTGGCTTTAAATGACATGACATGCTCTTTGGACTGGACGCCTGACCTTCCATGAACTTGCGTTTCCCTGAACCAGAACGGATCTGTGATTCCAAACCGGTGGAACTTTGCCGAGACCTCCTTGGGGCGGAGTCATTCTTTTCGGCCAACAGCGCCCTTTGCGGGTTTTCGCCGGCTGACCTCTCTCATTTCTCTTCCTGTCATCGCTTGATAGCACTCTTTGTGAGTTTTTACTAAACAAGCTCTCTCATTTTGGTTTCTCTACTCCCGTCGCCTCGTGGTGCCCGAAGGTTTTCACCGACGAGACTCTCTCATTTTATCTCTCTCAATTCAGAGTGTGCCGGTCTCCATTTGTGACGCTTATTGGTTCCCCACCATCTTTGGTAATTGATTTGAAGGCTTGTGCTTGGTAAAGAGAGGTAGATAATACTAACTTCTCAACTGCTCGACGTGCCCCGGTTTCCATTTCAGGGCGAATGGGATTTTATTGTTGGTGTGACTGAACCTCATGGAGAGGCTGCCTACGTATCCTTTCAGAATCAAGTCAAACGTAGTTCAGGCCTCAATCAATGTTTTTTTTTTGTTTTTTTTAAGCGGCTCAAAGGTTTGTAGAGAGAATTGGACAGTGTTTGGGGAGTAGTGGGGAATAAAACCTTCATCATTTCAAATGTGTCAAGACTACTGGAGTATAATTCAGACGTAGTATCTCTTGACTGCATCCGCATTTACTGCTGTGTCGGGGTCATTTCCTTCGATATCACCTAAATACAATGCTCCTCTCGGCAATATCTTCCTTATGATGTATGGGCCTTTCCAATTTGGAGCAAACTTCCCTTTTGCTTCCTCATGATGCGGCAGAATACGCCTCAGTACCAGCTGACCTACTTCGAAATTCCTGGGTCGGACTTTCTTGTTGTAAGCACGGGCCATCCTTCGTTGGTATAACTGTCCGTGACAAACTACGGCCATTCGCTTTTCATCAATCAAAGTCAATTGCTCTAACCGAGTCTTGACCCACTCGCTGTCTTCGATTTCTGCTTCGACAATGATTCGAAGCGAAGGAATTTCTACCTCTGCCGGTATTACAGCCTCGGTCCCATAAACCAAAAGATAAGGAGTCGCTCCTACTGATGTGCGTACCGTAGTGCGATACCCCAACAATGCAAATGGTAACTGCTCATGCCACTGTCGGGAACTTTGGATCGTTTTCCTCAAAATCTTCTTGATGTTTTTGTTCGCCGCTTCCACAGCACCATTGGCTTTCGGCCGATAAGGAGTAGAATTCCTATGCGTTATCTTGAATTGCTCGCATACATCTCCCATCAAGTGACTGTTCAAGTTTGCTGCATTATCTGTAATGATAGTCGCAGGAATACCGAAACGACAGATAAGATTTGAGTGTACAAAATCCACTACAGCTTTTTTAGTGACCGACTTGAGAGTGACAGCTTCTACCCATTTTGTGAAGTAATCGATGGCAACCAGTATAAACCTGTGTCCATTCGAAGCCTTTGGTTCGATTGGTCCAATGAAATCCATGCCCCAGGCGACAAATGGCCAAGGTGCAGACATGGGATGCAGCTCGGTGGGAGGTGCATGAATCAAATCACCATGTACCTGACACTGATGACACTTCCGAACGAAACTAAAGCAGTCCTTTTCCATGGTCATCCAGTAATAACCTGCTCGAAGGATTTTCTTTGCTAAGACATACCCGTTCATGTGAGGTCCGCACACACCTGCGTGTACTTCGTGCATGATCTTTCTTGCCTCCTCGATATCGACACATCTTAGAAGATTGAGGTCCGGGGTCCTCTTATACAACAATTCACCGCTTAGAAAGAAACCACTTGCATGTCGCCTAATGGTCCTCTTTTGATCTCCAGTAGCGTGCTCGGGGTATTCTTGTGTCTTTAGGAACCTCTTGATGTCATGGTACCAAGGCTGCGTATTTGATCCCGCCTCGATTACATTGCAGTAACCGTGTCTTTCCTTGATTTGGATTTCCAAAGGATCGACGTGGGCGTTGCCCGGGTAGGGTAGCATTGAAGCCAAAGTAGCAAGTGCATCTGCCAGTTCATTGTGACACCTCGGGATATACCTGAACTCTATTGATGTAAAGCGCTTGTTGAGGTCCTCCACATGCTTTCGGTATGGGATAAGTTTGACATCCCGAGTTTCCCATTCGCCTTGAGCTTGCCGGATAATCAGGTCAGAATCTCCCATAATCAGTAAGTCTTCGACATCCTGATCGATTGCCATGTGCATGCCCATGATGCAGGCTTCATACTCAGCCGTATTATTTGTGCAGAAGAAACGCAGTCTAGCTGTGGCGGGATAATGCTGACCAGAAGGCGAGATCAAAATTGCCCCAATCCCTACACCCTTGGCGTTCACGGCTCCATCAAAGAACATCTTCCAAACATGAGCTTCCTCCGAGACCACTTCTACGGTGTTTACTTCTTCATCTGGAAAGTAGGTATCCAATGGCTGGTATTCCTCATCGACCGGATTTTCGGCCAAATGATCTGCTAACGCCTGGGCTTTCATTGCCGTGCGAGTGACATAGACTATGTCGAATTCCGTAAGCAAGATTTGCCATTTAGCCAGTCTCCCAGTAGGCATTGGTTTCTGAAATATATACTTCAAAGGATCCAACCTGCTTATGAGGAGCGTAGTGTGGGCTTGGAGATAATGTCTCAACTTTTGAGCAACCCATGTGAGAGCGCGGCATGTCCTTTCCAGCAGAGTGTATTTGGCCTCGTAGCCGGTGAATTTCTTGCTCAAGTAGTAGATTGCTTGCTCTTTCTTTCCGGTTACGTCGTGTTGCCCGAGGACACAACCGAAAGAGTTCTCCAAGACTGTCAGATACAAGAAAAGTGGCATTCCCGATTCTGGAGGGACCAAGACCGGGGGATTCGAAAGGTATTCTTTGACTTTATCAAAAGCTTCTTGACATTCAGTGGTCCATTTAATCGCTGCATCTTTCCTTAACAACTTGAATATGGGCTCACACGTGCTTGTCAGCTGCACAATAAACCGACTGATGTAATTCAACCTGCCCAACAGACTCATCACGTCTTTCTTTGTTCTCGGGGGAGGTAGATCTCTGATGGATTTTATCTTAGTTGGATCTAGCTCGATTCCTCTCCTGCTTACGATGAAGCCCAAAAGTTTGCCTGACGGAACTCCGAAAGCGCATTTGGCTGGGTTCAGCTTCAAGTCATACTTCCTTAATCTCTCAAAGAATTTCCTCAAGTCTTGGATGTGATTATCCTGTGTCCTGGACTTGACTATCACGTCGTCCACGTACACCTCTATTTCCTGATGCATCATGTCATGGAAAATGGCAGTCATGGCCCTCATGTAAGTAGCCCCAGCATTCTTCAAACCAAATGGCATGACCCGGTAACAGTAGGTGCCCCAAGGCGTGGTGAAGGCAGTTTTCTCGGCGTCCTCTTCATCCATCAATACCTGATGATACCCAGCGTAACAATCTACGAAAGACTGTATCTCGTGTTTGGCGCAATTATCAACGAGGATGTGGATGTTGGGCAGCGGGAAATTATCTTTAGGACTTGCTCTGTTCAGATCTCGGTAATCTACACATACCCGAGTTTTCCCGTCCTTTTTTGGTACTGGAACCACATTCGCCAACCATGTTGTATATTGGACTACCCGAATCACTCCCGTTTTCAGTTGTTTGGTGATCTCCTCTTTAATCTTGTCACTGACCTCAGTTTTGAATTTTCGTTGCTTTTGTTGAACTGGAGGACAATCAAGATGAATCGGCAATTTATGAACCACTAGATCAACACCTAGTCCCGGCATGTCATCATATGACCAAGCAAACACGTCTTTAAATTCAAAAAGAAGTTGAATTATCGCCTCTCGCGTTTTCTTGTCCGTGTGAATGCTTATCTTGGTCTCCCGGATTTCTTCCGGGGTTCCTAAATTTACCGGTTCAGTGTCATTCAGATTCGGCTTAGGTTTATTCTCGAAATATTCCAACTCTCGGTTTATCTCCCTAAAAGCTTCTTCCGCATCATATTCTGATTCTGGGTTCATTAATTCGCAGTTAAATAGCTCATTGTGACCTGGGCGGGAAGTCCGCGAGCATGTCATATTTAAAGCCGCATTATTATAACTGAAAAGAAAGGTAAAAGGAAAAATAACAAAAATCAGAACAAAAGAAAGAATGGGAAAGCAATGATGATTTTTTTTTATTTTTTCTTTGGAAAGTTGGAAGACAACAATGTTTACAACTTAGGAATTCAAAACAACAATTGAAAGGAAGAAAACGCTCAAGCTATGTCCTGGAGATAACTTGTGACACAGGAAAGGTGGCAGGACAGGTCTACCTGGACTTCCGTCTAGTCGGGAATGGCGTGGCCTCCCAGTTTTGAAGTTGGGCGTTTGGCCCCATGTACAGCATTGCGGCAGTGCTTGTGCCTTCACCTGGTTGAACCATGTGGACCTCGTAGAGCATTTCCCTCATCGCCCCACATATCTCCTCGATTTCCTCAGCTGTGAAGACCTCATCATCTTCTTCTTCAACGTACCTTGGCCTGATGAAAGTTGCATATAAATCCGGCAGTGGTTGAGGTAACTTCCAAACCTCATTTTTCCTTTTCTTTGCCCACTCTTCGTCTGCTGAAGTAGGTTTGAAACCTAGTCCAAAAGGTTTCTTGGTGACTGGCAAAGTAATGGGTTCTGTTATTCCCTGAAGGGTTCATCCAAGCCCCTTCCCTGGCCTAAATCCATGCCGGATCATCTCTTTGGCCACCATAACCGAGGCGTTAGACAAGAAAGGCTGGGGGCAGGGTATTCCCTCTTCGTGCTGCTCTGCCAGTACAATCTCAAAAGCTTGATAGACCGTATGTTCGCTCCCTTCTCTCGGTTCCAGATATGGGGTGGATGGGTCCCGATAAATAGCATGCTCATCTTCCCCATGGACCACGATCTCTCTGTCTTCGTACTCGAACTTCACCATCTGGTGAAGAGTGGAAGGCACGGCTCCTGCCGCATGGATCCAAGGTCTGCCAAGGAGAAAATTGTAGGATGTATCCATGTCGAGTACCTGGAAGGTTACTTGAAATTCGACTGGTCCTATGACCAACAACAGGTCTATTTCTCCCATGGTATCTCTCTTGATGCCGTCGAAAGCTCTTACGCAGACATTGTTGGGTCGGATTCTTTCGGTCCCAATTTCCATTCTTTGCAGCATGGATAGCGGGCAAATGTCAACACCCGAACCCCCATCCAACATTACCCGCTTGACATAATAGTCTTCGCATTTAACTGTTAGATGCAAAGCCTTGTTGTGTGCCGCTCCTTCCGGGTGTAGATCGTTCTTGCTGAAAGAGATTTGGTTGACGGCGAAGAATCTTTCTGTCATCCGCTCTAATTGCTCTACCGAGGTTTCAACTGGCACATATGCTTCATTCAGGGTCTTTAGTAAGATCTTTCGATGCTCGGTCGACCTCATTAACAATGACAGCATGGACACTTGCTCGGGGTACTTGCGCAGTTGATCTATCACTTCGTAATCTGGCATTTTCATTTGTTGGAAGAACACTTCCGCTTCTTCAACACTCACGGGCTTCTTTGGCGGGAAGCGCCTTTGTGTGGCGTTGTTCAGTTCTTGGGTATTTGAATACCTTCCAATGAAAGTATTTTCTGGAAGTTCTCCCATGACCTCTTTACCTTTGTACATTACCAAAGTCTTTTGATAATTCCACGGCACTGTGGACGGGTTGGTCATTGGCTTTTGTGGCACGCGTCCGATAACCACTGGCTCATTCAGCCGAGGTGGTTGAATCGTCCCCCGGACCACATAGGCCCCTTTTGGCACGTACATAGGTTTTGTCTTTTTGATCCCGAAGTTCTGCGTCTTCTCAGCTCGACCTCGTGGTATGTAAAGAACTCCCCTTTACCGGTACCACTTTCTTCCCCACCTTCTTTTCAGGCTCTTTCTTTATAGCTTTGGCCTCCTCCCCCTTTTCTGGTTTCTGGTCTGTCTCAGGCCTCTTCCCCGCGTCGACAATGGCAATTATGGCTTTCAGAGCGGGGTCGAACTCTTTGTCTTCACAAATCATTCCGATCAGCGGCCCATTATTGTGAGCAGGCAATGGATTGTTAGTCACATTTGGGATCTCTTCGTCCCTTAGCACTATTTTCCCTTGCTCTATCAAATTCTCGACCACTCTTTTCAACGACCAGCAGTCATTTGTATCATGTCCCTCGGCCCCTGAATGATAGGCGCATCTGACTCCAGCTTTGTAAGAAGGTGACGTCGGGTTTTGCCTTGTTTGAGGGATTGGTTGCAAGAAACCCAACTGGACCAGCTTTGGGAACAAAGTTGAGTATGGTTCACCGATGGGCGTGAAAGTCCGCCTTCTGGGTGGCTCCTGAGGGCGGAAGTTATTCTGCGGGGGTTGTGGGTTATAGTGGTTACCCGCTTTGGACGGCCTGGGAAGTCGCCCTTATGGCTGCTTGACTCAGAATCCTGCCTGTCTTCAAGCCATTTTCTACCATCTCTCCAATCTTGATCGCTTCCGCGAATGGCTTACCCATGGCTGACATCATGTTTTGGAAATAGTCAGACTCTTGAGCCTGGAGAAAAGTAGTGACCATTTCCACTTCATCCATGGGAGGCTTCACTCTTGACGCCTGTTCACGCCACTTAATAGCATATTCTCTGAAGCTTTCTGAAGGTTTCTTCTTCAAATTCGACAACGAATTTCGGTCTGGCGCAATGTCGATGTTATACTGGAATTGTTTCACAAAATCTCTGGCGAGATCATCCCATATATGCCATCGGGACATTTCTTGGTCCATATACCATTCCGAAGCTATCCCTACTAGACTTTCCCCAAAATATGCCATCAGCAGTTCTTCTTTTCCGCCGGCTCCCCGCAATTGGTTGCAGTATTTCTTAAGATGTGCAATGGGGTCACCGTGCCCATCGTATTTCTCGAACTTTGGGGTCTTGAAACCCGTTGGCAGGTGCACGTGAGGGAACATGCACAGGTCGGCGTAAGAGACGCTCTTTTGTCCGCTCAATCCTTGCATATTCTTCAAACTTTGTTCAAGGCTTCTCATTCTCTTGGCAATCTCATTTTGTTCTGCAATTCTGGGGTTCTGATCCTGCCCGGGTGCAAGCTCGCACTGAGGCGGTAGAGGATTAGTGCTGGTAGCGAACCTAGTTGGTTCCATTGAGAACGATGGTGCTTGGAATGTAAAAGAGGATGAGTCAAAGCTTGGCTTGTACGTGGCCGGCTGTGCCGTGATCGGGCAAGGCGATGCAGTAAAGATGTTCATGCTTGCATCAGTGGATGACATTCGGGGATGAGGCTCAGAAGGCGATCCAGCAGAGAAGGCTGAGGTGGCTGGGTACCCGAATGGGGTAGCAGGATAATTTATGGGGACATTAGAAGTCCCACTCGACCTGGAGAATAATTCAGGGAATCCGAGGACGACACTTGGCGGTTCTTTCCCATTATTCCAGTCGTCCAGCATTTCCAGCATGCGGAGCCGTAGGATTCTATTTTCCTCCGCAGTTGCGGATTCAGGTGTGAGGACGGCCGAGATCGAGCTTTCCTCGGAAACAGGGATTGTTTGCAATGGAATTTCTGAAGACATTTCCACACTTCCTTTTGACCGGGTGAAGTAAGTGTGAGTACTGCTTCTGGTCCTAACAACAGGTAGTTGAACACTTCTCCTTGACCTCGTGAAGTATGAGTGCGAGGCCAGACTTTCACCAAACCAACCGTCTTTTCAAAAACCCTGGAATACTCATCGACAAACGTACGGTTAATTTGCAGCAAATAACAGATAGTTAATCTCACGTTGGGCATGATGCACTTATACAGTTAAGTGGATTACTATATGTTTGCTACGAGAGCATGCGTCATTCCGGCATTTTTCCTCTTATTAGTTTTTCCCTTTTTTTCTTTTTTCTTTTTTTTTTGTTTTTCTTTTATTTTTTTCTTTTATTTTGCAGTAAAAGAAATGCGACCGGATCCGATGAGGATTGCCTACGTATCACGATGCCTATGTGAATCAGATCATTACGTAGTTCGAAAAACACAAATGAGCGTAAAAGAAGCAACCTCTTTATTGTTGAAATGTTCTATTACAAACTACATTTTTCAAAAGAAAGAGCAAACTTTGAAAATAAACCTAGACTCAAAATAGACTAAAAATCACCCTGATGGAAAAACAGGCAGAAGATGCTAAGATACAGGCTTGACTTATGAGTGCATTATGGTTTTGAAAATTGGTGTCCGCGGGGCATCGTTCGGCCTCGCCGCGGTCCTAGGCGTGATATCCCTCTCAAGTTGCTCCAGCTCATGCATAGTCTGCTTGACATAACCCATCACTGCCGAGAGGACGGTAACGCTGGACATGTTCTCACATCGTAGACATCGTCTGGTGATGGCATGGGCAATGGCCTTGATCCTATCTCTGGTTTGCTTCTTCTCTACGAGTAGGCGTTTTATCTGATCGCTACATATCTTGAATACTTGAGTATCCTGTATATGCTGATGCTTCAGTCGCCGTACTTCCAACTTCATCTGGGCTATTGAGTCGTACCAGTATCTGCTCTCAATTTGGAAATCCTTGGCCTGATTAGCTGCTTTGATCTCAAGTGCAGCCATCTCTCTCTTTATTTTAGCAACAGTTTTCTCGTGGTCGTCTTCCAATTGATTCAAGCATCGGCGATGCTTATCTGTTCTCGTATCCCACTGTGCCCTGAGCTCCGCTATGATGTTTTCAGATTTCTCCAAACCATCTTGCCATTCCCTGATTTCACTTTTTAACCTTTTTATCAGTTGCTCGTCTGATCGACGCCTTGGCTGTTTATCTGCATCCACCCTTATCTGTTTGATCTGGGCTCTGAGCATTTCGTTTTCCTGAATTAACCTGTTCCGCTCTCCCAGATTGGTAGCAGCTTGCACGTTGTGCTCATATTTCAAGCCTTCTACTTGTTGCTTCAACCTGCTGATTTCGGCGCAATAGCCTCTTTCCTTCGCTAACCAATCCCACTGCTTTTGCGATGATTCGGTGAAATTCCGGATGTGGGGTCTCTTAGCCGGCCTTTCATGCTCAAATTCCCTTCTATACCATGCAAGGTATCCTGGCGCCGTCTCTCCTTTGGCTTCGATCCCGCACGCAAGTATCTGATTTCAAATATTGACACTCACTCCAGATTTGGCGAATCTTTGCTTCTGGGAATTGTCCGTTAGGACTTATCTCAACTGCTTGAGTGCTAAGATCTTCCTCATGAGGTACTGTCTGGCATCTTCCGAACTGTCTCAAAACTCGGCAGGGTGCGTAAGGTTGAATGCTCTTAAGCCCCATCAGTAAGAAATGAGTTTTAGCTGCCGACATATATAGGATCTCATCAACAGGCAACCATCCTAGCGTCCATTGTATTTGGCTGGCAGTAAGAGCTTGAAAGAACGAGGTCCATGCCAGGACTCCTTTGGGCAAACTGATCTCTTTGGTTCTCGTGTAAGATTCTTCTATGCAAGTCTTTTCCGGGGAACCATGGCTCAAAATCTCGGAATGATGGCAGAGGTGCTCGGTCATCCATATCTGTAGGAGCAAGTTACAACCTTCGAAGAAATTTCCCCCAGCTTTACAAGCTGTAAGAGCTCGAAAGATGTCAGATACCACCATAGGCGCGAGAGTACTGTCACTTTGCGTGAGTAAAGTGCTGACGACCCCGGATATCTTCAAATCAATGTTTCCGTCTTTCCTTGGAAATACCAGAAGGCCCAGGAACATCATCATGAACGCTACCCGTCTGTGCTTGTCCCACTTCTGACGAACTCCTTTGCTGCACAGTTTGTTGATTGGATTATTGAATCCCCCCTCATGACCGTACCTATCATATATGAAGCATGGAGTACAAAATCCGGCTGCCAGATCCGGGTTGTGGACTGTTCTGGGTATCTTCAATGAATCTAGGAACCGATGTACCGTGACAACTCTTGGGGCGACCAAGTATTTTTGCCTCAACGGAAGTTCAGCATTCCCGATGTACCCGGCCATTTCTTCCAAAGTCGGGGTGAGTTCAAAATCAGAGAAATGGAAAACATTGTGCGCCGGGTCCCAGTAGGTAACCAAAGCTCTTATGATATCTCCCCGAGGCTGGATTTCCAACAAACCCACGAGACCTTTCAGATATTTCTTGACCTCATTTTGTCCTTCAACACCTAGATCATTCCACCATAGCCGTAACTTGACAGGGATTTTGGTCATTATTGAAAAATGTTCATTTTGCATCGTGCTCATCCTGCACATTTATTAAGGTGATTTTAACAAAAATGACTTGACTCCAAAATATTTTACAAAGGGGATCAAGTTTTGAACACGGCCTTTAAACACTTTGGGGACGAAGATTTTAAGGCTGTGTGGGTCAACTGGACAAAAAATGCTAAACAAGACCCAAAGGTGGCTGTTCATGCAAAGTCAGCCTTCCGGCGTCCCTTTTCGGGAACATTCGGCTATTTATGACAAAACAACATCACCTGACTTATTTATGACTCTTTTAAAAATTGACACAACTTCCTTTTTTTTTATTTATTGATTTTGGCTATTTTAGCAAAAGGTGGGGTTGAACCCGATGAGGGTTGCCTACGTATCTCACATCCGGTGAGAATCAAACCCGCGTAGTTCGGGCATCGAAAATGGAGAAAATCAAATAAACCTAGAAAACAAGAATATATATTTTTATACTATTTTTGAAAAGAGATAAAGACTAAAGAAAATATTTATTATTATTTTTTTTTAGGAAATATTTGGACTATTAGTCTGAATTTATAAAAGAGGTACTACAAAAGAAACAACATTTTTTTTTTGAGTTATGAATTTTTCGTTTTTTTTTACTTTTAAATAAATACCTTCTCTTTTTTTTTTGATTTTGAAAATGATAAAAAGAAAATTTTTATATTTTATTTTAAAATCAAACTAGAAGACAATCTCTTTTTTTTATATATATTTTAGAAGAAATTCCGGCGAGGTTTCGACACTACTCGGACATTGGTTCTATTTTTCCAAAATAAGTAATTATCTCCCTACGCTGCTATTTTTCTTCTTTTTTTTAGAAACCGGTCAGCATGCGGAACCGAAGCAAATAAATGCGCAAAACAAATAGGATGCAGCAGAGTGGTCTTTTCATTTCAGGTTGCCTGTCCTAGACGGACCCAACCCCTGTGTTGAGCCCCCTAAGTCAAATGCAACATGATGCAAATAAACGTTCCTACTAGGGATCCGGCATGAAGTTTCGTTATACTAGGTTTATACCCTGGGTATTTGTTCTAGACTGTGTACCCGAGCGGACAACTCGAGTCGAGGAGGGGGCTACGTACCGGGGACCCGCGAGATCGTCCGGCTTTGTAACTTGTCCGATCTCTTTCTTATTTCAGGTATTGACACTAACAGAATAAGGAGTCTCGACCAGCGAGCTTCTCCCCGGAGGTAAGAAGAGAAGGGTTTCGGCACAATTTATATACAGTTCAGATAATATCAAAGCGGTAAAAGACAACATTTAGCACGTTATGCAAAAACATGTAATAAAGATCAGATAATAAAGCCAAATATAACAATTATTCTAAGCTCGAATTCTTGAACCCTGAACCAGTGGTTCTGGGTTAATCATCCCCAGCGGAGTCGCCAGAGCTGTCACACCTCCTTTTTGCGCGCCCGCCCCGAAGGATAAATGCGCGAGGGGAGTTTTTCCAATTTAAGTGACAATATTCGAAATGGGATTATTTATTTAATTCAGAGTCGCCACTTGGGAAAGGTTTGGCTTTTGGTGTCCCAAGTCACCGGTTTATCTTGAATCCCAAATCGAGGAAATTTTCGACTTTTCCAAATGAAGTCTGCGAACCAGAAATTCTAAGTAAGGAATTCTGTTGACCCGAGGGAAGGTGTTAGGCACCCTCGAATCCCGTGGTTCTAGCACGGTCGCTTAAATTGTTATAATGGCTAAATATCTGATTTAAATACATGTTGTGACTTATGTGCTTTTATTAAGTTTAAACCGCTTTTATTATTATCATTTATTTTTATAGAATTGCAACGTCGTGAAAATGCATCTCGAACCACGTCACAATCAATGCACCCGTGGTCGTCGACACATTTTGACTCCGTTGAGATTCGGATTTGGGTCACATCAATGTGCACCCGTGTTTAAGAAGGTTAAATTATTAAAGGTGCGCCTAAAGCAACTAGCGTATTGTTATTTTGGGAAGGCCGTAAAATTCGCTAAACGGCCTGTCCTGAATTCTAAATATTTATTATGGTTAATTATTGAGGGCCCCGCAATTTACGTTTTTATTTGGCGAGGCTCGTCTCATTATTTTAGAAGGAACATCCTAAAGCGACTACATTTCTAATGTATTTGTCTCTAAAAATAGAAGAAAAGATGCATGCTAATTCAATTATATGCTTTGGCCAAATCCAGATTTTGGTTAATCGTCTGATTAATTATTTACAGAGTAAAGAAACGTTGTTCCTCATGAAACATGCTTTTAATTGAGTAGGAGAATTATACACGAGATTGATGAAACACTACACTTAGCCCCAAATACTCCTCGAGTTAAACTTTGAATTTATTTTAACAAGATTAATAAAAAAGAGGTTACTCATTAGATGGTAACTACTAATAACATTCAGAATTTAACCTAAAACTGCCTACCGAAACTGAAGCTCCTAATCTTAAAACTGCGTTGTACTCAGCAAAACTTTTCAAAGCAACCATTCACCCTACATACTCAAAACATAACTGGAAGAAGAGTTTGAATTAACAATTCTACCAAATGATAGCACATTCCATAAATCATATGACTACATCACGTGTACTGCCAACAAACCATATCGCATTTTTAAGCCAGAATATTTTCAATTAAGTACAAACTTACTAATGTGTTTTCTATTGGGCTACAAATAAAAGAATTTATACAACTTTAACAATATTCGCAAAAGCTGTAAGTAAGGCAACAGATGATTAAACATTCTTCAGATCTTTCAATTCATGCCTTTCATGGTTACATCAGTATGAAACGTGTACCTGGATGTTGAATACAACAGAAGAAGAGGAAGAAGATAGAGAAAATCAGCAGCAGCAGGAACAAAGTAACAGCAGCAAACAAAGCAACACAGCAGAACAGGCTCGAGTGCAAGAATGCAACTATAGCCGATAGAAAGAGTAACCAAATGACAGCAGCACACAGTGGAGTAGAATCAGAACTCCAGGCAGGCCAAAACCAGTAGTAAACCAATGAAAACACTCGACTAGTAGACTCAATTGGAACTTCAAAGAATCAGAATTGATTGAACAGGTTGAACAAATGAAACCCAAACAACAATAGGAAGAAACAGTTTCTGATTGTTGACTGTATACTTTCTATCTCTTAACCTCTCTCTATCTGTGTTTTCTTAAAATCAGTTCTATCCTTTTTCAGTCCTCTCTGTACGTGTATCCTTCCTTTATCTCCCTCTCTATCTATTCTGAAAATCCCAGCCCCCAGTCCAGTCTGAGTTCCCTCTGTGTGTTTTTGTTGTCTCTGTATCTCTCAATGTGCCTCCCCCTCTCATCAGATGTATTCCTCCCCTATCTCTGTCTCCTATATGTTCTATATGTATGTATTTCAGCTCCCTCCTCTGTCTGTATTTAATATCAGATGTCTTCCCCTCTTATAGGCCCTAACCTCAACCCTTTAACAGCCTGTTAGACCAAAAGAACACCCCTCCCATGTGCCATCTTCTTTTCAGTTTCCACTCAGCTATTTAAGTATTAACCCCATGACATTCCCTTGGCAGGCTTAACTTTTTAGTAATGTTTATTATTTCTGAAACTTAAAGCAGAATATGGGCAGCAGGATGTAGTCTGACAGCACATGCTGTCAAACTATTTAATTCAAAAGCACTTAGGCAGGGCACAGGCTGTGCTCAAAATGCACATGTTGTGCATAAGTGCACATGCCCTCCAATTTCAGAACTGTGACTAAACAGAACATTGATTTTTACATTTCTGATTCAAATTACTAATTAAAAGCACTAAACTCAGTTCCTAAGTGATTCAAGCCATGCTTATCAAAAGTAAATCGATTTGTTATTGTTCAGGCAGCTGAAACTAATTGACGACACATGTCGACTCGACTATATTAATCATAACATGCACAATCGTAGCCAAAAAATCAGACATTTAACAGTATCGACACATGATTTGAATTATACTGACTAAACAAAGTGGTATTCGAGGAATCAATCAGTCAGTTCAAATTTGAAAATCAGCTAATTGCACAACACTTACATACACATTATCAGAACAAATAGAAAGACTCAATCAAACAACAGAGGTTCAGGCAAAGTGGACAGGGCACAGTTGATAGAATTCAGGGACACAAACAAAACATGAACAGACCTTTAAAACAATCAGATGAACCAAAACAAATAAAGAAAAGAAAGCAAAACTTACCTTAAACCCCGAAAAATCAAAAATCTTACTTGGATTCGAACAGACCTTTCTTAAAGCTGAACGGACTTTAATCGAAGTGTTTCTCAGATGAGAAACACTTCGATTAAGGTCCATTAAACCTTAATCTCTTTGGCTTGAACGGATATGGACCAGTGATGAGGAACCTTAAGGTTCCAAAAATCAGATCTGGGATTCATGCTTCCCTGATCAGATTCGGACCAAACCAAGCATGGTTTGGTCACGAGGGGGTCTGGGGAGTGTCTGGTGTGAAACTGGGGTTAAACGGTGTGAGTCAAGTTCCGACTCGAATCTTCAAACGAAGATTCGAGAAGGTGGGAAGGGATTTGAGTTACGTGGTTAACAGATCCGTGTTCCGGATGGCAAGGGGGTTCTATGGTGTTAAGGGTGAGGTCAACCGGCGTCCGTGCCGCCGGTTTTCATGGTGAAGGATACAGGGGTGGCTAGGGTTTTTGGAGTTCTTGTGAAGACGATGAAGGCTGGGGTTCGGATAGGGGGCGGCAGGGTAATGTTATGAGTTTATATAGTTAGTGGGTAAGTGGATCTTGGCCGTTGGATGAGATGTGATGAAGGGCCAGGATCCTTCGACTAACAGGGAACGGCGTCGTTTCAAGGGTAAAGGGTTGGGGTCGGTCCGGGTGAGACGGGTCGGGTCTATTAATGGGTTTGGGGTGAGAGATCTTGGCCATTGGATCAGCTTGGTTTGAATGGTTGGGATGGATTGGCATTGAAACGACGTAGTTTTGGTGTTAAACTACGTCGTTTTGCTGCCTGGGGAGTGGGCTGTGCGGACTGGTGGATTGGGCCATTCATTTGGGCTTCAGATTTTATAATGTTTGTGGCCCAAATTCATTTTAAAACAAATTTTCCCCTCTTTTTTTCTTTATTTCTAATTTCCTAAATACACAACCTAATTAAATAAAACTAGACACCATTAATTAACACTTAACATATTTATTTAACGCGTATAAAATGTTAAAAGTAGGTAAACTTAAACAAAGCAACAAATCAGGACAAAAGAAATGCGTATTTTTGTGATCTCCTATTTAACAATCGGATTACGGTTCACATTACGCACGAAACATACATTTTGTATTTTGTTTTAATAAAAAATGGGCACAAAATCAAAAACAATTAACAAAGTGCCATGTAAAATCCAAATTTGCATAGCAGGACCATTTGTTATTATTTTTTTTTAATTCTCTTGGAGCTATTGTCGCGCGAAACAAAAATCACGTGCTCACAGTAGTAAACCAAGTATATGGGATTTTCGACTCAAAGGAGGAACGCATGCAACATTATGTGACTAAAGTTCAAAGTTTGTTTGTCCACTTGATCATACACATCCCGACAGAAAAGAACATAGAAGTATATGCATTGGCCAATTTGGGGTCATCAACGGAGATGAAAGGATCTGACTCCAGTACTGTAGTTCAACTTATGTGTTCCGTACTAGATGTGGATGACTATTGTGGAGTAAATACAACAAACCTAGTCTGAGACTGGAGGAATGAGTTCATCGATTATCTTCAGCATGGCAAGTTGCCCGAAGACCTGAAGGCATTCCGAGCATTATGCACCAAAGCATCCCGCTACAACCTCTTAGGTGGTCAATTATATAGGAGATCATTTCAAGGCCCGCCGGCCCGATATTTAGGAGCCTCGGAGGCAGACTATATAATGAGCGAGGTCCATGAAGGAATTTGTGGGGACCACTCCGGTGCAGATTCGTTGGTGCTAAAACTGGTTAGGGCAGGATATTACTGACCCTAGATAGAACAAGACACAAATGCATTTGTACTGAAATGCGACAATTATCAGCGTCTAGCACAATTGGTGCACCAATCGGTAGAACTCTTGCATTCGGTACTATCCACATGGCCATTCATCAAATGAAGGATGGATATAGTCGGGTCGCTACTGCTAGGTCCTAGAAAGGTAAGATTCCTTTTAATTTTAACCAATTAATTCACTAAATGGGTTGAAACGGGTCCTTACCAGAAGATACTTAAGTGTGAAATGGTCGATATCCTGTGAGAAAACATAATTTTCCGGTTCGGAATACCAAAGGAGATTGCTTGTGATAACGGGTCACATTTTATAGGCTCCAAAGTAACAAAGTTTCTTAAAGACCTGAAAATCAAAAGGATTACATCCTCGCCATACCATCCGAGCTCTAATAGGTAGGTAGAATTGACCAATAAGGTGATTATTCAAAACCTCAAAAAACGGTTAGAAGCGGCTAAAGGCAAGTGGCCCGAAGAGTTACCGGGCATGCTATGGGCGTACCGGACGATGGAAAAATCAAGCACGGGAGAGACACCCTTCTCTCTCGCATATGGTGCAGAAGCTCTAATCTCGGTGGAAGTAGAGCCAACCTTATGATTCTTCTGAACAGACGAAGAAGCAAATAATGAGGCATTGCTGGTAAAGCTAGAATTACTTGATGAACGCAGGGACTTGGCATATATAAGAATGATGGCTCAGAAGTAGAGGATGGAAAGGTACTATAACCGGAGGGCCAATCTCCGCTACTTTAAAGTAGAAGACTTGGTTTTGAGGAAATTAACTCACAACACTCGAAAAATCAATGCCGGGAATCTAGGCCCGACATGGGAAGGCCCATATCGAGTTTTATCTCTCACCGATAAAGGATCATACGAGATGGAGAATCAAGACAGAGTCAAATTGCCTAGCAACTGGAACGTGACTCACCTCAAAAGGTACTATTTCTGACGGATCCTGACTATACTAAAGTATACGTTGCACTCTTTTTCCCAATATGGTTTTTCTGGCAAGGTTTTTAACGAGGCAGCAACGGAAAACATGGTACGAAAGAAACGTCATCAGCAAATTTAAGACCTTAAAATGACAAGGCATTGAAATAATATATCACTACGGGATGGTTAAATAGTCTTTGGCTCGATGGCAAATTCCTAATGGGAAGTAAAGCTTGCCATCGAATCGAAGGCTATTCAATCTTTCATAAGTGCTTTACCTGGCAGAGCAAGACTTCCAGTGTTCCAATTTACATACTTTGCATTCGAACACTGGAGGGAATAGTATGAGAATACGGCAATGTGATTTCCACGAAAACTAGGACTACGAGACCCGAGAACAATAATGTCTCATCGGGACCGGGGGCTGTACGGCCAGCCTCGTAGAAAGAAGTTGTATAAGTTAGCCACATGTATTAGCAATTTTTTTTTCAACAAACGAATGCTTATGTACTTTGAAGATAGAAGGAATAAAATGAAGTCCTTTTATTTTTATCTTGTTTCTTGTCCAAACGATGAATTAATTTTATCATTTGAAAGTTTACTAAAAACTTCAAATGCTAGTACCGGAATGAACAAGAGATGTCCTCTTCTGGAGCACCGTAAACATAAGAGGGCCCTCCCTTATGAAGCCCTCATAATAAAGGGTTGGTTCCGGAAGAGTTTTTGCTCGGAACCCAAAAGCTATCGGAATAAAATACACCTGATGCCTTATGTAATTTGATGCAAAAAGAATTAACTTTGCACAATACTTAAACAAAAAGGTCTTCTTTATTTATCAACATGCCAAACAACATAAGTGCAAAAGTATAAAGGGAAAACAACAAAAGAAAAAAAAGGAAATTTTTTAATTTCATAGCCACCATAACTAGGGGAAAGAGAGGCATTTAAGCCCCCCCCCCCCCGAGAAGTGGGCGGATCTTGACCTTCATCATTACCCCATTCCTCCTCGGTCCCCGAATACTCGGACCCAGTACTTGAAGAATCAATTGCGTCAGGCTGAGCCGGGAGACCGTTTTTAGAAGTTAACTCCAGCGCTCAGGCCTTAGCGATTTCATCATCAATATCAATGAGGCCTGCTTTGGCCTCCTCCAATGTTTTTCTCCTCATATGGTACATAGATTATGTCTTTTTAAAGACGAGGAAATCCCCTTGGTGTTGGAGCTTTTCCTTGAGTCTTTCAAATGAGAAAGAGAAGAGAATTATTATGTAGACTCACTTGCCAGGATATTGTTGCTTTTAATGTTATTTCCCTTACCGGGATGTAGATGTTTCTTTTGATGTTGTTCCCTTGTCGGGACTTGATTGTTGAACAATTGTTCCCTTGTCGGGTTTCTTATTGTAATTTCATTTACTCCCTTGCCCTATTATTTGTGATTGTTGTTTGGGTGAGGAAGAGTGTTAAAGCACGAAGGGTGATGCCGTGTATGATTTGTGAGGAAAGAGTGTAAAGCATGAAGGGTGATGTTGTGCCGCATGATGTACTATTCCGTGACAATTATATTGATTATATGGTGAGGACGAGAATAAAAGCACGAAGAGCTATGCCGTGCACATTTTCATTACTTGATTGCTTTAGTAAGGATGAGAGTAAAAGCACGAAGGGTGATGTCGTGCACTTATTGATTTTTGATTCTTTGTTAATATATGAGATATGTTGTTTCTTTCAATTACCTGTTTTCTTTGTATTCTAAATTGATAGTTCCCCAGCATCATGTCTCTCATACTTGACTGTATATTACTGTTCTTCTTTTCCGTTGTATATAATTGAATTGCACAGGTTCATTCAGTAGTCTGGTCCTAGCCTCGTCACTACTTCGCCGAGGTTAGGCTAGGCACTTACCAGCACATGGGGTCGGTTATGCTGATACTACACTCTGCACTGTGTGCAGATCCCGGAGCAGCAGCTTTTGGACCGTAGATTGGGTAGTTGCCTTCAGTCCACAAGGAGATCCAAGCTAGTCCTGCAGGCGTTCGTAGTCCCTGGCGCCTCCCTCTATCCCTTTACTCATGTTTCATTTACTTAGTTCAGAAACAGTGTATTTTTTATCTTTCAGACTTTGTATGTAGTTTTTGTTAGATCGTTTGTGAAACTGTGACACCAGTTCTGGGTAGTCGATGCTCAAATAGTTGTATTAGATACATATTTAGATAACTTATTGCTTTTCTTCTGCTTATTGTGAATTCCGTTGTCTACACGTTATTGCTTTATAATTGTTAAAGAATATAAAAGGGGTAAAAAGATAATTTTTTCAAACATTCGACTTGCCTAGCTCATAGTAGTAGACGCCATCACGACTCCCGAGGGTGGGAAATCTGGGTCATGACAAGTTGGTATCAAAGCTCTAGGTTATATGTGTCTCACAGTTCACAAACAAGCTTAGTAGAGTCTGAGGGATCGGTACAGAGACGTCTGTATTTATCCTCCAAAGGCTACAGAGTTAGGAAAAACTTCACATTTATTCTTTCTTATCGTGTAGCTCGGTTTCTCAATGCTAATTGAATTTATACTATGTTCTTTCGCAGATGGCGAGAACACGTACTTCCTCATCCACTGACCAGTAGCCCGAGCCCCCAGCAGCAGCTCCCACGAGGGGCAGAGGGCAAGGCCGAGGCTATACTAGAGGCCGAGGTAGGGGCATAGCTCAGCCCAGAGCAGCAACACCAGCGGCGGAGCCTCAGGTTGACTTTGATGACGAGGTTCCAGCCCCAGCAGTTCCGGTCGGCCCAGCTCAGGTCCCAAAGGGGTTTATTGCTATCCCCATACTCCAAGATGCTCTGGTCTTTCTAGTGGGCCTTATGGAGAGTGTCACCCAGGCAGGCTTTCTTCCTATAGCACCGACCATCTCTTAGGCTAAAGGAGGAGCCCAGACTACTTCTACTCGCACTCCAGAGCAGGTAGCTCTCCAGTTCCAGACTCTAGTAGTTCAGCCAGTTGGAGCAGTTCAGCCGGGCGTGGTAGCTCAGACCGGTGATGGAGCAACTATGTCTGCCGATGCTTTGTGGAGGTTGGATAGGTTCACCAAGCTCTTCACTACTACTTTCTGCGGTACATCTTCTGAGGATCCCCAGGATTATCTAGACAACTGTCATGAGGTTCTCAAGATCATTGGGATAGTGGAGACCAATGGGGTCGATTTTGCTACTTTTCGCTTGTCTGGATCCGTCAAGACTTGGTGGAGAGATTATTGTTTGGCTAGATCAGCCGGATTGCCAACTTTGACTTGGGAGCAGTTTGCTTAGCTATTTCTGGAGAAGTTACTCCCCATCCCTCACAGAGAGGCCTATCGGAGGCAGTTTGAGCGTCTCCAACAGGGTTCTATGACCGTTACTCAATATGAGACCAGATTCATCGACTTGGCCCGCCATGCTCTTATCATACTTCCCACTGAGAAAGAGAGAGGGTGAGGAGGTTCATTGAAGGACTTATTTAGTCTATTCACCTTTAGATGGCCAAGGAGACTAGGAGTGAGATTTCTTTCTAGGAGGTGGCCAATGTGGCTAGGAGAGTTGAGATGTTTCTATTGCAGGGAGGTGGTCAGGGGTCTAACAAGAGGCCTCGTCATTCAGGGCAATTTAGTGGTACTTCGTTTGGAGGAAGATATTTGTATGGTAGAGGCCATCCGCCTAGGCCTTTTCACTCGACACTTCAGGTTTCTCACGGTGCTTCAGGTGGTCGTGGTTCCCATATGTAGTATTCTGATCAGCAGTCCTATAGTGCACCACCAGCTCCTATAAGTGCACCACTGCTTCAGAGTTTTCGGGGTGGTCATTTAGGTCATCAGGGTCAGCAGTCTCAGCAGTCGAGGGCTTGTTACACTTGTGGTGATATGGGTCACATTGTTAGGTTTTGCCCTTGAGCACCGAGTAGCTCTCAGCATCAGGGTTCCCATGCCATGGTTTAGGTACCGAGTGTTCCACAGCCCGCCCATCCAGCTAGTGGTGGGGTAGAGGTGTTAAAGGTAGAGGTAGAGGTATTAGAGGTGGAGCTCATGCCGCTAAAGGTAGGGCAGCCAGCAGTAAGTCGTCCTAGAGAAGTAGTCCAGGGTGGTGGGGTCAAGCCCCGATGTTATGCTCTTCAAGTCAGGCCCGAGGCTGAGGCTTCCAATGCAGTTATCACAGTTATTGTTCTAGTTAGTAGCAAAGATGCTTCAGTTTTATTTGATCCGGGATCTACATACTCCTATGTGTCATCTTATTTTGCACTGTATCTGGTCATTCCTAGTGATTCTTTGAGTGCTCCCATTTATGTGTCTACACTAGTGGGTGATTCGATTATGGTAGATCGAGTCCATCATTCATGTATAGTTGTGATTGGGGGTCTTGAGACTCGTGTAGATTTGTTTTTTCTGGACATGGTCGATTTCGATGCCATATTGGGGATGTACTGGTTATCACCTTATCACGCTATATTGGATTGTCATGCTAAGATTGCGACCTTAGCCTTGCCGGGTTTACCTCATTTAGAGTGGAGAGGGACTCTTGGTCATTCTAACCGTAGTGTTATCTCATATATGAAGGCTTGGTGTATGGTTAAGAAGGGGTGTTTGGACTATTTGGCCTATGTTCGTGATTCTAGTGCTGAGGTTCCTTCTATTGATTTTGTGCCTGTTGTTCGTGAATTTCCTAAGGTATTTCCTTCAGACCTTTCGAGTATGCCACCTGATAGGGATATTGACTTTTGCATTGATTTGGCTCCGGGCACTCAGCCCATTTCTATCCCGCCGTATCGTATGGCCCCGCCTGAGTTGAAAGAGTTGAAGGAGCAATTGCAAGACTTGCTTGAAAAAGGCTTCATTAGACCTAGTGTCTCGCCTTGGGGTGCGCCGATGTTGTTTGCTAAGAAGAAGGACGGATCGATGATAATGTGTGTTGATTACCGATAGTTGAACAAGGTTACAATCAAGAATAAGTATCCATTACCGAGAATTGATGATTTGTTTGATCAACTCAGGGTTCCAAGGTATTTTCGTAGATTGACTTGAGATCTGGCTATCATCAGTTGAGGATTAGGGCATCTGATGTCCCTAAGACAGCTTTCCGCACCCAGTACGGGCATTATGCGTTCTTAGTGATGTCATTCGGGTTGACAAATGCCCCAGCTGCTTTTATGGATTTGATGAACCGAGTGTTCAGGCCTTACTTGGATTCATTCGTGATAGTCTTCATTGATGATATTTTGATCTATTCCTGCAGTCGGGAGGAGCACGAGCAACATCTTAGAGTGGTTCTTCAGACTTTGAGGGATAGTCAGTTGTATGCTAAGTTTTTGAAGTGTGAGTTCTGACTGAGTTCAGTTGCATTCCTGGGTCATATTGTATTAGCATAGGGTATTCAGGTTGATCCGAAGAAGATTGAGGTAGTCAACTGGCCTAGACCAGCATCAGCTATAGAGATCCGGAGTTTCTTGGGATTGGCAGGCTACTATCGTCGGTTTGTGGAGGGGTTTTCATCTATCGCAGCCCCGATGACTAGGTTGACCCAGAAGGGTGCCCAGTTCAGATGTTCGGATGAGTGTGAGGCAAGCTTTCAGAAGCTCAAGACAGCTCTGACTACGACATCGGTGTTGGTTTTGCCCACAAGTTCAGGGCCTTATACAGTTTATTATGATGCATCTCGTATTAGACTTGGTGCGGTGTTGAATTAGGATGGAAAGGTCATTGCCTATGCTTCGCGGTAGTTGAAGATTCATGAGAATAACTATCTGGTTCATGAGTTAGAGTTAGCAGCCATTGTTTACGCGTTGAAGATTTGGAGGCATTATCTGTATGGCGTGGCATGTAAGGTGTTCACGGATCATAAGAGTCTGTAGTATTTGTTCAAGCAGAAGGGGCTAAATTTGAGGCAGAGAAGGTGGTTGGAGCTATTAAAGGACTATGATATCACCATCTTATATCATCCGGGAAAGGCCAATGTGGTGGCTGATGCTTTTAGTAGGAAGTCAGCCAGTATGGGTAGTCTTGCTTATATTCCAGTCGGTGAGAGACCGCTTGCTTTGGATGTTCAGGCTTTGGCCAATCAGTTCGTGAGGTTGGATGTTTCTGAGCCCAGCCGTGTGTTAGCTTGCACAGTCGCTCATTCTTCTTTATTGAAGCGTATCCGAGATCGGCAGTATGATGATCCTTATTTGTGTGTCCTTAAAGACATGGTGCAGCACGGAGGTGCCAAGCAGGTTACCTTAGGAGATGATGGAGTTTTGATATTGCAGGGTCGAGATTGTGTGTCTAATGTGGATGGGCTTCCATAGTTGATTTTAGAGGAGGCCCATAGTTCCTGGTACTCTATTCATCCAAGCGTCGCGAAGATGTATCGGAATTTGTGGCAGCATTATTGGTGGAGAAGAATGAAGAAGGACATCATTGTATATGTGGCTCGGCGTTTGAATTGTCAGCAGGTTAAGTACGAGCATTAGAGACCTGGTGGTTTGGTCCAGAAGATTGAGATTCCTGGGTGGAAGTGGGAGTGTATCACTATGGACTTCGTTGTTGGACTCCCACGGACTTAGAGGAAGTTTGATGCAGTTTAGGTTATTGTTGATAGGCTGACCAAGTTAGCACATTTATTTCCTGTGGCAGTCTCTTATTCTTTCGAGAGGTTAGTTGAGATCTATATCTGGGAGATAGTTCATCTTCATGGTGTGCCCGTGTCTATCATTTCGGACCGGGGTACGCAGTTTACCTCCCATTTCTGGAGATCAGTTCAGCGAGAGTTTGGCACACGGGTTGACTTGAGAATAATGTTTCATCCTCAAACGGACAGGCAGTCCGAGCGGACCATTCAGATTTTGGACGATATGCTCTGAGCTTGTGTCATTGACTTGGGAGGCTTGTGGGATCTGTTTTTGCCTTTAGCAGAGTTTGCCTACAACAACAGCTACCAGTCGAGTATCTAGATGGATCCTTATGAGGCTTTGTATGGTAGGCGGTGTCAGTCACCGGTTGGATGGTTCGAGCCGGGGAAAGCTCGGTTGTTGGGTACAGATCTAGTGCAGGATGCCTTGGACAAGGTCAGGATTATTCAGGATAGGCTTCGTACAGCTTAGTCCAGGCAAAAGAGTTATGCCGACCGCAAGGTTCGCGATTTGGCATTCATAGTCGGTGAGCGGGTATTGTTTCGAGTGTCGCCTATGAAGGGCGTGATGAGATTTGGGAAGAAGTGAAAGCTTAGCCCTAGGTTCATTGGCCCATTTGAGATTCTTGATCGAGTGGGAGAGGTAGCTTATAGACTTGCGTTGCCGCCGAGCTTATCATCCGTGCATCCAGTGCTTCATGTATCCATGCTCTGGAAGTATCACGGCCATCCAGTTGGACAAGGACTTGTCATATGAGGAGTAGTCGGTAGCTATTCTAGACCGGGAGGTCCGTCAGTTGAGATCGAAGAGTTTTCCTTCTGTTCGTGTTCAGTGGAGAGGTCAGTCCGCTGAGGCATCGACCTGGGAGTCCGAGTCCGATATGCGGAGCCGTTATCCCCATCTTTTCCTTGACTCAAGTACTTCCTTCTTTTGTCCATTCGAGGATGAATAGTTGTTTTAGAGGTGGAGGATGTGATTACCCAAAAGGTCATCACTTGTTTTAAAAGTGAATTCTGCATTCCGAGGCCTTAAAAATCTGTTTCTATCTCACATCGATTTGCGTACGTAGTCCGGGCGCATAGCCGGAAAGCCAATATGTAAAAATCTGTGATAAATGATGAATTTCAGCTTTAAAATGAAATTAAGTTGACTTCGGTCAACATTTTGGGTAAATGGACCCGGACAATATGGGACTTGGGCGTATGTACGAAATCGAATTCCGAGGTCCCAAGCCCGAGAAATGAATTTTTAAAGAAAAATTATTTTCTGGAATCGGGCCCATATTTTGGTCCCGACGCCCGGTATAGGTCTTATATGTGATTTAAGATAAGTTTGTGAAATTTGATAATAAACGGACTTGAGATGACGTGAATCAGATCGTATTTGAGAAAAATTTGGAAAATTTGAAGTTCTTAAGAAATTTCATGATTTTGATGCTAAATTCACAGTTGTTGATGTTATTTTAGTGATTTGAATGCACGAGCAAGTCCGTATGATGTTTTTAGGTTTGTGTGCATGTTTGGTTTGGAGCCCCGAGGGCTCGGGTGTATTTTGGATAGGCCACGGGGTGGATTTTGGACTTGAAAAGTTGCAAACTTCAGTTGTTGTATTGCAGGCCTGCAGGCTTCGCACTCGCAAATGCGAAAATAGCCCAGGCCAGCTTACCTTGCAAATGCGAGGGATTTATCGCAAATGCGATCCCCCAGTTTGTAGCCAGTCATCGCAAATGTGACATGTTGTTCGCAATTCCCACTTCGCAAATGCGAAAGCTGCTTCGCAAATGCGAGTTTAGCAGAAGTTTGGGTTCGCAATTGCGAACCCTGGTCGCAATTGCGAACCCTGCAACCTGCAATATTATAACTTAGCCGAAAATCTTTCATTTTTCACACTTTTCCAAAACTAAAACACTCTTGGGCGATTTTTCAAAGACAACTCTTCTTCCAAAGTGATTGTAAGTCAATTTTAACTGGTTTTCTTCAATCATTAACATCTTTTCACATGATTTCAATTCAAATTCAATGATTTTCATGGGGAAATTGGGTGTTTTGGGTAGAAACTAGGTTTTTCAAAAATTGGGGATTTGGACCTCGATTTGAGGTCCGATTTCAAAACAAATTATATATTTGTGTTCGTGGGGGAATGGGTAATCGGGTTTTAGTTCGAACCTCGGGTTTTGACCATGTTGGCCCGAGGCAATTTTTGACTTTTTGGGTAAAACTTTAGAAAACACATTTTTATGCATTAGAATTGATTCATTTATCATTTATTGATGTAATTAAGTAACTTGTGGCTAGATACGAGCGAATTGGTGGTGGAATCAAGAGGTAAAGCGATAGTAGAGACTTGAATTGTGTTCGTGGCATCGAGGTAAGTGTTTGGTCTAACCTTAGCTTGAGGGATTAGGAGTCGAGTCCTATTTTCTATGTGGTATTTGTTGAGTATGATGTATAGGCATGGTGACGAGTATCTATACGTTGGTGTCAAGCATGCCCGTGAGTCTTATATTGTGATTATTATGACTTCGTTGTATTATTCATGCTTTGGTGATGATTTCTATTGTTGGGCAAAGTTTGTGGAAGTAATTGGGACATTTGAACATTGAGGAGCGTTGGCTCTAGTTGTATAATGAAATGTGAAAGTATAAGTGGTAATTGAACCTTTTAGAGCATTGACTCAACTTGTGAAGTGAGTTGTGAAGTAACAGTGAGAAAGAGAAGAGAATTATTATGTGGCCTCCCTTGTCGGGATATTGTTGCTTTTAATGTTATTTCCCTTGCCGGGATGTTGATGTTTCTTTTGATGTTGTTCCCTTGCCGAGACTTGATTGTTGAACTATTGTTCCCTTGCCGGGATTCTTATTGTAATTTCATTTACTCCCTTGCCCTATTGTTTGTGATTGTTGTTTGGGTAAGGAAGAGTGTTAAAGCACGAAGGGTGATGCCATGTATTATTTGTGATGAAAGAGTGTAAAGCACGAAGGGTGATGTCGTGCCGCACGATCTACCATTCCATGCCGATTATATTGATTATATGGTAAGGACGAGAGTAAAAACATGAAGGGCGATGTCGTACACATTTTCATTACTTGATTGCTTTGGTGAGGACGAGAGTAAAAGCACGATGGGTGATGCCGTGCATTTATTGATTTATGATTCTTTGTTGATATCTGAGATATGTTGTTTCTTTCAATTTCCTGTTGTCTTTCTATTCTAAATTGATAGTTCCCCCGCAACATGTACCCCTCCCATACTTGACTGTATATTACTGTTCTTCTTTTTCGTTGTATATAGTTGAATTGCACAGGTTCATTCGGTAGTCTGGTCCTAGCCTCGTCATTACTTCGCCGAGGTTAGGCTAGGCATTTACCAGCACATGGGGTCGGTTATGCTGATACTACACTTTGCACTGTGTGCAGATCCCGGAGCAGCAACTTTTGGACCGTAGATTGGGTGGCTGCCTTCAGTCCACGCGGAGATCCAAGGTAGTCCTGCAGGCGTCCGTTGGACCTGGCGTCTCCCTCTATCCCTTTACTCTTGTTTCATTTATTTAGTTCAGAAATAGCGTATCTTTTATCTTTCAGACTTTATATGTAGTTTTTCTTAGATCGTCTGTGAAACTGAGACACCAGTTCTAGGTAGTCGATGCTCAAACAATTGTATTAGATACATATTCAGATAATTTATTGATTTTCTTCCGCTTATTATAAATTCCGCTGTCTACACGTTATTGCTTTATAATTGTTAAAGAATATAAAAGGGGTAAAAGGGTAATTGGTTCAAACAGTCGGCTTGCCTAGCTCACATTAGTAGGCCCCATCACGACTTTCGATGGCGAAAAATCTGGGTCGTGACAGTTATAGGGACGGTTGTTTATGAGATTGGATTATATGTGTTGTTGACACCCTTAAATGGTGGCTTTGGAATGGTGGGTTAATGTTATGCAGCATATGGGAGACCTACATCACAGAAACTGGAATCAAGCCAATTTGTACATTAGAGGCAAATTGGGGTTGTACACTAGCTCGGGTTGGAACACTAGAAGAAAAAGTTAGAGAAATCTGAGTTTGTCCACTAATAGGAGGTGAAACATTAGCTAAATTTCCACTACTCATTCCAGTTGCAACCGAACTATTGAACTCGATAGTAATAAGTGTAACTAGCTCACCAAGGCCGAAAGTCTTGTCGTTAGGGGAATACAATTTTTCACCATCGTAGCTCAATTCTTTATCTCGTTCAGGTCACTTCCCTATGTGAATTACCCCATTGAGTACTTCCCTTATCTGTGTCACGATCTAAAATCCATTAAAGGTCGTGATGGCGCCTAAAACCGCTGTCAAGCAAGCCAACAAGAATTTATTAACTTAATTACTCTTTTTAGTATTTTGAAATCATAATTTCCTTCAGTTAAATGATAAGTGATAAAATTTACAGAGTAAATGATGATATTTTCTTACAACCACAATATTGAACACCCCATAAATACCCCCAAAATCCGATGTCACAAGTGTAGGAGCATCACTAGAAAGTAAAATAAAATACAGCATCTGTCCTGAATATAAATTAGACAGAAAAGTATAAATAACTCTGAAGGAGACTCTACTTGTTGCGGATCGTAACATGGAATGCATCTCACCTAAGGTCCTACAAATAACTACACCTCTGCGCCCCTAAGGCCACTAGACATATATGTACCTGCACAAAAATATACAGCACGTGTAGTATGAATACGTAAATCAATGTGTACCCAGTAAATATCTAGCCTAACCCCGGAGGAGTAGTGACGAGAGGTCGACATCGATACTTACTAGTGGTCCGATAATATCAGGTACAGAAATGATAAGCAGATATGAGGCAAGACAAATAAACGAAATAAACGAGTATAAATACGTGGTACAATCCTCCTGTTTGCAATAAACTCAAGCTCTCCATTACCAATTCCCTCCTTAACCGGAGCATATATATAGATATAGTGGATCTCATCAGATAGGTTGTCATAATTCAAATCAGGAAAACTCACAGATACACTAGCTTTTTGCCAAATATTACGCACGATTTTCATGAGGATATTTTTATAGAAATGTCGAGGAATACAGCCCGATCTAACATAAATAATTAAATTATGCACTGTCGAGGGTCGAACGACATGAACCATAGATGCTTCTATTAACCTGTCGAGACGAACGGCCCGCTCCCATGAGAGTGTGGTACATAAATTCTGCCGAGGCGAATAGCCCGATCCCATAAAATATGAAGTACATAATCCTGCCGAGGTGAACGGCCCGATCCCATTAGAATAAGAAGCTTTAACGGGTCCTTGACCCCACTCACGAATAAACGTGTGAGTTATAATTTCTTTACAAAACCTTTCAATGAAACATATACATACATACATATATATATATATATATATATATATATATATATATATATATATATATATATATATATATATATATATATATCGCGGAATCATTTCGTAAGAGGAGTACAATTATTCAGTGACTAATCATTAACTCGTGAAGTCTCTACAATATCAAGTCTAGTCTCAAGTAGTAATGTAAAGCAGAGAAAATTTAATAGGCGAGAGACTGCTCAAATAGTACAGTTATAGCATGATGTGAACCTAAGCCTAACCGAATAATAACATGAATATAGCTACGTACGGGCTCTCGTCATCTGCGCGTACGTAGCCTCCACAACAAGTATCACACATCAATTTACAACACCTAGGGATAATTTCCTCCTCACATGATTAGACAAGAAACTTACCTCGCTCCGAAGTTCCATAATCGGCTCCAACGCCACTCTAACACCTCAAACCGATGTCCAATGATCTAAACTCATGCTTGATGATAAAAATGGCATTCCAAAATTGCTCTAAAATCGGCTCTCATAGAAGAAGTGAAGTGAAAATGAGCCAAACCCTCGTTTTAAAGAAGCATACTGTCCATCCCGACCTTCGTACTTGCGGTCCAATAGCCGTTCCTATGGCTCCGTACCTACAGAAATCCATTGCAGGTGCGGCTCTAACTCAACCCAGCAGCCTCCGCATTTGCAGTCAAAATAGCATTTTTCGCGCTTCCGTTTCAGCGATCTCCCCTGTGCAGGTGCGGACATGCCCTCGCACCTGCGCTCCTTCCCAGCATCGCTTTTGCGACCCTCCTGGCCACTTTTGCAGCTCCGCACCTGCGGCCAAAACCTCGTAGGTGTGATTACACCAGATGACAGCAGCTCCAGCATTCCTCCAAGTCCAAACTCGATCCGTTTACCATCGAGAATCCACCCAAGGCCCTCGGGACCTCAACCAATTATACCAACACGTTCCAAAACACATTACGAACTTAGTCGAGTCTTCAAATCACATCAAACAACATCGAAATCACGAATCACAACACAATTCAAGCTTAATGAACTTTAGAACTTCAAACTTCTATATTCGATGCCGAAACCTATCAAATCACACCTGATTGACCTCAAATTTTGCACACAAGTCACATTCAATATTACGGACCTACTCCAACTTTCGAAATCAGAATTCGGCCCCGATATCAAAAAGTCTACTCCCAATCAAATTTCTAAAATACCTTTAAATTTCTAACTTTCGCCAAATGACTCCGAAATGACATATGGACCTCCAAATCCACTTCCGGACGCGCTCCAAAGACCAGTATCACCATACGGAGCTATTCCCAGACTCAAAATCCCAAACAGACATCAATAGCATTGAAATACACTTCAACCCAAATTTACGAAATTCTTCCAAAATGCCAACTTCCACAACAAGCGCCGAAACACTCCCGGGTCATCCAAAACCCGATCCGGATATACGTTCAAGTCCAAAATCATAATACGAACCTGTTGGAACCTTCAAATCCCGATTCCGAGGTCGTTTACTCAAAAATCCAACCTTATTCAATTCTTCCAACTTAAAGCTTCCGAAATAAGAATTTTCTTCCCAAATCAACTCCGAACTTCCCGAATTCAATTCCGACCATGCGTACAAGTCATAATACCTGAAGTGAATCTACTCATGACCTCAAACTGCCGAATGATATACTAGGGCTCAAAATAACCGGTCGGGTCGTTACAATCTCGCTAATAGCTTGCTCGTAATGCTGGCAAGACTGCTCGTGACTTGCTTCGAGCTGGTTCTGCTTCTCTGTAAATTCGGTCACCTCCATTGCTATCTTGTGCAACATACTCATGACCTCACTCATTTCAGTAGCCATTATCCACATAGCCGAGGAATTGTTTTGATACCACTGTTGCGACAGCTACGGTTCCAGCGAAAGAAGAATAAATATTACAACTAAAAGATAAAGTTAAGCGAAAAGAGAAATGGGATTTTCATTCATAATCAGTAATTAATGGACAAGTACACTAATATATATGCCTCCACTACACACTAACTGATAAAATAACATACCTAATTCTGTGAGACTAAAGGAAATATAAAAAGTACTTAATGGACGTTAGTGTATTGCTTTCAAAAGTTTACCTATGCAGACTTCTAACCAACTTAACCCTTAATTACAATCCCACAAACTCTACGTACAACTCCATACGCAGACTTCAATTCTTCATTGTATCAAAACTATTAAATTATTTTGAGATAAGAAAAATTATAGTGGAGTGATAAAAGACAACTGAATATGTTAAATTTAGATGTGGATTTGTTAATATAATTTACTTTGGTGATTAAGAAAGTTTATTTAATTAAAAAAAAAGGTTCAAAAGTTTTTGTTCCAACAAATGCGTAAATATTATTGTCAATTTTAACAGTCTCATCAAATTTTCAATACAACATGAAGCATTGTCCAATTGTTGACATAGTTGTATCTTAATAAAGTACTATTTTTAAAAAAATAGTTTCACTCATCAATCAAATACTAAAAATCAAAAGATATTTTTGAAATAATCTTTTTTTGAGAAAATGTTCGTTTTTTTTTTTTTGCACTGAACACGCATACTTTATCTTGAAAATATAATATTGCCACCAGTAAATTTTTTTCTACCATTTAAATTTGAATAATATACATATAGAGTAAGTAATTTAAAACCTAAATTGGCCCACCAAAAATTCAAACTCAATGGATATATCTTTCACACTATACTAATCTGGCAACCACAATAAAACTAACACATGAAGAGATATGATCAATTAATAACTCTAATATAGACATAATTATTTCAAAATTTGTTCAATTACCAAAAAAAAAGGTTCAAAAGTTTGTTTCCAACTAATGCATATATATTATTATCAATCTTAAGAAAAAGTTTAATCAAAATTTCAATACACTGTGAAGCATTATCCTATTGTTAACATTGTAGTCAAATCTCAACAAATATTTTTCAAAAATTAATTTTCACTCATCGATTATTCTGAGAATCTCAAAATATATTTTCCTTTACACCAAACACGCAAATCATCAAATTATTTTTGATCTTGAAAATATAGTGTTTGCCAACAGTAAACTTCTTTCTACCATTTAAGTTTGAATAATAATATAATACTGTATAGAGTAAGTAATTTAATATCTAAAATGACCCACCAAAAATTCAAACTCTATAGATATATCTTACACACTATGCTAATCTGGCAGTCACCATAAAAATTAACAACACATGAAGAGATTTCTTCAATTAATGACTCCAATATGGACATAATTACTTCAGCATTTGTTTAATAACCAAAAGAAGGGGTGTAGATACTATTATCAATCTTAAGAAATAGTTTTATTAAATTTTCAATACAATGTGAAGCATTATCCAATTATTGACATTGTTGAAATCTTAATAAATATTTTTCAAAGTTAATTTCCACTCACCGATCCAATACTGAAAATTTCGAGAATTAAAATATTTTTTAAGTAATCATTTTTCGAGAAACATTTTCGTTTACACCAAACACGTATGTCATCAAATTATTTTTATCTTAAAAATATAATATTTGCCACCACCATTTAACTTTAAATAATATAATATAGAGTAAGTAGTTTAATACCTGAATTGACCCACGAAAAATTCAAACTCTATGAATATATCTTTCACACTATGCTAATGTGGCAGTCACGATAAAAATTAACAAACCATGAAAAAGATATGATCAATTAATATCTCTAATATAGACATAATTACTTCAGCATTAAATAGAAGATAACATTTGCATATATATAATGATAAGACTGTGGATAATGATTTATTTACTTTATTTGTTGAATTTTCTTCTCTATATAAAGATAAGATATTCGATAAAGACCAACAGAAAAGGAAAAATAAATAGAGAAACAACAAGAAAAAGAAAAGTTTCAATATAATGAAGCAAGAAACAGTAGTCCTCATAGTTGGAGCTGGTCCTGCTGGTATAGCTACTTCTGCTTGTCTAAACCTCAAAAATATTCCAAATTTAGTTCTAGAAAAAGATGATTGTTGTGCTTCTTTATGGAGAAAAAGGTCTTATGATAGATTGAAACTTCACTTAGCAAATCAATTTTGTGAACTTCCCTACATGTCATTTCCTCCAAATTCACCAACTTTTGTGTCCAAAAAAGGTTTTCTTGAATATTTGGATAGTTATATCACCAATTTCTGTGTTAATCCTTTGTATCAACGTGCCGTTGAGTCTGCATTTTTCAACTGTGTTGATAACAAATGGCATGTTAAGGCGATGAACGTCGAAAAAAATATTATTGAGAATTATGTTGCTAGGTTTCTTGTTGTTGCTACTGGAGAAAATGGTGAAGGTTTTATTCCAAAAATTGAAGGATTAGATGGCTTTGGTGGGACAATCATGCATTCTAGTGAGTATGGAAAGTGCAAGAATTTTGAAGGTAAAGATGTTCTAGTTGTTGGTTGTGGAAATTCTGGTATGGAAATTGCCTATGATTTATCTAATTGGGGTGCTCAGACCTCCATTATTGTTCGTAGCCCTGTAAGTTCTCTTCTTTTCGGTCTTTTTATCTGTCATTGTAATCAAAAGAATTTAGTACAAATTATTCGTCACTTTAGAATAGTCGCAACGGATGTAACTCTTTGGCAACAGGTTTATCCGAACCTAGTATTGATTTTAATTCAACAACAACAACATATAGTAGATTTAAATTTAAAGTATAATGAATTCTATGTTAAAAACCATAAAGATCGATCAGGTTTAAATTTGGATTCACTCTGCCATAGAATACAATTAGAAGTTATTATTATTATTATTATTTATTTTTTTAAAATTCACCCTTGATACTCTAAGAAGACATATACTTACGTTATTATATTTAATTATTTATTTACGGAAGAGATAAGGGTAATCTAGCCAAATATTTTTTTATGATTAATACTATCAAATGCTTTCTTAATGGGATATCAGTTTTCGCCCCATAAAATTTGAATCCCAAGCTACATTTAGGTTCATGCACTTGTTTGTACGGAAATCAATTTAAAAAAATCTTTCAATTTTGTTGTAAAATAAAGTTCATTGAATTAAGTGTGTATGTATAATGAAAATCTCATGTTTTTTCTTTGGTTTATAGGTACACATACTCACGAAGGAAATAGTCCAAATGGGAATGAGTTTGCTGAAATACATTCCTTGTAATATAGTGGATAAAACTGTGATGATTTTAAGCAGATTAATATATGGAGATCTTTCTGTCTTTGGGCTACATAGGCCAAATAAGGGTCCCTTTTATCTTAAGAAAGCTACTGGTAGATCTCCTGTTATTGATGTTGGAACTGTGGATCAAATCAAAACAGGAAAAATCAAGGTAGAGGGATTAAAAAATTTCATTATTATTATTATTATTATTATTAGCAAGTTTCCTGATTAATCATTTTTGTCATTAGGTTTTACCTTCGATCAAGAAAATCAAAGGAAATTATGTTGAATTTGCTGATAGTAAGATGGAACGGTTTGATGCCATGGTTTTTGCTACAGGTTACAAAAGCACAGTTACAAAGTGGCTCAAGGTATTTGATAATTAAATATAATTAAGGCAAATGTTATATACACTTCAAATTTGGCTCGAGCTATGCATCTTTTTGAAATTTCTATGATTTCAGGTGAGAGATAAAAGTGATATTTTATATTTTAGATAAATATTTCTGAGATGAAAAAAAACTGCAATGCTTTGTGTAGGATGATGGAGTGTTATTCAATGAAAATGGGATGCCAAAAAAGAGAAGTCCTTGTCACTGGAAAGGGGAGAAAAATATTTATTGTGCAGGATTTGCCAACGCTGGATTATTTGGAATTTCGTCCGATGCCAAGAATATTGCTGAAGATATCAATACGATTTTGATACAAACTGGTGGTGGGGCGGGTGATGCATACCTCAACATTTAACCTAAGGTCTCGAGTTTGAGTTTCGAAAATGAAATTTTTTATGTAGGAAGCACTTTTCCTATATTAGTGGACGCTACGAGGTGTGAATCTACATTAAGGATTACTAGATTTTGAATATCGGATGTATAGAAAAAGTATATATATATATATATATATATATATATATATATATATATATATATATATATATATATATATATATATATATATATATATTATTTCTATTATGTTTTCTACCTCTCTTTACGCAAATGAAAATCATGATGCAGTGCTAGCAATCTCATAGAGCACAATTTTGTATTCTTACATTCCATTTACAATTTTGTAGCTTTCGATTTATTTTTTCGTCCACAATTCTATGCTTCCTTTTTTTCCTTCAATTCAGTAGCACTTTGATTTCGTAATGGAGCTATTTTAGTTCGTTAATGTTTTATTTTCTCACTTAGAGAGTGTATGGTCTAGTTTTCTTTGAAATGGATTAATCACCTTTTGGATAAAGATAGCTTCGACAATAACAATTATTGTTTGGTAAAGGTGATAAAAGTATGAACTTTGTGGGCGTTTGGACATAAAAATTATAAAATTCCAAAAAAAGTGAATAAAAAAAATCAAGTGAAAATGGTATTTGAAAATTAGAGTTATATTTGGACATGGACATAATTTTGTGTTGTTTTTGAAGTTTTGTGAGTGATATGAGCACGTGATTTTTGCCCTATATGAATTATTCCCACAAATTCAAGATAAAATAATTTTTCCACTGTTTGCATTTTTGTGGATGTTTGTGGCCTTTTCCGTCAATTGTTCGCATTTGTCTGTTCATGTTTATTTTATTTAATTAATGAAAAAATACAAAAATATGTTGCATTTGCATTTAGGATTTAATTTTACATTTTTGAATTAAGTAGTAAATCAGTTATTTTATAAGAATTGGAAAAATCACAAAAATAGTTATTTTTGTATTTTTAATTTTAATTTTTGAACTTCGGTAGTTTTTCTTTTAATTAGTTTCTTAATTATTTGTGGTAATTATTATTTGGATTTAATTAATTCACTTTGATAGGTCAATTTGATTTTTTATTTTAATTTAGGTTTTTATTTTTAATTGTGAAAAAAAGAAAAGAAAAAAGAAGAAGGATTTAAAAAAAGAGAAACGAATTAACAGAGCAAATTGAAATAAGAGAAGGAAGTCTGGTGGCTAAATCCAATCAAGACCCCCAAGCCCAATTGCTGAACACCCAAAAATCGTCCAAAGTCAGCCCAAACTCGCCTTCACCCGGTCCGGTTCCCACATACAAACCAAACGACGCCGTTTTGTTAGCTTTGAATCTGAGCCGTCTTGATCGAACGGTTCGGAACTGACTCTTCCCTCATATAAATATGTCCGAACTGTTGCCCCCCCCTCTCACTCACCTTATCTCTTTAGAGACTTTTGCCAAAACCCTAACCCGCCGCCCTTTTCTCCACCACCTTAGACCCGGCGGCGCCACCTCCTCTCAACCCCAAATCAACACCACGCCATCTCCAAGCCCCCCCCCCCCCCCCTTTCGAATACCCACTTAGTTTCTTTCAAATACCCCCAAAACCTCTCGAATCTTAAATCTAGGGTTCGAATTCTAGAGGTCAAAGTCAAGTTCATCCATGCAAGGTCATCCCCCCAGTTCCTCCAAGTGTTCAAAGTCTGGTTCATCTTAGAATGGTTTTATTCGTGTGTTCTTAACAAAGAACAGGCGATTTATACCATTTTGGGATTAAATCAGAACTACCCGGTGATTCAAGTTTAAATCGGTAAGTTTCTTGTCTTTCTTAGGCTTTTTGTTCATCTTTCTGCCTCGCCTCTTCTTCTCCTTTTCTTCTCTAGCATGCCCCGACTAAAATCAGCTTCGAGTTTAGTTCTCCTGTTGAGGCAGTTTGCTTTTGTGTGTGGCTGTGTATTTATTTTCGTTTTCATTTCCTCAGTTTTTCTTTTAAATATCTTAACCAATATCCTCTGTTTCTCTTGATTTTATGATAACCATTTCTGGTAAAATAGCTTAGGTTAGATTGTTAATAAACTGGTAATTTAGTGTTAATTTCAATTTAGTATTTTTAGCTTAGGAAAAATCATCACTCGTAGCTTAGGTTCCATGTTCTGAAATCACTCAAATATTTCCTTATTCTGCTTATCATTAATTTGGTTGGGTTTTTAACTCCTTTTGGTCGGGGCCTGAGGTTCATTTGATTCATTCATTTGGACCTGAACATATGGGTCATTGACCTATGACCCATACCCATAGGTTTCAGCAGTAAAAAACAGGGTCAGTAAGGGGTAATTTGGGTAGTCCAGTCTAGGGAATCTTTGTACAACTGAAATGGAAGCTTCTTGGAAGCTGACTTTGAGATTATTTTTAAAATCTGAAAACTAAATAGGGATATCTAGGCAAAAATGAAAACATGAAAAACGCTTAAAGGGAAATTTGAGTCTCTATTAGTTGCCCTATTTCCTTGTCTATAAAGGTACATTGTCTTGCCTTTCAAGGCAGAGATCAGAGAGACAAAAGTCAGAAAAACAAAACGGTTGAAATTTTTTTAAAAAAAACTGTTCCATTGAATTCTTTTGGTGATTTCTGAAGTTTCTCTAATTCTGAAGCAATTTCTGGTTAGCTGGAATTAATATAGTTTGAGATTGAGTCTGGTTTGAAGTTTGTTGGGTCTTTGTTTGATTGAAACTGGTTTCTAGACAATTGTACAACATTTTCTGGGTTTAAATTGGTGTTGATTACTTCTTACTCGATTCTGTTGTTGTTGTCTATTGCTCCTCATCTCTTTTTCTTCTTTGCAAATTTCAGGAATTATTCAGCCCTATGGACATCACTTGATGTATAATTTGAAGTATGGATTTGAAAAAATGAAGTTTGATGCCATGTTATCTAAACCGTCTGTTCTTCTTTTAAATTCATAATTCACATGTAATACGTGTTTTGAGAGATTCTGATGGGTGTATTCATTGAGGAATGAGTTCTAATTGAGTGTTTAAATCCTGTTAGTTAGCAAATGTGGTCCTCTTATGGTTTTGACATTATATTCTGCTAAGTGGTATTAGATATAGGCCTGGGTGCTTCTCCTTGTTTTGCCTTTGAGTTTGGTTCTGTACTAGTGGAGTAAAGCAATAGTTTAGCTTCTTTTTTTTTTTTTGGTTTGTATGAGTTAGTCTTTGGCTCTGCAAGAGTGTGTCATTCTGAATTGTCAATTTGTTAGCTGGACTTTTGGATAGATTCTAAACAGAGCATGTTAGCACATGAATATTTTTTCGAGATTGTGTTGCATTAGAAGTCAAGATGTTATGAATGTTTTGTTCTGAAATTCATTGTTGATTTGAATGTCGATTAGGACAGAGATTTAAACAGGAAACTGGGATAGGGAGGAACATGTATTAAGTCATGTATGTTAAATGTGGGGATTGTGCTAATGCTTAGTTTATTGGTTAATATGCATGTATGTTGAATTTGAGGGAATCATCTTGCTATGTGAGTGAAATAATTATGCAGCAATTTCTGAAAATGCTCAATCAAATGGTTGCTTCAATTTATATGTTGAGAATTTCCAGTACCTTGTGGCTCACTGTTTCACCGCATGACCAAGTGAATTGCTTAAGGATTGTACTGTCATCTGTAGCCTAAGGGCCCTTGACGTCCAAGATGGATTTAGGTGTTACCCAGACTCGACCTCGAGTCCCATTTTGCTCAAATTTCGGACTGGCCCCAGGCCCAATTCAATGGACAATCACAAAAGGGGGCCTTCATTAATTGGGCTCAACATTTCTTTAGAATAATTAGCATCCTCCTTAGCTTTCAACAAGTCATTTAAGCAATATTTGAGTAATTAGAAATTCTGCAAATTTTTTTAACTAATTGGGCTTTCACATAGTGGAGGTGTGCCATATTGGACAACATCAATAGTTCATGGCCCTCTTAAACCCAGTTTGAACTACCCTTTTAAAATAAATTGAGGTGCGTCGTGCCAAATAAAAATGACAATTGCATGGCCCTATTTTAATTAATATTATTTAAAATCCTTAGAAATTGAGGTATGCCGTTTAGCAAATTTCCATGGCCCTCGCGAAGTTGCAAACACATAGCTGTTTTAGGCGCGTCATTTTAATAATTTACTTTCCTAAACTCCGGTGTGCATTTCATGTGACCCAAATCCAAATCTCAACAACGTTAAATAAAATGTGTCGTAGACCGCGGGTGCATTTCATGTGACGTGGTTCAAGGCATGTTTTAAATAATGTTGAATTTTCCTAATAATTAATTAAAGCGGTTATAAAGTTAAAATTGAACCACAGGTTAAAACAAGTATTAAAATCAGATAATATGCCAATTATAATAGTTGAGCGACCGTGCTAGAACCACGGAACTAGGAAATGCCTAACACCTTCCCCCGGGTTAACAGAATTTCTTACCCAGATTTCTGTGTTCGCGGACTGTAATACATGTCGCGCCCCCTTTTTGTAAAAGCGAAATCAGGTTCATGACATTTGGGAGGACAACTCGTTCCCTCTTGAGAATTGGGTTTTTTGAAGAGTCGCCACCTAATGATTAAATTTCATTAGGATACTAAAGAAGAGTTCGAGTTGGAAAACCAGAGTTCGGGTAAGGGCTAGAAATTATCTCAAGGAGAAGGTGTTAGGTACCCCCTAAGATCCACTAGTGTGGTTCCCGGCCATGCTACAATTGCGACTTTGAATAACAAGTATGCAAATAGAAGTCTCAAATAGAAGGGGGTTTTCACATAATATTGCAAGCAAGTTGAGAGTTTGACGAAAGTAAAGAAAGCAGAAATTTTAAAGAAATAGTTTGAGAATAAAATAAACAAATAAAAGAAAGGGGGTCCTAGGTTTACAAATAATAGAATCACATCAATGCAATACCCGGTAATCACTCCTCAGAAGAGGGGTTACACGTGGTATTAGCGCACCAGTCATCATATCCATATCTACCCTTTCCCACCCCAATAAGGTATTAAGCGCGGAATAGTATCGTTACTTATTGCATGCTAGTACACGCCCCAATCCTATCAGTCCCGGAGGCATTTGGGACTACTAGTCCTAAAGGAAAGGGAGATTTGACTTTTTAGGGTTTTAAAAGGATAAAATTCTAGGGCGACAATAAAAACATATAAGGCATGTATGGGAGCCTTTCTCTCATTTGGGATGTGTCAAAGTTCCCTAAGAGCCTCAAGTGGACTCCGAGCAGTGCTTACACCCCAAATATATTGCAGACTTAAGTAAGTGCAGTGTGGAAGAGCCAGCCCTCAAATGTCCAAGTTCAGAGGGAACTCAAGGTCCCAAAGCAAGGCTCATAAGAGGGGGCAGAACTTAAGAGTCTAAGAATAAGCGTAAGTGCATAGGGGAATTAGGGGAAAGCCATGGTAGGTTGGTGGTCATGCTCAGCAATTGGGAATGTTGGCACACCCCCGACCAGCCTATTAGCCAAATCTTAAGAGTTAGGATCCATTGTGGATCAGGTTATGACCTGAGCAACAATTTGAATACTGCCAGGCCATGAGCCTTAACTCAAACACATAGAAGGGAATAGGGGTATAGGGAATTCATAACAAACAGCAGATGCAAAGAAAAAAAATTTACATAGTTAACATTAATCACTGAACATGAACAGCAAAGTAAACAAGCTTGTAGAAACTGTAAATAAACACCTAGGGGAGTGAGGCAGAAAAGTTAAATTAGAACATACCAGTTTCAGGAAAAACAAATAAAAACAGTAGTCTTAGAAAAAGCCAAGTTGCAAGCCAAGCAATTCCAAAAGATCTCAAGCAAAAGCAAAACGTTGAAAGAGTATTTAATTCGAAGCAGTATTGTAAGTATGTTGAAAGTATTGATATAAAAGTTCGAGGTATTGAACTTGAAGTAGTGGTGTAAAAGTATTGAATTGGAAGTGTGTTAAAAGTGCGGAAGGGTAGTCCCTTTAATAGTGCAGAGAAGCAAGTAAGAAAGGTAAGAAAATAACTTGCAATCAATCACATAGGATTTCCCTTCAGTTAAGGGATTTGATTTCAAACGGGTAGAAGACATTTAAGGAAAGAAATTTTGATTAAAACCTTTTCAAAGTAGTACAAAGAGGGTAAATAGAATTTTATTTGAGGAAAAGCTCAGTGGTACACGTCTTAGGAAAAATAAAGAAAGGGAATCAATCAAACAGCCAGGGAAATCAAAGTTACAGGTTTAATCTCGAATGAACCAAGTCAGGAAAGGTAAAGAAGGTTCAATTAGAGAGAATCAGTAACAATCAGTCAGGACTCATTAAAAGGAATTCGAAACCAATCAATTAGTCGGTAAAGACCTTTTGAAAGAAGAGTTTCCATATATAAAGCACACAAACATGTGAATCAAGAAATTATATAGAAGAGAGTTTACTCAAAGAGAGGTTCAGAATCATGAGCAAGAAAGGGTACAAGTCCAGTTTGCAGACTCACAATGAGTCTGAGAGTTCAGGGTCCCAAAGCGGAACCCTAACTTGCACAAATTCAAAATTGCCAAGAAACCCCCCAAATCCTAGGGTTTCATAGAAATGAGAAATCAAGTCATTGAAACTGGCTCAGAAGCCTCTTTCAACAAACAGACATGATACAAAGAAAGAAAGCTAATTTGAGGTCATGGAGAACATATTTGAGAAACTCGGAACTTAAACAAGTTCAGAAAAGAAGATGTGATATAGACTTAAATTAAAATAGAGGGAACATGTTCAGCAATAATGCAAACATAGTCTAATAGAGCAAACAAAAATCAAAAGAAACTCAACAGTAAGCACATATAGTAGAAGAGTAAGGGAAACATAACAAGGATTAACATAAGTAACAAGTATAGTAGAAAAAGAAGAGTAGGAGAACAGTACACGCGTAGTAAAAGAGGCCATACGATTATAGCACAGACAAACACACATAAAGAAAGAATCAAAAAGATCTTTTTGAAAACTTTTTCCGAAACGATTTTTGAAAAGAAAATTTGGGGTAAACACTTTAGAAGCCTAGTAGAACACGAACATACCATAGATCTAAAAAAATAAATAGAGAAGAGCCTCAAACAACTTAGGGTTTCGGAGAAACCCTAGAAATGAGAAAGGCTTGGAAGAAAAATCAGATCCTGAGTCGAAGAGGTGAGGAATCAGGCTCCTGAGGCCTGAATGTGCCGGAGCATGGTCGGAGAAGCTATAGAAATGAAGATCTGAGAATATCTGGAAGAACCATCAAAGTCAGCCTTCAAAACCTCGAACACCCAAGGTATAATGATAGAGAGGGGTAAGTACAGACCATCCATGGCCTGAGAAGCCATGGATTCCGGTGAAAACATGGTGAAATAAGGTAGGAGGAGGCTATGGTTTCGAAGAGCTGATGAGAGGATTTGAGAGCATTTGGAATTCAAAGGCAGCAGGTCAGGTGAGAATGAGGGAGATTGGGGTAGGTCGTTTGGTTTAATTATGGAAGGGTGAGTTATGTCCGTTGATCTTGTGTGATCAACCGCCCAGATTTAGGAGGGTAGGCGAGAACCGGGTAATGGTCATTTGGATCGGGTTGTGGGTTTGGTCAAATTAAAAATTGGGCCGGTCCAAATGGGTTAAGATTGGGTCAAATAATGGTTGAAATTGAAAGGTAAAAAGGTTGTATTTGAAATAGAATGAGGCTAGATGTTAAATAGCTAGTTTTCCCTTTTATTTTATAAAAATAGTAAAAATAATTTTAAAACAAAACTAAAAGTAATGAACCAATTAATAATATATAAATATTAATTTAAAAATACTGAAAATAATTTTACAATTGTAAAATGCTATTAATCTTAAAGTAGGCTAGAATTGCAATTATATGCAATTTAGCTTTAAAAATACCAAATAAAATTTGTAAAAATATACAAAAATCACCTTAACTATATTTTGGTATAAATATGATAATATGATAAGTTTTTCACCAAAATGATAATCTCGGGAATAATTATTGGTTTTTGTACTGCTAAAGTGGACAATAAATTGATTTTAAAATCTTAAAAATTAGGAAAAAATACCAAAACTCTTGGGCATGCTTATATATGTATGTACATGATATTTTGAAAGTATTTTGTATATAAAAATACATAGGAAAAAATTGGGTATCAACAACTGCCCCTCTTTACCCAGGAAAGATGAAAGAGTTGTCGGGTAAAGATATGATGGCCAATTTTGACCGAATGAAATGATTTTGAAGAGTTTTGACTGAGCTATGGTTTCTGAGCTGCTTACATATCCCTGGTATTACAGGAATCAGGCCATATGTAGTTCGGGATCCATCGGTGGAGTATGCCGATGGAGATTTTCGAAAAACTGACGCGATGTTCAGGTTGAGAAAGGATGGTCAGAGTCTGATAGGCTGTGGGAACTGAAGCAGGATCGCTCCTGCTGAGACGGCTATTGCTAGCCGGTGTACCTACGAATGAACAATACCAGCATATATATATTGTGCATAAATTTAAACGTGATGCAAGTTCTTGTTGGACCGTGAATGATGTCTTTGGACGGTGAGGATGACGTCCTCGGACCATGATGTCCTGGGCCATGAAGCGTATGATAAAGGATTCGCAGGCTATGAAATGATGTTCTTGGGCTGTGAGGATGATGCCTACGAACCATGATGCCTTTGAATAATGATATGCAAAAGATAAAATGGGGTCCTCAGGCCATGGCATGGCATTCTCGGGCTATGAAAATGGTGCCTCCGAACAATGACGCCTTTGGACAAATTGGCAATCTTTCAGCCCATGAAAATGTAGAAGGTGGCGATCTTTCAGCCGATGAAAGACGTAAATAAAGGGTGGCGGTATTTCAGCCATGCAAGAGAAATAAGATGGCGGTATTTCAGTCGTGCAAGATGAATAGAGTGGCGGTATTTCAGTCGCGCAAGAGAAATAAGGTAACAATATTTCAGCCATACAGATGGAGGTAGAACTTACTCTTGGAAGGCAGAAAGGTAGCCTTATGCAATGTAGGAGATGTAGATGGAGGTAGAACTTAACCTCGGAAGGCAGAAAGGTAGCCTTATGCAATGCAGAAAATGCAGATGGAGATAGAGCTTAGTCTCGGAAGGCAGAAAGGCAGCCTTATGCAATGCAGAAGATGCAGACGGAGGTAGAGCTTAACCTCAGAAGGTAGAAAGGTAGCCTTATGCAATGCAGAAGATGCAGATGGAGGTAGAGCTTAAACTCGGAAGGCAGAAAGATAGCCTTATGCAATCCCGGAAATTAAAGGCGAACAGTAATGAAATCTCTTAGCTGATAGATGACAATTGATTGCTATATTGTGGCTGCTGTGGATGTCGCGTATGGATAGCAAATATAAATAGGTGATGATTCCGAGAGTTGTATTCCCGGGAAGTATGAGTGTATAGATATATCTGATGATTTTACGACTTGAGTGCCTGCATCCAAAGAAAAATCGTGAGTTTTGTAAAGGGGGGAAGGTTAGTTCGCTTCCCTATAAGCTTCGCTTGTCCTGCTTGGCGTTGTGTATCATTGAGGTAGCATTGCTAAACAAAGAAATTTTGATACCAGACATGCATGATTTAGAAAAATGTAACACAAATACATAATTTAAAATAGTTTTTTAGATGAACCGACGAATGCGACGCGGTTCAAGACATTGCAACCTCTTTCGCTCCGGGATTTTGAGGGTTCTCCTTAAAATTCTGCCCCAGTTTACTTGACTGGTGCTTCTAACGGCTGCGTGCGATAAATGGCTGATATCAACTTCGGAATTTTGAGGGTCCTCCTCAAAATTCTGCCCCAGTTTCCAATAGCGGGGGGAAATGAAAATTTTATTGAATTGTGACAGAACCCATAGGGCTGCCTACGTATCCCCTCTTAAACGGGAATCAGGTCAGGCGTAGTTCAAATACATTATACAGGAAATCGTAAGAGTTACACATAGTATCACCTCACTACATCTGAATTGATCGACTTCGGCCAAACTTCACCATCCATTTCTGTAAGTATGAGGGATCCTCTGGTTAGAACCCGGTAAACCATGTATGAACCCTTCCAGTTGGGAGAGAACTTCCATTTAGCTTCATCTTGATGCAGGAAAATCTTCTTTAACACCAGCTTCCCCGGTGTAAACTGTCTCGGCTTGACTCCTTTGTTGAAGGCTTTGGACATTCTGTTCTGATAAAGTTGACCATGGCAAACTGCATTCATTCTTTTCCCATCTATAAGAGCTAACTGCTCGTAGCGACTCCTTACCCATTCTGCATCATCAAGTTCTGCTTCCTGTATGATTCTCAAGGAGGGAATTTCTACCTTGGCGGGAATGACTGCTTCTGTACCATAAACCAACATATAGGAAGTTTCCCCGGTTGATGTGTGAACTGTGGTGCGGTATCCCAATAAAGCAAATGATAACTTCTCATGCCACTACTTATGCTTCTTTATCATCTTCCTTAGTATCTTCTTGATATTCTTATTGGCGGCTTCTACAGCTCCATTCATCTGAGGTTTGTAAGCCGTACAATTCTTGTGTTTGATCTTGAAGGTTTCACACATGGATTTCATCAGGTCGCTATTGAGATTGGAACCATTATCAGTGATGATTGACTCCGGAATTCTGAACCAACAAATAATACGGTCGCGGACAAAACCTGCTACCACTTTCTTAGTCACTGCTTTGTACGATGCTGCTTCAACCCATTTGGTGAAATAATTAATTGCCACTAGAATGAACTTGTGCCCGTTTGATGCGGCAGGCTCGATAGGTCCGATAACATCCATTTCCTAAGCGGCAAACGGCCATGGCGAGCTTGTTGCAGTAAGCTCGTTTTGAGGCACCTTTATCATGTCTGCATATATCTGACAACGATGGCATTTTCGAACATACTGGATGCAGTCCGTTTCCATAGTCATCCAAAAAATAACCAGCTCGGAGTATTTTCTTGGCTAAGACAAAATCATTCATATGTGGACCGCAGGTCCCTGCATGAATTTCCTCCAATAGCCTGGATGCTTCCTTTGCATCAACACACCTTAGTAATCCCAAATCAGGAGTCCTCCTATACAGGATTCCTTTGCAATGAAATAAGTTGTTAGATAATCTCCGAAGTGTGTGCTTCTGAGTAGGATTTGCGAGTTCTGGATATTCTCCATTCGTTAAATATTCCTTGTATCATGAAACCAAGGTTATCCGTCTACTTCTTATTCTACATGAGCACAGTAAGTTGGCTGATCATAGATCTTTACCGGAATAGGATCAATGAAATTCTTGTCTGGGTGCTGTATCATGGATGATAGGGTAGCCAATGCATCGGCAAACTTGTTTTGAACTCTGGGAACATGTGGAACTTTTTCTTTGTGTACCTCTTCCCCAACTCCTGTACATGATGCAGATAAGGAAGTATCTTGGATTTCTTGGTTGCCCATTCTTCTCGGACCTGATGTATAAGCAGGTCTGAATCTCCGATCACTAGTAATTTCTGAATGTTCATGTCAATGGCCAGCTTGAGCCCTAAGATGCAGGCTTCGTACTCGGCCATGTTGTTGGTGCACGGGAACCTGAGCTTGGCAGACACCGGATAATGCTGGTCGGTTTCTGATACTAGGACCGCTCCTATGCCAACTCCTTTGAAGTTTGCTGCTCCATTGAAAAACATTCTCCAACCATCATAGGATTCTGCAATATCTTCCCCTATGAAAGATACCTCTTCATCAGGAAAATACGTCTTTAGAGGCTCGTATTCTCTATCAATGGGATTTTCAGCAAGATGATCTGCCAGTGCTTGTCCTTTAATTGCCTTCTGAGTCACGTAAACAATATTGAATTCACTTAGCAGGATTTGTCACTTGGCTAGCTTGCCAGTGGGCATCGGCTTCTGAAAGATGTACTTCAAATGGTCCATTCTTGATATGAGATAAGTAGTATAGGCACAGAAATAGTGCCTCAACTTCTGAGCTACCCAAGTCAGAGCACAATAGGTGCGTTCCAATAGAGAATATCGGGCCTCGTACGGGGTGAACTTTTTGCTGAGATAATAGATGGCCTGCTCCTTTCTTCCTGTTTCATCATGCTGCCCCAGAACACAACCGAAAGCTTCATCCAATACTGCAAGGTAGAGTAATAGAGGTCTACCAAGCTCGGGCGGGACCAAAACTGGTGGCGTTGACAGGTATTCCTTGATTTTGTCAGAGGCTTTCTGACAATCACCAGTCCATTTGGTAGCGGCGTCTTTCTTCAACATCTTAAAGATTTGCTCACAAATGACAATAGATTGTGCTATGAACCGGTTGATGTAGTTAAGTCTTCTCATGAAGCTCATTACGTCCTTCTTGTTCTTTGGCAGTGGCAGTTCTTGAATAGCTTTGACCTTAGATGGATCCAGTTCTATCCCTCGACAACTCACAATGAACCCAAGTAGTTTTCTGGCAGGAACCCCGAATGCATACTTGGCGGGATTCAGCTTCAAGTTGTACCTTCTTAGTCTGTTGAAGAACTTCCTCATATCTTCCATGTGGTCAGTGGCTCTCTTGGATTTGATGATGACATCGTCTACATACAACTCGATCTCTTTGTGTATCATGTCATGGAAAATAGTAGTCATGGCCCTCATGTAGGTGGCCCCAACATTCCTTAACCTAAACGGCATCATTTTGTAACAATACATCCCACACGGCGCAATGAAAGTCGTTTTCTCTGCGTCTTTCTCATCCATCCATATCTGATGATACCCAGCAAAACAATCAACGAACGACTGTAGTTCATGCTTGGCGCAGTTGTCAATTAGAATGTATATGTTCGGCAAGGGGAAGTCATCTTTCGGACTGGCCCGGTTGAGATCCCGGTAGTTGACACAGACTCTAACCTTCCCGTCCTTCTTTGGCACTGGCACAATATTGGCTAACCATGTTGGATACTCTACTACCCTGAGAACCTTGGCTTCGACTTGCTTGGTGACTTCTTCCTTGATTTTCAAACTCATGTCAGGTTTGAACTTCCTGAGCTTCTATTTTACTGGTGGACATGTCGGATCGGTTGGCAATTTGTGAGATACAATAGATGTACTAAGTCCAATCATGTAATCATAAGACCAGGCGAATATGTCCTCATATTCCCTTAGAAATTTCGTGTACTCTTTCTTTTCTGATGGTGACAGATGAACACTAATATGCGTTTCTTTGACATTTTCTGCATCTCCCAGGTTGACAATCTCAGTTTCGTCCAAGTTAGACTTAGGTTTGTTCTCAAAATCCTCAACCTCTTTAACAACCTCTTCTGGTATATCATCTTCTTCTGAGTCTATATCCATTTGTTGCGTTGCCTCATTGCATGTCACAATCGACGGTTCATCAAGATAAGTAATAGTAATGCTGTGTAAATAAAGTAAATGATAAAAATTAATAAGAGCAAGATTTATAAGAAACTGAAATGCTTTGATAAATTGCATAATTGTTTTGAACATTGGAGCTCTTATATCAATATTAAAAATGCGGAAAGAAAGTCAACTAGCAAAAAATAAAGATAATGCATGGTGTTTTGTTCAGCCTTGCTACCTCGAAGCTTTCCGAGCCCTGGTGGTTCTGATGGTCCAATTGTTGAGGCGTGCTCCTCGGCTCACAGCTTGTATAGAAGGGGCTTCCTCCCCCTCCTCCTCGAAAATGACACAACAGTCCATATTATCATCTTCCAAAAATAAATTCCTCATTGTCGCCAGTGCTTCCTCTTCTTCCGACCCATATATGACACCGACTGGCTGGAAGGTCTGCTCTAAGCGAGGTATCGGATGCTCCAGCGGGTAGTAGGGACTACGCCATAGTGGCGACCAGTGGTTGAACTCCTCCCAAGTGTATTTATATCCCAAACCGAAAGTGGTACCGTGTTTCTTCAACTTGATAGGCTTAGCGATTCCTTGGATATTCTTGCCAAGTCCCTTGCCAGGTTCGTATCCACACCAATTCAGTATGCTTTCAATTTTGTTATCCCACCATTTATCCTTGTCCACGGCGTTGACTCGATCAATGTGATAGTAGGTTTCTTCACCTATCTTCCTTCTTCCTTCGATTGTTGGGATGGTCTGGCGACTGTATATGGGATTGCTACTATCGCCGTGAATAATTACCTCTTGGTGATTCCACTCAAATTTCACTGCTTGATATAGGGTTGATGCTACAGCCCCAACAGCATGGATCTAGGGTTGTCCCAATAGCAAGTTGTAAGAGGCTGGGACGTCTATCACTTGAAAATCAACGTTGAACCAGGTCAGTCCCATTTGCAGACACAAACTGATTTCCCCAATAGTGGACCTTTGGGATCCATCGAAAGCTTTGACATTGATGGCTCAATCCTTGATCCCATGCAAGCTCTTTCCCAATGTTTTGAGAGTCACCAATGGGCAAATATTGAGGCTGGACCCTCCGTCAATCAGGATTCTGGTGATGAAATAATCTTCGCACTGCACAGTGATGTGCAATTCCTTGTTGTGGCTTAGCCCTTCAGGTGGTAGCTCATCTTCATGGAAAGTGATTTTGTGACTCTCCAATACTTGCCCTACCATGTTTGCCATTTCTCCTCTAGTTATGTTGCTGGGAACATATGCCTCGCTCAACACCTTCAATAAGGCATTCATATGTGCGTCAGAGCTTTGTAGCAGAGCCAAGATAGAGATCTGGGCTGGTGTTTTATTCAACTGATCAATGACCGAATACTCTTTGGCTTTTATCTTCCTTCAAAGATCATCAGGCCCAGCTTCAGTGACGGTTGATCGTCCAGAGGCCTGCTTACTGGACTCAGCTAGATGTTCTAGAGTATAAACCCTGTCAGTTCTTGTTGTACCCTGTGCTTGCAATTGCTTCTCCAGATTTGGTTTTTCCTTTCCTTCTCACCTCGGCGGTGTAATCCCACGGTATGGACTTTGGGTGGAATGGTGTTACGGCTGTCATGGCCACCGGAATGGGCACCCTTGCTTTGGGAGGTAATACAACAAACTCAAATGGTACAGGTGCCTTTGGGGACCCAAACTCGACCTCAATAGGCCCTGGCGTCTTTGCAGAAGAAGGTGCTTCGAACTCAAGTGGTATGGACATGTTCACTTCGGCGTCTCCAGAAGGTTGCATCTGGACCATAATCGGGTTAAGGGTGACTGTTGGTTTCTTTGGCTCGTCACCTTCAGCGATCAATCCAATCGACCCTTTGGGGTTCCAATCGTCTTCTATCTCAATCATGTGAACATCTCCACCTTTGTGGTCTGGTAGAGGATTGTTATGGACATTCAGAGTAGGCTCATTTGCCACAATGATCTTGTTGTCAATTAAAGCTTGGATCTTATCCTTTAGAGAGCGGCACTCATCAATGGTATGCCCCTTCATGCCGGAATGGTATGCATAGGTTTTGTTTGGGTTGACCCATTGGGAGGGGTTTTCGGGGTTTATGGCAAGGATAGGGGTGATGTAACCAGTAGCTTTGAGCCTTTTATACAGCTGGTCGATGGGTTCAGCAATGGCGGTATACTGTTTGGGGGGTCTGCGGTCGAAGTTTGGTCGGGGTCTAGGGAAATTTTGGCGAGGGGGAGGTGAATAATAGTGGGCTTGTTGGGTGTTGTAGGCTTGGTAGACACGGTGTGGGTTGAGAGTATCTGGGCGAAGTGGGCTGATATGTAGGAGGTAGAGATGATTGGTAAGTAGGCGGTAGATCTTGGTAAGAGGGCAAGGGTGCTTGGTAATTTGGGGTAGGCTGATATGTGAGTGGAGGTAATGGGTAGGTTTGTTAATTGGGGACTTTGTTCTCTGTGCAACCATCACGGCACTCACATCCCTTTTCTTGTATGTGCCATAAGACTGTAGAGCCTTGTTGGTGGCCTGTAATGCTTCAAAGTTTGTGACCATACAACTTTTAATACCCTCCTCGATCCTTTCCCCTAGCTTAATGATGTTGGAAAATTTTTGGCCTTCAATCAACATCAACCTCTCATAATATTGTGGGTCTTGAGCCCGGACGAAAAACCTATTCATTTGTTCTTCTTCTAAAGCTGGCCTGACCTTAGCAGCTTCTGATCTCCAACGAGTAGCATACTCGCGGAATATCTCCATAGGTTTCTTCTTTAAGTTCTAGATGTAGAACACATCTGGCGCATTCTCCGTGTTGAATCTGAATCTATCCATGAAATCGGACACCATACTTACCCAAATCGACCATTTATTCGGGTCTTGGCTAATGTACTAAGATAGATCATCCCCTTTCAGGCTTCTCATAAAGAGCTTCATGCAAATCTTTTTATCCTTCCCTACTCCGACCAGTTTGTCGCAGTAGGTCCTCAAATGGACTCTGGGATCCCCTATGCCATCAAACATCTCTAACTTGGGAGGTTTGTACCCCTCGGGCAGTTCGACATTTGGCTAATTGCAAAGGTCTTCGTAATTCAATCCCTCAATTCCCTTGCTTCCTTCAACACCCTGAACTCGGCTAGTCAGCTTTTTGAGTTCTGCGGCCAGATTCCTGATAAGAGAGTCTTTGTCATCAGACTCAGGTGTGCTTGAAATAGGTTGAGTATAGTGTGGTATGGTTTCCACATAGATGGGGGTGTTGTGGAGATGATCATTTGTGGAGTTTAGTGGTTCAGGGATGAGTAGTGGGGTGTTGTTTGAAGTGTGGCATGTGTTGCAGTGGTGATGGGGAGCAGGTTGGTTTCGTGGTTTAGGGATGTTTTGTGGAGGTGTGGGGTTTTGAGTGTTGGGAAAGTTGACATCTGGGGTGGTGGGGGAAAACGACAAGCTTGCCAAGTTCCAAACTTGGTCTAGTTCTTCCTAAAGTTTCAACAACTTTTGCTCGAGCTGGGAGGCACTTTCCTAGGAAACCTGAATACCCTGAGGAACCTCTACCCTTTCAACTGAGTTCTCCTTTCTGATGTTTCTCAAATCTTCCATTTTTCCCTTGTTCTTGTTTCTTATAGGACTCAGAGGAGGAGGAGGCAGAGGGCCCTTAGATCTTGTGGAGTATGATGACGATGCCAGAGTGCACGAACTAACCTTTGGGGAGGGGAAAAAAACAAACAAAATAAATAAAAACAAAGGTAGCAAGTTAGTGCGGGTTGTAAGAAAAAGAAATTGCAATATTTAAACAAATAGTGTGAGAATATAATTCGTATCCTAATTTGGGAGCCTCGCTATGCCTGAGGTAGGCCTAGCGACAAGTTGATTTAGAGAACTTATAATGCTAAGTGCCTCATATTATTGATAAAAATAAGACGAATCCCAAAACGACACTAAAAATAGCAGAAAATAAAATGTCACTAAAGGCCATTAGCCTTATTACATTCTTAAAGCAAAAGAAAAGACTCCTAGATACTTGGTCCCAGAAGGACCTTCTTCAGGTTGAATGTTTTCGTTGATTAGATCCTCCAGCTCACGCAGATTTTTTAATAAGAATGCCCTCGCCGGGCGTTCTCCTTTGCCTTCCACAGCGTTTTGACAGTCGGCGACTCTTTTCCGCACTTTCCCTTCCAACTCCAGCAGACTGTATTCCAGATATTCCAGCTTCTCACTAGCCCTGGTGACTCTCTCTTTCCATTCGATGATTTGGTAATTTGATGGGAGGTTCCTCCACCAGGTCAGCAAGAGTGAGGGTGTGTTGACCATACCAAAGTCGGGAACTTTGTCATTCATTTCTGCAAAACAAAAGGGTGAGGCCATACTTCTGATAGATTTGGCTATTAAATATCAACAATTAGCATGAGCAGCATTTAGTTCTCCAAATAAATGCACAAACATGGTAGCGTCCGTTTGGGTTTCAAGGAAACCCAGTGGACTTTGGACAAGGTTATCTTAAAGAGTCATTATGCGGACAACATAACTGACTCGACTAGGTTTGACAGTGATGCATGCACAATTGAACAGAGTAAGGTTTCTATGGGGTATTAGACCGGTACCCTTGAGCGGAAAACTCAAGAGGGAAAGGCACGAAACCGTCGACTGCACCGCTGATCGACTGGTTTTACCGCAAATACGCCTTTGCCAAATTTAGGGGTGATAATATTAGAAGGGCGGAACCACTCATTATAAGTGTTGCTATGGTATTTTGTTTGGCATGAGTGGAATATAATGTTGAATATGCAATTACAAGAATGAAACAAGTTGTCACGTATTTGCACGTTCATAAAGTAAGGATTACAATAATTGCTCATAATTACAACGGCATTGAAAGGAAGCGGTAAAAGAAAGCATTAAAGAAAAGAAACAAAGAGCCAAGTCAGTTTCATAGCAGAAAAGAGGTAAAGACATTAAATAAAGGTAATAAAGAAGCAGTGAAGTCACAAGTAACATGAGATGGTAAAAGCCTAAAGAAGTCCCCATCAGAGTCGCCATGCTATCGCTCCCCCTTTTTCTAAAAGTGAAATCGGGTTCATGACATTTGGAAGGACAACTCGTTCCCTCTTGGGAATTGGGTTTTTTGAAGAGTCGCCACCTAATAATTAATGTGCATTAGGACACTAAAGAAGAGTTCGAGTTGGAAAACCAGAGTTCGGGTAAGGGCTAGAAATTATCTATAGGGGAAGATGTTAGGAACCCCCCAAGATCCACTAGTGTGGTTCCCAGCCATGCTATAATTGTGACTTTTAATAACAAGTATGCAAATAGAAGTCTCAAATAGACGAGGTTTTTCACATAATATTGCAAGCAAGTTGAGAGTTTGGCGAAAGTAAAGAAAGCAGATATTTTAAAGAAATAGTTTGAGAATAAAATAAACAAATAAAGGAAAGGGGGTCCTAGGTTTACAAATAATATGGATCACATCAATGCAATACCCGGTAATCACTCCTCAGAAGAGGGGTTACACGTGGTATTAGCGCACCGGTCATTATATATATATATATATACCCTTTCCCACCCCGTTAAGGTATTAAGCGCGGAATAGTATCGTTACTTATTACATGCTAGTACCCGCCCCAATCCTATCAGTCCTAGAGGAATTTGAGACTACTAGTCCTAAGGGAAGGGAGATTTGACTTTTCAGTGTTTTAAAAGGATAAAATTCTAGGGCGACAATCAACACATATAAGGCAGGTATGTGAGAACACATAACAGTTTAAAGGGCTTAAACGGGCCTCCTCATTTAAGGAAACAAATTGTTTAGCATGACTTATAAATACTGGTTATGGTCTGAATTAAATTTAAAGCGTTAGGGAAGGCTGATTTATCACATATTTCTCAGATGAGAAGTTCGAATTTGGCCTCCACTAGTTGTAATTATCAAAGACTGATGCAGTTAATTAATTACCTAATGGCTTGCCTAGGTGAAACCTATATGCATGATATCTGACGATGGTTACTCTGATTTTAAAGAAGGCTTACTGATTATATATATAAAAAATAAGATCTGCATATATTAAACGACATTACTACTAATTTTAGACTTGCAAACGATTCAAATTCGGTTAATTACTCCTATAGGCATGCTTTCTAAGCGTCGTTGGTTTAAAACAATTATGAAAGTGTAGGAGTCCTATAGACATGGTATATAGGATGCATTTTGTTATTTTTTAGCATATAACTATTTGCCTAATAATGGAGGTATATGCGGAAGTGCAGAAAACCTATAATCATGATTTTTATATGCAGAAGTGCAGAAAAAACCTACAGACAGGATTTCTATATGATATGCAAAAGTGTAGAAACTTATAGGCAGGATTTCTATATGATATGCAGAAGTGCAGAAACTTATAGGTGAGATTTCTATATGATATGCAAAAGTGCAAACACTTATAGGCAGGATTTCTAATGCAAAAGTGCAGAAACTATAGGCAGGATTTCTATATGAAATACATAAGTACAGAACTTGTAAATAATAACACCTATGATCATGCTACCCTTTGCATACATAAATGACCCTCTCCTTTTTTACTTAGAACCCCATAAAATATTACAGACCAGAATGAATCAAGAAAAGTAAAATTACATCAGAAATTTAAGCTATAACCAAGGAGCCTAATTCAGACTCAAGGTCTAACAATATGAGATGAACCAACTTCTAGGATCAGATTTCCAAAGCCTTTCTCTCATTTGGGATGTGTCAAAGTTCCCTAAGAGCCTCAAGTAGACTCCGAGTAGTGCTTACACCCCAAATATATTGCAGACTTAAGCAAGTGCGGTGTGGAAGAGCCAGCCCTCAAATGTCCAAGTTCAGAGGAAACTCAAGGTCCCAAAGCAAGGCTCATAAGAGGGGGCAGAACTTAAGGGTCTAAGAATAAGTGTAAGTGCATATGGGAATTAGGGGAAATCCATGGTAGGCTGGTGGTCATGCTCAGCAATTGGGAATGTTGGCACACCCCCGACCAGCTTGTTAGCCAAATCTTAAGAGTTAGGATCCATAGCGGATCAGGTTATGACCTGAGCAGCAATTTGAATACTGCCAGGCCATGAGCCTTAACTCAAACACATAGAAGGAAATAGGGGTATAGGGAATTCATAACAAATAGCAGATGCAAAGAATTTTTTTTTTACATAGTTAACATTAATCACTGAACATGAACAGCAAAGTAAACAAGCTTACAGAAACTGTAAATAAACACATAGGGGAGTGAGGCAGAAAAGTTAAATTAGAACATACCAGTTTTAGGGAAAACAAATAAAAACAGTAGTCTTAGAAAAAGCCAACTTGCAAGCCAAGCAATTCCAAAAGATCTCAAACAAAAGCAGAGCGTTGAAAGAGTATTGAATTCGAAGCAGTATTGTAAGTATGTTGAAAGTATTGATTTAAAAGTTCGAGGTATTGAACTTGAAGTAGTGGTGTAAAAGTATTGAATTGGAAGTGTGTTAAAAGTTCGGAAGGGTAGTCCCTTTTATAGTGCAGAGAAGCAAGTAAGAAAGGTAAGAAAATAACTTGCAATCAATCACATAGGACTTCCCTTCAGTTAAGGGATTTGATTTCAAACGGGTAGAAGACATTTAAGGAAAGATATTTTGATTAAAACTTTTTCAAAGTAGCACAAAAGGGGTAAATACATAGAATTTTATTTAAGGAAAAGCTCAGTGGTACACGGCTTGGGAAAAATAAGGAAAGGGAATCAATCAAACAGCCAGGGAAATCAAAGTTACATGTTTAATCTCGAATGAACAAAGTCAGGAAAGGTAAAGAAGGTTCAATTAGATAGAATCAGTAACAATCAGTCAGGACTCATTAAAAGGAATTCGAAACCAATCAATTAGTCTGTGAAGACCTTTTGAAAGAAGAGTTTCCATATATAAAGCACACAAATATGTGAATCAAGAAGTTATATATAAGAGAGTTTACTCAAAGAGAGGTTCAGAATCATGAGCAAGAAAGGGTACAAATCCAGTTTGTAGACTCACAATGAGTCTGAGAGTTCAGGGTCCCAAAGCGGAACCCTAACTTGCACAAATTCAAAATTGCCAAGAAACCCCCCAAATCCTAGGGTTTTATAGAGATGAGAAAGCAAGTCATTGAAACATGCTCAGAAGCCTCTTTCAACAAAAAGACATGATACAAAGAAAGAAAGCTAATTTGACGTCATGGAGAACATATTTGAGAAATTCAGAACTTAAACAAGTTCAGAAAAGAATAGGTGATACAGACATAAATTAAAATAGTGGGAACATGTTCAGCAAGAATGCAAACAGAGTCTAATAGAGCAAACAAAATTCAAAAGAAACTCAACAGTAAGCACATATAGTAGAAGAGTAAGGGAAACATAACAAGGATTAACAAGAGTAACAGGTATAGTAGAAAAAGAAGAGTAGGAGAACAGTACACGCGTAATGAAAGAAGTCATATGAGAATAGCATAGACAAACACACATAAAGAAAGAATCAAAAAGATCTTTTTGAAAACTTTTTCAGAAACGATTTTTGAAAAGAAAATTTGGGGTAAACACTTTAGAAGCCCAGTATAACACGAACATACCATAGATCTAAGAAAATAAACAGAGAAGAGCCTCGAACAACTTAGGGTTTCGGAGAAACCCTAGAAATGAGAAAGGCTTGGAAGAAAAATCAGATCCTGAGTCGAAAAGGTGAGGAATCAGGCTCTTGAGGCCTGAATGTGCCGGAGCATGGCCGAAGGAGCTATAGAAATGAAGATCTGAGAAGATCTGGAAGAACCATTGAAGTCAGCCTTCAAAACCTCGAACACCCAAGGTATAATGATGGAGAGGGGTGAGTACAGACCGTCCATGGCCTGAGAAGCCATGGATTCCGGTGAAAACATGGTGAAATAAGGTAGGAGGAGACTAGGGTTTCGAAGAGCTGATGAGAGGATTTGAGAGTGTTTGGGATTCAAAGGTAGCGGGTCTGGTGAGAATGAGGGAGATTAGGGTAGGTCATTTGGTTTAATTATGGAAGGGTGAGTTATAGCCATTGATCTTGTGTGATCAACGTCCCAGATTTAGGAGGGTAGGTGGGAACCGGGTAAGGGTCATTTGGATCGGGTTGTGGGTTTGGTCAAATTAAAAATTGGGCCGGTCCAAATGGGTAAGATTGGGTCAAATAATGGTTAAAATTGAAAGGTAAAAAGGTTGTATTTGAAATGGAATGAGGCTAGATGTTAAATAGCTAGTTTTCCCTTTTATTTTATAAATATAGTAAAAATAATTTTAAAAGCAAACTAAAAGTACTGAGCCAATTAATAATATATAAATATTAATTTGAAAATACTGGAAATAATTTTACAATTGTAAAATGGTATTAATCTTAAAGTGGGCTAGAATTGCAATTATATGCAATTTAGCTTTAAAAATACCAAATAAAATTTGTAAAATATACAAAAATCACTTTAACTATATTTTTGTATAAATATGAGAATAAGATAAGTTATTCACCAAAATGATAATCTTGGGAATAATTATTGGTTTTTGTACTGCTAAATTGGACAATAAATTGATTTTAAAATCTTAAAAATTAGGAAAAAAAAAAACCAAAACTCTTGGGCATGCTTATATATGTATGTACATGCTACTTTGAAAGTATTTTGTATTAAAAATACATAGAAAAAAATTGGGTATCAACAATACAGAGTCAATCTTTTCCTCGATTCGAGATTTAAAACCGGCGACTTGGGACACCATAAATTATTCCAAGTGGCGACTCTGATTTTTTAATAAAATAATCACGTTTCGATTGTCACTTTAAGTTGAAAAAAACTCCCTTATATACACCCTCCCGGGGTGTAGGAAAAAGGGAAGTGTGATAGCTCTAGCGACTCTACTGGGGATCGTACCCAGAAACTCTGGTTCAGGGTTCAGAATTCGAGCTTAGATAAATTGTTATAGTTGGCTTTATTAATTATCTGATTTTGTGTGCTAAGTGTTGCTTTTACCGCTTTGATATTCTGTGAACTGTATATAAATTGCCACGAAACCCTTCTTCTCTCTAAGTCTTCTAAATTATGGAGGAGTGTGCACTTCGTGTGACTTCTCTTCTGTTAGAGTCATATTCCAAATTTTAGAACAAGGTTCGGACAAGTTGAAAAGCCGGTGAAGCTTCTGTATTCCCGGTATGTTGCCACCCCTCGGCTTGAGCTGTCCGCTCGAGTAAGCCAGGTCTAGAACAATAAATCCATGTTTTAAACCAAGTATAACAAGCCCCCATGCCAGATCCCTAGTAGGAACGTTTGCTTGCATCACGTGCATTTGACTTTGGAGACTCAACATAGGGGTCGGGTCTGTCTAGGACAGGTGTACCAAAAATGAAAAGACCATTTACTTGCTACTTGTGCATTTATTTAATTTGGATTTGCATGTTGACCGGCTTTTGAATAATGGGAGAAAGTTGGGAAAAGGAGAATAGCAATGTGAGGGTTAAGTGAATTAAATCACCTGATTTGGAAAACCAATGTCCAAATGGTACTGAAACTCTGCCGAATTTTTTTTGAGAAAAATGAAAAAACAAAAAAAGAAAGGATTTTGTTTTGAAAAATAGTTGGTTTTATTTTATTTGCCCGAACTACGCCAGTTTGATTCTCACAGGGTGAGAGATACTTAGGCAACCCCCATCGGGTCCAACTTCTTTTTTGCAAAAATAGCCCAAAAAGAACAAAAAATTTAATTTTATTGCAAATAAGTAAGGTGATGTCATTCTTGTCTAAAATAGCCGAATGTCCCCAAAAGGGCGCCGGAAGACCGTTTTTACAAGAAAAGCCACCTTTGGTCATTTCTCAAGTTTTTTGCCGATTAGCGAACACAGCCTTAAAATCTTCGTTTTCGGAGTGCTGAAAGGCCGTATTGGCATAGCCTGATATTTTTGTGAAATTTTTGAAAAAAATGGTCATTTTTCTTAAGTCAAAATGAGTCATAGTTTTCTTTTAATTAAAATCACCTTAATAAATGTGCAGGATGAGCACAATTCAAAATGAACCTTTCTCAGTCCATGAAGAGATCCCGTTGGAGCTACATATGTGGTGGCATGATTTGGGGGACAATAGCAGAAAAATTGTGACAAAAGCGTTGGGTGGTCTTTTCGGATTTTTGAAAGTTAAGCCGAGAAAGGACATAATTGAGGCCTTGATATCATTTTGGGACCCAGCACATAATGTATTACACTTTGCTGATTTCGAGCTAAATCCTACACTGGAAGAGATAGCAGGCTACGCCGGTTTTGATGGGAATCTTAAAAATCAATACCCGGTGGCACCTAGGGCAGTAACCTCTCACAAATTTTTGGACCTGTTAAGCATCAGTCGGGACATCCGAGACGGAAACTTGGCCAAAGGATTTTGTACCTTCTACTTTTTGTACCGACGTTACGGGAATCCTCGTGGCTTTGAGACGCCAGATACCGGTCTTACTCACGCGGGAAACCAAGACAAGTGGGAAACTCGGAGAGGATTAGCTTTTATAATGGCGTTCCTGGGTACTTTGATTTTCCCTAGAAAAGACGGGAACATAGAGTTGGGACTCGTGGGGATAGCTGACTTTATGATGAAAAAGGCAAATGGGACCATAGTGCCGATGATTTTGGCAGAAATTTTCCGAGCTCTGACCCTTTGTCGAGAAGGGGGAAAGTTCTTTGAAGGGTGCAATATGTTGTTACAATTATGGATGGAGGAACACCTTTCCCATCGTCCTGGATACTTGAGTTGTGGTATGACTGGCCTCGAGTGCATTGAAAAACATGAAAAGCGGGTAGAGGGTTATGAGTTCCTGGATGGTACGGAAGCATGGCATGCTCATTTGAGATCTTTGACCGCAAATAAGATCGAATGAACATTCAGGTAGATCTCGGTCAGTGAGGTAATTTATATGTCGGTTGAGGTATGTTTTCTGCTGTTAATGGGTCTTCGGAGTATCCAGCCTTATGCCCCGCACCGAGTTCTACATCAGTTAGGACGATGCCAGACCATCCCACACGATGAGGATTTGAGTTGGCAGGTTATTGAGTTGGAACCAAAAGTCGCTTTTCCAGAAGAAAGAGTGCATCAGATTTGGCATCAGTGTAGATTCTTAGAGCCTAGAACTCAAGTACGAGATTTATCCAGAGTCGAGGCGGAGCCTAGTTACACTGCTTGGTATGGTAAAAGATCCCGAGGTCAACATGAGCCCGAAAGGCCCGCAAAGAAACCCCATGTCCAACAATTTATCGACGAAGCATAGGTGCAATGGGACTGGTTGACCAAAGAAAATGAGTACCGAGCCACCATAAGCAGGCTGGAAAGGCAAGTCATGGACCTTCAGTTTGAAAATGGTTTGCAGGCCGTCGCAGATGAGGGGGAAAAGAAAAAACTAACTCAGGAAAATAAAGCCCTCAAAGCTCAAATCCGGAAGATGAAAATAGCTGCTAGAAACCCGGAAAGAAGCCAAGCGGATGAAAGGCTTATAAGCAGTCTGAAAAAGAAAGCCCTTGAGTATCAAAATGACCTAGAAAAGTCTGAGGCCAGTCTAGCGGAAGTTTGGGCTCAATTGGCGGAAAATGCAAAAGGTCGGACACAGTTTGTGTAACAAATGAAAAGAAAGTATGAAGGGACAATCACTAGCCTGAAAAGAAAAATAGTTACTCTCGAGAATGAGGCAGTCAAGCAGGCCAAGGACTTTAAAGCTGATAAGGAACACTGTTATGATTTGATGGCTCGGATGGAGGAAGAAATGCAATAGTTGCAAAATCAACATCTCCATGATAGTCAGGTGTTAGAAGCCCGAAATCAACAGGTCGGGCGTTTGCTTCAGGAAAAGGGTAAAATCCGAGAGCGGGTCAGAGCCATTGCCGACTACATTGTTGTGAAATGCCAAGCATGCGAGGATATGACTCGCACCACTTTGTTCACGGCAGTGATGATGTTTGTCTGACAGATAATGAGTGATTTGGAGAGGCTTCAAAGGGATCTTGCACATAGTCCTGTGGTGAGACCGAATGATGTCCCACGGGCCCCAGGAGCATTTGAGACATTAATGTATTCATGATTTTCATTAGAGTCTGTTAGTCTGTTTGTGAGTCTATATTTTCTTTTATTGGAGTCTGTTAGTCGGTTTTCGAGTCTGTTATTTTCACCTTCTGTCAAAGTCTGTTGGTCTTGTTTTGAGTCAGAGTCTGTTAATTTCCCTTTTCGAGTCTGTTAATTTTATAATTTGGTAGAATGGGCGGTTGTAGTCAAAACTGTTTTATTTATGGAAAAAAATTTGAAAATCCCAAAATGTTTTGTTATTTATATTATGCACTTATCTCCAAGAACTACGCTTGGTCTGATTCATGCGGGGTCATGATACGCAGGTAGTCTCCATAGGATTCGACCATAACCAAAAAAAGAGAGAGGAAAAACAAGAAAAGAAAAGAGGAAAAAATAAGAAATCATGGGGAGGAAACAACGGCAAAATAAGAGAGATAAATGAAAGGATAAAAACAAAGAGAGACCAAGAAAGGAAAGACAAGAATGAAAATAAGAAAAAAAGAAAAAGAAAAGGAAAAAAAGAAGAAAAAAAGAGAGAGAGAGAGAGAGAGAGAGAAGTTGCAAATAGAAATAAGGAAAAGCCGGGATGACGCAAGCAACCGATCAAATGCATAATAGAAACGGTTAACTGCTTAGGTGCATTCACTCCTAAAATGTGCGGCTGCTTATCTGTTAAAGCCCTAATCGCTAATAAGTTTGCTATTGATGAAATTATAGTTCAGGCAGGTGGTTAGTTTGATTGGCATTCTGACAACTCACTCCTACAACACCCGGTCCAAAAACAAGCTGAACATGGCCAACCAGGAACTTGAGGCAAGTATTGTCGATCCATCAAAAGAGGTGGAAGAATCGGAGGTTAATCTGAAAGATGAGTTGTATAAGCTGAAGCAGCAGATGACTGAAATGTACCAAGCATGGGCAAAAGGGCACCCACCGCCAGTTTACCCCGCCAACCCTGCTTTTATCCCGCCATTGGCTCAGACCCAAGAACCTCCCACTGTGAACTCATCTCCGAACTTTCCCCTCTACCAACAATGTTATGGCACCACTTCCCATACATCACAAGCTCCACCACCCAAACAAGTCTTGTACCCTCCTCCACCAGTCACTCCTGTTTTTGTAGCACCCTCACCTGCTGCATTACACTGATCCTCTAGTGAGCCTCTGTTCCAGACTCACGACAACCAGTATTACCCCCTGGAAACCACTTTCAAGTTTCCCGAACCCTATTCCTACACTCCTCATTTTGACCTCCCTGCAGAAACCGAAAAACCATCTAAAAATCTTGAATAGGAAGAGATGTTCAGGAAAGTTAAAAGCCTGGAACAGTTATTTAGAGACATGCGGGGGTTGGGAGGTCAAGTAAGTGTGGCTTACAAAGATCTATGTCTATTTCCAGATGTGCAATTGCCGACAGGGTTTAAGATGCCCAAGTTTGATTTGTATGATGGGCACGGTGATCCATTTATGCATTTGAGAGGTTTCTGTAGCAAAATGAGGGGAGATGGCAGGAAAAACGAGCTGCTAATGGCGTATTTCACTCAGAGTCTGAGTGGATCAACGCTAGAATGGTATACTCGGCAGGATCACGGAAGATGGTACACATGGGATGATCTAGCCCAGGCATTTGCTTGTCACTTCCAGTACAATCTCAAAATTATTCCGGATCGTCTGTCTTTGACGAAACTTGAGAAAAAGCACAATGAAAGTTTCAGGGAGTATGGTTTTAGGTGGAGAGAGCAGGCAGCAAGGGTCGACCCTCCAATGAAAGAAAGTGAAATGGTGGATTATTTTCTGCAGTCCTTAGAACCTACTTATTACGGTCATCTGGTATCAGCTATAGGTAAGTCCTTCAATGAAGTGGTAAAGATGGGCGGTATGGTAGAAGAAGGGCTCAAGACAAAAAAATCATGAGTTATTTGGCTATTAATGCAACCACCCAGGCCATTCAAAGCGGAACTGGAGGAGTAATTGGAAAGAAGAAGAAAGAGGATGTAGCAACGATTGATTCAGGAGCTTGGTTCGGACCCAGGGGCTCATCACATTACTATGACCAGCCTTGACCTCACCACCAAACCTCCCCTCATACCCCATATAATCCACCCCAACACTACTACCCACTACCAGACCCCCATTTTTCTGTCCACAATGCCCAAACATACAGCCAACCTCCGGCCCACGCACAATGGCATGCGCCAGTCTCACAAAATACATACCCAACTCCACAAAATGCCTATCCACTCCCAAGAGCCTACCGGAACCCTCCTAGATCAGGTTTCCGGCCCAACCAAGCATTTAAGAACGAGAGGTTGCAAAAGAAGAAAACCTTCACTCCATTGGGAGAATCATATACCAGTTTGTTCCATAGGTTGCGACAATTAGGTATGCTGAGTCCGATCGAGCCAAAACTGCCAAATCCTCCCCCGAGGAACCTTGATCACTCTATGAGTTGCGAATATTGTTCTGGTGCTCCGGGGCACGACGCAGAGAAGTGATGGCAATTGAAAATAGCTATTCAAGAGCTCATTGATACTAATCAGATTAAGGTCCAAGCTTCGGAGACACCCAATATCAACCAGAATCCGTTGCCAGCCCATCGTGAGACAAATATGATCGAGGTAGTGCATAGGGGAGGGGAGCCCAAAAAACCTTCACAGACTGTCATGATGATTCGGTCCAGTGAAGTCAGGCCGGTTGAAAAGCCAACAAGTGAGAAATCAGTGATCCGGTTGAGCGGGGCAAATAGTGAACCATTTGTAGTAGCCAAGAAGGGGACCCCAAGTGATATGGCAATAAAACAAGAAAGAGCAAAAGTGATTGTGTCAGGAGTGGCGAACAAGCCTATTGTAATTGTGGAGGGTGCCCGCACAGACCCAGTCATTATCAAGCTAGTAACTCAATTACCAATAGTCAATAGCAAGGCAGTCCCGTGGAATTATGAACGAGTGACAGTGACTTACAAGGGGAAAGAGGTTAAAGAAGAAGTTTGTGAGACCCATGGTTTGACTCGATTGGGGAGTTGCTTTGCCCCCGAAGAGTTGAGAAAAGCTAAGAGCTCCAAAGACAACCCGGTGCTAGTGAAGAAAGTTGTGACCGAGGAAGAAGTAGAGGAATTCTTGAGAAAGATGAAAGTGTAGGACTATTCCATTGTGGAGCATTTGAGGAAGACACCGGCTCAGATTTCACTATTGTCATTATTGATCCATTCAGACGAGCATCATCAGGCTTTGATGAAGATATTGAATGAGGCCCACGTCCCTGACAAAATCTCAGTAAACCACTTGGAAAAGATAGCTAAGAAGATATTTGAGGTAAATATAGTCACTTTTTCTGATGATGAGTTACCCATGGAGGGTACTGAGCACAATAGAGCCCTCTTCTCACGGTGAAATGCGAAGATTCTGTGGTTATCCGGGTACTGGTCGACAACGTTTCCAATGCGAACACTTGCCCTTTCTCCACTCTGAACAAATTGAAAGTGGATGACGAAATAATTCACAAGAACAGTATCTGTGTTCGGGGATTCGACGGTGGAGGGAAAGATTCAGTCGAGGACATAGTGCTTGAGCTTACAATAGGGCCAGTTGAATTTACCATGGAGTTACAGGTGCTCGATGTGGCTATTTCTTACAATCTGTTATTAGGTCGACCCTGGATTCATGCTGCAAAAGCGGTCCTGTCTACTCTGCATCAAATGGTCAAGTTTGAATGGGATAGATAGGAAATTGTTGTGCACGGCGAGGATAATTTGTGTGCCCACAATGATGCCATTGTTCCATTCATAGAGTTTGAAGACGACGAGGGGCCATGGGTTTATCAGGTTTTTGACACGATATTGGTAGAGAAAATTCCAGAAGGGAAATGCGTTCCAACGCCGAGGGTAGCTACTGCATCAGTCATGGTAGCCGTTGAAATGTTGAAAAATGGTTTTGTACCGGGCAAAGGTTTGGGTACACTCTGCAAGGTATCGTACAGCCGGTGTCTCTCCCAAAAAACTTGGATACATTTGGTATGGGGTTCAAGCCCACAGTTGCGGACATAAAATGAGCTAGAAAGTTGAAACAGAGGGCAAGGGTCCTCCCAAAGCCCATACCACGTCTCTCTAGATCATTTGTCAGGGCCGGTACCAAGAAACGCCCAGCAACAACAATTCCCAGTTCTGTGGTTGGTCCTGATAAGGAGTTACTTGAAAGGTTTGAGAAATTATTCGACGAGGTGAACATGGTGGAAGCTTGAGAGGGTTCTAGCAAGGCGGATGTGCAATTTGTTGGGCCCAGTGCAAAGATTAACAATTGGGAAGCTACTCCTCTCCACACCAGGAAGGAGTTTTGGTAGTTTGCTTTGATTTTCTTTCAGTTTATCTGGATTATTCCAGAGTTGTAATTCAGATTCTATGTTTCGTCCGTTTGGATGTATAAACCTTGTTATCTTTCAATTTTAATGAAATGCAATTCCCCTTTTTCCTCATTCCTGACAGTTTTATTTTTGTTTACTTTTCTTCCTTGTACAACTCTTTTTATGCTGGTTTCAATAACATGACATGCATGAGGAATCTCCGGCCCAGTCTTAAAAGCCAATCTAATTCTGAAATAGTAATTCAAGAAATAGAGTGTGATAATGAATCAAAATACGATAAGGATGAGGCCTTTGAAGAGATTAGTAAGGAACTAAGTCATTTTGAAGAAAAACCCAAGCCTAACCTGAGCGATACAGAAACAATCAATTTAGGGGACCCAGATAATATCAGAGAAACTAAGATAAGTGTCCATCTTGAACCTCAACTCAGGGAAGAGATAATTAAAGTGTTACTTGAGTACAAAGACATCTTTGCATGGTCATATGACAACATGCCGGGTTTAAGCACTGACTTGGTGGTTTACAAATTGCCCACTGACCCGGCATCTCTCATGTCAAGCAGAAGCTGAGGAAATTTAAGAATGATATGAGTGTGAAGATCAAAGAAGAGGTCACCAAGCAGTTTGATGCAAAAGTCATTCAGGTCACTCGATATCCCACTTGGTTAGCCAATGTAGTACCTGTGCCAAAGAAGGATGGCAAGACCAGGGTGTGTGTTGATTACCATGATCTCAACAAGGCGAGCCCTAAGGACAACTTTCCACTGCCAAATATCCACATTTTGATTGACAATTGTGCCAAACATGAGATTGGGTCCTTTGTGGATTGCTATGCGGGCTATTATCATATCCTAATGGATGAGGAAGATGCAGAGAAGACCATTCATCACGCCATGGGGAACATACTGCTACAGGGTCATGCCTTTCGGTTTGAAAAATGTTGGGGCAACTTACATGAGGGCAATGACAACCATATTCCACGACATGATACACAAGGAGATCGAGGTTTATATGGATGATGTGATCATAAAGTCTAGAAAGTAGTCTGACCATGTCAAGGATTTGATAAAGTTCTTCCAAAGGCTTCGCAGGTACAATCTTAAGCTCAATCCTGCAAAATGCGCATTTGGTGTGCCATTTGAAAAATTGTTAGGATTCATAGTCAGCCGTCGAGGTATTGAATTGGACCCGTCAAAGATCAAAGCTATCCAAGAATTGCCACCCCAAGGAACAAAACTGAGGTGATGAGTTTGTTTGGGAGGTTGAATTACATCAGCAGGTTTATTGCTCAACTTACGACAACCTGTGAGCCTATCTTCAAATTGTTGAAGAAAGATGTTGCTGTCAAGTAGACAGATAAGTGTCAAGAAGCATTTGATAAGATAAAGGGGTATTTGTCAAACCCACCTATGTTGGTGCCACCAGAACTGGGGAGACCGTTGATTCTATATTTGACGGTTTTGGATAATTTGTTTGGTTGTGTGTTGGGTCAGCATGACATCACCGGCAGGAAAGAGCAGTCCATCTATTATCTCAGCAAGAAGTTCACATCTTACAAGGTTAAGTACACTCACCTGGAACGGACATATTGCGCCCTAAGTTGGGTGGCACAGAAGCTGAAGCATTATTTGTCATGTTACACTACTAACCTCATCTCTCATTTGGATCCGTTAAAGCATATCTTTTAGAAGCTTATGCCTACAGGGAGGCTCGCAAAGTGGCAGATCTTGCTTACAGAATTTGACATCGTCTATGTGACCAGGACCGCGATGAAAGCCCAGGCATTGGCCGATCATTTGGCTGAGAACCCAGTGGATGAAGAATATGAGCCTTTGAAGACTTACTTCCTTGATGAAGAGGTAATACAAATTGATGAGTTGGAACAAGTTGGAGAGCCAGGTTGGAAACTCTTCTTTGATGGAGCTGCTAACATGAAAGGCGTTGGGATAGGAACAGTATTGATTTCTGAAGTAGGACATCACTATCCTGTTACGGCTCAGCTTCGCTTCTACTACATGGCTGAGTATGAGGCATGCATTTTAGGCTTGAGGTTAGCTGCAAACATGGGTGTCTAGGAGGTTTTGGTCTTTGGGGACTCGGACCTTCTGGTACACCAGATTCAAGGGGAATGGGAAACACGAGATTTGAAACTCATACTGTACCAGCAATGTTTGCATGATCTTCGTCAATGTTTTCGATCAGTAGAGTTCAGGCATATTCCAAGGATCCATAACGAAGTTGCTGATGCTTTGGATACCTTGGCGTCAATGCTACATCATCTGGATAAGGCTTATGTTGACCCGTTGCATATTCAGGTCCATGATCAACATGATTACTATAATGTGGTAGAAGAAGAACTTGATGGTGAGCCCTGGTTTCATGATATCAAGGAATATATCAGGATGTGGGTGTATCCAGTACAAGCCACAGTTGATCAAAAGAGAGCAATTCGGCGGTTAGCGAGCGGATTTTTCTTCAGCGGAGGGGTTTTGTACAAAAGGACTCTGGATCTTGGATTGTTGAGATGTGTAGATGCTAGACAAGCCACAACTATCATGACCAAAGTATATTCTGGAGTCTGTGGACCACACATGAATGGGTCATGCTGGCAAAGAAGATTCTCCGAACAGGTTATTATTGGCTCACTATGGGGCGAGATTGTATCAGTTTTGTGCGCAAGTGTCATCAATGTCAGGTGCACGGAGATTTGATTCATTCTCCACCATCTGAATTGCACATAATGTCTGCACCATGGCCTTTTGTTGCATGGGGCATGGATGTCATTGGACCAATCGAGCCAGAAACATCCAATGGGCACAGGTTCGTTCTGGTGGCCATTGATTATTTCACCAAGTGGGTCGAAGCTATAACTTTCAAGTCTGTGACCAAGAAAGCGGTGGTCGATTTTGTGCACTCAAATATCATCTGTCGGTTCGGGATCCCGAAGGTAATCATCACAGATAATGGTGCTAATCTCAATAGTCATCTGATAAAAGAGGTATGTCAGCAGTTTAAGATTACACATCGCAATTCCACCCCATACTACCCCAAGGCGAATGGAGCAGTCGAGGCAGCTAAAAAGAACATAAAGAAGATACTTCGGAAAATGGTGGAGGGTTCTAGATAGTGACATGAAAAGCTGCCTTTTGCATTGCTGGGTTATCGCACTACTGTTCGTAATTCAGTAGGGGCAACTCTTTATTTGTTGGTATATGGCACTGAGGCGGTGATACATGCAGAAGTTGAAATCCCATCCCTTCGGATTGACGTTGAGGCCGAAATGGATGACAATGAATGGGTCAAAACTTGATTGGAATAGTTGAGTTTAATTGATGAGAAGAGATTGGTAGCAGTTTGTCATGGTCAGTTGTATCAACAGAGAATGGCAAGAGCATACAACAAGAAGGTGTGTCCATGGAAGTTTGAAGTGGGTCAGTTAGTATTGAAGCGTATCCTTCCTCATCAGGCTGAAGAAAAAGGCAAGTTCGCCCCAAATTGGCAGGGGTCGTTCATCGTAACGAGAGTGTTATCCAATGGTGCTTTATATTTAACCAACATAGAAGGCAAATGTGTAGAAATGGCCATCAATTCCGATGCGGTCAAGAGATATTATGTATGATTTCTTGATTTAAATTGTATTTGTTTCTACTTGGCATATTTTGAAGATTGGAAAGACGAAGGCATTTTGTTCTGCTATCTAGACACTTTATCCTTTGTTCTCCCTTTGAACCTTGTTTATTTTCTTTCATACCCCTCTTTTGGAATCTATAGCAAAGATCAGAAACGCAAGCATGAAAGACAAATAAAAGAAAAGAGAGAAAGGAAAAGAATGAAAAGAGAAAGAAAAGGAAGAAAAGAAAAAGAGAAAAAAAAAGAGAAAAACAAGAAGAAAAGAAGATAACAAAACAACAAGAAGAGAAAAAGAAAACAAAAAGAGAAAGAAAAGAAAGAGAAAATCACAACACCAAAGCAGTTCTACGACATGAACTACGTTCGACCTGATTCCTTTTAAGGATACGTAGGCAGCCTCACGGTTCGGTCCCATCAAAACAAAAATCCAAAAGTCCCCAAGCAAAGAAACTGGGGTAGAAGTTGTAGTTGTTGCAAGAAATTTGATTCTGAAAGTTGTAATTTTGAACCCATTCGAATTGTTTCAAGCCTTTTGACACCCTTTCTTTCTAACCCTATCCAAAAGCCCACGTTATGGTCCAAAAAAAGACCTTCTGGTCAGTCTTTGAGAGATGCCAAGTCGAGCAAGTAGAGGTAATTCATATCAGGGGCAACACTCTGGTCCAAGCAAGAAAATGAAAATAAGAGAGTCTTATTGGTGAAAACCCTCACGAGCACGTAAGGCGACGGGAGCTGAGAGAAATAATAATGAGAGTGTCTTATTGGTGAAAACCTTCACGGGCACCTTGAGGCGAAAGTAAGTTGAGAGATGAACGAATGAGAGAGGTCTGTCGGTGAAAACCCTTCAGGGCACCGCAGGTCAAACAAGGTCAGGGTTTTGGCAAAGAAATTGGGTTTTGAAGATCTCAGAACAAAGTATGGCAACTGAAAGTTGATTGGTGGGACAGATTGGGCCGATTAATCCGAAATGCATGTCATGATCATTGGTGCCAGCTTCCCCACTCATATAAGTCTCTTTTCTTTTTCCCCTTCAGATAGTGTTCCAGTTTTGAATTTTTCTTACCCTTAACTCTACGAGTCATTGCATTTCATTTCTTTTGGGTTTATTTCTCTAAGATGTTCCCAATGTCAGTTCTGTTTAAGCAAATAAGAAGGAATTTCAAAGCTTACTCCCAACTTCCAAAGTTGCACAAGGCACAGGGCGGTCAAGGCATTGCTAGAGATAGTATGATGTGAAATGGGGTATAAAGGTCAGAGGAAGTTTCATCGGTGAAATGGTGTGGTAATTTTGTGGGAAATGCAGAGGTTCAAACAGAGATGTAACACAACGGTTTGGGTATAGAACACTCGGGTCATCCAATGTCATGGGGTTTGAAAGTCAGTCGAAAAGTCAAGTGGTTCTTGGCCAATTTAGGAGAAGTCAGCCAATACAAAGCACGACAGCGGAGAGGTCATTTTCAGCAAGAATGCCACAAACTAACCACCACATTTTAAACTGACAAGATTTTCATTTGATTGAAACAGGGGCAGGAAATTTCGATTGTTTCGGAGAAACCTACCGTAAGGAAAGGCAAGCACCAGACAGGTTTGACTATAAATTTTTAGGACCCTCCTAGAAAATGGGACCTAGTTTAAAATTCAAAAAATCATGAGTAGCAAAATCTAGCATGAATATACCCCAAGGAATATAAGATGGTTTTAAAGTTTGCATGTTGGAGATAGGATTCAATTAGGAGTTGTCAGGACCCTCCTGAGTAATGGGACCTAGCTTTAAGATTTCCATTAGATAACAAGATTTAGCATAAATATGTTATAGGGAAGTATAATTCAGCTGTAAAAGTTGTCACTCTTAAGATAAGACTTGAGTTTTGATTTTCAAGACCCTCCTGGATAATGGGATGTAATTGTAAGACCTTCTTAGATAACAAGATTTAGCGGAAGTCATACCTTTGGAAAACATAATTCTGCTTTTAAAAACTGTCATTTAACTAGGAGTTTTTAGGACCCTCCTGGATAATGGGATCTAGCTTTCAAATTTTTAGTAATATTTGGTAACATGATTCAGTTTAACACTCACAGATGTGCCCAGCTACCAAACTGGGGCAGAAAACTTTCTTTGTTTTGTCTATTTTTGTTGAAATCAGGCACCCACTTGGAGAATAGGGAATACAGTTCAAGTTCAGCAATCAGGCGCCCACCTGGAGAGCACGGGAATACATTTCAAGTTCAGCAATCATAGCAGTCAGGCGCCCACCTGGAGAGCACAAGAATACATTTCAAGTTCAGCAATCAGGCGCCCACCTGGAGAGCATGGGAATACAATTCAAGTTCAGCAGTCAGGCGCCCACTTGAGAGCACGAGAATACAGTTCAAGTTCGGCAGTCAGGCGCCCACCTAGAGAGCGCGGGAATACAGTTCAAAGTTCAGCAATTAGCCGTCCACCTGGAGAAAAGGGAAAGCATATCAGATTACAATTCAAGTCAGCAACAAAGGAATTTCACGCGGAGAGTAAGGGTCGACAAAGCAACAGGAACTGCAAGATCAAGTTCGAAGATATAGATAGGACTCTTGTAATTCATAGATCATAGTTTAGTCTAGCTTCTTTTATTTTGCCATGGTGTAATAAGGGGTTCAGTAAGTAGTTGCAGCAGTAGCAGCAACAGTAAAATCACAGCTTCATGGTAGTCCCAGCTACCAAAACTTTCTGAACTACACTGACCTGATTCCTTTATAGCCAAAGATATGTAGGCAACCTCAAAAGCAGGGTGCGGTCAAATCTTTCAAAAATGCTTTCCACGGAGTATTCAAACGGGCAAAAATCGCTCGTATCCGCTCACTTTATCTTTGCACGAAAACTCTTCGTGTTTCCGAGCAAAGAGGGGCAGCTGTGAGCACGTGATTTTTGCCCTATATGAATTATTCCCACAAATTCAAGATAAAATAATTTTTCCATTGTTTGCATTTTTGTGGATGTTTGTGGCATTTTCCGCCAATTGTTCGCATTTGTCTGTTCATGTTTATTTTATTTAATTAATGAAAAGATACAAAAATATGTTTCATTTGCATTAAGGATTTAATTTTACATTTTTGAATTAAGTAGTAAATCAGTTATTTTATAAGAATTGGAAAAATCACAAAAATAGTTATTTTTGCACTTTTAATTTTAATTTTTGAATTTCGGTAGTTTTTCTTTTAATTAGTTTCTTAATTATTTGTGGTAATTATTATTTGGATTTAATTAATTCACTTTGATAGGTCAATTTGATTTTTTATTTTAATTTAGGTTTTTAAAATGAATTAAAAGAGAAAATTGAAATAAGAGAAGGAAGTCTGTTAGGCTAAATCCAATCAAGACCCCCAAGACCAATTGTTGAACACCCAAAAACTGACCAAAGCCAGCCCAAACCCGCCTTCACCCGGTCCGGTTCCCCCATACAAACCAAACGACGCCGTTTTGTTAGCTTTGAATCAGAGCCATCGATCTCCCCTTGATCAAACGGTTCGGAACTGACTCTTCCCACATATAAATATGTCTGAACTGTTGCCCCCCTCTCACTCACCTCGTCTCTTCAGAGACTCCTTCCAGAACCCTAACCCGCCGCCCTTTTCTCCACCACCTTAGACCCGGCGGCGCCACCTCCTCTCACCCCCAAATCAACACCACGCCATCTCCAAGCCCCCCCCCCATTCCGAATCCCCACTTAGTTTCTTTCAAATACCCCCAAAACCTCTCGAATCTTAAATCTAGGGTTCGAGTTCTTGAGGTCAAAGTCAAGTTCATCCATGCAAGGTCATCCCCCAGTTCCTCCGAGTGTTCAAAGCCTGGTTCATCTCAGAATGGTGTTATTCGTATGTTCTTAACAAAGAACAGGCGATTTATACCATTTTGGGATTAAATCAGAACTACCCGGTGATTTCAAGTTTAAATCGGTAAGTTTCTTGTCTTTCTTCGCCTTTTTGTTCATCTTTCTGCCCCGCCTCTTCTTCTCCTTTTCTTCTCTAGCATGCCCCGACTAAAATCAGCTTCGAGTTTAGTTCTCTTGTTGAGGAAGTTTGCTTTCGTGTGTGGCTGTGTATTTATTTCCGTTTCATTTCCTCAGTTTTTCTTTTAAAAATCTTAACCAATATCCTCTGTTTCTCTTGATTTTATGATAACCATTTATGGTAAAATAGCTTAGGTTAGATTGTTAGTAAACTGGTAATTTAGTGTTAATTTCAATTTAGTATTTTTAGCTTAGGAAAAATCATCACTCGTAGATTAGGTTCCATGTTCTGAAATCACTCAAATATTTCATTGTTCTGCTTATCATTAATTTGGTTGGGTTTCTAACTCCTTTTGGTTTGGGCCCAAGGTTCATTTGATTCGTTCATTTGGACCTGAACATATGAGTCATTGACCCATGACCTATACCCATAGGTTTCAGCAGTAAAAACAGGGTCAGTAAGGGGTAATTTGGGTAGTCCAGTCTAAGAAATCTTTGTATAACTGAAATGGAAGCTTCTTGGAAGCTGACTTTGGGATTATTTTGAAAATCTGAAAACTAAATAGGGATATCTAGGCAAAAATGAAAACATGAAAAGAGCTTAAAGGAAAATTTGAGTCTCTATTAGCTGCCCTATTTTCTTGCTTATAAAGATACATTGTCTTGCCTTTCAAGGCAGAGATCAGAGAGATAAAAGTCAGAAAAACAAAACGGCTGAAATTTTTTTAAAAAAACTGTTCCATTGAATTCTTTTGGTGATTTCTGAAGTTTCTCTAGTTCTGAAGCAATTTCAGGTTAGCTGGGATTAAGATGGTTTGAGATCGAGTCTGGTTTGAAGTTTGCTGGGTCTTTGTTTGATTGAAACTGGTTTCTAGACAATTGTACAACATTTTCTGTGTTTAAATTGGTGCTGATTACTTCTTACTGGATTCTGTTGTTGTTGTTGTCTATTGCTCCTCATCTCTTTTTCTTCTTTGCAAATTTCAGGTATTATTCAGCCCTATGGACATCACTTGATATATAATTTGAAGTATGGATTTGAAAAAATGAAGTTTGATGCCATGTTATCTAAATCGTCTGTTTTTCTTTTAAATTCATGATTCACATGTAATACGTGTTTTGAGAGATTCTGATGGGTGTATTCATTGAGGAATGGGTTGTAATTGAGTGTTTAAATCCTGTTAGTTAGCAAATATGGCCCTCTTATGGTTTTGACATCATATTCTGCTAAGTGGTATTAGATCTAGGCCTGGGTGCTTGTCCTTGTTTTGCCCTTGAGTTTGGTTCTGTACTAGTGGAGTAAAGCAATAGTTTAGCTTTTTTTTTTGGTTTGTATGAGTTAGTCTTTGGCTCTGCAAGAGTGTGTCATTCTGAATTGTCAATTTGTTAGTTGGACTTTTGGATAGATTCTGAACAGATCATGTTAGCACATGAATATTTTTTCGAGATTGAGTTGTATTAGAAGTCAAGATGTTATGAATGTTTTGTTATGAAATTCATTGTTGATTTGAATGTCGATTAGGACAGAGATTTAAACAGGAAACTGGGATAGGGAGGAACATGTATTAAGTCATGTATGTTAAATGTGGGGATTGTGCTAATGCTTAGTTTATTGGTTAATATGCATGTATGTTGAATTTGAGGGAATCATCTTGCTATGTGAGTGAAATAATTATGCAGCAATTTCTGAAAATGCTCAATCAAATGGTTGCTTCAATTTATATGTTGAGAATTTCCAGTAGCTTGTGGCTCACTGTTTCACCGCATGACCAAGTGAATTGCTTAAGGATTGTACTATCATCCATAGCTAAGGGCCCTTGACGTCTAAGACGGATTTAGGTGTTACCCAAACTCGATCTTGAGTCCCGTTTTGCTCAAATTTCGGACTGGCCCCAGGCCCAATTCAATGGACAATCACAAAAGGGGGCCTTCGTTAATTGGGCTCAACATTTCTTTAGAATAATTAGCATCCTCCTTAGCTTTCAACAAGTCATTTAAGCAATATTTGAGTAATTAGAAATTCTGCAAATTTTTTTAACTAATTGGGATTTCACATAGTAGAAGTGTGCCATATTGGACAACATCAATAGTTCATGGCCCTCTTAAACCCAGTTTGAACTATCCTTTTAAAATAAATTGAGGTGCGCCGTGCCAAATAAAAATGACAATTGCATGGCCCTCTTTTAATTAATATTCTTTAAAATCCTTAGAAATCGAGGTATGCCGTTTAGCCAATTTCCATGGCCCTCGCGAAGTTGCAAACACATAGCTGCTTTAGGCGCGTCATTTTAATAATTTACTTTCCTAAACTCAGGGGTGCATTTCATGTGACCCAAATCCAAATCTCAACAACGTTAAATAAAATGTGTCGTGGACCGCTGGTGCATTTCATGTGACGTGGTTCAAGGCGTGTTTTAAATAATGTTGAATTTTCCTTATAATTAATTAAAGCAGTTATAAAGTTAAAATTGAACCATAGGTTAAAACATGTATTAAAATCAGATAATAGGCCAATTATAATAGTTGAGCGACCGTGCTAGAACCACGGAACTCGGGAATGCCTAACACCTTCTCCCGGGTTAACAGAATTCCTTACCCGGATTTCTGTGTTCACGGACTGTAATACAGAGTCAATCTTTTCCTCGATTCGGAACTTAAAACCGGTGACTTGGGACACCATAAATTATTCCAAGTGGCGACTCTGAATTTTAATAAAATAATCTCGTTTCGATTGTCACTTTAAGTTGAAAAAAACTCCCTTATATACACCCTCCCGGGGTATAGGAAAAAGGGAGGTGTGACAAGTAATATGCGTGAAATTTTTTAAAAAAGTCTTTTGGAGTTTTTCAAAATTTCGAAAATTTCCAAAATGCATATTCAAGTGAAAATTGAAATTTTAAGAACAAATATGTATTTCGAAAAAAATGATTTTTTTGAAGAAAAAAAAGGAGAAAAATTTCTTATGTCCAAATGGGCTCTAATTAATTGTTAGTCAATTATTCAGTTATTAGTAATTTGAGTATCAGATTCAGTTTCCTTTTTCAAATTAATCAGTCACTAATAAACTCACCATAATATCTTTCCATATACTTATTACGTAATCCAAATGTACTTTTGAGGTGTGATAAGCCAGTGATTCTTGGTTTGACTGTATTTAAGGCCTTGTTGGATGATGAGTTGGATAGATAGGAATAGGTTGAAAGCGTTTTGGTTGAATTTTGGAGTTGATTTAGAACATCTTAAAGTAAGAAAATGGGTTAAAATAAATTTACTATTTTTATGTTGAACATGGATATGTATGTGAAAAATATCTAAAATTTCTTTAAATACTATATCATGTAGTCATAATTTAAACAGCCCATAAGTTTAATGTTAAGAACTTTAAAAGTCGAATCTATCAAATTTAAATTTTTAATCCTCCTCGAATTACAATGAACTGTCCGTCCACCAAGGTCATAAGTTGAAAGATCCAACAATGTTTGTCCTACAACATTTCAAGTAATGCTGGAGAACTAGGAGTCGAATATTGTAAGAACGAAATCATAAAGAAAGTATAGAATAGAAAGTAGAGGAAAGAATTCGCTAAAAAAAATTAAAATGGAGTTCCAATGCACAAATGCAAAATACTAAAATAGTCAAAATAAATAAACACGTTCAATCCAATACGCTACTTCATTGGAGAACAAAATCTGAGGCGAATCCAAAATTTGTGGGACAAACTACATATACTAAATTCTCTACCAGTTCAGAGACGGATTCAAAATTTAAAGTTTATGGATTCTTATAATGATCTCAAGTTAATAATTGGATTTACAATCTAATATATATATATATATATATATATGGTCAGGCCAAAAGTTAATGAATTCGCAAAAACTCACTAATTAACCTCTAAATTCGCCATGCCACAATGTACTTGTGGTTGCATATGTCGAGTAGGAAAGAATTGCGAGCAATTCCAAGAAAGCAAGCAAATGTGAGAATTTCTTATGGTAAGATGAAGGATTCACACACATGGATAATTGACTTGAGAGTGCAGCCGATCATATTATTTGTACCAAAGAATGGTTAAAGAATAAAATTACTGACCTCATATTTGCCTCCAATTCGAATCCCAAAATAAGAAGACAGTTCGAGCAGAGGCAACTAAGCTCCATTCACCCAGGCTTTCAACTCTCTGAAGTTGTATTCGCGTTCACGGTTGAAATTTTGCGGTCCGCGTTACTCTTTCGTGGCCGCGCTTGTTTTTTCGCTCTCAGCGGTCCAGTCTTCAACAACTCATCAAATCAGGTATAAAAACACGGTCCACGGTGGAATTTCACGGCCGCGTTCAGGTAAGTGAGTGGGGTCTACAACTGTTAATTATAAATAGAAGGTCTTTGGCTCTTTTACCCTTTTCGAACCCAAGACTCTCACTGAACCTAAAACATTGTTCATCATCTTATCGTTGGTCTTTCAATCTCAATTATTCAAGAGTTAGTCTTCTTCTACACATCTCACAACTGGTATGCTCAAATACTTGTATTAATTTTATTCCTTTCTTTTCTTTCATTTTTCTTACTATTTTTTTGTAATTAGGGTTAACTAGCTGCAATTTTCTTTTGAGTTGATGCTAAAATTTCATGAGGATAGTTGTGATGCATGCCTAATGGGGGATAGGATTGTTCATTATACCTGTCAATTGCAAAAAAAAAAAGTGAAACCCTAGGTCTACGAGAAGTCAAAAATGCCCGTCTGGTTTTAAATTTCGCGGACAGTGGTCCAAATTACGCTGTCCGCGTTCATGCTTTGTGAGAACTAAGTTACTTGTAAGTTCGCGGATGCTGTACTTTTTCCATGGTCTGTGGTTGCCTTTACGCGATCGCATCCATAATTTTGCGGTCAGCATTAATGAGTTTCAGAGAGTTGGCAAATTGGTTCCGCAGCAACCTTCACTTTTACACTGTCCGCGTTGCATGTTTCGCGGCCGCGCCCCCTTTTTTTTGCTGTCAGCGGTACCTTAACTTTAGATAATGGGTAGTCTGATCTCTAGTCTTTCGCAGTCGCGTTCCTTTTTACGAGGATCGCGGTGCCCTTTTCGCGGCCGCGCCTATTTTTTCGCGGTCCGCGGTGCCTGATTCTGAGAGGCACTATATGCAAGTTATCTGCAATGTTTTATTCCCATCTTTAATGTTTTAGTTTCATCTACAATGCTTAGCCATATGATTTTTACCTTGTTTTTGACTTTGTTTCATGGCTTGTTCACTGCAGATAATGGTCTGATCTAGAGGCGGAAGTGATAAACCAAAAGAGAGAGCAAAGTCCTCCCAAGGTCAGGGTAAAGGGAAGGTTAAATTACCCCTCGTCGTGCAAAAATCAATTGGTAAAATGAGAGCTACAAGAAAAGCTGCGAACAAAGCCGCATCCCATTCTGACGATTGTGAATATGTCCTTTCCCGGGAAGTTTCGAAAGAAGACTCGGTGCCAACCCATGTTCCTGCAGACTTTCAAGGGAAATTATAGTTGCGAGACGAGCCTGCACCCTCTTCTACTTTTGAGTCGTCTGATGGCTTAGAGGAAAGTAGTGAGGCTTCGACATCAGCTTCCCCACCTGCTATAACTTTGGCCTCACCAGCGGCCCCTATTGATGTTGATACTGAGATACTAGATGATGGGAGAGGGGGTGACACCAATGTCTGAGGGTTTGCATGATCTAGAAAAGCTGTAGTTTGGGAGGATAGATTTGTTAGTGAAAAAGCCTATCACAAATTCCGGAAATGGTGGCCGCAGAGGTCACTCACCCTCGAGAGGCAATTCATAGAAAGTGATCTTCTACCCCACGATCCCAATATGAAGAGGCAATTTGATGAAAGAGTGGGGTGGAAATTCTTCATGAGCAAGCTGCCGGAGGCCAATGAATATTTAATAAAATAATTCTACGCCAACGTGGCCTACATCAAAAAGGGCACCTATGTGACCAAGGTGTGGAACAGGAAGATCAGATTTGATGTCAAGACGTTGAATGCATATGTCGGGTTCGATGATGTGGATGAATCCTTGTACTTGGAGAAGGTGGCATTAGATGAGGCAGCTCGTCCATGGCTTGCAGAGGTGATAGGCATTCCCGGGACAACACCGGCTTGGCTTAAACCTAGGGTCCATATAGCTAGAAACACTCTGAGCTTTGAAGCGAAAGGGTGGTGTACATTTATCTGTATCCAGCTAGACCCATCCCAGCATGACAGTGATATCCCGGTCTCCCGGACGATCATTATGGCTTCTATTATGGCGGGGTTCCCGATAAATGTGGGAAATCTCATGTCAAGAATCATCGCCAAACCTGTCGTGAATGATGAAAGATCATACCCCTATCCCAACATCCTCACCATGTATTTGGAGGATCAAGAGGTAGAAGGGAGGAGTTTCGACACAAAGATGAAGCCAAAAAGGCCCTTCTCTTGGTATAGCCTTCAGGGAGTAGGCAACCCCAAGTCCAAAGGCAAAACCACTACCTCTACTGGCCAGTCTGAAGAGCCAAGGGTAGTGTCCACTGGTTCTGAGCCTTCCACAGCGGAAGGTTCTTCTGCTGCTATGCCACCTCCATCATCCGACCCTTCTGTCACAGCCCCATTGTCTGTTCCCTCCACCTCAACTTACCCTCTGACGACACTACGGGTTAATCAAACTTTATCCAGCATCAACAACTGGATGTAGGTAGCTACATCAAAGCTATCTGCCTTATCTAATGTAGTCACATCTCAGGCAGCTCCAGCACAACTTCAGGTACCTTTATCACTGGAGGATTCATCGAAGGAGCTTCTGGACAACCAGAAAAAGCTCCTGGGCAACTAGGAGATGATCCTGAAGGCTTTAAATGCACAGGGAAAAGCAATCAAGGACCTGAGCAAACAAATGAAGAAGATGAAGAAGACTCGGGCCTCAAAGGAGTCAGTAAAGCTGCTGAGGAAGGAGGTAGAGAGGATTACATCAGCTGGAGACATCCCACTGGACTTACTCTTGGAGGAGCATGTTCCAGCAGCTTAGGCAGCACAGGCACCAGAGCAGGAGGCTGACAGAGAGCCTATGAGAGGATTTGTGGTACCCCAATCCGAGGACTTAGAGATACAGTTAGAGGATCCGGAGGGAGTTGACCCCAGTGATGTGCAGGACCCGATGCAGACCACATAGGGAGTTTTCTCTACTCTCTATCCCTTCTTGATCTTATTTTTGCTTTTAGCATTGATGACAATGCTAGCTTTTATTTGGGGGGGGGAGGGGTGGTGGTCCTATTTTGATTTGATGACTGGAATGTAATAATGATACTTATTTTTCTTTATCATTATTTTTTATTTTTGGTATGTATATAACTTTACCATTTATTTTTCACTTTCATTATTTTTCACGTTCGATATGTATATAAATTTACTATTCCATGTATATATTCATTCCCATTTTGTATATATTTGTTTCTTTCCGCTATTGTACATATTTATTTTACTTTTCGTAGTTTATTTTATAACTTTTTGTGTTCTTTTTCCTTAATAGCTTAGCTTTTTTTTACTTCCGTTAGTAGTTTCTTTTTGAGTACTTAGCTTCATGATTAATAAGCCTTTGGTTTTCTTAATGTCACGGTTGTTTCCAAAGGTAGAGGTTGTGTGAACCGGGTGGCTCTTCCCGATGATGGATGGCGTGAAAGCCTTCTTAAGGTTTGAGTCCATTTTCTTTATATTTTTGTATAGATAGTAGTAATGAATAAAAGTGTCTCAGGCAAGCTTCACTTAGGCCTAGAACATTTACCTTTGACGTTATGGTTAGAAACAAGTTGATTTGAAAAGAATGGTGCTAATTGTGACCTTTAGACTCTTGTATTGACTAAACAATCATTGAGTGGCTTCTCGGAGCCATTTGTGTTGCTCAATCTTAGCTAGAGTTGTTGTGCGCCCTCGACTCTGTTCTCTTTATCAATCCAATAGCTTGTGAGGTGAGGTATTGATTTGCAAGTCCAAGTCTCTTGCCAAGAAGTTTAGTACTTGCCCTGAATATTTGTCTAGGCGAAATTCTAAGTGTAGCTCGACTTGAGAAATAATTATAGGCTCTCCTTGATCCAATTTGAAACTTGAAATCATCCATAGCCCACCAAATATGATATCCCTAGTCAACTTCGTTGAGCCGAAGCCCTTGTTCTTTTAATAACCATGATGCAAGCCTTTATCCATTCTAAAATGACCCTCTCTTGGCACCTGATCTTTCTTTAGCACAATTGGAAAAACCATAAGTTTGGGGGGAAAGACGAGGAATGTGAAAGTGATAAAAGGTACAAAATTAAAAAAGGGGGGGAAGGCAAAAGAAAAGAAAGAAAATCCAAAAAGTCAAAAAGAAAGTGAATAATATAGAAAAATGAAGGGATTCAATGAAAGCAATGATGAAAGGCTTGGAATGATTAGAAAGAAGAAAAATGATTGTCAAGAACAAAAACGAGTGACAGTGTATCTCTCTAGTCCCCTAAGGAAGAAAAAATGACTCAAAGAGTCAAGAAAGTATGAGCCGAAATGAGAAAATGAAGTGCTTAAGGAAAGATGAAACCTTCATAGACCGATATATACTACCTTGATCCAAAAGCCTTCATTACATTCTCGCAAAAGCCCTTTATGATTTCGAGTTGAGTGAGCTTACAGTAGTGGTGATTTACATAAGGTGCAAGCTTATGGTACTTAAAATCAGACTTGAGACATTCCCTTGAGAGAGATGAGTTACTTTTTTGCAATCCTTGTGTTTGAGTGCTACAATCTAAAGTGAGATTTGCTTATGGAGAGTAGAGGAGGAAGAGTTTGGGTTCCACAATGACCTACGTAGTAGAGCGAGCTTCCTTGGTGAGTTATGTCAACTCTTGATGCTTTTGTGCCGCACTAGAGTTATGGTACTAAAAAGATTGTGTGTTATTGATAATGCATTTGTGTTGAGGGTAATTGTTAGTCCCAATTGATGCTTGATGAAGTCACCTTAGGACAGCTGAAATTTTCCTTTTTCTTTCTTGTGGAGGTGGGAGGTACGTTGTTTGCTTGAGGACAAGCAAAAACTTAAGTTTGGGGGAGTTGATAACTATGGATTTTAACCTATCTTATGCTCTCTTTTGCTTAGGTTTTGGATAAAGAATGTGTAAAAGTATTCTCGAAAACTAACTTACTGTGCTTACTTGCAGGGTTTGGTCAAAATAAGGCATAGAAGCCAAAATAAACTCATGAACGAGTAAACTTGCACAGGTTAAAGACAGGGAACTGGAGTGGAGAGAGCGGACAAAATACGTGACCGTGTGAGGACCACCGCTGAGGCGTCCACAAATACACGGCCCGCAAAATTCAGAGAGGCAAATTTAAGAAAAAGGTCTACCACCGACCGCGGTGGAAAAATGTGGCCACGGAATATCTGACGCATCCGCGGTGGTATTTTTGCTGAGAGCTATGATTGAAGTTCGGAGACTCTACAAGTTGAGCTTGACTAAGGAACGTGGTCTACGTCCAAATTACGCGGTCATGGTTGAAGCTAACTCGGAGGTGGTGGCTTTTACGCTGTCCGCAAAACCAAGCTCAAACTAAGCCCAGAATTTAAGAAACGCAGACTGTGCTCATTATTACGCGGCCGCGATAGCTCAAGTGCGGACGTGGTCAAAATTATGCCTCCGCGTAACTTTCGCAGGGGCATTTTTGTCCTGGAATTTCAGCCTAGTATAAATAGATCTTTTTCAGATTTTTAGATTAAGTTTTGTTTAGAAGAACACGTGAACGACTGGTTTTTACCTCTTTGAGTAATTTTAGAGTAGATCCATCTTCAATCTTTATATTTTCATCTTGTATTTGAATATTATAGCTTATATTTCATCTTCAGCTTTGATTTCTGCTAGTTTCATGAGTAGCTAAATCCATAGCTAGGATTGTGACCTAACCCTAGTATGGATATTTAATGGGTCTTGAATTTTAGGGCTTAATTGTTTATGGGTTAGTGATGTTTAGCTTGATTCATGCTTTAACTATAGAATTGGTGGTTGCAAACCTTGATTCATGCCTTTATGACTTAGACTCTTCTTAAGAAAGAGGGACTAATTTTAGGAAAATTAGGCTTATAAGAAATTGTGGTGCATTCAAGAGATCGATAGCACCAATTAAAGGGTTAAACCTAGAGATAGTAATACCCGACTTGAGCCAATATCATTTGTTATGCATGAACACCCATTTGGACTTGAAAAAGCCAAATTGGGCAAAGTCACTCAAACTACCGAGAGGTATAGAGTGAGAACTTATGTGTGATGGATATATCACGACCCCAATCATAACAAGCTTGCCCTGAATTCTCGATACCCGTTAGATATCCACCTAGGTGGAAGTCACTACCCTAGTCCCTTTTAATCCTTGAAAACAACCAACAAAAATATTATACTTAGCTTTAATTATTGCATGTTATAGAAGTAGAAGTAGATAACAAAACCAACCATTTCTGGAAGTACAATTAAGAGAAAAACTCGCATCTCTACTTGGATATAAACCTAACTCCAAAATCATTAACTCCCCATGGATTTGATCCCGTCCTTTGTTGGGTAAAACTGCATCGACCATCCTTGCTACTCTATAGTATTGCAGGTTTGGAACCGATCAAGGATAAGACAGATGATTCAAGTTCACTGTACCACGAGGGTAAGGTGTCGGGTGTGAGTCCTAATGCACCGTGCTTATAAGAGTTGGGTGTCACGACCCAAACTGGAGGGCCATGACTAGCACCCGACCACACTTGCCGAGCACCAACGTACATTTCATCTAACCTTCATTATTATCTTTTAGGGCTGACGAGATCAATTTAAATGGTAGACCTGGATCATGGACAACCAGCAATAAAATATGACGGCATGAACATACATAGCAGGGGATGACCAGACAATCAAGAAACTACATATAAGGTATGAGCTACCACGCTACTATGAAAGACTATACAACAAAAACTAGCCGACAAGGCATACCAAACTATACATGAGTCGACACCTGTCTATGAGCCTCTAAAGGAACATAAGTGCTGCAACATAGCCGGAACAGGGCCCCGACATACCCATAATGTCTATAACAAAAATGCATACCAAGACCAAGGCAAGTCCGGAGAAGGGATCTCGCCAATCACCGCTGAACTGGACAGTCTACTGTGGTGGGGGAGCTGCACCTGCCTGTCTATCAGGACCTGCAGCACGACATGCAGCGTCCACAAATAAAAGGACGTCAGTACGAATAAAGTACTGAGTATGTAAGGCAAGGAACCATAAATACGATCAGTAATGTAAGCAAGGATAGAGAATATACAACCTGTAACATCTTAGTACCTCTGAGGGATACTTACATGAAATGCATGATACATATGTATAAATACATAAACCTTTAAAACATTCGCCTCTGTGGGCATCATCATGATCATATCGTACCCGGCCATAATAGGCTCGGTAAAAAAACGTACCCGGCCATCATAAGGCTCGGTAGAATCGTACCCGGCCACGTGGAGCTCGGTAAAACCCAACTGATCAGTGGTTGCACAATAGGTGCCGTACCCGGCCAACTATAGCGTGGCTCGGTAGAGTAAAATAGATACATATATATAATGCATGCTCGACTCATGGAATCACATTCTAAACCTTTCGGAGTGACGTAAGGTCGGTATCCTCTGTACACGTTATTAGGACTAACTCTTCACTATGAACCTTATAAGAATCAGGAAGTACCAACAACATTGATAACATAAGAATAAGAGAAGCAACATTAACATCAATCGTTCCATAAGAGGGAAAACAATGTAAGTACTGCTAGCTTCTAAGAGTAGAGTATCTTGGAAGCTCGTTCATTACATTATGTACAATCGGAGTCGTGCAAAAGAAGGAAAGGGATAGCCTCACATACCTTGTATATACTGCCCCAATCTCAAGCTATGCAATTGTCAAAACTCCTTAGTCTACAATAAGAGAAACGATACTATCGTTATCATTTAAGCGTCATAACTATTATGTATCGACCACAACCTATTTTACGATGAAACGGACAACACCTCCCCTATATATATGACCTCACACCATTCAAAACAGTCACCAAACAGCCCAAACAACATCAATAATAAACATATTGAGCCTCCCAAAATAGTCCACACACAGCCTAATCACTCCATACATACGACGACCACCGTAGTCGTGTCAAACAACCTGGAAATGTTACGAATAACTATCAGCCCATAACCCTACATATATATGGTGTTTCTCCACACCCTTCCTCCTCCAAAACTCCACAAAACAGTAGTAAAATACGCAGCCCAACAGCAACGCAAAACAGTCCACAAAACAATAACATTACTACCAAGCCTTTCGATATATATTTCACAAGTTCTAGCTTCAATGGCTTAGCCGCAACTTGGATAATCTTAAATACATATAGAGTAAGAGGTTCCTTACCTTTATACAGAAAGAACAACTCCAATTTGACCTTAAATTTCCATGAAATATCCCTCCAATGCTGCCACAACAACAAAAAAGCGAAACTAGCGATCAATTAGTGTTTTTCGGCACTAGAATCACTTTAGAAGGCTTGAAATCACCTAGGATTGATATTAAGAACATGAGGGAGTATTTACAGAACATAAACCCTTTAAAACAACCTCCCACACGAGCTGGAACGACACAAAAATGAGCAACAACAAGAAGAACAAGAGACTTACTAGCGCCACGGAATTCCCGACACTTGATTTGTGTTGTTTGCCCTTTTTTTGGGTCTTGAATCTTGAGAGAACCTTGAGAGGATGTTCCTAGGGTTCTAAGGTCTGAAAATAGTGAAAAGAAATGACTTAAAACGGGTTGGAGTCATCCTATATAGGTCGAAATATCTTAAACCGCCTTAGTGGGCCCCATAGAGAGGTGCTTGGCGCAGTCTTGCGAAAACGCGAATATCTCTCTACTCCGAGATCGTATCGATAAACGGTTTAATGCGTTGGAAGATAGACTCATAGATATTTAATTTGGTTGGTAGATCACCCCGTAATTCCTTGTAAATTAGGAGAAAAGATTAGAAACATTTGACCTAATATTTAAGTAAAATTATGAACCTAAGTTGCGACAACTTTTGTCGACTTTTGTTTCATAACTCGTTTGACTTTAAGACTTATGATACGGATATTATATGATTAAAATACCTTAATAAATGACCTCTTGAGTGTATTAAGCACCGCTAGATTACTTGAAAATACGAGTTACAACATCCTTGATTCATTTAACTTCTAATACTTGTTAATCACCCTTATACACTCTTGTATCACTTAAGACCAATAGGATTGACTTCTTATCATCTCAAAGATAATTCTTTCTTGGATTTATGTTAACTAATATATGGCATGAACTAACACATGTGGATATGGGTTGTAACATTGGGTTTGAGTCCCAACTCATTATAACCTAGCATGCCTTTATATGGGTAAGGCATTGGATTTGAGTTCCAATGCACCATATTGATGATAGAATAATGGCTAAAGAAAAATAATATATTTTTCATGAAAAAGCATGCATCTTGTCCCACTTGATTTGCTCCATTCTTGAAGTGAATTTGGTAGCGGTGTATAATATGTCTAAATAAAGACTAGTGGCTGACCAATGAACGTGGCATGCCAAAGACCAAAATAATAATAGTCATCATTAGTAATCGCAAAAAAGAGAACAATAAAGGTTCTTAAAATAATCCTTCAAAAGTGAAGGAAGTATGTATCAAAGTGGTCTGATAATACGAGATACATTTGTCTGCCCCGACCTCGGGGAGCACGACCAGCGCTTAACCGAGATACCTCGGTCAAGCAAGCCTACTTGATGACTTCTATCTAACCTTACCCATGAATAATATAAAGTCAATACAAGAGATCTACATGAACAGAGTAAAATGTCCCACATTTTTTCCCCATTATTCAAAAGATATCCATTTATGATTTTCAAAATATTACAAGTTTATAGATATGATGAAAAACAATTTTGCCAAATACCAACACATACTAGCCCAATTCCCAATATCAGACACCACCCACAACCTGTCAACGGGGCCTCTAAGTACAATGAAAGAGTAGAATGAAAGTGCCAGCGACAAGGCCTCAACTATACCTCAAAGCACAAAATACAAAGTCAGATGACGCAAAGCCCGGAAAAAAGTAGGGATCACCAAAACTGCTGAGTAGAGAGTATATGCTAACGAAGATCACAATCACCCGCTGATAAACTGCCTATATCCATTGAAGATGCAGTGCCCCAGACAAAGGGAACGTTAGTATATATGGAATAGTTTAGTATGTAAAGCTAAATGTCCACTTTTGAAACAGAATGCCAATATAAGAAAGGCAAAACCATGGAAGAAGCAAGCAACAATCAATGACATCCAAATGCCAAGTTTAAAACATAATAATTTTCAAAATACAGATATAATGTATATTTTTAGTTGGGAGATTATTAGTACCGATATAAATATACCACTGTGTATTTAGCATGGAATTCAATCACAGCCCGATCAGCTAGGCTGTCTCATCAGAAGACATCAACCATCACACAATCACTATATAAAGCGGCCCTGCTATCTCATCCCAATATGTACAGGTGGAGGTGTTTTCATAATCACAATTTTAATTTCCACAACAATCACCACTATGCTTGCGGCTTGATGTCCGATCGCGACCCGACCAGCTAGGCCGTCTCACCACAATGCTGATGGCTATCTTGGATAAACAGGTCCGAAAGTTAAGGTCAAAGAACATTGCTTCAATGAAGGTTCAATGGAGAGGTCAACCAATCGAGGAGGCGACCTGGGAGACCAAACATGACATGCGTAGCCATTATCCTCAACTTTTTTGCACTTCAGATATGTCTCTATACTCGTTCGAGGACGAACATCTGTTAAGAGGGGGAGAATGCAACGACTCGATTGGTCATTTTGAGTATTTTAGCCTCTTTTACCCTATTTAATGCTTTACATATGTGTAATTATGGTTACATGACTTACCAGGGGGATTGGTTTGGTTTCGGGAGAGTTTTTGATTGATTTGGGATACTTAGTCCCTTGGTTGGAGGCTTAAGTTATTAGAGTTGACTGGAGTTTGACTTTTGTGTAAACGACTCTAGAACAATGTTTTGATGGTTCTAATAGCGTCATATAGTGATTTTGGACTTAGGTTTATGTCCCGATTTTGGATTTGGAGGTTTGTAGTTGGTTTGACTTGAATTGGCGAAAGTTAGAAAGTTGAAATTTTTGGAAGGTTGATAGGTTTGATCGAGGGTTGACTTTGTTGATATCAGGTCCAGATTGTAGTTCTGGGAGTTGCTCTAGGTCCCTTATGTCATTTGGGACTTGCATGCAAAATATGAGGTTATTCAGAGTTGATTTGATATGGTTCGGCATGAGTTTTGTAAGTTGGACATTCATTAGGCTTAAATTAAAGTGCGGTTCGTAGTTTCGATGTTGTTTGATGTTATTTGAGATCTCAAGTAGGTCCGTATTATGTTTTGGGATTGATTGGTATGTTTGGGTGGTATCCTGGGGCCTCAGGTGTATTTCAGGTTGAGTTCGGGTCAATTGGGGACTTAGAGGAATTGCTAAAAGTGTGCTGAGATCTGGTGCTTTCGCACCTGCATTGTTTGGGACGCAGGTGCGGCGCCGCAAAAGTGGCTAGATGGTCGCAAATTTGGCGATTATCTGGGGAAGCCGGGTTCACAGGTGCGGACATGGAAGCACAAATGCACAATCGCAGAAGCAAAATGTCTCCACAGAAATGAATTTGACCTGGTTGAGCTGGGACCGCAGGTGCGGTCCGCAAAAACGGAAGCGCAGGTGTGCATTTGGATCCATAAAAGCAGAATTTTTGGGTCTTAAGTGAAGTTCGCATTTGTGATACATTTCCCGCAGATGCGACTGAAGGACGATAGAGTCGGGCAACATATAACTTGGACGATAGTTTTATTTCATTTATCATATTTTAAGTTAGAGAGCTCGATTATGGGCGATTTTGGAGGAGATTTTCATGATTTGGATTGGGTAAATATTTTTACTCGAATTTGTTATTATTTCATAATTCCAACCCCAATTTTAATGTTTGATTCGTGATTGAATTGAAGAAATTGTGGATTTTTGTCAAAACTTTTCTTAAATATAAATTGATGATTTGAAGGCCGATTTGAGGCCGAAATTGGACGATTTTGGTATGGTTAGACTCGTATCAAAATGGTTGTTCAGAATTTACGAGTTTGGTTGAGTTTCGAAGTGCGATGACAGGGTTGACTTTTTGATTTTCATTAAAGATCGAATCTTTATTATCCGAAATTGCTTCCTATGACTTTTATTTATGATATTAAGTTATTTTGGCTAGATTCAAGCCGTTCAGAGTTGGATATGCGCGGGAAAGGCTTGGTAGTGGACTGATTTTGCTTGTTTGGGATAAATATCTTGCCTAACCTTGTATGAGAAAAATACCCTTTACATGCTAGCCTTGATTGTTGATTTCTATGATATGTTAAGTGACATGTATATTATGTGACGAGCGTGTATACAGGAACTATATGTGATTTTGACTGGAATAGACTGCAGACTATCAATATGCTTTAATGTGATAATGAACTTTATATGAAATTTGTGAAATCACTTTATGACTATTTGATCATGTTTATTTTATTGACTTATCTATTGAACATCCCTTTGCTTATATAATTATTTATAATGCCATCGTGCCTTGTTGAAAGTTGTGAACTTATACTTTGATGACACTTTGGTACTATTGTTGTGATATTGTGGCATCTTGACATTTATTATTTTATGGTACCGTAGAATTTGTGGATATGTTGAGCGGATTGATTAGGGGTGTCAGTACTAGGTTTTGTCGTGTGATTTCTTTGTCTATGGTTGTGCGCGTGGGGCAAAATATATATGGCGTTATCTCGGACTGTCCACGTGGCATAGTAAAGGTGGATATAAGTGCATTTGATGAAATAAGAGTGGTATAGCATTTTATGTGCACATTCGGCGTAATAAGGGTGGTATTTGATGATATTATGTGATATTTCGATGTGTCTTGTTGTTGTTATTGTTGTGATTGTGTTGAGACGAGGTTGATGTTTCATTCTTATAATCGTTTATGAAAGCTTACGTGTTGCATTTACCTAAGTTAATGATAAAATATTTGATATTTTATCTCATGCCTTACCTATATTTGACATTTCATGATCAAAGATGGGTTTTACTACACTAAGTCGTTATTACATGTTCTAAAAGGGATTGTGATTAATGTTTTCAGTTATATTTCAATTATCAGTGTTCTTCGATATGTTCATTGAATAGGTTATTTGTTTAGTGAGTATCACTCGATTGAACCTCGTCACTACTCTACCGAGGTTAGTCTTGATACTTACTGGGTACCGATTGTGGTGTACTCATGTTACGCTTCTGCACATCTTTTTGTGCAGGTCCAGGCACCTCAGACCAGACTAATTGATTGAGGCTTAGCACACCAGAGACTTTCAGGTATTCCTGCATGATCTGATCGCAGGCCTCAGAGTCACCCTCTTATTTCATTTCTACTGTTTATGTATTTCCAACAGTACTGTAGTCGAGATTCATCTCGTGTATTCAGTTAGAGCTTGTGACTCTATACTACCTAGTTCTAGGATATTAGGTTGAGTACTTGTCACTTTGGCCTGTATTACTCTTATTTCCACATTTATGTTAAACTCCGTTTTTTGTTTTCATGTTTTCATTGTTTAAAATAATATTGAGCGACTGACTTACCTAGTTTGGAGACTAGGTGCCATCACGACTCTTAAAAAGGGATTTTGGGTCGTGACAGCTTCCTACATTTCTAGTGCCATTACCTGTTCACATAGTGCGAGAATCGAACTCTGATACTACTAATACAGGCTATAATCGATTGATTAGCTAAGAAGGAAAAAAAGAAGAAAAAAGCTAACCGAAGAAGAAAAATAAGATACTGTTGTATTCCATAACATTCTCACTCCTCTCTAGAGGCTATATAGATGCTGGACTCAAGTGTAAAACTCCAGACTTCAAGAGCTTACTTATAACTATATTACTTATTTACTAAATATAAACTAAACTAGGAGTGTTCGTCGGTCGGTACGGTACGGTATTTAGACATTTCGATTCAGTGTTTTCGGTATTCGGTTTCTTAAAATGCTATACCAATACAATACCTAATTAAATTCGGTATGGTTCGATTTTTCTCTTTTCGGTTTATTCGGTTCGATAACTTCGGTATGCGGTTTGAATACTAACAAGTGCATAGAGTCATAGACTATAATATTCTTAATTAAAGTACTCAAAAGTACAAAACATAAAACGTTTGTTGGCAAAAGTTTTGTCCAAAACCACCAAATATCAACCTAGAGAGAGAAAACTACACATAAAGGAATAAATTCGATCATTAGAAATATATTCTTACTTGCTTAGAGTAAATTGATGAACTTAGAGAATAAAGGAAATTAAAACTTCGATTTTTTATATTTATGTTATAATTAATAATATATGTTTTGTGTAATATAATATATATTTCGGTACGGTATCAGTATTTCATTAAAAAATACCAAATACCATATTTTATTAAAACTTAAACCAAAAATCATACCGAATATCAAAATATCGAATACCAAATATCAAAATTTTCTATTTCGATACGGTAATTCGGTAAACCGTAAAAACGAGAACTATAGGTGACTACAGGGGTATTATTCTATCTTATTTCAGCTCAATTGCAACATTTAAGAAACCTCAATTTCCCTAATTTTGTCCCCTTCCGACACCCAACAAAGAGAACCCCGCATTTTCAAATTACGCTCGAGTCTTCTTTGCTTCGGTCCAGCATTTTTCCCCATATCACTTCCTCAGGCGAAATCTAATCGTAAGTAACCCTTTTCGTCCTTATCGCTACCTCTCTCAGTTCCTACCTTTAGATTTTCCTCCTATACTTGTCGTTTCACATGTGCCAATTCATTAATCTAGTTCTTCGAAAATTAATTTTAATTTGCAATTTAATCTGCAGTCTTCTGCTTACCCCGAAATTCTTCAGTTTTTGTGTTGCAATCCATGATAGTTTGAAAAATATCGTAAGAAGGTCAATGTATATGAAAGTTAGGGGATTCAAGGTGTTGAGGGCAATAAATAAAAGTTGAAATTTCCAAAACCTTTAATTCTCTTTTTTTTTTTTGGGTTGTTTGTTAAGTTACTAGATGTTGCATTCATTATCATGGGGCAGCAAGTTTTCGGTTAGGTTAGCTCTTCTGTGTAGGCAATTAGTGGGCTTTTACGTGGTGCTCACAATGAGACAGAAGCATCCTATGTTACCAATTAAAAAGTTTGCTAAGATTGATCTTGATGTTAGAAGCATGAACGGATGAGAAAAATCTATTATTTTGCTGTACAATCTGTCAAACTGATAAAAGCTTAAGTTGAGAGTGGATATTCTCTTCTTTGGTTACTCTATTTCTTGCTCTTTCTCCAGTGAAAGTGACTTGAGCTGTCCCTTCTTGCGGCAGGGCCGAGTAGAAGTGATCTCTCCCAAGTCCATTCTGATATGACCTCCTACACTTGATGGGTTGTACCGCTCTGATACATAAAATTGTCCTTTTCTAAAAGTACATTTTTTCAACCAGGAGAGGATATGCTTCGTTAGGTCTTTTTGAGATCACGGGATCTAATTTCTGCTTCTAGTTATGCTTCCTCCACGCTTTGTTCTGATCAAGTTTCACCTACTGGCTACTGCCAAGCTTTGCTTAGTGAATCACTGCCTCTACACCAAATTAAAGTACTCAATTTCTCTAAAATCCAATTTTAGATCCTTGACTTTATTGGTCACCAGCTTAAACTGCTGCACTAGTTGTAAACCCCCCAGGCATATCCACTCATTGTGGTAGTCCGGTTGATTTGGTTTCCAGAGATAAAGGCCTGCGCTACAGTTGGTGACTCTTCATTTAGCAATATTGTCCATTATCATGTCATAAAAAATGGGTTGGGTCTATGTTACAATACTCTAAACTGAGTAACACAGTTCATTATAATGCCATACTAATACCACAATGATACCTTAAGTCCAAGCTTGTTGGGGTCGGCTACATGATCCTCTGTTTTCATTCCACTTCTTTTGGACTCATCATTTGAATACTCAGTAATGTACTTTAAGATAAACTAGGGGTCCTCCATCACTAGATTTTTCAGATTTCTCTACATTTTCTACTTATCTCACACTGATGTTTAATCTAAACAAACTAAAAGAACTCCTATTGAGCAGAGGATCTAATATAAGTGTATGTGAGTAAGCCTTGATCTCGACTAGTTTGTTTCGCCTAAGTGGATCTTTTGCTTCCTAGTGTTGTATTTGTTTTTAGGTTTGTATGGGTTTCCAAGAAATTGTAGGTTTTTCAAAGATAAATTCCCTGTATGTGATTGTAATTTTACTCATCTTTATTACCTTTCATTATCATAGTGTCATATGGACCAATGAGCTTGGAGGGTCTACATAGACCTGGACAAACCATTTAGGCCATCTTTATTCACATTCTTTTTTGTTGATAAGAAGGTCATCTTCTTTCACTTTATTCTCTATGTGTGCTATTTTTACCCTCTATCAAATTTGATCATTTTGCTTGTGTAATCTCGTATGAGTTATGACCGTAAATCCATCTTATTATCTTAATATCCGTATTTTACGACACTCATCTTATGAAAATTTCTGGGCGTTAGGAGCCCAACACTCATCTAACATTGCTATTCTTACAACCAAGCCCATAGAATCTGCCTTTCACATTGGTAGGTGTCGTCCTATGCATAGCACTCCATAAAGCTGACCCATTTTAGTCATTTTTCCTTAGTTTTATGTGTTGCATTTTCATCTATCATACCAGTATTTTGGAACACTAAGATTTGGATATCTGAACTGTCTGCTTTTATGCACCATACATCCATCTAAATCTCACCTCAACTTTATTCTTCTTATGTGGAGCTAATTTGTTGACTCCTTCATTAGTTTCGTTAATGGTCACAATATCACCTACAAATAACATGTTCCACGACTTAGTGTAAATTCCTAATGTAGACCCACGGATTTACAGTTGATCATGTCCTTAACTTGTCATGTCTTACAACAACAAAGACTAAGTCTCATTCACCAACTAGCTAGGTTGGCCAGATGAATCCTCAGTCCACCCTGCTCCATTTGGGCCTTTTCATTCCAATACCAATAACTGTCCTTTTGGACGAATTAAGGGCACATGAGTTTGACCAACCTAAATGGCCAAATCCAAGACGAGCACATCAGTCGTGGTCATGTCATACAAATGGGTATAGGGAATCATCTTCACATTCTAAATGGATTGATGAATACCAGTGGAACGGCTCAACGAATTAATGATGTGGATAAAGAGAGTGTGATAAGGAGTATTAGATTTATTTGGAAGTACATGCCAGTGGTGGAATGAAGGCTAATTATTATTCTAGTGTTCCTAGTTTTCTTCCTTTTGTCTTGGTATGGAAACATATGGTTCTGTAGTAGGGTTCTAACGGATGAAAATAAGTACTTCGTGTAACAGTATTATTTATGACCACAGAATGCATGGATGTAGTGATAAGCCAGAGGAATGTAGGTCTTTTTGCTGCAGTCGGTCCAGGGTTGGTGGTGAGAGTTGAAAGCTTTTTGATTAGATAAAGGAACTATTTTGAACTACTGACGGAGCATTCTGCTTGTATGATCTTTGTGGTCGTGCCATGTTCTTGCACCATGCTAGTGACATGGTGCAAGACATGCCAACATGATCCAACACCTGTTTATTTGGAGGGGTACCTAACACCTGTAGAATTCATATAGAGACACTGCTCAAATTGTCATAGCTGACTCTATGAGCGCAGGGATATCTATGTTGCTTTGTGGTTTTTTGTTGGGAAGATTCTGCATATGTGATGCTTTCCATACCGACATGATATTTTTGAGATAAAAGCAAAGTTTGATTGACTTGAAGAAGTCTGTTCACACGTTCTTAGGTAGAAAAGCTATGGAGCCAGGGACAGAAGATTTATATTGGACACCAATGCTTAGTATCCTGGTGTTCTTTTAAATAGGAATCACTGCTTTAGAATCTGCAGAAGAAGAATATCTGTAATGGTTGTCATGAAGAATTTTGCCATTTGTAATGGTCATCATGAATAATTTTGCCTTTGGTTCTAGTGCTGGGACACTAGGATTTCTCTCTCCAAAACTCGTGTAAAGTTTAAATCCATTTGTGAAACTGCTGAACTCCATTTCGGCCTTTCTACCACACCTTAGCCATTTACAAAGTTGTTGCAGCAGTTACTGCATTGGTCCAATCTGTAAATTGTCTGTTCTAGGAAATGAAGGAACCCATCTTTATGGTGCACAGTAGCTGAAAATAGTAGCATAGGGATTTTATCAAGTTCTTATCTGTTATATTCTATTTTAAATTTTAGGAATATGCCAGTTCGGCTCTTTATTGTCTTACCCAAGCATCTGCGTCTCAGAGAACATTGTGTTGATATCTTTCTTTGATACGTACGCCAATGTGATCTTTGTATTTAGGTGATCTCGGGCGATACAGCTCTGATCTTTTCCTTTTCAGGTAGACAAATATGAGTATAAAACCAACAGTTGCATTGAGAGCCATTCTTGTAGGAGGAATAGCTGCCTTTGCAAAAATTGGTGGTGCTGTTAAAGCTGCAGGAGGTGTAAAATTAGGTGCAGCTGCTGCTGCCATGACTGCTGCAGCAACAGCAGCTATTTCAGGACCTAAACAAGAAGAAAAGAAGGATGTTTCTCAGCAGTTGTCCAAGTGATGCACACAGCTTATGTTTTATTTGTTTTTTTCAATGTACTTATAACTGTCAATAAAAGTTGTAGGTTTGGTGGAATTTGCTAGTCAAATGGTTTCCCGAGATGATCTTAAATTAGCTCAGATATATGGGTCCTTACATTGCGGGACTCGCTAGAGCTGTACTAATGGAAGAAGGAACTTGTTGAAGTGAAGCATTTGTCATCACTTAAATTCTCTGGTAGATGCAGATTTTTCGCTCTCCAGAATCTGAGGTATGTAATTGCTGTGTACTTTCAAAAGCAAAATGTATGTCTTTGTAAGGTTTTAAAACATGGGATTTTTTAATAAACCCAGTTGGAATTCCCTGATCATCAAATCACCTCAGCTGAGTCTTTTCACTGCTTGAGACTCTCTTGCTTAATATGATGAGAATATCTTGCTTAATATGATGAGAACTGTTTAGAAAATCATCTGGGCATGTCGAACGGAGCAACTCCTTTACAATTACTAGCAATTGGATATATATATATATATATATATATATATATAATTCATTATATAATTCATTATCTTTAACATATTTCTCCCGGTCACTCTTCCTCTCTTGTTTTATAATAGTAGTTAACATGTAAGATAGTTAAAGACAGTTTCGTTTTAAATTTGCTTTAGCGCACAATAGACAAGTCTGTTCTTGGAAATATGAGATAATTCGAGTGTTTATCTAATCAAATTGTACTCGAGTTTGAACGATTGGGTTTTCGTGGGTCAATTACTTGTTTGATTCTGTGCTAATATACTCTGTCCAAGATCAATGAAATTCTGCTAGGAGTAATCTTCCCTTAAGATATTCTATGCATGTACCATCAGGTAAAAAATAAGAGAGAAAGGAAGAAAAGAACAAGCATAAGAATCAAACTGCAAATTAACAATTAATTATGTCAAAACTGTTAATCAAGCATAATAAATCATGTCATAAAAAAACATCTAAGACAACCATATTATGACATAATAACCAAAGCTGATGAAGACTGCTTGTTTTTCATCTTTCCTATTATTAATTCTCATAATTATTATCCATTGAAAAGGTCAAATACATAGAGAAATTTTTCGGTACAAACGATATTACAAATGGGGCTAATCTCTGAGTAGAAAGAAGTTCCATTTTCCCCTTGTTCTGTGAAGGAACAGAAGATGAAGGAACAGAAGATGAACTCTAATACATATACCAGAAGATACAAGTCAAATTAATTTAAACTTCATAACCCTCCATTTGAACATCTTTGGACTTCAAAGGTTCATACTCACCCAAATAAACTTCAAGATGATCAGAAAGTGCAGATTTGTCAATGTTCTCATGGTGATAGGACTTGCAAACAAAGTAAATAATTGTTTGTATCACCAAACCAAGTAACACCAACTTGAACATCATAAGAAGACAAAGCAACCCAAATCCTGTCCTATACAACATCCCTAGATGCATATGCTTCCCATGTCCATGTACCACAAACTTCTTGAAAATAAAGTTTAGGATACCAAGTGAAAGATTGAACTTGAAAAAGAAAACTAAGGCTATTGTCATCTTCCCCTTTAACAATTCCTTGCTTTTAAGCATGACTTTCACCCCATATGAATCCTCCAACACAGTTACTACACTAGCTAAATGCCATATAACTGAAAGGTACACGGATCCAAGGACATAAACAATCGCCATGATCACGAGAACAAACTTAACAAGACCATCATTTTCTCCCTGCATGCCGAAAGCCCATATTGACACTATAACTAGGGCAAAGAAGGCAACAAGGTTGTAGATGAAGAAACAAACAAAAGCACACAAGAAAGTGACCATAACTCTCTTCCAAACTTTAGGCACAACACTCATAACTTTCATGAAATTGACTTCACGTGAAGTGTATATGCAAGCGATTGTGTAAACCACAGCAGAGGTTGAAAGAAGGGAGAAGATGATGAGGAAAGTGATGTAGACAATTATGAAAAGCCATAGAGAGGCTAGCTCTGAGTTTATGTGATCAGAGATCTTGTTGTATTTCGCCGTGCCGGTGTGAGTGTGTAGGAGCTGAAACTCAGAGTGTTTAAGGTCAGAGAAGAAAATATGGTAAATTTCCATGTGAGCTAAGATGATGAAGCACATAGGAAGGATCAAAGATAGGGTGATTTGGCTGAATATTTTCCTCCATCTGTAGATAAGTTTGTAGGCTTCTATGTAGATATCAAAGAGGCCTAAGAATTGCATCTCTTCTTGTTCTCTATCCATGGATAGTACTATACAGAGGATATATGGAAATGAAGGATTAATTTGTTCTATGGAAATGAAGGAGAAGAGATTAATATATGATAGGAAATTGTTGTGGATATCTATATCGGCAAAACTGCTCTCCCCCTCTCTCTCATATAGGTCAACTGGTCAAGTCAACACGTATGTGTGAGATTTTTCCTTATTATTATAGGACAAGCTATTCAATACAATTACTTGACTTCAACTTTTGACCGGCTACCAAGGATTGTGGTGGGCTGATAGAATCCCTTCACTCTTAAACGGAGAAAAGATACTAGTAGGGAGAGCTTTCCCCTTTAGTGGGCCTTAAGTGATTAGACGGGTTCCTGTGTGGATACTGAACACCGGGTTCTTTATCCATCTATTTATTGTGATGTCTACACATGCACCAACGGAGACCACTTCTACAAATGAATGTCCTACTTTTCAAATTTTCTCTCTTGTGCCTGTGGCGTATTTGGTTGTTACCGCTGGTATATATGAATGATGAAACGAAATTACTATCGATTGATTATAGTTTTGACAAGCAAAGGGTTGTCGCATTTTACTGGCCTTGAAAAGGGGAAAAAAGGAATTCCAAATAATTTCACAACTTGGGTTGATTTCACCAATGGTCATCGCTAAAATCTACTTCAACAAGGTCATAAAACTAAAAGCTGGTAACTAAAAATTGCCAAAAATTCTTCAATACGGCACTAAAAGTTATAGTAATTAAGTTCACAAAGATTAAAGTGATAATAAGCACCGCCAAATCATCAACACGAACTTTTCCATTTCTCTGCATTTTTATCCCCGTTTAGCCCCTATTTTTTTACATTTCTTACCCCTAATTGGTTTGAAATTTGATGTTTATCCATAGACATACGGATATAGAAGATGAACAAATGATCGTGATAGAGTTTAATTATTTGGCAATTTTTATCTTATGTAGCATCTTAGTTATAATTTTTAATAATTTTCATTTTATACGATATAGAAGATACATTTATTTGTTACAAAGTTTAACATTTCCTTAAATAATGACAATCCTAAATTTAAAGAGATAGTGTATCACCACCATTCACCAATAACTAAGAAAGAGAATAATAATTTTGCAATGAGAGTATCAGCTAATTTAAAACCTTTAAAACTATGGTCTGTGGCCCTCGCTCGTTTACTATAAATACAGCAATATAGAAGAGTGGGGCGAAATAGCTGCCGTCGTTGAGAAATGCCCGATTAAACTTATGAGTGAGACCAATTACATACATTATTATAACGGACAACAATTACTTGAAGTTTGGTTTTAACGTCATTGTCTTCTGTAGTAACAACGAAATAACAAAAGAATATTAGAGGCTAAACAAGTATTGATCACATAAAAAGAATCTGGGGAATAGACTTTGAAAAACTAGCAAGTGATAAGAAACTTGTTCGATCATCAAAGGTTGTGGTGAGATAAATATGTTCCTGTCGCTCTTAAATCTTAATTCAAGTATTGGACCAAAAATAATCTGGTAGACAAATTTTTTTTTTTTTAATATGCTTTATACAGTACGGATCCGGATTAGTGAGAACCCTAATACAAATACCGAACTTTGGGTGAGAAAAAAAGAAGATAAGAAACTTCTTGGTAGCAAAGAGAAAGACTAATTCAGCGGGTCTTATACGTTGGGGCGAATTTTCTTAGGCGTCCGTTTTCAGCTTCCACTCAAACCAATCTCCACCAACTATTCAACTTTCATGTGGTCAAGTTCAATTTTCATTTCATTTTCCCTTTTACTCATCTCTTCTTTTTTCTTTTCTTTCTTTTTTGGGTTAAACTCGTCTCATGTCCAATAGCAAAGATAATTTTAATAATTGTCGTCAAAGTTTATAATGTAGTAGTAGCAGTGAAAATTTACCATATAATAGTTGTGAATTTGATTCATACTAATTCATTTTCTGTCTCCTTCTCAGATCCCCTTGTAACAAAAAGAAGAAGTTATTTAGTAGCTTGTCGCCTGACTCTTATGAGTTGCATTTTAGTCAAGAATTAGAAGTTGATATATCGATCTGACACGGGACATGTTCCATTCAAGTGTTACTAGAAGAGAAACAATTTTAGATTAGTTTTTGCTATTGCTATCTTGCGCCATGTAAGTCGAGTAGTTGGCAAGGTGACCTCTTTTCAAATTTAAATTGGTCAAGTGACCTTCAAGTTTTAATTATTGTAGGATTGACCTTCCACAACAACAACAACAACAACAACCCAATATAATCCTACATAGTTGGGTCTGGGGAGGGTAGTGTGTACGCAGACCTTACCCCTACCCTGGGGTAGAGAGGCTGTTTCCAAATAGACCCCCGACATCCTTCCTTCCAAGAACTTCCCACCTTGCTCTTGGGGAGACTCAAACTCACAACCTTTCGGTTGGAAGTGGGGGTTGCTTACCATCAGAGCAAGTAGGAAGTATGATTGACCTTCATGCTTAATTAATGGTTAAGTGAGATTATAAAATGAAGGGGGAAATTTGAGTCTTTATCCCTAAAGTTTCAGTTATTACACTTTGGCCCCAACCTATATAAATGTAATATTACCAGATTTAAAAAAAGAAAAAGCAAATCCATTCCTTACCGCCTCATCTGCCGCCCCAATCCCTATTTCCTACAGATGATTCCTCCATTGCAGCTTGTTTTTCTTGCATTCAACACGCATAGGTGGTCTCCCTTCTTCCACTACTAGAAAATGGTTGAATTTCGACCGTTAAAACGGTCGCGAATTAGTCGAAAATTATGGATTTCCGACTACTTTCCGACCAAAATTGGTCGTTCAGAAAACAGTTGGCCGGAAAATAATTTCTGACCGAATTCATCGGTGACTTCCGACCAAAGTAGTCGAAATGTTCAAAAGGTCAGACAACCAAATTATTTTCAAATTTCCGACCAAATAAGTCGTAATAATTTAAATAACAATAAATATTTATTTAAAATTAAATAATAAAAATAAATATTTACAGACCGATTTAGTTGGAAATTAATAATTAAAAATTAAAATTTCTTTAAATTTTCGATGGAATTCGTCGAAAACTGTTTAAAAATAATTATTTTTTAAAATTATTTTCGACTAAATTGGTCGGAAATTTTGGTGCTTTTTTTGAAAAAAATTGGGCAACTGTCCGATTGTTTCCGTCGGAAATCAGTTGGAATACCACCTGTCAAACAGTTACAATACTATAACGCCAACAACCAATCAACAAGTATCAACAAATATAACATCTAAACCAACAAACCCAATCATTAACACAATCTAAACCAACAAATCTATTAAACCTAAATATTTTGGGCATAAAAACATCCAAATAGTAGCCCAAATTCAAGCTTGAAAACAAAACATAAACTTGCCTCTCACAATCAAGTTTACCCATCAACCAATACCATACACCTAAACTACTACAAAATCAGATTCAGTTTGTTCATCCTCATCATCACATAGATTATGCCCATGTTTTCTCATGAATTTCTGCATCTTAACAAATATTCCGAATTGTAAGTCCAATTGTTGCTTCAAATCACAAATTTCTTTTCTCATATCTTCCATTTGTTCTTGATTTTGCGAAGAAGAAGAATTCGCTAAGAGTGGGTTTGGATGACCTATAGGTCAGCGTACTCCAAGTCCGTAGACTCTGCCTTTGTTTACTCCACTTGATGCCTCTGTCCACAATGAATTCGTATCATCAGGTGTTGGTTGAGTTGAAGGAGGTTGAGTTTGTTGCCATTTTCCCACCCTTTTATGATAATCTTCCTGAAATGAAAATATAACTATTATGTAAACAAACTAATATTAATAAATCATAAATAATTATGAAGTTAGTATTTAACATATGTGTTCGACGCACGCGTCTCCACCCAGTGTTCTCTTGTACCATCCTTATTCTTTTTCTTATGCTTCTCCTCGAAGACCTCATCATGACTCATATCTTGCCCTCTTTCCTTTTCCTTAAGAAAAAGTATGAGTTATACGTTACAATCGTAAAATTCTATATATAAAATTAAGAAATTTTTTATAAGTAATTACCAATCTTAGTTTATGGGCCGTAAAACTAATCGAACCTCCTGTGTGCAACGAGCCACCTTTACTGGAGGTGCAGTTTGCCTTTGCTTGTTCAGTCTTCTTCTTCCATTCATCGATATTCCATTTCGCAAGAAGTTTCTTCCAAACATCTTCTCTTAACCATTCCGGCATTTTACTAGCATTTCAAGCAGCGAACGTGGTATCTTTAATCCGCTCAGCAGCCTTCTTCTCGAAAATAGCATTTATTTCATTTTGATGCTGAGGATGCCATGTACATTTTGTCTACAATATAAAAAAGTAACATTAGATGAAGACGATAATTATTAAATAAATTTAATCAATTTTTACCCTAAATTGATTCCACATGTGCTCTCTGATGTTATACGATATCTGTCTCCAAGAATTTTATGACTCATGATAAAATGGCTTCATAGAATCCACAACCAAATGTGTAGACTGAAAGGATGGCAAAAACCTGCATTAAAGTTAACATATATAATTAATAAACATCTTAAAATTTCAAAAGTTTTAATTATAAATAAATATTTCTTAATTTTAACATATCTAAAAGTACATTCAAAACTTTAAAAATATAAGAATTACTTACCCATCCTCGTAGGGGACGATTATTAACCGATTATAACTATCATATTGTACATCCCCTCCAAGATTTTACCTGCATCTACTAGAAGGTCTAAAAGTACCACTAGATGTAACTGGGCGAGAGCCTCCAATATCCAACCTAGATATGTTGGGATGGATAATAATGATGGAGTGAAAGATTATGGATTAACAAAATACGAACCATCGTGCTGACTACCATGAAAGCTCGGGGATGCAGCAGCTGGTGAGCCACCATGTTGACTACTATTAAAGCTCGGGGGTGCAGCAGCTGGTGAGCTACCATGCTGACTACTATGAAAGCTCGGGGATGCAGCAACTAGTGAGCCACTATGTTGACTACCATGAAAGTTCAAGGGTACAACATTGGTGAGCCACCATGCTGACTACCATGAAAGCCTGTCACGACCCAATCCCCGAACCCGGTCGTGATGACGCCTCTCGTGAAGACAAGGCCAGCCAATAACATATAATATAACACTCATAAATTGCGGAATTTTAACATTAACAACAGCAGGAACCATCCCGACACAGCCCAAACCAGGGTGTCACAAGTCATGAGCAACTAAGAAGTCCGGATACAAGTCTACTGAACACAATCCGATATAATAGTTCAGAAAAAAAAAACATGGAAATGATAGGATAAGGGAGGCACGGGGTTGCGAACGCCAACAGCTACCTCGTAGTCTCCAAATCACTGCCTGGACTGGGAGAAATCAGCACTCAGGAGCGGACTCTGCGATGCCTGAATCTGTACACATGATGCAGGGAGTAATGTGAGTACTCCGACTCAGTGAGTAACAATTATAAATAATGGCTGAAAGTATGAAAACACGTAAAGACACAAAGCAATTTCATATTAAGCAGTAAAATCACTTAATAAATCAGTGAAGAATCAAATGATATTCCCTTTTAAAACAAGTAAAACAGGTAATTTAACATGTAAATAACAAGTAGAAATCCGCCCCTCGGGCACAGTATCAATCGCTTAGCATAGTATTAGCCCCTCAGGCTCACTCTCAGTACAGTCTCAGCCCCTCGGGCTCACTCTCGGAATAGTATCATCCCCTCGGGCTACCTCACAATCACTCATATCAGCCCCTCGAGCATAGCATCAATCACTCAGAACAATGGGTACCCGCGCTCACTGTGGGTGTGCAGACTCCGGAGGGCCCCCTTACGGCCCAAGTGCTATATCAAGCCACCTCGTGGCATCATCACTCGGCACTCAACCTCACATCACTCAAGCCACCTCGTGGCATATAAAGTATCTCAGGCCCTCGGCCTCATATCACTCAGCATATCCTCACATATGGCCCTTGGCCTCACTCAGTCCAAAATCATCACAAGCCCCTTGGGCATTAGTAAAACAGTAGTTCTCAGCCCAAAATATGATGTAGAAATATCATTTAAGTTTCAAATCTGAGTAAAAGTGGCTGAGTTTGTAAAATAGTAGATATCAATAGGACTGAGTTCAAATAATAAGTCAAGTAGTGAGGAAAACAGTGATAAAAATCCCCGAAGGGTTCAAATAGTTGGCACGAATCCCAAATATGGCAATCAGCCCAAATCATGATGATAACAAATGAATTTCAGTCAAATATTCGGTAAAATCATCAATCGGGATGGACCAAGTCACAATCCCCAGTAGTGAAAGACCCCACGCTCATCATCCAGCGCGTATTTTGCCTCAATATAGCACTACGTTGTGCAATCCGGGGTTTCAAACCCTCAAGACATCATTTACAACCATTACTCACCTCGAACTGGCTAATTCTCTAGCTCGCGATGCCTTTGTCCCTTGAATTGGCCTCCACACGCGTCGAATCTATCCAAAATCAGAACGAATACGTCACAATATGCTAAGGGAACAAAGCCCAAGCGAAAATATTCGAAAAATATCAAAAATCTCGAAATTAGCAAAACCCGAGACCTGGGCCCACATCTCAGAATCAGGTAAAATTTACATTTTCAGAATCCTCATACCCTCACGAGTCTAACCATACCAAAATTATCCAATTCCGATACCATTTGGACCTTCAAATCATCATTTTACATTTTTGAAAGGTTTCATTCTTCCCAAATTCCATCTCAAATCACGAATTAAATGATGAATTCAGTGATAGATTCATGTATTCTAGCCAAATCTGAGTTAAAATCACTTATCCCAATGAATTTCTTGAAAAACCTTCGAAATATTGCCAAAATCCGAGCTCTCTAGGTTAAAATATTAAATAAAACCCAAGACCTCGTATTTATAGGTACCCCTCAGGTTTCAACTACTGCGGCCGCACCCGCTTTTGTGCAGTCCACGCGACGCCTACTGCGGCCGCGCCCGCCTTTGTGCGGTCCGCGCGATGCCTACCGCGCCAAATTTTGTGCGGTCTGCACAGCACTCAACACGGGCGCACTTATTTTTGTGCGGACCGCGTGAGTGAGTTCCGGGGCCTGCAACCCCTGTAGACCTGCTACAGCTATGATTTTTGCACTAAAACATTCCGGAACTCCCAGAACTTCGAACCAATTGCACCAACACATCCCATGACATCGTTCAAACTTTCTCAAAACTTCGGAACGCTCACAGCAACATCAAATCACCAATTTAACATAGGATTCAAGCCTAAGAACTCCAAGAACTCTTAAATTATGCTTTTGATCAAAAGGTCTATCAAATCTCGTCCGAATGGCCTGAAATTTTGCACACACATCCCAAATGACAAAATGAAGCTACTGCAACTCTCGGAATTCTATTCCGATGCCAATATCAAAATCTCGCCTATCAACCGGAATTTGCCGAAATATCAATTTCGCCAATTCAAGTCTAAATCTTCTCTACAACTCCAAAACCCATTCCGATCGCGCTCCTAGGTCACAAATCACCTCCCGAAGATAACAGAACCATCAGAACTCACTTCCGAGTCTTCTAACACATAAGTCACACCCGATTGACTTTTCCAACTTAAGCCTTCTTAAAAGAGACTAAGTGTCTCATTTCTTACCAAATCCTCTCCGAACTCGAACTAATCAACTCGATTACATAAAACACGAATAACGAAGCGTAAAGAAGCTAAAATGGGGGAAACAGAGCAGTAACTCATGAGACGACTAGCCGGGTCGCCACAAAGCCCGACGAAGAAGATGGTATAGAAGGTGTGGTATAACGTTGAAAACAGTGTTACTTTGACTTCCTTTGGCAAGCATAGAATAATATTGAATCGAATTATTAGATAGAGGGGGAATAATGAAGATGGTAGATGGCAATGGAGTCGACTGAGGAGGATGGGGAAGAGGATGGAGAGGAAAAGGAGGACTCATATTTGGCATAGTTGAGGCAGTTGGAAAAGATTATTTCTTCTTCTTAGATTTCACCTTTTCCTTCCCCTTAGATGTCATATATGTAATATAATCATAATAAAATATAAAACGAAAAATACAACAAGTGATAGTAAATATAAAATAATTATTCCACAAATTAAATGATTAAAGAAAGAAATAAACAACCTAACAAGTCATAAAAATATAAAATAATTTTACAACATAATAAATAATTAAAGGAATAACATAAAAACCCCAGCATGTCCTAGAAAACATATAACAATTCTTCAAATATATTAAATGATTGAAGGAAGAATAACATAAAAAAGGACAACAAGTTAGTCCTCATCGCTATCTTTATAGTAATCATCTAAGTCTTCATCATCGCCTGTTTCACTTTCATCTAGTAATTCTTCCTCATTACTTATTTCATGTTCAACACCTCTATCTTCGTCCTCATTTGGTCCAAGGACAGAAGGATCAAATTCTTTATATATACCTTCATTATGCTGCAATTCATCTGCTAATTCACCATCCACTATTGCTTCAACACTTGAAATGTCATTCTGGTACACCACATCTAATGCATCTTTGACTTCCACTCTACCCACAGGTTTTGTTTTTAAAACTACCCGCCATGCAAACTTATTCTTTCTCAAAGGATTAGGAGCATAATACACTTGTTTCACTTTTTGTGCAATGATAAAGGGATCATAAAGTCTATACTGCCCCGTGTGTTTAATTTTAACTATTTTGTACTGAGCGTGCACCTCCTTACCTCTATTCGATGTTGGATCATACCACTTACATCGAAGGAGTAACAAGTTTTTATTTGGCCAACCTACAGTATACTCCACTTCCAAAATCTTTTGAAGCATACCATAATAATCAACATCTCCATCACCTTTCACCCACAACTCACTGTTGTTGGTTTTCTTTCCCTTAGACCATTCTTCTGTATGAAACTTGTACCCATTGACCAAGTATTTAGACATCATTATGACTCTAGGGTTAGGTCCACAAGCTATATCACGTAACAATGGGTCATTAATGCCATCTGGTATCTTAGATGGTGGAGACTTTGTTACTTTAGGTAGATCCCTTACTCTATTCGAAATTTCTTATAAACACAAATAGGCCGGTGTCTCCTCAAAATTAGTTCGACTCTTCATAAATGCACTTGTATTTCGCCTAAATTCATGATTCATTGACAAGAATCTACGGTGGCAGTCGAACCATGTATTTTTACCTTCATGTTTCAAAGTAAATGCTTTTGTGGATTCCATACAACAAGGGCAAGCTAACTTTCCATCAGTCAACCACCTGAACAACATTCCATAAGAAAGAAAATCATTAATAGTCCACATCAAAGCAGCATCTAATCTAAAGTTTTGTTTAGTTGATATATCAAATATTTCCACACCTTGATGCCACAATAATTGTAACTCATCAATCAAAGGCTACAAGCATACATCAATCAAACTTTTCAGATTCTGTGGACCTGGAACAATAAAAGTTAGGAACAGATATGGACTTGTCATACACAACTTGGGCGGAAGGTTATACGGGGTGACAAACACTGGCCAACATGAATATGGTGCAGTAGAGACAACAAATGAAGTGAATCCATCTGCACATAATCCTAACCTAATGTTTTTTGGTTCACTAGTAAACTCGGGGAATACCCTATCAAAATGCTTCCACACATATCCATCTGACGGATGGCATAGAATACCGGGTGTCTTTCTATGTTTATAGTGATATCTGATATGAGGAGAATATCTCATTGATGCATACAACCTCTTTAACCTAGGTATAAGAAGTAAGTAATGTATCGCTTTAATTGAATCTTCCTTTTTGTATTGGAATTTGTGACTTCCTTAAAATGAGACTGATTACAAAATTTACAGTTTTCTAAAGATGCGCCATCCTTATAAAATAACATACAACCTTTCTCAGAACAGTCAATTCTCTCTAATGAAAGGCCCAACTTAGGAACCAATTTCTTAGTAGTGTAAAAATATTTTGGTAAGTCAATGTTACTCGTATTAAGTTTATTCATAAGCCCAATAATAGAACCCATGTTCGCTTAGAAAATAGAACTATCCGATTTACTACTTTGCAATCTAACTGTAATAGACAACTTGGAATGTACCGAGCCTTCATACAATGGATAACTAGCTTCCTCTAACTGTTCATAGAAATGCTTAGTCTCATCATTTGGTTCGGATTGAGCCCCAGGAAACATCCCAAAAGCATCTCTCATCATTTTATTGTATCGAGAATTTTCAACATTATGCTCCGCTATGGGGCTATCCTCACCACCAAAAGAATTATGAAAGTTAACATCATCTAAACTAACATGATTCTCCCTGTGAACAGTCCATATATAATAATTTTTTACAAACCCTTTCTTGCAGAGATGCTTAACACACTTACATTTCACACAAGGGCACCTAATCCTTCCTCTAATAAGAAATTCATCAAGTGTTTGAGCCTTAGCAATAAATTCAGAAACCCCTTCAATAAATTCATCCCTCAACCCCGTACGATTAGGATGATTCCTATTATACATCCATCTACGATGCACAAATTCCATCGACACAAATAGAAATCTAGAAATGAGATATTTAAAATAATTTGATTTATCTAAACTGATTACAAAGTTATACTCTTTCAAAGGTGTGTGTATATATATATGTGTGTGTATATATATATATATATATATATATTTGTCACTCCATATTTGAAAATCTCACCATCCCAAAGCAGCTTAACACTACCTTTCTTTGTTTGATACCCAATTTCCCTAATGCCAACAAGCTGAAAAATTTCAGGCCAATTGAGCTTTGTAACACAACTTACAAAGTCATTACCAAAATTATTGTCAACTGTCTAAAACCTTTTCTAGACACCCTCATAGGCCCTTTTCAATCAAGCTTTCTCAAAGGAAGACGGGCGGCTGATAATGCCATTCTCATTCAAGAAATTATCCACCACTACAAGAAAATAAAAGGAAACAAAGGGAAAATGCTCATTAAAATTGATTTGGAAAAGACGTTTGACCGCCTTGAATGGTCTTTTATTCGTAGAGCCCTCCACTATTTTCACTTCCCACCCAGAATCACTAAACTCATCATGTCTTGCATTACTACCTCTAGTATTGCTGTCCTGGTCAACGGATCTCAAACAGAGTTCTTCAAGCCATCTAGGGGCATTAGACAAGGTGACCCACTTATGTCACCGTACATTTTTATCCTATGTATTGAACTACTGTCTACCTTTATCAATCACCAAGTCGATTTAACTCTTTGGGACCCTATTAAACTTAGCTCAAATGGGCCATCCCTTTTCCATTTATTCTTTGCGGATGATTTAACCTTAATGGCAGTAGTCAATGAGAAATCTGCCTACACAATCAAGTGTTGTCTTGACTGCTTTAGTAGATTATCAGGGCAACAAATAAATCACTCAAAGTCTAAATTACTCTTCTCAAATAACTGCTCTACTACTCAAAAAAATACATTGTCTGCCATCCTTAATATCAAAGTTAGTGAAACCTTTGGGAGATACCTAGGCTTTCCAATTCTGAGAAACAAACCTAAACCAACGGATTACAATTTCATCCTTGACAATCTTAATAAACGACTAACTAGTTGGAAAACTCAATTCCTATCACTAGCAGGGAGAGCTATTCTTATTCAAACCACTCTCAATGCCCTCCCTAACCACATTATGCAATACACCATGCTACCAAAAAAAATACACCATCAAATAGACAATATTCAACGAGATTTCCTGTGGGGTAGCAATCAAACATCTAGGAAGATTCATTATATAAAATGGGACACTGTCTCATTACCCAAACATGATGGGGGTCTAGGGATAGGAAAATCCTTGGATAAACATAAAGCGTCTATTACAAGCCTCACTTGGTGTTTCTTTAGTCACCCTACTACTATCTGGGTAACAGTTCTTAATTTCAAATACGCTGGTCAATACTCAAATACTTCTCTCTCCTTCATATGGAAAAACATCATCATAGGGTGGACCATCTGTAAAGATGCTATTGCATGGCATATTGGAGATGGTTCCCACGTAGACTTTTGGCATGCAAACTGGTTACCATGTATAAAAAGCATACGAAGCATGATCCAAGGTCCCCTAACATACAAAGAGTCAACTCTCAAGATTTCAAATGTCTTCTCTAATAGGACATGAGACATATCACAACTATCATTTAAACTTCCATCCCATATTCTAATTGAAATCCATTCTTTCCAATCTATAAATATTCTACAACCACACGGATACTCCAATATGGGCACTAACCAATAATGGTATCTTCACCACAAAATTTGTGTACCCTCTTATCACCTCTAATGCAGCTCACACCTAAAATAAAATTTTTCATTGGCTATGGAAATTAAAAATATGGAATAAGCTTAATATTTCCTGTGGCAATGCTACCATGATCGATTACCTATAAAAACCTTTCTGAATCACATTGGGATTGTCACTCCCTTGTACTGCCCAGTCTGCCCCACCACTAAGGAAACATCTCAGTATATTTTTCTATTATTCCCAATAGCAAAACAATTATGGGAGGCTCTAGGTGTGAGCATTCAAACAATTGACACCCAATCTACCCGTTGGTTGGACAACCTTTACAAACAAAAACCATATATCGTCTGCCATTTCTTGATATGGGATTGTCTTTTCTCTTTCACTCTTTGGCTTCTTTGGCTAAATAGAAATAGGAACACCTTCCATAACCTGTGCAGCTCAGTTGATAGCAATCATGTTATCTCAAGAGCTATGGAATATTTGCATTGTAGTAACATCAACGACAACAAACTAGACAGACCTTTATAAGTGACTACCAAATGGGAACCCCCTACTACCCACCAACTGAAACTAAATATAGATGGAGCCTTTAAGGGTAGATTTAAATAAGGAGGGATAGGTGGGGTGTTCAGAGACTCGACTGGGAATTGGATTCTAGGCTTTACTAAAACAATTACTGGTCCATCTCCTCTCTATATCGAACTTGAGGCATTATGCTATGGCTTACAACTAGCAGTAACTTACCAATTCACAAATTTTCAAATAGAGACAGACTCTTCCTCTATGCCATCACTAATTGAATCTAATTATTCCCCACCCTATAATGCACTTCTTTCTAAATGTAGGTACTGGCTGAAGATGTTGGGGAATCCACCAATCCTACACAATTTCAGAGAAGGCAACAAGATAGCACATGAGCTGGCACAACATGGAACTCAGCAAGCCAATGTCTACTATATTCAGATATATTTGGAAGTCCCTGACTACCTTAGAGATGCTATGCGGGCTGATAAAGAAGGAATTAATGTTACTAGGACTACCACCACTAATATTGTCGTATTAAATAATTTGGCTATGCTGGGAAACCCTGTAATGTCCTCTTTTGGTTGTAATAGTGCTTCTACTAGTATGCCTAAGTCTATTCCCAATGGGAAGACCAGACCATGTAACCATGCTACTTAGTAATGAATAAAAAATTTTCTTTCTTGCCAAAAAAAACACTTTATCATTGTGTCAAAGCAGTTTATCATGGTGTCATCTAGAACTAAAGAAGCTTCAGGTAAATTTGAGATTTAAGCTTGATGTATTTGAATTGGAAATTTATGACAACCTATTTAATTTACTAGATTCAAAATTTGTTATTTATAATTATTAAAAGTGAAATTCTTAGCACATATAGAATATAAGCTACAATTATTATATTTGAATGTACTCATACGTTCTATACTACCTAATTTTGATTTAAGATAATAAAAGCTCAATAAATTAAAAAGTTAATAGTAAATTCCTAATCAATAATTTTAAAAGTGTGACAATCTAATGGTAAAATTTATAAAAATTAAATTCTCAAATATAATAATGACAAAATTGAAACATAGTTAGACACTGCCTATGAGAAGTGTATAAGATTTTCATAATCGTCAAATCCTAGAAATTGACCTTCAATCTTCTCACTCCCACCTCCAAACACTGAATACATATATAAATACACTTATTGGACTTGTCTTTCATATTCTCATAAAACTTTTTAAATTTCATATATAAATACACTTATTAGACATTATTTTTTAAATTAATATTTCAAAGAGAAATCTATTATTAAATTTTACATAATGCCAATTCAACCATACCTAAATCAAATAAACCTACAAAAACTAAAATCCCTACAAATTCAACCATACCTAATTCAACTAGCTAGGATGTTATACATAGAAAATTCAATAATCCTACAACAACTAAAATTACTATAGTTTAACAATGAAAACAAGATATATGTCAACAAAGTACTTACCTCGCTGGAAAAAATACCGGAGAAGAGAGATGGTGGAGCTGCTGCCGCGACGCCACTACTGCAAAATGAAAAAAAGAGTTAAAAAATTAAGGAGAAAAAGGAGGAGGAGGGAGAGGGAGAAGGGAGGAGGAAACGAGAGATAACGAGCGAAAATATATTACCTAGAAGGAGGAGGATGGTGAAAATGAACGAGAGGAAGAGATGGGGAGGATGAGAGAAGAAGGAGGAAGAGTGAAAAATGAGTTCTGTTTTTTGGGAACGGGGGTTGGGTAGGGTTTAAAAAAATATTTTCAACCTATTCGGTCAGAAATATAATTAAGATTTTCTTTAAAAAAACTACCAACCGATTTGGTCGCTATTTAAGTCAAATGCGTCAACCGGTCAAATTTTAAAAATTCAATACTGACGAATACAGTTGAAAATAACTTTTCGGACTTTTGCGCCAAAAATTACGACCGATATGTTTGGAAATTTCCAACAATTTTTTTCTGTCGGAAATTTATGATTTTCTAATAATATTTCCCATTTCTCTCAAAGCTTCATTCTTTTGATTTATCATTATGCTTTGAAGAAATCGGCAACTTGGTGATTTTTTGGATATGTCGAATTTGGGGAAGAAATTGGTGGTACATTGGATTGATAATTCATTCCAGGTGGTATATTGTGTACCTTTCATCTGGTAAGTGTTTTCATCTCATCTTCTTCGCCATTGTTAATTTGGGTTTGTGCAAATTTTTATGCACAATCCTTGACCATTAGTGTACAATAGACCACTGTCAGAATAGACCACTGGTTCACAATAGACTGGTGGAAGATTATACATTAGTATGCGGTCTATGTTCTGGTGAATGGGTTGAGGGGCCAACTAGTTGAAATTGGAATTCCTATACAAAGGTTATAGTACTTACCCGTATACCTAGCAATTGTACATTTGACGAATTTGTTGATGCTATCGTTAAACGTGGAAAATTGACATGTTCCCCGAAGAATTTGAATATTACATATATGCTTAGCTCTGCATCGAAGAGGGACAAGATTCCTCCTTCCTTCATTAAGAATGACAATGATTTACAATCGTACCTCCTTGATGTTACAATTGATGGTATGAGGCCTTGTTTGAAGATATTTGTGGCTGATAATGAGTTTGAAAAGTTCTTATTGAAAGGTCTCATCAAAGTTCAAATGCAGTAGCTACAACATCACCATCACCAACACAACCACCAATTTTAGAAGTAGAGGAGGAAAGAATGGTAATGTCACGACCCGAATTGCCCACCGTCGGGACCGTAATGACGCCTAATATTGAACCGCTAGGCAAGCCAACATTATTGATAATTCACCCCTTTTGCCTTTATATGTAACAATTTACCAAATTAATGCAAGTATACATCGGAATTAGAAGTGCGGAAGAACAAAATTTAACATTTAAGCTAATACCAATACGAATCCTTAATAATAATCCACCCAACTCACAGACTATCTAAGAAAACTACAAATATGGTCTGAACAAAGAAAATATATGTCTGTCTCTAAAATAGAAAAGAACAGAAAGAAACAAGATAGGAAGGGGATGACAAGGCTTGCGGACACCTCTAAAACTATCTCGGATCTCCGATGGACTAAAGGCAGCAACCCCTAGCTAAGGTCTATATGCTCTAGTACCAGGATCTGCACGAAAGAGTGCAGAGTGTAGTATTAGTACAACCGATCCCATGTACTGAGTAAGTGTCGAGCCTAGCCTCGGCAAAGTAGTGACAAGGCTAGGACACAACAAACAACATAACCTACAGTTAAACAATATCTAACAGAATAACAGTAATAGAAGCAAATCAAAAGTAACGAGAATGGGAAACATGCTTTAGGGGATAATAACATAAGCGAACAAGGAAATAACGTAATGAAATATAAGGCGCTTGAATCAATAACAACGAGACATCACAACAAATAGGCAAATAATGCACGACATCACCCTTCGTGCTTTTACTTTCAATCCTTAATGTGCAATCAATAAAGAAAATGTGCACGACATCACCCTTCGTGCTTTACTGCTCTTCCTCACCAAATGAATATTAGAAATATGCACGACATAACCCTTCATTCTTTATCTCTCTTCCTCACCATATGCATCATTATCAATGTAAATGTGCACGTCATCACCCTTCGTGCTTTATCACTCTTTCCTCACCCAAACAATAATAACAATCAATATCCCGGCAAGGGAATCAACAATAAGAATTAAATTCGTCCCGGCAAGGGAATCAACAATAAGAATTAAATACGTCCCAGTAAGGGAATCAGTTGTGACCCATCTTTTTCCAACAATTAACTTCACAACTAGAGCCAATGCTCAACAATAGACAAATATTACGAAAAATGATCACCAGTCTTACTCAACATGTGTAATCAACAATTTAGGCCTTTATAGTACTTATGAAGAATCACAACGATCACAATTTAAGACTTACGGGCATGCTTGACACCAACGTATAGATACTCGTCACCACACCTATACATCATACACTACACTAGCACATAGCAAACAAGTCACAACACCTATTCCCTCAAGCTAAGGTTAGACCAAGCACTTACCTCGATTCCACTGCCACAAATCAAGACTCAACTATCGCTTTCCCTCTAGAATTCACCTTTAATTCACTTGTATCTAGCCATAATTAGTGTAATAATATCAATAAGTGCTAAAGAACTCAAACCCAATGCTTAATTATAAATTTCCCAACATTTTCCCCAAAAACCCAAAAATCAACCTCGGGCCCGCTTGGTCAAAACTCGAGGTTCGGACCAAAACACGATTACCCATTCACCCCCGAGCTCAGATATGTAGTTGGTTTTGGAATCCAACCTCAATTGATGTCTAAATCCCTGAATTTCGAAATTACCAATTTTTACCCAAAAACACCCAAATTCCCATATCCTTAGATTTTGTGATGAAATCTTGTAAAATGATGATGTAGATTGAAAGAAATGAGTTAAAAGTTGTTTACCTATGATTTGGGGAAGAACCTTTCTTTGAAAAATCATCCAAGAGAGCTTAGGGTTTGAAAGAGTTTGAAAAATAAGGAAAATCCCGTCTAAGTTTCAACTTACCCAGGCACAGTTATCGCATTTGTGATGCCAGGTTCGCAAATGCGGCCACGGATTCGCAATTGCAAAGGTTGGCCTGGCCTGATTTCTTCGCAAATGCGAACCATCGTTCGCAATTGCGATTACTATTGGAGTCGCATTTGCAATATGGAGTTTCGCAAATGCGAAGGTCCCCCCTCCCAGTCATCCAAATGCGATGGTTATTCGCAAATGCGAGCTCGCATTTGCGATCCAGGCTTCGCAATTGCGAAGCCTGCGGACCTATAACACACCAGCTGCTGCTCCTAAGTTCAAAACACTCAGCGGCCTATCCAAAACTCACCCGAGCCCTCGGGGCTCCAAACCAAACATGCACGCAAGTCCGAAAGCATCATACAAACTTGATCGTGCGATCAAATCATCAAAATAACATAAAAAACTATGAATTTTGCCTCAAAATCAATGAAATTCTCTAGAACACCTAAAGTTACTATTTTCACCACCGATGGTCCAATTTATATCAAATCAAGTTCGTCTCCTACCAAATTTCACAGATTAGACTTAAACATTATTTTAGAGCTGTACGGGCTGCGGAACCAACATACGGGCCCGATACCATCACAGTCAAGCATTATTCAATTTCGAAATTTCCTATATTTTTCAGTTAAATAATTTTCTTCAAAAATTCATTTCTCGGGCTAGGGACCTCGGATTTCAATTTCGGGCATACGCCCAAGTCACATATTTTTCTACGGACCTTCCGGGTCCATCAAATCACGGTTTCGGGCGCGTTTATCCAAAATGTTGACCAAAGTCAACTTAATTTAATTTTAAAGGCAAAATTTAGCATTTTCTCAAATTTTTCACCTAAGGGCTTTCCGGATATTCGCTCGAACTACGCACACAGATCGAGGTATGACAAAAGGAGGTTTTTAAGGCCTCGGAACAAAGAATTGACTTTTAAAATCAAGTCCATATCCTCCACCTATAAAACAACCGTTCGTCCTCGAACGGACGTAGAAAAGAAGTACCTGAGTCGGGGAAAAGATGGGGATATCGGCTCTGCATAACAGACTCGGATTCCTAGGTAGCTGCCTCGGCAGGCTGACCTCTCCACTGCACATGAAATTAAGGGAAATTCTCTAATCTTAACTAATGAACCTGCCGGTCTAGAATAGCCTCCTCCTCAAAGGTCGAGTCCTTGTCCAACTGGACAGCGCTGAAGTCTAACACATGGGATGGATCGCCGTGATACTTCCGAAGCATGGACACATGAAACACGGGGTGCCCAACTGCTAAACTCGGTGGCAACGCAAGTCTGTAAGCCACCTCTCCCACTCAATCAAGAATCTCAAAAGGACCAATGAATCTAGGGCTTAGATTGCCCTTCTTCCCAAATCTCATCACGCCCTTCATGGGTGACACCCGAAGCAACACTCGCTCTCCGACCATGAATGCCACATCACGAACCTTACGGTTGGCATAACTCTTCTACCTGGACTGAGCTGTACGAAGCCTATCTTGAATGATCTTAACCTTATCCAAGGCATCCTGAACTAAATCTGTACCGAACAGCTGAGAGCCTCTCCCGGCTCAAACCACCCAACTGGCGACGGACACCACCTACCATATGATGCCTTATAGGGAGCCATCTAAATGCTTGAATGGTAGCTGTTGTTGTAGGCAAACTTTGCTAACAACAAGAACTAATCCCAAGAACCTCCAAAGTCAATTACATATGCTCGGAGCATATCCTCCAAAATCTGAATAGTACGCTCAGACTATCCATCCATTTGAGGATGAAATGTTGTGCTCGACTAGACCCGCGTACCCATCTCATGCTGCACTGCCCTCCAAAAATACAAGGTAAACTGTGTACCTCGGGCAGAAATGATAGACACATGCACACCATGAAGACGAACAATCTCTGGGATATAGATCTCAGACAACCGCTCCGAAGAATAGGAAACTGCCAGAGGAATGAAATTCACTGACTTGGTCAGCCTATCTACAATAACCCATAATGCGTCGAACTTCCTCTGAGTCCGTGGGAGTCCAACAACGAAGTCCATGGTGATATGCTCCCACTTCCACTCAGGAATCTCAATCTTGTGAAACAAACCACCAGGTCTTTGATGCTCGTACTTTACCTGCTGACAATTCAAACACCGAGCTACATACGCAACAATATCCTTCTTCATTCTCCTCCACCAATAATACTGTTGCAAGTCCTGATACATTTTAGCAGAGCTCGGATGAATAGAATAGTGGGAAATATGGGCTTCCTCTAGAATCAACTCACGAAGTCCATCTACATAGGCGCACAAACACGACCCTACATCCTCAAAACTCCATCATCTCCGACTGTAGCCTACTTGGCACCTCCATGCCACACTGTATCTCTAAGGACAAGCAAATGAGGATCGTTATACTGCCGATATCGGATATGCTCAAATAATGAAGAACAAGCGACTGTGCAAACTGAAACACGACTGGGCTCAAAAACATCCAACCTCACAAACTGATTGGCTAACGCCTGAACATCCAAAGCAAGCGATCTCTCACCGATTGGAATATACGCAAACCTGCCCATAATGGCTGACTTCCTACTCAAAGTATTGGCCACTACATTGGCCTTCCCCGGATGATACAAGATGGTGATATCATAGTCTTTCAACAGCTGCCTTAAATTTAGCTCCTTCTGCTTGAACAAGTATTCTAAACTCTTGTGATCCATGAACACCTCATATGACACGCTATATAGATAATGCCTCCAATTCTGCAGTGCTTGAACAATGGCTGCTAGCTCCAAATTATGAACTAGATAATTATTCTTGTGAATCTTCAACTGTTGCGAAGCATATGCAATAACCTTGCCATTCTGCATCAACACCGCACCAAGTCTAATACAAGATGCATCACAATATACCATATATGGCCCTGAACCTGTGGACAAAATCAACACCGACACTATAGTCAAAGCTATATTGAGCTTCCTAAAGCTCGCCTCACACTCATCCGATCACCTGAACTGGGCACCCTTCTGGGTCAACCTAGTAATCGGGGCTGCAATAGATGAAAACCCCTCCATAAATCGACGGTAATAGCCCGCCAAACCCAAGAAACTCCGGATCTCTATAGTCGATGTGGGTCTAGGCCAGTCCTTGACTGCCGCAATCTTCTTAGGATCCACCTGAATACCCTCTGCTGATATAACGTGACCCAGGAATGCTACTGAACTTAACCAAAACTCACACTTTGAAAACTTTGCATATAGTATTGACTATCCCTCAGAGTCTGAAGAACGACTCGAAGGTGGTGCTCGTGCTCCTCCCAGCTGTGGGAATAGATCAAAATATCATCAATGAAGACAATCACAAAGAAATACAAATAAGGCTTGAACACTTGGTTCAACAAATTCATGAAAGCTACTGGGGCATTGGTCAACCTGAACGATATTACTAAGAACTCATAATGCCCGTACTGAGTGTGGAAAGCTATCTTAGGGACATCGGATGCCCTAATCCTCAACTGATGGTAGCCAGATCTCAAATCAATCTTTGAAAATACCTTGGCACCCTGAAGCTAATCAAACAAATCATCAATCTTCAACAATGTATACTTGTTCTTGATGATGACTTTGTTTAACTACTGATAATCTATGCACATCCTCATCGACCCATCCTTCTTCTTAACAAACATCGACGCACCCCAAGGCGAGACACTCGATCTAATAAAGCCTTTATCTAGCAAGTCGTACAACTATTCTCTTAATTCTTTCAACTCTGGCGGGGACATTCAATATGACAGAATAGAAATGGGCTGAGTGCCCGAAGCTAAGTCAATGCAAAAATCAATGTCCCTGTTGGGTGGCATCCCCAGCAGGTATGAAGGAAATACCTCTGGAAACTCACAAACAACGGGTAGAAAATCCATAGAAGGAACCTCAGCACTAGAATCACGAACATACGCCAAATAGGCCAAACATCCCTTATCAACCATACGTCGAGCCTTCATATATGAGATAACCCTGCTAGTAAAGTGACCAGGAGTCTCTCTCCACTTCAAACGAGTCAATCCCGGTAATGCTAAGGTCACGGTCTTGGCATACCAGTCCAATATAGCATGATAAGGGGATAACCAATCCATACCTAGAATGATAGCGAAATCTACCATATCGAGACGTAGGAGATTTACACGGGTCTCAAGACCCCCAATAACGACTACACAACCACGATAAACACGATTTATTACAATAGAATCACCCACCAGTGTAGACACATACACAGGAGCACTCAAAGAATCACAAGGCACAACCAGATAAGGGGCAAAATAAGATGATACATAACAATATATGGACCTTGGATGAAATAGAACTGAGGCATCTCTACTGCAAACTGAAACCGTACTTGTGATAACTGTATCAGAGGCCTCAACCTCAGGTCTGGATGGAATATCATAACATTAGGGCTGGGCCCCACCACTCTGAACTACATCTCTAGGATGACCTCCTGCTGGGTGGCCTCTACCTCTAGCTGCCTGGCCTCCACCTCTAACAGCCTAACCTCCACTTGTAACACCTCTACCCCTACCTCTGGCTGGCTGAGCGAGCGGTGGAACACCCGGTGTTGGAACCATAGCACGAGAACCCTGGTGCTGAGAACTGCTCGAGGGAAAAACCTAGCAATGTGCCTCGTATCGCCACAAGTATAGCATGATTTTGGCTACTGCGACTGCTGATCCTGAAACTGACCCTGATGGCCTGGATAACCACCCTGAAAACTCAGGAGTGGAGGTGCACTGATAGGAGCTAGTGGTGCACTGTAGGGCAACTGATCAGAATACTGCATATGAGAACCACGACCCCTTTGAGAACTATGAGAAGCCTGAAGTGCTGACTTAAACGGCCTAGGAGGATGGACTCTACCAAAAGGCTCCCTGCCTCCAGAAAAGGCACCACTGAATCTGCCAGAATGACGAGGCCTCTTATCAGAACCCTGACCTCTCCCCTAAACTAGAACCATCTCAACCCGCCTGGCCACATTGGCTATATCCTGGAAAGAAATCTCGCTCCCTGTCTCCTTATCCATATGCAATCTAATAGGCTGAGCGAGTCCCTCAATAAACCTCCTCACCCTCTCTCTCTCTCGGTGGGGAGTATTAGAAGAGCATGACGAGCCAAAACAATAAACCTCATCTCGTACTGGATGACAGTCATAGAACCCTGCCAAAGACGCTCGAACCGTCTGCGGTACTCCTCTCTCTAAGTGACGGGAAGGAACTTCTCGAGAAATAGCTACGAGAACTTGTCCCAAGTGAGAGCTGGTGACCCAGCTGGTCTGGTCAGACAATAATATCTCCGCCATTTCTTGGGGGAACTTGACAGACGGAAAGTAGCAAAGTCGACCCCATTATTCTCCACTATCCCCATATTTTGAAGAACCTTATGACAACTGTCTAAGTAATCCTGGGGATCCTCTGAAGATGTACCACCATAAGTAGTAGTGAACAGCTTGGTAAACCTGTCCAACCTCCATAAAGCATTGGCATACATAGCTGCTCCATCACCGGTCTGAGCTACTATACGCAACTGAACTACTCCAACTGGCTAAGCTGCTGGAGTCTGAAAATGGGGAGCCATCTACTCCGGAGTGTGGGTAGCGGGAGTCTGTGCTCCTCCCCCAGCCTGAGAGACGGCTGGTGCTACAAGAAATAACCCTGCCTTGGGTGACACTCTCCATAAGGCCCACTAGACGAACAAAAGCATCCTGGAGTACCGGGGTAGCAATGAACCCTTCTAGGACCTGAGCTGGGCCCACTGGAACTATTTGAGCCGGAACCTCATCATCAAACTCTACCTGAGGCTCCGCCGCTGGTGCTATTGCTCAGGGATGAGCTCTGCCCCTATATCGGCCCTTAGCACGACTTCGGCCTCGTCCTATGCCCCTCGTAGGAGCGGCTGCTTGGGGCTCGGACTGCTGATCGGCTGCTGAAGCGGTACATGTTCTCACCATCTGCGAAAGAACAGAGTAGAAGTTCAATTAGCATTGAGAAACCAAACTGCATGATAGAGATGAATAGAAGTGAAACTGTTCCTAACTCTGTAGCCTTTGAGGGATAAGCACAGATGTCTCCGTACCGATCCCTCTGACTTTACGAAGCATGTCCGTGAAATGTAAGACCTAAGCAACCTAGAGCTCTGATACCAACTTGTCACGACCCGAATTTCCCAATGTCGGGACCATGATGGTGCCTAACATTAAACCCACTAGGCAAGCCAACATTATTGATTATTCACCCCTTTTGCCTTTATATGTAATAATTTACCAAATTAATGCAAGTATACAACGCAATTAGAAGTGCGGAAGAAAAGAATTTAACATTTAAGCTAATACCAATACGAATCCATAATAATAATCTACCCAGAACTGGTGTCACAATCTCACAGATTATCTAAGAAAACTACAAGTAGGGTCTGAACAAAGAAAAACATGTCTATCTCTGAAATAGAAAAGAACACAAAAAAATAAGATAGGAAGGGGAGGCCAAGGCGTGCGGATGCCTGCATAACTACCTTGAGTCTCCGATGGACTGAAGGCCGCAACCCCTAGTTAAGGTCCGTATTCTCCAGTACCGGGATCTGCACAAAAGATTGCAGAATGTAGTATTAGTACAACCGACCCCATGTACTGAGTAAGTGTCGAGCCTAACCTCGGCGAAGTAGTGACGAGGCTAGGACACAACAAACAACATAACCTGCAGTTAAACAATATCTAATAGAATAACAGTAATAGAAGCAAATCAAAAGTAATAGGAATGGGCAACATGCTTTAGGGGATAACAAGATAAGGGAACACGAAAATAACAGAATGAAACAATTAAGGCACTTGAATCAATAGACTTAGGAGTCTGTGCTCCTCCCCTAGCCAGAGAGACGGTTGGTGCTACAGGAAGTAACCCTGCCTGGGTGACACTCTCCATAAGGCCCACTAGACAGACCAGAGCATCCTGGAGTACCGGGGTAGCAATGAACCCCTCTGGGACTTGAGCTGGGCCCGCTGGAACTGTCTGAGCCGGAACCTCATCATCAAACTCTACTTGAGGCATCGCCACTGGTGCTGCTGCTCTAGGCTGAGCTTTGTCCGTGCCTCGGCCCTTAGCACCACCTCGGCCTCGCCCTCTACCCCTCATAGGAGCGACTGCTGGGGGCTCGGACTGCTGATCGACTACTGAAGCAGTACGTGTTCTCTCCATCTACGATAGAACATAATAGAAGTTCAACTAGCATTGAGAAACCAAACCGCATGACAGAGATGAATAGAAGTGAAACTGTTCCTAACTCTGTAGCCTTTGGGGGATAGGTACAGACGTCTCCGTACCGATCCCTCAGACTCTACGAAGTTTGTCTGTGAATTGTGAGACCTAAGCAACCTAGAGCTCTGATACCAACTTGTCATGACCCGAATTGCCCACCGTCGGGACCGTGATGGCGCCTAACATTGAACTCACTAGGCAAGCCAACATTGTTCACCCCTTTTGGCTTTATATGTAACAATTTACCTAATTAATACAAGTATAAAACAGAATTAGAAATGCAGAAGAATAGAATTTAATATTTAAGCTAATACCAATTTGAATCCATAATAATAATTCACCCAGAACTGGGCTCATAATTTCACAGATTATCTAAGAAAACTACAAACATGGTATGAACAAAGAAAGTACATGTATGTCTCTAAAATATAAAAGAATAGAAAGAAACAAGATAGGAAGGGGACACCAAGGCCTGCGTACGCCTGCAGAACTACCTCGGGTCTCCGATGGACTGAAGGCCACAACCCCTAGCTAAGGTCCGTATGCTCCAGTACCGGGATCTGCAAAACAGAGTGCAGAGTGTAGTATCAGTACAACCAACCCCATGTACTGAGTAAGTGTCGAGCCTAACCTCGGCAAAGTAGTGATGAGGCTAGGACACAACAAACAACATAACCTGCAGTTAAACAATATCTAACAGAATAACAGTAATAGAAGTAAATCAAAAGTAACGGGAAATGGCAACATGCTTTAGGGGATAACAACATAAGGGAACACGAAAATAATTGAATGAAACAACTAAGGCGCTTGAATCAACAGCAACAGGAAATCACAACAAATAGGGAAATAATGCACGACATCACCCTTCGTGCTTTTACGCTCAATCCTCACTATGCAGTCAATAAAGAAAATGTACACGACATCATCCTTTGTGCTTTATCGTTCTTCCTCACCAAATGAATATTAGAAATGTGCATGGCATCACCCTTTGTTCTTTAGCTCTCTTCCTAACCATATGCATCAATATCAACGTAAATGTGCCCGACATTACCCTTCGTGCTTTATCACTCTTTCCTTACCATATGCATAAGTATAACGACATCACCCTTCCTGCTTTATCACTCTTTCCCCACCCAAACAATAGTAACAATTAACATCCCGGCAAGGTAATCAACAATAAGAATTAAATACGTCCCGACAAGGGAATCAACTATGACCCATCTTTTTCCAACAATTGACTTCACAAATGAACCTCAACTAGAGCCAGTGCTCAACAATAGACAAATATTACGAAAAATGATCATAAGTCTTACTCAACATGTGTAATCAATAATTTGGGCTTTATAGTACTTATCAAGAATCACAACGATCACAGTTTAAGACTCACGGGCATGCTTGACACCAATGTATAGATACTTGTCACCATACCTATACGTCGTACACTACAGTAGGACATAACAAATAAGGCACAACACCTATTCCCTCAAGCTAAGGTTAGACCAAACACTTACCTCGATTCCACGGCCATAAATCAAGCCTCAACTATCGCTTTCCCTCTAGAATTCACCTCCAATTCACTTGTATCTAGCCATAATTCGTGTAATAATATCAATAAGTGCTAAAGAACTCACACCCAATGCTTAATTATAGTTTTCCCAACATTTTCCCCAAAACCCAAATATCGACCTCGGGCCCGCTTAGTCAAAACTCGAGGTTGGGACAAAAACTCGATTACCCATTCACCCCTGAGCCCGGATATGCAATTGGTTTTGGGATCGGACCTCAATTGAGGTCTAAATCTCCAAATTTCAAAATTCCCAATTTTCACCCAAAAACACCCAAATTCCCATGAAAATCCCTAGATTTTATGATGAAATTTTGTAAAATGATGATGTAGATTGAAACAAATGAGTTAAAAGTTGTTTACCTATGATTTGGTGAAGAACCTTTCTTTGAAAAATCGCTCAAGAGAGTTTAGGGTTTGAAAGAGTTTGAAAAATGAGTCAAATCCCGTCTATGTTTCAATTTACCCAGGTACAGTTATCATATTTGCGATGCCAGGTTCGCAAATTCGGCCACGGCTTCGTAATTGCGAAGGTTGGCCTGGCCTGATTTCTTTGCAAACACAAACCATCATTCGCAATTGCGATTACTGTTGGAGTCACATTTGTGACACAGACTTTGCAAATGCGAAGGCCCCCCTCCCCCCCGCACAGTCATCGCAAATGCGAGCTCGCATTTGCGAGCCAGGCTTCGCAATTGCAGACCTACAACACACCAGCTGCTGCTCCTAAGTTCTAAACACTCAGCGGCCCATCCAAAACTCACCCAAGCCCTTGAGGCTCCAAACCAAACATGCACGCAAGTCCGAAAGTATCATACGGACTTGCTCGTGCGATCAAATCATCAAATAACATCAACAACTATGAATTTAGCCTCAAAATTAATGAAATTATCAAGAACACCTAAAAATACTATTTTCACCACCGAGGGTCCAATTTATGTCAAATCAAGTCCGTTTCCTACCAAATTTCATAGATTAGACTTAAACATTATTTTAGACCTGTACCGAGCTCAGAAACAACTTACGGGCCCGATACCTTCACATTCAAGCATTATTCAATTTCCAAACTTCCTATATTTTTCAGTTCAACAATTTTCTTCAAAAATTCATTTCTCGGGCTAGGGACCTCGGAATTCTATTTCGGGCATATGGCCAAGTCTCATATTTGTCTATGGACCTTTCGGGACCGTCAAATCATGGGTCCGGGTCCATTTATTCAAAATGTTGATCGAAGTCAATTTAATTTAATTTTAAAGGTAAAATTTAGCATTTTCTCAATTTTTTCACATAAGGGCTTTCCGAATATATGCCCGGACTGCGCATGCAAATCGAGGTAAGACAAAAGGAGTTTTTTAAGACCTCAAAACACAAAATTGACTTTTAAATCAAGTGATGACCTTTTGGGTCATCACATCTTCCACCTTTAAAATAACCGTTCGTCCTCGACCGAACAGAGAAAAAAGTACCTGAGTCGGGGAAAAGATGGGGATATCGACTCCGCATATCAGACTCGGACTCCCAGGTAGCTACCTCGGCAGGCTGACCTCTCCACTGCACACGAAATGAAGGGCAATTCTTCGATCTTAACTTACGAACCTGCCGATGTAGAATAGCCATCGGTTCCTCCTCAAAGGTCAAGTCCTTGTCCAACTAGACAGTGCTGAAGTATAACATGTGGGATGGATCATCGTGATACTTCCGAAGCATGGATACATGAAACACGGGATGCACAACTAATAAACTCGGCGGCAACGCAAGTTTGTAAGCCACCTCTTCCACTCAATCAAGAATCTCAAAAGAATCAATGAATCTTGGGCTTAGCTTACCTTTCTTCCCAAATCTCATCACGCCCTTCATAGGCGACACCCGAAGCAACACTCGCTCTCCGTCCATGAATGCCACATCACGAACCTTACGGTTAGTATAAATGTTCTGCCTCGACTGAGCTGTGTGAAGTCTATCCTTAATGGTCTTAACCTTATCTAAGGCATCCTGAATTAAATCTGTACCCAATAGCCGAGCCTCTCCCGGCTCAAACTACCCAACCGGTGACCGACACTACCTACCATATAATGTGTCCTAGGGAGCCATCTGAATGCTCGACTGGTAGATGTTGTTGTAGGAAAATTCTTCTAATGGCAAGAATTGATCCCAAGAACCTCCAAAGTCAATAACACATGCTCGGAGCATATCCTCCAAAATCTGAATAGCACGCTCGGACTGTCCGTCCGTCTAAGGATGAAATGATGTGCTCAACTAGACCCGCGTACCTAACTTACGCTGTATTGCCCTCCAGAACTGTGAGGTAAACTGTGTATCTCGGTTAGAAATGATAGACATGGGCAGACCATGAAGACAAAAAATCTCCCGGATATAGATCTCAGCCAACTGCTCCTAAGAATAGGAAACCACCACAAGAATGAAATGCGCTGACTTGGTTAGCCTATCCACAATAACCCATACTGAATCGAACATCCTCTGAGTTCATGGGAGCCCAACAACAAAGTTCATGGTGATACGCTCCCACTTCCACTCATGAGTCTCAATCTTCTGAAAAAAACCACCAGGTCTTTGATGTTCGTACTTTACCTATTGACAATTCAAACACCGAGCTACATACACAACAATATCCTTCTTCATTCTTCTCCAACAATAATGCTGCCGCAAGTCCTGATACATCTTAGCGGCGCCCGAATGAATAGAATATCGGGAACTATGGGCCTCCTCTAGAATCAACTCATGAAGTCTATCTACATTAGGCACACAAACATGACCATGAATCCTCAAAACTCCATAATCTCTGACTACAACCTGCTTGGCACCTCCATGCCGCACTATGTCTCTAAGGACAAGCAAATGAGGATCGTCATACTACCGATCTCGGATACGCTCAAATAATGAAGAACGAGCAACTGAGCAAGCTAGAACACGACTGGTCTTAGAAACATCCAACCTTACAAACTGATTGGCTAACACCTGAACATCCAAAGCAAGCGGTCTCTCACCGATCGGAATATACGCAAGGCTGCCCATACTGGCTGACTTCCTACTCAAAGCATCGACCACTACATTGGCCTTCCCCAGGTGATACAAGATGGTGATATCATAGTCTTTCAACAGCTTCAACCACCTCCTCTACCTCAAATTTAGCTCCTTCTGCTTGAACAAGTATTGCAAACTCTTGTGATCCGTGAACACCTCACATGACACGCCATATAGATAATGCCTCTAAATCTTCAGCGCGTGAATAATGGCTGCTAGCTCCAAATTATGAACTGGATAATTGTTCTTGTAAATCTTCAACTACCGCGAAGAATATGCAATAACCTTGCCATTCTTCATCAACACCTCACCAGGTCCAATATGACATGTATCACAATATTCTGTATATGACCCTGAACCTGTGGGCAATACCAACACCGGCGCTGTAGTCAAAGCTGTCTTGAGCTTTTGAAAGCTTGCCTCACACTCGTTCGACCACCTGAATTGGGCACCCTTTTGGGTTAACCTGGTCATCGGGGCTGCAATAGATGAAAACCCCTCCACAAACCGACGGTAATAGCCCACCAAACCTAATAAACTCCGAATATCTATAGCCAATGTGGGTCTAGGCCAGTCCTTGACTGAGACAATCTTCTTAGGACCCACTTGAATACCCTCTATTGATACAATGTGACCCAGGAATGATACTGAACTCAACAAAAACTCACACTTTGAAAACTTCGCATACAACTGACTATCCCTCAGAGTTTGAAGAACGACTCGAAAGTGCTGCTCGTGCTCCTCCCGGCTGTGGGAATAGAAAAAAATATCATCAATGAAGACAATCACGAAGGAATCCAAATAAGTCTAGAACATTCGGTTAATCAAATTCATGAAAGTTGTTGGGGCATTGCTCAACCCGAACGACATCACTGAGAACTCATAATGCCCGTACCGAGTGCAGAAAGCTATCTTAGGGATATCGGATGCCCTAATCCTCAACTGATGGTAGCCAGATCTCAAATAAATCTTCGAAAATACCTTGGCACCCTGAAGCTGATCAAACAAATCATCAATCTTCGGCAATGGATACTTGTTCTTGATGGTGACTTTGTTTAACTGCTGATAATCTATGCACATCCTCATCGACCCATCCTTCTTCTTAACAAACAACACCAATGCACCCCAAGGCGAGACACTCGGTCTAATAAAGCCTTTATCCAGCAAGTCCTGCAACTGTTCTTTTAATTTTTTCAACTCTGGCGGGGCCATTCGATACGACAAAATAGAAATGGGCTGAGTACTTAGAGCCAAGTCAATGCAAAAATCAATGTCCCTGTCGGGTAGCATTCCCGGCAGGTCTGAAGGAAATAGCTCTGGAAACTCATAAACACGGGCACATAATCCATAGAAGGAACCTCAGCACTAGAATCACGAACATATGCCAAATAGGCCAAACATCCCTTATCAACCATATGCCGAGCCTTTATATATGAGATAATCCTACTGGTAGAGTGACCAAGAGTCCCTCTATACTCCAAATGAGGCAACCCTGGTAATGCTAAGGTCATGGTTTTGGCATGCCAGTCCAATATAGCATGATAATGGGATAACCAATCCATACCCAAAATGACATTAAAATCTACCATATCGAGACATAGGAGATTTACATGGGTCTTAAGACCCCTAATAACGACCACGCAAGCACGATAAGCATGATCTACCACAATAGAATCACCCACCGGTGTAGATACATATACAAGAGAACTCAAAGAATCACGAGGCACAACCAGATAAGGGGCAAAATAAGATGATACATAAGAATATGTGGACCTTGGATCAAATAGAACTGAGGCATCTCTACTGCAAACTAAAACCGTACTTGTGATAACTGCATCGGAGGCCTCAACCTTAAGTCTTGTTGGAATAGCATAACATCGGGGCTGGTCCCCACTACTCTAAAGTACATCCCTAGGACGACCTCCTGCTGGGTGGCCTCAACCTCTAGCTGCCTGGCCTCTACCTATAACAACCTGACCTCCACCTTTAACACCTTTACCTCTACCTCTGGCTGGCTGAGTGGGCGGTGGAACACCCGGTGCTAGAACCATAGCACGAGAACCCTGGTGCTGAGAACTGCTCAAGGCTCTAGGGCAAAACCTAGCAATATGCCTCGTATCACCACAAGTATAGCAAGACTTTGACTATTGAGACTCCTGACCCTGAAACTGACCTTGACGGCCTGGATAACCACCTTGAAAAATCTGGAGTGAAGGTACACTGATAGGAGCTGGTGGTGCACTGTAGGGCAACTGATCATAATACTACATATGAGAACCACGACCCCTTGGAGCATTGTGAGAAACCTGAAGTGTTGACTGAAACGGCCTAAGAGGATGGCCTCTACCAAAAGGCTCCCTAAATCCATACGAGGCACCACTGAATCTTCCATAATGACGAGGCCTCTTATCAGACCCCTGATCGCTCCCCTGAGCTAGAACCATCTCAATCCGCCTGGTCACGTTGGCAACATCTTGGAAAGAAATCTCGCTCTCTATCTCCTTAGCCATCCACAGTCTAAAAGGCTGAGCGAGTCCTTCAATAAACCTCGTTACCCTCTCTCTCGGTGGGGAGTATCAGAAGAGCATGACAAGACAAATCAATAAACCTCGTCTCGTACTGGGTGACAGTCATAGAACCCTGTTGAAGGTGCTCGAACCTCCTGCAGTACGCATCTTTCTGAGTGACAGGAAGGAACTTCACGAGAAATAGCTGCGAGAACTAGTCCAAGTGAGAGCTGGTGACCCAGCTAGTATGGCCAAACAATAATCTCTCCACCATTTTTTGGCGGAACCTGACATATGGAAAGTAGCAAAGTTGACCCCATTGTTCTCTACTATCCCTATGTTCCGAAGAACTTCATGACAGTTGTCTAAGTAATACTGGGGATCCTACGAAGATGTACCACCATAAGTAGTAGTGAACAACTTGGTGAACTTGTCAAACCTCCATAAAGCATCGGTAAACATAGCTGCTCCATCACCGGTCTAAGCTACTACACCTGGCTGAACTACTCCAACTGGATGAGCTGCTGGAGTCTGAAACTAGGAAACCATCTACTTTGGAGTGCGGGTAGTGGGAGTTTGTGCTCCTCCCCAAGACTGAGAGATGGCTGGTGCTACAAGAAGTAACCCTGCCTGGGTGACACTCTCCATAAGGCCCACTAGACAAACCAGAGCATCCTGGAGTATCGGGGTAGCAATGAACCCCTCTGGGACCTAAGCTGGGCCCGCTGGAACTGTCTGAGCCGGAACCTCATCATCAAACTCTACCTAAGGCTCCACCGCTGGTGCTGCTGCTCTAGGCTGAGCTCTGACCCTGCCTCAGCCCTTAGCACGGCCTAGTCCTCTGCCCCTTGTACGAGCTGCTACTGGGGGGTGGACTGTTGATTAACTGCTGAAGCAGTACGTGTTCTTGCCATCTGCGAAAGAACAGAGTAGAAGTTCAATTAGCATTGAGAAACCAAACTGCATGACAGAGATAAATAGAAGTGAAACTGTTCCTAACTCTGTAGCCTCTAGGGGATAAGCACAGACGTCTTCGTAATGATCCCTCAGTCTTTACGAAACGTGTCTATGAATTGTGAGACCTAAGCAACCTAGAGCTCTGATACCAACTTGTCACGACCTGAATTGCCCACCATCAGGACCGTGATGGCGTCTAACCTTGAACCTGCAAGGCAAGCCAACATGATTGATTATTCACCCCTTTTGCCTTTATATGTAACAATTTACCAAATTAATGCAAATATAAAGCAGAATTAGAAGTGTGGAAGAACAAAATTTAACATTTAAGCTAATACTAATATGAATCCATAATAATAATCCACCCAGAACTGGTGTCACAATCTCACGGACTATCTAAGAAAACAACAAATAGGGTCTGAACAAAGAAAATACATGTCTGTCTCTAAAATAGAAAATAATAGAAAGAAACAAGATAGGAAGGGGACGCCAAGGCCTGCGGGCGCCTGCAAAACTACCTAGGGTCTCCGATGGACTAAAGGCCACAACCCCTAGCTATGGTCCGTATGCTTCAGTACCGGGATCTGCCCAAAAGATTGCAGAGTATAGTATTAGTACAGCCGACCCCATGTACTAAGTAAGTGTCGAGTCTAACCTCGGTGAAGTAGTGATGAGGCTAGGACACAATAAATAACATAACCTGCAGTTAAACAATATCTAACAGAATAAGAGTAATAGAAGCAAATCAAAAGTAACAGGAAGGGGCAACATGTTTTAGGGGATAACAACATAAGGGAACACGGAAATAACAGAATGAAACAATTAAGGCGCTTGAATCAATAGCAACGAGAAATCACAACAAATAGGCGAATAATGCACGACATCACCCTTCTTGATTTTACTCTCAATCCTCACTATGCAATCAATAAAGAAAATGTGCACGACATCACTCTTCATAATTTATTGCTGTTCCTCACCAAATGAATATTAGAAATGTGCACGGCATCACCCTTCGTCCTTTATCTATCTTTCTCACCATATGCGTCAATATCAATGTAAATGTGCACGGCATCACCCTTCGTGCTTTATCACTCTTTCCTCACCATATGCATAAGTATGAATGTGCACGGCATCACCCTTCGTGCTTTATCACTCTTTCCTCACCCAAAAAATAGTAACAATCAACATCACGGTAAGGGAATCAACAATAAGAATTAAATACATCCCGGCAAGGGAATCAACAATAAGAATTAAATATATCCCGGCAAGGGAATCAGCTATGACCCATCTTTTTCCAACAATTAACTTCACAAATAAACCTCAACTAGAGACAATGCTCAACAATAGGCAAATATTACGAAAAATGATCATAAGTCATACTCAACATGTGTAATCAACAATTTAGGCCTTTATAGTACTTATCAAGAATCATAACGATCATAACTTAAGACTCACATGGATGCTTGACACCAACGTATAGATACTCGTTACCACACCTATACGTCGTACACCACACTAGCACATAGCAAATAAGGCACAACACCTATTCCCTCAAGCTAAGGTTAGACCAAACACTTACCTCGATTCCACGACCACAAATAAAGCCTCAACTATTGCTTTCCCTCTAGAATTCACCTCCAATTCACTTGTATCTAGCCATAATTAGTGTAACAATATCAATAAGTGCTAAAGAACTCACACTAATGCTTAATTATAGCTTTCCCAACATTTTCCCCAAAAACCCAAAAATCGACCCCAGACCCACTTAGACAAAACCCGATGTTCGGACCAAAACTCGATTACCCATTCATCCCCAAGCCCGGATATGCAATTGGTTTTTGAATCTGACCTCAATTGAGGTCTAAATCCTCAAATTTTAAAATTCTCAATTTTTACCCAAAACACCCAAATTCCCATGAATATCCCTAAATTTTGTGATAAAATCTTGTAAAATGATGATGTAGATTGAAAGAAATGGGTTAAAAGTTGTTTATCGATGATTTGAGGAAGAACCTTTCTTTGAAAAATCGCCCAAGAGAGCTTAAGGTTTGAAAGAGTTTGAAAAATGAGGAAAATCCCATCTAAGTTTCAATTTACCCAGTCGTAGTTATCACATTTGCTATGCCAGGTTCGCAAATGCGGCCAAGGCTTCGCAATTGTGAAGGTTGGCGTGGCGTGATTTCTTTGAAAATGTGAACCAATATTCACAATTGCGATTCCTGTTGGAGTCGCAAATTTCCGCCTAGTCATCGCAAATGCCAGCTCGCATTTGCCAACCAGGCTTCACAATTGTGAAGCCTGCAAACCTGTAACACACCAGCTACTTCTCCTAAGTTCAAAACACTCTGCGGCCTATCCAAAACTAACCCGAGCCCTCAGGGCTCCAAACCAAACATGCATCAAGTCCAAAAATATCGTACGGACTTGCTCGTGTGATAAAATCATCAAAATAACATCAACAACTATGAATTTAGCTCAAAATTAATGAAATTCTCAAGAACACCTAAAGTTACTATTTTCACCACCGAGGATCCAATTTATATCAAATCAAGTCCGTTTCCTATCAAATTTTACAGATTAGACTTAAATATTATTTTAGACCTGTACCGGGCTCTGGAACCAACACATGGGCCCGATACCATCACATTCAAGCATTATTCAATTTCTAAACTTCCTATATTTTTCAGTTGAATAATTTTCTTCAAAAATTTATTTCTCGGGCTGGGGACCTCGGAATTCAATTTGAAAGGCAAATTTTAGCATTGTTTCAAATTTTTCACATAAGAGCTTTCGGATATACGTCGGACATCACACACAAATCGAGGTGAGACAAACGGATGTTTTAAGGTCTCGGAATATAGAATTGACTTTTAAATCAAGTGATTACCTTTTGGGTCATCACATGTGAAAGATGGTTTCAGTGGATTTAGTGATGACTTGCATGATTTTGGTGACAATGAAATGAACTCCTATGGTCCGGAAGATGCAGATGGAGCGAAAGAGCTCCCAGATGTTGTCAGTCGGGTAGCTGGAGATGAATCCTTGGTGGACTCATTAGCTACACAATACAGCCACCCTAATGGTACAAATTTTTCCTTGGGAAATATTTTGACAACAAATTGGATCTAATAAAATAGTTAGAGATTGCTTATGTGAAAATGCATTTTACATTTCGTATGAGGAATAGTAGCAGTAAATTAACTTCAGTGGCATGCCGAAATGTGAGTTGGCCGTGGAAGTTACTGGCTTTAAAGTATGAGAGTTCCGATTAGTTATATATTATCAAGTACCATGGCAAGCACACATACAGGGTACAAAACATATCAAACCGTCAGCCTAGCGCGTCGTCGAATTTGGGTGCATATTACCAGTAACAGTATGTTAATAGGAAAGACCCATCCACATCAGATCTAAAAGATGTTATTTTTGCAGATTTTAATCACAATATTACTTATTGGAGGAGATGGAAGGTATATTAAATAGCTAAGGCTATGATCAGGGGTACTCAGAAAGAGGGGTATGCTTTGTTGGAAGCGTATTGCCATGTTATATTGTCCTATAATAAAGGAAGTATTATTGATTTGAAGGTTGATCATAAATTACATTTTCAATATTTTTTCTTATTTGTTGGAGCTTTTATTAAGGGATGCACGCATATGAGAAAAGTTATTGCTATCGATGGGACATTTCTGAGTGGCAGGTATGAAGGCTGCTTGTTGTCTGCTTTGGCACAAGATACTGAGAATCACATTATTCTAATTGCATTTTGTGTAGTCGATAAAGAGTGCAATAATTATTGGACCTACTTTTTTGAACAGTTGCGGCACATTATTGACGACAATGATAAATTGTGCATTATCTCTGATCGACATCTGTCTAGTAGGAATGGCTTTAAAAACGTTTTTACTGCCGCTCATCGTAGTTTTTGCACGCGTCACATTGCTGAAAATATGCGCAAGAGGTTTCATCGTCAAATTTTTATTAAGAATTTCTTTTTTGCTGCACAATCATATAGTACTAAGGAATTCTTTGACCATTTTCAGCAATTGCATGATAACAGCAGGGACGTAGCTAACTGCCTCGCGAATGAAATTGGGTTCCAAATGTGGAGCAGGGCCTTCTTTCCAGGAAACCAATACGTGTATTGAAAACAAACATTGCAGAATCGCTTAACACAATGCTTAAGGATCAAAGAGACTTCCCGAACATTGGCCTATTCAATTATATTATTTGAAAGTTTGCAAAAAAGTTCGAGGAGTACTGTAATGAAATGGAAAATGTTTTGACCCTCTTTGTTCCTTCTGCTGAAAAGAAGATTACGAATAATATGGTTGTCGGCGACGTGCTCCGAGTGCATCAATTAGAGAATAACCAGTTTAGCGTCGTTGGGAACTGCATGGATGTAGTAGTTGATCTGGATTTGAACACATGTTCTTGTTGTCAGTTTGATTTGGAAAAAAATACCCTGCCCACATACAATGGCAGCTATGAGATTGAGCTTTGAGGATGGATATGGTTCCTCTATTTACGATCACTCCTCTACATTCTATAAGGTTTCAACATATTTGGCTACATATAAAGGAACTATTCACACAATCCCTACAAAAGAGAAATGGGTGGTGCCTGACGAGATTAGATCCAAAAAAAAATTCCACCCGATGTCGAGCCTACAAAGGGTACAAGGAAGTTTATGATATGGCCAAGCATTTTAGAACCTAGTTCTTCTGGAAGTAGGAAGAAAGGAAAAAATAAATATTCCATTTGCAAAGAACTTGGCCAAAAGAAAATGACTTATAAAATGTTGTTGCAACATTCTTGATCTTTTAGCTACTGGTGTTGTAATAAATATAATTAACTCTTTTAATATTCTAAACGTGTTATTTGTAGCAACTTATTGTTTCTACTATCAACTGCTGTATTGTACATCAAAGACTATTATTTTATGGTCAACCACCAGCATTGTCTATTGCAAACCTATGATCTAGAGTCAACCCTCCCTTATTTTAATGAGTCATATGACCAAGTTGTCTCATAGACTACTGTTTTATTGACAACTACCCATATTGTGTATTGTAGACCTATGATCTAGAATCAACCCTCTTATTTTAAGGAGTAATGTGACCAAGTTGTCTCATAGACTACTATTTTAGAATCAACCACTCACATTGTCTATTGTAGACCTATGATCTAGAATCAACCTCCTTATTTTAAGAAAGAGTCATGTGACATACTTATTCCCTATGTTACGATCAACCCCCTTATTCTATCTTTAACCACCTGTAATCAACCAATGTTCTATTGTCAACCCCCATAGATATTTTCAATTTAACAAAGACTTATTGCACTGGTTTAGGTAGTCTATTGACAACCTGTAATGACCCATCCTGTCATTTTTGAGAATTATCTTCCTATTCGATGGCTTAAGGTATTGAGCAACGTCTTATTAGGTATTGTGACTTGCGTACATGGTCGAGGTCGGATTACGGATGATTCGGGAGAAGGATTCTTGGTTTAGAAACTTAAGCGGTAAGAGTTGACCAGAGTTTGACTTTTGTGTAGATGACCCCAAAATGGTATTTTAATAATTCCAATAGTTTCGTATGGTGATTTGAGACTTAGATGTGCATTCGAATTTAGATTTGGAGGTCCGTAGGTTAATTTAATGCATTTTGGCAAAAATTAGATAGTTGAAGTTTTGAAAAGTTGAAGCGGGAGTTGACTTTGTTGATATCAGACTCGGATTGCTATTCCAAGAGTTGGATTAGCTCCATTACGTCATTCGGGACTTGCATGCAAAAATTTAGGTTGTTTCGAATTGATTATCAATTTTCGACACGAGTTTTAGAAGTTGGAAGATTTGAAAATTCATAAGTTCGATTCGTGATACGATTCATATTTTCGACGTTGTTTGATGTGATTTGAGGCCTCAAGTAGGTCCACGTTATGTTATAGGACTTGTTGGTATATTCGGACGGGGTCCAGAGGGGCTCGGGTGAGTTTCGGATGAGCTTCGGGTCATTTTCATGGTTTGGGCAGGTCTGGTTCTGGACCTTCACACCTGCGCATTTAGGAACACAGGTGCAACTCTGCTTCTACGTGAGTTTGGTCACTTCTATGATGCTGGTCCATGTCCTAGTGATTCGCTTCTACAGATGGGGGACCGCAGGCGCAAGGTCGCATTTGCAGAAGAGGGATCACAGATCCGCGTTTGTGGTTCAGCTCCACTATACGCTTTTGCGATATTGTGGTCGCTCATGCGCAATCGAAGATGTGAAGTTTGGCTCGCATGTGCAAAATATGGACTGGCAAGTGAAGGCCACAAATGCGAGACTTTTGTTGACAAAAGCGCAATTTTGTCCACAAATGCGGAAATAGCTGGGCAGAATGTTTAAGTGTCGAGGGTTTGAGGATTTATTAATTTTTGGAGTTGTAGACCTCGAATTTGGGAGTTTTTCATTGGTTTTTCAAATAATTCATTGGAGTAAGTGTTCTTTACCAGAGTCATATTATATTTCATGAATCCATTGTTATTTTCATCATTTAATTAGTAAATTAAGTTGGAAATTTGGGAAAATTTTGTAAATCTTTCAAAAGTGTAAAATGAGGATTTGAAAGGCGATTAGAGGTCGAATTTGAGTAATTCTTGTATCGTTATCAAATAGGTGTTCTAATGTTATAATTTTGGTAGGGTTCCGAGATGCAAGCCCGAGGTTGACCTTTTATTTCTCTTTCAAGATCGAAGTTTTATTATCCAGAATTTTTTCCTATGAGTTTTATTTTATGATATGAAGTTATTTTGGCTATATTGAGCCATCCAGAGGGTGTTTCACACGAGAAGGTCATTTTAGAGTATCAATCTTTGAGGTAAGTATCTTGCCTAACATTGTGTGGGGGAACTACCCCTTATGATTTGAGTCATTTGGTGCAAATTATGTCATGTGATGGCCGTGTACGCGAGGTGCTGAGTACGTACTCGAGCTTATTTGTGGAAATTTGACTGTTTAGGGCTCTTAGGTTCTTATGTTCATTAGATATGAGGTTATTTTATCATGTTAAATCTTCCATTTACTAAATTCACCATTAAGTGTCTTATTTGGAGTTAATTGGTTCATGTCTTACCCTTGTTGCCAATTAAACTCTTATGTGCCTTAATTGAAGTTGATGCCTCTTTTATTGCCATGCTATCTTTACATAATTGCTTAACCTTAATTGAAGTTATTATTATCTATTCCGTAATTGCTTAACCTTAATTGAAATTATTATTATCTTTTCCATAATTGCTTAAACTTAATTGAAGTTTATGTTATCCCTTTCATTCTTGACTTATCCTTACTTAGAATCATTAATTTATGCTAACTCTCTTATCGTCGAGTTGTACTTTTATGGAATCGTTGTTACACATTATCTCTCCCCTTGTTGAAATAATTATTACTTGTTGAGTCATGCATTGGGAGCTTGTTCTTCTGTTTCTTTGTGTTTTGTAATTCTTGTATTGATTTACTTGCCGTATCTCGTGTTATTGTCATTATTTCTATTGTATTTAGTATTGTTGAGCCAAGGGCTATGCATGGTTGTGGTATTGAAATTAATTGAGGAAACGTTGTGGCATATGGGCATATGTGGTGAAAGACCTTATATTGTGTTGTTATGTTTTTGGCACGTGTGATATTGTTGAGAAGATTGTCGTGGTGTTCGCACATGAGTTGTCCGTGCTATTGTTGTTACTGATATTTGCACGTGAGGCGTGACAAGGAGGGCTGTTTACCGTGAAATGGTAATAACAATTAAATTTGATTATGGGACTCTAAAAATATGTGATATATTTTTATGCTAGCTATTTAGCAGTTGGTGCTAAGTGTGAGGTTTAGAAACGAGATAAGCATAAGGAGTAAGGTGATAATCAAACCGATAGTTTAGTTAATCGGGGCCTCGAGCTTGTCGATTCAGGGGCCTCGAGGTCGATTTCGAAGCTCGGTTGTAGCTATCGAAGGCGATCGACGTATGGCTAACAACTATAATAAAATCAACAAAGGCTCTTTATGGCCAATGATAAGCAATAAATGAAGAATAATAGTGAAAACAACAATGAAGACGATAAATGGAAGCAATAATCTCAAGAGAGTATGTTAGAGAGCAAAAAGAATGTTCTTGTTTATTTAGTGTGGAGCAATCAATCCTTGCAGTGTGGTGATGACCCCCTTTATATAGAAAAATAGGGGATCCTCTCATAGTACAAATGCATTTATTACAAAGATATGGAGATGGGACAGCTAGTCGACGTCACGATACATGCTCAGACTAGCTTGACAGACTCTGTCTTCTCTAACTGCACCCTTTGGGAACTCCCCTCTTTTCCAATATAGTCGTTGGTCTGTATTGCCCCAAGGCCGAGCATCGATAGCCTTCGAAGGCGAACCTCGACCCCAGTCTCAAGCCTTGGGAAGTATGTTCGTGGGGCATTATAATGACGAGGAAATTGGACCCTCCGATTTCACCGTACACAAGGGCTACATATGTGTGTTTCCGCATGTGGAGCGGCAAGGTTGGAATATTATTGTGCATGTGTGGCGATACAAGGCGTGCATTTACTTTATTATTACGCATGTGGCGAGACAAGGTGGGCTATATTGGGGAATAAATTGTGATGGTTTAGGGGCATTGTTATTATTGATATTTGTGTAGTGGTATACCTACCTTATGTGAGTTATACTGTGTACATTTTGTGGTGATCGTTTCTTATGTGCCATTCATTGTCTCTACTCTTACTTGTTGACTTGAATTGTGATAGAACACTCGCACACGCATATATGTAACTAATCACCCATATCTGTTTAAGAAGATGAATTCGGGTGTTATTGACCATTTACATGTAATCTTGTTACTTTCCTTCTGTGGGAGAGTTGTTCTATTGGCATGTGAGTGGTCTATGCAGCACGTGAGTTGTTCTATTAGATATTGTCACACTCTTGGCACGTGAGTCGTATATGCAGTTATGAATTGTAATATGGGCACAATATGCTAAGTGATTAGGGTTCATGAATTGGGACCCATGATATGTGATTATGAGGTTTGGTACCTCATGGAAACTCTTGAATAAATCTGGTGTGAAAGCGATTGTCTTTATTGAGTTGTTACTTGATTTTCTTTATTTGATTTCACCGAACTTAAACCGTGTTCAGCCCACTCTACAGCGTTATTACCTGTTTGTTCCCTGTTTCTAATTGTTGCTCTTAGTTTCCTATTACAAGCATTGTTTTGTTATTATTATCATGCTTAGATCTATATTGATAATGTCCCCTGCTATTTCACATTTATACTTGTTCAGGTTGTTTAGTCCAGTAGGTGTCGACTATCCCTCGTCACTACTCCACCGAGGTTAGTCTTGATACTTACTGGGTACCGCTGTGGTGTACTCATGCTATGCTTTCTGCACATTTTTGTGTAGATCCAGGTATTTCGGAGTTGGTTGATCACTAGCTAGTTGTTTAGGTCTTGTTGTGGAGATTCAAGGTTAACCTGCAATCGCGTTCGCAAGCCTAAAAGTCACATTCTGATATTGTTCTTGTAATATTTATTTCTATTCCAGAACAGTTGTATTTGGGCATTTTCTAGCAAGCTCAGTAGAGCTTATGACTTGTACTACCAATTTTGGGATTGTTAGCTTGTATAGAAAATTTATGTTTCCTATTTAATAGTTTTTGGTTGAGCTTAATTCAGTAAGTGTTAGGCTTACCTACTACCTAAGGCTAGGTGCCATTATGACATCTTAAAGAGAGAAATTGGGGTCGTGATATAACCACTGGTTTAGGAAGTTAATATAATGTATAATGTTAATAACAACTAGCAGCCAACATGAAAAAGACTTGAGTAATTAATTGAAATACATCGAATATGCCGATTTAAAGCATCAATTTGTTTCTCAAAATTCTCAACAGTCACGTCATTTACGAGAAGTCATATGGAAAGGCACCATTTAGTGTCAAATTTTGCCTATAAATACACTGGATCTGATGGAAATAATTATTCATCATTCTTCCAAATAATCCAATCACTTAACAAAGAAATGCCTCCGAGGCCAAGGCCAAGCATGGATGCCATTTTCATCATGGAATCTATGGATAAGATCATCTGAGAGATCCAAGAAGATAGGGTGAGGCAAGAGAGGAACATTGGCCGAATAGCACGCATGTTACGGATTCTCCTTCGCAGGGCTGGTGCAAATATTGACCACTATGTTAGCCTAGGAAATTCTCCTTCCCATGATCCTTCTCCCCACGCAGTCTAATTTTTTTCTTTTAGTTAATGGGAAAAAATGTATGATGTTGTGAGGGGAATTATTTAATTAAAATATTTAACTTAATCTTTTGTCTATATTATTTTTTGTCCTTTTTTTTTGAATTGTTGCCCTATTTTTTATTTTTATGTTTTGGTTATTTTTTCCTATTTGACAGCACTTAAGTGCAAAAAGGCCCCAAAATGAAATAAAGGTATTCCAATAGAAACATACAACTTAGAGGATATAGTTTCAGTCTTCCAAATATTTGAATTTCCCGCAAATAAATATAAATTTCACAACAATTTTTGAATAAACCTACAGTAGTACAGACTACCCCACTGGTGGTCTATAGATCCATTGTAAATGTAAACCAATAGAATTTTATAGTAAAGAATTAAGAATGGTATATCAGTCATAAATTGGACAAGAATAAGGGTAGTTCCTCGATTATTAGTTGTTCGTTAGTGTAAAGTACTAATTTAGATACCTTAAGTCAAAAAAAAATGACAATTGTTTGTGAATAACTTAAAGTTGCAAACATCTAATTCAACAAATTGTAGACTTTGAATTGGATAAAATAGATTACTATAATGTATCAATTATAACGGTATCAACCTAAGCCTATAATTGGTGAAAACAATTTTTGTTATATAGTCAGTGAATATTACTACAACATAATGTTAAGGCAATGTATGCAGTTTGATGACTAAATACCTATTATAATTGATCATAACATTAATTATTTCAACACAGGTCGATATTACAACCCAATATTCAATATACAACACTGATAATTCGAAGCATTACTTGTTGATAACACTTCACTAGACAATACTCTTATACTTAGAGGTCTTGCTTCTTGAGTTGTTACATGTTCTAGAATGACCAACTCTTAATGGTATGAAATACACCTCCATATATAATAACTTTAAATTTTTCATGATGTTTAATAATATTTTTAAATTTCATAAAAAAAATCAAGGTCGAACGTGGTGTGATCCTTATTTTAGTGAATTTTCAACCATTAGTTTACCCTCGACCGCAATAAGAGTTGAGGATAAAACCTGTAACGACCTGATCAATCATTTTGATTTTTAGAACCCCCTTCCCCTAAATAAGAGTCTCTTCACTTGCTTTTACTGATTTATGACTTGCGGGGATGGTTGGTTCGGGATTTGGAGGAGTTTGGGTTGAAATCGGAACACTTGGTTCCTTAAGATTGGCTTAAAAGGCCATGTTTGACTTCGGTCAACATTTTGGGTAAATGACCTTGGAATCAGAATTTGACGGTTCAAATAGGTTTATACGATAAATTCGGACTTGGGCGTATGTTAAGATCGGGTTTTAGATGAACCGAGAGCGTTTTGGCGCCTAATAGTAAAAGTTGGTTCTTGAAGGTTTTAGAAGTTCCTTAAATTTGGTTTGGAGCGAGTTTTGATGATATCGAGATCCAAACAAAATTTTGAGTCTAGGAATAGTTCCTTAATGTCATTTAAGACTTGCACGCAAAACTTGGTGTCATTCCGAGTAGTATAAGTACATTTTGGCGCATTGGAAGTAAATTGAAGAACTTGAAGTTTTTAAGTTTGATTCAATTGGTTTTAAGGTGTGCTTCTTAGTTTCAATGGTATTTTGGGCATTGAAAGAGTTCGAGCGAGTCCATTTTATGATTCCAAACTTGTTGGTATGTTCGGGCGGGGCCTCGAGTGCCAATCGGATGAGGCTCGGACCAAGTTGATAATTGGAACCATAACTGAGTGCACCAGATCTGCCATAACTGCACATACGGTTGGTCAGCCGCAGGCGCGAGCTCGTAGGTGCGAGCCAAGATTCCCAGAAGCGGCCCTGGAGGGGCAGGTCAGGCTTTACAGGTGCGGCCCTCTGACCGCAGTTGCGGAAAAGCTTGAGGTAGTGAGGTTCATTTAATACAAGACTTAGACCAATTTTTACACATTTCACTCACTCCTTGGGCGATTCTTGGAGCTTCTTGAGAGGAATTTTCACCTAACTTTTGTAGGTATGTAATTTCTACCATATGTGAGTTAAATACTTAGAATATGGGTAGATTAATATGTAAAAATTAGTGAAAATAATGAGTTTAGAGGAAAACCTAGGGTTTTGATAAAAATGGAGTTTTACCACGAAAATGGTTATGGAACTTAGTAAAAATCATATATTTATGTTCCTAAGGTTATGGGTAACAATTTCATTCGAACATTTCCGGAATCCGGGCATGTGGTCTCGGGGATGAATTTTGAAAATCTTGCATTTAGAGTTGAGAAATTACTTTAATAGTTGGGATATGAACTTTTAAGCCTATATTGATTAGTTTTGGATTGTTCGGCACCAAATTGAGGGTTTGGGCATAAGCTTGGACCGGAAAGTAGGCTTTGAGGCGAGGTAAATCTCTTTTCTAACCTTGTACGAGGGAAATTTCCCCATAGGTGAACTTAATTGATATGTGATTATTTGTGGGGGGCTACATATGAACAAAGTGATGAGAGTCCGTATTTAGCTACTATTCCTATTATGTCCGGGTAGTTTTAGGCTTACATCATGCTTTGTGGATACTGTTATCTGATCATATTTGTTGATTTGCATTAAATGGAACTAAGTTAAGGACTTCAACATTTTAAAGGTTTCAAGTAAATTATTATTTTGAAATGAATTGATAAAAGTTACGTTATATTTATATTTAACTGCGTCGCAAGTATATTCAGCGAGCGGGGTGACTATTTCCACTACTCTCATGGGAGCGGGCCGTTCGACTTGGCATGTTAATAGATGCATCTATGGTTCGTGCTGTTCGACCCTTGGCAGTGCACAATTTACATTTTATATTGGATCGGGCGGAACGTCCTCGGTGGAATTTGTGTGCGATAATAGAACTGAAAGTCCCTTTTTATAATTGGTATAAATTTATTGTTTTAGGGATCATTTGTTTTAAATGAAGGATGTGTTTGGGGTTCTTAAATATGATGAAAGTATTGTTCAGTTATTTCCTTTTCTGAGTTTATTGTTAAGATCTATATATCATGCTCAATTAGAATCATATATTATTTTATTATTGGCCCTAGTAAGTGTCGGAGTCAAGATCTCGTCACTACTTCTTCGAGGTTAGACTGGATACTTACTGGGTACATATTTTTATGTACTCACGCTACACTTCTGTACTTGATTGTACATGATTAGAGGCAGGTGCAGCTGGCCAGTAGTCCGGCGCATAGATTTGATTGTTCAAGCTCGAGACTTCCCGGTGAGCTGCCCTTTTGAGCCGTTCTGCAGCAGTTAGAGTCTTTCTTATGCTTTATTTTCTGTATATTTCCTTTTGGACAATAGACTAGCATTCTTTTGTATATTCTACTAGATTGCCCAGATACTTGTGACACCAGGTCTTGGCACACACACTAGTAGACTTATGATTTTGGTTTGCTTACAAAATTTTGATTTGTATTCATTCCTTCAATTTATTTATGTTACCCTTGCAAATTTGTAAATCTTTTAACAAATAAAGAAAAGTTACCACTTACTAATTTATTTAAATAGGAAATCACTAGTTTGATCAGTGTTGGCTTGCCTGACAACGGTGTTGGGTGCCATCATAGCCTATAATGGAATTGGGTCGTGACAACATGGTATCAGAGCACTAGGTTCAAGTAGGTCTCACAAGTTATGGGAAGACCTAGTAGAGTCTTGCGGATCGGTATGAGACGTCTGTACTTATCTTCAAGAGGCTATAGGGTGTTAGGAAGCTACTCTTTATTCATCTCCTATCGGGCAATTGATGGTATACTAAGTTCCTCTCTCTTATTCTCTCACAGATGGTGAGAATGCGTGCAACAGACGTTTCAAACTTAGGAAGAGCTTCTTCTCCTATTGCTAGAGGCCAAGGCAGAGGCCGGGGGAGGGCACCGACCCGAGGTAGGGGACGAGGACGTCCTAGAGTTGTCCTAGTTGCACCACCATCGGATCTTGTAGATGATCTCGTTATTGAGGAACAGGGAGAGGTGCCTGCAGTAGAGCCTGCCCCGGTAGATTTCATGACAACACCAGGCTTCCAGGAGGTCATGGGCAGTATGATGCGGTTCATGGATTCTATGACCCATGATGGTTTATTTATAGCAGACCCAACCACATCCTAAGCGGAAGGGAGACCACAGACCCCTACCATTCAGGATCCTGGGCATGTAGCTGTAGTGTATCAACTCCGGGTACACTACTCGCGGATAGGGCCTAACTAGTTACAACGATTGTACCCGAGCCTAGGCCAGCTACGACCGGCTAGCTGCAGAAGCTCTTGGACAGATGGACTAGGCTGCACCCTCCTGTCTTCGGAGGAGGTGAGCAATATGAGGACCCCCAGGACTTCATTGATAGGTTCAGGGACAAACTGTACAACATAAGGATATTAGAGTCATGTGGGGTGGATTTCACTACTTTTCAGTTGGAGGGTAGGGCCCGCAGATGGTGGCAATATTATCTTCTCGGCAGACTAACTTGTTCTCCTCCCATGACTTGGGACCAATTTACACGACTTTTTCTGAATAGGTATATCCCACCCTTCCAGAGGGAAGAGTTGTGGTGCTAGTTTGAGCAGCTCGAGCAGGGTTAGATGTCTGTGACCGATTATGAGGTGAGATTTTTCTCGCCATGCACTCATGATACTTCCTACGGACGCAGAGAGTGTGCAGAGATTTGTTATGGGGTTACACCCTAGTATTCGGGCTAGCATGGCCAGATAGGTTGATATGGGTACTAATCAGTTAGTAGTGAAGATTACTCGGAGGATTAAGGGCTACCGCTAGAGGGGTAGAGAGCAGATGTAGCAGCACAAGCAGACCCGATTTTCTGGAGAGTTTAGAGGTGCCCCGGCTATGGTAGAGGTCAATTTGGGAGAGGTTAGCCTAGCATGCCCACATATCCAACACTACCACTACCTCCTCGGGGTGCTCCTATGTGACCCTATTTTAGTGCTACGCCAAAGAGTTCTTATCGGTACCAGTTCATCAAGGTTCTTCTATTGCCTATGTCAGTGCCATCCTAGAGAGTTCATACTGCCCCCAGCTATCCAGGGTCCTTCCAGTGGGTATTTAGGCCATCAGGGTCAGACTACGGGGCAACAGTCTATAGCACCAAGGGGTTGTTACGAGTGTGGGGATCCGGGTCACATAAAGGCATTTTGTCCCAGACTTCGGGGCAAGACAGTACAGCAGGGTCATCAGCCCATAATTACAGCACCAACCATTTGATCGCCCCGAGGCGGAGGGCAGACAGGTAAGGGTTGTCCTAGAGGTGGAGGCCAAGTAGGGGGAGGTCAGCCAGTGACTGTTCAGTCAGGTGGAGGTTAGCCAGCCGGTGCTTCAGCTAGATTCTATGCTTTTCTAGCCAGACTAGATGCAATTGTCTCCGATGCCGTGATCACATGTATTATTTCCGTCTGTAGTAGGTATACTTCAGTATTATCTAATCAAGGGTCTACCTATTCATATGTATCATCTCTATTTGCTCATTTCCTAGATATTCCTCGTGAGTCTTGGGTACTCCTTTTTATGTGTCCACCCCCTGTGGGCGATTTTGTGGATGTGGATCGGATCTACCGGTCGTGTGTGGTCACATTCTGTAGTTACGAGACTAGAGCAGATCTTCTACTACTTAATATGATCGACTTCGAGGTCCTGCTGAGCATGGAGGTCCTCCTGGCTATCGTACCATATGGCTCTGAAGGAGCAGCTTGAGGAGTTACTAACAAAGGGGTTTGTTAGACTGAGTGTATCACTTTGGGGCGCACCAGTGCTATTTGTGAAGAAGAAAGATGGAACTATATAGATGTGCATTGATTACCGCCAGTTGAACAAAGTTACCATCAAGAACAAGTACCTATTGACTCACATTGATGATTTGTTTGACCATTGCAGGGTGCTAGGGTGTTCTCTAAGATCGACTTGAGATCAAGGTATCATCAGCTGAAGATTTGGGACTCAAATGTCCCGAAGACTGCTTTCCGTACTAGATATGACCATTATGAGTTTCTAGTGACGTCCTTCGGCTTGACTAATGCCCCGGCATTTCATGGATTTGACGAACAAAGTGTTTATGCCTTATATTGATTCCTTTGTTATTGTCTTCATTGATGATATCTTGATTTGTTCACGCAACCTGGGGGAGCACGAGCAGCATTTGAGGGTGGTGCTCCAGACATTGCGAGAATAGAAGCTATATGCTATGTTCTCCAAGAATAAGTTTTGGCTAGAGTCTATGGTATTCACGGGGCATGTTGTATCAGGAGAGGGTATAAAGGTGGATCCCAAGAAGATTAAGGGGGTTTAGAGTTTTCCATATCCCTCTTCGGTGACTGAGATCAAGAGTTTCCTGGGGTTGGCAGGTTATTATCGCCGGTTAGTGCAATAGCTTTTCATCCATTACGGCACCTCTGACTATATTGACCCAAAAGGGTGCTCTGTTCCATTGGTCCGATAATTGTGAGGTGATTCATAAGCTCAAGACAGCTTTGGCTACAACACCGGTTCTAGTGATACCTTCCGTTTCAGAGATGTATGCTGTGTATTGTGATGCTTCACGTGTTGGCTTGGGTTGTGCAATGATGCAGGAGGGGCGAGTTATTGTATATGCTTCGCTTCTGCTGAAGATTCATGAGAAGAATTACCCTGTGCGCGATCTAGAGTTAGCTGTGATTGTTCATGCTCTTAAGATCTGGAGGCATTACCTGTACGGGGTTCCATGTAAGGTTTACACTGATCATCACAACTTACAACATTTGTTCAAGCAAACTGATCTCAATTTGAGGCAGCGTAGATGTCTTGAATTACTAAAGGATTATGACATCACCATTCTTTATCATCTGGGCAAGGCAAATATGGTCACGGATGCCTTAAGCAGGAAGGCAGAAGGTATGGGTAGCTTGGCATCCATTTCAGCAGAGGAGAGGCCACTAGCTTTGGACATTTAGTCCTTGGCTAACAGACTTGTGAGGTTGGTTATTTCAAAGCCCAGTCAAGTTCTTGCATGTATCGTTTCCCGATCTTCGCTATTGGGATAGATCAAGGCTCGGTAGTTTGATGATCTGCACTTGGAATCTCTCAGAGAGACAGTACTACAAGGTAGTGCCAAGGAGGTTTCTATTAGCAAAGATGGTGTTCTGAGACTCCAGGGTCATCTATGTATTCCTAATATCGATGGTTTGAGGGAGAGGATTCTAGAGGAAGCACACCGTTCTTGGTATTCTATTCAACCAGGTGCTACGAAGATGTATTGTGACTCGAGGAAACATTATTGGTAGCGGTAGATGAAGAAAGACATAGTTGAGTATGTGGCTAGGTGCTTAAATTGCTAGCATGTTAAGTATGAGCACTAGAGGCTAGGTGGCCTACTTTAGCAGATGACTATACCTGTGTGGCAATGGGAGCCCATTACTATGGACTTCGTAGTTGGATTGCCGCGGACCTTGCAGAAGCTTGGTGCAGTTTGGGTCATTGTTGATAGGTTGACCAAGTCGGCACACTTCATTCCTGTTGTGACTAAATATACTTAAGAGAAGTTGGCCCAAATTTATATTCGGGAGATAGTTCGGTTGCACGGTGTGCTTGTTTCCATCATATTAGATAGAGGCCCTCAGTGCACTCACATTTCTAGAGAGCTGTACAGAGTGAGTTGGGGACCCATGTAGAGCTCAACACATCATTTCATCCACAGACCGACGGACAGTCGAATAGACAGTTCAGATCATGGAGGACATGCTTAGAGCATGTGTGATTGACTTTGGATGGCAGTAGGATCAGTTCTTGGCTTTGGCCGAGTTTGCTTACAATAACAACTATCAGTTCAGTATCGAGATGTCTCCATTTGAGGCTTTATATGGTCAGCGATGCCGTTCTCCCATTGGGTAGTTTGAGCCCGGTAAGGCTAAGTTATATGGTACTGATTTGGTAAAAGATGCCTTGGAAAAGGTAAAGTTGATCCTGGAGCTACTTCGCACAGCATAGTCCAGATAGAGGAGTTACGCGGATCAGAAGGCGCGTGATGTATCATTTATGGTTTGTGAGAACGTTCTCTTGAAAGTCTCATCGATGAAGGGTATCATGAGATTCAGAGAGAAGGGCAAGTTGAGCCCAAGGTAATAGGCCCATTTGTGGTATTGAGGTGAGTTGGGGAGGTTGCTTATGAGCTTGGTTTATCTCCCAGCCTATCATGGGTTCATCCATATTTTCACATGTCTATGCTCCGGAGGTACCACGTTGACTTGTCACATATGTTAAACTTCAGCACCATTCAGCTAGATGAGAGTTTGGGTTATGAAGAGGAGCAAGTTGCCATTGTTGCTAGACAGGATCGCTAGTTGAGATCCAAGAGTATTTCCATGGCGAAGGTCTAGTGGAGGGGCCAACCAGTCGAGGAGGCGACTTGGGAGTCTGAGGAGGACATGTAGAGCAGATATCCACACTTATTCAGTACTTTAGGTATGAATCTAAACCCGTTCGAGGACGGACATTTGTTTAAAAGGTGGAGAATGTAACAACTCAATTGGTCGTTTTGCCTTCTAGAACCTCGTTCCCCTGAATAAGACTTCCCGTACTTGCTTTTACTGATTTATGACTTGCGGGGATGGTTGGTTCGGGATTTGGAAGAGTTTGGGTTGAAATCGGAACACTTGGTTCCTTAAGGTTGGCTTAAAAGGCCAAGTTTGACTTTGGTCAACATATTGAGTAAATGACCTTAGAATCGGAATTTGACGGTTCCAATAGGATCGTATGATGATTTTGGACTTGGGCGTATATTCAGATCGCGTTTTGGATGACCCGGGAGGGTTTTGGAGCCTAATAGTGAAAGTTAGTTCTTGAAGGTTTTAGAAGTTCCTTAAATTTGGTTTGGAGCGGGTTTTAGTGATATTGAAGTCCAAATAGAATTCCGTGGCGGGGAATATTTCTGTAATATCATTTAAGAATTGCACGCAAAATTTGGTGTCATTTCGAGTAGTATAAGTACATTTCGGCGCATTGGAAGTAAATTGAAGAACTTGAAGTTCTTAAGTTTGATTCAATTGGTTTTAGGGTGTGATTCTTAGTTTTAATGTTCTTTCAGGCATTCTGAGAGTTCGAGCGAGTCCGTTTTATGATTACAAACTTGTTAGTATGTTCGGGTGGGGCCCCGGGGGCCTCGAGTGCTAATCGGACGAGGCTCAGACCAAGTTGAGAATTTGGAACCACAGCTGAGTGCCCCAGATCTGTCATAACCACAGTTACGGTTGGTCAACTGCAGGTGCGAGCTCGCAGGTGCGAGCCAAGATTCCCAGTAGTGGCCCAGGAGGGGTAGGCCAGGCTTTGCAGGTGTGGCCTGTTACACCCCGCAATATTACGAAGATGTTATGTCCTGCAGTATTACATTACGGTGATGTTACGCTTCATAGTATTAAGTTACCACGATGTTGCACCTTGTAGTATTGTACGTGGAATTTGTCGGAAGGTAATTGACATAAGTCCAAGTAAAAGAATTATTTGGAGATTATAAGGATTATGCTATTTCACAAGTGATGAGTAAATTCGTGAAGGTGAAAGGGGAAGCAAGTCAAAGAAAATGAATTTTCGTCAAAGTTTGGTATTTTGGGGTAAAATACGGCCTGAGGTAAAATACCCTGTACTTATGGACTAGTACCATACAAGGTACCACATGGCCATAAGGTATGTGAAATGTGAGTAATATTTTGAGTAAGTAGAAACAATTTTTAATTATATGGGTAATTGGTTAATTACCGGATAACGGGACATTACCTAGTTAACTAATAAGTGGATAAAAAAAAGAAAAAAAATTTAACAAAATTATCTTCCTAAAACGTGACACAAGGCCACCAAGAAAAAAAATGACTCATAATAGTTTGGGAGTAGGTGTCTACCTAGGGATTAAAATAGAATTTAACAAATTCTTATCTCAATTAGGATCAAAACACTTAGGAAATATTGTTGATATATCAATCCAAGAAAAAGGAAACGTGAGAGGCAGAAGTAATTTCATTCCAGAATTTTAAAGAATCAAAAAGCAAAATCTCGTTCATGAATTTCAAAGAAGCAGGATCAAATTTCGTTCAAGGACTTCAAAGAGCAGAAGCTTAATCCGAGTTTTTGAGTTCTAAGTTCAATCAATGAAGCTTTTCCAATGGAATATTATATGGAGTTTTCCCTACTCCAGGTATGCTAAGGCTATCCCTTATTTCTTTTTGGCATGGTCCAAATTATTTTGGAGAGACGAGCAAACACACAGTTTCCATAAATGATTCTATTCATAGAAGTATTTGAGGTGCCTATATTCTTGAATTCCCATGTGTCCTATTATTTTTATCATCTGTTCATGGGTCTCAGAAAAATATGTAAATTGGAAAAAGGAGTTTACTTCATGATACTACTCAAGGAATAATGGTCATATGACATTCCAAAAGATTTTATTGACGTACTTCTCATGCATTGCATTCATGTACATTGACCCATGATCAGATGGCGTTATATACGCGTATATATGTATATAATATTTATATGGGATATAGGAAAAGGTTGCGGTTATATATGCACCACCACCTGATCAGCTGGTATACATTGATGATTTTTCCCACAGTGGCCAAGATGATATGATGTGATGCCCTCAGAGGCTGATGATGTTTTGAAACATGTACCTATGCATGCCATGACATTCATATGCATATGCATGATACTATAATTATTTCATGATTTACAAAGTTATTCAAACTTACAGGTGGAGTCATTTACTCTATATTTCCTCGATGTCTGTTATGTACTTATTTATATGCCTTACATACTGTCATGACCCAAACTAGAAGGCCATGACTAGCACCCGACCATACTTGTCGAGCACCAACGTACATTTTATCTAACCTTCTTTATTATCTTTTAGGGCCGACGAGATCAATATAAATGGTAGACATGGATCATGGACAACCAACAATAAAAGATGATGGCATGAACATACATAACATGGGATGACCAGACAATCAAGAAACTATATATAAGGTGCGAGCTACCACGCTACCATGAAAAACTATACAACAAAATCAGTCGACAAAGCACACCAAACTATATATGAGTCGACACATTTCTATGACCCTCTAAAGGAACATAAGTGCTGAAATATTGCTGGAATAGGGCCTCGACATACCCATAATGTCTATAACAAAAATGCATACTAAGACCACGGCAAGTCTGAAGAAGGTATCTCACTAATCACCGATGAACTGGATAGCCTACTGTGGTGGGGGAGCTGTGCCTGCCTGTCTATTGGGACCTGCAGCACGACATGCATTATCCACAAATAAAGTACTGAGTATGTAAGACAGGGAACCATAAGTACGAGTAGTAATGTAAGCAGGGATAGAGAATATATAACTTGTAACATCTAGGTACCTCTGAGGGCTACTGACATGAAATGCATGATACATATGTATATATAGATAAACTTTTAAAACATACGCCTCTATGGGCATCATCAACATCTTATCATACCTGACCGTAATAAACTAGGTAAAAACATACCCAGCCATCATAAGGCTCGATAGAACCGTACCCGGCCACATTGAGCTCGGTAAAACCCAACTGATCAGTGGTTGCACAATAGGAGTCATACCCAGCCGACTATAGTGCAGCTCGGTAGAGTAAAATAGATACATATATATAATACATGCTCGACTCATGGAATCACATTCAAAAAATTTCGGAGTGACGTAAGGTAGGTATCCTCTGTACACGTTATTGGACTAACTCTTCACTATGAACCTTATAATAATTATGAAGTACCAACAACATTGATAACATAAGAATAAGAGAAGCATCATCAACATCAATCGCTCCATAAGAAGGGAAACAATGTAAGTACTGCTAGCTTCTAAGAGTAGAGTATCTTTGGAAGCTCGTCATTACATCATGTACAATCAGAGTCGTGCAAAAGAAGGAAAAGGGTAGCCTCACATACCTTGTATATACTGCCCAACCTCAAGCTATGCAAATGTCACGACTTCTTAGTCTACAATAGGAGAAATAACACTATTGTTAACGTTTAAGCACCGTAACTATTATGTACTGCCACAACCTATTTTATGATGAAACGGACAACACCTCCCCTATTTATATGACTTCCCGCAAGGGAAAACAATCACTAAACAGACCAAACAACATCAATATTAATCATATTGAGCCTCTTAAAATAGTCCACCAACCGATAACATTACTACCAAGCCTTTCGATATATATTTCACAAGTTCTAGCTCCAATGACTTAGCCGCAACTTGGATAATATTAAATACATGTAGAGTAATAGGTTCCTTACCTTTATACAGAAAGAATAACTCCAATTTGACCTTAATTGTCCACGAAATATCCCTCCAATGCTGCCACAACAACAAGGAAGCGAAACTAACAATCAATTAGGGGTTTTCGGTACTAGAATCACTTTAGAAGGCTTGAGATCACCTAGGGTTGATATTAAGAACTTAAGGGAGTATTTACAGAACATAAAACCCTTAAAACAACCTCCCAGATGAGCTGGAACAACACAAAAATGAGCAACAACAAGAAGAACAATAAACTTACTAGCGCCATGGGATTCCCGACACTTGATTTGTGTTGTTTGCCCTTTGTCTGGGTCTTGAATGTTGAGAGAACCTTGAGAGGGTGTTTCCAGGGTTCTAAGGTCTTAATATACTGAAAAAACTGGCTTAAAACGGGTTGGAGGCATCATATATATATATATATATCCAAATGTCTTAAACCTCGTAAGTGGGCCACATAGAGAGGTGCTTGGTGTAGTCTTGCAAAAATGCGAATATATCTCTACTCCAAGATCGTATCGATGAACGGTATAATGAGTTGGAAACTAGACTCATGGATCTTCCATTTGGTGGATAGATAACCCCGTAATTCCAAGTAAATTGGGAGAAAATCTTAGTAACATTTGACCTAATATTTAAGTAAAATTATGAACCTAAGTTGTGACAACTTTTGTCGACTTTTGTTTCATAACTCATTTGACTTTAAGACTTATGATATGGATATTATATGATTCAAATACCTTAAAACATGACCTCTTGATTGTATTAAGCACCTCTAGGTTTACCCAAAAATACGGCTGACAACATCCTTGATTCATTTAACTTCTAATAATTGTTAACCTCCCTTATACACCTTTGTATAATTTAAGACCAATAGGATTAACTTCTTATCATCTTAAAGATAATCTCTTCATGGATTTACGCTAACTACCTTATGGCATGAACTAACGTATGTGAATATGGGTTGTAACAACCTCCTCCCCCCCCCAGGAACATTCGTCCTCAAATGTAAGGGTTTATGGGGAGTCCAAATCATCGTGGATTACAACGGAAATTTCTGGTCAATTTCCCCCTATAAACTGGTCACTAGCAAACCTTGCAACCAGTTAAGCCTAATGTATGGTCTCACAAGGCTACACAAAGCATTATGGATATGTACATTATCTGCATATCACCATTTTGTATTAAGGAAGAGTATTCTCAATTTATTGCTTACCTCATAGAGCCGTTTCACCTTCTAATGTATCCTGCATTCCATCAGCATCCTTGTTACCTTCATTCTGGAATAGGTAAGGGTATTTAGACTTCATATCCTCTTCTGCTTCCCATGTCATTTCTTTCATATTCTTGTTTCTCCACAATACTTTGACGGAAGCTACACCTTTTTTTTTCCAGCTCGCAGACTTGTCGATCTAATATAGCCACTGGCACTTCTTCATATGATAGATCCTCTGTAACTTGTATATCTTTGATAGGGACGACCCGAGAAGGGTCTCCAATAAATTTCCTCAACATAGATACATGGCATACCGGGTGTACAAATTCCAATTCGGATGGCAATTCTAACTCATAAGCAACCTGTCCAATTTGTTACAGAATTTTATACGACCCGATATACCGCGAACTCAACTTACCTTTCTTCCCGAAATGCATAACACCCTTCATCGGTGAGATCCTCAGGAAAACCTAATCACCAACCTCAGACCCCAAATCACGACATCAGACATCGAAATAAGACTTTTGCCTGCTTTGTGCCATCCTCAATCGATCCTGTATTACTTTTACATTCTCAATGGCTTGGTGAATAAAATCTGGCCCATATAATTCTGTTTCACCGACTTCGAACCATCCAACAGTGATTTACATCTCCTCCTGTATAGTGCCTCATATGGGGCCATTTTAATACTGGAATGGTAGCTATTATTATAGGTGAATTCTATAAGTGGAAGATGGTCATCCCAATTCCCTTTGAAATCTAGAACACATGCTCATAGCATATCTTCAAGTGTTTGGATGGTACGTTCAGCCTGTCCGTCAGTCTGCAGATGAAATGCAGTGCTGAGATTCACTTGTGTGCCTAAACCCTTCTGAAAAGACCTCCAAAAGTTAGCCATAAATTGGGCTCTTCGGTCTGATATAATAGATACCGGCACACCATGAAGCCTAACAATCTCCTTAATATACAAATTCGCTTAATCTTCAGCCATATAAGTTTTCTTAACTGGTAGAAAATGGGAACATTTCATAACTTGATCAATTATCACCCAGATGGAGTCAAACTTATGATAAGAGAGAGGTAATCCAATAATGAAGTCCATATTAATCACCTCCCATTTCCAGGTCGGAATCTCTATATTCTGAAGCAATCCACCGGGTTTCTAATGTTTTATCTTTACTTGTTGACAATTTGGGATATTGGGCTACAAATTCTGTAATAGACTTCTTCATGTTATCCCACCAATACTGCTCCTTGACATCATGATACATCTTTGTCGAGCTGGGATGGATGGAATATCGGGATTGATGAATCTCATTCATAATCTTCTCTCACAACCCTGCAACAATAGGCACACATAATTGGCCCTGGTATCTCAACGTCCCATCTCCTCCGATCTCAAAGACGTAAGTTTACACTGCTGAATTCTCTCTCTCAATCGTACTAAGATAGGATCTTCATATTGCCGTGCTTTTACCTCGGCTACCAAAGATGATTCTAATGTATTCTGTACAATAACACCTCTGTCATCATAGTCTAACAATCTGATTCTCATATTGGCTAGCTGATGAAGCTCTTTAGTCAATCCCCATCTACCTACCTCAATATGTACTAAGCTTCCCATTGACTTACGACTGAGAGAGTCTGCCACAACATTGGCTTTACCGGGATGATACAATATCTCGACGTCATAGTCTTTCAGTAATTTAAGCCACCTACGTTGCCTCAAATTCAAATCCTTCTACTTGAAGATGTATTGTAAACTCTTGTGATCTGTGTAGATGACAACATGGATGTCGTATAACTAGTGCCTCCATATCTTCAAACCATATATTACTGCAGCCAATTCCAAATCATGGGTTGGATAATGTTTTTCATGCTTCTTCAATTGTCTTGATGCATAAACAATCACCTTCCCACGCTGCATCAATACGCACACCAAACCTATAACTAAGGCATCACAATATACCACATAACCTTCTATTCCTTCACGGAAAGTGAGCACTGGTGCAGTGTCAATCGATTCTTTAGCACCTGAAAACTACGTTCAAAAGCATCAAACCACTAGAACTTGGTAGCTTTCTGTGTTAACTTAGTCAATATGTTGATATAGAGGAAAACCCTTCTACAAACCGCCTATAATATCCTGTTAGCCCCAGGAAACTGCAGACTTTTGATGGTGTTGTAGGTCTCGGCCAATTCTTTACTGCATCGATCTTCTGAGTGTAGACACTAATAACCTCGTCAGATATCACATGGCCAAAGAATGCTACTGAGTTCAGCCAGAATTCACATTTGGAGAGTTTATCATATAAGTTATGATCATAAATCATTTGTAATACTATCCGTAAATGGCCTGCATGTTCCGCCTCCGAACAAGAATACACCAAAATGTCATCAATGAATACAATCACAAACACATCAAGATAGGGCCTAAATACAGTAGTCATGAGATCCATAAAAGCTGCTGGGGCATTTGTTAACCCGAACGACATCATCAAGAACTCAAAGTACCCATATCTTGTCCGGAAGGACGTCTTTGGAACGTCCTTCTTCTTAACCCTCACTTGATGATAACCTGAACGTAAGACAATCTTGGAGAAATACTTGGCACCCTGGAGTTGGTCAAAAAGGTCATCAATCCTTGAAAGTGGATACTTGTTCTTTGTAGTAAACTTATTCAACTGTCGATAATCGATACACATCCTTAACGACCCGTCTTTATTTCGCACGAACAAAATTGGCACACCCCAAGGTTAAGTGCTAGGTCTAATGAAGCCCTTATCCAGCAAGTCCTTCAACTGCGCCTTCAACTCTCGCAACTCCGCTGGGGACATTCTGTATGGAGGTATAGAGATTGGGTGAGTGTCAGGCAACATATCAATGCGAAACTCAATCTCCCTTTCAGAAGGAAGACCTGGGAGTTCATCTGGGAAAACGTCTCGAAATTCATTGACCACAGGGATTGATTGTAGAGTAGGCGGCTTCGCCTCCGCATCCCTAAAGCAAACGAGATGATAAATGTAACCTTTTGAGATCATTTTCCTTGCCTTAAGATAGGAAATAAACCTACCTTTCGGTGTAGCAATGTTCCTGTTCCATTCAATGACGGTTTCACCAGGAAACTGAAATCTAACCATCTTCGTACGACAGTCAACATTTGCATAACATGAGGCCAACCAGTCCATTCCCATTATCACATCGAAAACAACCATTTCTAACTCAATTAAATTTGCTAGGGTTTGATGACTACAAATCATCATAGTGCAACCTCAATATACCCTTCTAGCAATAATAGAATCTCCTATCGGAGTAGATACCAAAGGGGTTTACTTATCAATTCAGGTTCAACGCCAAACTTATTAGCCACAAAGGGTGTAACATATGATAATGTAGATCCCAGATCAATTAGTGCATATACATCATAAGAAAACACAGACAATACACCTATAACAACATCTGGAGATGACTCAAGATCCTGTCGACCTACTAGAGCATAGGTTCGATTTTGAGCACCACTCGAACTCGGCACTACACCTCTACCTCTACCACGAACTGTTGACTACTGAAAACCTCGTGCTGGAGGTCGAATTGATGAGGAAAAACCAGACATAGATCTAGTCGGCTGATCCATACCACCACCTCATCTGTTAGGACAATCCCGCATCATATGTCTAGGTTGTCCACAAGAATAGCATGCATCAGAACCTCGACGGCACATTCCAAAGTGGGCCTTGCTGCACTGATCACAACATGGTGTTGGGGGTCTCGTCTGACTAGTTTCCCTGTGATATTGTGAGCATGATGCTCGCGAACTCTGACCTAGACCAGAATAGGTAAATCGATCATACCGAAGCCTCTAAAACTGTGGATGAGCACTAGCTACAGGTGGCGCCGAACTCCTCAAAGACTGGGGCCTGACACTGCCTCTAAATTCATCAGAATACCCTGCAAATCTTGCCCTCTTATGCTGGCCTCTATCCTGCTCCCTATCTGCCCTTTGCTGGCACTTACGATCCTCTAGGTTCTGGGCATAAGCCTAAATATGGAAAATATCCATGCCCTCCACCAAGGAGGCTGTCGTGCACTTATTTATCAGATGTGGTCCCAACCCATTCATGAATAGATTCTCCCTATAGCTCATCTCGACCACTATATGGGGAGCATACCTTGTTAAAGAATCAAACTGCATACTATACTCTCACACACTCATATTACCTTGTCGAAGGTTCAAGAACTTATCAGCTCTAGCTCGTCGTATCTCAACTGGAAAGTAGTGATGAAGAAAAGCCTTAGAAAATTCCTACCACACAGCTGGAGGAGCGTTCGGACCCCTGGATCTCTCCCAACTATCATACTAGAAAACTGCTAAATCCCGTAACCGATAAGAAGCCAACTCTACTGCCTCCGTATCACTAACATGCATAACCCATAGTGTATGATAATCCTGGTCAATAGAAGTCTGTGGGTCCTCCTTGGGGTCTGGTCCGGTAAACACTGGAGGGTCTAAATTAATAAAATTACGAACTCTCGTACTAACTGTTTTATTAGCTGCACCTGTATTCTGCCTCTGAGCCTGAGCAGCTACCAAGCTAGTCAACAACTGGAAAGCACTCCACATATCCTGGTCTGTACTACCAGACGGAGAAACTAGAGGTGCTGGGTGCCTCCTAATATCCTTTGGAGGAGACGGAGTAGATGAGGTATGAGAGGGCATCTCACTATGAGCCTCACTTTGGCCTGCTCTAGCTTAGGGCACCTAACTGGTACCCTCTCTCGCTGCTGTATCAAGCCGTCTACTAATCGTTTGCTTCCTAGTTAAAGCCATCACTGAAGGAAAACAAGGTGAATATTATAGACAAACACTTACGACTCAACTCTACGCACGATCTAGATTCAGGAAGAAAGTAATAACCCTATATGTCTTGTAGCCTCTTGATTATAAATATGGAGCGCTACACATCCATAATCAAGACTCTACTAGACACGGCTCATAGAAAACCCCTAGGATCGACTTGTCCTAATACCAAGTTTGTCACGACCCAAACTGGAAGGCCATGACTAGCACCCGGCCATACTTGCCGAGCACCAACGTACATTTTATCTAACTGTCTTTATTATCTTTTAGGACCGACGAGATCAATATAAATGGTAGACATGGATCATGGACAACCAACAATAAAAGATGATGGCATGAACATACATAACATGGGATGACCAGTCAATCAAGAAACTATATATAAGGCATGAGCTACCATGCTACCATGAAAGACTATACAACAAAAATCAACCGACAAGGCATACCAAACTATACATGAATCGACATCTATCTATGAGCCTCTAAAGGACTATAAGTGTTGAAACATTGCCGGAACAGGGCCCCGACATACCAATAATGTCTATAATAAAAATGCATGCCAAGACCACGACAAGTCCAAAGAAGGGATCTCGCCAATTACCACTGAACTGGACAACCTACTGTGGTAGGGGAGTTGTGTCTGCCTGTCTATCGGGACCTGCAACATGACATACAACATCCACAAGTAAAAGAACATCAGTACGAATAAAGTACTGAGTGTGTAAGGCAGGGAACCATAAGTACGAATTGCAATGTAAGCAGGGATAGAGAATATACAACTTGTAACATCTGGGCATCTCTGAGGGCTACTAACATGAAATGCATGATACATATGTATATATACATAAACTTTTAAAACATACGCCTCTGTGGGCATCATCATCATCATCATATCGTACCCGACCGTAATAGGCTTGGTAAAAACGTACTCGGCCATCATAAGGCTCGGTAGAATCGTACCCAGCCACGTGAAGCTCGGTAAAATGCAACTTATCAGTGGTTGCACAATAGGAGTCATACCCAGCCGACTATAGTGCGGCTCGGTAGAGTAAAATAGATACATATATATAATACATGCTCGACTCATGGAATCACATTCAAAAAATTTCGGAGTGACGTAAGGTCGGTATCCTCTGTACACGTTATTAGGACTAACTCTTTACTATGAACCTTATAAGAATTATGAAGTACCAACAACATTGATAACATAAGAATAAGAGAAGCATCATCAACATCAATCGCTCCATAAGAAGGGAAACAATGTAAGTACTGCTAGCTTCTAAGAGTAGAGTATCTTTGGAAGCTCGTTCATTACATCATGTACAATCAGAGTCGTGCAAAAGAAGGAAAGGGGTAGCCTCGCATACCTTGTATATACTGCCCAACCTCAAGCTATGCAAATGTCACAACTTCTTATTCTACAATAGGAGAAATAACACTATTGTTAACGTTTAAGCACCGTAACTATTATGTACTGCCACAACCTATTTTATGATGAAACGGACAACACCTCCCCTATTTATATGACTTCCCGCAAGGGAAAACAATCACCAAAAAGCTAAAACAACATCAATGTTAATCATATTGAGCCTCCCAAAACATTCCACCAACCGATAACATTACTACCAAGCCTTATGATATATATTTCAACGACTTAGCCGCAACTTGGATAATCTTAAATACATGTAGAGTAAGAGGTTACTTACCTTTATACAGAAAGAATAACTCCAATTTGACCTTAATTGTCCATGAAATACCCCTCCAATGTTGCCACAACAAAAAGGAAGTGAAACTAGCAATCAATTTGGGTTTATCAGTACTAGAATCACTTTAGAAGGCTTGAAATTACCTAGGGTTGATATTAAGAACTTGAGGGAGTATTTAAAAAACATAAACCCTTTTAAACAACCTCACACACGAGCTGGAACAACACAAAAATGAGCAACAACAAGAAGAACAAGAAACTTACTAGTGCCACGGGATTTCTGACACTTGATTTGTGTTGTTTGCACTTCGTTCGGGTCTTGAATCTTGAGAGAACCTTGAGAGAGTGTTTCTAGGGCTCTAAGGCCTGAATATACTGGAAAAAATGACTTAAAATGGTTTGGAGGCATCATATATATATATATATATATGTGTGTGTGTGTGTGTGTGTGTGTGTGTGTGTCCAAATGTCAGGTGCTTGGCGCAGTCTCGCAAAAATGTGAATATCTCTCTACTCCAAGATCGTATCTATGAACAGTTTAATGAGTTAGAAACTAGACTCAAAGATGTTCAATTTTGTGGGTAGATAACCCCGTAATTCCAAGTAAATTGGGACAAAAACTTTGTAACATTTGACCTAATGTTTAAGTAAAATTATGAACCTAAGTTACGACAACTTTTGTCGACTTTTGTTTCATAACTCGTTTGACTTCAATACTTATAATACAGATATTATATGATTCAAATACCTTAAAATACGACCTATTGAGTGTATTAGGAACCTCTAGGTTTACCTGAAAATACGGCTGACAATATCCTTGATTCGTTTAACTTCTAATACTTATTAACCAACTTTATACACCTTTGTATCATTTAAGACCAATAGGATTAACTTCTTATCATCTAAAAGATAATCTCTTCATGGATTTATGCCGACTACCTTATGGCATGAACTAACGTGTATGAATATGGGTTGTAACACATACTCAGTACATTATTCGTACTAACGTCCCTTTTTGTCCGGGGACACTGCGTTTCATGCCTGTATGTCCCAATAGACAGGTCGAGCGCCCTCCAAATAGGCTATCGGCTTGGCGGAATATGTTGGTGCGCTCCATTTGCTTCGAAGTTGCTTTTTTGGTTAGTATGAGTTAGATGTGTATTGTTTGGTATGGCAGGACTCTATCCCGACCTTTATGAAAATTATATTTTCTTAGAGGCTTGTAGACAAATGTCATGTACGTAAAAGATTGTATGGTCTTGTCTGCCTATGTTCGATTTTCAATTGGTTATTTTGGTCTTAGAGGCCCATATGTTTTATGTATAGGTTGGTATCTCATGTTGTATTCTACTTATCCCATGGATGCCTTCCGGCTCAGTTATCTATGAAAGTATGACATGAAAAGATACATTATGTTGGTAACCAATTTATTATGGTATCGGGTGTCTGTCGCGGCCTAATGGTTTGGGTTGTGACAAAAGTACTATAAGAGCAGTTCTATCCTAGGGAGTCTACAAGCCGTGTCTAGTAGAGTCTTGTTTATAGGTGCGTCGTGTACCACACTTATAAGCAGGAGGCTATAGGGCATTTAGGATTGTCACTCTTTCTTCTTATTCTAGATCGTGTGGTAGAGCTCACTTATAAGAATTCAAATTTGAAAATTATATTCTATTCGTAATAAGACGATACCTACATCCAGAAAGAAGGTTGGAAAGAGAGATAGTTGTGGAAGAGCTGAGTCAGAGGAATTAGATTTTTGCATGCTGCCTACGATAAGTTAATGTGATGTTTTTAGCAGATCATAAGTATACTGAAAGGTGTAAGCTTCCTGATAAGAAGTCTTAAGGCAAGAATGCCTATCCTATCCATCTTTATGGTGAAGGTCAATGATAGATTAAGAATATAAATACAAGTTTCAACAAGCAAAAGAAGCAAAATGAAGAAGGGTATGAGGCACCCAGTTAATGAAGGATAACAGTGTTTATAATTCAGGCAGAGGAACATAAGATTTTTGAGTTATATTCAACAATAAGATAGGTATGTACAATTGGTCATACCGATTTTAGTTATTCCTTGTGGGGGATAATAGGTATAGTTAAGAGTAGGATGGGATATCAAGATCCGACTGAGGTTAGGGTAACCCAAATTGGTGAATGGATTGTTTGTGTTAGCTGACATTGCCGAGCGATATTGCAAATGTGCTAATAGATCTCTTTTTGAGATACCCAGATGGTGTACTCTAGAATATTACAATTAGATGTGAATACTAGCATGATCAAAAAATAATTTCAGATGACACGCGCTGAAAGCCTGGAAGGGATAAATATTACCTTAAGTGTGACTCTCATTCCTAGTAGAGCGAGGATGTTGAGCAACCCGAAGAGCCGATGAATGAAGCAAGGAGAGCTAAAAGCAAAAGAATGACGTGTTGAAATTTTCACAAGAAAAGGAATATGCATAAATATTAGCAGAGTAATAAGAAGAGAGATAAGGAAGCATTATGAATAAGACGTGATACATGGATAACTATAGTAGATTAAAAAAATGAAATGACAGTATTGCTGAGTCTATAGTCAAGTGAAGGGAAATACGAGAGGTGACAGGCCTTGAGAAAACAAGAGAGTATAGGCCATGAAGTCATATCCTTATTTCAAAAAAATAAGTTCGTGATTCCAATAAAACTACATGAAGGAAAAGTTCGACCCTAGAGTAATAGAAACAGAATGGATTGGTGATCAAGATAAACTAAACATGAATTAAGGATTGAGTGATCGATAATGTTCGACATCATGAGAATTTCAGATTGTGTTCCGGCAATAATAGAATGAACAATAGAAGAATATTCATGAGAAATTCCAGATGCTTCCCTAAAGAAAGCGATGCAAGTAAACTTAAGCTTAAGGGGCTGTATGTGCCAATTATACTAAGTGTCACCCTCACGAGTAAGGAATTTTGTTATCCTTGATGATGTGAAAGGATGCCAAAAATGAAGAGGTAAAACATCTATAGGTATATCTTCGTAGCTCGAAATCTTAGCACTCCCCTAAAGGGGGGAATATGGAATTATGTGACAAAAATGGTATAAGTGGTTCAGTAACTATGGAATAATAAAGGAAAAATGTGATAAAAATGAGAAAGGGATGAGATTGCACTTATTCAAATGATACAGATATGCGATGATTCGAGGACATTATGTAAGGACGAAGTCAAAAGAAGAAGAAAAGGGAAGTAAGGGTTCTTGCCCCGGATGTTATTGATAAATAAGGAGCTAGCACGTGAGGCAAGTCAAGATAAGGAAATAACCCAAGAAAGATTACGCAGAATATGGATATGAGAATGGGTCGACAAGTAATTAGTAGTTGATTCAGGAAGAGCCTAGCCATTACTAAAGAAGTTACAAACAAATCAGCAGATCATGCAAGATGAATGTAGTAAACCCCAACATGGAGAATTCAGCCTCTCAGTAATGTCATTACAATACTTGAGATATATTCAAATAGGAGTCGGGGTAGTTAAAGGTATCGTATGAGTGTTATGGGAATAAAAGAAAGTGCCACTGAGAAGACAATCAAAACGTCAGTTCGGAAGCAACCCTACAAGCACAAGGGCATGGAGGTAAGCAACTACAGATAATTATAGGCAAAGAAGGACATCAAAAGGTCCGTAATAAGCTCATAGCTTTATGAGGTTCAAGGGTTCTCCCTAAGTACTACAACAAACGACTAGCTAAGGAAATAAGGAAGAAGGCTTCAACTTAAGCACAACGACCTAAAGAGGAAATAGTCATATAATAACAGACTCAAAACAACATTATAAGCACTCCAAAGGAAAGTGGCACCTACCGTGACTAATGAATGGGAAGTAAAATTAAAAGTAATATTCGGGATCATATGAGTTGTACGAAAACTCTGGCATGTGTGGTCACTAAGATAAGCTAAGTATAGATGCAACAATGGGGAAAAAAGACCAGGAAAAATAATATCTTACATTGAAAGAAAGCTAAAATGGAATGAATGAAATTATTCGATCAATGATCCAGAGTTGGTTACGTTATGAACTCACTTAAGGGTTCAGAGTTTTATACATGCAACATACGTAGTAGTAGAAGATTCTAGTATACATTAAAAGAAAGAATTGAGCCGTATCATGCATATTTCTCAAGCCCATGAAAGGCTAAACATGATAACTAATACCATGAACCATAGATCGGAAGATAGCTAAGCTTACATAAAGGTTTATCATAGGGAAGAGGAAACTAAAGAGTGACATCAACTAAGTAATCAGGAGTCTGATTATTGGACCCAAAAAATTAGAAACATAGTGATCGAGAACATTGTAGGATCTCCCTTAAAAATCAGAGGTACGAGAGAGATAGTACAACAACCATAATATATAACGGCTCTACGATAAAGCCAATAATAAGAAGTCAGTATGAAGCTCCCACCGGATTGTAGTATTACAATAGAGCTTCAAGTTGTGGTGTAAATCATACCTAGGTAAAAGGGAGGTTATGAAAGAAATAGAAGATATGATGCGAGATTTTAAGTAAATAAGGTAAAGGTGAACAACGTACGAGATACTCAAATGCAGAAAGTTGTGAATAGTCCACACTTCGGATAGAAGGCTAGAAGCGCGGGGATCCAATAACCGGCAATGATGGCGGCATCGTCAACGGCATGTCTTCCAGCCTATGGTTTCTAAGTACTGAGAGATCTAGTTAAGAGAGTAGAGAAGAGTTGGAGACGATGTGATGTCTCGCTTGACATTCCAGAATAACATAAGGAAACCTATGGTGAAAGAAAGTTAAAGGAAAGTTGCGAGTAGTATAAATGGATATGTATAGGTCGCTAGCTAAAGTATGGTAGAGAAACAAAGTTTTAAGAAAACATGAGTAAGGATGAGGAAAGGCAAGTGAAGAGGTGTCGAGAATGGATAAGTCCTCGGGATTAAGTCCATGAAAACAAGAGAGATAATGGTTTCCCTAAGTTATTGAAAGTTCAATATAGCCTGAATAAACTCAAAGTAATCTAAGATTAATAGCATTTAGAAAGAATGAAATGCTGACCTGATAATAAAATGAGAGTATAATTGTGACAGATAAAGGATGATGTTTGGGCCTTCATTTGAATAATGATTTGAAAAAAAAGAAGAGAAGGAGAAAGGATTTCGCTGGCGGCACGAAATTAGGATACCCCCATAAGGTGAATCACATTGAGACACTATGAAATACGATTATGGAAATCACTTCAAATATTCCTCAATGTAACATAAGCCCTAGCGACAATGTATTACGTAAGAAGTTTCAAGTTTTCAAGTGGAGGATTGTAGATAAACATTGAGGTGAATTAATAATGGACAAATACAAGTTACAAAGTATGACATGAGATTAAACCATCCTTCTTAAGATGAACGGTAATGAAGGAGCATTAAAGGATTGAGATTTATACCTAAAGGATAGGCAACAAAAGTAAGTGGGGGTTTGGTAAACATACCTCAGTACCAATAAATTAAAGAAAACATTATGGTATAGTATGACCTATGTAGATGCAGTAAAGCCATACGAATCGATAACCAGATCTATGAATTAAGATATGGCCATATTTGCAAGTTCTACAAAGTATCGAGAAAAGAACTTCAGTACACCTATAGATGCCCAGAGAGGCATCCTATTAAGCCTTGTATATGTTTACAAAGTAAGGCCTAGAGATTGACTAAAAGCTAAAAGGAAAAAGAGGAAAGATGAGTCGCATAAGCGCACTTACAAAGCTAGGATCATACAGGCTGCAGGCAGGAGGCATCAACAATTACGAGATTAGAATGATTTCGACCACAAGTCTTGATATGAGCAAAAAGACTAAAGAGGGGAATACCCTAGAATTTCGATTTATTCACAAAGCAACTATTTAAGTGGCAAGGAGATTATTAAGGTACTCACAAGAGCTGTAAGTTATGAAAATGATAAGAGCATCAGTCAACATTCGAGGATGAATGTCACGACCCAATTCCCGAACCCGGTCGTGATGGCGCCTCTCGTGAGGACAAGGCCAGCCAGACCAAACAGAACTCCTCTTTTAAACATTTAAATATCATAAATAGTTCTAAAGCATGATATAATATCCATAATTTGCAGAATTAACGATAACCTCAGTAAGAACCCTTCCGACACCGCCCAAACTGGGGTGTCACAAGTCATGAGCAACTAAGAAATCTAGATATACGTCTACTAAACACTAAATCTTATACAATAATTCTAAAAACATGAAAATGATAAGATAAGGGAGGCATGGGGCTGCGAACGCCAACAACTACCTCGTAGTCTCCGGATCACTGCTTGGACTGGGAGACTACAAGGTAGCTGTTGGCGTTCACAGCCCCGTGTCTCCCTTATCTTATCATTTTCATGTTTTTAGAACTATTGTATCAGATTTAGTGTTCAGTATACTTGTATCCGGATTTCTTAGTTGCTCATGACTTGTGACACCCCGGTTTGGGCTGTGTCGGAATGGTTCTTACTGAGGTTATCGTTAATTCCACAAATTATGGATATTATATCACGTTTTAGAAATATTTATGATATTTAAATGTTTAAAATAGGTGTTCTATTTGGTCTGGCTGGCCTTGTCTTCACGAGAGGCGCCATCACGATCGGGTTTGGGAATTGGGTCGTGACAAGTTGGTATCAGAGCCTAGGTTACATAGGTATCACGAGTCATGAGAGGGTTTAGTGGAGTCTCGCGTATTGGTACGGAGACGTCTGTATTTATCCTCGAGAGGTTGCAGAACTTTTTAGGAAAAAACTTCATATTCTTGAAACTCTTGTCGTGCGAACTTGTTGGTCCGAGTACTAAACTTCTATTATTCCATTCTCTCACAGATGGTGAGGACGCGAGCTATCAGACGAGGTGGACGACCACCAGTGCCACCAGTTGAGACCACCAAAGGCCATGGACGAGGTCGTGGTCGCGGTAGAGGCAGAGCAGCAAGGACAGCACCTGTAGATCGACCAACTACCCTAGCTTCAGATCAGGCTCCAGCTATGGATGTCCCAACAACACCAGTTAGGGCACCAGCTGTGCCCATCGTGATTCCGGGTCTTCAGGAGGCCTTGGAACAGATCTTATCAATTTGCACTGGCCTGGCTCAGGTAGTTTCAGCCACTATAGCAGCAGCTACTTTACAGCCGGGGGAGGGAATCACCCCTACTGCTCGCACACCTGAGCAGGTAGTGCAGGGACTACAGATACCGGGGGCACCTCCAGCTCAGCCAGTTGCACCACCTCAGGAGTTTGTTGTGCCAATTATGTCGGATGATGAGTAACATCGTCTTGAGAGGTTTGGTAGACTCCAGCCTCCGTCATTCAGTGGTGCTGAGGGCGAGGATGAATAGGGTTTTCTTGATAAGTGTGAGCGGATGCTCCGTACAGCAGGGATTTTTGAGACTAGTGGTGTGGCATTTACCACCTTTCAGTTTACTAGGGCTGCCTTTACATGGTGGGAGGCGTATGAGAGGCGTAGGCAGGTTGGAGTAACACCCCTTACTTGGCATGAGTTCTCCACTCTCTTCTTGGAGAAGTATGTACCACAGTCCTATAGAGAGGAGCTGCGTAGATAGTTTGAGTGGTTGCGACAGGGGGATATGACGGTGTCACAGTATGAGTTGAGGTTTTCTGAGTTGGCTCGTCATGCCATTTGGATGGTTCCGACAGATCGTGAGAGGATTAGGAGACTTGTTGATGGCCTTAACTATCATATCCGTATTCTTATGACCCGAGAGAGGGTGTTGGGTGCTACGTTTGAGGAGGTGGTCGATATCGCTCATGATATTGAGATGGTTTGCCTTCAGGATCGAGAGGAGAGGAAGGCCAAGAGGCCTCGAGGATTTGACAGTTACAATGGTGCACCTTCGAGGGGCCAGATTCAGCATGGTAGATAACGTTCTTTTAGGCCTTCTCAGTGAGCTCGCCCAAGTTATCATTGGGCATTTTCGGGTCATGGTTATCACGTTACTTAGCAGGTCCAGTCATCACTTAGTGCCCTTTCAGCCCAGAGTTCATCTCATGCCCCTGTCAGCTTAGGGTTCTTCTATGCCGAGTGCATCAGCTGGTCACTCCAGTGCGAGGGTTTCCCTTCAGTCCTCTTCTCCAGCACCTCGGAGTTGTTTTGAGTGTGGAGAGTTTGGACATGTGTGGAGGCAGTGTCCTCATCGTATTGCTAGTTCATCTCAGCAGAGGGGTCAGCCCTCGACTTCTGCTCCAGTTACCTCACCACCTGCCCAGCTAGCTAGAGGTGGAGGTCAGGCAGCCAGGGGTCGCCCCAGAGGGGGAGGTCGATCAGGGGGTGGTCAGGCCCATTTCTATGCACTTCCAGGTAGGCCAGATGCTATTGCTACAGATGCTGTCATTACAGGTATTGTTTCAGTCTGCACAGAGATGCCTCTGTATTATTTGATCCCGGTTCCACCTTTTCTTATGTGTCATAATACTTTGCTCATTATTTGGGTACACACCGTGAGTTTCTTGCTTTACCTGTTCATGTATCTACCCCGGTGGGCGGTACTGTTGTTGTAGACCGTGTGTACCGGTCATGTGTGGTGACTATTGGGGGTCTGGAGACCCGAGTAGATCTATTGCTATTGATCATGGTGGATTTTTATGTCATTTTGGGCATGGATTGGCTATCTCCGTGTCGTTCTATTCTATACTGTTATGCTAAGACAGTCACTTTGGCTATGTCGGGTGTACCGCGGATCGAGTGGCGTGGTGTGAATGATTATGTTCCTGGTAGAGTGATATCTTTCTTGAAGTCCCAACGTATGGTTGGGAAGTGTTGTCTTTCATATCTGGCATTTGTGAGGGATGTTGGAGCTGGGACTCCTAGTATCGATTCTATCCCAATTGTGAGGGATTTTCCTGATGTTTTTCTTGCAGACCTGCTAGGCATGCCACCGGACAGGGTATTGATTTTGGTATTGACCTGGTTCAGGAAACTCAGTCCATTTCTATTCCGCCATATCGTATGGCACTAGCAGAGTTGAAGGAATTGAAACAACAGCTTCAGGAACTCCTAGATAAGGGGTTCATTCGGCCTAGTGTGTCACATTGGGGTGCACCGATTTTGTTTGTGAAGAAGAACGATGGCACGATGAGAATGTGCATTGATTATAGGCAATTGAACAAAGTAACAATTAAGAACAAGTATCCTTTGCCTCGCATTGATGATAAATTTGATCAGCTTCAGGGAGAGAGGGTGTTCTCTAAGATTGATCTCCGTTCGGGCTATCACCAATTGAAGATCAGGGATTTAGATATTCTTAAGACTACTTTCAGGACTAGATATGGTCACTATGAGTTTCTTGTTATGTCTTTCGGGCTGACCAATGTCACAGCAACATTCATGCATTTGATGAACAGCGTGTTCCGGCCTTATCTAGATTCGTTCGTTATTGTATTCATTGATGATATTTTGGTATACTCGCGTAGTCAGGAGGAGCATGTAGAGCATTTGAGAGTTGTATTGTAGAGATTGAGGGAGGAGAAGCTTTATGAAAAATTCTCCAAGTGTGAGTTTTGGCTTAGTTTAGTGGCTTTCTTGGGGCACGTGGTGTCCAACGAGGGTATTCAGGTTGATCCGAAGAAGATAGAGGCGGTTCAGAGTTGGACCAGACCGTCCTCAGCCATAGAGATTCGTAGCTTTCTTGGGTTGACAGGCTATTATCGCCGGTTTGTTTAGGGATTCTCATCTATCGCATCGCCCTTGACCAAGTTGACTCAGAAGGGTGTTCCATTTGTATGGTCGGACAAGTGTGAGGATAGCTTTCAAAAACTCAAGACAGCCTTGACCACATCTTCAGTGTTGGTTTTGCCATCAGCTTCAGGTTCATATACTGTATATTGTGATGCTTCGAGAGTTGGGATTGGTTGTGTATTGATGTAGGAGGGTAGAGTTATTGCTTATGATTCTTGTCAGTTGAAGCCCCATGAGAAGAACTACCCTGTTCATGATTTGGAGTTGGCTGCCATAGTTCATGCCTTGAAGATTTGGAGGCATTATTTGTATGGTGTATCTTGTGAGGTATTCACCAATCATCGCAGTCTTCAGCATTTGTTCAAGCAAAAGGATCTTAATTTGAGGTAGCAGAGATGGTTAGAGTTGCTTAAGGATTATGATATCACTATATTGTACCATCCGGGAAAGGCCAATGTGGTGGCCGATGCTTTAAGTCGAAAGGAAGTGAGTATGGGGAGTTTGGCATACATCCTAGTTGGGGCGAGACCTCTTGCAGTTTATGTTCAGGCCTTGGCCAATCAGTTCGTGAGATTGGATATTTCGGAGCCCAGTCAGGTGTTGGCATATGTGGTTTCTTGGTCTTTCTTATATGATCGCATCAGAGAGCGCCAGTATGATGATCCGCATTTACTTGTCCTTATGGACAGAGTTCAGCATGATGATGCCAGAGATGTGACCGTCGGTGATGATGGTGTGTTAAGGATGCAAGGCCGAATTTGTGTGCCCAATGTGGATGGGCTTAGAGAGTTGATTCTGGAGGAGGCCCATAGCTCGCGGTATTCTATCCATCCGGGTGCCGCGAAGATGTACCAGGATTTGAGGCAGCACTATTGGTGGAGAAGAATGAAGAAAGATATTATGGGATTTGTAGCTCGGTGTCTCAACTGCTAATAGGTAAAATATGAGCATCAGACACCGGGTGGCTTGCTTCAGCAGATGGATATTCCCGAGTGGAAGTGGGAGAGGATCACTATGGACTTTGTGGTTGGACTTCCTCAGACTTTGAAGAAGTTTGATGCTATTTGGGTGATTGTGGATCGGTTGACCAACTCCGCGCACTTCATCCCTGTGTGTACTACCTATTCTTCAGAGCGGTTGGCAGGGATTTATATCCGGGAGATTGTTCAGTTGCATGGTGTTCCGGTTTCCATCCTCTCAGATAGACGTAATCAGTTTACTTCCCAGTTTTGGAAATCTGTTCAGCGAGAGTTGGGTACTCAGGTGTAGTTGGGCATAGCTTTTCATCCTCAGACGGATGGACAGTCCGAGCGTACGATTCAAATATTGGAGGACATGTTGCGTGCTTATGTTATTGACTTTGGAGGTTCATGGGATGAGTTTCTACTGCTTGTAGAGTTTGCTTACAACAACAGCTACCAGTCGAGTATTCAGATGGCTCCGTATGAGGCTTTGTACGGGAGGCGGTGTAGATCTCTAGTTAGTTGGTTCGAGCCCGGTGAGGCTAGACTATTGGGGACAGATTTGGTTCAGGATGCCTTAGAGAAGGTGAAGTTGATTTAGGAGAGGCTTCGTAGAGTGCAGTCGCGTTAGAAGAGTTATGCAGACCGAAAGGTTCGAGATGTGTCCTACATGGTCGGTGAGAAGGTCTTGCTAAAGGTTTCGCCCATGAAGGGTGTTATGAGGTTTGGGAAGAAAGGGAAGTTGAGTACGCGGTTCATTGGGCCTTTTGAGGTGCTTCTGAGGATTGGGGAGGTGGCTTATGAGCTTGCTTTGCCACCCAGCCTGTCGAGTGTGCATCCGGTATTTCATGTTTCTATGCTCCAGAAGTATATTGGGGATCCGTCTCATGTTTTGGACTTCACCATGGTTTAGTTGGATGATGATTTGACCTATGATGTGGAGCCAGTAGCTATTTTGGGTCGTCAGGTTCGGAAGGTGAGTTCAAAGAATATAGCTTCAGTGAAAGTGCGGTGGAGAGGTCGGCCCGTGGAGGAGGCTACCTGGGAGGCCGAGCGGGAGATGCGGAGCAGTTACCCTCACCTATTTGAGGCTTCAGGTATGTTTCTTGACTCGTTCGAGGACGAACGTTTGTTTAAGTTGGGGAGGATGTGACGACCCGATCAGTCGTCTCATGAGTTACCTCTCCGTTTCCCCCATTTATGCTTCTTTATGCTTCGTTATTCGTGTTTTATGTGGTCGAGTTCATTGGTTTGCGTTTGGTGTGGTTTTGGTAAGAAATGAGACCTTTGTCTCTTTTAAGAAGGCTTAAGTTGGAAAAGTCAACCGGATGTTGACTTATGAGTTAGAGGGCTCAGATGTGTGTTCCGATTGTTCGGTTAGCTTCGGGAGGTGATTTGTGACTTCGGAGCGCGATCGGAATGGGTTTTGGAGCTGTAGAGGTGATTTAGGCTTGAATTGGCGAAATTGATATTTTGGAAATTTCGGGTTGATAGGAGAGATTTTGATATAAGGGTCGGAATGGAATTCTGAGAGTTGCAGTAGCTTCGTTGTGTCATTTGGGATGTGTGTGCAAAATTCCAGTTCATTTGGACGAGATTTGATAGACTTTTTGAGCGAAAGCATAATTTAAGAGTTCTTGAGTTCTTAGGCTTGAATCCTATGTTAAATTGGTGATTTGATGTTGTTGTAAGCATTTCGAAGTGTTGAACAAGTTTGAACGATGTCATGGGATGTGTTGGTACAATTAGTTTGAAGTTTTGGGGGTCCCGGGTAGGTTCCGGGATGTTTTAGGCCGAAAATTATAGCTGTAGCACGCCCAGGAGGGTTGCAGGCCTCGGAAACCACCCACGCGGTCCGCACAAAAAGAAGTGCAGCCACGTTATTTGTTGTGCGGACCGCACAAAAAGAAGTGCGGCCTCGGTAGGTGTCATGCGGACCGCACAAAATGGTGTGCGCGGTGGGGAACGATTCCCTGGTCCTACTTCGGAAGCTCATATCCTATGATCTACAAGGAATTTCAAGATGGTTCAAAAACAAAAGTTGTAGCCCTTCATGTCTAGTTTCCAGAAAAGTAAAGATATCGCAATTTGGACATATGTAGAAAAAGTTATGGCCAAATATTAAAGTCTATCACTGCAGAGGAAGGCCTGTGCGGCCGCGATTGTTTTTGCGCGGACCGCACTGGCTTGTGGGGACTACGGTCCATTTGGTGCGGCCCGTGGAGGCTGGAATCTGAGGGATACTCTATAAATACAAGGTTTGGGTTTTATTTAATATTTTGATCTAGATAGCTCGAATTTTGGCGATTTTTCGAAGGTTTTTCAAGAAATTCATCGGGGTAAGTGATTTTAACTAAGATTTGGATAGAATACATGAATCTATCACTGAATTCATCATTTAATTCGTGATTTGGGATGGAATTTGGGAAGAAAATTGTGAAACTTTTCAAAAATGTAAAATGATAATTTGAAGGACCAAATGGTATCGGAATTGGATAATTTTGTTATGGTTAGACTCGTGAGGGTATGAGGATTCTGGGAATATAGATTTTACTCGATTCTAAGACGTGGGCCCGAGGCTTCGGTTTTGCTAATTTCGGGATTTTTGATATTTTCGAATGTTTTCGCTTGGGCTTTGTTCCCTTGGCATATTGTGACGTATTCGTTCTGATTTTGGATAGATTTGACGCGCGTGGAGGCCAATTTGAGGGGCAAAGGCGTCGTGAGCTAGAGAATTAACCAGTTCGAGGTGAGTAATGATTATAAATGATGTCATGAGGGTTTGAAACCCCGGATTGCACATCGTAGTGCTATATTGAGGCAAGATACGCGCTGGATGATGAACGTGGGGTCTTTTACAACTAGGGATTGTGACTTGGTCCGTCATGATTGATGATTTTACTGCGTATTTGACTGAAATTCATTTTTTATCATCATGATTTGGGCTGATTGCCATATTTGGGCTTCGTGCCAACTATTTGAACCCTTCGGGGATTTTATCACTGTTTCCTCACTGCTTGACTTATTATTTGAACTCAGTCAGGTTGATATCTACTGTTTTACAAACTCAGCCACTTTTACTCAGATTTGAAACTTAAATGATATTTCTACATCATGCTTTGGGCTGAGAACTACTGTTTTACTAATGCCCGAGGGGCTTGTGATGATTTTTGGACTGAGTAAGGCCGAGGGCCATATGTGAGGATAGGTTGAGTGATATGAGGTCGAGGGCTTGAGATACTTTATATGCCACGAGGTGGCTTGGGTGATGTAAGGCCGAGTGCCGAGTGATGTGAGGCCGAGTGCCGAGTGATGTGAGGTCGAGTATCGAGTGATGATGCCACGAGGTGGCTTGATATAGCGCTTGGGCCGTGAGGGGCCCCTCCGGAGTCTGCACACCCACACTGAGTGCAGGTACCTATTATGATCTAAGAGTGATCCCGACAGGCTGATACTATTTTGAGTGATTGATACTGAGCCTGAGGGGCTGATACTGTTCTGTGTGATTGATACTGAGCCCGAGGGGCTGATACTGTACTGAGAGTGAGCCCGAGGGGCTGATACTGATCTGAGAGATTGATACTGTGCCCGAGGGGCGGATTTCTACTTGTTGTTTACCTGTTAAATTACATGTTTTACTTGTTTTAAAAAGGGATATCATTTGATTTCTTCACTGATTTATTGCTTTAAGTGATTTTACTGCTTGATATGGAATTATTTTGTGCCTTTACGTGTTTTCATACTTTCAGCCATTATTTATAATTATTACTCACTAAGTCGGAGTACTCACATTACTCCCTGCACCATATGTGCAGATTCAGGCATCGTAGAGTCCGCTCCTAAGTGTTGATTCTCCCAGTCCAGGCAGTGATTCAGAGACTACGAGGTAGCTGTTGGCGTTCACAGCCCCGTGCCTCCCTTATCTTATCATTTTCATGTTTTTAGAACTATTGTATCGGATTTAGTGTTTAGTAGACATGTATCCGGATTTCTTAGTTGCTCATGACTTGTGACACCCTGGTTTGGGCTGTGTTGGAATGGTTCTTACTGAGGTTATCGTTAATTCCGCAAATTATGGATATTATATCATGCTTTAGAACTATTTATGATATTTAAATGTTTAAAGGAGGCGTTCTGTTTGGTCTGGCTGGCCTTGTCTTCACGAGAGGCGCCATCACGACCGGGTTCGGGAATTGGGTCATGACAATGAAGGTTCCAAAGGGGGGAATGATGTTACACCCTGCAATATTACGATGATGTTACGTCCTGCAGTATGCCATTACGGTGATGTTACGCTTTGCAGTATTAAGTTACGATGATGCTGCACCTTGTAGTATTGTATGTGGAATTTGTCGGAAGGTAATTGACATCAGTCCAAGTAAAAGAATTATTTGGAGATTATAAGGATTATGCTATTTCACAAGTGATGAGTAAATTCACGAAGGTGAAAGGGGAAGCAAGTCAAAGAAAATGATTTTTTGTCAAAGTTTGGTATTTTGGGGTAAAATACGGCCCGAGCTAAAATACCCGATACTTATTGACTAGTACCATACAGGGTACCATATGGACATAAGGTATGTGAAAAATGAGTAATATTTTGAATAAGTTGAAATAATTCTTAATTATACAGGTAATTGGTTAATTACTGGGTAACGAGATATTACCTAGTTAACTATTAAGTGGATAAAAAAATAAAAAAAAATAACAAAATTATCTTTCAAATACGTGGTACAAGGCCACCAAGCAAGAAAATGACTCATAATAGTTTGGGAGTAGCTGTCTACCTAAGGATTAAAATAGAATTTAACCAAGATAAGACTTCATCATAAGTTATCTCAATTAGGATCAAAACACTTAGGAAATATTGTTGATATATCAATCCTAGCAAAAGGAAACGTGAGAGGCAAAAGTAATTTCGTTCCAGAATATTAAAGAATTAAAAAGCAAAATCTCGTTCATGAATTTCAAAGAAGCAGGATCAAATTTCGTTCAAGGATTTTAAAGAGCAGAAGCTTAATTCTATTTTTTTGAGTTCTAAGTTCAATCAACGAAGGTTTTCCAACGGAATATTATACGGAGTTTTCCCTACTCCAGGTATGCTAAGGCTATTCCTTGTTTCTTTTGGCATGGTCCAAATTATACTGGAGAAACGAGCAAACGCATAGTTTCCATAAATGATTCTATTCATAGAAGTATTTGAGGTGCCTATATTCTTGAATTCCCATGTGTTATATTGTTTTTATCATTTGTTCATGGGTCTCAGAAAAATATGTAAGTTGGAAAAAGGAGTTTACTTCATGATACTACTCAAGGCATAATGGTCATATGACATTCCAAAAGATTTTATTGACGAAGTTCTCATGCATTGCATTCATGTACATTGACCCATGATCAGATGGCGTGATATACGCGTATATATGTATATTATATTTATATGGGATATAGGAAAAGGTTGCGGTTATATATGCACCACCACCTGATCAGCTGGTATACGTTGATGATTTTTCCCACAGTAGCCAAGATGATATGAAGGGATGCCCTCAGAGGCTGATGATGATTTGAAACATGTACCTATGCATGCCATGACATTCATATGCATATGCATGATACTATAATTATTTCATAATTTACAAAGTTATTCAGACTTACAGGTGGAGTCATTTAATCTATATTTCCTCGATGTCTGTTATGTACTTATTTATATGCCTTACATACTGTCATGACCCAAACTAGAAGGCCATGACTAGCACCCGGCCATACTTGTTCAGGTTGTTTAGTCCAGTAGGTGTCGACTATCCCTCGTCACTACTCCACCGAGGTTAGTCTTGATACTTACTGGGTACCGCTGTGGTGTACTCATGCTATGCTTTCTACACATTTTTGTGTAGATCCAGGTATTTCGGAGTTGGTTGATAACTAGCTAGTTGTTTAGGTCTTGCTGTGGAGATTCAAGGTTAACCTGCCATCGCGTTCGCAAGCCTAAAAGTCAGATTCTGATATTGTTCTTGTAATATTTATTTCTATTCCAGAACAGTTGTATTTGGGCATTTTCTAGCAAGCTTAGTAGAGCTTATGACTTGTACTACCGATTTTGGGATTGTTAGCTTGTATAGAAAATTTATGTTTCCTATTTAATAGTTTTTGGTTGAGCTTAATTCAGTAAGTGTTAGGCTTACCTACTACCTAAGGCTAGGTGCCATTATGACATCTTAAAGAGAGAAATTGGGGTCGTGATATAACCACTGGTTTAGGAAGTTAATATAATGTATAATGTTAATAACAACTAGCAACCAACATGAAAAAGACTTGTCTAATTAATTGAAATACATCGAATATGTTGATTTAAAGCATCAATTCGTTCCTCAAAATTCTCAACAGTCACGTCATTTACGAGAAGTCATATGGAAAGGCACCATTTAGTGTCAAATTTTGCCTATAAATACACTGGATCTGATGGAAATAATTATTCATCATTCTTCCAAATAATCCAATCACTTAACAAAGAAATGCCTCTGAGGCCAAGGCCAAGCATGGATGCCATTTTCATCATGGAATCTATGGATAAGATCATCCGAGAGATCCAATAAGATAGGGTGAGGCAAGAGAGGAATATTGGCCGAATAGCACGCATGTTACGGATTCTCCTTCGCAGGGCTGGTGCAAATATTGACCACTATGTTAGCCTAGGAAATTCTCTTTCCCATGATCCTTCTCCCCCCGCAGTCTAATTTTTTTCTTTAGTTAATGGGAAAAAATGTATGATGTTGTGAGGGGAATTATTTAATTAAAATATTTAACTTAATTTTTTGTCTATATTATTTTTTGTCCTTTTTTTTTGAATTGTTGCCCGATTTTTTATTTTTATGTTTTGGTTGTTTTTTCCTATTTGACAGCACTTAAGTGCAAAAAGGCCCCAAAATGAAATAAAGGTATTCCAATAGAAACATACAACTTAGAGGATATAATTTCAGTCTTCCAAATATTTGAATTTCCCGCCAATGAATATAAATTTCACAATAATTTTTGAATAAACCTACAGTAGTACAGACTACCCCACTGGTGGTCTATAGATCCATTGTAAATGTAAAGCAATAGAATTTTATAGTAGAGAATTAAGAATGGTATAGCAGTCATAAATTGGACAAGAATAAGGGTAGTTCCTCGATTATTAGTTGTTCGTTAGTGTAAAGTGCTAATTTAGATACCTTAAGTCAAAAAAATGACAATTGTTTGTGAATAACTTAAAGTTGCAAACATCTAATTCAACACATTGTAGACTTTGAATTGGATAAAACAGATTACTATAATGTATCAATTATAACGGTATCAACCTAAGCCTATAATTGGTGAAAACAATTTTTGTTATATAGTCAATGAATATTATTACAACATAATGTTAAGGCAATGTATGCAGTTTGATGACTAAATACCTATTATAATTGATCATAACATTAATTATTTCAACACAGGTTGATATTACAACCCAATATTCAATATACAATACTGATAATTCGAAGCATTACTTGTTGATAACACTTCACTAGACAATACTCTTATACTTAGAGGTCTTGCTTCTTGAGTTGTTACATGTTCTAGAATGACCAACTCTTAATGGTATGAAATACACCGCCATGTATAATAACTTTAAATGTTTCATGATGTTTAATAATATTTTTAAATTTCATAAAAAAAAATCAAAGTCGAACGTGGTGTGATCCTTATTTTAGTGAATTTTCAACCATTAGTTTACCCTCGACCGCAATAAGAGTTGAGGATAAAACCTGTAACGACCTGACCAATCATTTTGATTTTTAGAACCCCCTTCCCCTAAATAAGAGTCTCTGCACTTGCTTTTACTGATTTATGACTTGCGGGGATGCTTGGTTCGGGATTTGGAGGAGTTTGGGTTGAAATCAGAACACTTGGTTCCTTAAGATTGGCTTAAAAGGCCAAGTTTGACTTCGATCAACATTTTGGGTAAATGACCTTGGAATCAAAATTTGACTGTTCAAATAGGTTCGTACGATAAATTCGAACTTGGGCGTATGTTAAGATCGGCTTTTAGATGAACCGGGAGCGTTTTGGCGCCTAATAGTGAAAGTTGGTTCTTGAAGGTTTTAGAAGTTCCTTAAATTTGGTTTGGAGCGAGTTTTGATGATACCGAGATCCAAACAAAATTTTGAGGCTGGTAATAGTTCCTTAATGTCATTTAAGACTTGCACGCAAAACTTGGTATCATTCCGAGTAGTATAAGTACATTTTGGCGCATTGGAAGTAAATTGAAGAACTTGAAGTTTTTAAGTTTGATTTAATTGGTTTTAAGGTGTGATTCTTAGTTTCAATGGTATTTTGGGCATTGAAAGAGTTCGAGCAAGTCCATTTTATGATTCCAAACTTGTTGGTATGTTCGGGCGGGGCCTCGAGTGCCAATCGGATGAGGCTCGGACCAAGTTGATAATTTGAACCATAACTGAGTGCACCAGATCTGCCATAACTGCACATGCGGTTGGTCAGCCGCAGGCGCGAGCTCGTAGGTGCGAGCCAAGATTCCCAGAAGCGGCCCTGGAGGGGTAGGTCAGGCTTTACAGGTGCGGCCCTCTGACCGCAGTTGCGGAAAAGCTTGAGGTAGTGAGGTTCATTTAATACGAGACTTAGACCAATTTTTACACATTTCACTCACTCCTTGGGCGATTCTTGGAGCTTCTTGAGAGGAATTTTCACCTAGCTTTTGTAGGTATGTAATTTCTACCATATGTGAGTTAAATACTTAGATTATGGGTAGATTAATATGTAAAAATTAGTGAAAATAATGGGTTTAGAGGAAAACCTAGGGTTTTGATAAAAATGGAGTTTTACCACGAAAATGGTTATGGAACTTAGTAAAAATCAAATATTTATGTTCCTAAGGTTATGGGTAACAATTTCATTCGAACATTTCCGGAATCCGGGCATGTGGTCTCGGGGATGAATTTTGAAAATCTTGCATTTAGAGTTGAGAAATTACTTTAATAGTTGGGATATGAACTTTTAAGCCTATATTGATTAGTTTTGGATTGTTCGGCACCAAATTGAGGGTTTGGGCATAAGCTTGGACCGGAAAGTAGGCTTTGAGGCGAGGTAAATCTCTTTTCTAACCTTGTACGAGGGAAATTTCCCCATAGGTGAACTTAATTGATATGTGATTATTTGTGGGGGCTACGTATGAACAAAGTGATGAGAGTCCGTATTTAGCTACTATTCCTATTATGTCCGGGTAGTTTTAGGCTTACATCATGCTTTGTGGATACCGTTCTCTGATCATATTTGTTGATTTGCATTGAATGGAACTAAGTTGAGGACTTTAACATTTTAAAGGTTTCAAGTGAATTATTACTTTGAAATGAATTGATAAAAGTTACGTTATATTTATATTTAACTGCATCGCAAGTATATTCCGCGAGTGGGGTGACTATTTCCACTACTCTCATGGGAGCGGGCCATTCGAATTGGCATGTTAATAGATGCATCTATGGTTCGTGCTGTTCGACCCTCGGCAGTGCACAATTTACATTTTATATTGGATCGGGCGGAACGTCCTCGGTGGAATTTGTGTGCGATAATAGAACTGAAAGTCCCTTTTTATAATTGGTATAAATTTATTGTTTTAGGGATCATTTGTTTTAAATGAAGGATGTGTTTGGGTTTCTTAAATATGATGAAAGTATTGTTCAGTTATTTCCTTTTCTGAGTTTATTGTTAAGATCTATATATCATGCTCAATTAGAATCATATATTATTATATTATTGGCCCTAGTAAGTGTCGGAGTCAAGATCTCGTCACTACTTCTTCGAGGTTAGACTGGATACTTACTGGGTACATATTTTTATGTACTCACGCTACACTTCTGTACTTGATTGTACATGATTAGAGGCAGGTGCAGCTGGCCAGTAGTACGGCGCATAGATTTGATTGTTCAAGCTCGAGACTTCCAGGTGAGCTGCCATTTTGAGCCGTTCTGCAGCAGTTGGAGTCTTTCTTATGCTTTATTTTCTGTCTATTTCCTTTTGGACAATAGACTAGCATTCTTTTGTATATTCTACTAGATTGCCCAGATACTTGTGACACCAGGTCTTGGCATACACACTAGTAGACTTATGATTTTGGTTTGCTTACAAAATTTTGATTTGTACTCATTCCTTCAATTTATTTATGTTACCCTTGCAAATTTCTAAATCTTTTAACAAATAAAGAAAAGTTACCACTTACTAATTTATTTAAATAGGAAATCACTAGTTTGATCAGTGTTGACTTTCCTAACAACGGTGTTGGGTTCCATCATAGCCTATAATGGAATTGGGTCATGACAACATGGTATCAGAGCACTAGGTTCAAGTAGGTCTCACAAGTTATGGGAAGACCTAGTAGAGTCTTGCGGATCGGTATGAGACGTCTGTACTTATCTTCAAGAGGCTATAGGGTGTTAGGAAGCTACTCTTTATTCATCTCCTATCGGGCAATTGATGGTATACTAAGTTCCTTTCTCTTATTCTCTCACAGATGGTGAGAATGCGTGCAACAGACGTTTCAGACTCAGGAAGAGCTGTTTCTCCTATTGCTAGAGGCCAAGGCAGAGGCCGGGGGAGGGCACCGACCTGAGGTAAGGGACGAGGACGTCCTAGAGTTTTCCTAGTTGCACCACCATCGGATCTTGTAGATGATCTCGTTATTGAGGAACAGGGAGAGGTGCCTGCAGCAGAGCCTGTCCCGGTAGATTTCATGACAACACCAGGCTTCCAGCAGGTCATGGGTCGTATGATGCGGTTCATGGATTCTATGACCCAGGATGGTTTATTTACAGCAGACCCAACCACATCCCAAGCGGAAGGGGGAGCACAGACCCCTACCATTCAGGATCTTGGGCATGTAGCTGCAGTGTATCAACTCCGGGTACACTACTCGCGGATAGGGCCTAACCAGTTACAGCGATTGTACCCGAGCCTAGGCCAGCTACGACCGGCGAGCTGTAGAAGCTCTTGGACAGATGGACTAGGCTGCACCCTCCTGTCTTCGGAGGAGGTGAGAAATATGAGGAACCCCAGGACTTCATTGATAGGTGCAGGGACAAACTGCACAACATAAGGATATTAGAGTCATGTGGGGTGGATTTCACTACTTTTCAGTTGGAGAGTAGGGCCCGCAGATGGTGGCAGCATTATCTTCTCGGCAGACTAACTTGTTCTCCTCCCATGACTTGGGACCAATTTACACGACTTTTTATGGATAGGTATATCCCACCCTTCTAGAGGGAAGAGTTGTGGTGCTAGTTTGAGCAGCTCGAGTAGGGTTAGATGTATGTGACCAATTATGAGGTGAGATTTTTTGAGTTGTCTCGCCATGCACTCATGATACTTCCTACGGACGCAGATAGTGTGCAGAGATTTGTTATGGGGTTACACCCTAGTATTCGGGCTTGCATGGCCAGATAGGTTGTGATGGGTACTAATCAGTTGGTAGTGAAGATTACTCGAAGGATTGAGGGCTACCGCTAGAGGGGTAGAGAGCAGATGTAGCAGCACAAGCGGACCCGATTTTCTGGAGAGTTTAGAGGTGCCCCGGCTATGGCAGAGGTCAGTTTGGGAGAGGTCAACCTAGCATGCCCACATATCCAACACTACCACTACCTCCTCGGGGTGCTCCTATGTGACCCTATTTTAGTGCTATGCCAAAGAGTTCTTATCGGTCACCAGTTCATCAGGGTTCTTCTATTGCCTATGTCAGTACCATCCTAGAGAGTTCATACTGCCCCCAGCTATCTAGTGTCCTTCCAGTGGGTATTCAGGCCATCAGGGTCAGACTACGGGGCAACAGCCTATAGCACCGAGGGGTTGTTACGAGTGTGGGGATCCGGGTCACATAAAGGGATTTTGTCCCAGACTTCGGGGCAAGACAGTACAGCAAGGTCATCAGCCCATAATTACAGCACCAACCATTCGACCGCCCCGAGGCGGAGGGCATGCAGGTAAGGGCTGTCCTAGAGGTGGAGGCCAAGTAGGGGGAGGTCAGCCAGTGACTGTTCAGTCAGGTGGAGGTTAGCCAGCCGGTGCTTCAGCTAGATTCTATGCTTTTCTAACCAGACTAGATGCAATTTCCTCAGATGCCGTGATCACAGGTATTATTTCCGTCTGTAGTAGGTATACTTCAGTATTATATAATCGAGGGTCTACCTATTCATATGTATCATCTCTATTTGCTCATTTCCTAGATATTCCTTGTGTGTCTTGGGTACTCATTTTTATGTGTCCACTCCTGTGGGCGATTCAGTGGATGTGGATCGAATCTACCGGTCGTGTATGGTCACATTCTGTAGTTACGATACTAGAGCAGATCCTCTACTACTTAATATGATCGACTTCTAGGTCCTGCTGAGCATGGAGGTCCTCCAGGCTATAATACCATATGGCTCCGAAGGAGTTGAAGGAGCAGCTTGAGGAGTTACTAGCAAAGGGGTTTGTTAGACTAAGTGTATCACTTTGAGGTGCACCAGTGCTATTTGCGAAGAAGAAAGATGGAACTATATGGATGTGCATTGATTACCGCCAGTTGAACAAAGTTACCATCAAGAACAAGTACCTATTGCCACACATTGATGATTTGCTTGACCATTGCAGGGTGCTAGGGTGTTCTCTAAGATCGACTTGAGATCAGGGTATCATCAGCTGAAGATTCGGGACTCAAATGTCCCGAAGACTGCTTTCCGTACTAGATATGACCATTATGAGTTTCTAGTGGCGTCCTTCGGCTTGACTAATGCCCCGGCGTTTCATGGATTTGACGAACAAAGTGTTTATGCCTTATATTGATTCCTTTGTTATTGTCTTCATTGATGATATCTTGATTTGTTCACGCAACCTGGGGGAGCACGAGCAGCATTTGAGGGTGGCGCTCCAGACATTGCGAGAATAGAAGCTATACGCTATGTTCTCCAAGAATGAGTTTTGGCTAGAGTCTATGGTATTCTTGGGGCATGTTGTATCAGGAGAGGGTATAAAGGTGGATCCCAAGAAGATTAAGGGGGTTTAGAGTTTTCCATGTCCCTCTTCGGTGACTGAGATCAAGAGTTTCCTGGGGTTGGCAGGTTATTATCTCCGATTAGTGCAATAGCTTTTCATCCATTACGACACCACTGACTATATTGACCCCAAAAGGGTGCTCTGTTCCATTGGTCTGATAATTGTGAGGTGATTCAGAAGCTCAATACAGCTTTGGCTACAACACCGGTTCTAGTGATACCTTCCATTTCAGAGATGTATGCTGTGTATTGTGATGCTTCACGTGTTGGCTTGGGTTGTGTATTGATGTAGAAGGGGCGAGTTATTGCATATGCTTCGCTTCTGCTGAAGATTCATGAGAAGAATTACCCTGTGCGCGATCTAGAGTTAGCTGTGATTGTTCATGCTCTTAAGATCTGGAGGCATTACCTGTACGGGGTTCCATGTAAGATTTATACTGATCATCACAACTTACAACATTTGTTCAAGCAAACAGATCTCAATTTGAGGCAGCGTAGATGTCTTGAATTACTAAAGGATTATGACATCACCATTCTTTATCATCTGGGCAAGGCAAATATGGTCATGGATGCCTTAAGCAGGAAGGCAGAAGGTATGGGTAGCTTGGCATCCATTTTAGCAGAGGAGAGGCCACTAGCTTTGGACATTTAGTCCTTGGCTAACAGACTTGTGAGGTTGGATATTTCAAAACCCAGTCAAGTTCTTTTATGTGTCGTTTCCCGATCTTCGCTATTGGGACAGATCAAGGCTTGGTAGTTTGATGATCCGCACTTGGCATCTCTCAGAGAGACAGTACTACAGGGTAGTGCCAAGGAGGTTTCTATTGGCGAAGATGGTGTTCTGAGACTCCAGGGTCGTCTATGTGTTCCTAATATCGATGGCTTGAGGGAGAGGATTCTAGAGGAAGCACACCGTTCTTGGTATTCTATTCATCCAGGTGCTACGAAGATGTATCCTGACTTGAGAAAACATTATTGGTAGCGGCAGATGAAGAAAAACATAGTTGAGTATGTGGCTAGGTGCTTAAATTGCTAGCATGTTAAGTATGAGCACTAGAGGCTAGGTGGCCTACTTAAGTAGATGACTATACTTGTGTGGAAATGGGAGCCCATTACTATGGACTTCGTAGTTGGATTGCCGCGGACCTTGCAGAAGCTTGGTGCAGTTTGGGTCATTGTTGATAGGTTGACCAAGTCGGCACACTTCATTCCTGTTGTGACTAAATATACTTAAGAGAAGTTGGCCCAAATTTATATTCGGGAGATAGTTCGGTTGCACGGTGTGCTTGTTTCCATCATATTAGATAGATGCCCTCAGTGTACTCACATTTATAGAGAGTTGTACAGAGTGAGTTGGGGACCCATGTAGAGCTCAACACATCATTTCATCCACAGACCGACGGACAGTCGAAGCAGACAGTTCAGATCATGGAGGACATGCTTAGAGCATGTGTGATTGACTTTGGATGGCAGTAGGATCAGTTCTTGGCTTTGGCCGAGTTTGCTTACAATAATAACTATCATTTCAGCATCGAGATGTCTCCATTTGAGGCTTTATATGGTCAGCGATGTCGTTCTCCCATTGGGTGGTTTGAGCCCGGTAAGGCTAAGTTATATGGTACTGATTTGGTAAAAGATGCCTTGGAAAAGGTAAAGTTGATCCTGGAGCGACTTCGCACAACACAGTCCAGATAGAGGAGTTACGCGGATCAGAAGGCGCGTGATGTATCATTTATGGTTGGTGAGAACGTTCTCTTGAAAGTCTAATCGATGAATGGTATCATGAGATTCAGAGAGAAGGGCAAGTTGAGCCCAAGGTTATAGGCCCATTTGTGGTGTTGAGGCGAGTTGGGGAGGTTGCTTATGAGCTTGCTTTACCTCCCAGCCTATCATGGGTTCATCCAGGTTTTCACATGTCTATGCTCCGGAGGTACCACGTTGACTTGTCACATATGTTAAACTTCAGCACCATTCAGCTAGATGAGAGTTTGGGTTATGAGGGGAGCAAGTTGCCATTGCTGCTAGACAAGATCGCCAGTTGAGATCCAAGAGTATTTCCATGGCGAAGGTCTAGTGGAGGGGCCAACCAGTCGAGGAGGCGACTTGGGAGTCCGAGGAGGACATGTAGAGCAGATATCCACACTTATTCAGCACTTTAGGTATGAATCTAAACCCGTTCGAGGACGAACATTTGTTTAAAAGGTGGAGAATGTAACAACTCAATTGGTCGTTTTTCCTTCTAGAACCTCGTTCCCCTAAATAAGACTTCCCGTACTTGCTTTTACTGATTTATGACTTGCGGGGATGGTTGGTTCGGGATTTGGAAGAGTTTGGTTTGAAATCGGAACAATTGGTTCCTTAAGGTTGACTTAAAAGGCCAAGTTTGACTTTGGTCAACATTTTAAGTAAATGACCTCTGAATCGGAATTTGACGGTTCCAATAGGTTCGTATGATGATATGGACTTGGGCGTATGTTCAGATCGGGTTTTGGATGACCCGGGAGGGTTTTGGAGCCTAATAGTGAAAGTTAGTTCTTGAAGGTTTTAGAAGTTCCTTAAATTTGGTTTGGAGTGGGTTTTAGTGATATTGAGGTCCAAATAGAATTCTGTGGCGAGAAATATTTCTGTAATATCATTTAAGAATTGCACGCAAAATTTGGTGTCATTTTGAGTAGTATAAGTACATTTCGGCGCATTGGAAGTAAATTGAAGAACTTGAAGTTCTTAAGTTTGATTCAATTGGTTTTAGGGTGTGATTCTTAGTTTTAATGTTGTTTCGGGCATTCTGAGAGTTCGAGCGAGTCCGTTTTATGATTCCAAACTTGTTAGTATGTTCGGGTGGGGCCCCAGGGGCCTCGAGTGCTAATCGGACGAGGCTCAGACCAAGTTGAGAATTTGGAACCACAGCTGAGTGCACCAGATCTGTCATAACCACAGTTACGGTTGGTCAGCTACAGGAGCGAGCTGCTCGCAGGTGCGAGCCAAGATGCCCAGTAGCGGCCCAGGAGGGGTAGGCCAGGCTTTGCAGGTGTGGCCTGTTACACCCCGCAATATTACGATGATGTTATGTCCTGCAGTATTACATAACGGTGATGTTACGCTTCATAGTATTAAGTTACCACGATGTTGCACCTTGTAGTATTGTACGTGGAATTTGTCGGAATGTAATTGACATCAGTCCAAGTAAAAGAATTATTTGGAGATTATAAGGATTATGCTATTTCACAAGTGATGAGTAAATTCGTGAAGGTGAAAGAGGAAGCAAGTCAAAGAAAATGAATTTTCGTCAAAGTTTGGTATTTTGGGGTAAAATACGGCCTGAGGTAAAATACCCTGTACTTATGGACTAGTACCATACAAGGTACCACATGGCCATAAGGTATGTGAAATGTGAGTAATATTTTGAGTAAGTAGAAACAATTCTTAATTATATGGGTAACGGTTAATTACCGGATAACGGGACATTACCTAGTTAAATAATAAGTGGATAAAAAAGAAAAAAAAATTAACAAAATTATCTTCCTAAAACGTGGCACAAGGCCACCAAGAAAGAAAATGACTCATAATAATTTGGGAGTAGGTGTCTACCTAGGTATTAAAATAGAATTTAACAGAGTCTTATCTCAATTAGGATCAAAACACTTAGGAAATATTGTTGATATATCAATCCAAGAAAAAGGAAATGTGAGAGGCAGAAGTAATTTCATTCCAGAATTTTAAAGAATCAAAAAGCAAAATCTCGTTCATGATTTTCAAAGAAGAAGGATCAAATTTCGTTCAAGGATTTCAAAGAGCAGAAGCTTAATCCGAGTTTTTTGAGTTCTAAGTTCAATCAATGAAGCTTTTCCAACGGAATATTATATGGAGTTTCCAGGTATGTTAAGGCTATCCCTTATTTCTTTTTGGCATGGTCCAAATTATTTTGGAGAAACGAGCAAACACACAGTTTCTATAAATGATTCTATTCATAGAAGTATTCGAGGTGCCTATATTCTTGAATTCCCATGTGTCCTATTATTTTTATCATCTGTTCATGGGTCTCAGAAAAATATGTAAGTTGGAAAAAGGAGTTTACTTCATGATACTACTCAAGGCATAATGGTCTTATGACATTCCAAAAAATTTTATTAACGTACTTCTCATGCATTGTTATCATGTAATACCCATGACCAGATGGCGTTATACACGCGTATATATGTATATTATACTTATATGGGATATGGGAAAAGGTTACGGTTATATACGCACCACCACCTGATCAGCTGGTATATGTTGATGATTTTTCCCATAGTGGCCAAGATGATATAATGGGATGCCATCAGAGGCTGATGATGTTATGAATCATGTACCTATGCACGACATGATATTCATACGCATATGCATGAATACAGGCGGAGTCATTTACTCTATATTTGCTCCATGTCTATTATGCACTTATTTATGTGCCTTACATACTCAGTACATTATTCGTACTGACGTCCCTCTTTGCCTAGGGATGCTGTGTTTCATGCCCACATGCCCTGATAGACAGGTCGAGAGCCCTCCAAGTAGGCTATCAGCTTGGCGGAAGATGTTGGTGCTTTCCATTTGCTTCAGAGTTTCTTGTTTGGTTAGTATGAGTTAGATGTGTATTGTTTGGTATGGTGGGACTCTATCCCGACCTTTATGAAAATTATGTATTCTTAAAGGCTTGTAGACATATGTCATGTACGTAAAATATTGTATGGCCTTGTCGGCCTCTGTTCGGTTTTCAAGTGGTTATTTTGGTCTTAGAGGCCCATATGTCTTATGTATAGGTTGGTGTCTCATGTTGTATTCTACTTATTCCACGGAAGCCTTCCAGCTCAGTTATCTGAGAAATTATGACATGAAAAGATACGTCATGTTGGTACTCGATTGAGTAAGGTATTGGGTGCCCGTCGCGGCCGAATGGTTTGGGTCGTGACATGGCCCTCCTTCCACAGAAGCGGGACCACAGAAGCGGTACCCTTCCGCAGGTGCGATGCCAGCCAACCCAGTCCATTGATGCAGAAGCGGACAATTGTCCGTAGAAGCGAGGGCGCAGATGTAGCCCTCTGACCGCAGGTGCAAAAAAGCTAGAGGCAGTGAGGTTCATTTAATACGGGACTTAGACCAATTTTTACACATTTCACTCACTCCTTGGGCGATTATTGGAGCTTCTTGAGAGGAATTTTTACCTAGCTTTTGTAGGTAAGTAATTTCTATCATATGTGAGTTAAATACTTTAGATTTTGGGTAGATTAACATGTAAACATTAGTGAAAATAATAGGTTTAGAGGAAAATCTAGGGTTTTGATAAAAATGGAGTTTCACCATGAAAATGGTTATGGAACTTAGTGAAAATCATATATTTATGTTCCTAAGGTTATGGGTAACAACTTCCTTCGAAAATTTCCGGAATCCGGGCACGTGGTCCTGGGGATGAATTTTGAAAATCTTGCATATAGAGTTGGTAAATTACTTTAATAGTTGGGATATGAACTTTTAAGCCTATATTTATTAGTTTTTATGCTATTTGAATAGTTTTGGATTGTTCGGCCCCAAATTGAGGGTTTGGGCATAAGCTTGGACCGGAAAGTAGGCTTAATTGATAAGTGATTATTTTTGGGGGGCTACGTATGCACGAAGTGACGAGAGTCCATACGTATATCCTATTCCTATTATGCCTGGGTAGTTTTAGGCTTACACCATGCTTTGTGGATAACGTTATCTGATCATATTTGTTGATTTGCATTGAATGGAACTAAGTTGAGGATTTCAAGATTTCAAAGGTTTCAAGTAAAATATTATTTTGAAAAGAATTGATAAAAGTTATGTTATATTTATATTTAACCGCGTCACAAGTATATTCCGCGAGCGGGGTGAATATTTCCACTACTCTCATGGGAGCGGGTCGTTCGCCTTTGCAGGTTAATAGATGCATCTATGGTTCGCGCCGTTCGACCCTCGGTAGTGCACAATTTACATTTTATGTTAGATCGAGCCGAACGTCCTCGGTGAAATTTGTGCGCGATAGTAGAACTGGAAGTCCATTTTTATAATTGGCATGAATTTACTGTTTTTGGGATCATTTGTTTTAAATGAAGGAAGTGTTTGGGGTTCTAAAATATGATAAAAGTGTTGTTTAGTTCTTTCTTGTTCTGAGTTTATTGTTAAGCTCTATATATCATGCTCAATTAGAATCATATATTATTATATTGTTGGCCCTAGTAAGTGTCGGAGTCGACCCCTCGTCACCACTTCTTTGAGGTTAGACTAGATACTTACCCGGTACATATTTTTATGTACTCACGCTACACTTCTATACTTAATTATACCGGATTTGAGTTAGGTGCATTTGGCAACCAGTGCGGCGCGTAGATTTGATTCCCCAGCTCGAGACTTCCCGGTGAGTTGCCCTTTTGAGTCGTTCTGCAGTAGCTGGAGTCTCTCTTATGCTTTATTTTCTATCTATTTCCTTTCAGACAGTAGACTATCATTCTTTTATATATTCTACTAGATTTCCCACATACTTGTGACACAAGGTCTTGGCACACACACTAGTAGACTTATGATTTTGGTTTGCTTACAAAATTTCGATTTGTACTCATTGCTTCCATTTATATATGTTACGGTTGCAAATTTCTAAATCTTTTAACAAATAAGGAAAAATTACCATTTTCTAATTTATTTAAACGAGAAATCACTAGTTTGATCAGTATTGGCTTGCATAATAACGGTGTTAGGTGCCATCACGACCTATAATATAATTGAGTCGCTACAAAACCTCAAGTTGACACTCGCCTATTAAGGAAGTTTATTGATTTATGCTGAATGTCAAGGGTTAGGGTTCAGGGTTTATAGACTATTGAAAACATTTATCAGTGACTAGTGCTTGATAGAAAACAACTCGTGATATTCCATAAATTAAAATATGATCATGTGGCATATCTCTAACCATACATTTTTTGACACATTGAAATAACCCATTTGACCAATTTAAAATTACTAATTTGACCGGCCATATGATCAAAATAAAATTGATCACATCTAAATCATATTTTTTTGACCTGCTTAAAATAACCCATTTGACCCAAAATAAAATTGATCACAGTTCAACTCCAATTTTTTACTTTCGAAAAACATCACTGAAACAATTAGAGTCAAGGGTCGATTGCATCCTTCAGGACGAGAAAAATATTGTTACTGCGGCATGGCTGCCAGTCAATTTACAGCTACAACTCCGATGAATGTTAGTCGACTTTTCACAAAATATTCCAAAAACTAAGGTAAGATGAATTCCACGGATTCACCTCTTTTTAATTTTAGGGATTTAATTTTACAAATAAATTATTTTTCCTATTTGATTTGATAGGGTAAAAGATGTCAATTTTGGGAATGGGACGATGATCTGCTAGATCCAAGGATAGCTGACCTTATCAATAGTTTGAAGTGTGAAACATATGCTCTTAAGCGTGAATAGATATTTATGCAGATATAGGTGGTTGAACTTGAAAATATATTATCAATGGATGTTCATGAGAAAGATGATGTAGGGATTAAACTGGAGGGAGGGCATATTCCTATAAATTGTACATTTGGAAGGATGGTTAAGATGAATGAAATGAGGCTCAATAAGTAGGTAATACTCTTGTACGTCGTTGTTGTTGGTTTGTTGCTAGTGCCTGAGTTGGCCCTACTGGTTCAACCATATTTGGTACCTGTACCTGAGCTGGAGCGACTGGTGGATCTGCAGGCACTGCTCTAGCTGTTGTACGAGCTGCACCTCTGCCCCTACCGTGACCCTGGCCTCTCATGGCCCTAGACGGTGGTACTAGTGGTCGTCCGTCCTGACCGGTATCATGTGTCCTTACCATCTATGAGAGCATAGAATAACAAAAGTTTAGTTCCCGGAATCAACAAATCCGCACGACAAGATTACAAGAATGTGAAGTTTCCTAAGGATTAGACATCTTCTCGAAGAGAAGTACAGACGTCTCTATAACAATCCGTAACTCTACTAAACCTGCTCATGACTTGTGAGACCTATGTAACCTAGACTATGATATCAACTTGTCACGACCCAAAACCAGCCCGTTATGATGACGCCTATCATAATACTAGGCAAGACGACTACTCAGACATTTCCAACACTTAAAATCTTTGAGAGATATGAAAATAGTTTAATTTAAGAAAAAATCTTTTAAAAAGCAGAATGGAAGTCATAACTCAGTACAAAATCTCTCCCAAAATCGGGGTGTCACCGAGTACATGAGCATCTATACATAGCAACAAAAATCGATACACTATCAGGAAAGTAAAGCTAAATACATAAAATGAAAGATAAGGAAAAGAGGATTAAGGTCTCCATGGACAACTCACGTGCCAATAACATAATCCACCCGGCATAGCCGCAGGCTCCAGTCCAAAATATCATACAGAGGCAATAAAACATATTTACAGATATATAATAATTGAAATAAGATTCCTCTATCCTTGGACTAGTGTAAATAGCATGCTAGAGTGTAGGCATGTGCAAATTATGCTAATGTAGCTCAATCCCCCAATTTTATCAATGAAAAGCATTTATCAAGTTTGTTCAGGGATTGAAACTCTAAGTAGACTCATCATGGCATCAATTAGATCACATAACCCGGTACCACATGTTAGATATCGAAGCTCGAAGCTTAACAATTACTTATAGGATTATAGGAGTCCGAGCACAACCCAAACATGAATATACAATCCCGGTGCCCGCATATGGGATCATCCCCACACATGTGCGCACCCAATATCACGTGTCTATCACAACAATTTAGGCATCTGGTGCCTCGACCAAATTTAAATAAGATACTTACCTCAAGCAACTCGAATCACTCTACTAGCAACCTCTTGCCTCGCGAATCAGCCTCTGAACGTCCTGAATCTAGCCATAAATAATTTGATACAATCAACACAAGCTAAAGGAGTCAATTTCATAAGAAAACACTAAGTTTTGAATAAAATTCAAAAAGTCAATCAAAAATCGACCCCCTGGCCCACGTCTCGGAATCCAATAAAAGTCACAAAATCCGAAAGCCCATTTAACCACGAGTCCAACAATACTACATTCACCAAAATCTAATACCAAATTGATAGCCATGTCCTCAATTTAAACACTCCAAATCCTTAGCCTCAAACTCCAAAATTACACCTTAAAACTACACAATCTAGGTGGCAAAATCGATGGGAAAACACAATTATTGAATAAATTAGACCAAAAGTGGCTTACATCAAGAAATCCCACGAAAATCCTCTCAAAAATCACCAATTCCCGAGCTTGAAAATTTTAAAATGGTGAAAAATCTCGAAACCCTCGTTTTTAAAACACTGCACAGGCTTTCCGCACATGCGCTCCAAAAATCCACTTCTTTGGTACCGCTTTTGCGGTCAATCTCTGCATTTGCGGAAACCACTTAAGACCGGCCAACCGTTTCTACGGTCAAAATACCGCATCTGCTGGTGTGAATCTGTGCAATCCATTTGCTTCTGTGGACTAGTGACTCCAAGCCATCTCTGCTTCTGTGATCCTCCATGCGCAGGTGCGAGTCCGCACCTGTGGAAATTATTTCGCATCTGCACTCCACAGATCCAATCCAAACTCCGTTGTGCTTCCCATTTCACACCTATGAGCTCGCACTTGCGATCAAAGCTCCACAAGTGCGATTACACCAGTAGACCCCCAACTTCAGCAATAATCCAAACTCCAAATTCGATCTGTTAACCAGCCAAACTCCCCCCGAGGCCCCCGAAACCTCAACAAATTATACCAACAAGTCCTAATACATGATACGAACTTAGTCGAGCCCTCAAATCACATCAAACAACATCAAAAACATGAATCGCACCCCAATTCAAGCCTAATGAAAACTATGGAATTCCAACTTCTACAAACGATGTTGAAACCTATCAACTCACGTCCGATTGACCATAAATTTTGCAAACAAGTCACAAATGACACCACAGACTGATTCCAACTCCCGGAACCTCAATCTAAGCCCGGTAACCACAAAGTCCACTCTCAGTCAAACTTTAGATTTTCACATTTCGTCATTTCAAGCCTAATTGCACTACGGACTTCCAAATTACAATTCGGACACGCTTTTAAGTCCAAAATCAGGAGCTAACGAAACATCAAAACTCCATTCCGGAATCTTTTACATATAAGTCAACATTTGGTCAACTATTTCAACTTAAGCTTTCAACCTTGAGACTAAGTATCTCAATTCATTTCGAAATTCCTCTGGACCCGAACCGACTACCTCGGAAATTTACATAACAACTGTTAATCATAAAATGAGCAATAAATAGAGGAACGAGGCTACAACTCTCGAAATCTCCGGCTGGGTCATTACAGATGGACCCAGTGTCTATTACGCAACCTTTAGGTTATGCTTGATGCAATGTTATATTTGATCAAGTTATTAGTACTAGACACATTGTCTAGTATGCATTGAAGTAGCTAGTTTATTACTAGACATATTGTCTATTACGCAACCAAATAGCTGCTTGTTATAATACAATAAGGAAGTGCTAAGGAAATAAAATTACAGCTGTTTACCATGAAAATGGTTATAACAATTAAATTTGATTTAGTGATTCTAAAAATACGTGATCTATTTTTATGCTAGTTGTTAGGCAGTTGATGCTATGTGAGAGACTTATAAACGAGATAAGATCTTAGAATGAGATGTTAATCAAATCGAATCTCTTTCAACATGGGCCTTGAGCTTGCCTATTCGAGGGTCTTGGGGTCGAGTCTGAAGCTCGGCTGGGACCTATCAAAGGCAGTCGATGGTGACTAACAGTTATAAATAAATCAAAGACGGCTCTTTATGGCCAATAATAAGCAATAAATGATGAACAATAAATAGAATGCAATAAATATGAACAATAATGAGATAACGAGACCAAAAAATGTGTTAGAGAGCAGAGAGAATGTTCTAATATATTTAGTATGGAGCAACATATATTTACAAAATGACAAGGATCCCCTTTATATAAGAGAGGAAATCCCAACATAGTACAAGTGCATTTATTACAAAGATATGGAGATGGGACACCTAGTTAATGCCACGATACGGGCTCAGACTAGCATGATGGATTTTGTCGGCTCTAGCTACACGCCTTGGGAAATCCCCATTTTCTTCCCGTAACCATCGGTCTCATACTGTCATGAGGTTGAGCGTCGATGGCCCTCGAGAGATGAAACTCGACTGTGATTTCAAGCCTTCTAGGAGTCATAACAATGGAAAATTGGACCCTCCAATTTTATCGTATACAAATAGTCCCCGTGTTTCTTAGAGTAGATCAACAAGAAACGACCTTGATAACCATCTTTCCAAATTTTCCACGATAATGTTATAATGATGATTTCATACTCATGACATAGGCTTTTATGGCAACTGAGTCATCCCGCTGACTTGTCCTTTCAGCATCTTTCAATGCACAGTCGATCCTCATCCTTCTAAGCGATAATATCGCTGCCGATTCAGTTCCCAAAATGCATTAATTGCGCCTACCGATATGTCTTCCAAGGACATTGATGGCGCCGTCGGTTGCATTTTCAAAAGAGTATTGACTGTGCCCGCCGGTTACTCTTCCCTTTCTCTATAAATGGGGGCTTTCTAGAACCAATTCCTTATTCGAGTGTTCTTCAATCAGCCTTTCTCCCATTTCTTCTCTCCATCCTCATCCACTGGCGTTTCCCATGCCTGAGGCCCGTGGCCTCAAAGTTGCCTGGTGGCGTTCTCATCAGTTATACCATGGACTTTTCCCAGGGCCCCTCCTTATCGAGAAGGATTACACCAACTAATTGTTGTTATTATTGTTACTGCTGTCGCCATTGGCTTGAGACAAGGAGATAGGGATGCTGATCTCTTCTGTCTTGGGAAGGTATTTGGACTATACACCACTGCTCAGAAGGGTGTTCGGACTATACATCGCTGCTCACCTTCCTACCCCAGCCTGGTGTGGCACTTCACCCCTTTTACTTTCCGTGGGGTGAAGTGGTACCTCAGCTTTCACGACACAATGTTCCAAGAAGGGGACTCAAAGTAGTCGTGCAAGTGAGGCCAACGCCCGCCAAGTTTTCTACCAGGCCGTGATCTTCTTGGCCTGATGAAAGCCTTTGCTCTTTGGCGGGCTATGGCTTATTTTCATCCCTCTTTTCCTCTTCACTTTCCTCTTCTTCATCTTCCCACTTTCCTCTTCTTCATATTCTCCTTTGGACATATCATTTTGGAGGGCCGAGATGAGACCCCCAAGGAGGTGGCGGTCGAAGACACTGCCGCCAAGGATGCATACCCGAAAGGATGGCGCTCAAAGATATTGCTGCCGAGGATGAACCCTCAAGAATAGATTAGACTCTAGGCTTTTCTTGCATATGTACCTTTTTTGCTTCTTTGTTTCTGTGTAAGGAACCCTCGTGGGCTTTTGTAATCATATGTACGGACCCCTCGTGGGCTTTTGTAATCGAATGTTTATGAATGAAAAATGTTCCTTTAATTTGTCTCTAATGTATACTATTTTCCCTTTATTTATGCTTGTGTAGAATCAGAGTGCATGACCCCATCGGTTTGTGCAAATATCGAGCCCAGGTTGGACTGATAAACTCGGGTCGTCGAGACCCTTACTTTGAGTTTAATGAGAGTAGGGCTTCGACCCCCCCAAATCGAGACTTAGCCTTTAGGCTTTCGCGAACGATCCCGTAGTGGGGGTTTGCTCAAACTCAGGTCGTTTGGAAACTTGTTTTTAACTTAGTGTAGATGGCCTTAAGGCATTGTAGATAGATCCCGGATGAGGGACTGCCCGGGTTTAGATGGTACCCCGAGGCCAAGCCCATATGAGTGGAGTTTTAAGTACTTATTTTCTCCTTGAGAGGAGCTTTCGAAACCGGGTACCATCTCGAGTCTTGTAATGACATTCATGGCCTCTTGGAGAGATCCTCAAGATCGGGTACCATCTTGGGTCTAGCGAGGATGCCAATGGCTTTCTGGAGCCTAACTTCTTTTTGATGGAGATCGTCGAGATCGGGTATCATCTTGGGACTTGTGATGATGCCAAAGGCTTCCTGGAGCCTAACTTCTTTTTGATGGAGGTCCTCGAGACCGGTTACCATCTTGGGACTTGCGATGATTCCAAAGGCTTCATGGAGCCTAACTTCTTTTTGATGGAGGTCCTCGAGATCGGGTAGCATCTCGGGACTTGTTTGGTACGGGGGTCGTCGACCCCGAAATATCACACGAAGTTTGTTAGATGGATGACACGACTACAAAGTGACCGAGGTGATCCCGCCGACACATCTTTCCAAAGTGATTTCGTCCAGTATTTTAATCGGCCTTTGAGGCAGGCATATTGTTGCCGCTTTTTCCATATATATGGTTGTTTCTGCCCTTTCGGAGATTCCGCCATCGTGAGTAGTTACCCTTCTTTCCTGCATTAGGCCTTTCGCTGTTTCGGCGTTAACGCTCTTGTCTAAATTCCTACTTCAGTTCTCTAATTTTGTTGTAGTCATGACTGCTACATTAGGACCCGTTTGGCAGGGAGGAGAGAGTTTTGCCTCCGGCTCTCGCCTTGTTGGCTCGGGGCATTTTGCTTCGTGAGGGGACTTTTCATCAGAAAAGTGCCCCGATGCTCAGGATCAACGGGAGCATACTTTGAAGTTTACTTCTTCGATAGGAGAGTCATACCTTGATTCGATGAGGAAAGACTGTGGATGGGGAGAAAAGGCAATACTATAAGTACCTTCCCCGGGTGAGAGTATTACGGACCGTGCCGAGGGGTTTCTGAATGTGTTTACGTATCCTTTCACACTGGGCCTCCTTGATAGGGTTCTGCTTGACTTTTGTCAAAGGTATCAGGTTACCTTGGCCCAGATTCACCCATCATTTTGGTGAATAGTGTTGATGGTGAGGTTCTTTGCGGAAAAGGCAGGGCATGAATTTATGCTTAGCCATCTTATCAGGATATACTGGCCCTTTCATAATCGAGGTCTGCTAACCTTACGATGCCAGTCGACCATGTTTTTCATTATTGATAATGAGGAAGATGGGGGTCAGGAGTGGATGAGTCGATTCGTCCGAGCACAAACTGTTGATATTATACCCATGGAGTTTACGCCATTCTCGTAGGAATGGAATTATACACGAAAGTGGTACACTTGTGCCTTCGCAGTTTTTCAATTATGGCGAAGGGGTGTTCCGTATATGTGTCTTCTTTTCTTTTTCTGCAGTGATTTCATGGATGCCGGGCGAGGTTCCCGATCTGTTGGATTGGGTTCGGAAGTTGGCGACCTACTCGACTCACGACAAGCGTAAGTGGCGAGCTTTATCTAAGGATATGTGGGAGGAAAAATACTAAGTTATGTGCTGCGCGATCTGTTCCCTTCCCTTCTTCTAGTTGGAAAAGAACTTTCTTTTTCTGCGTACTAACCCTATCATTGTAGGCATCGGGTATCCTTCTAAGGAGAGGTCGTTCCCCCTTAGGGGAAGAAGGATCGCTAGCTTCTGGGCTAGAGAATAATAACAATAAGTAAGAGATACCTTTGTAGGGCGATGGTGCTCGAAGTAAGGCGAACCTGGACTGGGGGCCCGAAGTGGAAGTATTGACTGAGCCTGTCGTGCTTGTCATTTTCGGTTTTGGAGAGGCAGTTTATCCTCCGCTGCCATCTTTTTTTTCCATTGGAGGTACTTCGATGGATACTCAAAACCCAGGATCATATGCACCGAGCGATCATGCCTCGGCCAGGGTCAACTCTTTTTGAGCTGAGGGAGCTAGGATAGAAGATGTGCACTCTACCTTCGAGGAAGAACAATGGCTTCACTCGGTGGTGAGTTTTTAGCACATGCCTTTCAAGTTTGGCGCCTTCCTTTCCTTACTGAGTTTTCTTTTACAGGCCTTCGACAAGCTTATGTCTGAGCTTATTTGTCATGAGGCCAAGCTACGGAAAGCTTTGGATGAGGAGAAATCCCTTAGGCTCCTTTCCGATGAAAAGGAAGTCGAGTTGGAGTATCTACGGTATGAGGCAAGTCGGAGCTGGAATTATGAGAGCTACTTGAAGAGGCAGGTAGTTTTCATTCCGAGCGAGTGTGTGTTCCTCCTTCTAACTCCTGAGGCTAATGTTTCCTTTATTTCAGTTGCAGAAAAAGGTAGAGGGCTTGGAACGCATTCGGCACGAGGTTGGCCAAGCCAAGCGCAAGTATGATGAGTTAAAGGTTCATGCGGATGCTCAGGCTTCGACGAAGAAGGGTGCTCTGGATATAGCTTCTTCCCTTGAGGATTCAACTTCGCTTAGCTCGTGATAATAGCTTGGTTTGAATAGTTATGATTACGAAGCTCGAGACTGAGCTCTCGAAGATAAAGGTCGAGGTAGTGGATACCCGGGCTGAAGCTGTAATGAGCCGAACTAAGGCTGACTAGAAAGTGGCTGTCTATTTGAAGGAAGTTGTTGATGCTCAAGCTAAGCTGAGAAAGATCCTTGACCGCGAAGATAGGAGCAAAGAATATGCTCAGTGTAAGTCTCAGAGGAAAACCTCGAGGAAACCCGCGCTAGGGGATTTGACCTCTCAGAATAGTTGATACGGGCGAGGGCAGACAAGCGTGGTGCTCGGTTACTTCTGTCCGACGCCAGGGATAGCGAAGATGAGGTAGACGATCCATAGCCCCCAAGGGGGATGCAGACTTTGATTTCCGATTCTGTATATAGCATTTTCAAAGCACGTTTGTAAATGGAGCTTGTATTTTTCCGTATGTATTTGTAAAGAGGAAACCTTGCGGTTTTGTTTCACCTGCATTTCTTTTTGCCTTGATTTTAGCTAGATGAACTGGTCTTTGAGTTGAGAGGAATCCTTAGATTTATGGTATGGCCTTGAGGCTTATTGGGCTGGCTTGTAGGCTCTTATGCGCTTGGTCAATGCGATATTTACATATAAGCTAGCGACAATGGCTCTTACATTTTTGCTCTTAAGTATATTTAGGTTAACTATTTTGGTCTCAATCCCCGAGTCGGGCTTCGACTCGAGCTCATTTGACGCTCAAGTTGTTTAATTTTAGGCTTGCGACATTAGCTCTTACTCTTTTGGTCGATGCGATCTTTTAGTGTAAGCAGGCATTTGAGCTCTTACGCTTTTGTTCTTAGGCATATTCAGTTCATTGTTTTGGGTTCAGTCTCTGAATCAGGTTTCGACTCGAGCTCATTCGACTCTCAAGTTTTTGAATTGTGAGTTGGCCCTTAGGCTCTTATGCATTGGGTCGGTACGACCTTTTATGCATGTGGGCTGGCGAAAGTGGCTCTTACGCCTTGTGTCGATACGACCTTTTATATATATACGGGCTGGCGACAATGGCTCTTACTCCTTGGGTCGATATAACCTCTAGTATAGGCTTTAATTTTCCCTTGTTAAGGACTTTTTGAAATAATGTTTGCCTGACTCTTCGTTGGTTTAATAAAAAACCTCAATTGTGAGTCGTTATAGGGCCATAATCGAGCACCTCAGGAGGTTTAGCTCGGATGCTGAGTATCTCGAAGCCAGTGTTTAGGATCTGACGTGGTCGAAGCTCTTTTTCTTATGTCGAGGGTATCCTGTTTAACCGGTTCTTTCCGAAGTATATTTGAAGTAATTGAAGGCCTATAATTTATAGCGATGGTCATGCGTCCATGATTCGCGTTAGTTTGGCTGGTACAACCTTGTGACTGGAGTCATTTGTGTTTGGCCGGAGCCTTTAAGTCCCGTGTGAAGTAGTTTCAGCGTCTATATCGAGGGTATGCCTTTTTAGGGGTTTTACAAGTTCGATATATAACTGAAACTTTGAGATCAGGTTTATGCCTTAATAAAGTCTTACATGCCTTTGCGATCTTACAGTTTTGGATACTTGGTACAAGTGTGGTTCATGCCTTTCTTGAGGTCTTACAGATATTACGGTTGCCTTATATAGGTCTTACGAGACCAAGGCTGCCCGCCTATGGCCTTACGACTTTAAGTTTTGATAAGTCGATGGAGATGGCGATTGACGGCAGTCCCTGAGTCATCGAGGGTTTCTTGGCTCGGGAGCCATTACTTGTGAACTTGGTGTTGCCTTATTGAGGGCTTATGATTTTAGAGCTTCCGACGTGGAGGTTGTGTAGCCTTGAGTTCTCAACGCCAGTCCCCGAGTGTTCGGGACGTTTTGGATTTAGAGTTGTTTTATGATCTCATTGTTGCCTCATCGAGGGCTTACGAGTTAGGTGCTCCGACCCGGGGTTGTATTGTTTCGAATTGTTGACGCCAGTCCCCGAGTGTTCGGGGCGCCTTTTCGCTTTGGACCATTTTTTGCAAAAATATCGAGCTTCCTTGAAATGCAAAATGCTTTTGGGAAGTACTCTTTAATTATTTGGTACAAGTATACATATTTTTGTTGTTCCGGGCTCGGTTGTTCTATGCGGACACGGTTCGTTCGACCATTGGCCCGGTGCATTACTTTCCTATTGAGCCCCCATTTTGCGTATCTTAGCTTCTCCGAGTAGGTGACCTTCACGAGGTATGACCCCCCGTATTTGAGGTTGGTTGAAAAAGAAGCCTTAAATACTTGTTGGATCTTCCTTAGGTAGCATATAGATGTTGCCTAGTTAAAAATATTACCGGTAAAACCCTTTTTAAGATAAAAACCTGGTCGAAGTAAAAGAGTGCAACGCATGCTTTTTGAAACCTAAGGCCTTCAAGATGGAGAGTGCTTTGGCCGTTTCGATTGAATACCTGCACTCAGATCAGCGTAGAATATAATTGAAAGAGAGGATAAGGTCATACCTTAGTGTAGAACGTGTCGGCGATGTTTCAAGCCTAGTGTAGAACGTGCCGGCGATGTTTCAAGCCCTGATATGTTTTAGTCGCTTGTGATGAGAATGTGATACGGTCTTCCGCTTCACTTAGTCGGGGATAGCTAAGAGTGTAGTTTTTTTATTTCTATTTTATTGTTTGTTTATCCTTCCGCTCCTTCGAAGGTGGAGGTTCCAATGTCGGGGCCACATCGTGTACCGCAAATATTTCTTTCGCCGCATGTTATTCCCCGTAGATGGTCTTAATCCCATCCTTTGTGGGGAATTTCATCATTTGATGGAGGGTGGATGGTACTGCTCTCATGCTGTGTATCCACGGCCTTCCGAGCAAGGTATTGTACCTCATGTCTCCCTCGATGACATGGAATTTGGCATTTTGAGTTTTGTCGGCCACGTTGACTGGAAGGGTGATTTCCCCTTTTGTTGTTTCGCTCACCATGTTGAATCCATTAAGGACTCGATAGGCGAGTACGATTTGGTCAAGCAGTCCAAGCTGCTCTACCACCCTCGACGTGATAATGTTGGCCGAGCTGCCTGGATTTACAAGTACACGTTTAATCTAAAATGTATTTACAAGAAAAGAGATTACCAGTGTGTCGTTATGGGGCTGAGACAAGGTATCGATGTCCTCGTCGCTGAATGTGAGTGCATCCTCAGGTATATAATCCCCAGTTTGCTTTTCTCTGTTGATGGATATTTGTGGGGGAATCGATGCCTCCCAAGATCATTTGGATGACATGTTTTGGCTCATTTGTTTCGTTCTTATTGGCCGCCTCTCTTTCTCGGAACTGGTTTAGGGCCCGATCGTTGAGGAATTCTAGGAGGTGACCTTTACTGAGTAGTCTGGCTACTTCCTCTCAGAGCTGGTGGCAATCCTCGGTCTTGTGGTCGTGCATGCTGTGAAACTCACAAACTAAGTTATGATTTCTTTGTGAAGGATTTGATTGCATAGGCCTGGGCCACCTGGCGTCTCTAATTTTACTGATAGCGAACATGATGTCTGATTCATCTATGTTAAAGTTGTACTCCGACAAGCGAGGCACCTCTGTAGGCCCCATATTCCTGTAAAATCCAGCTCCGTTGATGAATCCCCAAGGGTTTTGGCCTTCGTCCATCCTTCGGTCATTGCGGGGTATGTTACACCTCGGGGCGTTTCTCCTGTCATCGGTGTATGGCTGGTACCTTTACTTCTTTGGCTTTGGCTCTTTTGCTAGAAGCCTGCTTGGGTATACTGAGCCCGAGGGGGCTCCTAGTTGGTCATCCTCAACCCTGATCTTTGACTGGTATTGGTTGTGGATGTCCGACCAGGTCACAGCGGGATACTCGACCAAGTTCTATTTTAGCTGCCTTGAAGCCACCAAGCTTCGTTCATTTAGGCCTTGAGTGAAGGCCTATACTGCCCAGTCATCTGAGACTGGTGGTAGTTCCATTTGTTCCATGTGAAATCGAGATACGAACTCTCGCAGTATCTCGTTCTCCCTCTGTTTGATCTTAAAGACATCAGACTTCCTTGTCGCTACTTTGATGGCACCAGCAAGTGCCTTTATGAAAGAATCTGCCAACATGGTGAATTAGTCAATCGAGTTAGGCGCTAGGTTGCGATACCAGATCATGACCCCCTTCGAGAGTGTTTCCCCGAACTTCTTTAGTAAGACGGACTCGATCTCGTCGTCCTTTAGGTCATTGCCCTTCACAGCGCAAGTGTAAGCAGTAACATGCTCATTGGGGTCTAAGGTCCCATTGTACTTTGGAAGGTCTGGCATTCTGAACTTCTTTGGAATGGGTTTTGAGCCACTTCCTATGGGAACTGCCTTTGTATGAACTTCTTCGAATTCACACCTTTCAGGATCAGGGGTGCGCCCGAATATGGTCGACCCTAGAATTGTAGGTCTCGACCTTTTTGTTGTTGGATTCTATCTTCCTCTCGCCCGATTCGATCCTCTTTATGAGGTCCTCAAGCATCTTTACGATGGCGAGGTCGGCTACCGACCTGTTGTTGTTTGACCTCTCCGGTACCTACTCGGCCAGGGGAGCCATCCCCGGCGCTACCGTTCTGGGAGTTTTCTGGTGACTTTGCAGCTGAACAATTGCTAGCTGTTGTGCCTGAAGCATTTCAAAAATAACGTGATGGCTAACTTCCCGTTCTTCTCTAGTCGTGGTTTCCTGGGCTTCTTGTTGGTCTCCTTGGTGCACGCTCCTGTTAGTGTGGGAGCTTACATCGACGTGTTGAGCATCGCGTGATACCACGTCCATGAAAATCGGTTCTGGTGCATTCTCAAGGTTTCGTGGTGGTACACCAGCACCTGGAGTATCTACACCATTTTCTCCATGGTTCTCAAGATTGTTGTTCACTGAGTCAGACATTTTGACCTGAAATCAAAGATCTTGGGCAAGAAAAACTGTGAAAGATAACTTGCATTATGTAGTTAAACCAGCAAGAAAATAATCACTATTATTTTTAGCCCCACAATGGGCGCCAAACTGTTTACCGTAAAAATGGTTATAACAATTAAATTTGATTTAGTGGTTCTAAAAATACGTGATCTATTTTTATGCTAATTGTTAAGTAGTTGATGTTATGTGAAAGACTTAGAAACGAGATAAGATCTTAGAAACGAGATGTTAATCAAACTGAATCGCTGTCAATAGGGGCCTTAGGCTTGCCTATTCGAGGGCCTCGGGGTCGAGTCTAAAGCTCGGTTGGGAGCTATCAAAGACGGTCGATGGTGACTAACATTTATAAATAAATCAAACACGGCTTTTTATGGCCAAAAATAAGCAATAAATGATGAACAATACATGAGATAACGAGACCAAAAAATGTGTTAGAGAGCAGAGAGAATGTTCTGGTATATTTATTATGGAGCAACATATATTTACAAAATGACAAGGATCCCTTTTATATAAGAGAGGAAAACCCAACATAGTACAAGTGCATTTATTACAAAGATATGGAGATGGGACACCTAGTTAATGCCACAATACAAGCTCAGACTAGCATGACGGATTTTGTCGGCTCTAGATTCACGCCTTGGGAACTCCCCATTTTCTTCCCGTAACCGTCGTTCTCATACTATCCCAAGGTCGAGCGTCTATGGCCCTCGAAGGATGAAACTCGAATGTGATTTCGAGCCTTCAAGGCGTCATAACAATGGAAAATTGGACCCTCCGATTTTACCGTATACAACAACATCAATAGTTAATAAGTAGCAAGGAAGTTTCATTACATAGAGGTAGATGCAAATATCATAAATTACTACAAGTTCACCCAAAATGAATTTGTCCCATGACCAACACAACTTGAAATTTCAATTATAAAACTAAGAAGGGTCTGTCCTTCCCCTAAAGATATCAACTATAAATTTTTCCCTGAACAACTCTATTCGCTCATCATTAAGTTGATTCAGTGGCGTATCAGTTAGCAGGAAGTCATAACCTTCAGTGCATATGCTCCATTACTTTCACTATAATAATCAAAGACACAATTAATTATTAAATAAACCAGAAGAATGCGCAAAACATAATGGATGACGTATTTAATTTATCTTTGTTGAATGGCTGGCATATCTATAATACGCTCCCAGGACCATTTCTTCGTAAGCACATCTTGGCTTAAGTTTGCCAACTTGCTAGTTTTCATTAAAATCCTAGGCATCACGAGTGTGAGGGGTTGTACTAGTTCTTCTAGTCTACCATCATCATACAAACTGACATTGCTATCGTAAATTCGAATCAAACCCTATGGCAAGTGGAAACAACAACAAAATACTTTTTATCAATTTTCCACATACAGTACAACAACTTAGCCTTGCACCACTACACAGCCCCAAGTTTTGGCATACTTCTTTGAGGATATAGCATCAGGGGTGTAAGACACCAGTCTTGACAAACATCAAATATCTCACAAAAGTCCAAATCTTTTCCCTCTTTACTTGCAACTTCGTTGATCTTATCCCATGCAGTGCACATGTTATTGCATAATGAAACATCCATAACAACATGACTATGGTCATAAAGGCGTGGATGTTTTATGTTTCGTACACGCATCAGTGTCAAAAGTTCCTCCACATGCTAAATATAATAATAAACTATACGTTAAATATGGAGCTACTAAAGAAATAATACAAGAAGTGGGTGACTAAGGGACTTAAAAAATTTAAATAAACAGGTTAGCACCGCACAGCTGCTCGAAAAACCTCTAGCCATAGCTGCCAGTCAACAAGTTTTTGGAAATTCTCTTCTTCTTGTCAAACCATTCACAAAATAGTTTCTTATTTTCCTCTGAAACTCGTTTGAGTACGTCTACCTTTGGTTTCTTCTTCTTGCTCTATTTCAACTTCCTCATCTTGCATGCAGAAATTAGAGCATTCCTCAATCTGCTTTGTGATCTTGTAACTCTGTACCAAGGTGACTCAACTACTTTAGATGGGCTATCATTCTGATTTTGCATCTCCCCAAGGATCATCAACACCTTATCTAATTTCTCATTCACAACCTTCAATTCTTCGCACATGTCAGTATCACTTGGCTGAGTATTGCACATCCTTCATGGTCCTCCTCTACCAATATTTGAAAAACCACCAAGTAGTGGTGAACCAGGAATACTCCCACCCAAAGGGTCATCATCAGCACTGTCAACTTCATCATTAGTCTCTAAGTTCTCTACACTATGTACTTTTTTTAATGGCAGCCACCTATTCCAAATCAACTTCGAGCTGGTCGACCATAGGATCTGCTACTCATCATTGTATGGTACCAAATTCTTCATGTAGTCCATATCCATCTCATGTAGGGTAGGAATAAGGTATGGGTGCACCTCCTGAAATATAGCATAGATAGAAGTCATTAGACAAGCAATACAAAACAATAGACACGAGGTCTATGATAATCTCCTACTTTGGTTGATTCTAACCTACTAGTGGAGTGTTATTGCACTCCCTATCTTACCATACTAGGGTCATTGGCTCTATTCTTAAAGGGATCCCAATCAGGTTCAGATGTCACTTTCTTGTTGTGCTATCTCAACATCCTTGGCAGGAACATCGATACGACCTTTGATTTCTCGGCACTACAACCAAATAGCAGAATTACTTCGTACACCCGTGCCTACATTTTTTCATGAACCAAAAAATATTAATTTATGTCTATAGTAAATAAAATAATATCACTGGACTACAAAGAAATTTGAGAAGGTTGTTTTAATACTTACCATGAATGCCCATGGGAAGCCGTACAGGGCATAACTAGTCGATTTGGACTTTTTACCAGAGATATTATTTCCCTTCTTCTTGCTCACATATGATTTGTACATTGGAAACATGTCCTTCTTCAATTACTCAATTGTAAGCTCAAAACATTCCTTGCCCATGGATATTTCATGAAAAATTCCAGATTGTTAGCCATACGAATCCATTCCTTATCGACGTACGTTATGTTATCCTTTGCAAGCAAAGATGAATGGACAAACCACACTAATGCAATCTTAAACCTCTCGACTGTGTCAAACCTCTTGGATTTCAATTGTTTCAAAAGTAGATCTACATCCACCCCTTTCCTGATAGACTGGCAAACTTTGTCATAGAATGTTTGGCCATCATCCATCACCTTCTTCATAACTTCTTTACTTAGTTTGGCACCACAGTTCAATCCAGTCATCATAGCAAATTCCTTCAATCCAAAGTGAACAGGCTTGTCTCCAACTAAAAACCACAACTCGCGCTTTTTTACGCAATAAATTTGACGAATCAGCAGGGGATGGACAAGCTGTCAATTAAACTATGTCAAGTGCTCTGAAAGTTTTGCAAACTGACCAAAACAACCACTATTAAAATTTTCCATTAATTTGATTGTTTTATGTTTATCCTTGAACTCGTGGAATGCGTTGATCCTAGACCTCACACTTATCTTGGCCAGGAAACGTCTATGATTTCTTAGAAAAGTCCTGAATCTGTATTTGGGTGCGTCGATCGCCCTTGCAATCACAGGAATTGACAGAGCATCTTGGTCAGCTTCAACTGCTGCATTTGTTTCACTTTCCAGTCCATCTTCAAGTTGTTCATCATCTTCTTTATCATCATCATCTTATTCTTCTTCTTCTGTTACATGTTCTTCTTTTGCTACATGTTCTTCTTTTTCTTCTTCGGCATCTTTATCAACCTCATAAGCAGCGTCATCACCATTTTTATCATCCACCACACCTAAATCTACATCATCACTCTCATTTTCTTCGTCAACAATTGTTTTTCAGAAACATGTTCTTCTATTTGAGTTTATACTGCATTTATGTCCAAGTCTTCTTCCTCCTCCTTGTCAACACCCTCTAATGTTAACCTCCTTTAAATGGATTTTTACTAACAGGTATGTCCTCGTCAACTAATCTAGACTTTGATCTTGTTATTTTCTTATTAATAGACTTTGATGGTTCTTTGTTCTTTTTTCTCCTATCACACCTAGAAATCTCAGCATTTCCTTTACTAGGGGAAGTGTAATGACCCGACCAGTCATTTTGAGCTCTAGAACATCATTTGGCTATTTAACGTCTTGGGTTGCTTCACTTCATGTTTTATGACTTGTACGTGTGGTCAAAATTGAATTTTGGGAAGTTCGTAGTTGATTCAGATGGAAAATTCTAAATTCGGAAGCTTTAAGTTGGATGAGTTGACTAAAGTTTGACTTTTGAGTAAGTGACCTTAGAATCAGTATTTGAAGCTTCCAACAGGTTTTTATGATAATTTCGGATTTGGTAATATGTTCGGGTTGAGTATCGGGTGGCCTGGGAGCATTTCGGTGCCTATTATGGAAAGTTGGCATTTTGAAGATTTTAGAATTTTCTAAGTTTGGTTTTAAGTGGACTTTAGTGTTATCGATGTCCGTTTGGGGTTCCGAGCCTTGGAATAGGTTTGTATTATGATTTGTGACTTGCACGCACAATTTGGCATCATCCCGAGATGTTTAAGTATAATTCGAATGTGTTCGGCGAAGTTTACGAGATTGAAAGTTTAAAGGAAGGTTCCGATCATCGATTCATAGTTTGGATGATGTTTGATGTAATTTGAGGCCTCGATCAGGTCCGTGTTATGTTATAGAACTGGTTGGTGTGATTGGTCCGGGTCCCGGAGGCCTCAGGTGTGTTTCGGAGAGATTTCGGACCAACTTGGGATGATTTGTTGTTACTGGTTGCTGGTGTCTGGTTTTGTTCTTCGCAAATGTGAAGGAATTCACGCATTTGCGAAGAAGGATTTTGAGGCTGCTGAACTTTTGCTCATCGCAAATGTGACACAGTAGTCGCGAAAGCGGAGGGGAAGCTGAGGCAACCTTTACGAACGCGATATGGAGGCCGTGAACGCATAGAAGAAAAGGGGAGTCGGGTCGGGAGCAGTTCTTTGCGAACACGACTGTTGGCCCGCGAACGCGATGGGCAGGGGGTCTGAGAGCTTTGCGAATGTGAGGAGGTCACGAACACGTGGAGGAAAATTATGAAGGCTGTTATTTTAGCCTTCGCGATCGTGAAGGATCTTCTGTGATCGCAATGAAGGACTGGCCTGGGCAGAATGGTTTTAAGTCGGGGATTTATCCCATTTCACTCATTTTTCACTTGGTTAGGAGACTTTTGAGGTTCTTGAAGTGGAGATTTCAATCATCCATTGTGAGGTAACACATTCCCACCTTCGTGTTTCCCACCTTCTTGTGAGATTTCATAATTTGAACATCTGTAGAGAAAGTTATGGCCAAAATACTAAAGCATGTTACTGCAGTCCCACGGGAGCTGTGCGGCCGCACTCGATTTTGTGCGGTCCGCACAGAGGGTCTGAGAGGAGTATATTAAAACAGGATTTTCAGTTATTTTTCATTTTTCAAATCACCAAAAACATAAGAAGTGATTTTTCAAACAACCGTTCTTCTCCAAAATATTGGTAAGTGATTTCTAACTCGTTTTCTTCAATCATTAACATCTTTTCACATGATTTCAACTCAAAATCAATGATTTTCATGGGGAAAATTGGGTGTTTTGGGTAAGACCTAGCTTTTTCAAAAATTGGAGATTTGGACATCGATTTGAGGTCCAATTTCAAAACAAATTATATATTTGTGTTCGTGGGGGAATGGGTAATCGGGTTTTGGTTCGAACCTCTAGTTTTGTCTATGTGGGCTCGGGGGCGATTTTTGAATTTTTGGGTAAAACTTTGGAAAATTCATTTTCATGCATTGGAGTTGATTCATTTAGCGTTTATTGATGTAATTAAGTAAATTGTGGCTAGATACAAGCGAGTTGGAAGTGGAACCAAGGGGTAAAGCGGTAGTTGAAGCTTGATTGTGCTCATGGATTTGAGGTAAGTGTTTGGTCTAACTTTAGCTTGAGGGATTAGGAGTCGAGACTTGTTTGCTATGTGGTAATTGTTGAGTACGATGTATAGGCATGGTGACGAGTATCTATACGTTGGTGTCTAGCATGCCCATGAGTCTTATATTGCGAGTATCATGACTTCGTTGTATCTTTCATGCCTTGGTAATGGTTTCTACTTGTTATGTAAAGTTTGTGGAAGGAATTGTGACCTATGAACATTGAGGAGCGTTAACTCAAGTTGTATAACGAATTGTGAAAGTATAGGTGATAATTGAACCTCTAGAGTATTGGATCGAGTTGTGAAGTGAAAAGTAAGAAGTAAAAGTGAGAAAGATAAGAGATCATTATGTTGCCACCCTTGCTGGGCTATTGTTGCTTTATTTGTTATCTCCCTTGCCGGGATGTTGATATTATTGATGTTGTTCCCTTGCTGGGATGTTGATATTATTGATGTTGTTCCCTTGCCGGGATTCTTATTATAATCTCATTTATTCCCTTGCCCTATTGTTTGTGATTGTTGTTTGGGTGAGGAAGAGAGCTAAAGCACAAAGGGTGATGCCGTGTATGATTGTGAGGAAAGAATGTAAAGCACGAATGGTGATGCCGTGTATGATTGTGAGGAAAGAGTGTAAAGTACGAAGGGTGAAGACGTACCGCATGATGTACCATTTCGTGCCGATTATATTGATTTTATGGTGAGGAAAGAGAGTAAAAGCACGACGGGTAATGCCATGCACATTTCTATTATATGATTGCTTTAGTGAGGACGAGAGTAAAAGCACGAAGGATGATGTCGTGCACTTATCGATTTCTGACTCTTTGTTGATATCCGAGTTATATTGTTTCTTTCGTTTACTTGTTGTCTTTCTATTTGGAATCGATATCTCCCCTGCAGCATGCTCCCCCTCCCATACTTAACTATTTATTTCTGTACTTCTTTTCCGTTGTATATATCTGAATTGCATAGGTTTATTTGGTAGTCTGGTCCTAGCCTCGTCACTACTTCACCAAGGTTAGGCTAGATACTTACCAGCACATGGGGTCGGTTGTGCTGATACTACACTCTGCACTATGTGCAGATCCCGTAGCAGCTCTTGGACCGTAGTTTGGAGGCTACCTTCAATCCATGCGGAGATCCAAGGCAGACCTGCAGGCATCCGCAGGCCCTGACGTCTCCCTCTATCCCTATTCCCTGTTTCATTTTCCTTACATTCAGAAATAGTGTATTGTTTTTTTCTTCAGACTTTGTATGTAGTAAATCTTAGACCGTCTGTGACACCAGGTTTTGGGTACTTAGGGCCTTAACAGGTGTAGTAGATGCATGTTTAAGATATTTTATTATTTTCTTCCGCTTAAATTCTAATTTCCGTTGTTCATACATTATCGCTTTATGTTTGTTAAAAAGAAATAAATGGATAATGAAGTTATTAGTTTGAAGGATCAGCTTGCCTAGCTTAGATCAGTAGGTGCCATCACGACTCCCGAGGGTGGGAAATCCGGGTCATGACAAGTTGGTATCAGAGCTCTAGGTTACATGGGTCTCATAGTTCACAAACAAGCTTAGTAGAGTCTGAGGGATCGGTACAGAGACGTTTGTATTTATCCCTCAGAGGCTATAGAGTTAGGAAAACTTCACATTTATTCTTTCATATCGTGCGGTTTGATTTCTTAATGCTAATTGAATTTCTACTCTGTTCTTTCGCAGATGGTGAGAACACGTGCTTCCTCATCCACTGACCAGCAGCCCAAGCCTCCAGCAGCGGATCCCACGAGGGGCAGAGGGCGAGGCCGAGGCTGTGCTAGAGGCTGAGGTAGGGGCAGAGCTCAATCTAGAGCAGCAGCACCAACGGAGGAGCCTCAGGTTGATTTTATAATGATGTTCCGGCCCCTACAGTTCTGGTGGGCCCAGCTCAAGTCCTAGAGGGGTTTATTGCCACCCTAGTTCTTCAGGATGCTCTGGTCCGCCTAGTGGGCCGTATGGAGAGTGTAACTTGGGCAGGCTTGCTTCTTGTAACACCAGTCGTCTCTCAGGCTGGAGGAGGAGCCCAGACTCCTGCTACTCGCACTCTAGAGCAGGTAGCTCCCCAGTTCCAAACTACAGCAGTTCAGCTAGTTGGAGCAGTTCAGCCGAATGTGGTAGTTCAGCCCAATGATGGAGCAACTATGTCTGCCGATGCTTTGTGGAGGTTGGACAGGTTCACCAAGCTCTTCACTCCTACCTTCAGCGGTGCATCTTCTGAGGATCCCTAGGATTATCTAGACAGTTGTCATGAGGTTCTCAGGAATATGGGGATAGTTGAGACCAATGGGGTCGATTTTGCTATTTTTCTCTTGTCTGGATCCGCTAAGACTTGGTGGAGGGACTACTGTTTGTCTAGACTAGCCGGAACACCAGCTTTGACTTAGGAGCAGTTTACTCAGCTATTTCTGGAGAAGTTTCTCCCCATCACTCAGAGAGAGGCCTATTGGAGGCAGTTTGAGCGTCTCTAGCAGGGTTCTATGACCGTCGCCTAGTATGAGACCAGATTAATTGACTTGGCTCATCATGCTCTTATCATACATCCCACCGATAGAGAGAGAGAGAGAGGGTGAAGAGGTTCATTGATGGACTTATACAGCCGATTCGTCTTCAGATGGCTAGGAAGACAGGGAGTGAGATTTACTTCTAAGAGGCGACCAATGTGGCCAGGAGAGTAGAGATGGTTCTGTCATAGGGAGGTGGTCATGGGTCGGACAAGAGGCCCCGTCATTCAGGCTGATACAGTGGTACCTCATCTGGAGGTAGGGATTCATATGGTAGAGGCCATCCTCCTAAACCTTTTCAGTCAGCACTCTAGGTTTCTCACGGTGCTTCAGGTGGTTGTGGTCCTCAGATACAGTATTCTAATCAGCAGTCCTACAATGTACCACCATCCCGTATCAGCACACCGTCGCTTCAGAGTTTTTGAGGTGGTCATTCAGGTCGTCAAGGTCAGCAGTCTCATCCGCCAAGGGCTTGTTACACTTGTGGTGATATGGGTCATATTGCTAGGTTTTGACCTCGAGCACCGAGTATCTCTCAACATCAGGATTCTCGTGCCATGGTTCAAGCACCAGGTGTTCCATAGCCCGCCCAGCCAGCTAGAGGTAGGGATAGAGGTACTAGAGGTGGAGGTAGAGGTATTAGAGGTGGAGCTCAGGCCGCTAGAGGTGGAGGCCATCCAGCAGCAGGTCGTCCTAGAGATGTAGTTAAGGGTGGTGGGGCCCAACCTCGATGTTATGCTATTCCAGCCAGGCCCGAGGTTGAGGCTTCCAATGCAGTTATCACAGGTACGGTTCTGGTTTATGATAGAGATACTTCAGTGTTATTTAATCCAGGGTCTACATACTCGTATGTATCATCTTATTTTACACTGTATCTGGTCATGCCTAGTGATTCTTTGAGTGCTTATGTTTATGTGTCTACACCGCTGGGTGATTCTATTGTGGTAGATCGAGTCCATCGTTCATTTTTAGTTGTGATTGGGGGTCTTGAGACTCGTGTAGATTTGCTTCTTCTGCATATGGTTGATTTTGATGTCATATTGAGGATGGATTGGTTATCACCTTACCACGCTATATTGGATGTCATGCCACGACTGTGACCTTAGCCTTACCAGTTTTACCTCGTTTAGGGTGGAGAGGGACTCCTCGTCATTCTACCCGTAGTGTTATCTCTTATGTGAAGGCTTGACGTATGGTCGAGAAGGGGTGTTTGGCCTATTTGGCATATGTTCATGATTCTAGTGCTGAGGTTCCTTCTATTGATTCTGTGCCCGTTGTTCGTGAGTTTCCTGAGGTATTCCCTTCAAACATGCCAGGTATGCCACCCAACAGGGATATTAACTTTTGCATTGATTTGGCTTCGGGCACTTAACCCATTTCTATCCCGCCGTATCGTATGACCCCGCCTGAGTTGAAAGAGTTGAAGGAGCAGTTATAAGACTTGCTTGAGAAGGGTTTCATTAGGCCGAGTGTCCTGCCTTGGGGTGCGCCGGTGTTATTTGTTAAGAAGAAGGATGGATCGATGAGAATGTGTATTGATTACCGGTAGTTGAACAAGGTTACAATCAAGAATAAGTATCCATTGTCGAGGATTGATGATTTATTTGATCAGTTTCAGGGTGCGAAGGTATTCGCGAAGATTGACTTGAGATCTGGCTACCATCAGTTAAGGATTAGGGCATCCGATGCCCCTAAGATAGCTTTCCGCACTTGGTACAGGCATTATGAGTTCTTGGTGATGTCATTCGGGTTGACGAATGCCCCAGCAGCTTTTATGGATTTGATGAACCGAGTGTTCAGGCCCTACTTGGATTTGTTCGTGATAGTCTTCATTGATGATATTTTGATCTATTCCCGTATCCTGGAGGAGCACGAGCAACATCTTAGAGTGGTTCTTCATACCTTGAGGGATAGTCAGTTATATGCTATGTTCTCAAAGTATGAGTTAGGTTGAGTTCAGTTGCATTCCTAGGTCATGTTGTATCAACAAAGGGTATTCAGGTTGATCTGAAGAAGATTGAGTCAGTGAAGAACTGGCCTAGACCAGCATCATCTACAGGGATTCGGAGTTTCTTGGGATTGGCAGGTTACTATCGTCGGTTCGTGGAGGGGTTTTCATCTATCGCAGCTCCGATGACCAGGTTGACCCAGAAGGGTGCCCCGTTTAGATGATCGGATGAGAGTGAGGCGAGCTTTCAGAAGCTCAAGACAGCTCTGACTATGGCACCGGTATTGGTTTTGCCCACAAGTTTAGGGCCTTATACAGTTTATTGTGATGCATCTCGCATCGGACTTGGTGTGGTGTTGATGCAGGATGGCAAGGTCATTGTCTATGCTTCACGGCAGTTGAAGATTCATGAGAAGAACTATCCGGTACATGATTTGGAGTTGGCAGCCATTGTTCACTCATTGAAGATTTGAGGCATTATCTGTGTGGCATGGCATATGAGGTTTTCACGGATCACAAGAGTCTTCAGTATTTGTTCAAGCAAAAGGAGTTGAGTTTGAGGCAGAGAAGGTGGTTGGAGTTGTTGAAAGACTATGATATCACCATCTTATATCATCCGAAAAAGACCAATGTGGTGGCCGATGCTTTGAGTAGGAAGTCAGTCAGTATGGACAGTCTTGCTTATATTTCGGTCGGTGAGAGACCGCTTGCTTTGGATGTTCAGGCTTTGGCCAATCAGTTCATGAGGTTGAATGTTTCTGAGCCTAGTCGTGTGTTAGCTTGCACGATCGCTCGTTCTTATTTATTGGAGCGTATCTGTGATCGGCAGTATGATGATCCCCATTTGTGTGTCCTTAGAGACACGGTGCATCACGGAGGTGCCAAGCAGGTTACCTTAGGTGATGATGGAGTTTTGAGATTGTGAGTCGAGTTTGTATGCCTAATGTGGATGGGCTCCAAGAGCTGATTTTAGAGGAGGCCCATAGTTCTAGGTACTCTATTCATCCGGGCGCTGCTAAGATGTATCAAGATTGCGGCAGCATTATTGCTGGCATAGAATGAATAAGGATATCATCGCATATGTGGCTCGGTGTTTGAATTGTCAGCAAGTTAAGTACGAGCATCAGAGGCCTGGTGGTTTATTTTAGAGGATTGAGCTTCTTGAGTGGAAGTGGGAGCGGATCACTATGGATTTTGTTGTTGGACCCCCACAGACTCGGAGGAAGTTCGACGCAGTATGTGTCATTGCCGATAGGCTGACCAAGTCAGCGCATTTCATTCCTGTGGAAGTCTCTTATTCCTCCGAGAGGTTAGCTGAGATCTATATCTGGGAGATTGTTCATCTTCATGGTGTGCCCGAGTCTATCATTTCGGATCGAGGTACGTAGTTTACCTTACGTTTCTGGAGAGCAGTTCAGCGAAAGTTGGGCAAGTGGGGTGAGTTGAGCACAGTGTTTCATCCTCAGAAGGATGGGGTAGTCTGAGCGGACTATTTAGATTTTTGAGGATATGCTCCAAACTTATGTCATTGACTTTGGAGGCTCGTGGGATCTGTTTTTGCCCTTAGTAGAGTTTGCCTATAATAACAGCTACCAGTCGAGTATTCAGATGGCTCTGTATAAGGCTTTATATGGTAGGTGGTGTCGGTCTCCAGTTGGATGGTTTGAGATGGGAGAGGCTCGGTTGTTGGGTATGGATCTGGTTGAGGATGCCTTGGACAAGGTCAGGATTATTCAGGATAGGCTTCGTATAGCTCAGTCTAGGCAAAAGAGTTATGCCGACCGCAAGGTTCGAGATTTGGCATTCATGGTCGGTTAGGGGGTATTGCTTCGAGTGTCACCTATGAAGGGCGTGATGAGATTTGGGAAGAAGGGGCAAGCTTAGCCCTAGGTTCATTGGCCTGTTTGAGATTCTTGATCGAGTGGGAGAGGTGGCTTATAGAATTGCGTTGCCGCCAAGCTTATCAGTCGTGCATCCAGTGTTTCATGTGTCCATGCTTCGGAGTATCACGGCGATCCATCCCACGTGTTAGATTTCAGCACTGTCCAGTTGGACAAGGACTTGTCTTATGAGGAGGAGCCGTTAGATATTCTAGACCGACAAGTTCGTCAATTGAGATCGAAGAGTTTTCCTTCTGTTCGTGTTCAGTGAAGAGGTCAGTCTACTGAGGCATCGACCTGGGAATCCGAGTCCAATATGCGAAGCCGTTATTCCCATCTTTTCCCCGACTCAGGTACTTCATTCTTCTGTCCGTTCGAGGATGAACGGTTGTTTTAGAGGTGGAGAATGTGATGATTGGGTCATCACTTGTTTTTAAAATGAATTATGCATTCTAAGGCCTTAAAGACCTCTTTTATCATCACCTCGATTTGCGTGTGCAGTCCGAGCGCGTAGCCAGAAAGCCCATATGTGAAAATCTGTGAAAAATGATAATTTTTAACTATAAAATGATTTGACTTTGGTCAACATTTTGGGTAAACAGACCCGGGCCCATGATTTGACGATCCTGGAGGGTCCGTAGAAAAATATGGGAATTGGGCGTATGCCCGGAATCGAATTCCGAGGTCCCAAGCCCGAGAAATGAATTTTTGAAAGAAATTGTTTTCTGAAAAATATAAAGGTTTTTGAAAGTGAAATGTTATGTGAAACCTATGGTATCGGGCCCGTATTATGGTTTTGGAGCCCGGTACAGGTTCAATATGTGTTGACGGTAAAGTTTGGAAAGAAACGGAATCCATTCGACGTGATTCGGACCTTAAATGCAAAATTTGATGTTTAAAGAAGTTTTGAGAAATTTCATTGATCTTGAGGTTTAATTCGATGTTCATGACGTTATTTGGTGATTGGATTTCACGAATAAGTCCGTATGATGTTTTTGAGTTAGTATGCACAATTAGTTTGGAGTTCGAAGGGCTCGGGTGAGTTTCGGGTAGTTTCCGAGAAGTCTTAGGCTTAAAAACATAGTTGTTGTAGGTTCAGAGAAGTGGAAGGCCTCAGAACAAACCAGTGCGGTCCGCACAAAATAGAGTGCTGCAGCGGAGGGGCCTGTGCGGCCGCACTAGATCTTGTGCGGTCCGCGGTGAAGAACAATTTCACCGGTCCGATTTTGGAAGCCTATATCTTTTGATCTACAAGGAATTTTGAGATGATTCAAAAACGAAAGTTATATCCATTCGTGTCTAGTTTCCAAAAGGATAAAGAAATCATAATTTGGAAATCTGTATAGAAAGTTATGGCCAAAATACTAAAGCATGTCACTGCAGTCCACACGGGAGTTGTGCGGCCGCACTTGATTTTGTGCGGTCTGCACAGGGGGTCTGAGAGGGGTATATTAAAATGGGATTTTCAGTTATTTTTCATTTTTCAAAACCCCAAAAACATAAGAGGTGATTTTTCAAACAATGTTTCTTCTCCAAAACATTGGTAAGTGATTTCTAACTCGTTTTCTTCAATCATCAACATCTTTTCACAAGATTTCAACTCAAAATCAATGATTTTCATGGGGAAAAATGGGTGTTTTGGGTAAGACCTAGGTTTTTCAAAAATTAGAGATTTAAACCTCGATTTGAGGTCCAGTTTCAAAAAAATTATATATTTAGGTTCGTGGGGGAATGGGTAATCGGGTTTTGGTTCGAACCTCGGGTTTTGACCATGTGGGCCCGGGGTCGATTTTTGACTTTTTGGGTAAAACTCTGGAAAACTCATTTTTATGCATTGGAGTTGATTTATTTAGTGTTTATTGATGTAAATAAGTAAATTTTGGGTAGATACAAGCGAGTTGGAAGTGGAACCAAGGGTTAAAACGGTAGTTGAAGCTTGATTGTGCTCGTGGCTTTGAGGTAAGTGTTTGGTCTAACCTTAGCTTGAGGGATTAGGAGTCGAGTCCTGTTTGCTATGTGGTAATTGTTGAGTACGACGTATAGGCATGGTGACGAGTAGCTATACGTTGGTGTCTAGCATGCCCGTGAGTCTTATATTGCGATTATCATGACTTTGTTGTATCTTTCATGCCTTGGTTAGGTTTCTACTTGTTGTGTAAAGTTTGTGGAAGGAATTATGACCTATGAATATTAAGGAGCGTTGACTCGAGTTTTATAGCGAATTGTGAAAGTATAAGTGATAATTAAACCTCTGTAGCATTGGCTCGAGTTGTGAAGTGAAACGTGTGAAGTAAAACTGAGAAAGATAAGAGATCATTATGTTGCCACCCTTGCCGGGCTATTGTTGCTTTATTTGTTATCTCCTTTGCCGGGATGTTGACATTATTGATGTTGTTCCCTTGCAGGGATTCTTATTATAATCTCATTTATTCCCTTGCCCTATTGTTTGTTATTGTTGTTTGGGTGAGGAAGAGAGCTAAAGCACGAAGGGTGATGCCGTTTATGATTGTGAAGAAAGAGTGTAAAGCACGAAGGGTGATGTCGTGTCGCACGATGTACCATTCCGTGCCGATTATATTGATTATATGGTGAGGAAAGAGAGTAAAAGCACGAAGGGTGATGTCGTGCACATTTCTATTATATGATTGTTTTAGTGAGGACGAGAGTAAAAGCACGAAGGGCGATGCCGTGCATTTAACGATTTCTGCCTCTTTGTTGATGTCCGAGTTATATTGTTTCTTTCGTTTACTTGTTGTCTTTCTATTTGGAATCAATATCTCCCTCGCAGCATGCTCCCCCTCCCATACTTGACTATTTATTTCTGTATTTCTTTTCGTTGTATATATCTGAATTGCACAGGTTTATTTGGTAGTCTGGTCCTAGCCTCGTCACTACTTCGCCGAGGTTAGGCTAGATACTTACCAGCACATGGGGTAGGTTGTACTAATACTACACTCTGCACTATGTGTAGATCCCGGAGCAGCTTTTGGACCATAGTTTGGAGGCTACCTTTAGTCCACGCGGAGATCCAAGGTAGACCTGCAGGCGTCCGCAGGCCCTGGCGTCTCCCTCAATCCCTATTTCCTGTTTCATTTTCCTTAGAATCAGAAACAGTGTATTGTTATTTTCTATAGACTTTGTATGTAGTAAATCTTAGACCATCTGTGACATTGTGACACCAGGTTTTGGGTACTTAAGGCTTTAACAATTGTAATAGATGCAGATTTCAGATATTTTATTATTTTCTTCTGCTTAAATTCTAATTTCCATTGTTCATACGGTATCGCTTTATGTTTGTTAAAAAGAAATAAATAGATAATGAAATTATTAGTTTAAAGGATCAGCTTGCCTAGCTCACATCAGTAGGCGCCATCACGACTCCTAAGAGTGGGAAATCCTGGTCGTGACACCTTGTCTTTAGTAATTTTATTTCCTTATTAGAATAGAAATTGTAGTCATCGACGAAGAGACCTTAGGCTTATATAAAGGGTTCTCATGACTTATAGAAGGGGAATTCACATTTTTAAGGCTTGTCCTAGCTTTACAATAGAGTCTTTTCTCTATTTTGTCTTCTTTATCCTTGTTTTTTATTCCAAGTAAGGTGGTGATAGTTTTTATCTTGTTTTCAATTGCGAGTGGTGTTTCTTTATCACGTTAATTGATTCCAAGTGGTGACTTTAGGAACTTGTTCAGTTCCTGATCTATCAAAAACATGTTTCTTGATCTAAATTTGTTATTTTGATATCATAGAATCATAACTATCATTAAACTGGTGCAACATCGTTATTTACTTGTTTTGAATGAGTAAATAGTCTTTCTTATAGTTCAAATTATCCTTTCACCTCATTTTTGAATCATTAGATTCCGAGTCCTAAAACTTGAGATACGTTATTTCTTGAAATCAACCCACAATCACGTTTTCGTTTTAAGATCTTGATCTTGGTCGGTTGGTTCTTTGTTAACTCGAAGGATCACATCAATTTACCAATGATGTAAAAGAAGAATCTACGTTAAATTTCATTAATTTTAGCCAAGATCATGTTTTAGATCTCATTTCCAAACATATGGACTTATTTTCAAGAAGCGCAAGAAGTCCAAGAAGCTCAAGATTGCTTTCAAGAAGTCAAGATTCTTTCCTTCTTAAAATAAGATTTATTTTATTCCTTTTAGAATAAGGATTTTCCTTTTTAGGGGGATTCTAGTTTCTTTTCCTTTTAGAATATGGATTTTACTTTCCTTGCCTTTAGTAATTTTATTTCCATATTAGAATAGGAATTGTAGTCATCAAAAAAGAGAACCTAGGCCTATTTAAAGGGTTCTCATGCCTTATATGAGGGGAATTCACGTTTTTTAGGCTTGCCCTAGTTTTACAATAGAGTGTTTTTCTCTATTTTGTCTTCTTTGTCCTTGTTTTTGGTTCCAAGCAAGGTGGTGATATTCTTTATCTTGTTTTCAATTGTGTGTGGTGTTTCTTTAACACGTTAATTGATTTCAAGTGGTGACTTTAGGAACCTGTTCAGTTCTTGATCTTTCAAAAACACGTTTCTTGATCTCAATTCGTTCTTTTGATATCATAGGATCATAAATATTATTAAACTGGTGCAGCATCATTATTTACTTGTTTTAAACGAGTTAATAGTTTTTCTTATAGTTCAAATCGTCATTTTTCACCTCATTTTTGAATCATCGAATTCCAAGTCCTAAAACTTTAGATACATTGTTTCTTGAAATCGACCCACAAACCACGTTTTCATTTCAAGATGTTGATGATGGTCGGTTGGTTCTTTGTTAACTCGAAGAATCACATCAATTTGGTATAAGAGCTATAACCCACATGTCCAAAGGTTGAGAAATCATCATGTCTAAGATTCAACCAAGAGGAAGATTCTTGGTTCAAGAAGATGAAGATACGAGACAACATAAATCTCTTTTTCACAATAGATGTACCTCCCATGGAAAAGTTTGTTCATTGATTATTGATCTTGGGAGTCACATAAATATTATTTCTGAGGAGATGGTTATTAAACTTGGTTTGTCAACCAAATTTCATCCATATCCTTACAGCATCGAAGTTGAAGATGATGATGTTTTAGAGGTAACTCGTCAATGCCTAGTATCTTTTTCTATTGGTAAGATCTATAAAGACCATATTTGGTGTGACGTAGTGAAGATGGATGCTTGTCATTTATTAGTTGAAAGACCATGGGTGTTTGATAGGTTTGCTAAATATGATGAATACTTTAATACCTATTCTTTTACAAAGGATGAACATAAGATTATTTTAGTACCATTGAATCCAGAAGAAATTGCTAAAAGTCTAAAGCTTAATGATGATTTTGTTCTGACCGAATTACAAATAATTGGTCCAATGAATAGAGAAAAGCCTTTGAACGTTGGTCCAATCAAGGAGGAGGAGCATGAAGTGGATCTGCAAGTTGAGGATTTACCTCTGAAGTTTGATGATGATGCGTTGAAGCATCCCATATGTGTTTACCATGAAAATGGTAATGACAATTAAATTTGTAAAATGGGATTATAAAAATACGCGATCTATTTTTATGCTAGTTGTTAGAGCAGTTGATGCCCAGAGTATGAAGTTTTAATGATGAGATACGAGCTAAAATGGTGCAGTAATCAAACTGAGGGGCTTGGTGCCCGAGATTTGGACGGGCCGATGAAGGATCTCGGGTCGATATCCAGCTCGAGCTCGATCTATCGGGGGCAACCGGGGAAGGGATAACAGTTAGAATATAATTAAAGAAGGCTCTTTATGGCCAATATCAAGCAATAAATGAAGAACAAGTATAAAGGCGATGAATGCTAAGAGGGGCCTCGATTGAGTAAGAGCGAACAAGTTAGAGAGAAGAAAGAGAGAGAGAGAGATATTATTGATCTTGTGTAGAATAGTTGGAGTTCTGCCTTACAGAGTGTTAGCGACTCCCCTCTTATAAAAGGGGGGAGTCCAAACTTAGTACAAGATATGTTGAGTGATAAAGGAAATTGGATGGGACAGATATCTAGCTTCATGATGTATGTGTAGGCCAATGTTAGACTGCCCAAGTAGACTCAATCGACTCCGGATGCATTCTTCGGAGGCTTCCCATGTTCGTAGGGGTTTCGACCGATCTTATCCTCGGCTGGGTATCGATAGATCTTGAGGGAAGTGGCCGGCTCGAGGTCCCGATCCTCCGAGGCGACCTGCTGAAGCAATTTCACAACGAGAAATTGGTCCTCCGATTTCACCGTGCACAAATAGTCTCCGCGTTTCTTAGAGGGAAGCAATAAGAAATGATTTTGACACCCCAATTTACGGGCTCCCATAATGACGTTGTGCTGATGGTGCAACCCCTTTTACAAGTGCCGCACCCTTTTGCTTCTTCAGGGTCATCCGATGTGTCGTGACTTCTTCGGGGTCATAATGTTGCAGTCGATTTAGCTTCCATGAAGGCATTGATGGCGCCTATTCTTACGCTTTTCGAGGGCAATAATAGCGTCGTTGGTTACTTTGCCCTCCCCCCATCCCCTATAAATGGGGCTTCATGTGATCAGTTTTTCATTTAAGCATCCTTCGATATCCATCCTTTCCTCCTTTCTTGCTCTTTTTTTTGTTCTTTTCCATCTCACCATATTTCTCAAGGTCTTATGCCAACGTCATGCGCACGTAGGGCGAAGTTGTGCTGTTGTGATGCTATTGTTGTAGTTGTTGCTGTTGTTGCTGTCTTTGTTAGCTCGGGGCGATGAAGCAGAGGGCCGATTTTCTTCGACCTGGGGATATACTTGGATTATGCACCGCTGCTCAAGAGGGGGCTCGAATTATACACCGCTGCTCACCCTCATTCCTTGGCTCGGAGAGTTATACCCCCTTTGGATTCCTGGGGGTATGGCGACAATCTCTATTGGTTGTTGCCTCTCTGGGTCGAGGCAACATCTGAAGAAGTGGCTTTATAGTAGTAGCACTGGCGGAGTTCGTACTAGCCAGATTTTTCACCCAGCCACTTCTTGTCTTCTTTCGGCCTTTCCTTCATCATTTTGATCTTCTCCATCACTTTCCTCTCCAATATCCTTCCTTTTGAAGATGGCATTCCGGGAGGGTCGAGATAAGGTCCCCAAGGGAATTGGACTTGGAAGATATTGTCTTTGAGGTCGCACGCTTGAGGAGATGATGTCGGAGATGCCACACTTTGGGAATAGGCTAGATTCTTAGACTTTTGTTGTATGCATACCCTTGAATTTCTTTTCCGTGTAAGGATCCCCTTGTGGGCTTTTGTAATCATATGTAAGGACCCCCCGAGGGCCGTTGTAAGCGAACATTTTATGAATATAAAGATATTTCCTTGACTCCTGCCTTTGATAGTTGTTGTATTTCTTTGTATTTTCGGTAGCTCCGAATGCACGATCCTATTTTGTTGTTGCTAACATTGAACCTGGATATGAGTATTCCTTCCGACCTTCGGTTTATGGAAACGGCTTCGCGCGGGGCCTTTTGTGGTTCCTCGGACTGAACCCAATAAAGTCAATAACCTCGTGCCCCCGGGACCCTGACTTCATGTGAAAATAAGGATAATGTTTTTGGGCCTCATAATGATCTTTGAGAAGAGATTTGCTTGGGGACTCGTGGATGGGGGATGCTTGTGATTTCCTAGAAGTAGTCCCTGAGCGGAGGCTCGCTTCGCACTCGGACCATCCTAGACAGCACCCGGAGCCCGATTCGTGCAGGTGACATTCACAAAATGCTTATTCATTAATAGATTGGTTCCCTTTGATGGAGATCCTTGAAGTTGCGTGCCACCCTTGTGTTGGTGAAGGTGTTGTTGGCTCTCCGGAGTGCCGCCTTACTATGACAGAGGTATTCGAGACCAGGTATCACCTTGAGGCTGGAGATGGTGCTATTGGTTAGCATCTTCGGTCGGCTTCGGATCATTGCCACTCTTTGAATATATAACATGAGGTTGTCTCTGCCTTCCCAGAGGTTACCCTGTCTCGCGCAGTTGCCATTTTCCGCGCCATGTTTCTGGTATCAACATGTTTGTACATCTTTCCACCTTTTAGTCTTTCAACCTTGCGACTGCTATGGCGGCAATGACGGGATTAATCTGACAGGGGGGAAAGCTCCCCCCCCCCTCCGGTTTTCGGGGTCATCAGGGTCTGCTGACTCCATGGTGTCAGTTGATCACGCCCTCAATCGCTGTTACCGGGGATGGCAAAAACCGGGCATGGACAAGTTTCTTTGCTTGGGTGCTGGCCGCTGGTATTATACCTTAGGAACCCGTGTTATTTGTTTGTAAAATGGAGCAATACTCTTAGGCGACGCGCCCCGTGCTTTGCCAGTTCTGCCTATGGCGAGAGCGAACTTAGTAGCTATGTCTTCCTTCTTCTGTCGTATTTATACGGACGTTGTAGGTATCGGGTGGTCCCCCAGGAGTCATAGGCTTCTGACCCGAGGACGATGGCGATAAATGGGATACGCACTCGTAGTGCGATGGAGCTTTTAGTGGGGCTAAACGGGTCCGTGTCTCTGGCGAGAAAACATCATCCCAGCTTGTTGTTCCTGAAGTTTTTGGTTCCGGAGCTGTGGTTCCTCCGAGTGATCATGCTTCAACCGAGGTTAGTTCTTTCCAAGGTCGACGGGGCTGGACCAACAGGGATGTGCTTCGGCTTCGAGGAAGTCTGTCGGCTTTATTTCGCAGTGAGCTTCGGCACAATTCTTTTGCATTTCATGTCTTCCCTTCCTTATTGAGTTTTCCTTCTGTAAAACTTTGATAGGCTCAAGTCTGAGCTTCTCCACCATGGGGCTAAGCCTTGGAGAGCTCTGGATGAGGGTAAGTCCCTTAGGCTCCCTAGCGAGGAGAAGGAGGTTGAGTTGATGCACTAGCGATATGGGGCGTACTGGAGCTCGAATTACGAGAGCTATTTGATGGGGCAAGTGACCTCTCGTAGTAGGAGTTTCACTTTTTTAACCCTTGAGGTTAGGCTTTTTGCCTATTTTAGTTGCAGAAAAATATGAAGGCTCAGGAGTAAGTTAAGGGCGAAGCCGATCGAGTTAGGAATGCTTGTGGTGGACTGAGGGCTCAGGTGCAGGCTCAAGCTTCAGTTCGAGTGAATATGATCGCATGTATGCTCGGACTGAAGCAGCATTGAGTCGTACCAAGGTTGATGAGGAGATGGTGATTCATCTGAAGGACGTCATTGATGTCCCAGCTGAGTCAGAGCGGGCCCTCGATCGTGAGAAGATGATCGAGAGATACGTTTGTTATAGATCCCGAGGTGTTTGAAGAGATCAGCGCCAGGGGTTTTGTTCTCTTGGAAGAGTTGGCTCGAGCGAAGGCGGACGAGCATGATGCTTGGTTTACTTCTTGTCGACGTCACGAGGAGCAAAACTGGGGCTGGTAGGTCGTAACTTTCTGGAGTGGATCATAGATTTTTCCATTTTGTATTTGCTATTTGCAGAGCATGTTTGTAGATGGAGACTGCACCTTTGCGCTTGCAAAAAGAAAAGAAAACTTGAAGCTTTATCTCCTTTGTATTTCCCTCTGCATTGCTTTTGACCAGGCGAGCTGGTTCCGGAGTTCGTCAGGCAGGTCCGGGGGATCTTGTATGCTCGGTAGATGCGGCCTGTAGTGCAAGCTGGCGGTATAGCTCTTCCACCTTGCCCTTGGGTATTTGCTTCTTAACTACTTTGGGTTTAGTCTCCGAGTCGGATTGCGACTCGTGCTTAACTGACCCTAAAAGATTTGTTGTGCCTGCATGGGCGGACGACAATTGATCTTACGCCTTGGGTCGAAGCGACCTTTTAAGTGTGTGGCCCTGAGGCTCGTTTGGCTGGCGACAATGGCACTTATGTTGTGCCCTTAGGCATGTGTAGTTAACTATTTTTGATTCGGTCTCCGAATCGAGTTACGACTCGAGCTTATTTTGATCCTCAAGTTTTCAATTTTCAAGCTGGCGACAGTGGCTCTTACGCTGTTGGTCATTGCAACCTTTTAGAGTGTGGCCTTGAGGCTCGTTTGGCTGGCGACAATGGGTCTTACGTTTTTGCCCGTGGGCATATGTAGGCTTTGTTTTCCTCTACTTAAGGTCTTTCTGAAATAATTTTGCCTGACCCATCATCGGTTTGGGAAGAACCTCAATTTCAAGTTGTTTGTGGCGGTGTTCGAGCACCTCGGAAGGTTTTTAGCTCGTAGGGTGAGTAGCTCGAAGCCTAGTGATTTGGAGCTGACATGGTCGAAACCCGTTTGCCTGTTGAGGGTAGCTTGTTTTAACCTGTTCTTTTAGAAGTAGATTCGAAGTAATGGCCTGTGATTTTCTTAGCGACGGTCGGGCGTCCCCGAGTTGCATTAATTTGGCTGGTGCAGCCATTTTGACCGTAGTCATATGCGTTTGGCTGGAGCCATTTTTGATCCTGAGTGATAGTTTAGGCGTCTACATCGAGGGTATGCCCTTTCGGGAGTCTTACAAATGCGACATATACCCTAAACTTCGGGATTTGAGTTTTATGCATGTAGTAAGCTCTTACAAAATTTTCATGCTTGTTGAGGTCTTACAGTTTGTCATGCCTGTTGAGGTCTTACAGTTTTTGTTTCCATGTAAAATAGATCTGTTTAGACCGAGTCTGCCCCCTCGGGGTCTTATGGCTTCGGGTTTTCCATTGTTTGGCGATTGACGACAGTCTCCGAGTGATCGAGTTTGCTTAGGCCCGGATACCGTTACTCGTGAGTTCAAAATTGCCTAGTTGAGGTGCCAAATTGTTGATGCTAAGCCTCTGAGTATTTTGGGACGTGCTTGGTGGAGGGATCCCTGTTTTTAGCATGTTGAACTTTCTTTTGGAGTACAAGGTGCTTTTGGTGAGATATACCCTTTGATTGATTGACGTAAACACATGTTGTTGTGTTGAATAGATCTTTTATAGACCGAGTTTGCTTGCTCGGGGTCCTACGGCCTCGGGTTTTTAAGTACGTGGCGACTGGCGACAGTCACCGAGTACTCAAGGTACCCTTGATGCTGGTGATGCTGGGCGATTTACGCATTTCCTTACCTGAAGGTTTTGTGATTTCAGAGTTTCGACCCAGAGGTTGTCTAAGCATTGAATTGCTGGCGTTAGTCCCCGAGTGTTCGGGATGTTTTCGGTGAAAGAATTGTTACCTTACTTTGTGAAGGCGTATTTGACAAAAGGTATCCTTTGATTGCTTGGTACAATTGTACATGTATTTGTCGACGGGATTCTGACTATATGGACATGGTTTGTTCGACCGTTTGGCCCGTACATTGCTTTCCTATAGGAACCCCATTTGGCATTTCAAGACCTTTTCGAGCGGGTAGCTTTTTGGGGAAGTGCCCCTCACCGTTCAAAAGTTTTCTGCAAGAGAAGATTTTAGCATTTGTGAAGTTTTCCTTAGGCAGCTCGCAGACGTTGCCTCGTTAAAAACCTTGCCGATAAAACCCATCTTTTGGGACAAAAACTCAGTCGAAGGAAAAGAGTGCAACGGATGCGTTTTTAGAGCCTCAAGGTCTTCAGGCAATGTTAGTGTTATGATAGCTCCGGTTGCGTGCCTATATAAGGGTTAGTTCTAAATTCGAAACCAAAAGGGAGATGGTCGTACCTTGAAGTGAGATATGTTGGCGATGCCTCGGGACTGATTTGTTACAATTACCCGAGGCGAAGACGCGGTATGGGTTTTTTCTTCATTTTGTCAAGTTTGATCGAGGGTGAGGCCCGATTCTCCCTTTGGTTTATTCTGGGGTAGAGGTACGAATGTTGGTACCACATCGTGTATTGCGAACATTTCCCTCGCTGCGTGCTGTTCCCCGTAAACGGTTTTAATTTTATCCTTTGTTGGTAATTTTATCATCTGGTGAAGGCTAGATGGCACTGCTCTCATATAGTGTATCCACGGCCACCCGAATAAGGCGTTATACCTCATGTCCCCTTCGATGACATGGAATTTGGTGTCTTGGGTCGTGCCGGCAATGGTAACTGGAAGGATGATTTCTCCTTTCATCGTTTCGCTTGCCATGTTGAATCCATTGAGGACCAGAGTGGCGGGCACGACTTGGTTGAGTAGTCCGAGCTGCTGTATTACCCTCGACCGGACAATATTGGCCAAGCTACCTAGATCCACGAGTACACGTTTTATTTGAAAAGGATTTACAAGGAAAGAAATTAACAGTGCGTCGTTGTGGGGTTAAGACAGGGTCTTGGTGTCCTCTTCGCTGAACGTGAGGGCGTCTTCGGGGATATAACCCCGAGTTCGCTTTTCTCTAGTGATGGATATTTTTGTTCTTCTCATTATGGGTTCCTGTGGGGCATCGGCGCCCCCCATAATCATGTGGATGAAATTTTGCGGCTCGTTTGCCTCGTTCTTCTTGGTTTCCTCCCTTTTTCGAAACTGGTTTTTGGCTCGATCGCTAAGGAATTCCCGGAGATGTCCTTTGTTAAGCAACCGAGCTACCTCCTCTCATAGCTGATGACAATCCTCGATCCTATGGCCATGCGTGTTGTGAAACTCGCATACTAAGTTGTAAATCCTCTGCGAAGGATCTGACTTTATAGGTTTGGGCCACTTGGCATCTCTGATCTTACTGATAGCGAACATGATGTCTGACACATCGATGTTGAAGTTGTATTCTGACAAATGGGGTGCACCCATTGGCACTACGTTTCGATCAAACCTAGTTCTATTGATGAACCCTCGAGGGTCTTGTCCTCGGTCCACCCTTCGATCATTGCGATATAGGTTGCGCCTCGGGGCGTTCCTCTTATCCTCGAGGTATGGATGATACCTTTCTTTGTTTGGCTTCAATTCCTTTGCCTGGAGCCTGCTTGGGTATATTGAGCCCGAAGGGGCTCCCAACTGGTCATCTTCGGCTCTGATCTTCAACTGGTACCGGTTGTAGACGTCCGACCAGGTCACGGACGGATACTTGATCAGGTTATGTTTCAGCTATTTTGAGGCCACCGAGCTTCATTCGTTCAGGGCTTGGGTGAAGGCTTGCACTGCCCAGACATTGGAGACTGGCTGTAGCTCCATCCGTTCCATCTGAAAGCGAGACATGAATTCCTGCAGCATCTCGTTCTCTCCTTGCTTGATTTTGATAATGTCAGACTTCCTTGTTGCTACCTTGATGGCTCTGGCATGTGCCTTTATGAAGGAGTCTGCTAGCATGGCGAATGAATCTATGGAACTAGGAGCCAAGTTGTGATACCACATCATGGCCCCCTTCGAGAGTGTTTCTCCGAATTTTTTCAGTAATTCAGACTCGATCTCGTCATTCTTTATATCGTTGCCTTTTACCGCACAGGTGTAGGCAGTAACGTGTTCATTAGGGTCGGTGGTACCATTGTACTTAGGGAGTTTCGGCATCCTGAACTTCTTTGGAATGGGCTTCGGGTCCGCTTCCTCGGGTAACGGCCTTGTATGAACTTCTTCGAATCCACGCCCTTGAGGACCGGGGGCGCACCCGAGATTTGATCGACCCTAAATTTATAGGTATCGACCTTCTTATTGTTGGTTGCTATCATTTTTTGCCCGATTCGATCCTTTCGGTGAGGTCCTCAAGCATCTTTACTATGGCAGGGTCGTCTACCAATCCGTTATTGCTTGATATTTCGGGTACTTATTCGGCAGGGGAAGCTGTTTCTGGCGCTGCTGTGCTGGGAGTCTTCGGATGGCTTTGTAACTGAGCGATGGCCAACTGTTGTGCCTGCAACATGAAGACTAACTTCCTGTTCTTCCCAAGTTGGGGTTCTTTGGGCTTCTTGTCGGTCGCTATGACATACGCTCCTATCGGTGTGTGAGGTTTTGTCGACCTATTGTGCTTCCAGTGAATCCACGTCTGCTAGAATCGGTCTGGGAGCGTTATTGGGATTCTTTGGTGGCGCGCCGATAGCCGAAACAGCCACGTCGTTTTCCCCATGGTTTTCGAGGTTATCGTTCTCGACTCTGTTTATCGAGCCAGACATTTTGACCTAAAATCAAGAGATCTTGGACAAGAAAAAGTGTGAAAGATAACTTGCATTTGTGCAATGAAACTAGTAAGAAAATAATCACTATTATTTTTAGCCCCACGGTGGGCGCCAAACTGTTTACCGTGAAAATGGTAATGAGAATTAAATTTGTAAAATGGGATTCTAAAAGTTCGTGATCTATTATTATGCTAGTTGTTAGTGCAGTTGATGCTAAGAGTATGAAGTTTTAATGATGAGATACGTGCTAAAACGGGGCAGTAATCAAACCGAGGGGCTTGCTGCCCGAGATTCGAACGTGCCGATGAAGGACCTCAAGGTCGATATCCGGCTCAAGCTCGAGATATCATGGGCAACCGGGGAAGGGATAATAGTTAGAATATAATTAAAGAAGGCTCTTTATGGCCAATATCAAGTAATAAATGAAGAACAAGAATGAAGGCGATGAATGCTAAGAGGGGCCTCGAGTGAGTAAGAGCGAACAAGTTAGAGAGAAGAAAGAGAGAGAGATATTATTGATCTTGTGTAGAATAGTTGTAGCTCTGCCTTACAGAGTGTTAGCAACTCCCCTTTTTTAAAAGGCGGGAGTCCAAACTTAGTACAAGATACGTCGAGTGACAAAGGAAATGGGATGGGACAGATAACTAGCTTCATGACGTATGCGAAGGACAATGTCAGGCTGCCCAAGTAGACTCAATCGACTCCAGATGCATTCTTCGGAGACTTCCTATGTTTTTCGGGGTTTCGGCCGATGTTATCCTCGGCTGGGTATTGACCGATCTTGAGGAAAGTGGCCGGCTCGAGGTCCCGATCCTCCGAGGTGACCTACTGAAGCAATTTGTCAATGAGAAATTAGTCCTCCGATTTCACCGTGCACAATATGTGAGCTTAACTTTTCACCTAATAGAGATACTCAACATATTATTAATTTAATTGTTAATTCTATCCTTCTAAATGAGGCAACATATTGCATTAATCCAGAAGTCCATGATGATTTGCAAACACAAGAGGAAGAGTTGCTTAAAAAGGAGTCCATAATGGAGGGTTTGAGTTCATATTTTGTTCTAACTTTTTTCTTGCCCCAAAGGATGAATATATTCAAGAATGTGTAAGAGATCTCAACACAAATTCCATCAATGGTCATGATCTAGTTAAATATGAGAGCGTTGTTGCTGATGAATTCTCAAGAAGATATACTTCGATCTTTAAGCTTTATCCAATGGTACTTGAATTTGATTCTTCTAAGGGTTTTCGTGGTGCTAAATCGAATTTTCTTGGCATATCCCATAAGCACCACATTGACAAGGAGAAGTTCAAGATTTCTGAAGATCAATGAATATAACCTATGATTATGGATTAGTGTTTAAAAATCGATTTAAAAGGATTCGTTGCAGCAATATTGGTACAAAGTTACTATTGAAAAAGTGGGATTTAGTTTGTCCACATGCTAAGCTTTGTGACAACACGATAAGGCTTTTTGACAAGTTAGAAAAATGCAACTTAGATCCTAGTGAATATGAATTCAACCAAAGCATGATAGTTGCCAAGATTGTGCCATTTGTAGAGCGTTTAGACTCGAGGACGAGTCTTCTCAACCAGGAGAGAATGATGTAAAAGAAAAATCTATGTTAAATTTTACTAATTTTGTCCAAGATCATGTTTCAGAGCTCAAGTCTAAACATATGAACTTATTTTCAAGAAGCACAAGAAGTCCAAGAAGCACAAGATTGATTTCAAGAAGCCAAGATTCTTTCCTTCTTAAAATAGGATTTATTTTATTCCTTTTAGAATAAGGATTTTCCTTTTTAGTAGGATTCTATTTTCTTTTCCTTGAATTTTACTTTCCTTGTCTTTAGTAATTTTATTTCCTCATTAGAATAGGAATTGTAGTCATCGAAGAAGAGACCCTAGGCCTATATAAAGGGTTCTCATGCCTTATAGAAGGGGAATTCACGTTTTTGAGGATTGCCCTAGTTTTACAATAGAGTGTTTTTCTTTATTTTGTCTTCTTTACCCTTGTTTTTTATTCCAAGAAAGGTGGTGATAGTTTTATCTTGTTTCCAATTGAAAGTGGTGTTTCTTTATCACGTTAATTAATTCCAAGTGGTGACTTTAGGAACTTGTGCAGTTCTTGATCTTTCAAAAATATGTTTCTTGATCTCAATTCGTTCTTTTGGTTGACATAACTAGAGATGTTTTGTTTCTTGAAATCGACCCACATGTCCAAAGGTTGAGAAATCATCATGTCTAAGATTCAACCAAGAGGAATATTCTTGGTTCAAGATGATGAAGATACGAGACAACATAATACTCTTTTCCACAATAGATGTGCCTCCCATGGAAAAGTTTGTTCAATGATTATTGATCTTGGGAGTCAAACATATATTGTTTCTGAGGAGATGGTTATTAAACTTGGTTTGTCAACCAAATTTCATCCATATCCTTACAGCATCAAAGTTGAAAATGATGATGTTTTAGAGGTAACTTGTCAATGCCTAGTATCTTTTTCTATTGGTAAGATCAATAAAGACCATATTTTGTGTGACGTAGTGAAAATGGATGCTTTTCACTTATGACTTGAAAGACCATGCATGTTTGATAGGTTTGATAAATATGATGAATACTATAATACATATTCTTTTACAAAGGATGAACATAAGATTATTTTAGTGCCATTGAATCCAGAAGAAATTGCTAAACGTCTAAAGCTTAATGATGATTCTTTTCTAACCGAATGACAAATCATTGTCCAATCAATAGAGAAAAACCTTTGAACATTGGTACAATCAAGGAGGAGGAGCATGAAGTGGATCTACAAGTTGAGGATTTACCTCCGAAGTTTAATGATGATGCGGTGGAGCATCCCATATGTGAGCTTAACTTTTCACCTAATAGAGATGGTCAACATAATATTAATTTGATTGTTAATTCTATCCTTCTAAATGAGGCAACATATTGCATTAATCTAGAAGTCCATGAAGATTTGCAAACACAAGAGGAAGAGTTGCTTAAAAAGGAGTCCATAATGGAGGGTTTGAGTTCATATTTTGTTCTAACTTTTTTCTTGCCCCAAAGGATGAATATATTCAAGAATATGTAAGAGATCCCAACATATATTACATCAATGGTCATGATCTAGTTAAATATGAGAGTGTTGTTGCTTATGAATTCTCAAGAAGATATACTTCGATCTCCAAACTTGATCCAATGGTACATGAATTTAATTCTTCTAAGGGTTTTCGTGGTGCTAAATCGAATTTTCTTGGCATATCCCATAAGTACCAAATTGACAAGGAGAAGTTCAAGATTTCTGAAGATCAATGAATATAACCTATGATTATGGATTAGTGTTTAAAAATCGATTAAAAAGGATTCGTTGCAGCAATATAGGTACAAAGTTACTATTGAGAAAGTGGGATTTAGTTTGTCCACATGCTAAGCTTTGTTAAAACACGATAAGGCTTTTTGACAAGTTAGAAAAATGCAACTTAGATCCTGGTGAATATGAGTTCAACCAAAGCATGATAGTTGCCAAGATTGTGCCATTTGTAGAGCCTTTAGACTCGAGGACGAGTCTTCTCAACCAGGGGAGAATGATGTAAAAGAAGAATCTATGTTAAATTTCATTAATTTTGTCCAAGATCATGTTTTAGAGCTTAAGTCCAAACATATGGACTTATTTTCAAGAAGCACAGGAAGTCCAATAAGCTCAATATTGATTTCAAGAAGCCAAGATTCTTTCCTTCTTAAAATAGGATTTATTTTATTCCTTTTAGAATAAGTATTTTCCTTTTTTGTTGGATTCTAGTTTCGTTTCCTTGAATTTTACTTTCCTTGTCTATAGTAATTTTATTTCCTTATTAGAATAGGAATTGTAGTCATCGAAGAAGAGACCCTAGGCCTATATAAAGGGTTCTCATGCCTTATAGAAGGGGAATTCACGTTTTTGAGGCTTGCCCTAGTTTTACAATAGAGTGTTTATCTATTTTGTCTTCTTTGTCCTTTTTTTGGTTTCAAGCAAGGTGGTGATAGTCTTTATCTTATTTTCAATTATGTGTGGTATTTCTTTATAACGTTAATTGATTCCAAGTGGTGACGTTAGGAACTTGTTTAGTTCTTGATCTTTCAAAAATATGTTTCTTGATCTCAATTTGTTCTTTTGATATCATAGAATCATGACTATCATTAAACTGGTGCAACATCGTTATAGTCTTTCTTACAGTTCAAATCGTCATCTTTCTCCTTGTTTTTGAATCATCAGATTCCAAGTCCTAAAACTTGAGATACGTTGTTTCTTGAAATCGACCCACAAACCACGTTTTCGTTTCAAGATCTTGATCGTGGTCTGTTGGTTCTTTGTTAATTCAAAGAATCACATCAATTTGGTATCAGAGCTATAACCCACATGTCCAAAGGTTGAGAAATCATCATGTCTAAGATTCAACCACGAGGAAGATTCTTGGTTCAAGATGATGAAGATACGAGACAACATAATACTCTTTTCCACAATAGATGTGCCTCCCATGGAAAAGTTTGTTCATTGATTATTGATCTTGGGAGTCATATAAATATTGTTTCTGAGGAGATGGTTATTAAACTTGGTTTGTTAACCAAATTTCATCCATATCCTTACAGCATCAAAGTTGAAAATGATGATGTTTTAGAGGCAACTCGTCAATGCCTAGTATCTTTTTCTATTGGTAAGATCAATAAAGACCATATTTTGTGTGACGTAGTGAAGATGGATGCTTTTCACTTATGACTTGAAAGACCATGCATGTTTGATAGGTTTGCTAAATATGATGAATACCATAATACATATTCTTTTACAAAGGATGAACATAAGATTATTTTAGTACCATTGAATCCAGAGGAAATTGCTAAACGTCTAAAGCTTAATGATGATTCTTTTCTAACCGAATGACAAATCATTGGTCCAATCAATAGAGAAAAACCTTTGAACATTGGTACAATCAAGGAGGAGGAGCATGAAGTGGATATACAAGTTGAGGATTTACCTCCGAAGTTTAATGATGATGCGGTGGAGCATCCCATATGTGAGCTTAACTTTTCACCGAATAGAGATGGTCAACATAATATTAATTTGATTGTTAATTCTATCCTTCTAAATGAGGCAACATATTGCATTAATCTAGAAGTCCATGAAGATTTGCAAACACAAGAGGAAGAGTTGCTTAAAAAGGAGTCCATAATGGAGGGTTTGAGTTCATATTTTGTTCTAACTTTTTTCTTGCCCCAAAGGATGAATATATTCAAGAATATGTAAGAGATCCCAACATATAATACATCAATGGTCATGATCTAGTTAAATATGAGAGCGTTGTTGCTTATGAATTCTCAAGAAGATATACTTCGATCTCCAAACTTGATCCAATGGTACATGAATTTGATTCTTCTAAGGGTTTTCGTGGTGCTAAATCGAATTTTCTTGGCATATCCCATAAGCACCACATTGACAAGGAGAAGTTCAAGATTTCTGAAGATCAATGAATATAACCTATGATTATGGATTAGTGTTTAAAAATCGATTTAAAAAGATTCGTTGCAGCAATATGGGTACAAAGTTACTATTGAGAAAGTGGGATTTAGTTTGTCCACATGATAAGCTTTTTTAAAAAACGTTAAGGCTTTTTGACAAGTTAGAAAAATGCAACTTAGATCCTAGTGAATATGAGTTCAACCAAAGCATGATAGTTGCCAAGATTGTGCCATTTGTACAGCCTTTAGACTCGAGGACGAGTCTTCTCAACCAGGGGAGAATGATGTAAAAGAAGAATCTATGTTAAATTTCATTAATTTTGTCCAAGATCATGTTTTAGAGCTTAAGTCCAAACATATGGACTTATTTTCAAGAAGCACAGGAAGTCCAAGAAGCTCAAGATTGATTTCAAGAAGCCAAGATTCTTTCCTTCTTAAAATAGGATTTATTTTATTCCTTTTAGAATAAGGATTTTCCTTTTTTTGTAGGATTCTAGTTTCTTTTCCTTGAATTTTACTTTCCTTGTCTTTAGTAATTTTATTTCCTTATTAGAATAGGAATTGTAGTCATCGAAGAAGAGACCCTAGGCATATATAAAGGGTTCTCATGCCTTATAGAAGGGGAATTCACGTTTTTGAGGCTTGCCCTAGTTTTATAATAGAGTGTTTATCTATTTTGTCTTCTTTGTCCTTTTTTTTGGTTTCAAGCAAGGTGGTGATAGTTTTTATCTTATTATCAATTATGTGTGGTATTTCTTTATCACGTTAATTGAATTCAAGTGGTGACGTTAGGAACTTGTTTAATTATTGATCTTTCAAAAATACGTTTCTTGATCTCAATTCGTTCTTTTGATATCATAGAATCATAACTATCATTAAACTGGTGCAACATTGTTATTTACTTGTTTTGAACGAGTAAATAGTCTTTCTTACAGTTCAAATTGTCATCTTTCACCTTCTTTTTGAATCATCAGATTCCGAGTCCTAAAACTTAAGATACGTTGCTTCTTGAAATCGACCCACAAACCACGTTTTCGTTTCAAGATCTTGATCGTGGTCTGTTGGTTCTTTGTTAATTCAAAGAATCACATCAATTTGGTATCAGAGCTATAACCCACATGTCCAAAGGTTGAGAAATCATCATGTCTAAGATTCAACCACGAGGAAGATTCTTGGTTCAAGATGATGAAGATACGAGACAACATAATACTCTTTTCCACAATAGATTTGCCTCCCATGGAAAAGTTTGTTCATTGATTATTGATCTTGGGAGTCACATAAATATTGTTTCTGAGGAGATGGTTAATAAACTTGGTTTGTTAACCAAATTTCATCCATATCCTTACAGCATCAAAGTTGAAAATGATGATGTTTTAGAGGTAACTCGTCAATGCCTAGTATCTTTTTCTATTGGTAAGATCAATAAAGACCATATTTTGTGTGACGTAGTGAAGATGGATGCTTTTCACTTATGACTTGAAAGACCATGCATGTTTGATAGGTTTGCTAAATATGATGAATACCATAATTCATATTCTTTTACAAAGGATGAACATAAGATTATTTTAGTACCATTGAATCCAGAAGAAATTGCTAAACGTCTAAAGCTTAATGATGATTCTTTTCTAACCGAATGACAAATCATTGGTCCAATCAATAGATAAAAACCATTGAATATTGGTACAATCAAGGAGGAGGAGCATGAAGTGGATCTACAAGTTGAGGATTTACCTCCGAAGTTTGATGATGACGCGTTGGAGCATCCCATATGTGAGCTTAACTTTTCACCTAATAGAGATGGTCAACATAATATTAATTTGATTGTTAATTCTATCCTTCTAAATGAGGCAACATATTGCATTAATCCAGAAGTCCATGAAGATTTGCAAACACAAGAGGAAGAGTTGCTTAAAAAGGAGTCCATAATGGAGGGTTTGAGTTCATATTTTGTTCTAACTTTTTTCTTGCCCCAAAGGATGAATATATTCAAGAATATGTAAGAGATACCAACATATATTACATCAATGGTCATGATCTAGTTAAATATGAGAGCGTTGTTGCTTATGAATTCTCAAGAAGATATACTTCGATCTCCAAAATTGATCCAATGGTACATGAATTTGATTCTTCTAAGGGTTTTCGTGGTGCTAAATCGAATTTTCTTGGCATATCCCATAAGCACCACATTGACAAGGAGAAGTTCAAGATTTCTGAAGATCAATGAATATAACCTATGATTATGGATTAGTGTTTAAAATTGATTTAAAAGGATTCGTTGTAGCAATATGGGTACAAAGTTAATATTGAGAAAGTGGGATTTAGTTTGTCCACATGCTAAGCTTTGTTAAAACACGATAAGGCTTTTTGACAAGTTAGAAAAATGCAACTTAGATCCTGGTGAATATGAGTTCAACCAAAGCATGATAGTTGCCAAGATTGTGCCATTTGTACAGCCTTTAGACTCGAGGACGAGTCTTCTCAACCAGGGGAGAATGATGTAAAAGAAGAATCTATGTTAAATTTCCTTAATTTTGTCCAAGATCATGTTTTAGAGCTTAAGTCCAAACATATGGACTTATTTTCAAGAAGCACAGGAAGTCCAAGAAGCTCAAGATTGATTTCAAGAAGCCAAGATTCTTTCCTTCTTAAAATAGGATTTATTTTATTTCCTTTAGAATAAGGATTTTCCTTTTTTGTAGGATTCTAGTTTCTTTTCCTTGAATTTTACTTTCCTTGTCTTTAGTAATTTTATTTCCTTATTAGAATAGGAATTGTAGTCATCGAAGAAGAGACCCTAGGCCTATATAAAGGGTTCTCATGCCTTAGAGAAGGGGAATTCACGTTTTTGAGGCTTGCCCTAGTTTTACAATAGAGTGTTTATCTATTTTGTCTTCTTTGTCCTTTTTTTTGGTTTCAAGCAAGGTGGTTATAGTCTTTATCTTATTTTCAATTATGTGTGGTATTTATTTATCACGTTAATTGATTCCAAGTGGTAACGTTAGGAACTTGTTTAGTTCTTGATCTTTCAAAAACACGTTTCTTGATCTCAATTCGTTCTTTTGATATCATAGACTCATAAATATCATTAAATTGGTGCATCATCATTATTTACTTGTTTTGAACGAGTTAATAGTCTTTCTTATAGTTCTAATCGTCATCTTTCACCTCGTTTTTAAATCATCAGATTCTGAGTCCTAAAACTTGAGATACGTTGTTTCTTAAAATCGACCAACAAATCACGTTTTCGTTTCAAGATCTTGATCCTGGTCGGGCTTTTCTTTGTTAACTCGAAGAATCACATCAATTTGGTATCAGAGCTATAACCCACATGTCCAAATGTTGACAAATCATCATGTCTAAGATTCAACCAAGAGGAAGATTCTTGGTTCAAGAAGATAAAGATACGAGACAACATAAATCTCTTTTCTACAATAGATGTACCTCTCATGGAAAAGTTTGTTCATTGATTATTGATCTTGAGAGTCACATAAATATTGTTTCTAAGGAGATGGTTATTAAACTTGGTTTGTCAACCAAATTTCATCCATATCCTTACAGCATCAAAGTTGAAAATGATGATGTTTTAGAGGTAACTCGTCAATGCCTAGTATCATTTTCTATTGGTAAGATCAATAAAGACCATATTTGGTGTGACGTAGTGAAGATGGATGCTTGTCTCTTATTACTTGAAAAACCATGCGTGTTTGATAGGTTTGCTAAATATGATGAATACCTTAATACCTATCTTTTACAAAGGATGAACATAAGATTATTTTAGTACCATTGAATCCAGACGAAATTGCTAAACATCTAAAGCTTAATGATGATTCTTTTCTGACCGAATTACAAATAATCAGTCCAATGAATAGAGAAAAGCCTTTGAACGTTGGTCCAATCAAGGAGTAGGACCATGAAGTGGATCTGCAAATTGAGGATTTACCTCCGAAGTTTGATGATGACGCGTTAGAGAATCTCATATGTGAGCTTAACTTTTCACCAAATAGAGATGCTCAACATAATATTAATTTGATTGTTAATTCTACCCTTTCAAATGAGGCAACATATCGCATTAATCCAGAAGTCCATGAAGATTTGCAAACACAAGAGGAAGAGTTGCTTAAAAAGGAGTCCATAATGGAGGGTTTGAGTTCATATTTTGCTCTAACTTTTTTCTTGCCCCAAAGGATGAATATATTCAAGAATATGTAAGAGATCTCAACACAAATTCCATCAATTGTCATGATCTAATTAAATATAAGAGCCTTGTTGCTGATGAATTCTCAAGAAGATATACTTCGATCTCCAAGATTGATCCAATGGTACTTGAATTTGATTCTTCTAAGGATTTTCGTGGTGCTAAATCGTATTTTCTTGGCATATACCATAAGCACCACATCGACATGGAGAAGTTCAAGATTACTGAAGATCAATGAATATAACTTATGATTATGGATTAGTGTTTAAGAATCGATTTAAAAGGATTCGTTGCAATATTGGTACAAAGTTACTATTAAGAAAGAGGGATTTAGTTTATCCACATCCTAAGCTTTGTTACAGCACGATAAGTCTTTTTGACAAGTTAGAAAAATGCAACTTAGATCCTGGTGAAAATGAGCTCAACCAAAGCATGATAGGTGCCAAGATTGTGCCATTTGTAGAGCCTTTAGACTCGAGGGCGAGTCTTCTCAACCAGAGGAGAATGATGTAAAAGAAGAATCTATGTTAAATTTCATTAATTTTGTCCAAGATCATGTTTTAAAGATCAAGTCCAAACATATGGACTTATTTTCAAGAAGCACAAGAAGTCCAAGAAGCTCAAGATTGATTTCAAGAAGCCAAGATTCTTTCCTTCTTAAAATAGGATTTATTTTATTCCTTTTAGAATAAGGATTTTCCTTTTTAGTAGGATTCTAGTTTCTTTTCCTTGAATTTTACTTTCCTTATCTTTAGTAATTTTATTCCCTTATTAGAATAGGAATTGTAGTCATCGAAGAAGACACCCTAGGCCTATATAAAGGGTTCTCATGCCTTATAGAAGGGGAATTCACGTTTTCGAGGCTTTCCCTAGCTTTACAATAGAGTGTTTTTCTCTATTTTATCTTCTTTATCCTTGTTTTTGGTTCCAAGCAAGGTGGTGATAGTCTTTATCTTGTTTTCAATTGCATGTGGTGTTTCTTTATCACATTAATTGATTCCAAGTGGTGATTATAGGAACCTGTTTAGTTATTGATCTTTTAAAAACATGTTTCTTGATTTCAATTCATTCTTTTGATATCATAGAATCATAACTATCATTAAACTGGTGCTGCATCATTATTTATTTTTTTTAAACGAGTTAATAGTCTTTCTTATAATTCGGATCTTCATCTTTCACCTCGTTTTTGAATCATTAGATTCTGAGACCTAAAACTTGAGATACATTATTTCTTGAAATTGACCTACAAACCACATTTTCGTTTCAAGATCTTGATCCTGGTTGGTTGCTTCTTTGTTAACTCAAAGAATCACATCACTCGACAGTGTACATATTATTTTGGATCTGTCCATACGACCTCGGCATAATCATGTGTTATATCACTAGCAGTCAGAGGGTTCACCTACCTTCCCCTGATGCCCGACAATTTATATGGTATTTCCTTACCCGTTATATATTGGCACTTGATATTTTTGAGCTGTTGAGATATAATACGATATTGAGAAATTGATATTGTTAAAAGAAATTTTGGAATATTGTGTTAGCTTCATATTTACCTCACTTCTACTGTTGTGCTTCTTATATATTTATGATTTACCATATTGATTTATTGGACCACTAGTAAGTGTCGATGTCAACCCCTCGTCACTACTTCTCCGGGGTTAGACTAGATACTTACTGGATACGCATTGATTTACGTACTCATGCTGGACTTATGCATTAAATGTGTAGGATCTGACAGGTTCATTTAGGGATCATCTTGGCGTGTAGGCACAGCTGTTGAGGAGATTTTATGTGAGTTGCATTCTAGGTTACGCATCGTAGTCCACAGAATCCCCATCATACTATTCACCTTATCATGTCTTATTTACATTTCAGGCAAACGTTTTATTATTATTGTACTCCTTAGCCAATGCCCATGCACTTGTGATACCAGGTTTTGGGATGTACTAGTTGAGTCTTATGGTTCTTTATATTATCATCGCCTTTCATTTCTCATATAAACTACTAATTTTGTACGTTCCCATAGATATAAAAGTGTAAATTCCTTCCTTATTAAAATTTATGATTTCAAAAGTAATAAAATGAATAACAAATGTGATAATTCATCGTTGGCTTTCCTAACGACAACGTTAGGTGCCACCACGACCTATAGTGGATTTTGGGTCGTGACTGCTTGATATCATAGTGTTAGGTTCACTTAGGTCTCACGAGTCATGAGAAAGTCTAGTAGAGTCTTGTGGATTGGTACAGAGATGTGTCTGTACTTATCTTCAAGAGGCTAAAAGATTGTTAGGATCACTTCCCTTCTTGATTCCCCTTCGTGCAATTCGACTCCATTGAAGCTTATGCCTTCATTTCCTTCCTACTCAATCTTATGCGACGTGGAGCGCTTGTTATCAATTGGGCATAGAGGAGTGGTAGTTGTATTATAGACGTGGTGCAGGATGTTTCTCCCTGCATATTCAGGCAGGCTTTTGTCGTCGCCTTGCGGAAGGGTGTTCTGTCGTTTTAGCCCAGTATTTGTATTCCTTATGGTTTTGAGGTTATACACATATTATTATGATGTTCATGCATCATTATCGCACAGTGTTAGGGTAATGGTAGTGTTCTTGTCTCTGTGTCGAGGCAATGAATGACTCAAATTGAGGATTTCTTAGTGCAAGGTTTAGAGGTTTAGCATTTAATTCTATCGGATGAAAGGCAATTGGACTATAGATGTTTAGGCTTTGGTTGATGGAGTAATGAGACTTGATATTTTTACGCATGGTAGAATTCACAATTGTGAGGTGGTGTCGTCATCCTTGTTTGGACGCATTAAGGCTCGTCGATGTTATGGTCTTCTTTGATTTTCCTTCGGGGCAAGGTATTGTGAATTCATGGTTCCTGAGAAGCGGTTGTCAGTGATTGCGGTGTGTAGAGGTTTCAGAATCAAATCGAAGTTTCTAATGTTGATGGCCTTTAAAGATGATCTTCGAGAAGGCTTAGAGTTAGTAGTAATTTATTAGTTCAGGTACTACAGAGATGGACTTTGATTTGAGACAGCATTTGGGTAGCGAAGGATGAAGAAAGACATGATGGGAGGTGTCTCACGGTAGTTAAATTGCTAGCAGTTCGAGTATGAAAATCCGAGATGGAAGAGTTGCTTAAAGGAGATGGTTTAACCGAAGTGGGTGTGGAAAAATAGCATATGAATTATGTGGTAGGATAGACACATGCCCTGAGAAAAGTTTAGAGTGATTTGGGAATCATGGTGGGAAGTGACTAGGTCTACAAATTTTATTTGGGATGGAGGGCTATCACACTAAGGAAGATTGAATATGGCGAAGAGGAGTTTGCTTGAAATGAAGAGGGGTGTGAAAACATGATTATCAATTTGGGATGCTGTGAGCACGTGATTTTTGCCCTATTTATGAATTATTCCCAGAAATTCAAACAAAACAATTTCTTTATTATTTTATAATTTTTGTGAATTTTGTGTTATTTTCTTGTAATTGTTTGCATTTTATTTGTGCATTTTAATTCATATGAAAAATACAAAAATACATTTGCACTTAGGATCTAATTTCATATTTTAGGATTAATTAGGGATTAATTTGCTTTAGAACAAAATATGAAGAAAATAACAAAAATAGAGCACTTTTGCATTTTTAATTGCTTAATTGTGAATTCGTCGCGAAATAGATTTTAAATAATTTTAGGATTTAATTAGGAATTTATTTTAACTTTTGAATTTTTGTGAATCAGAAAAATACAGAACTACAAATTGAAATACAAAAAATAAACAAAAGAAATAAAAAATGAAGGAACAAAAGCAAGGAAAAGAGGGTTGTTACTAACAGACCCAAGTTGGGCCATTTAATTCATTTCTTCAGCCCAAATACATGACCCAGTAGAAGCCCAACCCACCCAATACCCGGTCCACCTGTTACTAAACCAAAACGACGCTGTTTCGTTGCTTATTGATCCAGACTATCGAGGTAACCTAGATCAACGGTTGGGAACTGACCAAAATTTGATATATATATATATATATATATATATATATATATATATATATATATATATGTCTGAAACTAACCCCCCCCCCTTCTCAGATCCCCCTCCTAATCAAACCAAACCCTAATCCATGCCGCCCCTATTCTCTCCGGTGTAATATGCCGCCGGCGAATGCCACCTATGCCAATGACCACCAGAAATACACCCGAAAATCTCCTCGTTCCCTTCTTTCCAACCATGCCATTGACTTCCTTCGAATCTCACCGGAAACCTTCGAATATCTCGTGGAAGATTTTCCGGCCATGATGCCGGTTACGCCAAACGCCCCAAATGAACACCACAATATCCTCTCTTCTTCCTCTACCCAACCCCCATGGTTTGTTGTCTCGAATGAAGCCGGACAGGCTCGAATATTAGTTTTTATTTCTCCGACCAAAACCCTAAAACGACCAAAGCACATGCAATTGACATCAAAGGATCCCTGGGCCTTCCTCGTGAGGATTTGAGTGTCATTAGAGCCAAGCGTCATCAGAACTGGCCGAGGTTTGGGAAATGTCAACTGGCCGGAGTTTTCTTTTCATTAGTGAGTTGTATTTCTTTTGTTTTTTTTTCTTGTGGTAACATCTTAGTTTTACTTTGCTAGCAATAATTAGTAATATGAAAATCAATAAACTCTTTTAATTCTGTTTTCAGTCGTCCCCTATCTGCTTTTGGTTTAGCTTTAATTTGGTGATTAGTTTAAATTCGCCAATTAGTTTAGTAATCTTGTTTGAATGAAGCTAGGAACTCAGTTAGTTTAATTTTTTGTTTTGCATGTTGTTTGATTTTGTGCTTTGATAGTTTAAGTTTGTTAATTCTGATTTGGTATTTTAGTTTGGTCAGTTAAATGTGGTCAGATAATCGCTTAATCACAGGGGCAATTAGGGTATTATCAGGGTAAGGCTTCTTTGGCATGTGATCTATTACCCCCTAGAAGCTTCTAGGTTGGGATCATAGTGGAATATCATTAAACATGTGTATTAGCTTGCTGAGTAAGTAAAAGAACAACGGGACTAGGGCGAAATTACATAAGGGACTAAAAGGAAAATAAGGTGTTGTTTGTTTGCCTATAAATAGGGTCACATTTGCCTTGTCAAGAGGTCGGCTCTTCACATAAAAAATTCCCCCAAAAGCCTTCTCTACAGATCTGAGCCTATAGTTGAATTTCAAATTAGTAAAAGTTCAAAAAACTTCCTTTTAGATTTTAGATTTCTATTGAAAATCAGAAAACAAAATGTGAATATTCCACTAGTTAATTCATTTAGGATGATAAGTAGCATGGATTTCTCTGGTTTTGTCCTGTACCTGAGTGTTTAGGGCATCTGAAGGTGTTTGAGACTATTTCGAGTGATTGCTGATTATTTCTCGATTGTTGAAGAAGTGTTGTAGTTTCTGGTCAAATTGCAATTGCATTTGGGTGTAGTAACTTGTGGTTGATTGCCTGGGTGTTATTTGGTTTCCAACTCTTCGTGACTATTGAATTAAGTTACTGGCTGATTGATTTCTACTCGTGGTTGTTATTGTTGCTGATCGTTTTCCTCTTCTTATTGTATTTCACATCTCCAGGTATTCAACATGAAACTCAATACTATATAGATCACTTGCTGGAAAATGAAATGAAAACTGGAGCTTCAGCTATAGATATGTCGTTTGTGAATCTCATTATATTTTCACAGTTTTATGTGATTTGGTTGTTGTACGATACAATCAATTTGATTGTATAACTGAACTGGCAGAACTGTGTTATTTAGATTACTGGACTTATTGATTTGTAGTTATTTAGATTTAACTTGTTTAGTTTAGCAATTTTTTGTTTAAAAATTCAAAATCATAAACAGTTCAAGTTTGCGGTGAAGCTGGAACTGGTGTGTTGTCACGTTGAGTGCTATTCTAATGCTGAACATGCGTTCTAAATAATTTCGTAATGCGGTAACTTTGACAATTATAAGTCACTAGTCGGAGTTAATAGTTCACTTTAGTCTTAGTCGTTTTCTCATCAGCTAGTTCATAAATTTGTTTAAAAGCATAACAAATTAGGAGGTATAACATTTGTCTTGTAATTGCAAGCGTGAGTAAATTTATTAGTACGTTTGTTCATTTTTAAAATCAGAACGACATAACTACTCTCTTGAACGATTTGAGGGTCAGTATTTAATTGATTTAGGTAAGTGCATATTCATTTCCTTTTGTCAGAAGAGTGGAGCCCATTTACGAGAATTTGGGATAAAGTTAGTGAACAGACATTTAAACAATTTGTTGGATTGCCATTCCAGGGATTCGACCAGCTGCTCCCTAGATGGTTCAATTTGGCTTGATTGATTTGGGCTAACTTCAGGCCCAATGTCCGCGGCTGTGGGAAATTTTGGCTGGTGTAACACTTTCAAATGTTGGTTTATTAATACTAATAATTGATTAGGACCTTTTCTTGATTAATAGAGACAAATAAAAAATAGAAAATTCTAATAGATCTAGGGTCTGCCTTTTTAAAATAAAATGAGACGAGCCTCGCTGAACAAAACACATAAATTACGGAGCCCTCAATAATTAATTATAGTGAAATACTTAGAATTCGGGATGGGCCGTTTAGCGAATTTCACGGCCTCTCTAAAGATGATAGCGCGTTAGACACTTTGGATGAGCTTTTAATAATTCACCTTCCTAAACTCGGGTGCGCATTTATATGACCCAAATCTGAATCTCAACGAAGTCGAAATATGTCAACAACCACGGGTGCATTGATGTGATGTGATTCGAGACGTATTTTCACGACGTTGCAATTCTCGTTAAAATAATAATAATAATAAAAGCGGTTTAAAATTAAAAAGCACATAAGCTAGAACATGTTTTGAAATCAAATAAAATCAAGCACAACAGTTGAGCGACCGTGCTAGAACCACGGAACCCGGGAATGCCTAACACCTTCACCCGGGTTAACAGAATTCCTTATCCGGATTTCTGGTTCGCGGACTGTTAACAGAGTCATATTTTTCCTCGGTTCGAGATACAACCGGTGACTTGGGACACCATTAATATCCCAAGTAGAGACTCTGAATAATTAATAACTAAATCCCGTTCTGATTGTCCTTTAATTGGAAAAACTCCTTCACGCCCTCGCGGGTGTAGGTGAAAAAGGAGGTGTGACAGCTCTGGCGACTTTGCTGGGGATCGAACCCAGAATCTCTTGTTCAGGGTTTAAGAATTCGAGCTTAGAATAATTGTTGTGTTGGATTTATCTGATCTCCTTACATGTTTTATGTTAAATGTGCTAAATATTTTACCGCTTTGATATTATCTGAACTGTATATAAACTGTGCCGAAACCCTTCTCTTCTCACCTCCGGGTATGTGCTTACTGGTTGAGACTCCATATTCTGTTAGTGTCATACCCTAAAATAAAAAAGAGGCTCGGATAAGTTGCAAAGCCGGACAATCTCGCGGGTCCCTGGTACGCTGCCCCCTCCTCGACTCGAGTTGTCCGCTCGAGTGCACTGTTTAGAACACATTCCCAAGTTTTGAATCTAGAATAACTTGACTTCATGCCGGATCCCTAGTAGGAGCGCTTAATTGCATCATGCTGCATTTGACTTAGGGGACTCAACACAGGGGTTGGGTCCATCTAGGGCTAGCAACCTGAAATGAAAAGACCATCCTGATGCATCCTACTTGTTCTGTACACATATTTGTTTCAAACCAGCATGTTGACCGGCTTTTGAATCTCGGAAATGTTGGAAAATTGAGAAAAAGAGGAAAAGAGAAAAAGAGAGAAATAATAGTTAGGGGGTTAATTGATTATTGTAGAAAAATCAATGACCAAATACTGTCGAAACTCTGCTGAAATTTTGAGAAAATGGAAAAAGGAAAATGTTTATTTTTAATAGTTTGTTTTACTAAAAAACAAAGGAAAAATAGAAAAAGAGTCTTTTATTCTTGGAAAGTTGTTTGTTGAAAAAGAAAAGAAAAAGAGTCTTTGTTTTAGTTCGGAAAAAATAGGTTGTTTATTGTTTGTTGAAAATGAAAAAGAAAAGGAGAGTCGTTATTTTGTCTTGTTTTCAAAAATAGAAAAGGAAAAAAAAAGGTTTGTCTTGCCATTGAAAATGAAAAGAAAGAGCCTTGTTTTCAAAAATATAGTTAGTTCTTTGCCCGAACTACGCAGGTTTGATTCTCACCGGATGTGAGATACGTAGGCAACTCTCATCGGGTCCAAACTCCCCTTTGCAAAAATAGCCAAAAATATTTAAGTTTAAATTTTGGCATGAATAAGTCGGGTGATGCCGTTTTCGTCAAAAACAGCCGAACGTTCCCGAAATGGACGTCGGGAGGCTAACTTTTCATAACGGCCACCTTTGGTCAATTTTGATTTTTGACCGGTTGACTCTAACAGCCTTAAAATCTTCGTCCTTGGGAGTGCTGAAAGGTCGTATTTGAAAACCGAGTCTTTCATTTTAAATTTGGAAAAGGAAATAGTTAATTTTGTTTTGAGTCAAATAAAAGATTTGTTTTTACTTAAATCACTTTAACAAATGTGCAGGATGAGCACGATGCAAAACGAACCTTTCTCAATAATGACTAAAATCCCTTTCGAGTTGTGGCTATGGTGGAACGATTTAGGCAAAGAAGGACAAGACGAAGTCAAGAAATATTTGAAAGGTCTTACGAGTTTATTAGAAATTAAGCCTCGGGGTGATATTATAAGAGCGTTGGTCACATGCTGGGACCCGACGCACAATGTCTTCCACTTCTCAGCTTTTGAGCTCACCCCAACTCTGGAGGAAATAGCCGGGTATATCGGAAATGCTGAGGTTCCGTTAAGAGGAAAATATCTAGTTGCTCCAAGAGCCATCACGGTGCATCGGTTTTTAGATTCATTGAAGATACCCAGGACAGTCCATAATCCAGATTTGGCAAAAGGCTTCTGCACTCTGCGCTTCATATACGACAGGTACGGCCACATGGGAGGGTTTAACAAGACGCACATCAAGCTATGCAGTAAAAATAACCGTAAAAAATGGGATGAGCACAGACGGGTGGCTTTCATGATAACCTTTTTGGGGCTCTTGGTGTTCCCAAGGAAAGACGAGAATATTGATATAAAGTTAGCCGGGGTCGTCAGTATCTTGCTTACTCAAGATGAAATCACTCTTGCGCCTATGATCGTGTCTGACATTTTCCGAGCTCTCACTGCCTGCAAAGCCGGAGGCAACTTTTTTGAGGGGTGTAACTTGTTGCTACAAATGTGGATGACCGAGCATCTATGACACCGTTCCCGGATCTTGAGTTATGGTTCGTCTGACAAAACATGTATAGGAGAGTTTTACACAAGGATTGACGGGGTTAGTCTGCCTGAAGGAGTAACAACGTGGATATCATACTTTCGTACTCTTACGGACAGTCAGATACAGTGGACGTTGGGATGGTTGCCTGTTGAAGAAATCATATACATGCCAGTAGCTAGGTCGCATTTTCTTTTGATGGGACTTAAGAGCATCCAGCCTTATACTCCATGTCGGATTCTAAGACAACTCGGGAGATGCCAAACAGTACCACGGGAGGAAAATCTTAGTGCTCAAGTAATTGAGATTAGCCCTGACGGACAGTTTCCCGAAGCAAAGTCCGCGAGAGCTGGAATGGATGTCAATATCTACAAGCAGATACTTGTGTGCAGGATCAGGCCAAAGGAGAAATGTCGTCAGAATACCTCGCATGGTACAGAAGAGAACTTGAGCATCAAAGGCCAGCTAAAAGACCCCACATCCAGGATTTCACTGAATCATCACAAGAACAATGGGGTTGGCTAGTAAAAGAAGAAGGCTATCAGGCTAAAATCGGCAAGCTGAAACAACAGATTGGAGCCCTGAAATTTGAGAACAGTGTGCAAGTTGCTGCTGATCAGGGAGAAAAGAACAGTTTGTCCCAAGAAAATGACGTGCTTAGGGACCAAATCCAACAAATGAGAACAGTCGCTGATAAACAACCGAGGAGCCGGTTGGATGAGCGTTTGATAAAGGGGATGAGAAATGAAATCAGAGAGTGCCGGGATAAGTTAGAAAAATCCAAGGGTACTATAGCAGGGATCAAGGCACAGTGGGCAAAAAGAATAGAAGAACGCACCCATTACTTGCAACAATTGAAGAAGGATTATGAAAAGACCATTGCTAGTCTAAAAAGAAAAGTGGTCACCCTTGAGGAAAAAGCAGCAAAGCAAGCCAAAGCTTTTGAGACCGAAAGTGGACATTACTATGATTTACTGGCCCAAATGGAAGTAGAAATACAGCAGCTGTAGGATCAGCATCTTCAGGATTCTCATGTGTTGGAGGCTCGCAATAATCAAATAAGGTGATTGCTTATAGAAAAGGGTCGAACAAGAGACAGGATTGAGACCATTGCCCACGCCATTCTTAGGAGATGCTAGGCATGTGAAGACAAGACCCGCACTACTTTCTTCTCAGCAGTGATGATCTATGTCAAGCGAACCATGTATGAGTTGGAGCAACTTGAGAGGGATTTGGCACCTAAGCCTGCGGAGAGGCCGAACGATGCCCCGCGGGCACCCACTTTTGAAGCACTAATGTATTCATAGATCGAGTCTGTATTTTCCATTTTTGAGTTTAGTTGGAGTCTGTTATTTTCCATTTCAAAATGTTTAGTTTGTAATAGAACGTTGTGGTACTGAAAAACTTGAAAATTCCCAAAAATTGTTCCTTTATTTTGGCACTTATTTTCACGAACTATGCCTGGTCTGATTCGTGCGGGGTCACGATACTTAGGCAATCTCCATAGGATTCGACTGTAACCGAGTAAAGAAAAGGAAACAAAGAAAGGGAAAGAAGAAAGGGAAAACGGAAAGACAAGAAAAAATGAATGAAAATAAGAAAAGAGAGAAAAGAGAAGAGAAGAGCGGAAAATAGGAAAGGAATAGAATAAAGGAGGAAGAAAAGGAAAAGAAAAAAAAGGAGAAAAGAAAGAGAGAAAAGAAAAGAGAAAAGAAAACAAAAAGAAAAGAGAAAGCTTACAGTCGGAACTAAGGAAATGTCGGGATGACGCATGTGGTCGAGCAAAAGCATAATATAAATGGTTAACTGTATAGGTGCATTCATGCCCAATGTGCGATTATCCAATCTTTTAAAGCCTATTCGCTAATGGAATTGTTTTCTAAATGTGTGAGTCCAGGTAGGTGGTTAGTTGTTTGGCATTCTGGTAATCCATCCATACAACACCCGGTCTAAAGATAAAGTGAACATGACTGGCCCGGAATCTGATACGAGTATTGTTGACCCATCGAAAGAAGTAGAAGAAATGGACGTTCATGCAATGAGGGAGGAAATGTATAAGCTGAAACAACAGATGGCTGAAATGTACCAAGCCTGGGTGAAGGGGCATCCACCGCTAGTTTATCCCACTGACACCGATCCCCCAGTGAACCTCTGTTCCAGACATACGACAACCAGTATTATCCCCCTGAGCCTACCTTCAAAGTTCCAGAACCCTACTCTTTTACCCCTCATCTTGATCTCATGGCAGGCACCGAGAAACCGCCCAAAAACCCTGAGCAGGAGGAGATGATCAGAAAGGTCAAAAAACTGGAGCAATCATTCCAAGACATGAGGGGGTTAGGGGGCCAAGTAAGTGTGGCCTATAAAGATTTATGTTTGTTCCCAGATGTTCAGTTACCGGCCGGGTTCAAGATGCCTAAGTTATATTTGTACGACAGGCATGGCAACCCAGTAGCACATTTAAGGGGATTCTGTAGCAAGATGAGAGGAGCAGGAGGGAGAGATGAATTGCTGATGGCATATTTCAGCAAAAGTTTGAGCGGATCGGCGTTGGAATGGTACACCAGACAAGACCATAGCAGGTGGTACACCTGGGATGACCTGGCCCAAGCCTTTGCCTGTCAGTTCCAATATAATCTTGAAATCATCCCAGATCGACTGTCATTGACAAAGATCGAGAAGAAGCCCGGTGAGAGATTTCGAGAATATGGGTTCCGTTGGAGAGAGCAAGCGGCGAGGGTTGACCCCCGATGAAAGAGAGTGAAATGGTTGATTATTTCTTGCAGGCTTTGAAGCCTACCTATTTTGGTCATTTGGTGTCAGCAGTGGGCAAGTCCTTTAACGAAGTCGTGAAAATGGGAGGCATGGTTGAGGAGGGACTCAAATCCAATAAGATCATGAGTTATTCAGCAATCAAAGCAACCACCCAAGCCATTCAAAACGGCACTGGGGGTATGCTTGGGAAGAAGAAGAAAGAAAAGGTTGCAACTGTCGAATCCGGAGCATGGTCCAGGTCTAGAAGCCCTTAACCTTATTACAACCAACCCAGACCCCACCACCCAAATTATCCATATACCTCATATGGCCCTCCTCAACACTATTATCCACCACCAGAGCCACACTTTTCCGTCCACCATGCCCAAACTTATACCCAGCCTCCGGCTCACGCGCAATGGCGTGCGTCGGCTCCCCAAAACACATACCCAGCTCCACAAAACACATATCCACACCCGAGGGCTTATAAGCCAGGATCCGGCTTCTGCCCAAACCAAGTTTTCAGAAAGGAGAGAATACAGAAACAGAAAACATTCACTCCGCTAGGAGAATCCTATACCACTCTTTTCCACAAACTGAGGCAGTTAGGCCTGTTGAACCCGGTTGAGTCCAAAATGCCAAATCCACTTCCTAGAAATCTGGACCATTCAGTGAGCTGTGAGTATTTTTTAGGGGCTCCCGGACATGATACTGAGAAATGTTGGAGACTAAAAACTGCTGTGCAAGAGCTTATTGACACAAACAGGATCAAGGTTCAGGCCCCGGAGGCACTTAATATCAACTAGAACCCGTTTCTAGCGCATCATATAGCCAACATGATTGAACTGATACATAAGGGAGTAGAGCTTAAGAAGCCCTCACAGATGGTCATGATGATCCGTTCTAGCGAAGTCAAAGTAAATGAAAAGTCAGCTAGTGTGAAACCAGCGGTTCAGTTGAAAAGTATAGACAACAAGCCAGTTGTGGTGATGGGAAAAGGATCGTCCATTGTTGCGAAGAAACCAGAGCCGGTCAAGGTAGTGGTTCGGGAAGTATCAGGCACACCTGCGGTAGTCGTGAAGGGGGCTCACATAGAACAAGTTGTCATAAAGCCAGTAACCCAATTACTAGTAATTGACAGTAAAGTCATTCCATGGAAGTATGAATAGGTAGTTATGACCTACAAGGGGAAGGAAATCAAAGAGGAAGTTTGTGAAACACAAGGTTTAACTCGCTCGGGACGTTGTTTTGCCCCCGAAGAGTTGAGAAAGGCTAGGGCTCCCAAGGAAAATCCGGTTCCAGTTAAGAAAGCTATTACGGAGGAAGAGGCAGAAGAGTTTTTGAAAAAGATGAAAGTGCAAGATTATTCTATTGTTGAGCAGCTAAGGAAAACGCCAGCCCAAATCTCGTTGCTTTCATTGTTTATCCTTGAACATCGCCGGGCTCTGATGAAGATATTGAACGAATCTCATGTCCCCGATAAAATTTCGTGAATCATTTGGAGAAAATCGCGAACAAAATCTTTGAGGTAAACAGAGTGACATTTTCTGATAATTAATTGCTCGTGGAGGGTACAGAATATAATAGAGCTCTTTATTTGACCGTGAAATGTGAAGATTCGGTAGTCACTCGAGTACTGATTGATAATGGGTCCAGTGCCAATATCTGTCCTTTGTCTACATTGAACAAGTTGAAGGTTGATGATGAAAGAATTCATAAGAATAGCATATGCATTCGGGGGTTTGATGGTGGTGGTACAGACACAGTAGGTGACATCATACTTGAATTAAAAATTGGTCAGGTCGAGTTCACCATGGAGTTTCAGGTGTTAGACGTGGTTGTGTCTTATAATCTTCTGTTGGGGAGACCATGGATCCACGCTGCCAAAGCGGTGCCTTCTACACTACATCAGATGGTCAAATTCGAGTGGGATAGACAAGAGATCATAGTACATAGGGAAGACAACATGAGCATTGTAAGTGATGCCATCGTACCCTTCATAGAGACTGATGATGATAAGGGGCTGTGGGTTTCCCAGGTTTTCGATACAGTCTCGGTAGAAAAGGTTCCTGAAGGGAAGAGCATCCCAGTCCCCAGAATAACAGTTGCAACTGTCATGGTAGCCTCTGAAATGTTGAAACACGGGTTTGTACCAGGCAAAGGGTTGGGTGCTGATTTGCAAGGTATTGTTCATCCAGTTTATCTGCCCAAGAATCTAGATAACTTTGGGCTAGGGTTCAAGTCTACGGCGGCAGATGTGAGACGAGCCCGTAAGATGAAGAAAAGAGTCTGGGTATACCAAACCAATTCCACGTCTGTCCAGGTCCTTCGTAAGGCCAAGTATCGGGAAGCAATTATTGGCAAAGGTGTTTGGTCCACTGATTGGTGTGGATGGGAAGTTGGAGAAAGGTCTTGAGAGGGTATTTGCTGAGGTGAACGTGGTTGAGGCCGGGGAAGGGTCGAGCAAAGCAGATATACATTACATCGGGACATGTGCTAATGTCAACAACTGGGAAGCCACTCCTCTTCCATCTCGGAGGGAGTCATGGTAGTGGGTTTTGTTTTCCTTTTGTTCACCTGGATTATTCCAGGGTTTGTAATTCAGTTACTATGTTCCGTCTGTTTGGATGAGTTAAAACCCTGTTATCTTTACATTCAATGAAATGCAATTCCTTTTATTTCTTAATTCCTAATTTTGTTTCCATTTTTTCTTTTCTTTTCCGTACACTTCTTTTTATGCTGATATCAATGGCATGACATGCATGAGGAGTCTTCGGCCCAGTTTTAAAAGCCAATCTAACTCTGAAATAATAGTGCAAGAAATCGAGTGTGATGATGAGGGGGAATATGATGATGACGAGGCCTATGAGGAAGTTAGTAAAGAATTAAGTCACTTTGAAGAAAAACCCAAACCTAACCTAAATGACCCAGAAGCAGTTAATCTAGGGGACCAAGACAATGTTCATGAAACTAAAATAAGTGTTCATCTGGAGCCACAACTCAAGGAGGGGATAGTCAAAGCATTGTTTGAGTACAAGGATATTTTTGCATGGTCGTATGATGATATGCCAGGGCTAAGTACTGATTTAGTGGTTCACAAATTGCCCACTGACCCGGTATTCCCTCCTATCAAGCAGAAGCTGAGAAAGTTCAAAACGGATATAAGTGTAAAGATCAAATAAGAGATCACCAAGCAATTCGATGCGAAGGTCGTTCGGGTTACATGGTATCCCACCTGGTTAGCTAATGTTGTGCCTGTGCCGAAGAAAGATGGCAAGACCAGGGTGTGTGTCGATTGTCGGGATCTTAATAAGGCAAGTCCAAAAGACAATTTTCCATTACCGAACATCCACATACTGATTGATAATTGTGCCAAACATGAAATTGGTTCTTTTGTGAATTGTTACGCGGGTTATCTTCAGATTTTAATGGACGAGGAAGATGCAAAAGAGACGGCATTCATCACGCCATGGGGAACATACTGTTATCGGGTCATGCCGTTTAGTTTGAAAAATGTTGGGGCAACTTATATGAGGGCAATGACACCAATATTCCATGATATGATACACAAGGAAATCGATGTGTATGTGGACGATGTGATTGTAAAGTCCAGACAGCAATCTGACCATGTCAGGGATCTAAGAAAGTTCTTCCAAAGGCTTCGCAGGTACAATCTCAAGCTTAATCCTGCAAAATGTGCGTTCTGGGTGCCGTCTGGAAAGTTGTTGGGGTTCGTAGTCAGTCGCCGGGGTATTGAACTGGATCCATCAAAAATTAAGTCCATCCATGAATTGCCACCTCCAAGGAACAAGACCGAGGTGATGAGTTTGCTGGGGAGATTGAATTATATCAGCAGGTTCATCGCCCAACTCACGACAACTTGTGAGCTTATCTTTAAGCTGTTAAAGAAAGACGTTGTGGTCAAGTGGACAAATGAATGTCAGGAGGCGTTTGATAAGATAAATGGGTATTTGTCAAATCCACCCGTGTTGGTTCTGCCAGAACCAGTGCGACCTTTGATTCTATATTTAACAGTATTGTATAATTCGTTCGGCTGTGTATTGGGTCAACATGATATCACTAGAAGGAAGGAGCATGCCATCTATTACCTCAGCAAGAAGTTCACACCCTACGAGGTTAAGTATACTCATCTTGAAAGGACGTGTTGTGCCCTAACTTGGGTGGCACGGCAGCTGAAACACTATTTATCATCTTATACTACTTACCTCATATCTCGTTTGGATCCATTAAAGTATATCTTTTAGAAGCCTATGCCACAGGGAGGCTTGCAAAGTGGCAGATCCTGCTCACAGAGTGTGACATTGTCTACGTGACTCGGACTGCGATGAAAGCATAGGCCTTGGAGGACCATCTGGCCGAGAATTCGGTTGATGAAGATTATGAACCTTTGAAGACTTATTTCCCTAATGAAGAGGTGATGCATGTTGAAGAGTTGGAACAAGTTAAGAAGCCAGGATGGAAACTTTTCTTTGATGGGGCTGCAAACATGAAAGGCGTGGGAATAGGAGCGGTGCTTATTTCTGAAACAGGGCAACATTACCCTGTTACAGCTCAACTTCATTTTTATTGTACGAACAACATGGCAGAATATAAGGCATGTATCTTGGGGTTGATATTAGTTGTAGATATGGGTGTCCAGGAAGTCTTGGTCATGGGTGACTCGGACCTACTGGTATACCAAATTCAAGGAAAATGGGAAACACGAAACTTAAAGCTTATACCGTACCGACAATGTTTGCATGAGCTTTGTCAGCGGTTTCAGTAGATAGAGTTCAAGCACATTCCAAGGATTCATAATGAAGTGGCCGATGCATTGGCTACTCTAGCGTCAATGCTACACCATCCGGATAAGGCTTACGTGGACCTTTTGCAGATTCAGGTCCGCAATCAGCACACTTATTGTAATGTGGTGGAAGAGGAACTTGATGGTGAGCCTTGGTTTCATGACATCAAGGAATATATCAGGATGGGTGTGTATCCGATACAGGCCACAGGTGATCAGAAACGAACAATTCGACAGTTGGCAAGCGGGTTTTTCCTTAGTGGGGGAGTGTTGTACAAAAGAACTCCAGACCTTGGGTTGTTGAGATGCATTGATGCGAGACAGGCCATCTATCATGACTGAGGTACATGCCGGAGTTTGTGGACCGCATATAAGTGGGTACGTTCTAGCAAGGAAGATTCTCAGAGCAGGTTATTACTGGCTCACTATGGAGCGGGATTGCATTAGTTTTGTGCGTAAATGTCATCAGTGCCAAGTCCATGGGGATTTGATTCATTCTCCACCATCCGAATTACATACATTTTCTGCACCATGGCCCTTTGTTGCTTGGGGCATGGATGTCATTGGGCCAATTGAGCCAGCAGCATCAAACGGACACAGGTTCATTTTGGTGGCTATAGATTATTTTACCAAGTGGGTGGAGGCTAAAACATTCAAGTCTGTGACCTAGAAAGCTGTAGTGGACTTTGTGCATTCAAACATTATCTGTCGGTTTGGGATACCCAAAGTGATCATTACAGACAATGGAGCTAATCTCAACAGTCATTTGATGAAGGAGACATGTGAGCAGTTCAAGATTACTCATTGTCATTCTACTCCATACCACCCTAAGGCAAATGGTGCGATTGAGGCAGCCAATAAGAATATAAAGAAAATACTCCGGAAAATGGTGGAAGGATCTAGACAGTGGCATGAAAAGCTGCCTTTTGCATTGTTGGGATACCGCACCACTGTTCGTACTTCGGTGGGGGCAACTCCTTACTCTTTGGTGTATGGAACGGAAGTAGTGATACCTACAGAAGTGGAAATCCCGTCTCTTAGAATCATTGCGGAGGCCGAGATCGATGATGATGAATGGGTGAAAAGCCACCTTGAGCAGTTGAGTTTGATTGATGAGAAGATATTGGCATCTGTGTGTCATGGTCAGCTGTACCAGCAAAGAATGGCAAGAGCATACAACAAGAAAGTGCGTCCAAGGAAGTTTGAGGTGGGACAGTTAGTGTTGAGACGTATTTTGCCTCATTGGGCCGAAGCAAAAGGAAAGTTTGCTCCAAATTGGCAGGGACCATTCGTCGTAACCAGAGTGTTGTCTAACGGTGCATTATATCTGACAGATGTGGAAGGAAAATGTGTAGAAATGGCCATCAATTCCGATGCGGTCAAGAGATACTATGTATGATTTCTTTATTTTGATTGTACTTGTTTGTATTTGGCATATTTTAAAGATTGAAATGACGAAGGCGTTTTATTCTGCTATCTAAACACTTTTACCCCTTGTCATCCCCTTTGAGCCTTATTTATTCTCTTTCATATCCCTCTTTCGGATTCAATGGCACCACTAAGAAACGCGAGTGCGGAAGAAAAGAAAATGAAAAGAAAAAAGAAAAAGAAAGAAAAGTGAAAAGAAAGGAATAAAAGAAGGGAAAAAAAGAAGAAGAAAATTGAAAGTGAAAAGAAGAAAGAAAATAAAAGAAAATGAAGAAAAGAAAATGAAGAAAAGAAAGGAAAGGAAGAGCAGAAAAGAAAAAAAACACAACAACGTAGTCTCTATGACGTGAACTACGCAAGGGTACGTAGGCAGCCTCGGTGAGGTTCAGTCATACCAAAATAAAATTCAAAAGTCCCCAAGCAAGAAACTAGGGCAGAAGTCGTGGTTGGTGTAAGAAATCTGATTTTGAAAGTTGTAATTTTAACCCATTTTGAAATTATTTTGAGCCTTTCACACCCTTTCTTTCTAGCCCCGTCCAAAGCCCACATTACGGTCCAAAGAAAGACCTTCTGATCAATCTCTGAGAAATGTCAAGTCAAGTAGGTAAAGGTAATTCATGTCTGGGGCAACACTCTGGTTCAAGCAAGAAAAGCAAAAGGATAAAAATAAGAGAGTCTTATTGGTGAAAACCTGCACATGCATCGTAAGGCGACGGGAGTTGAGAGAAAGAATAAAATGAGAAATTCTTATTGGTGAAAACCCTCACGGGCACCGTAAGACGAAAGTGAGTTTGAGAGATGAATGAATGAACGAGGTATGCTGGTGAAAATCTGTCAAGCGCCGCAGGATGAACAAGGTTAAGGTTTGGGTAAAGTAATCAAGTGATGGAAATTCTGGGGCAACAAAGTGTGGTGACCAAGAGCTGGTTAGTTGGGCAGATTGGGACGGTTAGTCCGAAATGCATGTCATGACCATTGGTACCAGCTCTACTGGTCAGATAAGTTTCTTTCCCTTTTCTTTTTGTAGCAATCATGTGGTTTTGGATTCTTCTTATCCTTAACCCGCAAAGTCATTGCATTTCATTTTCTTTTGGGTTCATTGGTCTAAGATGTTTTAATGTCAGTCTTGTTCAAAGCAAGTCAAAGCTCACTACCGGCTTCCACATTTGCAAAGCACAGCGTAATCAGAGCGTACTAAGGATAACGTGATGTGAGAAGGGGTTACAAGGAATCACCGGAAGTTTCATCGGTGGAATGGCTTGGTAATGTCATGGGAGACACAAAGGTTTGGATAAAGGGGTCAGAGGCAAAACAACAGCATGAGTATGAAATACTCGGTTCGTCAAAGGTTAGGGGGTTCGAAGGTCAGTCAGAAAGTCAAAACGGTTCAAGGCCGGTTCGGGAAGCCAGTCGGAACAAAACAATGCAGCAGAAAGATTTACAGCAAGAATGCCACCAACTAACCACCATTTTGAACAGACAAATTTTCTTTGAGTAAAACAGGGGCAGAAAAGTTCGTTTGTTTCAAAGGAACTCTCTGTGGAGAAAGGCAGTCACCAAAAAGGTTTGCTTTTTAATTTTCAGGACCCTCCTGGAAAATGGGACCTAGTTTAAAGTTCAAAAATAGCATAATCTAGCATAAATGTATCCCAAAGGAATATAAGTTGGCTTAGAAGTGTGCATGTTCGAGACAGGATTCAATTAGGAGTTTCCAGGACCCTCCTGAATAATGGGACTTAGCTTTAAGATTTCAATTAGATAACAACATTTAGCGTAAACTCTGTTGTAGGGTAGTATAATTCAGACATGAAGTTATCACCCTTAAGATAAAATTTGACCTTTGATTTTCAGGACCTTCCTGGATAATGGGGAGTAGTTTAAAGTTTCTCTTAGATAGCAAGATTTAGTAGAAGTCACACTTGTAGAAGATATAACTTAGATTTAAAATTGTCGCTTAGTTAAGAGTTGTCAGGAACCCCCTGCATAATGGGACCTAGCTTTCAAATTCTTAGTAATATTTGGTAATGTGATTCAGCTTAACATTCACATATGTGCTCAGTTATCAAACTGGGGCAGAAAAATTGTCTTTGTTTGGTCTATTTTTGTTGAAATCAGGTACCTGCTTGGATAACAGGGAGAAATAGTTCAGGCACAGCAGTCAGGAGCCCACCTGAAGAACAAGGGAGTACAATTTAAATTTTAGCTTTCAAATTCTTTGTTTTGTCTATTGTGGAGTCAGGAGACCGCCTGGAGAGCAGGGAATACGTTTCAAGTCCAGCAGTCAGGAGCCCGCCTGGAGAGCAAGGAATACATTTCAAGTCAGCAGTCATGAGCCCGCCTGAAGAGCGGGGAATACATTTCAAGTGTAGAAGACAGGAGCCCGCCTGGAGAGCAGGGAATACATTTCAAGTCAGCAGTTAGGAGCCCGCTTGAAGAGAAAGGAATACATTTCAAGTGTAGAAGACAAGAGCCCACCTGGATAGCATGGGAATACATTCAAGTTTGGAAGTCAGGAGCCCACCTGGAGAATTCATTTCGAGCTTTGAAATTGGGAGCCCACCCGTACAACAAGGGAATACATTCAAGTTCAGCAATTTGAAGAAAGGAACAACACCTTAGTTTGTAGTTTGAAATGGCAATAAGGGATTTTACCAAGAAAACACAAGATAACAAGGCAACAAGGAAGTACAAGATGCAGTTGGAAGATTTCATATAGGACTTTTGTAATTCATAGTCCCTAGATTAGGCAAGCTTCTTTTATTTTGACATGGTGTAATAAGGAAGGTCAGTGAGCAGCAGCAGCAGCAATCGCAGTGAAATCATAGCTCCTGGTAGTCCCAGCTACCAGACACTCCTGAACTACACTGCTCTGATTCCTGTTTAGCTCAGGATATGTAGGCAACCTCCGAAGCAGGGTGCGGTCAACTCTTTCAAAAATGCTTCACACGGAATATTCAAACGGGCAAAAATCGCTCATATTTGCTCACTTATCTTTGCCCGAAAACTTTTCATGTTTCCGAGCAAAGAGGGGCCGCTGTGAGCACGTTCTTTTTTCCCTATATAAGAATTATTCCCAGAAATTCAAACAAAACAATTTCTTTATTATTTTACAATTTTTGTGAATTTTGTGTTATTTTCTTGTAATTGTTTGCATTTTATTTGTGCCTTTTAATTCATATGAAAAATACAAAAATACATTTTCATTTAGGATCTAATTTCATATTTTAGGATTAATTAGGGGTTAATTTTCTTTAGAACAAAATATGAAGAAAATAACAAAAATAGCCCACTTTTGCATTTTTAATTGTTTAATTGTGAATTCGTCGCGAAATAGATTTTAAATAATTTTAGGATTTAATTAGGACTTTATTTTAACTTTTGCATTTTTGTAAATCAGAAAAATATAGAACTACAAACTGAAATACAAAAAATAAACAAAAGAAATAAAAAATGAAGGAACAAAAGCAAGGAAAAGAGGGTTGTTACTAAGAGACCCAAGTTGGGCCATTTAATTCATTTCTTCAGCCCAAATACATGACCCAGTAGCAGCCCAACCCACCCAATACCCGGTCCACCTGTTACTAAACCAAAACGACGCTGTTTCGTTGCTTATTGATCCAGACCGTCGAGGTAACCTAAATCAACTGTTGGGAACTGACCAAAATTTGATATATATATGTCCGAAACTAACTCCCCCCCCCTTCTCAGATCCCCCTCCTAATCAAACCAAACCCTAATCCCAGTCGCCCATGTTCTCTCCGGTGTAATATGCCGCCAGCGAACGCCACCTACGCCAACGACCACCAGAAATACACCCGAAAATCTCCTTGTTCCCTTCTTTCCAACCATGGCATTGACTTCCTTCGAATCTCACCGGAAAACTTCGAATATCTCGTGGAAGATTTTACGGACATGACGCCGGTTACGCTAAACGCCCCAAATTAACACCCCAATATCCTCTCTTCTTCCTCTACCCAACCCCCATGGTCTATTGTCTCGAATGAAGCCGGGCAGGCTCGAATATTAGTTTTTATTTCTCCGGCCAAAACCCTAAATGACCAAAGCACATGCAATTGTCATCAAAGGATCCCTGGGCCTTCCTCGTGAGGATTTGAGTGTCATTAGAGCAAAGCGTCATCAGAATTGGCTGAGGTTTGGGAAATGTCAACTGGCCGGAGTTTTCTTTTCATCAGTGAGTTGTATTTCTTTTGTTTTTTTTCTTGTGGTAACATCTTAGTTTTACTTTGCTAGCAATAATTAGTAATATGAAAATCAATAAACTCTTTTAATTCTGTTTTCAGTCATCCCCTATCTGCTTTTGGTTTAGCTTTAATTTGTTGATTAGTTTAAATTCGCCAATTAGTTTAGTAATTTTGTTTAAATGAAGCTCGGAACTCAGTTAGTTTAATTTTTTGTTTTGCATGCTGTTTGATTTTGTGCTTTGATAGTTTAAGTTTGTTAATCCTGATTTGGTAATTTAGTTTGGTCAGTTAAATGTGGTCAGATAATCGCTTAATCACAAGGGCAATTAGGATATTATCAGGGTAAGGCTTCTTTGGCATGTGATCTAGTACCCCCTAGAAGCTTCTAGGTTAGGATCATAGTGGAATATCAATAAACATGTGTGTTAGCTTCTTGAGTAAGTAAAAGAACTAAGGGACTAGGGTGAAATTACATAAGGGACTAAAAGGAAAATAAGGAGTTGTTTGTTTGCCTATAAATAGGGTCACATTTACCTTGTGAAGGGGTCGGCTCTTCATCTAAAAAATTCCTCCAAAAGCCTTCTCTACAGATCTGAGCCTATAGTTGAATTTCAAATTAGTAAAAGTTCAAAAAACTTCCTTTTAGATTTTAGATTTCTATTGAAAATCAGAAAACAAAATGTGAATATTCCACTAGTTAATTCATTTAGGATGATAAGTAGCATGGATTTCTCTGGTTCTCTCCTGTACCTGAGTGTTTAGGGCATCTGAAGGTGTTTGAGACTATTTCGAGTGATTGCTGATTATTTCTCGATTGTTGAAGAAGTGTTGTAGTTTCTGGTCAAATTGCAATTGCATTTGGGTGTAGTAACTTGTGGTTGATTGCCTGGGTGTTATTTGGTTTCCAACTCTTCGTGACTATTGAATTAAGTTACTGGCTGATTGATTTCTAATTGTGGTTGTTATTACTGCTGATCGTCCTCCTCTTCTTATTGTATTTCACATCTCCAGGTACTCAACATGAAACTCAATACTATGTAGATCACTTGCTGGAAAATGAAATGAAAACTGGAGCTTCGGCTATAGATATATCGTTTGTGAATCTCATTATATTTTCACAGTTTTATGTGATTTGGTTGTTGTACGATACAATCAATTTGAATGTATAACTGAACTGGCAGAACTGTGTTATTTAGATTGCTGGACTGATTGATTTGTAGTTACTTAGATTTAACTTGTTTAATTTAGCAATTTTCTGTTTAAAAATTCAAAATCATAAACAGTTCAAGTTTGCGGTGAAGCTGGAACTGGTGTGTTGTCACGTTGAGTGCTATTCTAATGCTGAACATGCGTTCTAAATAATTTCGTAATGCGGTAGCTTTGACAATTATAAGTCAGTAGTCGGAGTTAATAGTTCACTTTAGTCTTAGTCATTTTCTCATCAGCTGGTTCATAAATTTGTTTAAAAGCATAACAAATTAGGAGGTATAACATTTGTCTTGTAATTGCAAGTGTGAGTAAATTTATTAGTACGTTTGTTCATTTTTAAAATCAGGACGACATAACTACTCTCTTGAACGATTTGAGGGTCAGTATCTAATTGATTTAGGTAAGTGCATATTCATTTCCTTTTGTCAGAAGAGTGGAGCCCATTCACGAGAGTTTTGGATAATTAATTATAATGAAATACTTAGAATTCGGGATGGGCCATTTAGCGAATTTCACGGCCTTCTCTAAAGATGATAGCGCGTTAGACACTTTGGATGCGCTTTTAATAATTCACCTTCCTAAACTCAGGTGCGCATTTATGTGACCCAAATCCGAATCTCAACGAAGTCAAAATATGTCAACAACCACGGGTGCATTGATGTGACGTAATTCGAGACGTATTTTAACGACATTGCAATTCTCGTTAAAATAATAATAATAAAAGCGGTTTAAAATTAAAAAGCACATAAGCTAGAACATGTTTTGAAATCAAATAAAATCAAGCACAACAGTTGAGCGACCGTGCTAGAACCACGGAACCCGGGAATGCCTAATACCTTCTCCCGGGTTAACAGAATTCCTTATCCGGATTTCTGGTTCGCGGACTATTAACAGAGTCATATTTTTCCTCGGTTTGAGATACAACCGGTGACTTGGGACACCATTAATCTCCCAAGTAGAGACTCTGAATAATTAATAACTAAATCCCGTTCTGATTGTCCTTTAATTGGAAAAACTCCTTCACGCCCTCACGGGCTTAGGTGAAAAGGAGGTGTGACAGATGCAACGTGACTTCGAGTTCGAAATGTATTGTCGGACTTTCAGTTTATATCAATAGGGGATGAACAGACTTTTACAGCTGGTGGATGAGCATGGGCTCAGGTGGGTTTACTGATTTTGTGATGATTGTACCCAATGCAGCATCGTTGGAGGATGTCGGTATGGAATTCCACAAGTAGGTTATCTCCTATGAGCAGGTTTGTGGTAGCGCGATTTTGATGAAGTTTCTACAAAAAGTTCTACTTACTACCCGACAAAAGGTCAAAAGTGCGATTATGGCTGATAATTCGAAATGTTCATGAAAAGTTTAATAAGAGACTACAAGAAATTTGGCGGGTTGACGGTGTGAGATCATGGTAATTTAGAAGGAGGAATCTTTGTGGCTTCCACATTTTGTGATGGTAGCTTAAAGCTAAGTGGGGGAGCCTACCGTCTACGATTGGGCCGCGTGGATGTCTGCTTGTGTGATTTCTGGTTATTGGCACATTGGTAGATCAATTTTAACTCAGAAAAGAAAACACCAGGAGTAATTCGAGCAAAGGACTTGATGAATGTATGCTATATTTCGCCTTATCAGTTTATGTGCATGTTTTGGGAAGACTCAGAGTTTATGCTTCTTGTGGATGTGATGTACAAGAAAAAGAATTCATCTGGTTGCTTCTTTGGGAGTGTTCATGTGCTATTAGTGCACTAGAGTTGGGTTATATATTCGGGACCAAATCAGAATGGGTGACTCTCAACAGTGGTTCTAATGGGTTCAAGAATGTAAGAGCGGTGTCTAAGAATTTTTGGTTTCGTTATGTAATTGAAGACTGAGATTTTGTAGCAGAGTGTGAGGAATACTTGGGGAATTTTCTATGTTATCATCGGGTCTGCGGGGTAGCATTAGAGAAATGGGAGAAACAATTTCGGATTTATGAAAAGTCTTGCAAAATGGGTATACCAATTGGAGATGCTATTATGCGCTTGAGGAGGGCATGAGATGGCTCATGGGTACTGAGACGACGTGGTCTCATGAATTTGGTCACCCGAGATGAGTGTTGTTGAGTTTATTTATGTTTTTGGAATGGAGCTATTATTATTTCTAAGGCAAGTGAAGAGTAAATTGGAAGAAGTAGGGTTAGTTAGTGATGATTTGAATCAGCATGATTGTAATAGTGATCAGTTCCTTCGGCATGTTAAGTTATACATGTGGTTTGTGGTGGTACTGCAGGCTTGACAGCCACCTTAACTTCATTGATTTGGGAGGTATTTGATTCAAATGGCCTTGTTGTGTAAATGGATTCTGGAAGAGTTATGGTGGTTTAGATCACGATTTGAGGTTTGTATTTTCTGCGATTTGGGAATTCAGTTGCGTGTTGCAATGATTCTTCTGAAATGAGTTATGTGAAAGGTTTCTATACAATGAAGTGTTTATTCTATTAGTAGTAAAGGGGTTATTATGAATCCTTTACTCTCGTGTAGCGGCATGATAAGTGCAGTGAGCGTCATGGGAATTGGAAGTTGAGGATCATGGTTGCGATTTAGTGTTGACCAAAATGTCACGAGCTTAGATGAACCAGGAAGAATTTACATGTTCAGAGTAAGCTGGTAGTATCCCAGTATCGCCTGATAATGGGGTTCTATGGAAGAAACATTGTGTAGTGATTTGCGGATTCTTGAATAGGTTTACAGAATTAGTGTAGTTGGTGGTATGGAGGTGCAGACTTTGCTACCTGGTGCAGAAGGTCGTGGGAGCATACCTCTTAGGAGAATTGTATAAGCGTGGTATGTCAGTCACTTGATGGTTATAAATTGGAACCAAGTAGGAAGATTCTGGTACTAACGCTAATGTGAGAGTTTATACCTGAAAGGCATTCTATCCTTTTGGTTGTGGACTGTGTGAGTTTATTTTGGATTTGACAGTTGTTCTTATGTGTCATGGATAGGGTCATTATGGATGCTTGAAATGTTATTAGCCCAGTATATGATGATCAGGATCGGCTTGAGGTCTGTTAGTGGGTCTAATGTGAATGTGTGCTCTACATCAGGTCGAATGTGTTCATTCAGCATAGCATTGCTTATGGAGGAGTCTTCAGGCGTTGGATGTTATTTTCGTTGTCAGTTATTCCCTGTAATACTCTATTGTGCCATATGGGTTGTAAGACGGCTTGATTATTCGCACATGTGTTATGATTCCATGTAGCTTGTGGTGTTGTATGAGCAAGATGGCTCCCGAGATGCAGGTCGATTATTGCACCTTAGTCATGCTTGGGTTTTCATAGCATATAGCGCTATCTATCTCCCTGGGTTATATTATGAACCTGGTGTGTTTGTGATCAATATTCGGGCATTTCGTAAGTATAAGCATTTCGGCTTGATGGGTGATTCTTTATTAATTGTTATGTGTGGATCGGGTGGCACGCCACCACAAATATATTGTTTGGATCGAGTGGCACGCCACCACGGATAAGTTGTGTGGATCGGGTTGCCTGCCGCAACAGTGTCATATTTGGATTGGGTTGCACGCCGCAACAGTGAGATGTTGAGTATAGTTCCCTATATCCATTCTTGTGTATTTTGTTTCTCATTCTCTAGGGAGGGTTCATAGCGTCTGTTCAACCATTTTATTCGCTACGCAGGCTGGATAGTTCTTTTCCAGAGTTCATTCTTCCTTATGTGTCATATTCAAGTTGTAGCTTGTTGGTGCATTGATGGTGTCATATGAAATCTTGGACAGTGTTTGAGGTGGCTTATTGCCTTAGTAGCTTGTACTGGGTAAGACGAGGTTATTGGACCTGGGATCAGTCTGATCGGAGTATGTAAGGTATATTAAAGAGCAAATATCGTTACTAAGTACAGAATAAGGTAATGGTTCTTGTCAGGAGGAGAGACTTCATAATTTGTTGATTCGGCAGGTGGTTATGAGTTTCTACACATCTCTTCCATCATGGCAGTATTGCGAGAGTTGGAACAAGTTTTATATGTGTTATGAGGTGTATTGCGGGCACCGAATTCGTGAAATTGCGGCTATTGTGGTCGGAGGATGTTATTATGATCAAACGACTTATGTGGTGCAGGGTGTGATTTCAGCAGAGGAGCATGATCAAGTTTTGTACAGCGTGTGGTGATTGATGCGGTGTTCATTTGTTAGAATCGGGTCTCGTGGAGAAATCCGAATGTTGGAATTTGGTTCTAAAACTTGTTAGCTAAGGTTATAGGGAGGATCTTTAGTCTAGCTCGTGCTTATGTGCTTACGTAGGTTGTGGTGGTATGGGTAGGTGCACGAGGTGTTAAACAGTGATTTTGGACAACTCCATAACAGTTCTTGGTACGTTCGAGGACGAACGTATGTTTGAGTGGGGAAGAATGGAATGACCTGACTGGTCGTTTGGAGCACTAGCACGTCGTTCAATAGTTGGAGGCTTCGGGTACTTCACTTCATGTTTTATGACTTGTATGTGTGGTTGGAATTGAATTTCGGGAATCTCAAAGTTGATTCGGATGGAAAATTCTAAATTCGGAAGCTTTGAGTTGGAAGAGTTGACTAAGGTTTGACTTTTGAGTAAATGACCTCGGAATCGGGATTTAAGGTTCTAATAGGTTTGTATGATGATTTCTGACTTGGGCATATTTTCGGGTTGAGTATCGGGTGGCCCAGGAGCATTTTGGTGCCTATTATGGAAAGTTGCCATTTTGAAGGTTTTAGAATTTTCTAAGTTTGGTTTTGAAGTGGACTTCGGTGTTATCGATGTCTATTTGGGATTCAGAGCCTTGGAATAGGTTTGTATCATGATTTTTGCCTTGCACGCAAAAATTGGCATTATTATAGGATGTTTTAGCATAATTCGGATGCGTTCGGTGAAGTTTAAAAGTTTGAAAGTTTAAAGGAAGATTTCGATTGTCAATTCATAGTTTTGATGATATTTGATGTGATTTGAGGCCTTGAGCAGGTCCATATTATATTATGGAACTAGTTGGTGTGATTGGACGGGGTCCCGAGGGCCTCGGGTGTGTTTCGGAGTGGTTTCAGACCAAGTTGGGATGATTTGTTGTTGCTAGTGCCTGGTTTTGTTCTTCGCGAATGTGAAGGAACTCACGCGTTCGCGATAACGGATTTTGAGGTTGCTGGATTTTCACTCATCGCGAACGCGACACAGTGTTAGTGAACTCGGAGTGGAAGCTGAGGCAACATTCATGAACGAGCCATGGAGGTCGCGAATGCGTAGAAGAAAAGGGGAGCTTGGCATGGAGCAGCTAAGCCTTCGCGAACGCGGCTCTTGGCCCCAAACGCGAAGGGCAGGGGGTCTGAAGGCTTAGCGAACGCGACGAGGAGGTCATGAATGCGTAGAGGAAGATTGTGGAGGCTGTTGTTTTAGCCTTCACGATCGCGAAGGATCTTCCGCGATCGCGATAAAGGACTGGCTTGGGCAGAATGGTTTTAAGTCGGGATTTTTGCCCAGTTCATTTATTTTTTACTTGGTTAGGCGACTTTTGGGGTTCTTGAAGAGGAGATTTTGTTATCCATTGTGAGGTAAGCCATTCCCACCTATTGTGAGTTAAATACATGATTTATATACAGATTAATACATGAAAATTTTGTAGAAATTATGAGGTTATGAAAGAAACCTAGAATTTGGTATTTTTAGATTTTGACCACAAAATTGGACATGGAATTGGGAATAAATCATAAATTTGAGTTCCTAATGTTATGTGTAAAGTTTATCTTTAGAAATTTTTGGAATCCGGACACGTGGGCCCGAGGTTTGACTTTATTGACTTTTCGAGCGAAGTTGGGAAATGTTATAAATTAGTTAATTATGATGGTGGGATATATTTTTATTGGTTTCCATGATTGCTTGACTAGTTCTGATCGATGTGCATTTGGTTTGAGGTGTTAGAGAGGCGTTGGAGTCGACTATAGAACTTCGGAGCGATGTAAGTTTCCTGTCTAACCTTGTGAGGGAGAAACTACCCCCTAGGTGATGTGATTGTTATGTGCTACTAGTTGTGGGTGCTACGTACGCACGAGGTGACGAGAGTTCATATGTAGCTAAATCATGTTTATGTCCGGGTAGACTTAGGACTTTATCATGCAATATATAAATATATATATTAGGCCGAGCCTTATCACCTTGAGTTGTTGGCAAGTTATTTGTGAAATGGTAAGGGTCACATTTACTTTATACTCATGTACTGTATTGTAAGCACGTGTCTCGTAATGCGATAAGTTCCTTCCTTTCTTGTGGAGCGGGCTGAACGCCTCGGCAGTATAATAGATGCATCTATGGTTCGTGCCGCTCGATCCTTGGCAGTGTACATATTATTCTGGATCGAGCCATACGACATTGGCATAATGGTGTATTAATATCGCTAGCAGTCAGAGGGTTCACGAGATTATCCTTCCCCTGATGCCCGACACCCTATATGGTATTTCCTTACCCGTTTGATATTGCCACTTGATATTTCTGAGTTGTTAAGATAGAGTACGAGATTGAAAAATTGATATCATTAAAAGAAATTTTGGAAGATTGTGTTAGCTACATATTTACCTCACTTCTAGTGTTGTGCTTCTTATCTGTTTATGATTTACCATATTGATTTATTGGACCCACTAGTAAGTGTCGATATCGACCCTCGTCACTACTTCTCCGGGGTTAGGCTAGATACTTACTGGGTACGCGTTGATTTATGTATTCATATTGTACTTCTGCACTAAATGTGCAGGATCTGACAGGTTAATTTGGGGATCATCTTGGCACGTAGGCGCAGCTGTTAAGGAGACTTTATGTGAGATGCATTCCAGGCTACGCATCGCAGGCCACAGAGTCCCCATCGTACTATTCACTTTGTCTTGTCTTATTTACATTTCAGATTGATATTTTATTATTATTGTACTCCTTAGTAAATGCTCATGCACTTGTGACACCAGGTTTTGGGATGTACTAGTTGATGCTTACGGTTCTATATATTATCATCACCTTTCATTTCTTTTTAAACTACTAATTTTGTACGTTCCCGTGAATTTAAAACTGTAAATTTCCGTCCTTATTAAAATTTATGATTTCGAAAGTAATAATATGAATAACAAATGTGATAATTCACCTTTGGCTTGCCTAACGGCGACGTTAGGCGCTATTACGACTTATAGTGAATTTTGGGTCGTGACCGGAAGCTTTAGAAGTATCTACTTTTTGTTTTCTAGTAGCTATTTTTGAAGGCTCGGCAATGGCTTTACTTGATGATGCTTCTTTTTCTGCATTTCCTTCCCTGTTTGAAGGCTGTGAAGGCTTTGTCAAAGGAATATGCTTCTTAGCAGCTGATTTTCCTCTGATGTTACCTACATGAAAATATGCAATATCATATTTAATAATTTTAAACTTATGATCAGAAAAAGAAAAATAAGCCCCAATTCCAGCAAACATCTATGACTAGAAAACAATCGACCCCAGGTTTATCAATAAACATTAGGTCGACAGTTATGACGAAATTCTAATATACAGAGCACAGAGGTAGTCCAAGAAGCAAATATAACCACCCACGTCATATAAGATATGGTTATTCACAACCCAATTGATCTTGAACATGCACATGAACAAATCATTCTACAAAACCCGAAATAAAAAATGTATGAAACGGAAAAAGAAGAATGTAGGATTTACAAAAATTGACACGTTCTGAGCTTTAATACAGTGCTTGATGGGTCTATAGAGACGATTACACCCAAAATCGAAGCTTGATTCTTGTCTCGTCCTGCCGGAAACCACCTTGGACGATGGGGTTGAGTTACTGAGAGAAGAGAGAACAGAGAGAGTAAAGAGATGAGAGAGAAACTGAGCGGAGAAAATGAGAGAGATGTCAAGTTTTTCAAGCTTTATATGTGATCCACACGTTTCTAAAATATTAAAAAGGTCTTATCCACCCTAACCCACTCATTAACTATTTTTTAATCCAAAAGAAATTGAAAAAGAAAATAAGAGGTCACTTGACCAATTCGAGTGTTGAGGAGGCCTCCTTGACAATTCTTCTCATGTAAGTCATGCCAAATTGCCAATTGTATAAGCAATGAGCCCAAAATTAAGATGCATGTACTCCTAACCTTTCTAATTCCTTTTCCCGCAAGACTTCACCTTTTGAAATTGAAACCTGCAAACAGCAAACTTGACTATAATCCTCAGGATCAAATGTTATCTTCAACCATCTCATTTCTTGCACTATGGGTAGAACCAAGGTAACTCTTTATCCAAAATAAATTGAAAAATGAAGATATTTGATTTTCTTAACATCAATCGGTCTAAGTTATCATGTGTATTCAAGCTACAACACTTCTCATAATTCATACATGGAAAGAATAAGAAACTCTTTGATAGCCTGCTTCAACCACAACTTGCACTCAAGTAATACAGACAGATTCAGGATTTGAAGTTTATGTGTTCCTAAAGCAGCCTCAAGTTAGTATATAATAATAATTGGGTCTACAGTTAAATATTTATTGATATTTGGTAGATTTCTTAATATATGTATATATATATATATATATATATATATATATATATATATATATATATATATATATATATATATATATATATATAAAGTACGAGTAAAAACAATAAACCCATAGCTTGTGCTCTACGTCTGCCTGTGCCAAGAACTGCTCGAGCCAAATACCCATATCCGCGATAATTACTATTATGTTCATAGTGTTCTTCAAAAATAGATATGTTTGTGTGCGCGCACGTGTCTGGGTTAATCTCAGGCGTGTTTTGTTATAGCTTTGAACAGTTTCTTTGCACATTTTCTTTCTACACCATTACAAAATCCCTTTGGTTTTCTATTCCAGAGGGTACTCCAAACGAATTAAGCTTCATGGGTACGAGTTGGGTATGTAATGCATGGTTCTCTCCGTGCAAGTTGGTAGGTACTGGTGTCAGCCACGTCGCAATCCATTTTGGGGCGTAACAGTACTATCATTTCACAATACTTACGGGCCGTTTTGTACGCGGACAAAATAGTACCGTATAATTCCGGTACTAATTTATATCATTTGAGATATGGTATAAAATAATACCACATTTGATGGCATAAAATTGGATAAGATGGGATACATGGGATTAAATTTATACCTTATTTGGTTGGAGGTATAAATTTATCGTGGGATAAATTTATACCTCCAACCAAACAAGGTATAAATTTAATCTCACCTCTTATCTCACCCAATCCCTCTTACCAAATGACCACTTAGGGCATCTACAACCTTTACCCCCATTTTGGTCCCCAAAATGGGAATGAAAATTTTCCCATTTTGGGGATAACTTACTCCAATCATTCCCCATCTTTTTCCCAAAAAAAGAGAATATTCTTTTTATATTCTTCTCTCTCTTCTATATTATATTATTATCTTTCAGTTTAATTTTATTTTTTAAGTTCCATTAGACAAATTCCATCTTTATTTTTCATTAAATTGTAATTTCCATTAAAACTATTCCATAAAATTTTAAATAATATAATTTGTAAGCAATTATTATAGATTAACTAATCATTCAAATAAAAGTGAAATCATTGCGATACAAGATTAATTAAATACATATTACAGAACGATGAAATTCATTCGAAATGCTACATAAATATTCAACTTCAACCTCTAGTATTCTCCCATAAATGATCTATTAATGCATTACGAAGTGCAAAATGAGCATCTTTGTCCTTAATTCTTCTATGTCGAGCTAAAATAAAGTTTTAATGATGGATGTGGCTTCTATTGTCGATCCGACTCGTCGTGAATTTATGCGACAAGAACAACAACGAATAATGTATAAAAGAGATCAACAATATCCACAGTCACAGCCACAATAATCCTCCGCCCCATTCACTCAATACTATAATGATTTTGGTGTATCTGGAAACGACATACCTCCCTAATAAGTTATTATGCTATTTACCGTAGTTTCAATTTATGTATTTTAATTTAACGTATTTTCAGTTTTCATGTATTTTCAATTTAATGTACTTTCATTTAATGTATTTTCAATTTTCACTTTTCAATTTTAGTAACATCTAATATTTTATATTCGCACCTTTCAATTTTAGCAACATCTAATATTTTATATTTGCACCATTCATTTTTTGAGATGATTATATATTTTTGTACAATTATAACTTATAATAAAATTAACTTACAATTTTACATAAAAATAATAAATGCATGAAAATTAATTTATCAAAATTATATGCCAAAGTTAAGATGTAAAATTAATATTATAAAGGTATTACATAAACATAATTAGTTATATATAAAGAGATAAATTAAAAGAGTTAAATAATAATAAAATATGCATGAATAGTAATGGGGGAGATGAATAGTGTCCCCCATATTTGAAGGAACAATATTTATCCCCCATTTTGGGGGCAAAAATGGGGAGGGTTGGAGCTCCATTATGGCAAAAGTTGCCCCCATTACGAAGAAATGGGGAGGGTTGGAGATGGCCTTATATAGTGCATATTTGTAGTACTCAACTATGTTGTGGGAGCTCTCCAAAATGCTAGTGCATATTTGTAGTACTCAACTATGTTGTGGGAGCTCTCCAAAATGCGGTTGCACCTGTGTCGTATTCTCCAAAAATATACTGCTTTTGGAGGATTCGACACACCCGGCGACATTTTCATATTCAAAACGAAAGCTTAGCTTTACTAGCACCAATACATTTACTTTGCTTTTTCCTATTCCAATTTATCTTCATCCAAATTTTCTGGACTTCTACATTGGCAAATCGAGAAGACATTAACCAAACCTTAAGAGAATGAAAAAGTATCACTTTTTATGAAAAGGATCGAATGCAATAACAATGCAAATGGAAACCAATTGGCAAATTGACTTGGAAAATACCATTTAGCTCAAGGTACAATAAGAGAATCCTACACAAGATAAAAAATTAGTTCCAGCAAAAAGCTCAATAACAGAGCTTCCAAAAGTAAATTATGTTGCTTCTAATCAGTTTGCTTTGTCTTTTAATCACCAGCTCACAAGAAATAGGCATCAATCTTTCCATGTTACTTGGTTGATTTCTGCACGTTTTTCCAGTTTGAATATCTTCCTTCCAGCTCAAACCAAGACTCCAGATTGACCAATTGATTAAATTCTTCGAAAGTTGCCATCTTGTCGAGGTGGCCTCTAGTTGTTCCTTGGTCCTTCAATGTCTTGAGAACATCAAGCATTGCACGGGCAGAGGCATACAGAGTCGTCAATGGATGGACAATCAAATGGAACCCCATCGCTCTCAGCTCTTCCGGTGTATGCAATGGTGTGACACCACCCTCTAGCATGTTACATACCCTGAACCCCTTGGTCTGCTTTCCTATTTCTTTGAGCTCCTCGTCATCCCTCGGTGCCTCCACAAAGCTAGCATCAGCTCCAGCCTAGATTGTGCAGTCAACGCCATGAGCAAGTGACAAGAAGAGTCAGATTGTGCTGCATACTGTTATTCTTCCTCATGTTCACTTTTTAGCTTATTTGTAACTTCTCCAATTGACGGCCAATTTTTAATGGACTTTCCAAACCCAAACGCTAAAATTTACTGAATAAAGAGAGGAAATTCTTACCATGGATAGACTACAGATGCATGTGAAGTTTGAGAGTCTAGGAGCAAATTTCAAGAATAGTTGTAGCAAACTATAGCATGTATATATTGTAAGCAAGATATATATTAATGTTTAAGAAAGTTCTTCCACTTCATATCATGCATACTCCAAGTACCTAAACTACTCCAAAAAATATTACGCTCCCTTCCACTTCATCCAACATTGGATTATACAGGGTTTCAAGATAACTTGTTGTTGAGCAACAACTGATACTAGATTATCAAGTACTCCACTAGAAAGGAATTTAGTTGAATAGCTTCACTTCTACATCTCTCAAGAGATGTTGCAGTTGCTATTTGTTTTATTATTATCTGTTAGTTTGCCATGAGATATTTACTCCAAATGGTTAAAATTGAAACAGGTTGAAGATAGACCATGCCTGATTATGAATAAATAAAAATCATAATTGTAAATAGCTGTAACGACCCAAGCCATCTCTTGGCCTAAAGCACTATAAAAAATAATGATATTAGTTAGCTTACATACATAAGTCCTTACATAGAGCGGAAATTATATTAAGTAACATTGCATCAGCATTTAAGCAATTATCAGCTGAAATTTAGAGATTTAACATGTACGTATAGTTTATGTTGAAAAAATACGGAACAAGAGTTAGTAGCAAAAGAAAAAAGAAAAAAAAAAAGAAGAGGAGATATAAGCACACACATATTTTGAAGGGTGTAGAAAGAATATGATAAGACAAGCTGAATTCCAACATATGATTTAAGCAATTAGTAATTGAAACTTATTTTTTCATTCTAATGTTTCCTATAAGCTAAGTAACTACATGTACTGCATACCTCCATATAAAGGTTAGCACGAGAAATGGCTTCTGAGAGACCATATTTTGCTGATGTTGCACGTGCATCAGTCCTTGCCACAAGAAAAAAGTCAGAATCACCAATAGCATCTCTTGCAGATGCTATTTTTGCAGCATGTTCCTCTGCAGGTATAACCTAAAAGAGACGTCAAAGAACAGAGAAAGAGTTCGCAAGCCCGGTGGCATAAAAGACTACAACAAAAAACAAGCTCAGGAAAAAGAATCAACAGACCTAACATATTTACAATTGTGTTATAGACATAGTAAATGAAAAAAGAAAACAAAGAAAAAGAGCAATAAGGATTATGAAATAGAGAAGGATCCAGCAAACCTGTTTCCCTCGCATGTGTCCTAGATGAAGAGACATAAAATACGGACAGTAAGTTCCATGCTATTGAACCCAATATGTAAAATGTATTTTGTCAGCCCAAGCAAAATGAATCTCAAGCAGAACTCTTACCACACTTCTTTGGCCATGCTTGATCCTGGAATAACATGAACACAAAAATTAGTGTTTTAGAATATATATATATATATATATATATATATATATGCACATCTTAAAATTTGAATGTTTCCTGCCAGTTAAATGTCATACCTCTAAGAAACAGCCGGCAGCACCAGCAGCAATTAAATCCTTGATAGTTCTTTGAACATTGAGAGCATTGCCACCGCCTGTATCTGCAAGGTGAATAAAAGGAAACATAAAGGGGTTGGCATTCTTAAAAACCACATGAAGATCCAATTCTGATTGAATGGATCTACTGAGATTAAGAGCTATGGAAATGCACATGGGAGGCTATTGAGCTGTATTCCGTCCTGCAAAACCTTTTGCAGTTTAAAAGTTCAAGAGAGAATTTTACTATCTCTTTTTACCTTTTTGCACTTTGATTGAACTTGTTCATTGAATGAAACTGAAATCTGTTCAGAATTAGTGAATCTAAAAGACAAATAATGGGAAAATCCCAAAATAGAGAGTCCTAAACCAAACAAAGACAGTTATGGAATGATCACATCCAATGCTGAAAATAGTTAAAGGATTTAAAATCACACAACAGAGATCCATCGGGTACAATTACTGAATAAAATAGGGACTTCGACCAAGATGAGATGTTGTGGTTGAGTTCATATCTCATGCCATTGAGTGCATGGGAGAAAGGCCAATCTTTTTAATGCTTATTTTTGGTTTAAAAAAAATCTTTAATTAAATCCATCAGCGCAATGCTTAAATGGCCTGAATTGTATCTATCTAATATGCTAATGCTTGTCAAGCAAAAGCCAAATAAATGATACCCGAAACCGTTCCCAACATTTGCAATTTCTCTATCAGCAACTACACATTCCACTACTACATTAAATTACTTGTTAAAACATAACAAGCTCAAAAAAGGGAAAATTATTAAACAGTTAAAGTGGAAGTAAACAGGATATACCAGCATCAGCAATGATTGGAATCAATGGAGCAGCTGCACAAACTGACCTAGCCGTTTCTGCCATTTCAGGCGGTCTACAGTATGAAAAAACATATGCTCATAATTCATCAATTAATTCCCCAACATTTCCAAATTAAGCTTCACATTACTCCACTAAACCATATAAAGTGAATTTTACTCGGGGACAATATAAAGTGATGGATAATACGTAAAAATGGACTGACGTGAGCAAGCCGAAATCGGGTTTCCCAAGGAGAGCAGCGGAGGTAGCATAACCGGAGATAAACCCGGCACTGAACCCGGTTTTCTCAACAATGGAAGCCGAAAGAGAGTCGTAACAGCCCGGCATTAGCACTATCCCTTGCTCTTCAATCAGACGGTGGATGCGCGTTTGTGTTCTTATCGCCATTGTCGTCGTGGCCCTCCGATGGATTGATGACTTGCAATGCCAAGTGCGTGAGCTGAACGACGTCGTAGAAAATGTGAACTGCGAATGTAATGAAATAGTGTTTGATGTCATCATCGCCGGCAGTTTCAGAGCTTATCAATTATCGGGTGGTGAAAATAACAATGTGGAGTATCAGAGGTTCTGGGTTTATATGTGAGAATGGGATGTGATTAAACGCGCCAGGTTAGAGCGTGGGATTTATTTTCTGTAGAGTAGCGCAATCTTTCTTTTATCTTCAGCATTATTTGCAAATTTAGACCTTATTTAAAATAGAATACATAGTACTATATATTACACCAATTACTACAATAATTCGTTCAACTAACTATAAATTTAATTTGTTTTAAAAAATGTGATAAGAATGAAAAATATCGAATTTTCTTTACAAAGAAACCTGGTTAGACATTAGTTTTCTCTTTCCAACTCCAGAGGTGTTTTCCAATTTTTCTTAAGGAATGGTGTTTGGTCGAAAAAATTGAACAGGTAATCTTTCAACACACTTTTTTAAAATGAAGAATGCTCTAATTTTTGAGAGATTTCTTAATTAAGAAGTCCATTTTCTTCTGTGATAAGTAGGGGTAAAAACCCAAAAAATCGAATCAAACCGAACCAAACCGATACTTTTTAGGTTTGGTTTAGTTTTGATTTTAAATTTTAAAAACCGATTAAATTTAGTTTGGTTTTGGTTTTAATCAAAATATAACCGAACAAAAATCAAACCAAACCGACTACAGAAGTAACTATTTGAATATATATATATATATATATATATATATATATATATATATATATATGTATATTTTTATATAAAGTTTCTAAAATGTTATAGTACATACTAGTCGTGTGTATTTTAAGTCTAGTTCTTTGCTATTACAATAATCTAATTCTTTGCCATTACATTCTAGTTTGATTAGTAGTTTGTTTTTGATATATACAAGAATTATTTCATGTTGTTTACCATGAAAATGGTAATAACAATTAAATTTGATTATGGAACTCTAAAAATACGTAATCTATTTTTATGCTAGTTTGTTAAGCAGTCGATGTTATGTATGTGAGACTTAGAAACAAAACAAGAGTTAAAGATAGGGGGATAATCAAACTGATAGGTCAATAATCGGGGCCTCGAGCTTGTCGATATAGGGGCCTCGAGGTCGATTCCGAAGCTCGGCTGGGAGCTATCGAGGTGGGTCGAGGTGTGACTAACAGTTATAGATAAATCAACGAAGGCTCTTTATGGCCAATGATAAGAAATAAATGAAGAACAAATATGAAGATAATAAATGAAAGCAATAATATCAAGAGAGTATGTTAGAGAGCAAATGGAATGTCCTTGTATATTTCATGTGGAGCAACTGAAGCAACAGAGGTTACAAAATGACAAGGATCCGCTTTATATAGGAGGAAAATCCCAGCATAGTACAAAATGTATTAATTATAAAAATAAAGGGATGGGACAGCTATATGACACCCTGATTCAGGGCTAGGGTACCACTAGGCTCTGTCAGTCCTAGCCGTGTACCTTGGGAACTCCCCATCTCTATCACAGCCGTGGTCAACATTGTCATTAGGTCGAGCGTCGACAAACCTCGAGGGAGGAAACTCGACCATAACCTTAATCGCCTCGAGACTTCGAGATGGTCTTCTGAGGTGTTTTGATGATGAGAAATTGGACCCTCTGATTTTAGCGTATACAGATAGTCTCCGCGTTTCTTAGAGGGGAGCGATAGGAAACAATTTTTGACATCCGACTCTTCAGACTTCCTGCGATGATGTCATACTGATAACGCAAGCCTCCGTGATTATCGAAACGTCCCGCTGTTTCACTCTTCCAGGATCATTCAAAGCATTGCGGTTACTTATTCTTCAAAGCCAAAATGTCGTCGCCAATTCAGCTCCCAAGGACGCATTAAATGCGCCTGCCGTTACATTTTTCGAGGGCGATAATGGCGTCGTCGGTTATGCTGCCTTCCTTTCTATAAATGGGAGCCTCCTGGGACCAACCTTTCATCCAAGTATCTTCCCGTATCTATCCATTTTTCTCTTCTTACTATCTTTATTCATTGTCGTTCACCATGTTTGAGGCCCAAAGCCTCAAGATTATATGGCGGCATTTCCATCAGCCATGCCACGGCCTATCTCCTGGACTTCCTCTAGTCGAGCAATATTATGCCGTTTTGTTTTTGTTGCTGTCATCATTGGCTCGGGACGACAAAACATGGGGCCGATTTCCCCTGACCCAGGGAAATATTTGGACTCTACATCGCTGCTCAAGAGGGAGCTCGGAATATACACCGTTGCTCACCTCCCCTGATTACCCGGTACAGCGCCTCACTCCCTTTGCTTTCCGTGGAGTGAAGTGGCACTATCTACTAAGTGTTGCATCCCCCACCAGGGCAACGTCCTAAGAGGTGGCTTTATAATAGTAGCCTAGCGAAATCCATACTAGCCAGATTTTTCACCCAGCCACTTCTTCGTTCCTTTCTGCCTCTTCCATGTCACTTTGCTCTTCTTCATCGCTTTCCTCTTCATCGTGTCCCCTTTTGAAGATGCCATTCTAGAGGATCGAGATAGGACTCCCGAGGAGAGGATGCTCGAAGATGCTGCTGCCGATGAAGTCCCTTTGAGAGTAGACTAGGCTCTAGGCTTTTACTATATGTGTACCTTTTCGCTTCTTTATTTCTTTGTAAGGACCCTTCGTGGGCTTTTGTAATCATATTTTATGACCCTTCGAGGGCCTTTGTAATCGAGTGTTTTCTGAATATAAAGAAGTTTCTTCAATTTTGTCTTCGATGCTTACTGTATTCGCCTTTATTTACGTTTATGGAGATTCTGAATGTATGTCCCTGCCGGTTTGTGCCAATATCGAGTCCAAATGTAGTGTTTTTTCCTAATTTTTGCTTGATTAGTATGGCTTCTCATGGAGACATTCGTTGTTCTCTAGGCCGATAAACTCGGGTCATCGGGCCCCTTACTTTGAGTCGACTGAAAGTAACGCTTCGAGCCTTGAAACCGTGATTTATTATTAGGCTTCGTGGTAACCTAGGGAAAATTTGCTCGGAGGCCCATGGATAGGTACTACCTTTGAGCTTTCGAGGGCAATCTCCGATTGGAGGCTCGTTCAAATACGGACCACCTGGAAACTTGCTTTGAACTTAGTGTAGATAGCCTTATGGTGCTGTAGATAGATCCTGGGAGAGTGTTGGTCTGAACTCAGACGGTGCCCCGGGCCCAAGCCCATACGGGTGGAGTTTAAATGCTTATTTTTTTGGAGCCTAACTCCTCTTTGACGAAAGTCCCCGAGGTCGGGTACCACCTCGGGACTGGTGATGATGTCGTTGGCCCCTTAGGGCCTAACTTTTCTTTGATGGAGGTCCTCGAGGTCGGGTACCACCTTGTGACTAGCGATGATACCATTGGCTCCTTAGAGCCTAACTTTTCTTTGATGGAGGTCCTCGAGGTCGGGTACCACCTCGGGACTGGCAATGATGTCATTGGCCCCTTAGGGCCTAACTTTTCTTTGATGGAGGTCCTCCAGGTCGGGTACCACCTCGGGACTAGCGATGATGCCGTTGGCCTCTTAGGGCCTAGCTTTTTCTTTGATGGAGGTCCTCAAGGTCGGGTACTACCTCGGGACTGGCGACGAAATGGCGATTTCCATTCTCAAATCATTACATAGCATCGCCTAATATACGATACAGTTGCCAAGTTGTTGCGGTGATTTCGTGATATCGGCCAGTGTTTCAAATCGACTTCGAGGCAGGCGGATCGTCGCCATTTTTCCCCATATATAAATACGGGTGTTTATGCTCTTTTGGAGATCAAACCATTTTAAGTAGTCCCTTCTTTTTTGGCGTCAAGTCTTTCATTACTTCAGTACCAACACACTTGCACAGATTCCTGCTTTAGTTTTCTAATTTTGCCATAGCCATGACTGTTACATCGGGGTCTGTTCGACAGAAAGGGGAGAGTTTCACCTCCTACATTCAGGACCAACGAGAGAATAACTTGCAGATCACTTCTTTGATAGGAGAAGAGCACCTTGAGTTAGTGAGAAAAGACTGTGGATGGGGGGAGAAAATAGTGTTACAGACATTTTCCCCGGATGAAGGCATCACAGATCATGCCGATGGATTTTTGAATGTGTACACGTATCCTTTCATATTGGGCCCCCTTGATAGGGTTGTGCTCGATTTTTGTTTAAAGTATCAGAATACCTTGGTGTAGATCCATCCGTCGTTTTGGCGAACGATATTGATAATGAGATTTTCCGCGGAGAATGTGGGGCTTGAGTTTATGCTCAGTCATCTTGTTAGGCTGTACCGGCCCTTTTACCATCGAGATGTTCTAACCTTGAGATGTTGATCAACCACATCCTTCGTTGCTGATGATGAGGAAGATGGAGGCTAGGGGTGGATGAGTCGATTCGTCTGAGTGCGGACCGTTAACATTATTCCCGTAGAGCTTATTCCATTCCTTGAGGAATGGAACTATACACGTAAGTGGTGCATTCTGTGCCTTCTTGTTTTTGTTTATGGCGAAAGCTGGTTTTGTAATCGTGCCTTCTTTTCCTTTTCAGCAGCGGTTTCATAAACATCGGGCGACGTTCCTGATTTGCCGGATTGGGTCCGGAAGTTGGCGACCCACTCGACCAGTGATGAGCGCAAGTGGCGAGTTTTGTCCTGGGGCAGATGGGAAGCAAAATATCATGGTACGTGTTGTGCTATTTTTTCCTTTCCCTTCCTTCATTTGGAGAAGCATTTCCCCTTTATACGTATTAATCTTGTTGTTATAGGCATCGGAGAACCTGTCGAGGTGAGGTCGTGCTCCTCTGGAGAGGGGGAGAGTTTGTCGGCTTCCAGGCTAAAGAATGACAACAATAGGCGAGAGATTCTCTTACAATGCGACGACGCTCAAAGCAAAGTAAAACGGGATCAGGGCTTCGGAGCGGAAGCATCATCCGAGACTGCTACGTCCGTAGTTCCTAGTTTTGGAAAGATGGTTTCCTCGTTGTCGTCGCCCTCTTTTTCCGTCGATAGTAGTTCAAGGGACACTAGAAAACTAGGGTTGCATACGCCGAGCGACCGTGCCTCGACCGGAGTAGGTCCTTTCGGGGATGGGGAAACTAGGTCGGCAGATGTGCGTTTGGCCTTCGAGGAAGTCCAGCGGCTTCACTTCGCGGTGAGTTTCAGCATAGGCCTTTCGAGCTTCGCGTCTTTCCTTCCTTATTGGGTTTTCTTTTGCAAGCATTCAACAAGCTTAAGCCCAGGCTTCTTCGTTGTGAAGCCAGGCTGCGGTTGGATGAGGAGAGATCCCTTAGGCTCCTTTGTGATGAAAAGGAAGTCGAGTTGGTACATTTGCGGTATGAGGTGGGTCAGAGCTTGAATTACGAAAACCACTTAGAGTAGGTAATTTTATATCCCGGGTGAGCGTGCATTTCACCTTCTGGATCCTGAAGCTAACACTTCATTTATTTCAGTTTGCAAAAAATGACAGAGGCCCTGGAGCGCCTTCAGGATGAAGTTGGCCGGGCTAGCCGTGAGTATGATGAGCTAAAAGCTCGGGCAGAGGCTCAGGCTTTAGAGGGGAAGGATGCTCTGGTTAAAGTTCCCGCTTTTGAGGCTCAACTTAGCTTAGCTCGTGATAATGTTTTGGTGCAGACAGAAATTATAATGAAGCTCGAGTCTAAGCTTTCGAAGGTCAGGGCTGAGATCATTGATGCCTGAGCTAAAGCTGTAATGCACCGAACTATAGCTGATTAGGAGATAGCGATCTATTCAAAGGATGTTGTCGATGCCCAAGCTGAGCTGAGAAGGATTCTCGACCGCGAAGAGAGGGTTTAAGAATATGCTCGTTGCAAGTCTCGGAGAAAGACTCTCGAGGAGATCCGTGCCAGGGGTTTTGTTCTCTTGAAAAAGTTGGAATGAGCGAGGGCGGACGAGCGTGATGCTCGGTTACTTCTATCCGACCCTGAAGAAAGCAAAGATAAGGCCGGCAGGCCGTAGCCCCCAGGGGGCGTATATTTCGCATTTTTATGTAGCATTTTCAAAGCATGTTTGTAGATGGAGATTGCATTTTCTTCGCATATGTGTATAAAAGAAAACCTTGCGGCTTTATTTCTTTTGTATCCCTTTCTGTCTTGAACTTGGTCAGGTGAACTGGTTTTTGAGTTGGTATGACTCCTTAGAGTCGTGATATGGCCCTGGGGCTCATTAGGCTGTCCCATAGGCTCTTACGCACTTGGTCGATGTGACCTTTTATATTGGCTGGCGACAATGGCTCTTACGCCTTGGGCCGATGCGGCCTTTTTAGTGTGGGGTGGCGACAATGGATCTTACACCTTGCTCTTATTCATATTTAGTTAACTATCTTAGGTTCAGTCTCTGAATCGGGTTACGACTCGAGCTCGTTCGACCCTAAAGTTTTGTATTTGTGCGGGCTGGAGACAGCGGCTCTTATTCCTTGGGTCGAAGCGACCTTTTATGTGTGTGGCCCTGAGGCTCATTAAGCTGGCGACAATGGCTCTTACGCTTTGGATCGAAATGACCTTTTATGTAGGCTTTATTTTTCCCTTCGATAAGGATTTTTTGAAATAGTGTTTCCCGACTCTTCGATGGCTTAATAAAAAACCTCGACTGCATTATATGGGGATGATCGAGCACCTCGGGACGTTTGGATCGGAGGCTGAGTATCTCGAAGCCGGTGTTTAGGAGCTGACATGGTCGAAGCTCTTTTGCCTGTATCGAGGGTAGCCTGTTTAACTAGTTCTTTTCGAAGTAGATTCGAAGTAATTGAAGGCCTGTGATTTTGTAGCGACGGTCGGGCATCCTTGAGTCGCATTAGTTCGGCTGGTCCAGCCGTGTGACTGGAGTCACTTGTGTTCGGCCGGAGCCTTTGAGTCCCGAGTGAAGTAGTTTCGGCATTTATATCGAGGGTATGCCTTTTTAGGGGTCATACAAGTTCGATACACAGCCGAAACTTTGAGATCGGGTTTATGCCTTTAGTAAGGTCTTACAAGTTATTCATGTCGTTGAAGTCTTACAGTTTTGGATACTTGGTACAAGTATTGTTCATGCCTTGCTTTAGGTCTTACAGATATTGTCACTTGGTACAAGTGTGGTTCATGCCTTACTTGAGGTCTTACAGATATAGTTGTTGCCTTATGTAGGTCTTACGAGACCGAGTTCGCCTGCTCTGGGTCTTATGGCCTCGGGTTGTTTTAATGAATGGCGATTGGCGACAGTCCCCGAGTCATCGAGGATTTTTTGGCTCGGAAGCCGTTACTTGTAAACTTTGTACTGCCTTATTGAGGACTTATGATTTGGAGATTCCGACCCTGAGGTCGTTAGTTTTTTGAGATTTTGACGCCAGTCCCCGAGTGTTCGGGATGTTTTTGGACTTGGAGACATTTCATGATTTTCAAGTTTCCTTATTGAGGGCTTATGAGCTTGGATTCCCGACCCGAAGGTCATTCAAGTATTGAATTGTTGACACCAGTCCCCGAGTGTTCGGGGTATTTTCGGCGGAGAAGTCGTTTTTGTGGAGATGTCGAGCTTCGTTTGGAGTGTGAGATGCTTTTGATGAAAAATATTCTTCAATTATTTGGTACAAGTGTACATGTTTTCGCCATCGGGGGTCCGGCTATACAGACACGGTTCGTTCGATCGTTTGGCTCGGCATATCATTTTCCTATTGGGACCCCATTTGGCGTTTCTTGGCTTTTCCGAGCGAATGGCCTTCTAGGAGGGATGCCCCCCAGTGTTCAAGGTTGATTGCAAAAAAAGCCTCGAATACTTGTTGAGTCTTCCTTAGGTAGCATGTGGAGGTTGCCTTATTAAAAACCTTGCCGGTAAAACCCTTTTCGGGATAAAAACTCGGTCGAAGAAAAAGAGTGCAACGGATGCTTTAAAACCTTAAGGTCTTTGGGTTGGGTTAGCGCTTTGACTGTCTTGGTCGGGCGCCTGCACAAAGGTTAATTATACCTAAGTGGCGACGACACTTTTGATCTTTGGTATTCGCTTGGAGGACGCGGTACGGTCCTTTATTCAGATACGGCCGAGGGCGCATCTCGTGGTTGCTATCTTGGCGTTGATTTATTTCTTAGTCCCTCTGTTGGAGGGGACTTTGGAGTTTCGGCTAGTGGCGGTTGTCTCAAAAGATCGTGTGGATGACATGTTACGGCTCGTCTACCTTGTCCCTTTTGGCTGTTTTCCTTTCCCGAGGCCGATTTTTGGCTAGGTCGTTAAGGAATTCACGAAGATGGACATTGTCGAGTAACTTGGCCACTTCCTCCCAAAGTTTCCGGCAATCTTCGGTCTTGTGTCCGTGTATGTTGTAAAATTCGCACAAAAAATTATAGTTATTTTGTGAAGGATCCGATTGTACAGGTCTGGGCCATCTGGAGTCTCTAATTTTGCTGATGGCGAACATGATGTCCGATACATCGGCATTGAAGTTGTATTCTGATAAGCAAGGTGCCTCCGTTGGCCCCGCGTTTCTATCGAATCTGACTCTGTTGATGATTCCCCGAGGATTCTGTCCTCGGTCTATCCTTCGATCGTCGCGAGGTGGATTGCGCCTCAGGGCGTTCCTCCTGTCTTCGTTGTACAGCTGGTATCTTTCTTTGTTTGGTTTCGGCTCTTTCGCCAAGAGCCTACTTGGGTATACTGAGCCCGAGGGGGCTCACAGCTGGTCATCTTCGACCCTGATTTTTGACTGGTATCGGTTGTGGACATCCGACCAGGTTACGGCGGGATATTCTATCAGATTCTCTTTCAGCTGCCTCGAAGCCACCGAGCTTCACTCATTTAGACCTTGAGTGAAGGCCTGCACTACCCAGTTGTCAGAGACCGGTGGTAGTTCCATTCGTTCCATTTGAAAGCGAGATACGAATTCTCGCAGCATCTCGTTCTCCCTTTGCTTGATCTTGAAGACGTCTGATTTCCTCGTTGCTACTTTGATGGCACCGTCATGTGCTTTTATGAAAGAGTCTGCTAGCATGGCAAATGAGTCTATGGAGTTAAGGGATAGGTTGTGATACCACATTATGGCCCACTTCGAGAGTGTTTCTCCGAACTTCTTTAGCAAGACGGACTCGATCTCGTCGTCCTTTATATCGTTGCCCTTCACTGCGCAAGTGTAGGCAGTAACATGTTCATTGGGGTCTGAGGTCCCGTTGTACTTTGGGAGTTATGGCATTCTAAACTTTTTTGGAATGGGTTTTGGGGCAGCTTCCTCTAGTAACGGCCATTGTATGAACTTCTTCGAATCCACACCTTTCAGGACCGGGGGTGCACCCGAAATTTGATCGACCCTGGAGTTGTAGGTTTCTACCTTTTTGTCATTGGCTTCTATCATTTTCTCACCCAATTCGATCCTCCTGGTAAGGTCCTCGAGCATTTTTACGATGACAGGGTCGGCTATCGACCCGTTATTGGTCAATCTCTCTAGTTCCTATTCGGCTTGGGGAGTTGTCCCCGGTGCTATCGTGCTGGGAGACTTCTGGTGACTTTGCAGCTGACCAATAGCTAGTTGTTGTGTTTGTAACATTTCAAAAATAACATGAAGGCTAACCTCATGCTCTTCCCTGTTCGGGTTTTTCTAAGCTTCTTGTGGATCCCCTTGGTGCACGATCCTGTCAGTGTGGGAGCTTATGTCGATGCGTTGGGCGTCGCGTGAGACCGCGTCCACGGGGATTGGTTCTGGTGCATTCCCAGGGTTTTGTGGTGGCACACCAACATCTGGAACACCCACACCATTTTCTCTATGGTCCTCAAGATTGTTGTTTTCACCTCCATTCACTGCGTTAGACATTTTGACCTGAAATCGAACATCTTGGACAAGAAAAACTGTGAAAGATAACTTGTGTTGTGTGACGAAATCAGCAAGAAAATAATCATTATTATTTTTAGCCCCACGGTAAGCGCCAAACTGTTTACCGTAAAAATAGTAATAACAATTAAATTTGATTATGGGATTCTAAAAATACGTAATCTATTTTTATGCTAGTTTTTTAAGCAGTCGATGCTATGTATGTGAGACTTAGAAATGAAATGAGAGTTAAAGATAGGGGGATAATCAAACTGATAGCTCAATAATCGGGGCCTCGAGCTTGTCGATATAGGGGCCTCGAGGTCGATTCTGGAGCTCAGCCGGTAGCTATCGAAGGGGGTCGAGGTGTGACTAACAGTTATAGATTTCAACAAAGGCTCTTTATGGCCAATGATAAGCAATAAATAAAGAACAAATATGAAGATAATAAATGAAAGCAATAATATCAAGAAAGTATGTTAGAGAGCAAATGAAATGTTCTTGTATATTTCGTGTGGAGCAACTGCAGCAACAGAGGTTACAAAATGATAAGGATCCCCTTTATATAGGAGGGAAATCCCAACATAGTACAAAATATATTAATTATAAGAATAAAGGGATGGGACAGCTATATGACACCCTGATTCAGGGCTAGGGTACTACTAGGCTCTGTTAGTCCTAGCCGTGTACCTTGGGAACTCCCCATCTCTATCACAGTCGTAGTCAACATTGTCATTAGGTCGACCGTCGACGAACCTCAAGGGAGGAAACTCGACCATAACCTTAATCGCCTTGAGACTTCGAGATGGTCTTCTGAGGTGCTTTGATGACGAGAAATTGGACCCTCTGATTTCACCATATACACATGTTAAAAATAATCTACTTTTAATTTAGTACATAAATTATTCATCACTATTTGATTCAATCATCATCAATATATCATGGTAAATGATAGATTTCTGAAAGAGCAATTGGTTTGATAGTGTTTAATTAAAAATGTAGTCACCCGAATATGTGTTTGGTCATGTATGTCTCATATTTAAGAAAAAACCGGATAAATACTCAAAAAAACCGAAAAACCGACAAAAACCAAATTGTTACCGAACTAACTTAGTTGGTTTGGTTTGGTACCAACACTTTAAGAACCGACTTACTTGATTTGATTTCTTTGTAGAAACAATCGATCCAAACCGAATCATTAACAAACCCGTTGGTAAGAAATACAACAGTCGCAAGTGAGGTTCATTCACGGCGATTTGACATCTCAAAATGATCTTAAATATTAATTTGAATAGATTTTGTCGGGAAAATAGTGTAATGTCAAAAAGGGGAGTGATAAGATAAAACTATGGCTGTCCAACGGGACGGGACGTGATGGGACGGGACCAAATTAACGGGACGAGACGACATTTAAGCGGGACTGTGGCGGGACGGGACGAAATGGGACGGGACAAACGGGACGAAACATTCGTCCCATCCCGTCCTGCTAACAAACGGGATGGGACGGGACGGAACTGGACGGGACAGGACGGGTTCGTAGGCCTTAAGTGTTTTTTTTTTAAAAACGTCTAGGTTTTTGAAAATTACTATGTTTTTAAAGTTTACAACGGCTAGATTTTTCACTTATTTAATAAACTTAAATGTTACTATGTTAAAATGAAAATTAGAAAACTAAGTAAAGATATATAAAATATTAAAACAAAAGATTTGTAATGAAATATTCTAGTAATTATAAATTTATAATAGAGTTATAATTTATTTAATATAATTTCAAAGTAATAACTATTAAATAACTAAGATAATTCATAAATAAAATTCAACGCTTAGAGCCTTTTATTTTATTAATAGATTTTTCAAATCTTAAATACAAATATAATTCTTTTGAAGAGCACCTAATCTATGCAGCCACCTTCTAGGAAGGGTTCTGTTTGAATTAGGCCTCTTAGTAGCCAATTACAAATTATCATACTAATATTTGTAAGCTCCTATATAGCCTCTTTGTAACTTATCAATAATATCTCTCGGACATTCTGCTGGAATTGGCAATGTTGATTGATGTTCCATGAGCTCCATGTCGTCATCGCTCCCAGTGGTTAGTATCTCATTGTATTCTTCTTCTTCCCTAGTGATTAATTTTTCAAAATCAAGATTTCTTCTTTCTGGATTAATCAAATCTCTGAATAATATGAAAATCTCTATATTGTCCTCCACTAATGAATGTTTATGATCTCCAATTTGAAATCTTGTCGCGCTAAAAGCACTCTTCGATGCTACTGATGATGCTTGAATAGCCAGGATATCTCAGGCCATAATTGAAAGTGTTGGAAAAGCCTTTCCACGCTCCCTCCGCCATGACAAAAGTTGTTCCTTGCCTTCTTCGTCTTTAATATTTTCCAATCCTTGATTAAGATAAGAATAATAGAGGAATCAAAACCTATTATATCCATATCTTCCCATAAAACTTCTTCTTTTGACTTAGAAGTAGAAGGAGCAGTTTCACAACCAGTTGTATCCATAGATTTATATTTATCAAACATTTATCTAGCATAAGAATATATGCAAGCTTGGCAGTTTTCGAGAGATGATTGTTCATTTTCTTGAATTTCTAAATTCTCATAAATTTTACGAAAAAGTCCCTTTGCACCTCTTAGTTTGAAAGATGGGTTAAGTAGAGTAGAAATTAAATAAACTTCGGGAATAGGGAAAAAATTTGCCCAAATACTTGAAAGTTGAAACTTGAAAGTTATCACTTGATACTTGATACTTGATAGTAACAAAATTGAGAGAATAATATAGAATATAGATAGAATATTAGAATGTCAGAGATTTGAGAGAGAAGATTGATTTTTTGTGGGAAAAAATGAAGAAAAATTAGGGTATTTATAGTAGAAAATAGGGCCAAGGTATAATTTAATAAACTTAGGGGTTATATTAAAAGTTTGGGGGGGAGGTAGGGGTGTTTCAGGGGGTAGGGGCTGTTTGGACCGTTGGCAACGACTATTTTTGCAATTTAAGCCGTTGCCCAATGGCTAGTTTTAAAAAAAATCTGGCGGGATGTGGGACGGGGCGGGGCAGGACGAAACGGGACGGTACAAACGGGACGAAATGGTCGTCCCGTCCCATCCCGTGTCCCGTTTAACATTGGCCCATCCCATTTAACTTGAAACGGGATGGGACGGGACGGCCCATCCCATTGGACAGCCATAGATAAAACTATCCTTTATAGAAAGAGAGTCAAATTTACACTCTTAACTTAAAAACTAAAATAGAAGTACTATGCTGAATTGCTTACACGCCTAATAAATACTTTATAGCTAAAAAATAGGGATTACATCCACTTCTATCGCTTCTTCCCATATTGCACATAATCTCATCAATAATTCATCTCATGTTCATTCTTCTCTTCACTTTATTATTTTATGCTTTCATGAGTCCGGAACCAAAGTAACAAAAAAAAATAACTTGAAGAACCAAAATAATGTGTTAAAAAAGAAAACACAAGTGCATATAGCCTAGATGTTGCGTGTGCTATGTATGTGATCATGCCCAACTATGCATAACAAAAGGATTAGCAATTGTTGCAAATGTAATTCGATATAGAGTCCATCATCGAATCCCACAGGGTAACCTATCAATCACAACTTAATTTATCAAAAGAATTCAAGCAAATCGATTCTCCAAAATATTCAAGTAAAGATTTTTGTATGTTTGAACTATCTAATTACAAATAATATAAATACAGTAAATTATCAACTAATTAAGCAAAGATTTGTAGACGATATTAAGGAAGAATAGAGTTATGTTGTCCCTAATTGTCGTAATCCTTCCTGTTATGTTACCTATAATCTCGTTTGATTATTCTTTATTGATAGTTAGTTCTTTACTTTACCATGATTCTCTTTCGAGCAATTGCAGTAACTTACTAGATGTCTTCTCTCGAACTACTCTAGTTAACATTTCTTACCACTCACTCTAACCACGACAAATCTTCGTTCTATCTAATCCTACTTTTTAATCCGCCGTTTTGATTTCTCATAAACTTAGAGAGTGACATTGTACAATAACTATCCAGATATGTATTCTCTCTCGAGGAACACATAATAAATAGGTGCAGTAAATTGAAGATCCTTCAATCAACTTGAATTAAGAATGTAGTTGATAAATAGAGAAATAAGAGGTCTCATTATATTAAACGTGACAAGAATTTATCCAATAAGAAGTTTAATCAAAACTCTAAATAAGAAATTAGCTACTCATAGTCATGCTAACAAGCATATTAACAATTAAAAGCATTAAAACTACAAATTATGGAAGAAAGGAAGGAAAACTATGTAATCATGTGCTCTTAATATGCTCCAGTAGCCTTTAGCCTAAAAAAATATATCTATCCTTCTCACAAAAAAACGAGTTTAAGGATATTTATATGGGTAAGGTAAAGCCTGGACGAAAATAACCAAGCCAAATAAAGCTGAAAAAGAATTCCCATCGGAAAGACCCGCAGGTGCACCACTCGGCCGGTCGTTTTGAGAGTTAGAGCCCTGATCCCCTATTAACTGCTTCCCCATATCTATTTCTGCTATTGTGACTTGTCGGGAGGTTTCATTTTGGTTTTTGGAAGTGTTTGGACACTTAGTCCCTAAATGGAGGCTTAAATTTTAGAATTTGGACCATAGTCAAAAATATGTGAAGACGACTTCGGAATGGCGTGTCCGAATTATATTTTTGAGGTCCTTAGGCTTCAAATGGCGAAAATTGAATTTTTGGAGTTTTGGATCGGTAGTGAAATTTTTTATATTGGGGTCGAAATCCGATTCTGAAAGTTGGAGTAGCTTTGTAATGTTGATTATGATTTGTGTGCAAAATTTGGGATCAATCGGACGTAGTTTGGGTTGTGTCGGCATCGGTTGTCGAATTTGGAAGTTTCAAGTTCTTTAAATTTGAATTGGAGGGTGATTCGTGAAATTAGCGCTGTTTGATATGATTTAAGGACTTGACTAAGTTCCTAAGATGTTTTAGGATTAGTTGATATGTTTGGTTGAAGTCCCGGAGGCCTCGGGTGTGTTTCAGAAGCTTAACGGAATGAAACTTGGAATTGTGCATATTCTGAAGTTTGCTGGTTCTGGTGCTTTCACACATGCGGTGGGAGTTCCGCAGGTGCGGCCCCGAAGAAGCGAGGATGAGGTCGCAGGTATGATTTTAGGTGTGAGGGTCAATGATCGTAGATGTGACGCAAGAGCCTCAAAAGCGGAGCCGCATCTGCGGAGAAGTGATCGTAGAAGCGAACTTGAGGAAGGAGTGAAGTTTCCGCAGAAGCGGACGAGTTAGCGCAGAAGTGCATCCACAGATGCTGATATATGTGAGCAGGTGCGGAGTTTGAAGGATTAATGAATTTCCACATGTGCGGAGCTCTATACGTAGAAGCGGTTAATGGACCGCAGGTGCGGTTTGACTGGCAGAAAAAGGGCAAAATCGAGGGTTTGAATTCATTCATCATTTTTGGACTTGAGAGCTCGAATTTTGGCGATTCTTTGAAGGATTTTTTGATGGAGTTATTGGGTAATGATTCCTAACTCGTTTTTGGTTGTATTCCATTAATCTATAGTTGATTTTACCTTGTAGTTAGAGATTTGAGTTGGAAAATTGGGGAAACTTTGGGAAAAGTTCTCAGGCCGAATTTTGGGGTTTTGATCGAGATTTTTACATCGAATTTGAATAATTTTGGTACTAGTGAACTCATGAGTGAATGAGTGTTCATATTTTATGACTTTTATCCGATTTCGAGATGTGGGCCCGAGGAGGCTTTTTGGGCATTTTTCTATTTTCTTGCATCAGCTTTGATTTCATTAACTAGATTAGTTGGTTGTAGCTATATTTACTTTATGTAATTGATTTGTCCAGATTTGGACCATCTAGAGCCGGATATTCATGGAAAGAGCATTGTTACGGATTGATTTGAGCTTGATTCGAGGTAAGTGGCTTGCCAACCTTGTGTGGGGGAACTCCCCTTAGGATTTGGTATTGTTTTGATATGTGAGCGTCATGTATGTGAGGTGACGAGTAAGTACACGAGCTATCTGTTGTAAAACCCCATTTCCACTAAGTCATAACCTGTTTCTCCTTATTTGAACTACACTAGAATATGTAACTATCCTGTTTTAGTTAGAATAACATGTCTACATGTTTTAACTGCCTATTTGAACTCTGTGCAGTATGTTTAGTAAAATTACTTGTTTTCTTTACTTGGAACTTAGTCTAAATTGTAGGTTTTCTTGTTGTGACTATTATTTCTATTGGTTGAGCTGCATGTTTACTTTAGGACTACGGAACGGTATTCCGGGAGATCCCTCTGTACTGCATATTCACTTTGGGACTACGGAATGGTATTCTGGGAGATTCCCCAGCACTGAATATTTACTTTTGGACTACAAAATGGTATTCTGGGAGATCCCTCTACACATTTAGGTTTGGGACTACGGGACGGTATCCCAGGTGATCTCCTGTTGTATCACTGTGTTCTGAGCTGTTGTCTTTCATTGAATTCTATTCCTGTTAGATTTTCATATTTATTTTTACTGTAATATTTCATTCTGTCTTATTTTATTATATTTATACCAATAGGGACCTGACTTGATCTCATCACTATTCGACCAAAGTTAGGCTTGGCACTTACTAGGTACCGTTGTGGTGTACTCATGCTCTTTCCTGCACATGTTTTTCGTGTGCAGATCCAGGTTCATCTTACCAGCCTCATCACTAGGTGCAGTCGTTGTTGCTTATCGGAGATTTCAAGGTAGATCTGCCCTTGCCTGTAGATCCTCGGAGTCCCCCTCTATCCCCCTATGTTCATTTTTCTTTCCTTCTGTATAATTGATGTATAGAAGAATTAAGACTTCTTAGTGGCTTGTGACTTGCGGATTTTCGAATTTTGGGAATTGTTTCGTACTTTTTCAGAAGTGATAATTGTATATGCCGAGTTGCATTCAGTTGCTTATTAGATATTGTTACTGTTAGTAGTTTATTTTCATGCTTTTGTTCATTTTCCGCAAAAATGTTAGGCTTACCAGTCGTAGAGACTAAGTGCGGTTACGACAACTCACAGAGGGAGAAATTGGATCGTGACAACCACTCCATATATCGCAGTTGGTTTGGTCGCATTCCTGAGCTCCTCACGCCTTTTTACGGCTGATCAGCTGCCATCAGTGCAACCTTGTAGTTGACTTCCTTCCGTGCTCAACTTCTTTATTTTGGTATAAAAATCACAGTACTTTATTAATTCTACTTCCTAAAACATTACAATTATAATCAATATTATACTAAAACGTAAAGCACACAATGTCAAAAATAAGTAGTTTTAGCCGGACATCAACACCCCCACGCTCAAGCAATGCTCGCCCATGAGTCAACCAACTCCCATTCTAACTCTCAAGCACCTCAAGGAATAACATATATTCATAGCCGCTACACATATGAGCTTGGTTGATAGAATTAATTAAGCCTTAATAAATACAATTTACACACATTTCGCCCAACTTTATTATTACAACAAACTCAAACTTTCAAATTATAAAGATAACAAGCTCATAACAACCCAGCCTCAAGAATTGACTCAATGCCACAAAGCATCTATTGGCTTCAACACTCACTCTAATCGAGAAATTTAATAAACCCACATAGTTTTTGCGGAACCATGTGCCATCATAATAAAATAAAGAGAGTAACCAGTACACACATTCAAATCAACCGTTCAAATGTAATTTAAGGACTCATATATATAAATAATACACTCTGTCTCGCAAAGAAGCCATATGCTTGCATACGGTACCATAGGCTTACCTTTATGTAAATTGTTACTAATGTAGGCCTACTCGGTTTAAAATTAATTAGGAATTTATTATGGCTGTAATTTTGGATAAAGGACGGGTAGGATATATTTAGAAAAGAATGACCAACCCTTCTAAGCACATAAATATATCACACACGTGACTTTAAGTGCAATATTTTTATTCACCACCCAACTTCAACTATCATCAAGCAGCCTTACTCCCCAAAATATTTCCTCTTTCTTTAAGGACCTCTTTGTTCATAAGCCACTAGTAAGAGACAAGATTTGTTATTTTTATTTCTTTCATTTCGTTATCCATATATTTTCTTAACAGTTTTTACTTTCAACTAATGGTTCTTTTCTTTCATAAACAAGTGCAATTTTCTTCCTTTTTGAGGTTCTACTCAAGCCACTCAAGTTCCCTCATTTCTCCTTATCAGCAAGAGAACCTAGCTCACTAGCATATTGTAACAACCTGATTGATCATTTCGAGATCTAGCATGTCATTTAGTGGTTTGAGACCTTGAGTAGCTTCACTATATATATTATGGCTTGTATGTGTAGTCAGTTTTGTTTTTCGAGAAGTTCAAAGTTGATTTGGAAGAATAATTCTCAATTTGGGGAGCTTTAAGTGGAAGAGTGGACCAAGGTCTGAATTTTGAATAAACGACCTCAAAATTTTGATTTGAAGGTTCCTATAGGTTTATAAGGTGATTTTGGACTTGGGCGTATATTCGATTTGAGTATCGGGTGGTCCGAGAGTGATTCAACACTTATTATCGAAAGTTTGCATTTTGGAAGGTTTTGAATAAACTAGGTTTGACCTAGAGTGGACTTTAGTGTTTTTGGACTTCGAACGGTGTTCTGGGACCTTAGATAGGTTCCTTTAGTTAATTGGAGCTTGTGTGTGACTTTGGGTCATAAATCGGAATGTCTAAGTGTGATTCGGACGCGTTCGGTGACGTTTGAAGGTTTGAAAGTTAACAAAACGATTTTGATCATTGATTCTTAGTTTTGATGTTATTATTCGCATTTTGAGCCTTTGGATAAGTTTAGATAAGGTATTGGGATTGGCTTGTATAATTGGACGGGATCGCTGTGGCCTCGGGTGTGTTTCAAGGTAGTATTGGACCATGTTGGAGTGCTTTGCAGCTATTAGTTGTTGGTTGTTGGTTGTGGTTTTGTTCTTTATGAACGCGGTGGGAAGCATGCGTTTGCAATGAAAGATTTGAGCAAGAGGTGGTTTTTGCTTTGCATTTGTTGTGGAGTAGTCGCGTTCACGAAGGCGTGATGCATAGGTACTTCACATTCGTGACAGGGGGTCGCGTTCATGAAGGAGAGGCTAGGTCTGGAGATTGGCCTTCACATTCGCGAAGGTCTGGTCACTTTCGCGATCGTTAGGCCTGGAAGGTACCACGTTCGCATACTCTCTCTCTCTCTCTCTCTCTCTCTCTCTCTCTCTCTCTCTCTCTCTCTCTCTCTCTTTCGTGTTTGTGTAGAAGACTTTTGGGAAGATTTGGCCTTCGCGATAGCGAGGGTATTTCCGCGATCACGAAGAGGAACCTGTGTATAAAAATGCAAATCGGGACTTAACTCATTCTCATCTCGTTTTCTATTTTGGAGCCAATTTTTGGGAGATTTTAGAGAGTCATTTCATATACCTATTGAGGGTAAGTTCTTCTAACCCACTTTTGATTATACTTCATGCACATGTATAAATTTAGGCTTGTAAATTCATGATTTAGGGTAAATATTGTGGGATTTTGAAAGAAAACCTAAAATAATATTTTTGAGTTTTGACTACGAAATTGGAGATGGAATTGAGAATAAATTATAAATTTGAGTTTGTGGTGCTGTGAGTAGTATTTATCTTCGAGAAGTTTTGGAATCCGGGCACATAGCCCGGGGGTTGAATTTGTTGACTTTTCATGTGGAGTTGAGAATTGTTTCTAATTGATTACATTATAAGTTTTGGAGTATATTTTGATTAGTTTGCACGTTCTTTGACTAGTTTCGAATTGTTTGATATTTGTTGAGGTCTTAGAGAGGTATTGGAGCTGGTTATCAAATTTCGGAGCGAGGTAAGTCTTTCGTAAAACCATGTAAGAGGGAATTTACCCCGTAGGAGATATATATTTATTACGTTCTATGTATTAGGGAAGCTACACACGTATGAGTTGATGAGTGTCTGTGTGAATTCTAGAATTCTTGATTATGTCCGGGTAGACTTTGACTCACACCATGTTTTAATTATATTTGAGTTATTCTTGATTGTTTAAATTCTTTAAGTTTTAATTTATCCTTAGACTAGACTTGCGTAGAATATTAAACTTGCTACTTCAGATACTTGACGCACTACCTGATTAGTCGCAGAAATTATACTTCCTTTTACGAATTTCTCCCACGTTGTACGCAATTGTTCGAAATTTTCTTGAATTTCATAACTCACACATATATTCGTGAGTGGGGCCAGTGACCCGTCAAAGTTTTACTATTTCTATGGGATCGGACTGAATGCCTCATTAGTACTATTATGGTATCGGGTCGTTCACCTTGATAGTATTATAAGATGCATCTATAGATCGGTTCGTATGGACTCGATAGTGTACACTATTATTATTGGATCACGCAGTATGCCACGGTAGGGTATTGTACCACAACTCTTATGGGATAGTGGTGTTCGCCTCGGCAGAATAGTGTGTAATATTCGATAAGGAGTCAGCGTACCTATAAGTCTTTCTTAGTTGAGATGTGATATTTTATTTTGTATTGACCATTATGTATTCCGTTCCAGGTAGTATCCGGTATTTCAGAACTTTGTATTTACTCTTCTATTGAGGGTCGTGTTATGCACATATATCTCTTTCATTACTTCTACTTGCTATGCCTCATACCTGTCTACTTTTATTGTACTTTAATTATTGGATCACTAGTAAGTGTCGATATCGACCTCTTGTTACTACTTTGAGGTTAGGCTAGATATTTACTAGGTATGTGTTGATTTACGTACTCATACTACACTTCTACACTAATTGTTCAGGTATTGAGACAGGTACATTTGGTGGTCATCTTGGCGTATATGCGCAGCTGCTGAGGAGACTTTGTAGTGAGTTGTATTTCATGTTATGATCCTTAGCACACAGAGTCCTCATCTTATTCATTTACTATATTTTGTCTATTAAATATTTCAGACAGATGTTATTGTAGTATAGTACTTCCTAGTAGATGTTCTTGCACTCGCGACACCGGGTTTAGAAATTTAGATTACTAATCTTGGATGTGTTTCTGATATGGTATTCGGTATTGTATTTTGATCATATTCAAATCTTGAAGATAATGTTACCATTTTCTATTTAAAAAAATAGAGCAATTTCGCTTAACAATTTTACCATTGTTTTAAAATGCATTATGAACCGCGAATTATTGTGTTGATTAAATCGTTGGCTTGCCTGATGGCAGCGTTGGGAGGCATCATGGTGGGATTTGGATCGTGAAAGCTTTGTATCAGAGCACTAGGTTCACTTAGATCTCACGAGTCATAAGCAAGTCCAGTAGAGTCTTCCAGATTAATACAAAAATGTCTGTACTTTTATTCGAGAGGCTACAGGACTGTTAGGAGAATTGTTCTCTTTTTGATTTCTTATTGGGTAACTTGATTTTGGTTGAATTTTATGTTTTCAGTTGCTTCCTACTCATTTTTACGTGATGTCGAGCATTCGATGTCAGTTGGGCACCGATGAGATGTGGTGTAGGATGTTTTCCCTAAGTTATGAGGATGAACTACTATTGTCTCCTTTTGGAGGGGTGTTCAGTCATTTCAGCGTAGTGTTGGTGTTGCGCACCGGTTCATGGCTATACATGGTGTAATGTGATGTTTCATGCGTTGTTATCGTGCAATGTTAGTGTAAATAGTTGGGTATTTTACTTATATGTTGTGGCAGTCAATGCTTTAGGTGGAGGATTATTTGGTTCGTAATTGGAAATTCGGTACTTAATTCTAGCACAATATAGGCATTGGGCTATTGATGTTCAGGCTTTGGCCGACGGAGTTATGAGATTGGGTATTTTTGAACTTAATAAGATTCTTATTTGGGTTGATGTGTGGTCGTCCTTATTTGAGCCCATTAAGGCTCGTTAGTATAATGGTCTCAATTGGCTTGTCCTTGGGGACATGGTGTTGTGAAGTGGTGCTTAAGAAGCGGTTGTTAGAGATGACGGTGTGTTGCGACTTCAGGATCGAATTGGTGTTTCCAGTGTTGACGGTTTGATGAAGATGATCCTTAAGGAGATTAGAGTTTATGGCATTCTATTTGTTCGGGTGCTACGGAGATGGATCGTGATTTAGGGAAATAGAGGATGAAAAAGGACATTATTGGATATGTCTTGCGGTAGTTGAATTGTTAGCAAGTTAAGTATGAACAACAGAGATCGAGTAGTTGCTTTGCGAGATGGCTAAATTGGGGTAGGAGTAGTAGTGTATTGTATAGATATTGTGGTAGGTAGTCACACGCTTTGAGAAAGCTTAGTGCGATTTGGGTCATAGTAGAAAAATGACCAAGTTTCTGTATTTCATTTAACATGGTGGATTCTATACTTAGGAAGTTCGATTGTGACAAAAAGAGTTTGATTGGAATGTAGAGGAATGTTAATGCTTGATTATCATTTTAGGATGCAATATAGCTTTAAGTTTTAAACGTATTGTTGGACTTTCATCAATGTTGAGGGAATGAACGGATCCTCATAGCCAATGGACGAGTGTAGACGGGTGTGGACTTAGGAGGATTAAAAATATTTCATAGTGGTTATACCCCTGGCTATGTCATTGGGGGATGTCGATATGAGGTTATACAGGTGTGTTATCTCCTATGAGAAGGTTAGGAGTTGTATAATTTCTTATGAGTTTCCTATAAAAAGTTTTACCTTCTATCCAATAGGAGGCATGTACTATGATATGGTTCTGGATCACTCGGGGAAGATGGATAGACGATCGTGAAGTTAAGTGTGCATGATAATTCGGGTTGTGTTATGATTTGTGCAATAACAAGAAACTCTGCTGGATAACAGTGCACAATCATAGTAACTAAGAAGGAGAAGTCGGTGTGGGTTCTTGATTTATGTGATTGTATCTTGAACCCAAGTGGGGGAGCCTACCATCGGTGATTGGGTCACATGGTCATATGTCTTTGTAGTTTCTGGATTTCAGTACATTGGTGGAGCAATTATGACTGGGGAAGAGAACATCAAGGGTAATTCGAGCAAGGAATCTAATGGATGTGTGCTACACTTTGCCTTATCAATTCATGTAAAGATTGTGGGATGACTCAGATTTATGCTTCTTTGTGAATATGATGTGAAAGGGAAGGAATTCATTCAGTTTTTTTCTTTGGATTATTTATGTTCTAATAGAGCGCTTGTTGTTTGGTTATATAATAGGGACTGACTTAGAGTGGGCAAATCTCAATAATGGTTCTAGTGGATTCAATATTTAAGGTATGGTACCTAAGGATTTTCGGTTTCATTGTGTGGCTGAGGATCGATTTTTGCAGCGGGGTGTAAAAGATACTTTGAGTATTTTTATGTTATCACCGGGTCTGCGGTGCAGTGTTAGAGAAATGGAAGGAACAACGTCGGATTCGTAGAAAGTCTCATCAAACGGGCGTACCAGTTGGAGGTACTATTAAGTGCATGGGAGGGTATAAAATGGCTTATGGGTATTAAGATGACGTGTTCTTATGATGTGGGGTTGGATGAGTGTTGTTTGAGATCCATTATGTGCTGGGAAGAGAAGTGTTATTTTAAAAGCATGTCAAGAGGAAATCTGAAAAAGTGAAGTCAGTTTAGTAGTGATTTAGATCAACATGGTAAGAAAAGTGATCGGTTCCTTTGGTGTGGTAATGCTATAAAGGTGTTTTGTGGCTATACTTGTGGGTTTGGCAGTTTGCGTGACTTGGTTGATTTAAAGGACTTAGTTTTATTAGTTGGTTATGTGCAATTGGGTTCCAAAGAGTTATGGCAGTTTTGACCTCAATTTGAGGTTTGTGTCTTCTACAGTTATGGAAAGTCGGTTGTGTGGTGCAATTTTCTCCTAAAATGGGTTAAGTGAATGGTTTCTAGTCGATGACATATTTATTGTACTTGAGTTATGATGAAATTTTTGTACTCTCGCGTAATAGCATGATAAGTGCAGTGAGCAGTGTGGAATTGAAATTGAAGTGTCAAGATTGTGGTTCAATTTTGACAGGGATGTCACGAGCTCGAAGGAGCGGGGGAGATTTCAATTGTTCAGGGTACACTGATGCTATTTTAGAGTCGCATGAGAATGGTTGTTTTGTGGAAGAGGCATTTGTGTATTTATTTGCGTATTCTTGATTAGCATTACCAAAATAGCATGTTGGTAGCCATGGATGTACATATTTTGTTACATGGTGTGGAAGGTTGTGGGAGTATCTACCATGGGATGATTGTGTAGGTGTGACGTGTCAATCATTTAAGTAGTAAAGATTGAGGTCAGGTACGGAGATTTTGGTACTGTCGTAGATTGGAGAGTTTATGTCTGAGAGACGCATTATTCCTATGGTTGCGGACTATGGAAGTTTGTTCAGGATTTGATGGTTGTTTGTATATGTCATGAATAGTTTTGGATCTTGAAAGGATGCTTACCTATTTTGAGATGTTCAGAATCGTTTTAGAGGTTCATCGACGGGAGCAATATGAAGGTATATTCTACACCAGATCGGATATATTTATTCAGCACAATATTTATCTATGGATGAGTCATCGGGCGTGGTGGATGTTATTATCGTTGTCATCTATTTCATATGTTACTCTTTTATGCTATGTGGGTTGTGAGGTGGCTTGATTATTCATGTGCATGTTGTCGTCCTGTGTAGGCTTGTGGTGTTATACGAGCAAGATGGATTTCTAGATGCTGGTTGTTTATTGCACCTTAGTCGTGCTTGGTTGATCACGCCCAACTCTAGCCCTAAAAAGGATAAGCTGTCTACAAATATAATCCGGTCTAAAAGTCCGGAGTCGAATCGTACAGAGAACTAAGGTTTTGCTATAATTATTCAATATTGCCAAAAAACACAAGTCCAAACAATTTCCTAATTATAAAGATTATAATATTATTTCTAACTAATTAACTAACAACTATTATAAAGAAGTAAAATTATCAACTAACAAGGATGAAATTTGAGACAAAACTAAGGAGGTCTAGAGTTATGATTTTCCCAAATTTTGGAATCCTTCACGCTATGTTCCCTACAATTTCTCCTATGTATTCTCTACTGATCTTGAGTACTTTAGGTACCGTAATTCTCTCTCGAGCAATTATAACAATTTACCAAACATATTCTCTCGAACTACGCTAGTTGGCTTTATCTAACCGCTCATTAAGACCACGTCAAGGCTTTGTTATTTTTAAACCTACCTTTAAACCGCTATATTGATTTCTCACATACGTTAGGAGTGACGTTGTTCAACAACCACCTAAATATGTATCCTTTATCAAGCAACACATAATAAATAGGCACAGTCAATCGATGGCCATTCCATCAACAACAATAAACGCGTAGTTGAACAAGTAGAGAAATCCAACGGCTCAATTATATAAAAACATAACAAAAATTTATCCTCCAAAAGGTTCCATCAATACCCTAGGTAACAAATTAGCTATTTATAATAGTATTTAAAACTACAATACTAAAATTCATAACCAACAATGGAAAAATAGGAAGAGGAAGGAAAAAACTCATAGAAAAATTTCCCGCCTTGCTCCTATTGTGTCTCTGCCTCCTTAAGTCGAATTTGTGTCAAAACTATGTCAAAAAGTCCTCAAAATACCATTTTTCCATGTGTATATACCAAGTAGGGTCGGGCCCAAATAATTACACCTTATCCTAAGAGAAAAAGGACACATTTCTAGACAGGACGTGTGTGGCCGCACTTGGACCGTGCTCAGACCGCGCATATCCACTTTGATTTTGCTTGATGAGCGCGGCCGCTCACTTGACGCGCACTTTTCACCCTGTTCTGTTGGGAATTTGGAAAAATGTAAAACATGAAAGTTGTAGTCTTTTGAGTTAGCTTTCCAACCATATGTTGTTTATCCTAAATGTAGTTATGAACGAAAGCTTTTGTGCATTTTACTAGATAGTATGCAATATGCCTACTCGATTCTTCGTTCATTCTAACTATCACTCGTTGATCCCCGAACACGATCTCGGCTTAATTTTTTGGGATTTTACTCAGACTTCAAAGCTCCAAGTCACTTGAATTCATTTCATAACATCCATATAGCTCGAAATCACTTCTACAATGCATAAAACACACAACTAGTGCAAGACACTAGTGATTAAAGCTCAAACTCAATTAAAGTGCAGTAAATTTGAGTGTAATAAGAGACTAAAATACGCAATTATAGACTATCATCAATACCCCACACTTAAACCATTTCTTGTCCTCGAGCAATCAAACTACACTTTATATAGACACAACCTTTTTAAATAATTCTCCTAACTCATCACACCAAGAATATTTAAAATCGACTAAGCACAAAAGCGTAACATCTTCACCTCAAGATTTGACTCACAAGTACCACGCATTATTCACAATTCACCCACTTACTCTAACATAGAGGTCAATGACATTACCTTTCCTTCACAAATCAAGTGCCCTCACACAACAAAAGAGAGTAGTTCCACAAAATAAAATTTAAGAACACTTAGGAACTCATGATAGAATAAAATTCACTCACTCTCAGAAATAACATTCATATGCCCCAAAAGACGCACCATAGGCTTTCTCGTAGTGTACTACTCTACTAATCGAGCCCATTCAGTCTAGGATCAAGTAGGTTTTTATTTGGTTGTAATGTAGGCTATGGGACGGGTAGGATACATTTGGATATAAGAGTGACTACACCTACCTAAGTACTTTAATACATATACTTTAACATTCAAGCCACATACTTATGTCAAACCAAACTCCACCTTCATATCAATGTATTTTACCTCATACTTCTTTAAGCACACGTACAATTACATCAAGAGTCACCACTTATCAAGGAATACTTTTTTTTCACAGCAACACAACTATTTTTTATCAATTCAAGTGGCTCTTACTTGTTCAAAATAGTGCACATTTCTCCTTAATTCATTAGTTCCACTCAAAAGCCAAACCAGTCATCCCACACTTTAACTTTTACACAGTTCATAAACAATTCAAGTGCTTATGAGAGGTTATACTGGTTCAAATATATGGTTAATTCAAACAAATGGGTAAGGCTTGTAATGTGGTTGCCAGAGAAACAGGATTACAAACTCAAAGGGGTTAACTACGATACATAACAATTAGGCAGGTATGTGCATGGTGAAATCGGAGGACCGATTTCTCATTGACAAAATTGCTTCAGTAGGTCACCTCAGAAGCTCGGGATCTCGAGCCGGTCACTTCCCTTAAGATTTGTCGATAACCAGTCGAGGATAACATTGGCCTGAACCTCGACGAACACGGGAAGCTTCCGCAGAATGCATCCGGGGTCGATTAAGTCTATTTGAGTGGCTCAATATCGGCCCACGCATACGTCATGAAGCTAGTTAGTTGTCCCATCCCATTTCCTTTATCACTCAATGTATCTTGTACTAAGTTTGGGCTCCCCCCCCCCCATATAAAAGGGGAGTCGTTAACACTCTGTAAGGCAGAGCTCCAAGTACTCTACACAATATCAATAATATATATATATATATATCTTCTCTCTAACTTTCTCATTCTTATTAGCTCGAGGCCACTCTTAAAGTTTATTGCTTTCATACTTGTTCTTCATTTATTGTTTAGTACTGGCCATAAAGAGCCTTGCCTGATCATATCTCAACTGTTATCCCATCCCCGACTACCCCCGATAGCTCAAAACCGAGCTGGATATCGACCTCGAAGCTCCTTCATCGACAAGTCCGAGGCTCGGGCAACAAGCCCCTGGGTTTGATTACTACCCCGTTTTAGCTTGTGTTTTATCGTCAAACGTCAAATTCTTAGCATCAACTGCTCTAACAACTAGCATAAAAATAGATCACGTATTTTTAGAATCCCATTGACAAATTTAATTGTTGTTACCATTTTCACGGTAAATAGTTTGGCACCCATCGTGGGGCTAAAAATAATAGTGATTATTTTCTTACTGGTTTCATTTCACAAACGCAAGTTATCTTTCACACTTTTTCTTGTCCAAGATCTCTTGATTTCAGGTTGAAATGTCTGGCTCAGTAAACGGGGTTAAGAATGACTGCCTCGAAAATCATGGAGAAAATGGTATGGATGTTCTAGTCGTTGGCGCGCCAACGCAGAACCCCGATAATGCACCTCGACCGATTCCAGCGGACGCAATTTATCAAGATGCGCAGCGGGTCAACGAAACCTCGCGCACCAATGAAAGCATACAACATGGCGACCAACAGGAAATCCCAAAAGACCCCAGCCCGGGAAGAACAGGAAGTTAGTCTTCACGTTATCTTTGAAATGTTGCAGGCACAAAAGTTGGCCATCGCTCGGTTACAAAACCATCTGAAGACTCCAGCACAACAATGTCGGAAACAGCTCACCCCACCGAGCAAGTACCCGAGATATCAAGCAATAGCATATCGGTAGCTGACCTTGCCATAGCAAAGATGCTTGGGGATCTCCCCAAAAGGATCGAATCAAGTTCGTGGAAGTTCGTGCAATGGCCGTTCCCCAAGGAAGCAGCCCCAAAACCCATTTCAAAGAAGTCTAGAATGCCAAAACTCCCCAAGTACAATGGGAGCTCAGATCCCAACAAACACATCACCGCCTATACGTGCACAGGAAAAGGCAACGACCCAAAAGATGATGAGATCGAGCCTGTCTTATTGAAGAGGCTCCAGGAAACACTCTCGAAAGGAACCATGATGTTGCACCATAACCTAGCGCCCGACCCCATAAACTCGCTTACCATACAGGCAGATTACTCATAAAGACACACGCCGATGACATAAAGCAACGATGAGAGAGCCCGACACGTCCAGAGCCGATCAAAGGGAGAATGAAATGCCACGGGAATTTGCATCTCATTCATTCCCTGATGGAACGAACGAGATTACCCCCGGTCTCGGATGACTGGACAATACAGGCCTTCACTCAAAGCCTAAACAAACCAAGCTCGACGATTTCAGGAAATTTCAAACAAAACTTGATCAGGTACCCAGCCAAGACCTGGTCGGATGCCCTTACCCGGCATCAAATCGCAAATCAGGGTCGTGGGTGACCATCTGGGAGCCTCCTCGGGCTCAGTTTACCCAAACAAGCTCCTGGAAAAGAAACCAATGCCAAACAGAGGGAGGTACCACCTATGCGCCGCAGATAGGAGGAATGCCCCGAGATGCAATCTACCTCGCAGCGATTGGAGGATGCCTCGAGGACAATATCCTCAAGGAATCATTAACAAAGCCAGATTCGATGAGGACGCGTAGCCGGCAAGGGCGTCTCGCCCATCAGAGTACAATTTTCACATCGTTATACCAAACATCGTATTCACCGTAGGCGAAACCAGGGATGTCAAATGGCTCGAACCAACTCGGTCGAATTCCTCTCAAAGAAATCATAGCTTGTCATGGGAACTACATAGCAAGTGCGGCTGCGGGGTCAAAGATAGCCACCAGCTCCGAAGGAAAAACGCCAAGCCGCTCGACAAAAATCACCGCTGAGAACTGACGAGCGACTGAATCCAAGTTCAACCCCCAGTATGGAAGGCGGCTAGGAGGAATGAAGCAAATGGGCTGCAGTACATTACCACGATAATGGAGGAGCGACGACCCTTTCCAAGAACTTGTTAAAGAGAGAGTAAAATTTCTCGTCACCGGAGAAAGGTAGATCTGGGGATATTCCCCCTAGGACGTCCACACATTCAGCAAAAAGGGTACCGAGACTTGGCATCAACCTCATAATGACGCACTGGTAACCTTCTTCCTCACTCGATCCATTTTAAATAAAACATGTGCATGTGAGTGCAGGTGGTTCGATCAGCATTGTCGGGCTGAGGATGATGGGGCGGACCGGACCGTCTATTCAAAACATAGCCACCTCTTGGATCTTTGACAGATTCCAAACGGTGATCGCTACGACAAGGAGAAAGACCAGTCTCTCAGTACAACATGACTGGCCCAGACCGGAACGCCGAGTTCCATGTCATCAAAGGAAGCGTAAGGCACGGACGCCTTATTCATATAACAATGGGCGCATTGCCCGAAGATAGTGCTGCCCCCACTTCACCAAAAGGATGAAATTCCATACAAGGGACGGAATTAAAACCGTCGGCAGGAAGCAATGCGCAACAAGGGGAAATTCTGCATCACATGACGCATCGCCTGCACCAATATCTCCACTCTCGAAAGAGCCAAAAGGTAAACTAACCACATCTTCGGCCAAGCCCGATTAAACACAGCGGAGGGCTGTACTAGAGTCCACACCCCAAAATAGCAGGAACATGCCAAACCTCGGAACATCGCCTACACATCCCGCGGTAAAGAAAAACTACCTCCATCCTTCGTTATTTTTCACTAACATGTATGTAGACACCCGGTCAGGGCGTTCGGAAGTTCTAATCTACCTGGAGACCCTAAGGCCTTAACAGATCCTGTCGCGCTCTTTCCCCTCGGCCGGACTTCCGCCCCGAAGAGGGTCGCGCCAGCAAGGTTCTTAGCAAAGCAACGTACCCCCTGAGGAGGATCCCACAAGATCACAGGCCTTCTTCTGCAATCAAACGATAAAGGACACCCCCTTGAAGGTGTCGTCCGCTCGGAAAGGCCGTGGAATGGCAGACTGAGTTTCAATAGGGAATCATGTACCGGACCAAACGGTCCAAGGAGCCGCGCCCGCACGGGCCGAGCTCATAACAATGAAATGATATGTATTTATGCCAAGCAACAGAAGAATATCTTTCAGCATCTCATACTCCAAAAAAGGAAATTTCAGCATACTCTCAGTAGGGATCCCTCCACTAAATGCGTCCCGAAATACTCGAAGACTTAGCATCAACAATTTGGCACCCGCACGACCCCAGGGTCGAAACTCCGGGATCATAAAACCCAAACAAGGTAACTCCGAGCTCACAAATAACGGCCTTTGAGCCTAAGCAAACTTGATGACTCGGAGACTGTCGCCAATCGCCATACACTGGAAAACCCGAGGCCGTAAGACCCCGAGCGGGCAAGCTCGGTATAACCAGATCTATTCTATATAGCAACAAAAACTATAAGACCTCAACAGGCATGACAAACTGTAAGACCTCAACATGCATGAAAATTTTGTAAGACCTTACTACAGGTATAAAACTCAATCCCGAAGTTTAGACTATATGTCGCATTTGTAAGAGTCCCAAAAGGGCATACCCTCGGTATAGATGCTTAAACTATCACTCGGGATCAAAAATGGCTCCGGCCAAACACATATGACTATGGTCAAAACGGCTACACCAGCTAAATTAATGTGACTCGGGGACGCCCGACTATGGCTAACAAAATTGCTGGCCATTACTTCAAATGTACTTCAAAAAGAACCGGTTAAAATGAGCTTCCCTCAACAGGCAAACGAGCTTCGACCATGTCAGCTCCAAATTACAAGGCTTCGAGCTACTCAGCCTATAAGCTAAGAACCTTCCGAGGTGCTCGAACATTGCCGCTAACGACTTGAAATTGAGGTTCTTCCCAAATCGACAACGGGTCAGGCAAAATCATTTCAAAAAGACCTTTACGAAAGGAAAACAAATCCTACAAAATGCCCAAGGGAAAAAGCGTAAGATCCATTGTCGCCAGCCAAACGAGCCTCCAGGATGCATACTAAAAGGTCTCAACGACCAAACAACGTAAGAGCCACTGTCCCCAGCTTGAAAATTGAAACCTTGAGGATTAAAATAAGCTCGAGTCGAAACCCGATACGGAGACCGGATCCAAAATAGTTAACTACAAATGCCTAAGGTCACAGCGTAAGTGCCATTGTCGTCAGTCAAACAAGCCTCCGGGCAACACACTTAAAAGGTTGCTTCGACTTGAAGTGCAAGAGCCATCGTCATCCGCCCATGTAGGCACGAAAAAACGTGAGGGTCAATTAAAGCTCGAGTCGTAATGCGACTCGGAGACTAAACCCAAAATAGTTGAAACAACAAATGCCCAAAGGCAGGGAATAAGAACAATTATCATCTGCCCATGCAGGTACATGAAATTGGTTGTCAGGGGAGCTCGAGTCAAATCCTGACTTGGAGACTAGGCCTAAATAGCTAGGCAAAGCACAAAGGCCCTAGTGCCTACTCACATCAAAAATCGTACTTAAAAGTCTTTGGGCCTGCCTAAATTAGCTCTGGACCCACGAGGCTCCCGCCAAACACCAAAACCAGCCTGCCTGGTCAAAAGCAATGCAGAAAGAGATACAAAAGAGATAAATCTTCAAGTTTTCTCTTAGTTACATACGCAAAAGGTGCACTCTCTATCTACAAACATGCTCTGCAAATATCAAAAACAAATGGAAAAGCGGCAAAATCTACGATCCACTCCAAAAGGCTACAGCCTGCTAGCCCTAGATTCGCTCTCTGTGTTGTCAGCAAGAAGTGACTGGGCATCACGCTCGCAAGCCCTTGCTCGAGCCAACTCCTCCGAGAGAACGAAGCCCCTAGCGCTGATCTCCTCGAGTACCTCTCTTCGGGATCTGCAATGACCATATTCCTCGATCTTCTTCTTACGATTGAGGAGCCTTTTCAACTCGGCTTGGACATCAGCAGCGTCCTTCATATGAATTGCCATCTCCTGATCAGCCTTGGTTCGACTTAATGTTGCTTCAGCCCGAGCATTAACTATCTCAGCCCTAACCTTCGAGAGATCAGACTCGAGTTTCACGATTATATCCACTTGAACTGTAGCATTGTCACGAGCCAAGCGAAGTTGGTCCACGAAGGCAGCAACCTTGTCCAAGGCGCCCCTCTCCTCTAAATCTTGAGCATGCGCCTGAGCCCTCAGTTCATCGCAACAATTCCTGACGCGGTCGGCGTCGCCCTTAAGGTACTCCAAATCCTGCATCTTTTTCTGCAGCTAAGATAGACAAAAAGATTAACCTTAAGGGTCAAAAAGAGCAAAGCGTGCACTACGAAAGGTTACCTGCTCCATCAAATAGCTCTCGTAATTCGAGCTTTGATACGCCTCATATCGCTAGTACATCAACTTAACCTCATTCTCCTCACTAAGGAGCCTAAGGGACTCACCCTTATCCAGAGCTTTCTGAAGCCCAACTCCATGACATAGCAGCTCAGACCTGAGCCTATCAAATGCCTGCAAAAGAAAAACTCAATAAAGGAAGGAAGACGTGAAATACAGAAGGAATGCGCCGAAACTTACCATGAAGTGAAGATGGAGGACTTCCTTGAAGGCGAATCACACTCCTGTTGGACCTGCCCCCTCGGCCCCGGAAGAACCAACCTCGGTTGAAGCATGATCACTCGGAGGAACCACCGCTCCAAAATCAAAAACTTCAAGAATAGCAGGCTCGGACGATGTTCCCTCGCCGGAAACGCGGACCCATTTAGGCCCGCTAAAAAGCTCTATCACACTACGAGTGCATATCTTGTTTATCGCTATTATCCCCTGGCTCGAAAGCTTACAACTCCTCCCTATCTCCAAAGAAGTGCAGCCTCACCCATGGGGGACTATCCAGCACCTACAAACGCCCATATAAACATGACCGAAGAAGGAAGACACAGTTACTAAGTTCGCCCTCGCCATAGGCGGAGCTGGCAAGATGCAGGGAACGCCGCCTAAAGAATATTGCTCTATCTTCCAAACAAATAATACGGACTCCTAAGGTATAATACCTATGGTCAGCACCCGAGCAGAGCAACTTGTTCATGCCCAGTCTCTATCGTCCCCTGCAACAGCAATTAAGGGCGTGATCAACCGACACCATGGAATCAGCAGACCCTGATGGTCCTAAAAACCGGAGGGGGAGCTTCTCCCCCCTCCCTGCCATATTAATCCCGTCATTTTCGCCATAGCAGTCGCAAAGTTTAAAGACTAAAAGGTGGATATACGTGCAGGCGTTTTGATAACAGAAACATGGCGCGAAAAAAGATACTGTATGAGACAAGGAAATCTCTGGGAGGGCGAAAACAGCCTCATATCATACGTTGGAAGAGCAACGACGATTCAAAGCTAACTGAAGATGCTAACCAAATAGCACCATCTCCAGCCTCGAGGCAATACCTCTGTCATAGTAAGGCGGCGCTCCAGAAAGCCAACAATGCCTACACCAACACAAGGATAGTGTGCAACTTCAATAGTCTCCGTCAAGGGAAACCAGCCGAAGAAATAAGTGTCTCTGACGTCACTCGTACGAACCTGGCTTTTGGTGCTGTCCAGAATGGTCCGAGTATGAGCGAGCCTTCGCTCAGGGGCTGCTTTCAGAAAATCACCCGCATCCCCCGTCCAAGGGTCCCCAAGCAAATTTCTTATCAAAGGTCATTATGAGGCCCGAAAACACTATCCTCACTTTCGCGCGAAGTCAGGGTCCCGGCGGCCTGAGGTTATTGGCCTTATTTGGGTTCGGTCCTAGGAACCGCGAAAAACCCGATACGAGGCCGTTTCCATCAACCGAATGTCGAAAGGAATACTCGCGTCCGGGTTCAGTGTTAGCAGCGACAAGACGGGATCATGCATTCAGAGTTGCCGCAAATATAAAGAAATACAGTAAGTATCAAGGGTGGGAGTTAAGGAAATATCTTTGTATTCATAGAAACATTCTCTTACAACGGCCCTCGGGGGGTCCTTACATATGATTACAAAAGCCCGCAAGGGGATCCTTACACAGAAATAAAGAAGTTCAGGGATATGCATATAACAAGAACCTAAGGATCTAGCCTATTCCCAAAATGCGGCATCTCCGGCATCGTCTCCCCAGACGTATGACCTCAAAGACAATACATTCAAAGTCCAACCCCTCGGAGACCTCATCCTGATCCTCCCGGAATGGCATCTTCTAAAGGAAGAATATAGAAGAGGAAGGCGAGGGAGAAGAGAAAAATGACGAAGGTGAGGCCGTAAGAAGAGAATACGTGGTTAGGTTAAAATTTTGGCTAGTACGAACTCCGCCAGTACTACCATTATAAAGCAACTTCTTGAGACATTACCTCAGCTCGGGGGCAATAGCCAGTAGAGACTGTTACCATACCTCCCTGGAATCCAAAGGGGGTGTAACACGCCAAGCCGGGGAAGGAAGGTGAGCAGTGGTGTATAATCCGAGCCCCTCTTGAGCAGCGGTGCATAATCCAAGTATCTCCCTGGGTCGGAGGAAATCGATCCCCTGCTTCATCGCCCTGAGCCAACGAAGACAGCAACAACAACAATAATAATAGCATCACAGCAGCACAACTTCGTCCAATTGAAGAAGGATCGAGAATTGGGCCATAGCACATATGACGTAAGATCTTAAGGCCATAGGCCTCATACATGACGAGACGGAAAGGACTAAAAATGGCAAGAAAGGAGGAAAGGATGGGTATCAAAGGAAGCTTAAATGAAAATTGATCACAAGAAGCCCCATTTATAGGGGGGCAAAGTAACCGATGGCGCCATTACCGCCCTCGGAAAGTCTAACAGCAGGCGCAATCAATGGGATCATGGGAGCTGATTCAACGACAATAATATGGACATGAAGAACGAGGAGTCACAACACATCGGATGATCCTGAAGAAGCGAAAGGGTGAAACACCTCGGCACTTGTAAAAAGGGGTTGCGCCATCAACACGACGTCATTACGGGAGCCCGTGAAGTAGGGTGTCAAAATCATTTCTTATCGCTTCCCTCTAAGAAACACGAAGACTATCTGTGCACGGTGAAATCGGAGGACCGATTTCTCATTGACAAAATTGCTTTAGTAGGTCACCTCGGAAGCTCAGGACCTCAAGACGGTCACTTCCCTCAAGATTTGTCCATACCCAGTCGAGGATAACATTGGCCTGAACCTCGACGAACACGGGAAGCTTCCACAGAATGCATCCAGAGTCGATTAAGTCTATTTAAGCGGCTTAACATCGGCCCACGCATACATCATGAAGCTAGTTAGTTGTCCCATCCCATTTCCTTTATCAGTCAACGTATCTTGTACTAAGTTTGGGCTCCCCTCTCTTATAAAAGGGGAGTCGTTAACACTCTGTAAGGCAGAGCTCCAAGTACTCTACACAAGATCAATAATATATCTCTCTCTCTCTTCTCTCTAACTAGCTCGTTCTTATTGGCTCGAGGCCACTCTTAACGTTTATTGCTTTCATACTTGTTCTTCATTTATTGTTTGGTATTGGCCATAAAGAGCCTTGCCTTATCATATCTCAACTGTTATCCCATCCCTGACTACCCCCGATAGCTCGAGACCAAGCCGGATATCAGCCCTGAGACTCCTTTATTGACCAGTCTGAGGCTTGGGCGACAAGCCCCTGGGTTTGATTACTGCCCCGTTTTAGCTTGTGTTTTATCGTCAAACTTCATATTCTTAGTATTAACTGCTCTAAAAACTAGCATAAAATAGATCACGTATTTTTAGAACTCCATTTATAAATTTAATTGTTGTTACCATTTTCACGGTAAATAGGTAAAAATATACATATCTGGCTCAACAAAGAAACGCCTATATCACTTCCAAGACTGAACAAAACTACTATTTCGCTTTGCAAACACACATGGCACATGACTCACTTAAAATTGGATTCATCAAGACACTCTAGTTAAAGCAGTTAAGCAAATTTAAAATCATACAATTTAAGGTACTTCTACAAGAGTCAAAAATTGAGCCTAAGCGTCACAACCAAAGTACTCAATATTCTCAAGGTATAACAAAGTCAAGAGATATTTCTTCAATTCAAAATACAACACAATGGCTCCTATTCCTAAAAAATAAAACTAACTACACCCGGTTCAAATAAAACCCTTGGAAAAGAACCACGGCACAAAGAAAAACCAAGGGGTAATTGCTACACTACCTAACAACAGAAAATCTTTTTGTCTTTTTCTTTAGACTTAAATCCCTTAAGAAAATTGTCTAATAGATCCATCGTCGGGAAAAGTTCAATCTTTTATTATCGTTTTCTAAAAAAATAAAAAAATATTCAATTAAACTAACACAACTAAAATACTATAGAAAGTTACCTAGTCAATTGTTGGCCCAAGTAAATGTGAAGTTTTGAAGACTGACAAAAGGAACTCAGACATGGACCAGGTCCATCTTGTAAAGCACAGTCATGATCAACCCAAAAATATGAGATGCACATGAAGGAGATAAATCTAACTTATCAGAAGTAATATCTCCTAATCTGATCGAAAAGGTTGCATATTGGATAAGGAGAGAAAGACTCCTTACACGGAGAGAACAGAGTTTAGGAAGAGAATAGTGTTAGAGTATGAAATCAACTAGAACTCTTCTACCATAGAAGAGTAGCATCTGTATCCCAGTCAATCTCTAATTACTAACCCACTAAATATCAGTGTTGTTCTCTTTTACAGGTAATGTACATAAGCAGAAGCTAAACATAAATTGAGAGCAAAAAAGTAAGGCAATTTTGCAAGCAATTTAAATGTGATTCAAGCGTGCAATCCTAAAGCTACTTGAACAAGATAGAAGAACCAGTTCCAAGTGTCTATCTTTTATTCTAGTTCAATTGTAGTAGGTGATTTTACATTTTACCTTTTAGCTTTTATAGAAGCAGTTGTATTAGGTACCTAGAGTGTTCAAGTTAGAGTTAACTTGAAGTTGTCGCAACAGTTGATGTTGTGTGCCACAACGGGATTAGAGTTAATCGTAGGTTTACAAAAGAGTTTTTGTAAATGCGGTTTTTGGCTCAGTGATTTTAGTGGAAGTTTGGGAAAATCCTACTAAGTAGTAGGTCATGGTTTTTTACCTTTTGAGCCAGGTATTTTCCACGTAAAAATATCTGTGTTCTTTATTTTCTTTACTTATTATTCCGCAAACAATAGTAGTTGGAACACATAGAAGAACCATGTCCTTATATAATATAGTTAAGCAAAAATTGGATACCACACAAATCACCCCCCTCTTGTGTGGTATTGAAGTATAAAACATCAATCGGTATCAGAGCGGGTTATCCTTGAAGAGGTTAACACCTTAGGAAAAGATCAAGATGAGTGCACCACCTGGAAACTGGAAAGGACAATCAACTGCTAGGCCCCTACTCTTTAATGGTCAGTACTATTTTTGGTGGAAGAACAGGATGAGAGATCACATCATAGGAGAAGACTGTGAACTCTGGGATATAGTCACTGATGGTCCCCTGGCTACTACAAAGAAGAATGCTGAAGGAGTGGACGTGCCAAAGATAAGAGTTGACTGCACTGCTGAAGATTTGAAGAAATGGTAAAAGAATGCCAAGGCCAAGAAATGTCTTGTGTGTGGACTGGGTCCAAATGAGTACAATAAGATTCAAAGTTGTACCACTTCTAAGGAGATATGGGACACTTTACAAGTGGCTCATGAAGGAACTCCTAAAGTAAAGAGATCAAGAGGAACACTGTTATATTCTTAATATGAGAATTTCACTATGAAGGAAGGAGAAACTATCCAGGAGATGTACACAAGGTTCATAACACTAACAAATGAACTTAAATCTCTTGGGAGAATTATCCTTGAAGAAGACAAGGTTGAGAAAATCTTGACAAGGGTCTTACTAGTAACTTAGGAAAGCAAAATCACTGCTATTCAGGAATCAAAGAACATTGCTACTCTCAAGTTGGATGAAGCGAATGGAAATTTCACTGCCTATGAACTGAGAAGGCAAATCGTGAAAATGGATGCACCCAAGAAGGAAAGGAGTCTGGCTCTTAGAATAGCTGAAGGTGCAGATCTAGAGGATGATGAAATGGCCATGATCATAAGGGATTTCAAAAAGTACCTGATGAGAGGAAAGGGTTCTTCAAGAGGTACAACCTTCAACAAACCAAGGGCTCCTGAGAAACAGACCAACGAGGGTTGCTACAAATGTGGCAAGACTGATCACATGATCAAGAACTTTCCTCAGTGGGAAATTGAATGGAAGAAGGAAAGGGCTGAATGAAGGAACAAAAAGAAGGAACATGTTCAACCCAAAAGGAACAAAGGATCAACAAAGGGTAAGGTTGATGCTTGGGGAGAAACATCATATGAGGATTCAAAAGATGAAGCTGGAGATGAACAAGCACTTATGGCCATTGGAGAATCAGATGATCAAGAGATAAGTGTGATTCATCTCAAAGGAAAGATTAAATTTCTGTCTAAAGAAAGGTTATCTAAACTATTGCTAGACTTCATCGATAAGTCTGGGGTAATTAACAATGAGAAGGAACAGTTGTCTAGGGAATGTGTGATCTTAAAAGCCGAGTGCAAAAATCTAGAATCTAGGGCTAATAAGAGTGACAGTAAAAATACTGAGTTGAAGAACCAGGTTCTTGAACTTGACACTAGTGTCTCAGAACTTAGGTCTGAAAATTTAAAACTAAAATTAGGAACATATAATAAGAAAGTTGATCACACACATATCACCTAGGAAGAAAATCTAGGAAAAATGAAGGATGAGATGTACAAGAAAGATGAACAAATAAGAGTCTTAAAAGAAGACTTAGGGAAGGTAAAGTATGAACTAGACAGAACATGCAAATGGAATAAGGCTTTTGATGCACTATTCTGGCTACAAGAACACAGTAGCAACAAGAGAGGACTTGGCTATGGGACCCAAGAACTTAAGTGGGACCCTAAAATCAAGTACATCACTCTTCCTGAAAACAAAATTTGCACACACTGTGGCAAGACTGGCCATTACAAAAATGAATGTAATGCAAAAGAAAAGGTCATTCAAAAGAACAAAACCTTTGTTCAAGAGAAAAATAGGCTGTCTGGGTGGGTCAAAAGGAATTTAATTTACCCATTTGCCTATAGAAAGGGACCTAAACTAGTTTGGGTTCCTAAAACTAACCCTTGATTTCTTTTTGCAGGTCCAAGTGAAGGGAAGTAGCCAAATATGGTACATGGATAGTGGTTGCCCAAAACATATGACTGGAAACAAGAACCAGTTCCTTTCACTTGAGGACTTAAAAGGAGGTAATGTCTCCTTTGGAAATCGGAAGAAAGCTGAGATTATTGGGGTTGGAAAGGTAGGTAAGACAGACTTACATTCCATTGAGAATGTCTACTTGATAGATGGCTTGAAATATAGCCTAATCAGTGTATCACAACTGTGTGACAGAGGTAACCTTGTAGCATTTACCTCTACCAAATGCTTTGTGATTAATCTTACCACTGACAAGATTATTTTGCAGGGAAAAAGAGTTAACAATATTTACATTGTAGATTTGTCCACTCTTTTAGAAAATGAACCCACTTGCTTGAGTGTGTTGGACAATGATCTCCTCCTGTGGCACAAAAGACTTGGTCATGCAAGTCTGAATCAACTCAACAAATTAGTCTCCAAGGACTTGGTGATAGGGTTACCTAACATCAAGTTCAAGGAAGACAAAGTTTGTGAGGCTTGTTCAAGGGGGAAGCAAGTAATATCATCCTTTAAAAGAAGGAAAATGGTAAGCACAACCAGGATGATGGAATTGGTTCATATGGATCTCTGTGGTCCAATGAGAGCATTGAGCAGAGGTGATAAGAAATATGTGATGGTACTTGTTGATGATTATTCTAGGTTTACCTGGGTACTGTTTTTAATATCTAAGGATAAAGCATTTGACATGTTTACTGCCTTTGTTAGAAAAACTCAAAAACAACTAGGTAATCAAGTTGCCTCAATCAGGTCTGATCATGGAACTGAATTTGAAAATGCTAAGTTTGCTGAATTTTGAATGAGCATGGTATAAATCATGATTTTTCTGCCCCTAGGACTCCTCAACAAAATGGAGTAGTTGAAAGAAAGAATAGGACTCTTGAAGATATGGCTAGGACTATGCTTCTTTCTAGTAGACTGCCTCATAGCTTCTGGGCAGAGGCTGTAAATACTGCATGTTACATCATTTATAGATGCATGACTAGATCTCTTATAGAGAAGACTCCCTATGAGTTACTTAAAGGGAGAAAAACAAATATATCCCATCTTAGGGCATTTGGATGCAAGGGCTTTGTGCACAATATTGGAAAGGACTCCCTAGGTAAGCTTGATCCCAAAAGTGATGAGGGAGTATTCTTGGGATATTCTTCACATAGCAAAGCTTATAAAGTGTTTAATAAAAGGAACTTTGTATGTAGAAGAAAGTGTACATGTAGTTTTTTATGAAACTAACATTCTTTTTGGGAGACATGAACATGAAGATGAAGCTATTGGGCTGGTAAAAGAATTGAGTAAAGTCTCAGCTCAAGCTAAAGTTGCACCAAAAGAATGAGCAGGTGATGGAACGGGTTCTTCCATCCAGGGCAACCTGACAGGGGGAACTGAACAAAGAGGAACTAAAACTAATACCCTAAAGGAACCTGTTCATGACACTGTTCCTCAGCAACTGAACATGGGAGAAACATCAAGCAGAAATCAGTTGGTTGTGAAACCTCACAAGTATCAAAGTTCTCATCCTATTGAGAACATAATCACTAATCCAACCTCTGGAGTTAAAACTAGATCACAATTAAAAAATTTGTGTGCTTTTGATGCTTTCCTATCTCTTATTGAACCTAAAAATGTTGTTGAGGTTTGCAGGATGCAGATTTGGTAAATGCAATGCAAGATGAACTCAATCAGTTTGAGAGAAGTCAAGTTTGGCATCTAGTTCCAAGACCCAACGACAGATCAGTAATTGGCACTAAATGGGTCTTCAGAAAGAAGCTTGATGAAGATGGAACAGTTACAAGGAAAGATTGGTAGTCCAAGGTTATATCCAAGAGGAAGGTATAGATTATGATGAGACCTTTGCTCCGGTTGCAAGATTGGAGGCAATAAGACTCCTCATAGCGATTGCAGCACACATGGAATTCACTCTTCATCAGATGGATGTCAAAAGTGCCTTCCTGAATGGCTACCTAAAAGAAGAAGTGTTTGTCAAACAACCTCCAGGTTCTGAGAGCAAAGAGTGTCTGGAACATGTATACAAATTAGACAAGGCTCTCTATGGACTCAAGTAGGCTCCTAGAGCATGGTATGAATGACTGTCCAAATTCCTGCTTAAACATGGCTACAAAAGAGGTATAATTGACAGTACTCTATTCCTGAGGGAAAAAGGTAAGGATCTTCTTGTGGTACAAATATATGTTGATGAAATAAGTTTTGGGGCAACCACTGACAAACTAAGTAAGGATTTTGCCAAATTAATAGGGAGTGAGTTTGAAATGAGTATGATGGGTGAGCTTAACTTTTTCTTAGGCTTACAGATAAAACGAAACCCAAATGGAATCATGATCCATCAATAGAAATATGCAAAAGAGTTGATTAAAAAGTTTAAAATGGATGAATCAAAGGAAATAGACACACCCATCGCAACAGCTACTAAATTAGACATAGATGAACCTGGTTCATCTGTTGATCAGAAGTTGTATAGGGGTATGATTGGTTCACTTTTGTATCTTACTGCTAGAAGACCTAACATAGTTTTTAGTGTAGGGCTTTGTGCTCGTTTCAGGCAAATCCTAAGTAATCTCACTTGACTGATGTCAAGAGGATACTGAGATATTTGAAAGGGACTACTGATCTCTGTCTTTGGTACCCTAAAGGTAGTAATTTCAATCTAATAGGGTATGCTGATGCTGACTATGTAGGTTTTCTTGTGGATAGGAAGCACACCTCAGATATAGCTCATTTTCTTGGTTCATGTCTTGTGTCATGGGACACTAAAAAGTAGAATTCAATGGCCTTATCTACTGTTGAGGCTGAATATGTTGTTGCTGCCTCTTGTTGTGCTCAATTGTTGTAGATCAAACAGCAGCTGATAGATTTTGACATTGAAGTTGGTTGTATTCTATCTTTTGTGATAACACTAGTGTTATAAGTATGACAAAGAACCATGTTCATCATAAGAAGACTAAGCACATAGATGTTAGACATCACTATTAACTATGAGAAAGGATTGATTACCATAGAATTATGTGCTATTAATAAACAAATTGCTGACATTTTTACTAAAGCACTAAATAGGAAAAACTTTGAAAGGAACAGGTTGGAATTCGGGATGATTAAGATCACCTAATGGGACCAGCTCAGAATGCACAAGAAAAAAAAATATTGAAAAAAAAATTGGCTAGGAAATCTGAACTTGTGTAAATATCTAGATTAATTTTTACTCAGCTTCATACTATAAATAGTATACTCCTGTGACATGTGTTAATATGACTCACTGATCTCTTACAAAATTTTCTCTATTGTGGTAAATTGAGGCATGGTCAAGAGAATTCTAAATCAAGAATCTGGTTCATCAGTATTGTTTCATCTGAATGCCAAGGTACGTTTTCTATACTCTGTACAATTAGAAATATAAATATTTAAATCATGAGCATAGTCCTACAATTGTTCAACTCCTTAGAAAATCCTATCCATTTTTTTTAACCAGTTCCATCCTCATTAGAATTCTAACCACAAAAATTGCGTAAAATCTAGGGAAGCCTAACCGTTCGTTCAACCTGCAATTTCAGGTTGATTAGACCTCTAATTGACCGCTAAAGCTATCGTTATCCATTAAATGAGTCTTTCCCTTTAAATACTCATTATTACTTCCTGCCACCCTCATTATTCAAAACCGTCAAAAACCTTCTTCACTCTCAATTGCTTTTTTCTCCAAAGGTTTAACTCACCAATTCTCTCAAAAAATCTGTTATAATGACAAACCCACAAGATAACCTTGGAACTTCTCCACATCCCACTCCCTCTGATTCATCTACCCCTCCTCTACCTATCACGACTCCCCAACCCAGGCTAAGAAAAGTAAAAATGCTTGCTCGCAAAATGGTGGCATCTGGTGCTCTCTCAAAGAAATTGAATGAGAAATTAAAGGCAAGTCAGGCTCAAGATTCTGATTCTGACTCTGAATCTGAGTCGTACAAATCTGCTAGTGAGGGGGAAGGATCTGGGTCTTCTGACTCTGAGAAGGCTCAAAAATCCCCTTCTAAGGTAAGTTCTTCTTTGACTAAAAATTTAGAAAATAGGTTTGTTTTGGTTGGGCCTATCATGGATATGGAATTACCTGAGTTAAGAAGGAGTGGAGGTAAAAAGAAATTTGAAAAAGAAACGGAGAGGGAGAGAGAGAGGGTGAATGTGGTGATGTGAGGGGAAAAGGGAAAGGAGTGGCTGATTACACACCCACTATTGTATTGCCTGTACCTGCTATTTGTATAGTTGCACATGACACTGTTGAAGATAGTGGCAAGTAGTCAGGGGGAAGTGGTTCTGGTGAAGCTGCTGAAGGGTTAGTTAATCTAAGTTCACAGGGAGATGAACCTGGTTCATCAGTTGAAGAAACCCTAGCAGATCTTCTGAAAAAGGTAGATGCAAGTTACGATCCAAAGAAAAGGAAAACTCCCACACCAAAAGCCCCCAGTGCTGCTAAACCTTCCAAGAAATGAAAGGCTTCCTCCCCAACAACTACTTAAACTTCCTTGCCAAAGGGAAGAGCCACAAGAAGCAGGGTGAAACAGAGTGAGAGTGATCTAAAAAAGGTTTTACCTAAAAGTAAGAAGAAAATGATGGATAAAGGAAAATGTAAGGTTGCAGAGTCCTTAGAAGCTATTGATGTTGAGGATATGGAACAGGTCCATCAGGAGAAAGTTACAACAGTGGAGGTTCAGACCCCCAAGCCCAAAAAGACCAAGACTTCTTCCAAGAAGTCTTCCTATGTGTCTGAGGCTCCTGAACCTTCATTGGCCAAGAGGACCAGGTCTGCAGTAAAAAGCAAACAAGTTAGAGTTTCTAAAGATGAGGAATGGAGTGGTGATGAAGAATGTGAGTCTGATGGTGAACAAAACAAGCTGGCCATGTTTGGCAAAAGAAAAATTTTGAAGGGAAGATTGCTGAAAGATTTGGTGGAACCAGGAATGGTTCGTTTGGTTGACACACTAGCTGCTCAGGGCTGGAAGGACATGGTCCTTCAGATGGATGGGATATTGGTCATAAATGAAATCATTGAATTCATGGCAAATGTTGAAGTCAAAGATGGCAGAGTTACAAGCAAAGTTAAAGGAGTTCAAGTGACATTTGATGCAGAGAAGCTGGGAGAGATTCTTGACATCCCTACAGAGGGATAGGATGATTACACCAGACAGAGATGGCCAAGTCTGGATTCCCTTCCATCTGCCCTTACAATCACTAGGAGATTTTGTGATGTTGCAAAAGTGAATAAGGCCAAGTTTGTGCACAAGAGTGAAATGAAGCCACATCACAAAGTCATTTTTTAGTTTGTCAACAAGTGCCTACTGCCCAGGCAGAGAGAAGGAATATTGTGCATTATATGGACTTAGTTCTAATGGAGTGCCTTGAAAGTGGAAGGTAAATTAATTGGCCTGCATTCATCATCAAGCTAGTAGACAGGGTTATCAATGGCTCCAAGGCTCATGCTACCCCCTATGTCTTTATTCTGACTACAGTTCTGGATAGGTGCAATGTGCCTCTGAAGAAATGGAAATGGCTACAAGCAAGGATTACTTTGGTATTAATACTCTGCTTGCTTGTGATTACTTAGTTAATGCCATCCCAAATGAACCTAGTTCATCTAAGAAGACTTCTATCAACAATAAAGTCAGGGCTTTTGTTCAGGAAAGTGAGGCCAAGGATGCTGAGATAGCTAGGCTAAAGGCTCGTGCGGCAGAGGTGGAATCTGAGAGGCGTGCTCTCAAAACTGAGCTCACCAAGGAAAAGGAGAAGAATGATGGAATTCTTCACAATATGTTGAATCTTCTCCAAGCCCAAAACCAACCCTCTAGCTCTCCCACGCCTTAGGAATTCTAGCCTTTATCTCCTGAACCTGTCTAGTACCTTTAGTGACCCGGATTAGGAATTTTTCTTTCTTTTTGCTCATGTTTTGAATATTTTTGCTTTCTGGTTGTAGATTGTGGTAGCAATATGTCTTCTATCAATGATATCTATTGTTTTTGTTTTTGTTAATAACATTTCCTTGATAGTTTAAATATGTTTGCTTGATTACTGATGATTAATCCATGATTGCACTTGCAGTTGCCCCAGTGGCCATGAGTACTTATTAAAATCTGGGACTCACACTTTGTGTATGCAACTTTTCGATGATGCCAAAAGGGGGGAGAGATATTGTGTTTTACATATTCTGATTAAGTGATATTTATAACCTAATTAATCTGGTCCTTGATGATAAGTGAATTTTCTAAACTTTGTATTGATGGTTAAGCTGAGTTCTTACAGGGTCCAAGTAAGTAAAAAGCACAGAGTTTGTGATCATCAAAAAGGGGGGATTTGTTGGCCCAAGTAAATGTGAAGTTTTGAAGACTGACAAAAGGAACTCAGACATGGACCAGGTCCATCTTGTGAAGCACAGTCATGATCAACCCAAACATATGAGATGCACGTGAAGGAGATAAATCTAACTTATCAGAAGTAATATCTCCTGATCAGATTGAAACGGTTGCATATTGTATAAGGAGAGAAAGGCTCCTTACATAGAGAGAACACAGTTTAGGAAGAGTATAGTGTTAGAGTATTAGATCAACTAAAATTCTTCTACCATAGAAGAGTAGCATATGTATCCCAGCCAATCTCTAATTACTAACCCATTAAATATCAGTGTTGTTCTCTTTTACAAATAATGCAAACAAGCAGAAGCTAAATGAAAATTGAGAGCAAAAGAGCAAGGCAATTTTGCAAGCAATTTATGTGTGATTCAAGCGTGCAATCCTGAAGCTACTTGAACAAGATAGAAGAACCGGTTCCAAGTGTCTATCTTTTATTCTAGTTCAATTGTAGTATGTGATTTTACATTGTACCTTTCAGCTTTTATAGAATCAGTTGTATTAGGTACCTAGAGTGTTCAAGTTAGAGTTAACTTGAAGTTGTCGCAACAGTTGAGACTGCGTGCCACAACAGGATTAGAGTTAATCTTAGGTTTACAAAAGAGTTTTTGTAAATGCAGTTTTTGGCTCAATGATTTTAGTGGAAGTTTGGGAAAATCCTACCGAGTAGTAGGTCATGGTTTTTTCACCTTTTGAGTCAGGTGTTTTCCACGTAAAAATCTTTGTGTTCTTTATTTTTTTTACTTATTATTCTGCAAACAGTAGTAGTTGGAACACATAGAAGAACCAGGTTCTTCTATAATCTAGTTAGGCGAAAATTGGGTACCACACAAATCACCCCCTCCCCCCCTCTTGTGTGGTATTGAAGTATAAAATATCAACAATCTCCTCACCCCACACTTTAAATTGTGCATTGTCCTCAATGCACATCCATACATACAAGAGGGTAAAAGGAACTCCCTGGTAGGCCAAAGGCCGAAGCACTATCATCTCATGGGGTACTCAGACTTCTCCCAGGCCTGGTCCTTCGTGCGGGTCACTTAGTTCTAACCATCTGGTTTGTTGTTGCATCCTTCCAATGGCTTTGCGTTCCATGCTCCTAAAAATCAAGAATTGACACTACAAGAATAATAATATAATAATAATAATAAAAAAAAAACTAAATTAAAAATAAAAAAATAAAGCTGAGTTGCCTCCCAACAAGCGCTTGATTTAACATCGCGGCACGACGTGAATCACTTTTTGCCTCCACCTCGAGCTTATGAATTGAACCCTAAGTTTTGATTCAAGCTTATGATTATGGTCATTGGTCGGTGGAACGAATCTAACTGGCCCAAGGAAATAATGTAGTATTCTGCACTCTTTGGCCTTTGTATAAGGTATGTAATCCTGACTATCTGGCAAGAAGAATTCCAGAATATATGTACCTTGTTCCTCATTCCTTGACTCTTCAATTGGTTCGGATGACTGTATTTCTATATCATCATCCAAACATAATGTGGAAAAATGCTTGGAGTGTGGACCAATGTGCTCAAACACATGAACTTCATGACTTTCAACATCCTCAACATCAATGATACAAGAGTCAATAAAATTTATATCCTCAAAGTCCTTGGCTAGCTCTATTCTCACTTCTTCAACATTGACATCCTCAAATTGTAGTTGGCTAGGTTGTTGATGTTCTACTCTGACCTCCCCAATTAACACATTAAATTCATGCTCTTCTTTGCTGCTATCCTTAATATTGGCTTATTGAGCATTAAAAGCTCCAACCACTTGACTCAATTGAGCCTCCAACTTGCGAATATTTGTCTTTTGCCTTTCTATTTGTAATTGTTTTTCATTATTTTGTTTCAGAAGGCACTTTAACATATCCTTGATCTCCTTCATGTCTACATCCCCAGGTTCTTTGTTCCTGTTAACTTTAGAAGAAAAGGTAGAACCATCATAGTAAGGGGTTGGGGGAAGATAAGAAATATAAGCACAACCATAAAAGTGACCATTGTTACCACCACACACATTCCACAAATAAGATTGAATTGGTGCACATAAATCGCTCTTAGGAACATTTTGAAAATTTTGCCACGGGTGGTTTCCTTCACAATATGTATGGAGATCAATAGTAGAATTATCTACACCTAAATTCCCATAAGTCCAAGATGTCATGTTTCTCAAATCAACAGTTATAAAAAAGTAAAAAAAACAAAATAAAATAAAATAAAAGTTCAAACTTGAACCCTGGTAATATATACAGCTACAACTACACTGTTAGTTCCCCGACAATGGCGCCAAAATTTGATCATGCCCAACTCTAGTACTAAAAAGGATAAGCGGTCGCTACAAATATAATCCGGTCTAAAAGTCCGGAGTCGAATCCCACAGAGAACTAAGGTTTCGCTATAATTGTTCAATATTGCTAAGAAACACAAGTCCAAACAATTTCCTAATTATAAAGATTATAATATTTATTTCTAACTAATTAACTATCAACTATTATAAAGCAGTAAAATTATCAACTAATAAGGATGAAATTTGAGACAAAACTAAGGAGGTCTAGAGTTATAATTTTCCCAAATGTTGGAATCCTTCCCGCTATGTTCCCTACAATTTCGTCTATGTATTCTCTACTGATCTTGAGTACTTTAGGTTCCGTAATTCTCTCTAAATAAACTACAATAATTTACCAGATATATCCTTTCGAACTACGCTAGTTGGCTTTATCTAACCGCTCATTAAGACCACGTCAAGGCTTTGTTATTTCTAAACCTACATTTACACCCACTGTATTGATTTCTCACATACGTTAGGAGTGACGTTGTTCAATAACCACCTAAATATGTATCTTTTCTCAAGCAACACATAATAAATAGGCATTGTCAATCAATGGTCATTCAATCAACAACAATAAACATATAATTGAACAAGTAGAGAAATCCAACAACTCAATTATATAAAAACATAACAAGAATTTATCCTCCAAAAGGTTCCATCAAAACCCTACATAACAAATTAGCTATTCATAATAGTATATAAAACTACAATACTAAAAGACATAACCAACAATGAAAAAATAGGAAGAGGAAGGAAAAAACTCATAGAAGAATTTTCTGCCTTGCTCCTATTGTATCTCTGCCTCCTTAGGTCGAATCTGTGTCAAAAATATGTCAAAAAGTCCTCAAAATATCATTTTCCATGTATATATACCAAGTAAGTCGGGACCAAATAATTACACCTTCTATTACGCGAAAAAGGACACATTTTACGGACAGGACGTGCGCGGCCGCGCTTGGACCGCGCTCAGACCGCGCATATCCACTTTGATTCTGACTGACGAGCGCGGCCTGAGCGCGGTCGCGCACTTGACACGCACTTTTCACCCTGTTCTGTTGGAAATTTGGAAAAACGTAAAATATGAAAGTTGTAGCCCTTTGAGTTAGATTTCCAACCATATGTTGTGGATCTCAAATGGAGTCTGAGTGAAAAGTTATGTGCATTTTACTAGACAGTATGCAATACGCCTACTCGATTCTTCGTTCGTTCTAACTATCACCCGTTGATCCCTGAACACGATCCCGGCTTAATTCCTTGGGCTTTTACTCAGACTTCAAAGCTCCAGATCACTTGAATTCATTCTATAACATCCACATAGCTCAGAATCACTCCTACGAGGCATAAAACACATAATTAATGCAAGACACTAGTGATTAAAGCTCAAACTCAATTAAAGTGCAATAATTGAGTGTAATAAGTAACTAAAATACGCAATTATAGCCTATCATTATTGGTACTTTGTAGCGCATGATGCTATCCGTCTCTACATGGTTATGTTTTATGCACTTGGCGTGCTTTTGGTTGATATATGTGTATCTAGTAAGTATAAGCATTTTTGACTCAATGGGTATTTCCAAGCAGATTGTTATATGTGGATCAGGCGGCACGCCGCCACGGGTATGATGATTGGATTAGATTGCACACCGTAATAGTATAATGTGTAGATTGGATTGCACGCTGTAATGGAGAGATGTTGTGTACAGTTTCTTATACATATTCTATGTGTTTTGCTTCTCATTTGTGGGTTAGGTTCATAGCATTTGTTTGGTTGTTTTATTTTTTACACGGGTTGGATAGTCATGTACTCGGGTTCCCTTTCCTTATTGGTCACATTCGAGATGTGGCTTATTGGCGCCTAGAGGGCGTTCTATGAAATTTTAGATGGGGTTTGATGTGGCTTGACAACTGAGTAGCTCGTACTGTGTGAGACGAGGTTATTGGACCTAGAATCAATGCAATCGGATTTGTATAATGTATGTTTGGAAGAAGAATGTCGCTAATAAGTTTAGAATGCGGCTGTAATTCGTGTCTAGTAGAGGAACTCTATGAATTATTTATTTGATGGGTGGTTATGAGTTTTTGCACATCTCTTTTATCGATGTAGTATTGCAAGGGTTGGAACAAGATTTTTATGTATCATAAGGTATATTAATGGTACCTGGTTCGGAAATATGCAGCTATTATGATTGAAAGATATTGCTATGGGCATATGAGCTATGCGGTGCATCGTGTGGTTACAACTTGGATGTATAATTATGCTTTGATACGACTTGTGGAGATTGATACAATACATGTATGCTAGAATTGGACCCTATAGGAAATTTCGGATGGTGGAATGTGGTTCTAAGGCTTATGGGCTAAGGTAGTAGGATGGATCTTCAGTCCGGGTTGAGCTAAGGTGCTCATATGGATTGAGGTGGAATGGGTATGTGCACGAGGAGTTATATAGTGATTCGGCGGCTTGGGGGCGACTCTTGGTACGTTCGAGGATGAATGCATGTTTAAGTGGAAGAGAATGTAACGACCTGACCGGTCGCTTCGAGCTCTAACATGGTGTTCGATGGTTTGAGACCATGAGTAGATTCACTATATGTATTATGATTTGCATGTGTAGCCGGTTTTGATTTTTGAGAAGTTAAGAATTGATTTGGAAGAAAAATTCTCAACTTGGGAGCTTTAAGTTGGAAGAGTTGACCAAGGTCTGACTTATGAGTAAACAATCTCGAAAATGGGATTTGAAGGTTCCTATAGGTTCGTAAGGTGATTTCATACTTGGTTGTATGTTCGTGTTGAGTATCGGGTGGTCCGAGAGTGATTTGACACTTATTATCGGAAGTTTGCATTTTGAAATGTTTTAAATTAGCTAAGTTTGAACTAGAGTCGATGTTGGTATTATCGAACTTCGAACGGTATTCCGGGACCTTGGATAGGTTCCTTTAGTTAATTGGAACTTGTGTGTAAAGTTTAATCATGATCCGGAATGTCTAAGTATGATTCAGACACATTCGACAAAGTTTGAAGGTTTAAAAGTTAAGAGAATGATTTTGATCGTCCATTCTTGATTTTGATATTATTTGTGGAGTTTTGAGCCTTTAGATAAGTTTGGATAAGGTATTGGGACTGGCTTATATGATTAGACGGGGTCCCGTAGGCCACATGTGTGTTTCGAGGTGGTTTCAGACCATGTTGGAGTGTTTTGCTATTGTTGGTTGTTGGTTCTGGTTTTGTTCTTCGTGAACATTATGGGAAGCACACGTTCGCGATGAAGGATTTGAGCAGGAGGTGGTTTGTACTTTGCATTCCCGGTGGAGGAGTTCGTGTTCACAACAGGGGGGTCGCATTCGTGAAGAAGAGGTTGGGTGTGAAGATTGGCCATTGCGTTCGCGAAGGTTGCTCTCTATCGCGTTCGCGTAAAAGAATTTTGGGCAGCTGCAAATTTGTCCTTCGCCGATCGCGAGGGTACTTCCGCGACCATGAAGGGAACGATTGGGCAGTGTATAAGAATCCTAATCGGGACTTACCTCATTTTTCATCTATTTTTCTCTTTTAGAGCCAATTTTGATTATATTTCATGAACATGTATGAATTTAGGTCTGTAAATTCATGATTTGAAGTAAAAATTGTGGGATTTTGGAAGAAAACCTTGAAATGATATTTTTGAGTTTTGGCCACAAAATTAGACATGAAATTGGGAACAAATTATATATTTTAGTTTGTGGTGCTATGGATAGTATTTATCTTCAAAAAATTTCGACATCCGGGCACGTGGGCCCGGGGATTGACTTTGTTGACTTTTCATGTGGAGTTGGGAATTGTTTCTAATTGATTAAATTATATGCATTTGAGTATATTTTGATTGGTTTGCACGTTCTTTGACTTATTTCGGATCCTTTGGAGAGTGGTGTTAGAGCTAGTTATCAAATATCGGAGCAAGGTAAGTCTCCTACCCAACCTTGTAAGAGGGAATTTATCCCTACATGCTATATATTTGTTACATGCTACGTGTCAGGGGAACTACACATGTATGACTTGACGAGTGTCCATGCGTATGCTAGAATTCTTGATCATGTCCGAGTAAACTTTGACTCACACCATATTTTAATTGTATTTGAGTTATTCTTGACTCTTTAAATGCTTTACGTTATATTTTAGCCTGAGAATAGACTTCCGTAAAATATCGAACTTGATACTTTAGATACTTGACACGCTACCTGATTAGTCGTAGAAGTTATATTTTTTTACGAATTCTTCCCGCATTGTACGCAATTGTCTAAAAGTTTCTTGAATTTCATTCACTGGGTCGTTGTTTTTGGTGTACACATATATTCGTGAGGGGGGCTAGTGACACGTCAAAGTTTCACCATTTCTATGGGACCAGGCTGAACGCCTCAACAATACCATTATGGGATCAGGTTGTTTACCTCGACAGTATTATTAGATGCATCTATGGATCGGGCAGTACAACATTGGTAGTGTACACTATTATTATGGGATCGAGCCATACGCGGGTACCATCATTCTTATGGGATCGAGCCATTAGCCTCGGCATAATCGTGTGTAATATTCGATAAGGAGTCAGCGTACCTATGAATCTTTCGGACTTGAGATGTACATTTTATTTGGTATGATCATTATGTATTCCATTCAATGTAGTATCCGGTATTTGAGGACTTTGTAATTACTCTTCCGTTGAGGATCGTGTTATGCACATATATCTATTTCGTTGCTTTTACTTGTTATGCCTTATATCTGTCTACTTTTATTATACTTTGATTATTGGACTACTAGTAAGTGTCGGTGTCGACCCCTAGTCACTACTTCTTCGAGGTTAGGCTAGATATTTTCTAGGTACTCGTTGATTTACGTACTCATACTACACTTCTGATACCCTCTTGAGGTAGGGGTAAGGTCTGTGTACATACTGCCCTCCCCAGATCCCACTAGTGGGATTTAATTGGGTCATCATTATTGTTGTTGTTGTATATCACACTTCTGCACTAATTGTGCAAGTACTGAGAAAGATACATTTGGTGGTCATCTTGGCGCATAGGCGCAACTGCTTAGGAAACTTTGTGTGAGATAAATTCCATATTATAATATACAGCACACGTAGTCCATGTCTTAATCATTTGCTATATTTTGTCTGTTTTATATTCTAGACAGATGTTGTAGTAGTATTGTACTCCCTAGTAGATGCTCATGTACTATGACACCGAATTTTAGAAATTTAGACTATTAATCTTGGATGTATTTCTTTTACAGCATTCAGTATTGCATTTTGATCATATTCTAATCTTGAAAATGATGTTACTATTTTCTATAAAACATAGCAATTTCGCTTAACTATTTCACCATTTTTTAAAAATGTGTTATGAATTGCCGATTATTGTGTTGATTAAATTGTTGGCTTGTCTAACGACAACGTTGGATGTCATCACGGCCCATAGTGAGATTTGGGTCGTGACACGTATTTACGTAAGTACCCCCATGTAGCATAATAATTTTAGTATCTTGTTATTATGGCTAGTTCTAATAACTTGGAAGACTATAATGACTCTAAGTAATTACACTCTTTTCTTTTGGTTGGTTTTGTAATCTGGATGAGTAAATGACTCCTTAATAATCTATGAAACGTTAAAAAAAGATTAATTTTTATGGGAGATAGTAATTTCAAACGTACAATACTGAAAAAGTTAAGTTTTTCAAATCAATTTATTATAACTAGATAGTAGAATAGTCTAAATAACACATATACTTATGCCAATTTGTCATGCCGGTCCTCAAATTTAACAATTTGCCAATTGAACATTTACACTCCTTCAAACCGTGTATAATAAATACTTATGACAGGAGACTGCAGTGCGTATAATATAATTTCCTCCACGTCGGTTGTCATGTCAGAAAATAACAATGTTTAGATGTCATATCACATGTAGATTAAAAATAATTAAAATTAAAAATTAAAAATTAAAATAAAATTCAAACATTAATCCTTTCATGACTCACCGGACGTAAAGAAATCCCCTTTTAATTTACTGCTGCCGGCGCCGGCGAAGAGCCACCGAAACGGAAGAACTGCTACTTTACTACTTAAAACTAGGGGTGTTCAAACCGAACCGGAAAACCGCACCAAACCGAAAAATCAAACCAAATCTATTAAAAAATCCGACTAGGTTTGGTTTGACTTGGTTTGGTATTGAGTAAAAAAATCCGAACCAACTTTATATTTTTAAGACTTTATAGTGAATTTTCTTTAGAAAATGTAAAAATATTTGGGATCCTCTTATGTATTAACCTTGAAAGCGTAAAATAACAAAAAATTATTGTTAGACAACTAAGAAAATAACTATTATGTGTTACTAAAAAAATTCTCTCATTAGAATATTTTAATAGATCATATGTTTGTCAATTTTTTTCCATATTTACTAAACATATATTCACTCATCAAAACTTTATCTATAATTTTAACAGAGTAAGATTGAAATAATATTCATGTAACAAAAAAACCCGAAAACCCGAAAAACCCGACAAAACTGAACCAATCCAAACCGATATAGTTGGTTTGGTTTGGTTTTGATAAAAACCGAACCAACCCGGTTCATGTACACCCCTACTTGAAACTGCAATAAAGATTCAAAAACAACAGAGTTCAAAACCAAATACCCAAATCAAGAATGTAATGTTTGGGCATATTAGGTCCATTTTGAAGAGACTCAAAGATCGAAATAGTGACAAAAAGAGTGCTCCATTTCCATGGCTAAAGATACCCTATAAGCTTGAGTTTGTTCTCAAGCTTCTCCTTCTGTACAACCTTACGGAACAATTGCGTGTTCTCCCCTTTCTTAATCTCATCATAGGCCATTCTCAAAGCCTCCAATTGCTTTGAAGCATTGCCACAACGATCAGCTATGAATAGAAGCCTCATATTTTTTGTTCGGCCGCTGTATAAGGCGGCGTACAACTCAATATCCAGCTACTCGCCGCTGATAATCGGTTACGAGTTCTCCTCGCCGTTGGCTTAGATCTCGTCAGCTATTTGCCCTAAATCCTGGGGAGGGGGGGGGGGGCGAGAAAAAATGAAAAGTGCGGAGGGGGAAAAGACCTCGGTGGAGGTGAAATTTTTGTGTAAGAATAATTTTCATTATTTTTTGTTATTTTTTAATTGGAATCATCAAAGTTACTTGTTCCTCCGAGCATGCAATCACCCATTTTATCCAACTCAGCAATGCATATGCCACATATGCTTCGTCAATGGTCAGAGAAGTTTAAAGTAATGTATTTTAAAAATTACGAGTGTCTAGATGAAACTCCGTAGAGTATCGGGACCCGAATAACAAAACGGGACAAGTAAAAGTATTTATTAAGCTATTTTGCCTAACTAGAATATATGTTATTCATTAATTTTAAAATTAGTAAAAATATGAAGTTTTTCATTGATTTGTTATTTTTTATCTATAATGTAATTAACTTATCAAACTAACTTTCATTTTTCCAGGATTTACTAACTATAACATAAAACTTTAAAATGTTAATTTTCTATAAATTTGATATGGCCTATTAGGACTCGGGTTAAGGGGCTGAATTGAGGTCAAGGAGTTTGGTTAACGGATTGGACTCGAAATCGGCTCTTATAAGAAGAAAGAACGGAGATTTTTACATGGTTGCTTCCTTTTTAAACACTATTCTCGTAAATAATAGTAATTTTTATTTATTCCAAGACTGCCATATTTTTTTTATACTTTTTAGCACTTTTACGTTCGTAGCTCATTAGGAATGGCAAGTGGGGCGGGGCGGGTTCTACCTTAACCCGCAAAATTTCAACCCGCTCTGCCTCGCATAGCATTTTCACTCGCGTCCCCCCACCCCGCATTCACACCCGCGTCCACCCGCCCCGTCCCGCCCCACTAAGTTTTTCAATACTTTTTTTTTCTTCAAATTGTCTAATTTTTAGAAACTTTCAATACACTAATTGGAGCATTTTCATATTCTCTCAAGGCCCATTCTTGTGATATTTTCGATAATGTGATAATTAGAAAACTAAAAAAATAAATTGTGATATTCACACGGATATGTTATATGAGTATGTATAAGATAAGAACCAATTCATGCTCAGATTTTTGAATCAAAATTTACTTTACAAATAATGAAAATAATTAATTGTACCACAAGATCAATATAGAACATTGATAAAGGAAAGAATCAGATGAAATTCCCAAAAGAGTAAGAAAAAGGAATTTAATGCCCATAACTAAAATATGCAAAACAGATTAACATAACTGGGTTTTTCAACAACAGTATTCCTATATATGTAGACCTTCTCCATAACATGAAAAGCTTCAGAGATGCATTTTTATGGTTGACGAAGAGCACTCTCAAGCCTCACGGTATGCAGAATAGAGGAAAATATTTTATTTTTTTTAATTTTGATAGGGTCAAATATTTTAAAAAAGTCAAAGTAATTTATATACAGGAATAGTGGAGTTCCTCTAATGTTTAATGTCATTTTCGAACATTTCGAGCTTTATATAATAATCAAAGGTATTTAGATTGAAGCATGAAAAATAAATAAGAATATTTGAAAATTAAAGACAACATAGTATAATGATCCATGTGAATATTTTTAAAAAATGGTATAAGCAACAGATTTAAAAGCTTGAAGATGAGACTCATGCGAGTAACTAAATTTACAGTAAGAAAAAGTTGACCCGCACCCACCCCGCAACCCACAAAAATTCTTTTAAGAAAAATTAACCCGCACCGCACCGCACCCACATGCCCAAACCCGCACCGCCTCGCATAGGCTCAAACCTGCACCGCCCCATTGCCATCCTTATAGCTCATTAACTAAGGGATCCATCTACATCAATATATTTTTATCAAATATATCAAAGATTCTGAAAAACGAATATCTAAAAAATAATCCCCTTTAACGAGGTTGCACAATGGAAATTTTAGTTTTTTTTTCTTTAAGTTTTAAGCTTTCTAATTGTTTGGACATTTGGATCTGTAAGCATATATGAAATAATGTAACTTAAATTCAGTAAATATTTAAAAAAATGTACATTGTATAATCACATGCTTTTTCATTCAATAATTTTATATTCTATTACATTTGAATATAATAGTTACAGATTCATCATATCTTTGTAGAATAAATTTAGAAATTTATGTTATTTCTAAATAAAAATTTGTCATAATAAATTTAAAAATCCTTTATGGCATGATTTTCTCTTCCTTTTCACTATTTTCTCTACCTGCCACAAAATTCAATTGAAAGGCTTTAAACATGAATTATTCATGAGTCATTTTTATACTTTATTAATAGTAATATTATATAATATTTAAACAACGTAACTATAATGTTCTATAAATATTATCTTTTATATTATAAAATTTAATATTCCGAATATATGTCGTATATATTTATCATATTGAGAAAAAGAATTATATACTATGTATATTCAAATAAATAATATTTATACTAATAATAGTTAATTTATATTTCATAATATACTTATTAAATAAATAAATATTAATGTATTATACAAATTATATAATATGTACAATAAGTAAATATTATAAAGATCACTTATTCATTGAAGTATGCACTATTATACAAGTATTCACATTTATACCACCAAATAAAACGTTATCATAATTAGAACAGAAAGAAAGTACCAATAAAATCATAATTAATGACAATTCCACTATTCAATGGGAAACTGAAACCCTTTAATTTTATATTTAAAAAAATGAACACGGAAATGAACACTTTAGATGCGTGATTGTAGGTAAGGATGATAATAGGCTAAATTGTTTAATATAGTCTATGTTTTAGCTCAACTTAAGGATGGTTTACTATTGTAAATGTTCAAATAATGCAAAAATTGGCTCTAATCATGACTTTAATGTCTCACATGAGTTAAATAAACAAATGAGGATTTATGATGGTAATCAAGTAAAAAATGGAGTCAAATGACGAAAAGTTGAGCAACAACATCTTAACAAGAGAAAACCCCACTAGCGTGGGTCATGCGCTGGTCATGCGCTCCCGCGCTAGTTCAGTGATTTGGACAGCAAGAAACTCGATATGCGCAGGATGTGCACTGGTCATGCGCTCCCGCGCTAGTCCAGTCTGGAAAATCAATTATTTGGGGGCAAAATGGGAAATCTGAGAGGATCCACTCAACTTACATAAAGTAAAGCTCCATTATTGATGGGATAGATCAGATTTTGAGGCAGAAAAGCCATAGAAGAAGGAGGAGCTCATCTTGAAGCTAAGAAAGGAGAAGAAGAACAACATCTTGGAGCAAGGATTCAAAGAGTTCTTCTAAACTTTCTTCTATTTGTTTGTTAATATTATGTTTAAAACTTTTATTGTTGATTTTTGTATGATTATGAGTAGCTAAAAACTCTAGTATTCTTGGGTCATGGATGTTAGATAATTATGTTATTTGAAGCTTAGATTGAAGATATTGAATTTATTGTTATGGGTTGTTTATTTGATTCTGCTTCTAATTATTTTACTGCGTAGCTAACAGTGAAATATTATTTACGAATCTTGAATTAAACTTGACAAAGGAAATTCTTGGTTGCATATAGAATCAAATAGAACAAGATCCGAATCCTGGGCATCGGGTGAAAGATTTGCAATTAAGATAGACATATACTTAATTGCCTTGTTTGGTTGAAAAATAGGAGTTGTAAATGCATTCTTGCTAATATTAATACCATAGACATATAGGTATTAGTTTAACTTGAATAGATGCATAAGAACTCGAAAGATTCTTATGAATATTATTAACCCTATAATCAATAACCCGGATAATTCAATAAATCCATTTTAAGCTAAAATAGTAGCATAATTTCTAGCAAGTCCATGACCCGGGAATATATTTATCCAAATTGTTATAAACATATTGTGAAATTGGTGTAGTAATTTTGTGTTGAATTATTGTGCAATTATTAAGTAAGTTGTAAATTGGTTCTTTATATATTTTGTGATAATTTAGCTTGAATTGATAATTGTTTGAGTCTACATCAGTCGATAAGTTGATCACAATTCCTCGTGGGAACGATACTTTACTTACTACTATATTACTTGTCGATCGCGTACACTTGCGTGAGTGTTTTGGTCACAACAAGTTTTTGGCGTCGTTGCCGGAGAATTAGATATTAACTATTCTTCTGTGTTAGACTTTTATTATTATCTTTATAAGTTTATTTTCTTTTCTTTTTGTAAATATGTTATTTTTATAACTATTTGATTTTTCTCTTAGTATGTTTCTAGTTCTCTCAGGATGACATCTGAGGATGAAATATACAGAGGTAAGGTTAATGATGAAGACGCTTGGTTAATCAAAGATTTTTATGGCCCGTATTTTTTTGCTAGTCATGACCTCACCTCTTGAACATCTGAATTTGAATATGGGAGTAAGAGTTGGTATTGGGAAGGATATTCTCGATTAGTGGATTCTGCGAAACGACGTTGTTTACTAACAACAGTGATGAAAGATTGATATAAGCCGAAACATCTCCCGATTGGGTTTCAACTATTGGTAAGGCGGTCATACTTCCTTCACCTAAACTAGAACTTAATTTAGCGGCTCTTTCCAAAAGGCGTGAATGCAAATAAAAAACATCTCCTGGATAAGCTTCACGACCGGGCGGTCTTCGTAATAGAAGAGACATTTGGCGATAAGCTTGCGCTTGTTTGGAGGGATCATCATAAATGATTAAAGTGTGTCGTTCACGATACATAAAATATTCAGCCAGAGCTGCTCCTGTATAAGGAGCAAGGTATTGTAATGTAGCAGGGGAATCTGCCGTTTCGGCTACCACAATAGTGTATTCCATCGCTCCCCTTTCCTGTAAAGTAGTTACGACCTGGGCCACAGAAGATGCTTTTTGCCCAATAGCTACATAAACACATATTACATTTTGACCTTGTTGATTGAGGATCGTATCTGTGGCTACTGCTGTTTTACCGGTCTGTCTGTCCCCAATAATTAATTCTCGCTGACCACGTCCTATAGGGATCATCGAATCAATAGCAATAAGCCCGGTTTGAAGAGGCTCATATACGGAACGGCGCGAAATAATACCCGGGGCGGCAGATTCGATTAATCGAAATTCAGAAGCTGAAATTTCACCTCTACCATCAATAGGTTTAGCCAGGGCATTTATAACACGACCCAAATAAGCCTCACTCACGGGTATCTGAGCAATTCTTCCCGTTGCTTTTACAGAACTGGGGGGGGGGGAATGGAATTTTATATTTTATTTCACAAATGGGCATGCTAGATCATATATCTATATACGGATAGATAGATCGACCGGTAGTGGGGAATTTTCCGCAATGGACGAAAGCCTGACGGAGCAATGTCGCGTGGAGGTAGAAGGCCCACAGGTCGTGAAATTCTTTTCCCGGAGAAGAAGCAATGACGGTATCTGGGGAATAAGCATCGGCTAACTCTGTGCCAGCAGCCGCGGTAATACAGAGGATGCAAGTGTTATCCGGAATGATTGGGATATTTTTATTTATTTTTTTATTTTAGTTTTCTACCTTTGTAGCATTTGTTGTAGGATTATGAGCATAGAAGAAAAGCCACTGAAATTGTGCAAATGCGAGCCAGCTGGTTGGAACTAGTGTGAGGTACCCGCACAAAGGACCATCCTTGGGAGAAGTCTGAGTACCCCGTGAGCTGCCAGTGCTTCGGTCTTTGGCCTTTCAGGGAGTTTCTTGTCCACCCTTGTTATTTTTTGCTTTTATTTGTGCATTGGGACATTGCACTCTTTTAAGTGTGGGGTGGGAGAATTCCTTTGGATAATTAGCTTTTTAGTATTTTAGCTTCTTATTTCTTTTCTTCGTAGTTGTGTAGTATTTTAGAAGATTAATTTTTTTATGTGAAAAAAAAATTGGTAGAAAAATTAGACTTTTCCCTACGACGGATCTTTTAGACGAATTTTCTTGAGGGAAGTGAGTCTAAAGAAAAAGAAAAAAAAATATAATTTTTTTTTTAACTTTTTAGGTAGTGTAGCAATTCCCCCTTGGTTTTTATTTAAGCCGCGGTTCTTTTCCAAGGGTTTATCTTGAACCGGGCATAGGTAGTTTTTAATTTTTGTTTTTATATATTTTTTTTATTTTGTAGACTAAAATAAGGAGTTATAAGCTATAGAAAAGTGAACCCATAACGTTGACACACCTGAACACAATATACCCTAGAGTGTAACGCTTAGTCCTAATTGTTGAATCTCACTGAAAGTGCCTTAATTTGTATGTTTGTACTGAATTGAATGCTCGTAATGGAGTGTCTTGATGAGCTGATCTGGAATGAGTCATATGCCATGTGTGGTGAGTATTTGTGTAGTCCATATATTGTACTTGTGTCTAGAACTTGCCCGGTATGTGAGTTGAAGCGAAATTTGAGGTGATGCTCGGTTTGAAAAATGATGTTAGGCTTTCTTTGACCTTTTTGAACTTAATTGCTTATTAAAAATAAAATTTGTCCCTAGTTAACCCTTTTTAGCGTTCAGATTTTTTGTTTGGCACCCGCATTACAAGCCTATACCCTTTTGTTCTTAATTGACAGTGTTTTGATCCTTTTACCTCTTAAAACACTTTAATTGTGAGAAGAGCGCTAAAAGAAGTAAGAAGGAAATAAGTGTGGGGTGGCTTTTGAGTGGAACCAATAAAAGGATGAAAGAGGCACTTATGTTGTAAACGAATACACCACTAGCAGAAATTGAGTGACAAGAAAAAAAAGATGATTACATTGTGTTTTGCTCTAGCTAGTGGGAATGAATTAATAGAGTGCTTAAAGAAGAAGGGCGTATTTGTGGGATGGTATTGTGTATGAATGAGAAGTGGGTTGAAGAATTTACGCTGAAAATTGCTCGTGTGATGTGTTAAAGTGCTTAGGGGTTGAGTCACTATTCCTAAATGCATCCTACCTATCCCTTAACCCACATTACAACCATGAAAAAATCCTAATTGATTTTGAGTCGAGCTAGCCTAAATTAGTAGAGATTTATATTACGGGCAAGCTTATGGTACCCATTGCATGCATGTGACTTCTATTGTGAGAGTGAATGCTTTAATTGATTATTATAAGTATATGACTTGAATGTGCGGAGTAATTACCAAATATTTCTTGTTGGCATGATGGTGAGGGCATATGACTTGTGACAGAAAAGCAAATCTTGACTTCTGTAAAGAGTAAGTTGAGGAAGTTTGAATATTGCATAGCACTTGAGAGACAACATTAAGGCTAGGATTGTTCACTGCTAGGTGTTAAGTATGTACAATGTTCTAGGTGTAATGCGTGAGGGGAAATGGTTGAGTGAAGAATTCTCTAAAAAGAATATAGTGGATTGCTCGAGGACTAGCAATAAGCTAAGTGTGGGGTGTTTATAATAGGCTAAATTGTTTAATATAGCCTATGTTTTAGCTCAACTTAAGGATGGTTTACTATTGTAAATGATCAAATAATGCAAAAATTGGCTCTAATCATGACTTTAATGTCTCACAGGAGTTCCATAAACAAATGAGGATTTATGATGGTAATCAAGTGAAAAATGGAGCCAAATGACGAAAAGTTGAGCAGCAACATCTTAACAAGAGAAAACCCCACTAGCGCGGGTCATGCGCTGGTCATGCGCTCCCGCGCTAGTTCAGTAATTTGGACAGAAAGAAACTCGATATGCGCTGATCATGCGCTCCCGCGCTAGTCCAGTCCGGGAAATCAATTATTTGGGGGCAAAATGGAAAATCTGAGAGGATCCACTCAACTTACATAAAGTAAAGCTCCATTATTGAGGGGATAGATCAGATTTTGAGGGAGAAAAAGCTATAGAAGAAGGAGGAGCTCATCTTGGAGCTAAGAAAGGAGAAGAAGAACAACATCTTGAAGCAAGGATTCAAAGAGTTCTTCTAAACTTTCTTCTATTTGTTTGTTAATATTATGTTTAAAACTTTTATTGTTGATTTTTGTATGATTATGAGTAGCTAAAAACTCTATTATTCTTGGGTCATGGATGTTAGATAATTATGTTATTTGAAGCTTAGATTGAAGATCTTGAATCTATCGTTATGAGTTGTTTATTTGATTCTGCGTCTAATTATTTTACTGCATAGCTAACAGTGAAATATTATTTACGAATCTTGAGTTAAACTTGACAAAGGAAATTCTTGGTTGCATATAGAATCAAATAGAACAAGATCCGAATCCTGGGCATCGGGTGAAAGATTTGCAATTAAGATAGACATATACTTAATTGCCTTATTTGGTTGAAAAATAGGAGTTGTAAATGCATTCTTGCTAATATTAATACCATAGACATATAGGTATTAGTTTAACTTGAATAGATGCATAAGAACTCGAAAGATTCTTATGAATATTATTAACCCTATAATCAATAACCCGGATAATTCAATAAATCCATTTTAAGCTAAAATAGTAGCATAATTTCTAGCAAGTCCATGACCCGGGAATATATTTATCCAAATTGTTATAAACATATTGTGAAATTGGTGTAGTAATTTTGTGTTGAATTATTGTGCAATTATTAAGTAAGTTGTAAATTGGTTCTTTAAATATTTTGTAATAATTTAGCTTGAATTGATAATTGTTTGAGTCTACATCAGTCGATAAGTTGATCACAATTCCTCGTGGGAACGATACTTTACTTACTACTATATTACTTGTCGATCGCGTACACTTGCGTGATTATTTTGGACGCAACAAAGGGTTTAAGGCTTTCTGCTAGAAATATAATTATTTAGTTGCCTTATATGTAAAATACCTATGGCTGCTACTTTTGTGAAATTTTGTCTATTTCTATTTTTTGCCACTTACGAATTCATGGGCCAAGATAATAATAGGTTTGGGTCAAGGCAGATCGACATTTGACAGGTCTATGTAAATAGTTAAACAACGTATAAATAAAAATCTGACAAGCTAGGTTGTCAGAGCAATAAAAACTTGTTTTAGTAATTTTGAGTGATAACATGTTGTCATAACATGGATATTATAAATTATTCATATACAGCGTTTTGTTCATACGATAATTTGAAAAAATACAATATATTTTTTTGTTTCATTTTATATAACACCCTTTCTTATTAGTCTATTTCAAAAGGAATGATATTTTATTATATTTAAAAATAATTTAACTTTAAAACTTTTTATTTTTCACATACTTTTATAATCACCATGTTAGTTTAAGACTTAAAGTATTTCTTTATTTTTTTTTAAGTTCTTTACTCAATCTAATACTACCATATAAATTGAAACCGTAGAATATTATAATTAAAGAAAAGAATAAAAGAGTTAACACAAGTGAGGATTTTTCTTTGCATCATTATTACATGAAATGAACCCGACAAAAGTAACTCCTTTATTGTATATGTAAAAAAAAAAAAAAAAAAAAAGCCCTCTTAGAAAGCATACTTTTGTGGTCTGGTAAGCACAAATCTTCATACAAATTGAGAAAATTCTGCTATCTGATATAAACTGAATAAATGGAAGGAAAAAGTAACAAAGTACATAACTAAATTATTAGTTGCTAAGGTTAGCTCTAAGGATCAATTTCTTATAATCAAAACACAGAATGAGATTTATCGCATTAATTGATTCGTACCGAAAAGTGTGACATTAGGGATAAAGTGCTTACAACTTTATACGTAGGGCTCAAATCCAAAACTCCTCTTTATAAGGACGAAAGAGATTTATCACACCCATAACCCTTGTTGCTACATAACAACTTAAGATAGAGGGGCGTTATATATACATCTAAATAGTCCTCTTTCAAACTAGTATCTTGTAACTTTCAGGGGCATGTTCCAAATAGCTATCAAATTTATGCAGTTTCTCCTTAAATGTTGCAAATTTTTTTTAACACCTGGTTGATATTGATATCTTTAGCATCTCACATCAAATTAGTTTCCTCTTTTTTACTTAAGAGATTAGCAAGACAAACAACTGAATCTTACCTGCACGAAATTGATACTTACACTTTCTACCAAAAAGAAAGGTCAGAAATTAAAAAAGAAAATATATCAGATAATTAACATGGGAAAAAGAAACGCAACAAGCTGAGAAATTTAAGAAAAATTATCGGTACAACTCCCATTTGAAAAAAAGAAGCTAAATATAAAATAGACGTAACACAAACTTGAGTCCATATAATAATTAATTGATTCATATCAATGTTTTTTTACATATATTATTCTACAAGTGTTCCAAAATCCATCTCCCTAAGAATAAGGATGATTAGGTAAAACCTAAGAGTTTTTACCTTAGAGGTTAAAGAAACAGCTAGCTAGCTAATTAATTAAGCTATCACTTGAACAACTACAGGTGATTATTAAATAACATGGAAAAAGAAATTAACTAGGAAGCAAATACCATACATACATTTTAGTTAAAGATGAAAAATTCAAAAAAAAAATTAAATATTAAACAAACAAAAAAATTGGAAATAAAAAAGATCAAGAAGAAATCCCCACACCAAGAAAATCTATGAAGGGAATATCTTTCTTTTCCCTTGCTTCTTCTCCATATTGTTGTTCAATGTTTGCCCTTAGCATTTTTTTGAAGGAAAACGTACTACTATCTCTAAAATTCACTACTTCCTCAGTCATGCCATCAGATACATTAATTCTATGATCAGCAGGAACTGAATAACTAAAAGGATTTTGAATATTACTCCTTTTGTAATTATTGGGAACCCCTAATGCAGCAGCGCCTTCATATCCTCCACATAATGAAAAGCTTAAATTATTTTGACATAAAGGTTTTTTATCTGAAAAGTTTGAGCTTTCTCTAAACAAATGGCTCCCATTTCTTCCAAACAATGCAGGTGAATATGTTGATATTGAGAAAACACTATCTTTGTTTGGGTTTTGAAATTCAAAGAAGCTGATTTTGGAGCCATAATTACCTTCTAATTGTGTTTTTGAATTATTATTGTTGTTGTTATCGTTCCGTCTTCGAAAACCATAGGAGGGTGATTTAGAATCACTTAGAAAAGTATCATGTTGCAATTGGTAGCTTCTTTTGCCACAAATATTCTTGGATTGTTCCCTTTGTTTTCTTGCCATTAGGACATGCCAATGATTTTTTACAGCATTGTCAGTTCTACCTGGAAATAATCTTGAAATTAATGCCCATTTGTTTCCATGTATTCTATGAGCTGCAACAAGTCTTTCTTCTTCTTCTTCAGTAAATGGTCTTCTATTAATTCTTGGATCAAGTTGGTTGAACCATCTCAATCTACAACTCTTCCCTACAAAATTCCCAAGAAGAATAAAGGAATTGAATTTTTTTACTTGATTTAATTTTCATTAGAGAAAAAGCAATGGTGTACTTAACTTCTTGAGCAAGATCTTTGCACTTAATATGATCTTAATTAATTAATTAAGCTGTTGGGAAGATACTATCAACGGAAACTGTTATAGACTTCATTTATGTATGGTGCTAAAACTTTCCATTTTAGCCAAGTTTAGAATAAAACAAATTAAAAACTTTAATAAAGGATATCCAAAATAGTTTGTTAAGTTCATAAGCCAACTTTAAACGAAATAACGAAGAGCAAATAATAGCAACCATAATAAATGAAAATCTTTAGCATTTAAAAGACTTGAGAAATATTTGATCCAAATGTTTTTATTTTCAAGAAAAGAATGATAAGAGCCGGTGATATCAAAGTTCAAATTATGCTTGACTTTATTCAAAACCCTAATCTTTAAACAGTAGCACCACAAAATTCAAAACATTTCCTTTTCCGATTCATTTTTCCTAAGCTATGATATCAAATTTAGATTAAAATCTAAATTATTGTAATAGTCACTCAAGTGAGAAAAAAAAGTAAGCCTATTTGTTTCGGGCTTGATCTAGCTGTCGACTCGATTCTTTTTTTTTTTATCTCTTTTATAAGATTATAATCCAAAAATAAGTAGATAAATTATGATTAAATAGATATATACCTGATCTTCCTTGAAGTTTTTCAGCAATAGAGTTCCAGTTTTGAGGACCATACTGCTCTACAAGCTGCCGGAGCCTTTCATCTTCGGCCGGCCGCCAGTGGCCACGTGGACAACTACTTCTTGTATCATCACCGGAACCACCACCTTCTGCCATGTGAGCTGCCGGAAGTTGTAGCTAGTAATATGTTGTATGGAGTATTAAATTGATTAAAAGAAATTAATGGAATAAAGTAAAGTTGTTATATATATATATATATATAGTTAGTTTCAAGAAGAGTTAAAAGAAAGTGGGTTGGTTTAGAGATATATGGATGACTGATGGGCAGTCACTTTTGTTGGTTTTACACGACATATTGGGCAGTGAGAGGAGAGAAAACCTTTTGTATACCTGTTGAAAAAAACTTCCTTTTTTTTTTTCTATCGGACATTCATCATCTTATTTCAAAATTCTCACACGTTTTAATTTATATTCATAGTTTAACATTTTTTACCTCGTCAAGGAGGTGATTCTGAATATTATGTAGAACTATAACTTTGATGACGGGCTCATTCTAATTATTTTATAAGTTATAGTATTTCCAAAAAAAAATCATGAAAATAAAATAAAAAGTAAAACAGAGACATATTGAGAGAAACTCCTCTAAGAAATCTTAGGGGTGAATATTCAGATGTTATAACTCATTTATGAGCTGATATCATGTTTGATCCTATATGTTAGATGCACTTTTGGAAATTTATTTAATTAGTTATCAATTAATGTGGAATATTAAATTCTTTTCAACTACAAAAGAGTAAGTATGTTATTCTTGTTTGCAAATGAAGTTTTGAATTAATTTTTTTGCTATTTTATTAGTTTGTACACAAGCAAATTGGAAAAAGAAAAAAAAATAAGGAAAAAAGGGGAAAGTTGAGGGGTCGAATGGAGGTTGTTGAGGGGTGGGAAGGAAGTATTTTAATCATTTCATTTGCGTTAAAGGTAAAGGACTTTAGTCCTTTCAAATTGGAAAATGGAAATGATAACTATCGTTAAGAATTTTAATTATTTCGTTAATAAAGATTTAGTTAGGTATATTTAGGCTTTTACTCCACCTAAATTTTTCAATCTTTAATTAGCTTGTTTGGTTTGTGTTATTAGATCCATGTGATATAACAGATTGGCCTTAGTAATCGGCTATTTAAATTAATAAATGAATATTGGTGATAAAACTATAACAATATACGGAACGAGACAATACACGGAAGCGGCTATTTTTAATTCTAAATACATTATGATAAGAAAGAAAAGAAAAAAAAGAACCAGATAAAGTCAAAGAAAACCCTAGCAATGTAGTCATGTTAATTGTACACTAGCTAGTTTAACTGTTTTAACATATTCCAATGATATATATGTACGAAGAATTAACCCAAATAGTCGTCCACCCAATTGCTTAAATTGAAAATATCAACTGTTTAAATTAAAAATAGCCGGTGAAAGTATAATATATGCATAATTTATATACTATATATGTATAATCGTGTATAATTAATATATAATTTATGTATATGATAAAAAAAATAGTAAATATGAACTGCTATTTATTGAATGATCCCTATATGTATAAGTATCAAGTTAATTAAAGAGGAAACCCCAATCAAGAGGATAGGTTACAAGTATTATAAGAGGCAGATTTTTTCTTCACGACAGAGCAAAGAAGAAAGCCCCATAAAATTCACCTTTGTTATGTTGTTGTAGACTTCGTTGTTTATTTTACATCGTTTCTATTTCTTACCTTTTTTTTCTTCTTTTTTTTTTCCTGGTATGTCGCCCTGCTAGCAAACAATGGCATAACCACATCGAGCAAAGGGTGTTCAATTGAACACTCTTGATCGGAAAATTATATAGAGTATATAAAAAATAATACTTTATATATAGGTTAAATTTGTTTTTTTATTATAAATATATATTAAATTTTGAACACCCAGGAGGATAAAGTATTTATAATGTTCTGGTCTACTCCATCCAAAACCTTAAGACAATAGACGTGAGTGGTCCATGCTCTTTAGAAATTCTTATTACACAACCGATGAGGGACAAATCTACTCTCCAACAATATACATATATATTACCCCAAAAAACCCTTAATAAGACTTGAAATGAGAAAACCCGACTTAGATAATTTCCTGGTCCCTAGTATTTAGAGCCCGTTTGGACATAAGAATTTTTTTTCTTTTTTTCAAAAGAATTTTGACTTTTTTTTTTCGAAATTAGCGTTTGTTCATAAAATTTTCAATTTTTACTTGAAGATGCATTTTGAAAATTTTCGAAAATTTTAAAAACTCCAAAAAACTGTTTTTAAAAATTTCACTCACAAAACTTAAAAACAACCTAAAATTATATTCATGTCTAAACAAAACTCAAAATTTCAAATACCATTTTTACTTGAATTTATTTTCGAGTGACCACAATATGACATTGTCTACTAGTCTTTGTACGGTATTATCTTTTTTCTTTCCAAAAGGCGTATCGTACTAATGTATAAAGTATATGTTATAAGTTGAACGAATGAAATAACGCAGTATGCACAAGATTTGACTTATGAACAAATACTCCGCGTAAGGTGTATCAATATTTCCAATATATGCATAAAACTTGCTTTGTCATACTATTAAATTTCAGAATTCATTTCGTTTATAATAAAATTCTCGGTATAACTACTTTGTTAGAGAAATAGTTCAATCATTCTAAGCTTTAAGAAAGACCAACAGTTGAGGAAAGATATAGTCTCCGTTTCAAAAAGATTGTCTTAGTTTGACTTGACACAAATTTTAATAAAAAATAAAAGTCTTTTAAGATATATGGTCTTAAATTAGTCATAGCATTTATGTGGCTATAAAACTTTTAAAACTTGTGATCTAAAACCTATCATAATATTTGTGTAACTATAAATACTTCCTATTAAGAAAATATTGAAAGATGACAATCTTTATCGAACAGACTAATAAAAAAATTTGTCGATCTTTTTTAGACAGAGAATATAAGTTTACTAACTCACCCACCCAAATGTGAAAAAAATTGTACTTCTACATGTCTTCCCATCCATGCAGATGGAAAGTCAATCATAAAGTTTAAAGCTTTTTAATCAATCAATTATTTAAAAATTGATTTCTTAACTGACTGATTAATCTATACCCCACGAAACTGAACACTTCTCTTTCTCATCTATAAGTAGAAAGATAGAATTTTTAAAATTTAATTCGACGTTAATTAAATTAATTAAAATAGCGTATCCATTAACATCAAAAGTTTATCAATCAAACCAGACATCTCCAACGGTGGGTGTTAGATCAATATCTAAAAGCTAGGTCATTAATACGCATGTCTATCAGCAAAAAACATCCAATCATGTCTAACTTTTTGGATTTCTAAATAACTAAATTAAATTCTTTTTGGTTAGTTACGTTGATTTGTAGAGTTATATATTGATATAGCAGATCTTTTTAACATTTGTGCTTCTTATCAGTATAGAGCGGATTTACTCCTTTGTTAACTATATATCTTTTTTTTTCCCCCCTAATGTATATTGTCAAGACACAAATGCTTTGGGTCGAGACTAACATCTATTGACTAGTTTTATCGAGCCCCATTTTTCATTTTGAATTAGTCAAATTTGAAGAATTTTACACTTTTTATAGGGGAGTTAATCTAGTTATGAAAAATTTGTGTCTGGTTGATATTGCAAATAAGAAAAAAAAAAAAAGAACAACTTGCACGAATGAATCTAAGTACTTATAGCATTCCATGAACGTGTCAAAAGCCCATGTTGTTTCGTGTATATAAAAGGGTCATTTGCATCTATACTCGTTTTTTGTGTCATATTTTAACTTGTGTCCGCTTTGCAAAAAAAATTACAAGCGTACCCGCTTTTTCATATAACTTCAGCATACAGGGCTAAAGTAGCAAAGTCAATCACGCAAAATTTTAGCATTCTAGTAGCCGGGCCTGAAGTTCAGCTCTGGAGCTGAAGTTTTTTTCTGTCGAAGTTATTATTTGTAACTGGCGAACGTCAGCTCTATAGCTGAAGTTTTTGTTTGTAAGCTTCAGCTCTAGAGCTAAAGTTTTTGTTTTGTAAATGTCAAACTTCAGCTGTAAAGCTGAAGTTTTTGTTTGTAACTGGCTTTTTGTTTATAAGCTTCAGCTCTAGAGCTGAAGTTTTTGTTTTGTAACTGGCGAACTTCAGCTCTAGAGCTGAAGTTTTTGTTTTGTAACTGGCTTTTTGTTTGTAAGCTTCAGCTCTAGAGCTGAAGTTTTTGTTTGTAACTCGCGAACTTCAGCTCTAGAGCTGAAGTTTTTATTTTATAACTGTTGAACTTCAGGTCTAGAGCTGAAGTTATTTGGAAGCTAGCTTTAGAATAAGATCTGCTAAAATAAGCTGGGGATCCATCCATCAAACAACTTGCTAGTTTGTTAAAATCTTTGGGGTAAAATCTCAGCACTGGGCTCAAGAATTTTTATGTGCTAACATACTCAATTTAGCTTTACAAGAAACAACTTTCACCTTAAAAATATTTATCAAAACAACCCAAAAAAAGAAGTAAATAAATGCAAATTAATCATCCTTGATTGCGAGAACAAATAATGAACTCCGTAATACGATTAAAATGCAAAGACGTCGTCACTTAACAATGGTATCTTGATAGTTTCCACTCACAAAAGGAACTATGGAAAATAATTTCTTTTTTAATCATATAAAGGTACAAAAGAAAGTTTTAACTTCTCAGCACCAACAATTTAAAAGAAATTTTACCTAAAAATAATCTGCACCAACAGCAGAAGAAGAAAGAAGAAGAAAATGAAGGAGGAGAAGGAGGAGGAGAAAGGGGCTGAAGTTATTTAAAAAATGAGTACAAATTAAAAGTTTTAAAAAAAATGGGTATAGGTTAAATGGGGCGACCAAATAGGGCATCCCGTGCAATTTTTACTATATAAAAACGGATAAATTTCATGTTAAAATAGCACGATCTAGTCAATTTTCGGACCGGTCATTCAAAAATAGCCAGCGTTTGCCAAGTCATTAAAAAGTAGCCATTATTTTGCTGCAACAGAGACCGGTCCAACAAAATATACTGGATTTCGATGCACCCGTGTGTGAACTTCCAGCATATTATACTGGATCGGTATACTTTGTTGGCTCTAGTATAATATACTGGAGACTGGAGCACCGGTGCTCCAAACTCCAGTATATTATGTTGGATCGGTATATTATACTGGAACTCCAGTATATTAGACTGGAGTTCTAGTATAATATATTGGAACTCTAGTATATTATGCTGGAGTATTTTTCCGGATTTTGAACATTATTTTCATTTAGATTTATCTTTACATGAAAAGTGGCTAAATTTCGATTACTTTTGAAACTGTGGCTAATTTTTTAATGACCACTTGTAAATCTAGCTATTTTTGAATTTCTCCCAAATTTCATGGGTGGTCATTGAACTTTGTGTTTATTACTCAAAAGTTATTTTTTTTGTTACGTAAAAGTTATTCAACTTTGTATTCATTAACCGAATTCACCTTTGTTTTTTTTTTTGTTATACAAAAATTATTTTACTTTGCTCTAGTTAACAAAAATCACCTTGGCTAAGTTTTATGATGCTTTTACCTGAAAAGTCTATTATGTCCTTGATATTATAAGTTCTTCTATATATATATATATATATATATATATATATATATATATATATATATATAAAGTTGGTGCAATATGACCAGGGGGTCATGGGTTCGAGCCATGAAAATAGTCTTTTGCAGAAATGCAGGGTAATGCTGCGTACAATATACTCTTGTGGTTCGGCCCTTCCCCGGACCCAGCGCATAGCAAGAACTTAGTGCACATATATATAATTAGAATAACTTTATAATATTTTATTTATTATTTTTACAATATATCCGTAGATTTATTTTTACCATGGCACTAAATTTGTTTAATGATATTCAAACCTGAAAATATTTTAAAATATAAAACTATAAAAATATTTATTTTTAATATTTATTTAAAATAATAAAAATAGATTTATTTAACAAATAAGTTTTTTATAGTCAGTAAAGCTTTAAAAAATTTAAGGATACTTGTCTTTAATATTAAGTTTTTTAAAGTTTTATTTGTTAATATTAATTATTTGAAAGTGTTAATATGATGTATCCGGGTTCTAAATATAGGTATTTTGTTTATTGAATTAACGAATATGGCTTGGCTAGTAAATCTGTGAGCTTTAATTTTATAATTTTTCTTAAAAATATTTTATTAGGCATAGTTAAGAAGATTTCTTCATAGTAATGTTATTGACAAATTTAATAATGCGACCTACATATATTGAAAGTAAACGTTAAAGGGAAATTAAATATGCCCTAATACTAACTAAGGCTAGTCAATTCGTACCCTAGATTGAAAACAATATTGTAATAAGGCACCTAATAAGCCCCTAATTAAAAACCTTCGGGATTGTTCTACTTTCTTTTTTATGGACTTCCTATGCATTCTCCGTTGCATAGCAACAATTTTATCGTGACGTTCTTTTAAATTGTGTTAATTACTCAAATAGTCATTCAAGTTATAAAAGTGCAATGACATCTATTATTTCCCTAACACGAGCGCTCTTTTAAACTGTGTTAATCACTCAAATAGTCATTCAGTTAAAAAAGTGCAATGACATCTATTATTTCCCTAACACGAGCGCGACGCCACGATTCCATTGCGTCATTAAACCTCTTTTTCGATCTATTTCTGTGTTCCTCACTATTCCAACTACTAATGTATTGTAGACAGCACAATTTTGTATTTGTAATGCTAGTAAAAATGGACCTAGTTTTGACTCTTGAGTTGTGAGATCGTTAGCCCGTACAGGGTGAGCCCCAAGCTTTTCCTTGGGAGCTCTTCTTTTATTTATTTATTTATTTATTTATTTTTTTTTTTTTTTTGTATTGAACTATATATATTTCAAAAAATTGAGTTCATGTAATAGACATTCTTCGAGTAAATTTGCTTCATGTATTTACTTTAAGGTCTAGTTTCCGTTGAGCTCTTTGATAATGATTCTGAGTTATAAGACCATTAAGTATATATATAATCGTTATTCCTCTTTAACTAAGTAGCAAATACCATCAACAATTTTCATACTTCTGTTCTTCTTCTTGAATCCACTTCTCATTACAAATTTCAGTTTAATTGAAGAAAAAATTGCTATAAATTTCAAAGCAACCTTAGTTTTCAAAAAAATGATCGGTGATAATGCTAATACTAATATTATTGTTAAGAGAAAAGATTCTTGTACATAGCATTTATTTGAATCGCAAATAACTCCACATGACCAAACAGATTGAATTGGATATTTAAAGCCATATTACTCTTAGCTCTTGTCATCTGCTATAATTTACATGTTAATGTTAAGGGATTAGTCTATATACATTATATAGCTCTTGTACGTAATTCGGACAGCTGTATTTTAGTAAGCACAAGAGTAAGTAATTAATCAATTCTGTGACTCAAATATCTTTAGTCACGAACTGAATGTTTTGATTACCATGTAGGATTGTGGTGAGATGAATAATTATGATTCCTTTTAATTAAAAGTTTTCGGTTCGAGTTATGAGAATATAAAAAGAATCCAAGTAGGAAGCACATTTCTCTTTAGTGGTCCTTACGCGATGCAAATTCGAATTAATCAGAGCTCCAAACAGAATAAAGGGGAACTAAAAAGAAGAATGTTTCATTAGAGTGGTTGTTACGTTGTTCCACCTATATAGTTATGCTTTCTATTAATTGGTGTCTTCTTTATGACTGTTGGTTAATTCGTTAAGAACACTGTATTCACATATGTTTGCCACCTCATTTGGAATTTCCATACTTGAATTCCACTTCCACAATTAATATTTGTGTGTTTTGGTGGAGTTGGACCTTTGGGTTAAAGCCATGAAAGGAAAGGTTTAAAATAGCTTTCAATCGGTAAGTTTATAGTATTTCAGTTACTTTTGCAAATAAGAAAATCCATTATCTCAATTCCCAAAGTGTCTTTATAATGAAAACCATAATATACCTTTTTTCATACCTTCTCAAGAAACTCCCATATTAGCTACATATCAACCAACCCTGAAAATCCCCATCCAAACCACCTTTGACTACTGCTGTTCATCCCTCTCCCTCTCATCTCCCTGTAATTCTACTCAGTACGAGAGAGACTTATGAGATATTAAGTTTTATGTACTCGCGATATAATAAATATTTACATCATAACTTATCATAATAAAGGTTTAATTATCATTTATTTCATGGTGCCTAGCAACACTAATTATATATATAATAATTAGTGCCTTTTAAACTCTATAAATATGCCGCCCCTATTTCTTTAGGAAATTAATATTCACGTATGTATGAATATAATCCTTGTAGGACATGCTTTCCTAGAACTATCAATTCTGTCATTTCGATTAAATGCAATTTGTTACACGGTTGTTATTTTATGATGTTAGCTTCATTAAATTCGCTATTTTGGTCTTACAATATATTGGTACCCACCCCAGCCCCTGCACCCCTTAAAAAGAAAAAAAAAGGAAAATAGAAGGAGACCTCCTCCACAAAAAAAAAAAAAAAAAAAATTAAGAGAAATGACTATACGTGTTAATCTAACATTTTGGAGCAGATGGATGTCTAGCTAGGTAACTTTTAGAATCATTATGATGTTCATACTTTTATAGATATATATGCCATTATATTCGTCTTAGATTTTACACAACAATATTCTCAAACGAGCTTTTTATTTAATCTTGGTGAACATTATCACAAGTTTATATAGACTGCAATATATGTTTGCAGCCTAAAAGAACACATAACTTCTATTATAAATTGGTTCTTTGAAAGTATTTATTCTATATTTGAGATTTCTTCCTCACAACTTTATATTGTATATTTTTTGGGGTTAATTATCTTTTATACCCTGAAAGTGTAGAAGTTTTTTTGTACTATATAATTATTTACAAGATAACTACATGTAATTAGTCATAATAAGTGAATTAATAACGGGAAATGAAGCAGCAGGTATAACCTAAAGCAATTACAAGCTGATATCATGTGTTGCTCATGTAAAATAATCTAACACCATCAGTTTATATAAGTTAAATGATAGTATTGTTAAGTTATTTAAATGTGTTTAAGCAACCAACTAGATTGTGTAAGAACGTTAAATTTTTTTTCGCATACAAATATGTCAACCAGTAATTAAATAGTCTCAATATCAAAATAAAATGCTTTAGAATTAGGCAATCTTAGGATTATAATAGCGTGTCATTGGACACGATTTTCGAAGTGGAGTAACGGTAAGATCATGTTTATATATATATATATATATATATATATATATATATATATATATATATATATATTAGACCTTTTCTTGTTTCTCTTCATTCTGGTCAAATAATTAAAACTAACCCTAATTAATTCCCTCTAAATAATTATATGTTCCAAATTCTGGACAAGTACAGGTAGTTCGATGATTTCGTAATTCAAGCCTTTGATTACTTCTCGTTTTCAACAAAATGGAAATAAAGAAATTAACGAGTTTGCCTACTTCTCCAAATTGAGGTATACAAAGCAAAGTGGAACAAGAAAATGATACTTGAGCTACCAATGGTTTCCAATAAAAGGTGTCATAATCATTCTTTGAATAACACCCCTTAATTATATGCATGATCTCATGTTATCCGAAAGAGAAAAATGTTACTGTACTCCACCTAGTATAGTATAAAATAAGAAAAGAAAATAATAATCAACCCACCATTCTTAAGCTCGACTACTTTTGTATATTTAAGTTGACAAGAAAGAACATAGTACTAATACTCTAGGGAATTACGTTATAACCACTATGGTCTTATCATAAACAAACTTAATTTTTGCAGCTTTTATGCTAACATGAACCAGTTCTTGTAATCCATATTAAGGCAATTAAATTTGTTGTTTTACGCTGGCTTCGAGACAATGATTAGCTAATTAAACACACTGATTAGGTTGGTACGCTTAACTTGGTTTCCTTCTTTGAATCTGTACTTAATCTCCATGGCTTTCATTGGGAGTACTATAAAGTAATCAATTTTCTCCTTTTTTGGGGCACAAAGTGAAAAGGAAAGGGCGTCAAGTGCGCCACATAATTGGCATTAGTTCGAATTTTTCAATTACTAAACTAAATAAGGTGTCAAATTTTTAAATCTGTAAACCAAACCAAATCAACGAAGTCGGGTTTTTTTATGGATTTTTTTTTTTTTTTAGTTTTCTAATTTTTCCGATAAAGTCTTCATAGCACAAAATATGTAACTTGCATGTGCTTCAAATATTTCTTTAGTGATAATAAGATCCAACTATATAATGTATTTTTAAAGAAAATAACACAATAATATAAGTCAAGTCATAGCATTATACTGAAATATTTAATAACAAAAATAATAAAATTGTATAAAGCAAATATTGCTAATTAATAAGCCATACTAAAAATTAACATAATCTAAAAATACTATATATGTCTTCTAAAATAAGTATAGTATTAATGACATAATGAAACACTAAAGAAAAAAATAAGCTAAGTTATGCATTTTTATTATAAACCAGTGTAAAACTAAAAAATAGATATCCAACACTATTGTCATTCCTAGTGTTGAATTGAATTTATTTGTTTGCATTAGTATTGATTTTAACTTTGTTTGAGTTATTACATTTATGGGCTATAAAATTTATTTACCATTCCAGAAAGTTAAGTCCAAACTTGAAATAATATGTTAAAAGATAAAACTGTGAAAAAGTTTAAGAAATATTTCTAAATTATATTACCATAAATATTTATATGTATAAAATAATTTTTAAGATAATATAAATATATTATCGGGTTGATTTAGTTTCGGTTTGACTTTTTTTAGTTAAAACTAAACCAAACCAATTATGGTCTGTTTTTTTCAATACCAAATCAAACTACAATCGATTACTTTTTTTCGATTTGACTCGAATTATCAGTTTGATGCGATTTATCGGTTTTCTTTGTACATCCCTATCCATATCCCATGCCACGAGCACGTATAAGTATGTCAATCATATTCTTTGCGTCTAACAAGATTTGTATTGAATGGCCTTCTCGAGGTCTTTTTGTATTGCAACAGCTTCAGCAATGATGGTCTACCGAACGAATTGAATTATATCCAAGCCACCAATCGAACAAGGAAAGGTTTGATCTCATCGTGTCTCCACCATTATCAGGGCAAGTGCACGTATAGCCATTTTCAAGAATACTATTTAGGAATTAGTCAGTACCTGAAATTTTAACTAAAAATCTTAATTTTAGGACAATTCAGGATATTTTTGTTCTGAAAATTTAAACTAAAAAACTGAAATTCAAAATATATTTGTCACACCTCCTTTTTGCGCGCCCGGCCCTGAAGGGTTAAATGCGCGAGGGAGTTTTTCCAATTTAAGTGACAATATTCGAAATGAGATTATTTATTTAATTCAGAGTCGCCACTTGGGAAAGGTTTGGTTTTTGGTGTCCCAAGTCACCGGTTTATCTTGAATCCCAAATCGAGGAAATTTTCGACTTTTCCAAATGAAGTCTGCGAACCAGAAATTCTAAGTAAGGAATTCTGTTGACCCGAGGGAAGGTGTTAGGCACCCTCGAATCCCGTGGTTCTAGCACGGTCGCTTAAATTGTTATAATGGCTAAATATCTGATTTAAATACATGTTGTGACTTATGTGCTTTTTATTAAGTTTTAAACCGCTTTTATTATTATCATTTATTTTTATAGAATTGCAACGTCGTGAAAATGCATCTTGAACCACGTCACAATCAATGCACCCGTAGTTGTTAACACATTTCGACTCCGTTGAGATTTGGATTCGGGTCACATCAATGTGCACCCAAGTTTAAGAGTGTAATTCATTAAGGGCGCCTAAGGGGGTCTAGCGCGTTATTATTTGTAGAAGGCCATGAAATTTATTAAATGGCCCATCCTGAATTCTAGATAATTATCATGGTTATTTATTGAGGGCCCCGCGATTTACATCTCATTTGGCGAGGCTCGTCTCATTATTTTAGAAGGAACATCCTAAAGCGACTACATTTCTAATGTGTTTATCTCTTAAAAAAAAATGCGTGCTATTTTAACTATGTGTTTGGCCAAATCCAGATTTTAGCTAATCGCCCGATTAATTATTTACGGAATGAAGAAACATTGTACCTCATGAAAACATGCTTTGAACTTGATAAGAGAAATGTATATGAGATTGGTGAAATGCTACGACTGTTAAAAAGAAAAGCTCCGTAACTTCAACTTATTCAGACAAGATTAATTAAAATTGCTTATTAGGAAATGCGACTAATGACATTTGAAACTCATCCTATAAACTGCTTCATGAAAACTGAAACTCAAGAGTTTGAGACTGTATTGTCTTTAGCTAGATCTAAACAATTATTCGTCCTTACATACTCGAAACATGCAGAAAGAACGAGTTTGAGTTAGCAAATGTATCAAATGGCTGCATATTTCACGGATTGTATTTACATCTTGTGTACTCCTAAACGAATAAAATGTCACAGTTTTCAATTGGTATAAGCTTTAATTAAGTACAACCTTACTAATCTGTCTCCATTAAGCTAACAGACCAAGAAACTGCATATCTTAACAACATAAAAAAAAATTCGTAAGCAATACAACAGGTGATCATAAACTCCTTCAGATCTTTTGATTCATGCTTTCATTTTTACATCAAATGCGAGTCTTAGTATGTACCTGGATATTGGATACAACAGAAGAAGCGAGGAGTCAGTAGGGCAATAGAAGCGATACCAAACAGCAACAGTAACAGCAGGTACCAATAGAACAGAAATTCCAGTGCAAGAGGCCAATAAGCTAATGGAGAAAGGCAGAATGAGACAAATTCCCAATAGTATGGAGTCGGAGAATCAGGCAATCCAATTCCAGGAGAAGCAAACCACACAAATCCAAACAATAGACTTAACTGACACTTGAAGGAAAACATGACTAACTTGGACAGTTTGAACAAAATGAGAATCGAACAAACAGTAAGAAAAGGACAATTCCTGATTTTGTGATATCCCTTTCCCTATCTCCTCTTTTTTCAAGTTCTAATGTCAGTCCTCAATTTGAAGTCTGTTTGGGTTATCAAAGAGAAATCTTCTCTAGTTTCTGTTTTTCAGAATTTGAAACTCTCGGATGTTCCCTCTCAGTATCTCTCTCTATTTTTGTATGCTTTTCTGTGTATCTCTATCAACTCTCTCTTTCAAAACTCCTCACAGTGTCTGTATTTTCTTTCCCTCTTTTTTCAATTCCCTCTTTCCCTTAGGTGTCTCTCCCTCTTATAAGCCTTCATATTACCCCTTTTACAGCCTGATAGATTATCACCAATACCCCTCCCATGTGCCTCCCATTTTCCATCCCAACTTTAGCTAATTAAGTATTAGACCCCATTCACATTCCCTGGCAGATTCAACTTTTCCATTTTATTAACTAAAAGCAAGTATGGGCAGTAGAATATATCTGACAGCATATGCTGTCAAACCATTTTAAAATTGAAAGCCCTTTTATGCAGGAAAACAGGCTGTGCACAAAGCACATGAGGTGCACCAATGCACATGCTGTGCACGAGTGCACATGCCTTCCAATTCAGAATTTAAACCAAACAATCCTTTTTACATTACTGATCAATTCAAACAGCTATAAGTAAACAAAAACTGGTTCTTAATTGACTCAACAAATGCTTAGCAGAAGTAAATCGATTTGTTATTGTTCGGACAGTTGAAACTAATTGACGACACATGTCGACTCGACTATATTAGCATTAACATACACAATCGTAACCAAAAATCCGACATTTAACAGTATCGACCCATAATTCGAATTATACTGACTGAGCAAAGTGGTACTCGAGGAACCAATTGCTCAGTCAACATTTGAAGCTCAATTATTGTACAACAAATACATATGTCTTATCAGAATAGGAGGGGGGATTTTAGACAAACAAACAGAGGTTCAGGCAAAGCGGTTGAAGCACAGTTGATAGAAGTCAAGGACAGAAAACGAACAGACCCTTACAACAATCAAACGAACCAAAACAACTAAGAAAAGAAAGAAACTCACCTTAAACCGCAAAAGATCAAAACCTTAACTCGGACTTGGTCAGGCCTTTCTTAAGGCTGAACGGACTTTAAACGAAGTGTTTCTCAGATGAGAAACACTTTGATTAAAGTCCATTAGACCTTAATCTCTTCGGTTGAACCAGTGACGGAGGAACACAAAACTTTCAAAACTTAGATCTGGGATTCAGGCTTCCCTGATCAGATTCGGACCAAACCAAGTATGGTTTGGTCACGAGGAGGGTCTGGGGAGTGTCTGGTGTGAAGCTGGGGTTGGTTGGTGTAGATCGAGTTTTGACTCGAATCTTCAAATGAAGATTCGAGGACCTGGAGGGTGATTCGAACTAAACGGTTAACAGGTCTATGTTCAGGGTGGTGAGGGGGTTCTATGGTGTTCAGGGCAAGGTCACCGGCGTTCATGCCGCCGGTTTTTCATGGTGAGGAGTACAGGGGCGGCTCTAGGGTTTGTGGGTTTGGGTGAAGACGACGAGGCTGGGGTATTGGATAGTAGGGGGGGTAGGGTACGATTATGAACTTATATAGTTAGTGGGTGGACGGATCTCGACCGTTAGATCAATTTAGATCTACGGTCTGGATCTGGTGGTTAAATGGAACGGTGTCGTTTCAAGTGTTGAGGGTTTGGGTTCGGTCCGGTTGTAAACGGGTCGGGTTCCTCAGTGGGTTGTGGGGAAGTGATCTTGGCCGTTGATCAATCTGAGATCAACGGCCCAGATCACACTGGACTAAAACGTCGTCGTTTGGACGTCCTGGGCATCAGGTGGCCTGGACCGGGCAGGCCTGGGTCTTGGGCTGTTTGTTTGGGCCAATTTTGTTAAAATTGGCCCAAGTCCGGAAGGGAAGGGGTCCTTTCTTTATTTTTTTTTATTTATTTCTTCTTTTTTTTTTCTTATTTATTTTAAAACAAAACTAAGCCAAAAAATCAAATTAAAATTAAATACACACTCAATACAATTATTTGCACACACACTAAAATATTTCAAAACAGGTAAAGTCAAACAAAATAAAATCACGGACGAAGATGCCTATTCATGATTTTCTATTTAACGACCGGATTACGGTTCGAATTATGCAGGACACATATATTTTTTGAATTTTGTTTTAATAAAGTAAATAAATAAAAATGGGCCGAAGTCACAAATAAATCAACAAGGTGCCGCACAGAAATCCAAAAATTGTACAGCAGGGCCAATTATTATTATTTTTATTTCTTTTGGAGCGATTGTCGTGCGAAACAAAAATCACGTGCTCACAGCTGCCCCTCTTTGTTCGGAAACACGAAGAGTTTTCGTGCAAAGATAAAGTGAGCGTGTATGAGCGATTTTTGCCTATGGACCACTCCGTATGAAGCATGTTTTTTTGAAAGATCTGACCGAATCTTGCTTCAAAGATTTCCTACATATCCTGGGCTAAACAGGAATCAGGTCAATGTAGTTCGAGAAGTTTTGGTAGCTGGGACTACCATGGGATTGCAATGCTTGCTGCTACTGCTGTTGCTGTTGTCACTGCCGCGTCACTGACCGCCTTATTACAACCAAACGAAAATTAGAAACTAACTACTTATATGTATGTCAACTGCTAGTTACAAGATTCCTATCTATGATTCTTTTACGACTTGATCTTGGGTCTTAGCTGATTCTGCTTGTAGACTCCGATCTGAATCTTGATGCTTGCGAGTTGCGGCGACCTGTTTAATCTCTGGGATACTGAGTGAGACGCGATTGGCAGGGTTTAGGACCTTAGTCAAATGTTGGAGTCGATCTGCTCTCCATTCACTCTGATATCTCGGGATGTCTTCTTTTATCTTTTTCTTCTTTGATTCTGAACTGGGATTCATCTCGTGGGTCATTTCGATCCATGTGGCTCGAGGTCAGACCTGCGGGAGAAAACAAACGAACGAAATTTTCCGCCCCAGTTTCACTAGGAAAATTTCGTTAATTATTCACCAGGAAGTTCATAAAATTAATGAAAGAGGATATGCATGCTCAGTTCAGGGTTGGAGCCCTAATACCGACTAGCTGGGAAAGGTTCAGTTCAGGGTTTAAAACCTTAAAGCCGAACAAAGGAAGAATTCAGTTTGGGGTTTAAAACCCTAATGCTGACTAAAGGGAAAATTCAGTTTAGGGTTTAAAACCCTAATGCTGATTGCATGAAAAAGCTCAGTTTAGGGTTTAAAACCCTAATGCTGGCTGAAAGGAAAAGTTCAGTTTAGGGTTTAAAACCCTAATGCTGACTAAAAGGAAAATTCAGTTTAGGGTTTAAAACCCTAATGTTGATTGCATGGAAAAGCTCAGTTTAGAGTTTAAAACTCTAATGCTGGCTGAAAGGAAAAAGTTCAGTTTAGGGTTTAAAACCCTAATGCTGACTAAAAGGAAAATTCAGTTTAGGGTTTAAAACCCTAATGCTGATTGCATGAAAAAGCTCAGTTTAGAGTTTAAAACTCTAATGCTGGCTGAAAGGAAAAAGTTCAGTTTAGGGTTTAAAACCCTAATGCTGACTAAAAAGGAAAATTCAATTTAGGGTTTTAAAACCCTAATGCTGATTGTATGAAAAAGCTCAGTTTAGAGTTTAAAACTCTAATGCTGGCTGAAAGGAAAAAGTTCAGTTTAGGGTTTAAAACCCTAATGCTGACTAAAAAGAAAATTCAGTTTAGGGTTTAAAACCCTAATGCTGATTGCATGAAAAAGCTCAGTTTAGAGTTTAAAACTCTAATGCTGGCTGAAAGGAAAAAGTTCAGTTTAGGGTTTAAAACCCTAATGCTGACTAAAAGGAAAATTCAGTTTAGGGTTTAAAACCCTAATGCTGATTGCATGAAAAAGCTCAGTTTAGAGTTTAAAACTCTAATGCTGGCTGAAAGGAAAAAGTTCAGTTTAGGGTTTAAAACCCTAATGCTGACTAAAAGGAAAATTCAGTTTAGGGTTTAAAACCCTAATGCTGATTGCATGAAAAAGCTCAGTTTAGAGTTTAAAACTCTAATGCTGGCTGAAAGGAAAAAGTTCAGTTTAGGGTTTAAAACCCTAATGCTGACTAAAAGGAAAATTCAGTTTAGGGTTTAAAACCCTAATGCTGATTGCATGAAAAAGCTCAGTTTAGAGTTTAAAACTCTAATGCTGGCTGAAAGGAAAAAGTTCAGTTTAGGGTTTAAAACCCTAATGCTGACTAAAAGGAAAATTCAGTTTAGGGTTTAAAACCCTAATGCTGATTGCATGAAAAAGCTCAGTTTAGAGTTTAAAACTCTAATGCTGGCTGGAAGGAAAAAGTTCAGTTTAGGGTTTAAAACCCTAATGCTGACTAAAAGGAAAATTCAGTTTAGGGTTTAAAACCCTAATGCTGATTGCATGAAAAAGCTTAGTTTAGAGTTTAAAACTCTAATGCTGGCTAAAAGGAAAATTCAGTTTAGGGTTTAAAACCCTAATGCTGATTGCATGGAAAAGCTCAGTTTAGAGTTTAAAACTCTAATGCTGGCTGGAAGGAAAAAGTTCAGTTTAGGGTTTAAAACCCTAATGCTGACTAAAAGGAAAATTCAGTTTAGGGTTTAAAACCCTAATGCTGATTGCATGAAAAAGCTCAGTTTAGAGTTTAAAACTCTAATGCTGGCTGAAAGGAAAAAGTTCAGTTTAGGGTTTAAAACCCTAATGCTGACTAAAAAGAAAATTCAGTTTAGGGTTTAAAACCCTAATGCTGATTGCATGAAAAAGCTCAGTTTAGAGTTTAAAACTCTAATGCTGGCTGAAAGGAAAAAGTTCAGTTTAGGGTTTAAAACCCTAATGCTGACTAAAAGGAAAATTCAGTTTAGGGTTTAAAACCCTAATGCTGATTGCATGAAAAAGCTCAGTTTAGAGTTTAAAACTCTAATGCTGGCTGAAAGGAAAAAGTTCAGTTTAGGGTTTAAAACCCTAATGCTGACTAAAAGGAAAATTCAGTTTAGGGTTTAAAACCCTAATGCTGATTGCATGAAAAAGCTCAGTTTAGAGTTTAAAACTCTAATGCTGGCTGAAAGGAAAAAGTTCAGTTTAGGGTTTAAAACCATAATGCTGACTAAAAGGAAAATTCAGTTTAGGGTTTAAAACCCTAATGCTGATTGCATGAAAAAGCTCAGTTTAGAGTTTAAAACTCTAATGCTGGCTGAAAGGAAAAAGTTCAGTTTAGGGTTTAAAACCCTAATGCTGACTAAAAGGAAAATTCAGTTTAGGGTTTAAAACCCTAATGCTGATTGCATGAAAAAGCTCAGTTTAGAGTTTAAAACTCTAATGCTGGCTGGAAGGAAAAAGTTCAGTTTAGGGTTTAAAACCCTAATGCTGACTAAAAGGAAAATTCAGTTTAGGGTTTAAAACCCTAATGCTGATTGCATGAAAAAGCTTAGTTTAGAGTTTAAAACTCTAATGCTGGCTAAAAGGAAAATTCAGTTTAGGGTTTAAAACCCTAATGCTGATTGCATGGAAAAGCTCAGTTTAGAGTTTAAAACTCTAATGCTGGCTGGAAGGAAAAAGTTCAGTTTAGGGTTTAAAACCCTAATGCTGACTAAAAGGAAAATTCAGTTTAGGGTTTAAAACCCTAATGCTGATTGCATGAAAAAGCTCAGTTTAGAGTTTAAAACTCTAATGCTGGCTGAAAGGAAAAAGTTCAGTTTAGGGTTTAAAACCCTAATGCTGACTAAAAAGAAAATTCAGTTTAGGGTTTAAAACCCTAATGCTGATTGCATGAAAAAGCTCAGTTTAGAGTTTAAAACTCTAATGCTGGCTGAAAGGAAAAAGTTCAGTTTAGGGTTTAAAACCCTAATGCTGACTAAAATGAAAATTCAGTTTAGGGTTTAAAACCCTAATGCTGATTGCATGAAAAAGCTCAGTTTAGAGTTTAAAACTCTAATGCTGGCTGGAAGGAAAAAGTTCAGTTTAGGGTTTAAAACCCTAATGCTGACTAAAAGGAAAATTCAGTTTAGGGTTTAAAACCCTAATGCTGATTGCATGAAAAAGCTCAGTTTAGAGTTTAAAACTCTAATGCTGGCTGAAAGGAAAAAGTTCAGTTTAGGGTTTAAAACCCTAATGCTGACTAAAAGGAAAATTCAGTTTAGGGTTTAAAACCCTAATGCTGATTGCATGAAAAAGCTCAGTTTAGAGTTTAAAACTCTAATGCTGGCTGAAAGGAAAAAGTTCAGTTTAGGGTTTAAAACCCTAATGCTGACTAAAAGGAAAATTCAGTTTAGGGTTTAAAACCCTAATGCTGATTGCATGAAAAAGCTCAGTTTAGAGTTTAAAACTCTAATGCTGGCTGGAAGGAAAAAGTTCAGTTTAGGGTTTAAAACCCTAATGCTGACTAAAAGGAAAATTCAGTTTAGGGTTTAAAACCCTAATGCTGATTGCATGAAAAAGCTCAGTTTAGAGTTTAAAACTCTAATGCTGGCTGAAAGGAAAAAGTTCAGTTTAGGGTTTAAAACCCTAATGCTGACTAAAAGGAAAATTCAGTTTAGGGTTTAAAACCCTAATGCTGATTGCATGAAAAAGCTCAGTTTAGAGTTTAAAACTCTAATGCTGGCTGGAAGGAAAAAGTTCAGTTTAGGGTTTAAAACCCTAATGCTGACTAAAAGGAAAATTCAGTTTAGGGTTTAAAACCCTAATGCTGATTGCATGAAAAAGCTCAGTTTAGAGTTTAAAACCCTAATGCTGACTAAAAGGAAAATTCAGTTTAGGGTTTAAAACCCTAATGCTGATTGCATGGAAAAGCTCAGTTTAGAGTTTAAAACTCTAATGCTGGCTGGAAGGAAAAAGTTCAGTTTAGGGTTTAAAACCCTAATGCTGACTAAAAGGAAAATTCAGTTTAGGGTTTAAAACCCTAATGCTGATTGCATGAAAAAGCTCAATTTAGAGTTTAAAACTCTAATGCTGGCTGAAAGGAAAAAGTTCAGTTTAGGGTTTAAAACCCTAATGCTGACTAAAAAGAAAATTCAGTTTAGGGTTTAAAACCCTAATGCTGATTGCATGAAAAAGCTCAGTTTAGAGTTTAAAACTCTAATGCTGGCTGAAAGGAAAAAGTTCAGTTTAGGGTTTAAAACCCTAATGCTGACTAAAAGGAAAATTCAGTTTAGGGTTTAAAACCCTAATGCTGATTGCATGAAAAAGCTCAGTTTAGAGTTTAAAACTCTAATGCTGGCTGAAAGGAAAAAGTTCAGTTTAGGGTTTAAAACCCTAATGCTGACTAAAAGGAAAATTCAGTTTAGGGTTTAAAACCCTAATGCTGATTGCATGAAAAAGCTCAGTTTAGAGTTTAAAACTCTAATGCTGGCTGAAAGGAAAAAGTTCAGTTTAGGGTTTAAAACCCTAATGCTGACTAAAAGGAAAATTCAGTTTAGGGTTTAAAACCCTAATGCTGATTGCATGAAAAAGCTCAGTTTAGAGTTTAAAACTCTAATGCTGGCTGAAAGGAAAAAGTTCAGTTTAGGGTTTAAAACCCTAATGCTGACTAAAAGGAAAATTCAGTTTAGGGTTTAAAACCCTAATGCTGATTGCATGAAAAAGCTCAGTTTAGAGTTTAAAACTCTAATGCTGGCTGGAAGGAAAAAGTTCAGTTTAGGGTTTAAAACCCTAATGCTGACTAAAAGGAAAATTCAGTTTAGGGTTTAAAACCCTAATGCTGATTGCATGAAAAAGCTTAGTTTAGAGTTTAAAACTCTAATGCTGGCTAAAAGGAAAATTCAGTTTAGGGTTTAAAACCCTAATGCTGATTGCATGGAAAAGCTCAGTTTAGAGTTTAAAACTCTAATGCTGGCTGGAAGGAAAAAGTTCAGTTTAGGGTTTAAAACCCTAATGCTGACTAAAAGGAAAATTCAGTTTAGGGTTTAAAACCCTAATGCTGATTGCATGAAAAAGCTCAGTTTAGAGTTTAAAACTCTAATGCTGGCTGAAAGGAAAAAGTTCAGTTTAGGGTTTAAAACCCTAATGCTGACTAAAAAGAAAATTCAGTTTAGGGTTTAAAACCCTAATGCTGATTGCATGAAAAAGCTCAGTTTAGAGTTTAAAACTCTAATGCTGGCTGAAAGGAAAAAGTTCAGTTTAGGGTTTAAAACCCTAATGCTGACTAAAATGAAAATTCAGTTTAGGGTTTAAAACCCTAATGCTGATTGCATGAAAAAGCTCAGTTTAGAGTTTAAAACTCTAATGCTGGCTGGAATGAAAAAGTTCAGTTTAGGGTTTAAAACCCTAATGCTGACTAAAAGGAAAATTCAGTTTAGGGTTTAAAACCCTAATGCTGATTGCATGAAAAAGCTCAGTTTAGAGTTTAAAACTCTAATGCTGGCTAAAAGGAAAATTCAGTTTAGGGTTTAAAACCCTAATGCTGATTGCATGGAAAAGCTCAGTTTAGAGTTTAAAACTCTAATGCTGGCTGAAAGGAAAATTCAGTTTAGGGTTTAAAACCCTAATGTTGATTGCATGAAAAAGCTCAGTTTAGAGTTTAAAACTCTAATGCTGGCTGAAAGGAAAAAGTTCAGTTTAGGGTTTAAAACCCTAATGCTGACTAAAAGGAAAATTCATTTTAGGGTTTAAAACCCTAATGCTGATTAAAAGGAAAATTCAGTTTAGGGTTTTAAAACCCTAATGCTGATTGGCTGGAGATAAAGCTCGAGAATACTACACGATCTATTTTTGAGTTTTCTTGTTTCAATAGAAGATAAAAGGGAGTTTTGCGGGAACTTACCTTTTGAGTGAATTCCTTATTGCCAAAATGTTTCTTGTACCCGTGTACCTTCTTCTTTGGGCGACACCCGCTTCTTGCATGGTTGTCTTGGATCATTCCTGTTTCAACCTTCCAAACAAAGAATCATTTGTTAGTTCGGGAATGACGGCCGGTTTGGTGACCTTGATCGTTCCCAGTTGCTTTCTCGCGTCTTTGTTTCTGTTGTGAAATTCCGCCATTGATTTGATTCGAATGGCGAGACCCTTCTAGACTGCTCAGGCTTGTATTTCCGGATTCTGTGATGATTTGCCTCGTAAGGCCTCTTTTTTTCTTTTTGTCCCGTTTTGATTGAAGGTTCTCAACGGGGATTTTATTGGAGGTGTTCTGTGGGAACTTGTACAAAAGGAAGCTATGTGGGGGGAATATTTACAAAGTTGATTCTTTGTGCGGATTCTGTACAATGGGGTATGTTGGGTTTTTGTTTCAAAACGGGTTTCCCAGGGTTTGTTGGGGTAAGCTTGTTGGGGAATATTTACAAAAGGACTCGCTGGGGATGTGCTGATGAAATTCCAATGGGGATTTTTTTTTTTTTTACTGGGGAGACTTTGTGGGAGATTGTACAAAAAGAGAAACTCTGTGGGGTTTTGTACATGGGGAGACTCTGTGGGGATTTGTCCGAAGGTGGACTTGCTGGGGAAGATTTCAAGATTTCTCTCTTTCTTCTTTACTCCGGAACACCATCAAACGTCATGATTCATCATGCTTGGGTAATCATATCAACGAGATGAGGTGCTTTCCTTCATGAGACGGGATTCCGTGCAAACAAACCTGCCACCTGTCCTTTCCGGTGTGTCCTGAACTCGGGGTTAAAATGCAAAAGGGATTCGAAAAGAAACAAAGAAAGGGGAAAACAAATCAGAAAAGGAATACCCTTTTCGGGATGAGAGAGACTTATCTGAGGCAGATAACGCTGGCTTTAAATGACATGACATGCTCTTTGGACTGGACGTCTGACCTTCTAAGAGCTTGCGTTTTCCTGAACCAGAACGGATCTTTGTGATTCCAAAACGGTGGCACTCTGCCGAAACTTTCTTGGGGTGGCGTCATTCCTTTTCGGCCAACAACGCCCTTTGCGGGTTTTCGCTGGCTGACCTCTCTCATTTCTCTTCCTGTCATCGCTTGATAGCACTCTTTGCGAGTTTTTACTAAACAAGCTCTCTCATTTTGGTTTCTCTACTCCCGTCGCCTCGTGGTGCCCGAAGGTTTTCACCGACGAGACTCTCTCATTTTATCTCTCTCAATTCAGAGTGTGCCGGTCTCCATTTGTGACGCTTATTGGTTTCCCACTATCTTTGGTAATTGATCTGAAGGCTTGTGCTTGGTAAAGAGAGGTAGATGATACTAACTTCTAAACTGCTCGACGTGCCCCGGTTTCAATTTCAGGGTGAATGGGATTTTATTGTTGGTGTGACTGAACCTCAGGGAGAGGCTGCCTACGTATCCTTTCGGAATCAAGTCAAACGTAGTTCAGGCCTCAATCAAATTTTTTTTTTTTTTGTTTTTCTCTTTTTTTTTTGTTTGTTTGTTTTTGTTTTGTAAGAGGCTCAAAAGTTGGTAGAGAGAATTGGGTAGTGTTTGGGGAGTAGTGGGGAATAAACACCTTCGCCATTTTCAACGTGTCAGGACCACTGGAGTATGATTTAGACGTAATACCTCTTGACTGCATCTGCATTTACTGCTGTGTCGGGGTCATTTCCTTCGATATCACCTAAATACAATGCTCCTCTTGGCAATATTTTCCTTACGATGTATGGGCCTTTCCAATTTGGGGCAAACTTTCCTTTTGCTTCTTCATGATGCGGCAGAATACGCCTCAGTACCAATTGTCCTACTTCGAAATTCCGGGGTCGGACTTTCTTGTTGTAAGCACGGGCCATCCTTCGTTGGTATAACTGTCCGTGACAAACTGCAGCCATCCGCTTTTCATCAATCAACGTCAATTGCTCTAACCGAGTCTTAACCCACTCGCTGTCCTCGATTTCTGCTTCGACAATGATTCGAAGTGAAGGAATCTCTACCTCTGCCGGTATTACGGCCTCGGTCCCATAAACCAAAAGATAAGGAGTTGCTCCTACTGACGTGCGTACCGTAGTGCGGTACCCCAATAATGCAAAAGGTAACTGCTCATGCCACTGTCGGGAACTTTGGATCGTTTTCCTCAGAATCTTCTTGATGTTTTTGTTTGCCGCTTCCACGGCACCATTGGCTTTTGGCCGATAAGGAGTGGAATTCCTGTGTGTTATCTTGAATTGCTCGCACACATCTCCCATCAAGTGACTGTTCAAGTTTGCTGCGTTATCTGTAATGATAGTCGCAGGAATACCGAAGCGACAGATAAGATTTGAGTGTACAAAATCCACCACAGCTTTCTTGGTGACCGACTTGAGAGTGACAGCTTCTACCCATTTTGTGAAGTAATCGATGGCTACCAGTATAAACCTGTGTCCATTCGAAGCCTTTGGTTCAATCGGTCCAATGACGTCCATGCCCCAAGCGACAAATGGCCAAGGAGCGGACATGGGATGCAGTTCCGTGGGAGGTGCATGAATCAAATCACCGTGCACCTGACACTGATGACACTTCCGGACAAAGCTAAAGCAATCCTTTTCCATGGTCATCCAATAATAACCTGCTCGGAGGATTTTCTTCGCTAAGACATACCCGTTCATGTGAGGTCCGCACACACCTGCGTGTACTTCGTGCATGATCTTTCTCGATTCCTCGATATCGACACATCTTAGGAGATTGAGGTCCGGGGTCCTCTTATATAACAATTCACCGCTTAGAAAGAAACCACTTGCATGTCGCCTAATGGTCCTCTTCTGATCTCCAGTAGCATGCTCTGGGTATTCTTGCGTCTTCAGGAATTTCCTGATGTCATGGTACCAAGGCTGCGTACTTGATCCTGCCTCGATTACACTGCAGTAACCGTGTCTTTCCTTGATTTGGATTTCCAAAGGATCGACGTGGGCATTGCCCGGGTAGGGCAGCATTGAAGCCAAAGTAGCAAGTGCATCTGCCAGTTCATTGTGACACCTCGGAATGTACCTGAATTCTATTGATGTAAAGCGCTTGCTGAGGTCCTCCACATGTTGTCGGTACGGGATAAGTTTGACATCCCGAGTTTCCCATTCGCCTTGAGCCTGCCGGATGATCAGGTCAGAATCTCCCATAATCAGCAAGTCTTCGACATCCTGATCGATTGCCATATGCATGCCCATAATGCAGGCTTCATACTCAGCTGTATTGTTTGTGCAAAAGAAACGCAGTCTAGCTGTGGCGGGATAATGCTGACCGGAAGGCGAGATCAAAATTGCCCCAATCCCTACACCCTTGGCGTTCACGGCTCCGTCAAAGAACATCTTCCAAACATGTGCTTCCTCCGAGATCACTTCTGCGGTGTTTACCTCTTCATCTGGAAAGTAGGTATCCAATGGCTGGTATTCCTCATCAACCGGATTTTCGGCCAAATGATCTGCTAACGCCTGGGCTTTCATCGCCGTGCGGGTGACATAAACTATGTCGAATTCCGTAAGCAAGATTTGCCATTTAGCCAGTCTCCCGTAGGCATTGGTTTCTGAAATATATACTTCAAAGGATCCAACCTGCTTATGAGGAATGTAGTGTGGGCTTGGAGATAATGTCTCAGCTTTTGAGCAACCCATGTGAGAGCGCAGCATGTCCTTTCCAGCAAAGTGTATTTGGCCTCGTAGCCGGTGAACTTCTTGCTCAAGTAGTAGATTGCCTTGCTCCTTCTTTCCGGTTATGTCGTGTTGCCCGAGGACGCAACCGAAAGAGTTCTCCAAGACTGTCAGATACAAGAAAAGTGGCCTCCCTGGTTCTGGAGGGACCAAGACTGGGGGATTCGAAAGGTATTCTTTGACTTTATCAAAGGCTTCTTGACACTCAGTTGTCCATTTGATCGCCGCATCTTTCCTTAAAAGCTTGAATATGGGCTCACACGTGCTTGTCAACTGGGCAATGAACCGACTGATGTAATTCAACCTGCCCAACAAACTCATTACGTCCTTCTTTGTTCTTGGGGGAGGTAAATCTCTGATGGATTTTATCTTAGTTGGATCTAGCTCGATTCCTCTCCTGCTTACGATGAAGCCCAAAAGTTTGCCCGACGGAACTCCGAAAGCGCATTTGGCTGGGTTTAGCTTCAAGTCATACTTCCTTAATCTCTCGAAGAATTTCCTCAAGTCTTGGATGTGATTATCTTGCGTCCTGGACTTGACTATCACGTCGTCCACGTACACCTCTATTTCCTGATGCATCATGTCATGGAAAATGGCAGTCATGGCCCTCATGTAAGTAGCCCCAGCATTCTTCAAACCAAATGGCATGACCCGGTAACAGTAGGTGCCCCAAGGCGTGGTGAAGGCAGTTTTCTCGGCGTCCTCTTCATCCATCAATACCTGATGATACCCAGCGTAACAATCTACGAAAGACTGTATCTCGTGTTTGGCGCAATTATCAACGAGGATGTGGATGTTGGGCAGCGGGAAATTATCTTTAGGACTTGCTCTGTTCAGATCTCGGTAATCTACACATACCCGAGTTTTCCCGTCCTTTTTTGGTACTGGAACCACATTCGCCAACCATGTTGTATATTGGACTACCCGAATCACTCCCGTTTTCAGTTGTTTGGTGATCTCCTCTTTAATCTTGTCACTGACCTCAGTTTTGAACTTTCGTTGCTTTTGTTGAACTGGAGGACAATCAGGATGAATCGGCAATTTATGAACCACTAGATCGACACCTAGTCCCGGCATGTCATCATATGACCAAGCAAACACGTCTTTGAATTCAAAAAGAAGTTGAATTATCGCCTCTCGCGTTTTCTTGTCCGTGTGAATGCTTATCTTGGTCTCCCGGATTTCTTCCGGGGTTCCTAAATTTACCGGTTCAGTGTCATTCAGATTTGGCTTAGGTTTATTCTCGAAATATTCCAACTCTCGGTTTATCTCCCTAAAAGCCTCTTCCGCATCATATTCTGGTTCTGGGTTCATTAATTCGCAGTTAAATAACTCATTGTGATCCGGGCGTTAAGTCCGCAAGCATGTCATATTTAAAGCCGCATTATTAGGACTGAAAAGGAAAATAAAAGGAAAAATGATAAAAATCAGAACAAAAGAAAGGATAGGAAAGCAATGATGATTTTTTTTTATTTTTCTTTGGAAAGTTGGAAGACAACAATGTTTACAACTAGGAATTCAAAGCAACAATTGAAAAGAAGAAAACGTTCAAGTTATGTCCTGGAGACAACTTGTGACACAGGAAAGGTGGCAGGACAGGTCTACCCGGACTTCCGTCTAGTCGGGAATGGCGTAGCCTCCCAGTTTTGGAGTTGGGCGTTCGGCCCCATGTACAGCATCCCAGCAGTGCTTGGGCCTTCACCTCGTTGAACCATGTGGACCTCGTAGAGCATCTCTCTCATTGCCCCACATATCTCCTCGATTTCCTCAGCTGTGAAGGCCTCATCATCTTCTTCTTTAGTGTACCTCGGCATGATGAAGGTTGCATATAAATCCGACAGTGGTTGAGGTAACTTCCAACCCTCATTTCTCCTTTTCTTTGCCCATTCTTCGTCTGCTGGAGTAGGTTTGAAACCTAGTCTAAAAGGTTTCTTGATGACTGGCAAAGTAATGGGTTCTGTTATTCCTTGAAGGGTTCGTCCAAGTCCCTTCCCTGGCCTAAATCCGTGTCGGATCATCTCTTTGGCCACCATAACCGAAGCATTAGACAAGAAAGGCTGGGGGCAGGGTATTCCCTCTTCGTGCTGCTTTGCCAGTACAATCTCGAAAGCTTGATAGATCGTATGTTCGCTTCCTTCTCTCGATTCAAGGTACGGGATGGATGGATCCCGATAAATGGCATGCTCATCTTCCCCGTGGACCACGATCTCTCGGTCTTCGTACTCGAACTTCACCATCTGGTGAAGAGTGGAAGGAACGGCTCCTGCCGCATGGATCCAAGGTCTGCCAAGGAGAAAGTTGTAGGATGTGTCCATGTCGATCACCTGGAAGGTTACTCGAAATTCGACTGGTCCTATGACCAACAACAGGTCTATTTCTCCCATGGTATCTCTTTTGATGCCGTCGAAAGCTCTTACGCAGACATTGTTGGGTCGGATTCTTCCGATCCCAATTTCCATCCTTTGTAGCGTGGAGAGCGGGCAAATGTCAACTCCTGAGCCTCCATCCAACATTACCCGCTTGACATAGTAGTCCTCGCATTTAACTGTTAAATGCAAGGCCTTGTTGTGTGCCGCTCCTTCCGGGGGTAAATCATTCTTGCTGAAAGAGATTTGGTTGACGGCGAAGAATCTTTCTGTCATCCGCTCTAGTTGCTCCACCGAGGTTCCAACTGGTACATATGCTTCATTCAGGGTTTTCAGCAGGATCTTTTGATGTTCGGTTGACTTCATCAATAATGACAGCATGGATACTTGCTCAGGGTACTTGCGCAGCTGATCTATCACCTCGTAATCCGGCATTTTCATTTGTTGGAAGAACATTTCCGCTTCTTCAACACTCACGGGCTTCTTTGGAGGGAAGCGCCTTTGCGTGGCGTTGTTTAATTCTTGGGTATTTGAATACCTTCCAACGAAAGTATTTCCTGGGAGTTCTCCCATGACCTCTTTACCTTTGTACATCACCAAAGTCTTTTGATAATTCCACGTCACTGTGGACGGGTTGGTCATTGGCTTTTGTGGCACGCGTCCGATAACCACTGGCTCATTCAGCCGAGGTGGTTGAATCGTCCCCAGACCACATAGGCCCCTTTTGGCACGTACATAGGTTTTGTCTTTTTGATCCCGAAGTTCTGCGCCTTCTCAGCTCGACCTCGTGATATGTAAAGAACTTCATTTTTTACAGGTACCACTTTCTTCTCTACCTTCTTTTCAGGCTTGTTCTTTATAGCTTTGACCTCTTCCCCCTTTTCTGGTTTCTGGTCTATTTCAAGCCTCTTCCCCGTGTCGACAATGGCAATTATGGCTTTCAAAGCAGGGTCGAACTCTTTGTCCTCACAAATCATTCCGATCAGCGGCCCATTATTGTGAGCGGGCAATGGATTGTTAGTCACATTTGGGATCTCTTCGTCCCTTAGCACTATTTTCCCCTGCTCTATCAAATTTTCGACCACTCTTTTCAATGACCAGCAGTCGTTTGTATCATGTCCCTCGGCTCTCGAATGATAGGCGCATCTGACTCCGGCTTTGTAAGAAGGCGATGTTGGGTTTTGCCTTGTTTGGGGAATTGGTTGCAAGAAACCCAACTGGACTAGCTTAGGGAACAACGTAGAGTATTGTTCACCGATGGGCGTGAAAGTCCGCCGTCGGGGTGGCTCCTGGGGGCGGTAGTTATTCTGCGGGGGTTGTGGGTTATAGTGGTTGCGGTAAGGAGGCTGATTTCTGGGAGGTGGAGCTGGGCCTCGGTTGGTTTGTTGTGGTGGATGGTTATAAGGTTGGGCATTCATGATCATATAAGGTTGATGAGCATATGCCACATTTGAGTGGGGGTAGTAGTGTTGTGGGGCTCTTTCCGGAAAATGGGGCCTGGGGTGACGATACTCCCTTGTTTCAGAGGCTGCCATAGTCGCTTCTTCCTTCTTCTTCCCCCTTGTTCGTTCCTCCAGACCCGCTTTGGACGGCCTGAGAGGTTGCCCTTATGGCTGCTTGACTCAAAATCCTTCCCGTTTTCAACCCATTTTCCACCATCTCTCCAATCTTGATCGCTTCCGCGAATGGCTTACCCATGGCCGACATCATGTTTTGGAAATAGTCAGACTCTTGAGCCTGGAGAAAGGTAGTGACCATTTCCACTTCATCCATGGGAGGCTTCACTCTCGACGCCTGTTCACGCCACTTAATAGCATACTCTCTAAAGCTTTCTGAAGGCTTCTTCTTCAAATTCGACAGAGAGTTTCGGTCTGGCGCAATGTCGATGTTATACTGGAATTGTTTTACAAAATCTCTGGCGAGATCATCCCATATATGCCATCGGGACATTTCCTGATCCATATACCATTCCGAAGCTATCCCTACTAGACTTTCCCCAAAGTATGCCATTAGCAGTTCTTCTTTTCCGCCGGCTCCCCGCAATTGGTTGCAGTATTTCTTAAGATGTGCAATGGGGTCACCGTGCCCATCGTATTTCTCAAACTTGGGGGTCTTGAAACCCGTTGGCAGGTGCACGTGAGGAAACATGCACAGGTCGGCGTAAGAGACGCTCTTTTGTCCGCTCAATCCTTGCATATTCTTCAAACTTTGTTCAAGGCTTCTCATTCTCTTGGCAATCTCATTTTGTTCTGCAATTCTGGGGTTCTGATCCTGCCCAGGTGCAAGCTCGCACTGAGGCGGTAGAGGATTGGTACTGGTAGCGAACCTAGTTGGTTCCATTGAGAACGATGGTGCTTGGAATGTAAAAGAGGATGAGTCAAAGCTTGGCTTGTACGTGGTGGGTTGTGCCGTAACCGGGCAAGGCGATGCAGTAAAGATGTTCATGCTTGCATCAGTGGATGACATTCGGGGATGAGGCTCAGAAGGCGATCCAGCAGAGAAGGCTGAGGTGGCTGGGTACCCGAATGGGGTAGCAGGATAATTTATGGGGACATTAGAAGTCCCACTTGACCTGGAGAATAATTCAGGGAATCCGGGGACGACACTTGGCGGCTCTTTCCCATTATTCCAGTCGTCCAGCATTTCCAACATGCGGAGCCGTAGGATTCTATTTTCCTCCGCAGTTGCGGATTCAGGTGTGAGGACGGCTGAGATTGAGCTCTCCTCAGAAACAGGGATCGTTTGCAATGGAATTTCTGAAGACATTTCCACACTTCCTTTTGACCTGGTGAAGTAAGTGTGAGTACTGCTTCTGGCCCTAACAACAGGTAGTTGAACACTTCTCCTTGACCTCGTGAAATATGAGTGCGAGGCCAGACTTTCACCAAACCAACCGTCCTTTCAAAAACCCTGGAGAAATGCTCAATGACAAACGCACGGTTAATTTGTAGCAAATAGCAGATAGTTAATCTCACGTTGGGCATGATGCACCTATACAGTTAAGTGGATTACTATATGTTTGCTACGAGAGCATGCGTCATTCCGGCATTTTTATTATTTTTTTTTCTTTCTTTTCTTTTGTTTTTCTTTTATGTTTTTTTTTATTTTTGCAGTAAAAGAAAAGCGACCGGATCCGATGAGGATTGCCTACGTATCACGATGCCTACGTGAATCAGATCATTACGTAGTTCGAAAAACACAAATGGGCGTAAAAGAAGCAACCTTTTTATTGTTGAAGTAGTCTATTACAAACTACATTTTGCGAAAGAAAAAGCAAACTTCGAAAATAAACCTAGACTCAACATAGACTAAAATCACCCTGATGGAAAACAGGAAAAAAATGCTAAGATACAGACTTGACTTATGAGTGCATTATGGTTTTGAAAATTGGTGTCCGCGGGGCATCGTTCGGCCTCGCCGCGGTCCTAGGCGTGAGATCCCTCTCAAGTTGCTCCAGCTCGTGCATAGTCTGCTTGACATAACCCATTACTGCCGAGAGGATGGTAACGCTGGACATGTTCTCACATCGTAGGCATCGTCTGGTGATGGCATGGGCAATGGCCTTGATCCTATCTCTGGTTTGCTTCTTCTCTACGAGCAGGTGTTTTATCTGATCGCTGCATATCTTGAAGACTTGAGCATCTTGTACATGCTGATGCTTCAGTCGCCGTACTTCCAACTTCATCTGGGCTATTGAGTCGTACCAGTATCTGCTCTCAATTTGGAAATCCTTGGCCTGATTAGCTGCTTTGATCTCAAGTGCAGCCATCTCTCTCTTTATTTTAGCAACAGTTTTCTCGTGGTCGCCTTCCAATTGATTCAAATATCGGCGATGCTTATCTGCTCTTGTATCCCACTGTGCTTTGAGCTCTGCTATGACGTTTTCAGATTTCTCCGAACCATCTTGCCATTCTCTGATCTCGCTTTTTAGCCTTTTTATCAGGTGCTCGTCTGATCGACGCCTTGGCTGTTTATCTGCATCCAACCTTATCTGTTTGATCTGGGCTCTGAGCATTTCATTTTCTTGAATTAACCTGTTCCGCTCTCCCAGATCGGTAGCAATTTGCACGTTGTGCTCGTATTTCATGCCTTCTACTTGTTGCTTTAACCTGCTGATTTCGGCACAATAGCCTCTTTCCTTTGCTAACCAATCCCAATGCCTTTGCGATGACTCGGTGAAATTCCGGATGTGGGGTCTCTTAGCTGGCCTTTCATGCTCAAGTTCCCTTCTGTACCATGCAAGGTAACCTGGCGCCGTTTCTCCTTTGGCTCGATCCCGCACGCAAGTATCTGATTTCAAATATTGACCCTCATTCCAGATTTGGCGAATCTTTGCTTCTGGGAACTGTCCGTTAGGACTTATCTCAACTGCTTGAGCGCTAAGATCTTCCTCATGAGGTACTGTCTGGCATCTTCCGAACTGTCTCAAAACTCGGCCGGGTGCGTAAGGTTGAATGCTCTTAAGCCCCATCAGCAAGAAATGAGTTTTAGCCGCCGACATATATAAGATCTCATCAACAGGCAACCATCCCAACGTCCATTGTATTTGGCTGGCAGTAAGAGCTTGAAAGAACGAGGTCCATGCCAGGACTCCTTTGGGCAAAATGATCTCTTTGGTTCTCGTGTAAGATTCTTCTATGCGGGTCTTTTCCGGGGAACCATGGCTCAAAATCTCGGAATGATGGCAGAGGTGCTCGGTCATCCATATCTGTAGGAGCAAGTTACAACCTTCGAAGAAATTTCCCCCAGCTTTACAAGCTGTGAGAGCTCGAAAGATGTCGGATACCACCATAGGCGCGAGAGTACTGTCACTTTGCGTGAGTAAAGTGCTGACGACCCCAGATATCTTCAAATCAATGTTTCCATCTTTCCTTGGAAATACCAGAAGGCCCAGGAACATCATCATGAATGCTACCCGTCTGTGCTTGTCCCACTTCTGACGAACTCCCTTGCTGCACAGTTTGTTGATTGGATTATTGAATCCCCCTCATGACCGTACCTATCATATATGAAGCATGAAGTACAAAATCCGGCCGCTAGATCCGGGTTGTGGACTGTTCTAGGTATTTTCAATGAGTCTAGGAACCAATGTATCGTGACGACTCTCGGGGCGACCAAATATTTTTCCCTCAACGGAAGTTCAGTATTCCCGATGTATCCGGCCATTTCTTCCAAAGTCGGGGTGAGCTCAAAATCAGAGAAATGGAAAACATTGTGCGCCGGGTCCCAATAGGTAACCAAAGCTCTTATGATATCTCCCCGAGGCTGGATTTCCAACAGACCCACAAGACCTTTCAAATATTTCTTAACCTCATTTTGTCCTTCAACACCTAGATCATTCCACCATAGCCGTAACTTGACAGGGATTTTGGTCATTATTGAAAAATGTTCATTTTGCATCGTGCTCATCCTGCACATTTATTAAGGTGATTTTAACAAAACGACTTGACTCAAAATATTTTAAACAGAGGGGATCAAGTTTTGAACACGGCCTTTAAACACTTCGGGGATGAAGAGTTTAAGGCTGTGCGGGTCAACTGGACAAAAATGCTAAACAAGACCCAAAAGGTGGCTGTTTATGCAAAGTCAGCCTTCCGGCGTCCCTTTCGGGAACGTTTGGCTATTTATGACAAAACAGCGTCACCTGATTTATTTATGACTCTTTTAAAATTTGACACATTTCTTTTTTTTATTTATTTATTGATTTTGGCTGTTTTAGCAAAAATGGGGTTGAACCCGACGAGGGTTGCCTACGTATCTCACATCCGGTGAGAATCAAACCGGCGTAGTTCGAGCTATCGTAAATAGAAAAAAATCGAATAAACCTAGAAATCAAGAATAAGTATTTTTATTATTTTTGAAAAAAGATAAAGCTTAAAGAAAAAATATATTTTTTTTTTGGCAATATTTGGACTATTAGTCTGGAAAAAAAAGGTACTGCAAAGAAACAACACATTTTTTGAATTATGAATTTTCCATTTTTTTTTTACTTTTTTTTTTTTACTTTTAAAATAAATACCTTTCTCTCTTCTTTTTTTTGATTTTGGACATGAAAGAAAATTTTTTTTTTTATATTTTTTTTCAATAATTCAAACTAAGAAGATAAATTTTGTTTTTATTCTCTTTTTTTTTTAGAAAAAATTCCGGCGAGGTTTTGACAATACTTGGACATTGGTTTTATTTTTCCAAAATAAGTAATTATCTCCCTACACTGCTATTTTTCCCTTTTTTAGAAACCGGTCAGCATGCGGAACCGAAGCAAATAAATGCACAACACAAATAGGAATGCAACATGATGGTCTTTTTCATTTCAGGTTGCCTGTCCTAGACGGACCCAAACCCTGTGTTGAGTCCCCTAAGTCAAATGCAGTATGATGCAAATAAGCGTTCCTACTAGGGATCCGGCATCAAGTCGAGTTATTCTAGGTTCGTAACCTGGGCATTTGTTCTAGACTGTGTACCCGAGCGGACAACTCGAGTCGAGGAGGGGGCTACGTACCGGGGACCCGCGAGATCGTCCGGCTTTGTAACTTGTCCGACCTCTTTCTTATTTAAGGTATTGACACTAACAGAATAGGGAGTCTCGACCAGCGAGCTTCTCCCCGGAGGTAAGAAGAGAAAGGTTTCGGCACAGTTTATATACAGTTCAGATAATATCAAAGCGGTAAAAACAACATTTAGCACGTTATGCGCAACATGTAATAAAGATCAGATAATAAAGCCAAATATAACAACTATTCTAAGCTCGAATTCTTGGACCCTGAACCAGTGGTTCTGGGTCTTTTCCCCAGCAGAGTCGCCAGAGCTGTCACACCTCCTTTTTGCGCGCCCGGCCCCGAAGGGTTAAATGCGCGGGTGGAGTTTTTCCAATTTAAGTGACAATATTCGAAATGGGATTATTTATTTAATTCAGAGTCGCCACTTGGGAAAGGTTTGGTTTTTGGTGTCCCAAGTCACCGGTTTATCTTGAATCCCAAATCGAGGAAATTTTCGACTTTTCCAAATGAAGTCTGCGAACCAGAAATTCTAAGTAAGGAATTCTGTTGACCCGAGGGAAGGTGTTAGGCACCCTCGAATCCCGTGGTTCTAGCACGGTCGCTTAAATTGTTATAATGGCTAAATATCTGATTTAAATACATGTTGTGACTTATGTGCTTTTATTAAGTTTAAACCGCTTTTATTATTATCATTTATTTTTATAGAATTGCAACGTCGTGAAAATGCATCTTGAACCACGTCACAATCAATGCACCCGTAGTTGTTAACACATTTCGACTCCGTTGAGATTTGGATTCGGGTCACATCAATGCGCACCCAAGTTTAAGAGTGTAATTCATTAAGGATGCCTAAGGGGTCTAGCGCGTTATTATTTGTAGAAGGCCATGAAATTTATTAAATGGCCCATCCTGAATTCTAGATAATTATCAAGGTTATTTATTGAGGGCCCCGCGATTTACATCTCATTTGGCGAGGCTCGTCTCATTATTTTAGAAGGAACATCCTAAAGCGACTACATTTCTAATGTGTTTATCTCTTAAAAAAAAATGCGTGCTATTTTAACTATGTGTTTGGCCTAATCCAGATTTTAGCTAATCTCCCGATTAATTATTTACGGAATGAAGAAACATTGTACCTCATGAAAACATGCTTTGAACTTGATAAGAGAAATGTATATGAGATTGGTGAAATGCTACGACTGTTAAAAAGAAAAGCTCCCTAACTTCAACTTATTCAGACAAGATTAATTAAAATTGCTTATTAGGAAATGCGACTAATGACAGTTGAAACTCATTCTATAAACTGCTTCATGAAAACTGAAACTCAAGAGTTTGAGACTGTATTGTCTTTAGCTAGATCTAAACAATTATTCGTCCTTACATACTCGAAACATGCAGAAAGAACGAGTTTGAGTTAGCAAATGTATCAAATGGCTGCATATTTCACGGATTGTATTTACATCTTGTGTACTCCTAAACGAATAAAATGTCACAGTTTCCAATTGGTATAAGCTTTAATTAAGTACAACCTTACTAATCTGTCTCCATTAAGCTAACAGACCAAGAAACTGCATATCTTAACAACATAAAAAAAAATTCGTAAGCAATACAACAGGTGATCATAAACTCCTTCAGATCTTTTGATTCATGCTTTCATTGTTACATCAAATGCGAGTCTTAGTATGTACCTGGATATTGGATACAACAGAAGAAGCGAGGAGTCAGTAGGGCAATAGAAGCGATACCAAACAGCAGCAGTAACAGCAGGTACCAATAGAACAGAAATTCCAGTGCAAGGGGCCAATAAGCCAATGGAGAAAGGCAGAATGAGACAAATTCCCAATAGTATGGAGTCGGAGAATCAGGCAATCCAATTCCAGGAGAAGCAAACCACACAAATCCAAACAATAGACTTAACTGACACTTGAAGGAAAACAGGACTAACTTGGACAGTTTGAACAAAATGAGAATCGAACAAACAGTAAGAAAAGGACAATTCCTGATTTTGTGATATCCCTTTCCCTATCTCCTCTTTTTTCAAGTTCTAATGTCAGTCCTTAATTTGAAGTCTGTTTTGGGTTATCAAAGAGAAATCTTCTCTAGTTTCTGTTTTTCAGAATTTGAAACTCTCGGATGTTCCCTCTCAGTGTCTCTCTCTATTTCTGTATGCTTTTCTGTGTATCTCTATCAACTCTCTCTTTCAAAACTCCTCACAGTGTCTGTATTTTCTTTCCCTCTTTTTTCAATTCCCTCTTTCCCTTAGGTGTCTCTCCCTCTTATAAGCCTTCATATTACCCCTTTTACAGCCTGATAGATTATCACCAATACCCCTCCCATGTGCCTCCCATTTTCCATCCCAACTTTAGCTAATTAAGTATTAGACCCCATTCACATTCCCTGGCAGATTCAACTTTTCCATTTTATTAACTAAAAGCAAGTATGGGCAGTAGAATATATCTGACAGCATATGCTGTCAAACCATTTTAAAATTGAAAGCCCTTTTATGCAGGAAAACAGGCTGTGCACAAAGCACATGAGGTGCACCAATGCACATGCTGTGCACGAGTGCACATGCCTTCCAATTCAGAATTTAAACCAAACAATCCTTTTTACATTACTGATCAATTCAAACAGCTATAAGTAAACAAAAACTGGTTCTTAATTGACTCAACAAATGCTTAGCAGAAGTAAATCGATTTGTTATTGTTCGGACAGTTGAAACTAATTGACGACACATGTCGACTCGACTATATTAGCATTAACATACACAATCGTAACCAAAAATCCGACATTTAACAGTATCGACCCATAATTCGAATTATACTGACTGAGCAAAGTGGTACTCGAGGAACCAATTGCTCAGTCAACATTTGAAGCTCAATTATTGTACAACAAATACATATGTCTTATCAGAATAGGAGGGGGGATTTTAGACAAACAAACAGAGGTTCAGGCAAAGTGGTTGAAGCACAGTTGATAGAAGTCAAGGACAGAAAACGAACAGACCCTTACAACAATCAAACGAACCAAAACAACTAAGAAAAGAAAGAAACTCACCTTAAACCGCAAAAGATCAAAACCTTAACTCGGACTTGGTCAGGCCTTTCTTAAGGCTGAACGGACTTTAAACGAAGTGTTTCTCAGATGAGAAACACTTTGATTAAAGTCCATTAGACCTTAATCTCTTCGGTTGAACCAGTGACGGAGGAACACAAAACTTTCAAAATTTAGATCTGGGATTCAGGCTTCCCTGATCAGATTCGGACCAAACCAAGTATGGTTTGGTCACGAGGAGGGTCTGGGGAGTGTCTGGTGTGAAGCTGGGGTTGGTTGGTGTGGATCAAGTTTTGACTCGAATCTTCAAATGAAGATTCGAGGACCTGGAGGGTGATTCGAACTAAACGGTTAACAGGTCTACGTTCAGGGTGGTGAGGGGGTTCTATGGTGTTCAGGGCAAGGTCACCGGCGTTCATGCCGCCGGTTTTTCATGGTGAGGAGTACAGGGGCGGCTCTAGGGTTTGTGGGTTTGGGTGAAGACGACGAGGCTGGGGTATTGGATAGGGGGGTAGGGTACGATTATGAACTTATATAGTTAGTGGGTGGACGGATCTCGACCGTTAGATCAATTTAGATCTACGGTCTGGATCTGGTGGTTAAATGGAACGGTGTCGTTTCAAGTGTTGAGGGTTTGGGTTCGGTCCGGTTGTAAACGGGTCGGGTTCCTCAGTGGGTTGTGGGGAAGTGATCTTGGCCGTTGATCAATCTGAGATCAACGGCCCAGATCACACTGGACTAAAACGTCGTCGTTTGGACGTCCTGGGCATCAGGTGGCCTGGACCGGGCAGGCCTGGGTCTTGGGCTGTTTGTTTGGGCCAATTTTGTTAAAATTGGCCCAAGTCCGGAAGGGAAGGGGTCCTTTCTTTATTTTTTTTATTTATTTCTTCTTTTTTTCTTATTTATTTTAAAACAAAACTAAGCCAAAAAATCAAATTAAAATTAAATACACACTCAATACAATTATTTGCACACACACTAAAATATTTCAAAACAGGTAAAGTCAAACAAAATAAAATCACGGACGAAGATGCCTATTCATGATTTTCTATTTAACGACCGGATTACGGTTCGAATTATGCAGGACACATATATTTTTTGAATTTTGTTTTAATAAAGTAAATAAATAAAAATGGGCCGAAGTCACAAATAAATCAACAAGGTGCCGCACAGAAATCCAAAAATTGTACAGCAGGGCCAATTATTATTTTTTATTTCTTTTTGGAGCGATTGTCGTGCGAAACAAAAATCACGTGCTCACAATATTGGCTAATTTCTAAATAGCATCCTGCTAGAGTGGCTACCTGGTGTCATTTCTACATCATTATCCTCTCATGCTTACCAAACATGGCTAGATAATTGGATGGTTTGAAGATGATTCGTTATAAAACAGTTTTGAGACCGAGCCCTCAAAGATCTTAATTCAATTGGGCCCAGAAAAACTGGCCTAACTAAAACAGGCTTAAACTAGGAAATGCTCTGGGCTCATCAATTTTTTAAGGGATTTTTTTATTCATATACACTATTGAAAATTTTATTACCCTAAATGTTCATGTTTAGTAAATTACCTTACCTGCACAAGTTTTGTTTACAAAATATATACATTCCACCTTAAAAGGCTCCCAATCCATTGTTAGTGCCTTCAATTAAGGGATTTAGTTATACCTTTTTCCTTTTTTTTCTCCCCTTCTCTTTCCTTCACACCTTGTCAGCCTTAGTTTATGCTGTTGTCAGCTTGTCGAACTTTTGTCTATCTTTTTTTCCCAATTAAATCTTCAAAATACTAGGTTGAATCGAACTAAAACTATGGTGACATATACGTTCTAAATCTTAAAAACTGATGCATGTTTTTGAGTAAATTAAATTGTGAATCAAAGATGGGTCAAGAAATTTGTTTGTAGGAGCAAACATAATAAACAAGCTTCCCTGAAGCAAGCAAAAGAACTGAAACGTATACTTGTTTCTGTAATTTCATCTTCGCTCAACATTGAAATTTATGTATTATGTATTATTTGAACCAATTTATTTTTATGTATTATGAACCTTTAAAATGAAGAAAGCATTCAAAGAAATTTACTTATTATAGTTGAACATGACATATGTTTAGAGCACAACGAATTGGAACAGAGAGATGATAAATTTGTATGGTACAACAGCATACAAATTAAAAAATAAATCCCGTAAAACTTTAATACAAATTTGATACATTTACAACATCATATAAACTAAAAATAAATTTTATACAACTTATTTATAACTTATCAACACCTTTCATACATACTAAAAATAAATTTCATACAACTAATTATATATTATACAACTTATCTACAACTTTCACATATTATTTTTACCCAGCTAAATACAACTACAATAACATACAACTTAAATACAAATTTTATACAATACGTCTTTTGTATCTGATTTATACATAGTATAAATAAATTTCATACAACTAATTATATATTATATAATTTATCTACAACTTTCATACATTATTTCTACCAAGTTATATACAACTACAATATCATACAACTTAAATATAATTTTTATACAATGTTGTTCAACTTTCATACAATAGTTAAATAAATAAAAGAAAAATATATAAACATACAATTTTTCTACAATCTTACTACAATTTCGTAAATATAATGTATATCACGTCTTCTTCTTCTTCTTCTTCTTCATCATCTTCTTCTTCTTCTTCTTCTTCTTCTTCTTCTTCTTCTTCTTCTTCTTCTTCTTCAATCTGAAATTCAGCCAAAACCAAGTCAAATCTTCACCAAAAACCCTCAAAATTGAGATATAAACTCCAAACCTTATTCCAAATTATTTGCAACAACACCCAATCCAAATAAATAGTAATTTTTAAAAACCCAAATTCAAATTCAAAGCTCCAAGGCTTTTTAATGGCTGTCAATGGTGGAATTGTTGCTCTCTTTTTCTTTGCTTTACATTACTGAAATTAGGGATTGAGAGATAGAGAGAGACGTAGAGAGAATTCTCAATTTTTTGTAACAACATCCAATTCAAACAAATAATATTTTTTGAAAACCCAAATTTGAATTTAAAGCTTCAAATCTTTTTAATGGTTGTCAACGGTGGAATCGTGGGTGGGTGCAAGATACGTGGGGGAGGGGGGTGGGATGTGGAGAGAGAAACGCGTGGGAGTGAAAGATATATTGGAGTAATTTTAGGACACTAATTATTATCATTAATTCCCTCAAAATGTACATAAATGGTAATTGGGTATATAAAATATAATTATAGTAAAACTTGAGTAGGGATGATAATATAGTTTCATATAGTGTATAGGAATGTAAAAATAAAACATAGTCAGATTTACAAGTGGTCATCCAAAACTAGCCATAGTTTCAAAAGTAATCGAAATTTAGCCACTTTTCATATAAAGATAAATCTGAACAAAAATACTGTTCAAAATTCGAAAAAATACTCATGTACAATATATTGAAATTCCAGCATAAGTATACTGGATTATACTGGAGTTCCATATATAATATACTGGTCCAACATAATATACTGGAGATTGGAGCACCGGTGCTCCAATCTCTAGTATATTATATTGGAACTTTCCGCATGTTGGAGTTCCATTTCCGTATGTTGGAGTTCCAGCATAATGTGCTGGAAGTTCATACACAGGTGCACCGATCTCCAGTATATTATGCTGGAACTTTCCGTGTTATAGCAAAATAGTGGTTATTTTTCAATGACTTTGCAAACACTGGCTATTTTTGAATGGCCAGTCCAAAAACTGGCTAGCTCGTGCTATTTTTACATTTTTTAATAAGAATCTTATAAAAATGGGAGAAATTCAAAAATAGCCAGATTTACAAGTGGTCATGCAAAAATATCCACAGTTTCAAAAGTCATCGAAATTTAGCCATTTTTTATGTAAAGATAAATTTGAACGAAAATACTGTTCAAAATCCGAAAAATACTCCAGTATATTATACTGGAGTTACAACAAAGTACGCTGGAACTCCAACATATTTTACTGGAGTTTGGAGTTCCAGTATACTTTGCTGGAACTCTAGTATAATATACTGAAGTTCCAGCAAAGTATACTGGAACTCCAGTACATTATACTGGAACTCCAGTATATTATATTGGAGCCAGAAAAGTATACCGGTCTAGTATAATATGCTGGAAGTTCATGCACAGTTGCACCGTACTCCAGTATATTATGCTGGACCGATCTCTGTTGCAGCATAATAGTGGTTATTTTTCAATGACTTAGAAAACACTGGCTATTTTTGAATGATCAGTCCGAAAACTAGCTCGACCGTGCTATTTTAATTATAAAAATATCTCAAATAGGTCCTAACTTACCAACCCCTAGCCATTAACTATAGACTTACCAAAATTAGCCAAGCACATATAAAAATTGAAAATCCAAATAAATAAGGTTCTTTCTCTCCAATAATCACAAGCAAAGATCTCCTTCTATATTTTAAAGCGTGATTAGCAACATTAGATGCAAGACGGAAAGAAAATTTCATGGATGAAGTATCAAATAAGGTGATAATATACAAAAAAATATATACAATATTCCAATATTCTAAGCAAAAAGGGACTTTTTTCAATGAGTATGGTTGAAATTCATTGAAAACATATAGACAAGTCAATATATAAAATTTGAGGAAGATTGGAGGTGATTTGGACTGATTTGGTATCAAAATTCGTAGTTAAAATCGAGTTAAAAAAATTCTCCTGCGACACATGTATCACGCATGTATCTCACACACAGGTATACATAGATATACATGGGATACACATTTGATACAAATATGATATATATGTAATACACAAATGATACACAGTGTGATGCACATATCATTATTTTCATGTTCATCTTATACTTTGAATTTTCAATTTAAACCATCTCAAAACTCCACCCAATAATATCAAAATTGAGATTCAAGCTTATTAAAATGTACACAATCTATTCTAGTAACCTCCACTCAACAGAAACCAAAAATTTGACCTTTTATTTTTGTTGCTATAAATACCTAATTGGTTAATATTAGTAATATTAGGCTAATATTAGTAATATTCTATAAAATGGCTAATTTTTATAGTAAACTACTTATAAATGGAGTAGAAATGGGATGGGATAGCCATTTTTTAACATGACATTTAGTTTTTATCCAGTATTTTTAATGCTGAGCAAAAATAACCGCTACTTTATTAAAATTAATAGGAAAAGATGTTTTTACCCTTTCTTCATGAGTGTTGTGTAAATATTAAGGACATGGTGTCCTTAACATTTACACTGCACACATGAAGTTAAGGACGCCATGTCTTTAACATGTACACTGAACATATAAAGTTAAGGACATGATGTCCTAACGTTTAACAATAAAAGGTACAAATATAAGACACTTTGTCGTTAATATTTAAACAACAATCATGAAGATAAGAACACCATGTCCTTAATATTTACACAACACTCATAAAGTGTCACGACGCAAAAACCACAAGTCGTGATGGTACCTAACTCAACCCACTAGGTAAGCCAACTAACAGAAAAACACAACCCAACTAAGGTTATAAGAGAAAAGAGAATAAATAACTGAGCATTTACAAATTTACTAAGACCTGGTAGTACGAATCACGAGCTTCTAAGATTTGAATTTTAAAACTAATACAAATAAATACACGTCCTGTTTGAAGGTTACATAAATAGATTAGCAATAATCTAAACTACCAAGGACAAGTGGCAGCTATAACCAAACGCACGAACATCTTTCGAATCAACACCCGACGTCACCAGCAGCTCCGCTCCAAAATCTGCACGGAACGTGCAAAAATGCAGTATCAGTACAACCAACCCCATGTACTGGTAAATATTTTGTCTAACCTCGTCGAGGTATCGACGAGGCTTTTAGTTGAAAGATGCTTATTGTTATAACCTGTACATTAGACTAATAATATAGGCAGTTTCAAACATAACAGATAAAAGTACCATATACAATTCTGCGAGACAATAAACAATTACTAGCAGGAATCACAGTAGAAGATTTATAATCCTTCCTGGTATGAGAAGTGTATCCAAGATATCAAGTCAAATGGCACGGTAATACCCTTCGTGCTTCTATCTCATCCTCACCATATATAAATAAATTTATGTGACAAATCAATTAGCACAGCAACACCCTTCGTGCGTTTAACTCATCCTTCCCAAATGTACGTATAGCAGAACCAATCAGATGACAAAAATACCATAACAGGAATTACAAAATAGGAAATATGCAAGTAACAACAATGGACGAGGATATACATGGGGGCAACAGTAAAAGACTAGGCGGAAAGCACGTGAGTAGTAACAACGAATAGGAAAACAAAGAGTATCAACTTCAATTAAGTAGCATACTGGGGGCCTAAGTACAAATATAACAAACAAGAAGGAAACATAAGATCTTTACAAGTTAACAAGTAAGGGTATGAATGCCTAGCATGATGGAAGGCTTACACTAAGGTGCAACAAAACAGATACAACATGAGTATATTATAAAAACAGGAAATAAGCATGGTATTTGCAAGTTAAGCAAGTAGAAGGTATGAGCAACACAACAACAATTGAGATGGAGATCATGAGAGAACAATAGTAGTAAATCATATCAGATCCATAATTATGACAATAATAGTTCAAGGTAAAGACAAGAACATACACATGAAAGACTAATATCAAACATAATGCATGTCCCTCGCCTGCACGGAAGCACCCGCCGTGCCATGACCTCACCATAACATACAAGAATAATGATATAAATAAAATGTCACGGCATTACCCTTCATGCTTTAACTCTGAAATGATATGGTGCGGCATCACCCTTCATGCTTTTACTCTCAATAATACGGTACGACATCACCCTTCATGCTTTTACTCTCAATGATATGGCACGACATCACCCTTCGTGCTTTACACTCTCCCTCACATGATAATGTATAAACAATGACACAGTATCACCCTTCGTGCTTTACACTCTTCCTTACCAAGCATATGAGAATCACTGACAAATAAGGCAGGAAGCACAAATAACATTAAGGAGTATAGTATCTCATGAATATGGGCCGTAGTAATATAATAATGATTTCGCATAGAGATGACCGAATTAGACACATAAATGTATTCTCAGAATTCTACCAAATTCGATCAAGTTATAGTGGGCTAATTCTTGATTACCAACATTTTATACTACGTTCTTAACATCGGTAAATCAAGTGAAGCATGAAGCAAGGAAGTTACGTAATCCTACAAGACACAATTATAGCACAACCTACCCCCGAGCATGATTAACCCCTGCATATATATATACGCTCATCACCTCATATATGTATCACCCCCGCATGTAGCAAACAATGAAAAATGGGAGAAAAAATTCCCGCAACAAAGTTAGGCAAAACACTTACTTCGAACAAACCAATAACAATACCGAGCAAGCCAAGTGATGCTCCAAAAATGCCATCACGCACGTAGTGACCTCCGAACGGCTAAAAACCAAATTCATTTAGTAATAATCGCCTCAAAAATTTCCAAATTCCGAGCTCCCCAACTCAAAATATGTTAAATGAATAAAACCCTTATTTTAACAATATTCTACCTTGTTTCTTGTGTCATATGATCTCGAAACTCATTTTTGATACTTCCAATGGATTCCTTCTGAAATTCTAGTTAAGTTAGGCTCTTGAATCACTCCATTTGACCTTATATTGAAGGAGATATGTTGGTTTCAATATTTGAAAATAGTGCAGATTATTAAAAACGAAATTAGGGGCAATTTCGTAATTAATCTGAAAAATCTAGCAACCCAATTCTTAGTGAAATGACTATAAACTCCTCATACGATGTCCAAATTCGACGATTCTTTTTGCTATGGCTCCATAATTACTATACTGATCTAATGCTTCAATAAAAACAGAAATTGGAGCTCATTTGCTTAATGTAGTATCATTTATGCTTGAAGAAACAACATCGAAATATTAAAAAACGAGCGCAACACAACCCAAACCTATCCGAAACTCACCCAAGCCCCTCGGGACCACGTCCAAACAAACCAACAAGTCTCATAATATAACACGAACTTACTCGAGGCTTTAAAACACACATAACAACATTGAAGCGATGAATGACACCTCAATCCAAAGATCAATGAACTTGAAACTTCAAACTTCCACAACCGATGCCAAAACCCACCAAATCACGCCTGATTGACCTCAAATTTTGTACACAAGTCACATTTGATATTACGAGCTTGCTCCAACTTTCGGAATTGAAATCCGACTCCGATATCAAAGAGTCCACTCCCGGTCAAACTTCTCAAAAATCCAACTTTCGCCATTTCAAGACTAATTCAACTACGGACCTCCAAATTACAATCCGGACGCGCTCCTAAGTCCAAAATCACCTAACGGAGCTAATGGAACTGACGAAACTCCATTTCAAGTTCAAATGCAACAAATTCAAACTTGGTCAATTCTTCCCTAGACCGAGGGTCTTTCGGAAACAGCCTCTCTACTCCTTCGGGGTAGGGGTAAGGTCTGCGTACCTACTACCCTACCTAGACCCCACTTGTGGGATTTTACTGGGTTATTGTTGTTGTTGGTCAATTCTTCCAACTTAGAACTTTAATCTTGAAGTTCATTCTTCTAAATTGATTCCGCATAACTTGAAAACCAATACCAACGAATTACGCAAGTCATAATACATCATGCGGAGATACTCGAGCCCTCAAGATACCGAGCGAAGTATAGATTCCCAAAACGACCAGTCGGGTCATTACATCCTCCACCACTTAAACACACGTTCATCCTCAAACGTGCTAGGAGTCATTCCAAAGCTATCAAATTATGGTGCAATCATACTAAGCATAAACCTGGGGGTGATCCCACGTCACCCTGATCCATATAAGCCCGCCAACCTAACATTATTAGAGATCCTTATTTAAACTTTGGTCCTTAAACCTTAGAACTCAATCTCTATCATCCAGAACTCATTGCATGAACCAAATCCCACAGCTACACACTGTATAAGTCTGAACAAGCTGTATCAAGTCACAACCATAACACAAGATGTAATCACATGATATACCACATCACTTCGACACTCATAGTAGGAACTATTGACCACCATTACTGCCCAAACCAAATCCAAAACAAATATAGTGTCGGTAGCAAACCTCGTATCGATTAGAACCTCATTCAAAACCTTCATACCCTACCAATTATGAAAAAAACATGCATACCTGCTTAACCACTCATCTGATCAATAAGGAAAAAAACTCACTCGCCCGACCAGGGCCATTGTCCAAATCCTCAACAAACTATAGTGTTATTCTTCCAAACCTTCCTTATCCCAATACAATAGGGTAAATCTCAGGTCTAGAAACCTCATCTCAGCCAACACAAGCAGCCACACCATCATACATCGACAATAATCATATGGAGCCACACACAACCCCGTTCCGTACACCAACAAGTAATAATTCAGACATGACAGATAACAGTAAGAAAACTAAATAAGAAAACTACTAAGCAAGTTAAGCAGGTAAGGAAATTTTAGCATTTTACTATGAACTCTTTTCAATAGGGTGAAAGCGATATACACGAAAATAGAAATAAGGAGCCACATTTCATCATTGTACCATTGCAGCGTGCAACCTGATCCCATCATATCAATCCATATATGGTACCCGTGAAGCCATAATACTCGGGCTCACTAATCACATGTGCATCAACATCAAGCACAACCGAGTGCACAAAATATAACTATGGGGAAAATCATTAGGAACAAACAATACTGAGAAAGACAAGCACAACTATGGTGCAATAAGCAAATCAACATCACAAAGGCTATCTCGCCCATAATGCCATGAGGCCTAAACTGAATCACAATATGCGTACGAAGAATCATGTAATCCTCACAACCCGCCATAGTATAAGAGAGAAACATATAACATAAACCCGGCGTGAATGACATCCATTCCACCCGATGATATACATATGGTAACAACTGCGCAAGGACAAACAGGTTCGATCCGATATAGAATACACATTCTCATTAGGCTCAAAATAATGCCCAAACCAAATTCTAATCTTCCTCAAATATGTAATAAACCTTCCAAAAGTCTATAACAACCTTTCCATAACACCTACCATCAATCATCCAATCCTCTACATTTCTCCTTAACTCACAATCAAGGAATAATTTATAACGAGAACATTCAGTCTATAAGCCGTATGAATACCAGAATTTTCATACCCAATCTCAACACCGCTACTCAAATAGCTGACACATAATTCATACTCCATCATCTCACGGAGAAACATCCATAAGTCAAAACACAATGTACCTGCCAACAAGCGAACTTTACTTCAATGGGAACACATAGTGCCAGCTAAACCTTAAACACCCAAAATCGTTCGTGACATCAACAACTCATATCCTTCCCTTCGACACTATCTGCAACCTTGCACACATAACTTTCCAATCCCACACGCACATCGCCTCTAACATGCTAACTCACATCACTTACAAAAATCTCATTGTCAACTCTAAACCTTACGCAAATTGAACACTTCATCAACCGAGAATCTTTCATTTATCTCAACCTTGTAGAACACCACCACACACAATATAGCTTCTATACCTATAGAAAATATCAACTCCGACCGTGGTCATAACCATGATAAATTCTTTGGAAATGAGTAACACATAATCGAGCAATCAGAACCAGTCGCCTCCAACTCAATCGAGTCACGTAGACTGCCAACCCAAAAATGACTCAATCCGATATGCTCGCCCTAAGGGAACTTCCTGGGAACCTGAAGCCATTTCTTGCACCACCCTAACATTGACTAGTAGACCTTTCTTGACAAGGAAATACTACAGGTACGATTACTATTCGCTACCATTTTCAAGCCCACCCGTGCTTCACCAGTATATCCCATTCAAAGAAATAACCTAGAAATCTCTCGATTCGGAAACTGATACGGCCCATAATCCTACAATCCGATCATCATTAGAAGACTCCACCACTTAGCACGAAGCCATAGAATACCTCATCGGCAACCTAAAGTACCATATCTTCACAGCATGCCCCAATACTACACGACTATTTAGCTGAACACTTCAAAACTCATGAAATGCCAGTCATACAACACCCCGAAAACTCTGCCAAACACTCGCCAATCATTGCAACAGTCAAACAACTCCCCCAAATGCTCTAGAATGATGACATATGCACTCCACCGAATGGAAACCTCATACGATACACACGATCCAAACTCATCATGAAGGAGATGACCCACCGATTTTTACTCAAATCGACACCTTGCTATGGACCCACCTTAATCACAATAGCCTGGCCACCCACCAATCTTCCCAAATCTATGCTTACCAACTAGACATATGCACCCGCCTCGTACCACAAATAAACGACTAGAAGATTTTAACACTGTATCCACTTCTAAGGCTAGACAACACATCGCGATGATAATCAAACATCCATAGCCCATCATAATCCATCTACAACATCACTGATCGTTGGCATATAGCGAATATTGAGCGCACAAAATCACATATGAGCGATCTGGAAGAGTCAAAGTCGTAGGTTTCAAGCTAAAACAAGGCCGCACGATAAAAAAAGAAGAAAGGGAATTTTTTCCTAAATGCCATGTAGCCTCCCGAAGATAGATATGGATGTCATCATACCGATCCATAGGACTCCACGAAACACTTGCTCATGACTCATAGAAACAAAGAACCTAATGCTCTGATACCACCTTGTCACGACCCAAAAACCACAAGTCGTGATGACACCTAACTCAACCCGCTAGGTAAGCCAACTAACAGAAAAACACAACCCAACTAAGGTTATAAGAGAAAAGAGAATAGATAACTGAGCATTTACGAATTTACCAAGACCTGGTAGTACGAATCACGAGCTTCTAAGATTTGGAATTTCAAAACTGATACAAATAAATACACGTTCTATTTGAAGGTAACATAAACAGATTAGCAATAATCTAAACTACCAAGGACAAGTGGCAGCTATAAACAAACGCACGAACATCTTCCGAATCAACACTCGATGTCACCAGCAGCTCCGCTCCAAAATCTGCACGGAACGTGCAAAAGTGCAGTATCAGTACAACCGACCCCATGTACTAGTAAGTATTTTGTCTAACCTCGTCGAGGTATTGACAAGTCTTTTAGTTGAAAGATGCTTATTGCTATAATCTGTACATTTGACTAATAGTATAGACAGTTTCAAACATAGGAGATAAAAGTACTGTATACAACTCTGCGAGACAGTAAACAATTACTAGAAGGAATCACAGTAGAAGATTTACCATCCTTCCTGGTATAATAAGTATATCCAAGATATCAAGTCAAATGGCACGGTAACACCCTTCGTGCTTCTATCTCATCCTCATCATAGATAAATAAATTTATGTGGCAAATCAATTAGCGTGGAAACACCCTTTTTGCATTCAACTCATCCTTCACAAATGTACGTATAGCAGAACAAACCAGATGACAAAAATACCATTACAGGAATTACAAAGTAGGAAATATGCAAGTAACAACAATGGAAGAGGATATAAATGTGGGCAACAATAAAAGACTAGGCAACAAGCATGTGAGTAATAACAACCAATAGGAAAACAAAGAGTATCAACTTCAATTAACTAGCATAGTGGAGGCCTAAGTACAAATATAGAAAACAAGAAGGAAACATAAGATCTTTACAAGTTAACAAATAAGGGCATGAATGACTAGCATGGTAAAAGGCTTAAGGTGCAACAGATTAGATACAACATGAGTATAATTATAAAAGCAGAAAATAGGTATGGTATTTGCAAGTTAAGCAAGTAGAAGATATGAGCAACACAACAACAATTGAGATGAAGATCATGACAGAACAAACAGTTCAAGGTAAAGATAAGAACATATACACGGTAAGACTGATATCAAACATAATGCATGTCCCTCATCCTCACCGGCACGGAAACACCCATCGTGCCATGATTAACCCTGGCACATACATATACGCTCGTCACCTCATATATGTATCACCCCCGCATGTAGCAAACAATGACAAATATGAGGAAAAATTCCCTCAACAAAGTTAGGCAAAATACTTACCTCGAGCATGCCAATAACAATACCGAGCAAGCTAAATGATGCTCCAAATATGCCATCACGCGCGTAGTAACCGCCAAACGTCTCAAAACCCAATTCATATGGTGATAATCGCCTCAAAAATTTCCAAATTCCGAGCTCCCCAACTCAAAATATGTTAAATGAATAAAACCCTGATTTTAACAATATTCTGCATCGTTTCTTGTTCCAAATGATCTCGAAACTCATTTTTGATGCTTCCAATGGATTCCTTGTGAAAGTCTAATCAAGTTAGACTCTTGAATTACTCCATTTGACCTTATATTGAATGAGATATGTTGGCTTCAATATTTGAAAATAATGCAGATTTTTAAAAACGAAATCAGTGGCAATTTCGTAATTAATCTGAAAAATCTAGCAACCCATTTCTTAGTAAAATGGCCATAAACTCCTCATACGATGTCCAAATTCGACGATTCTTTTTGCTATGGCTCCGTAATTACTATATGGATCTAATGCTTCAATAAAAACAGAAATTGAAGCTCATTTGCTTAATGTAGTACCATTTATGCTTGAAGAAACAACGTTAAAATATTAATAAAACGAGCGCAACACAACCCAAACCTATCCGAAACTCACCCGAGCCCCTCGGGATCACGTCCAAACAAACCAACAAGTCTCATAATATAACACGAACTTAATCGAGACTTCAAAACACACATAACAACATCGAAGCGATGAATGGCACATCAATCCAAAAATCAATGAACTTGAAACTTCAAACTTCCACAACCGATGCCGAAACCCATCAAATTACATTTGATTGACCTCAAATTTTGCACACAAGTCACATTTGATATTACGAGCTTCTTCCAACTTCCAAAAATGAAATCCAACCCTGATATCAAATAGTCCACTCCCGGTCAAACTTCTCAAAAATCCAACTTTCGCCATTTCAAGAATAATTCAACTACGGACCTCCAAATTACAATCCGGATGTGTTCCTAAGTCCAAAATCATCCAACTGAGCTAATGAAACTGACGAAACTCCATTCTGTGGTCAAATGCTAAAAAGTCAAACTCGGTAAATTCTTCCAACTTAGAACTTAAATCTTGAAGTTCATTCTTCCAAATTGATTCCGGATACGTTGAAAACCAATACCGACGATTTGCGCAAGTTATAATATATCATGGGGAGATACTCGAGCCCTCAAGATACCGAGCGAAATGCAGATTCCCAAAATGACCAGTCAAGTTGTTACATAAAGTTAAGGACACTATATCCTTAACATTTACACTGCACACATGAAGTTAAGGACACCATATCCTTAATATTTACACTGCACATATGAAGTTAAGGACATGATCTCCTAAAGTTTAAGAACAGAAGATGCAAATACAGGACACTTTGTCCTTAATATTTATACAACATTCATGAAGTTAAGGACACCATATCCTTAATATTAGCACAGAGGTATTTTCGTTCGGACGGATAAAAAATTATTAAGCACTAACTAAAAAGTAAATATATTTTAAACGGTGACTAAAGAGTAAAGACATATCTAATTAGTGACTAACCATGCACTTCGACGTAACTGCTAGTTTCTCTTTTTTAATCTAATAATCAAGGAGTCAGACATGATCTATACCGATTATTGTTGGAATAAAGGATGTTACTTAAAATAATAATTTTTACTGGAATGGATTAAATGTTAAGTGCCACGAGACTCATTTCCATTTTCCCAAGCATTTGAGTACACTAGATAGTATATGATCACTTACTGTAAAATTAAGAAAAATTGACATCGGGTGACAACATTATTTACCCTAAAATTCGAGTAACAATTAAACTTGTATTGTGGTTTTAAAAATATGTGATTTAATTCAATGCCAATTGATAAACAAGTGATTAAATAGATAAATTAGAGAACAAAGTAAACCAAACCAGTATGTAAGCCAAATCTCAACCTCACCTGTGATAGTCTCGAGGTATGATAATAGGAATAACAAATTATAAAGCAACTCTGATGAACAGTACGTAAAATAGCAAGAGATTAATGTGGGTATATTTTCTTATCAATGAAACATGGAGTCCTACAAATGAATGGGATCGCCTTTTATATAGTAGGGGAGTCCTAAATAAGGTACACTTCTAATTATAGTAGGAAATCATATTTGACAATTGTTTAACGGCCGAACTACAAATGAATGAGTATCTCGCCCTTTCCATTACTGAATCATACCGGAATTATCTCGAAGTATGCCTTCTCTTGTCACACCTCCTTTTTCCTACCCCGAAAGGGTATAAGGGAGTTTTTTTCAATTAAAGTGATAATCAAAACGTGATTATTTATTAGATTTAGAGTCGCCACTTGGGATAATTTATGGTGTCCCAAGTCACCGATTTTAAATCCCGAATCGAGGAAAGATTGACTTTATTTTACAGTCCGCGAACACAAAAATCCGGGTAAGGAATTTTGTTAACCCGGGAGAAAAGGTTAGACACTCCTAGGTTTCGTGGTTTTAGCACGGTCGCTCAATTGTTATTATTGGCCTAATTATCTGATTTTAAAACACTTTTAAACCTATGTGCATTTTTAACTTTTGAAAACCGCTTTTACTAGAATTAATTCAAGGTTATTTAAATATGTCGCAAGCCACGCCACATGAAATGCACCCGTGGTTCACGATACGCTCTATTTAACCTTGTTGAAAATTAGAACCGGGCCACATGAAATGTACCCCCGGGTTTTAGTAATAACTGTGATAATTAAAATAATCAACGCGCCTAAAGCAAACTCCGATTTTCATTTTTAATATCTAAACTATAACATTTACAAGGGCCATGGATGATTTAATGATGGCACAACTCGATTTTAAAGAATTAGTATTGATTATCCGAGGGCCATGGGTTATCTAATTTCGTTTATGGTACACCTCGAGTCTAATTTTAAAGGATGTTTGAACTACTCTTTTGAGGGCCATAAATTATACGTTTGTTGATATAGCACACCTCGATCCACTTAATTAAGCCTATAGGTTAGGATAATTTGACAATTGATAACAAAAGGAGATACCCAAACATTTAATTAATCAGCCTGCTTGGGCTTATGCTTAGGCCCAACAAATGATCAAGGACAAAGTTCACTTCTAACCCAGCGACAACCAACATATAGCTTCTTTTCAGGAGACATCAAGTTTAGGCCCAATTAAGCAATTAATCAAGCAGCATACACCTGCCCAGTACTAACAACACTGGCGAAGAGACTTGGGCTAGAGACTAAGCCCAAAAATAGAAGACAAGCATTATAGCCCTTGCCAAGTTTGACTTGGGCCATCATTTGAACAAACATTCCAATTTTCGAATTATTTCAAAAACAACAAGATGTGGACATCAGGCTGAATTTGAACACATTTAGGCCTAAAATTAAACTAAAAATCAAATCGAAAGCAATTTACAAACTCGAGTTGCTTGAACATAAGAGAGGCAGTGCTGAATAACTGAGCCATTTATACAGGCCGTAAAAGGGTAAACTAACACAACAGTAGGCTGATTGAAGGGAGAAACAAAGCTTAAACCAGATTTGCTAAAAGAAACAAAAAGAATGAACTAGTCTGATGAGTATTCAATCATAACCATAGGCAGCATTTTCAAAAAAATCCCACAGAACTCACAGATCAAACTAATAGAATTCATATTCCTCCATTTATGCATATTATCCTAAGCATAAACAACTCTTAAACCAGACACATGTAAACAACAAACCAACAGGAGGTGTTCTTCCTGCAAATACATCCAACACGACAGACTAACACCCCAAATCTAACCTTAAGATGAAATATAATATGAAGGAAATACACAGAGTAAGGCTAAGTTAATAAAAGCATAAACAAATTCTAAAGGGCTCAAACAACTATTCAGCAAAGAAACTAGCAATTGTCATTAAATCTTTAACTTAATTACATGGTCCATTTGCACCCCATATGTTACTCAAGAGCCAAGGCATACCTGGAAATCAAAACAAAAGCAAATGAGTGAGAACTTCAAGCAGTAACAGCAACTCAACACATCAACAACAGCAGTACTCGATTCTTCTAGACCATTTTCAGACCAAGATGAACTAGAAATTCTTTTGAAAGTTTTAAGCTATTCCTAACAATGAACCTAGAGAGCAATTTTCAGCAATTTAAGTTGAAAATGATGCAGAAAACTGCTGTATTTTTCAGAATATCCAAGGCTGCCCTTGTCAAACCTCCTTTTTTCTACCCCCGGAGATAAGAGAGTTTTTTCCAATTTAAGTGTCAATTGAAACGATATTATTTTATTAAAAATTCAGAGTCGCCACTTGGGATAATTTATGGTATCCCAAGTCACCAGTTTAAAATCCCAAATTGAGGAAAGATTGACTCTGTTTTACTGTCCGTGAACACAAAAATCCGGGTAAGGAATTCTGTTAACACGGGAGAAGGTGTTAGGCATTCTCGAGTTCCGTGGTTTTAACACGGTCACTCAACTGTTATTATTGACCTAATTATCTGATTTTAAAACACTTTTGAACCTATGTGCATTTTTAACTTTAAAACCGCTTTTATTTATTTAAAATTAATTCAAGGTTATTTAAAACATATCGCAAGCCACGCTACATGAAATGCACCCGTGGTTCACGACACGTTCTATTTAACCTTGTAAGAAATTAGAATTGGGTCACATGAAATGCAACCCCGAATTTTAGCAATAGCCATGATAATTATATAATCAATGTGACTAAAGCAAACTACGATATTCATAATTCTTCTCAAATTTTGATACTATTGTAAAATGTGCATTATAGAATTAGACTAACAATTAAATCATGAAGACTAAAGTTAAACTATAATCTCAATCCAGCAACTTCAACATAAAAATTGCACCATTATTTTAAATGAAATCATATATCATTTCTCCCCAAAAAATTCATACCATTGGAGATTTTCAAAATAATAAGGTCCATTATTTAATTGAACTTTTTAAAACTGTAAAAACATATGATATTTAGCATACTACTGTTATAACATTCAAGCAAAATGATGAACATATTTGAAAGGAAAGGTCAACATGGATAAAGCGATCCTCATTTCGACATGAATCAATATCAAACAAGAAGGGTAATGCAGAGATAACTGAACTAAAATTTGTCACAACCCAAACTGGAGGGCCATGACTAGCACCTGACAATACTTGCCGAGCACTAATGTATATTTTATCTAACCTTCTTTATTATATTTTAGGGCCGACGAGATCAATATAATTGGTAGACATGGATCATGGACAACTAACAACAAAAGATGATGACATGAACATACATAACATGGGATAACCAGACAATCAAGAAACTATATATAAGGTACGAGCTACCACGCTACCATGAAAGACGATACAACAAAAATCAACCGACAAAGCATACCAAACTATACATGAGTCGACACCTATCTATGAGTCTCTAAAGGAACATAAGTGCTGTAATATTGCCGGAGCAGGGCCCCGACATACCCATAATATCTATAACAAAAATGCATACCAAGACCACGGCAAGTCCGAAGAAGGGATCTCGCCAATCACCGCTGAATTTGACCGCCTACTGTGGTAGGGGAGCTGCGCCTGGCTGTCTATCAGGACCTGCAGCACGACATGCAGCGTCCACAAATAAAAGGACGTCAGTACGAATAAAGTACTGAGTATGTAAGGCAGGGAACCATAAGTACGAACAGTAATGTAAGTAGGGATAGAGAATATACAACCTGTAATGTCTAGAAACCTTTGAGGGCTATTGACATGCAATGCATGATACATATGTATATATGCATAAACTTTTAAAACATATGCCTCTGTGGGAATCATCATCATCATATCATACCCGACCATAATAGGCTCGGTAAAAATATACGCGGCCATCATAAGGCTCGGTAGAATCATACCCGACCACGTGGAGCTCGGTAAAACTCAACTGATTAGTGGCTGCACAATAAGTGCCGTACTCGACCAACTATAGTGTAGCTCGGTAGAGTAAAATAGATAAATATATATACTGCATGCTCGACTCATGGAATCACGTTCTAAACCTTTCGGAGTGACGTAAGGTCAGTATCCTCTGTACACGTTATTACGACTAACTCTTCACTATGAACCGTATAAGGATTAGGAAGTACCAACAACATTGATAATATAAGAATAAGAGAAACAATATCAACATTTATCATTCCATAAGAGGGGAAATAATGTAAGTACTGCTAGCTTCTAAGAGTAGAGTATCTTTGAAAGGTCGTTCATTACATTATGTATAATAGGAGTCGTGCAAAAGAAGGAAAGGGATAGCCTCACATACCTCGTATATACTGCCCAACCTCAAGCTATGAAAATGTCAAGACTCCTTAGTCTACAATAGGAGAAATGACATTATCGTTAACGTTTAAGCATCGTAACTATTATGTACCGACCACAACCTATTTTATGATGAAACAAATAGCACCTCCCCTATTTATATGACTTCCATAAGTGAAAACAATCATCAAACAGCCCAAACAACATCAATGTTAATCATATTGAACCTCCCAAAATAGTCCACCAACCGATAACATTACTACCAAGCCTTTCGATATATATTCCACAAGTTCTAGCTTCAATGACTTAGCCGCAACTTGGATAATCTTAAATACATATAGAGTAAGAGGTTCCTTACCTTTATACAGAAATAATAACTCCAATTTGACCTTAATTTTCCATGAAATATCCTTCCAATGCTGCCATAACAACAAGAAAGCGAAACTAGCAATCAATTAGTGTTTTTCGGCACTAAAATCACTTTAGAAGGCTTGAAATCTCCTAGGGTTGATATTAAGAACTTGAGGGAGTATTTACAGAACATGAACCTTTTAAAACAACTTCCCACATGAGCTAAAACAACACAAAAATGAGCAACAACAAGAAGAAAAAGAAACTTACTAGCGCCACGGGATTCCCGACACTTTATTTGTGTTGTTTGCCCTTTGTTTGGGTCTTGAATCTTGAGAGAACCTTGAGAGGGTGTTCCTAGGGTTCTAAGGTCTGATTATCATGAAAATGATGACTTAAAATGGGTTGGAGGCATCATATATATATATACCCAAATGTCTTAAACCGCCTAAGTGGGCCCCATAGAGAGGTGCTTGGCGCAGTCTCACAAAAACACAAATATCTCTCTACTCTGAGATCGTATCGATAAACGGTTTAATGAGTTGGAAACTAGACTCATATATATTCAATTTTGTCGGTAGATTACCCCATAATTCTTAGTAAATTGGGAGAAAAGCTTAGTAACATTTGACATAATGTTTAAGTAAAATTATGAACCTAAGTTGTGACAACTTTTGTCGACTTTTGTCTCATAACTCGTTTGACTTCAAGACTTATAATACGGATATTATATGATTCAAATACCTTAAAACACTACCTCTTGAGTGTATTAAGCACCTTTAGGTTTATCCGAAAATACGGCTGACAACATCCTTGATTCATTTAACTTCTAATACTTGTTAACCACCCTTATACACCTTTGTATCATTTAAGACCAATAGGATTAACTTCTTATCATCTTAAAGATAATCTCTTCATGGATTTACGTTGACTACCTTATGGCATGATCTAACATATGTGAATATGGGTTGTACACCCTCCCCCCCTTAGGAACATTTGTCCTCGAATGTAAGGGTCTGTGGGGAGTCCAAATCATCGTGGATTCCAACAGAAATTTCCGATTAATTTTCCCCTATACAATGGTCACTAGCAAAACTTGCAAGCAGTTAAGCCCAACATATGGCCTCACAAGGCTACACAAAGCATTATGGATATTTACATTATCTGCATATCACCATTTTGTATTAAGGAAGAGTATTCTCAAGTTATTGCTTACCTCATAGAGCCATTTCACCTTCCAATGTATCCTGTGTTCCACCAGCATCCTTGTTATCTTCATTCTGGAATAGGTATGGGTATTTAGACTTCATCTCTTCTTGTGCTTCCCATGTCATTTCTTCTATATTCTTGTTCCTCCATAATACTTTGACGGAAGCTACATCTTTTGTTCTCAGCTTGCGGACTTGTCGATCTAATATAGCCACTGGCACTTCTTCATATGATAGGTCATCTGTAACTTGTACATCTTTGATAGGGACAACTCGAGAAGGGTCTCCAATACATTTCCTCAACATAGATACATGGAATACCAGGTAGACAAATTCCAATTCGGATGACAATTCTAACTCATAAGCAACCTGTCCAATTCGTCGAAGAATTTTATACGGCCCGATATACCTTGGACTCAGTTTACCTTTCTTCCCAAAATGTATAACACCCTTCATTGGTGAGATCCTCAGGAAAATCCAATCACCAACCTCAAACTCCAGATCACGACGTCGGACATTGGAATAAGATTTTTGCCTGCTTTGTGCCATCCTCAATCGCTCTTGTATCACTTTCACCTTATCAATAGCTTGGTGAATCAAATCTGGCCAATATAATTCTGTTTCACTGACTTCGAACCATCCAACTGGTGAGCTACATCTCCTCCTGTATAATGCCTCGTATGGGGCCATTTTAATACTGGAATGGTAGCTATTATTGTAGGCAAATTCTATGAGTGGAAGATGATCATCCCAATTCCCTTTAAAATCTAGAACACATGCTCGTAGCATATCTTCTAGTGTCTAAATGGTACGTTCAGCCTGTCCGTCAGTCTACGGATGAAATGCAGTGCTGAGATGCACTTGTGTGCCTAAACCCTTTTGAAAAGACCTCCAAAAGTTAGCTGTAAATTGAGCTCCTCGGTCTAATATAATAGATACTGGCACACCATAAAGCCTAACAATCTCTTTGATATACAACTTTGCATAATCTTCAGCCGTGTAAGTTGTCTTAACTGGCAGAAAATGGGCACATTTTGTAAGTCGATCAATTATCACCCAGATGGAGTCAAACTTATGATAAGAGTGAGGTAATCTAATAATGAAGTCCATATTAATCATCTCCCACTTCCAGGTCGGAATCTCTATATTCTAAAGCAATCCACCAGGTTTCTGATGTTCTATCTTTACTTGTTGACAATTAGGACACTGGGCTACAAATTTTGCAATAGACTTCTTTATGTTATCCCACCAATACTGCTCCTTGACATCATGATACATCTTTGTCGAGCCGGGATGGATGGAATATTGGGATTGATGAATCTCATTCATAATCTTCTCTCGCAACCCTGCCACATTAGGCACACATAATCGGCCCTGGTATCTCAGTGCCCCATCTCTTCCGATCTCAAAAGCCATACTTTTACACTGCTGAATGCTCTCTCTTAATCGTACTAAGATAGGATCTTCATATTGCCGTGCTTTTACCTCGGCTACCAAAGATGATTCTGATGTATTCTGTACAGTAACACCTCCGTCATCAGAGTCTAACAATCTGATTCTCATATTGGCTAGCTGATGAAGCTCTTTAGTCAACCCCCATCTACCTGCCTCAATATGTACTAAGCTTCCCATTGATTTACGGCTGAGAGCATCTGCCACAACATTGGCTTTACCGGGATGATACAATATCTCGACATCGTAGTCTTTCAATAATTCAAGCCACCTACGCTGCCTCAAATTCAACTCTTTCTGCTTGAAGATGTATTGTAAACTCTTGTGATCTGTGTAGATGTCAACATGGACGTCGTATAAGTAGTGCCGCCATATCTTCAAAGCATATATTACTGCAGCCAATTCCAAATCATGGGTTGGATAATTCTTTTCATGCTTCTTCAATTGTCTTGATGCATAAGCAATCACCTTCCCACGCTGCATCAATACGCACCCCAAACCTATACCTGAGGCATCACAATATACCACATAACCTTCTGTTCCTTCAGGAAGAGTGAGCACTGGTGCGGATGTCAATCGATTCTTCAGCTCCTGAAAACTACGTTCACAAGTGTCAGACCACTGGAACTTGGTAGCTTTCTGTGTTAACTTAGTCAATGGTGATGATATAGAGGAAAACCCTTCTACAAACCGCCTATAATATCCTGCTAGCCCCAGGAAGCTGCAGACTTCTGATGGTGTTGTAAGTCTCGGCCAATTCTTTACTGCATCGATCTTCTGAGTGTCGACACTAATACCCTCGTCAGATATCACATGGCCAAGGAACACTACTGAGTTCATCCAAAATTCACATTTGGAGAGATTAGCTTATAACTTACGATCCTGAAGCATCTATAATACTATCCGCAAGTGGCCCGCATGTTCTGCCTCCGAACGAGAATACACTAGAATGTCATCAATGAATACAATCACGAACACATCAAGATAGGGCCTAAATACAGTATTCATGAGATCCATAAAAGCTGCTGGGGCATTTGTTAGCCCGAACGACATCACCAAGAACTCAAAGTGCCCATATCTTTTCCGGAAGGCCATCTTTGGGATATCCTTCTCCTTAACCCTCACCTGATGATACCCTGAACGTAAATCAATCTTGGAGAAATACTTGGCACCCTGGAGTTGGTCAAACAGGTCATCAATTCTTGGAAGTGGATACTTGTTCTTTATAGTAAACTTATTCAACTGTCGATAGTCGATACACATCCGTAACGACCCGTCTTTCTTCCGCACGAATAGGACTGGTGCACCCCAAGGTGAAGTGCTAAGCCTAATGAATCCCTTATCCAGCAAGTCCTTCAACTGCACCTTCAACTCTCGCAACTCTGCCGGGGCCATTCGTATGGAGGGATAGAGATCGGTTGAGTGTTAGGCAACACATCAATGCTAAACTCAATCTCCCTTTCAGGAGGAAGGCCTGGGAGTTCATCTGGGAAAACATCTGGAAATTCGTTGACCACGGGGATTGATTGTAGAGTAGGCGGCTTCGCCTCCGCATCCCTAACGCGAACGAGATGATAAATGTAACCTTTTGAGATTATTTTCCTTGCCTTAAGATAGGAAATAAACCTATCTTTCGGTATAGCAAGGTTCCCCTTCCATTCAATGATGGGTTCACCAGGAAATTGAAACCTAACCATCTTCGTACAATAGTCAACATTTGCATAGCATGAGGCCAACCAGTCCATTCCCATTATCACATCAAAATCAACCATTTCTGAATCAAATAAATTTGCCAAGGTTTGACGACTATAAATCATCACAGTGCAACCTCTATATACCCTTCTAGAAATCATAGAATCTCCTATCGGAGTACATACCGCAAGGGGTTTACTTATCAATTCAGGCTCAATGCCGAACTTATTAGCCACAAAGGGTGTAACATATGATAATGTAGATCCCGGATCAATCAATGCGTATACATCATAAGAAAACACAAACAATATACCTGTAGCAACATCTGGAGATGACTCAAGATCCTGTCGACCTATTAGAGCATAGGTTCGATTTTGAGCACCACTCGAATTCGGCACTACACCTCTACCTCTACCACGACATGTTGACTACTGAAAACCCCATGCTGGAGGTCGAACTGATGAGGAAGAACCAGACACAGATCCAGTCGGCTGAGCCATACCATCACCTCCTCTATTAGGACAATCCCGCATCATATGGCCAGGCTTTCCGCAAGAAAAACATGCATCATAACCTCGACGGCACAGTCCAAAGTAGGCCTTGCCGCACTGATCACAACGTGGTGTTGGGGGTCTCGTTTGACTAGTATCCCTGTGATGTTGCGAGCCTAATGCCCACGAACTCTGACCCGGACCAGAATAGGTAAATCAATCATATCAAGGCCTCTGAAACTGTGGAGGAGCACTAGCTACAGGTGGCGCCGAACTCCTCAAAGACTGAGGCCTAATGCTGCCTCTAAAGTCATCAGAATACCTTGCAAATCTTGCCCTCTTATGCTGGCCCCTATCTTGCTCCCTATCAACCCTTTGTTGGCACTTATGATCCTCTAGGGTGTGGGCATAAGCCTGAATACGGGAAATATCCACGCCCTCCACCAAGAAGGCTATCGTACACTCATTTATCAGATGTGATCCCGACCCATTCACGAACAGATGCACCCTATCACTTATCTCGGCCACCATATGGGGAGCATACCTTGCCAAAGAATCAAACTGCATACTATACTCTCGCACACTCATATTACTTTGTCGAAGGTTCAAGAACTTATTAGCTCTAGCTTGTCGTATCTCAACTGGCAAGTAGTGACAAAGAAAAGCCTCAGAAAATTCCTTCCACACAGCTGGAGGAGAGTTCGGTACCCTTGATCTCTCCCAACTATCATACCAGAAAACCGCTAAATCCCGTAATCGATAAGAAGCCAACTCTACTGCCTCTGTATCAGTAGCATGCATAACCCACAGTGTAGGATGAACCTGGTCAATAAAAGTCTGTGGGTCCTCCTTGGGGTCTGATCCGGTAAACACTGGAGGGTATAAATAAATAAAATCATGAACTCTCGTACTAACTAGTTTATCAACAACACATGTATTCTGCCTCTGAGCCTGAGCAGCTACCAAGCTAGTCAACAACTGCAAAGCACTCCACATATCCTGGTCTATAGTGCCAGACGGAGGAATTGGAGGTGCTGGGTGCCTCCTAATATCCTCTAGAGGAGACAGAGTAGATGAGGTATGAGAGGACATCTCACTCTGTGTCTCACTTTGTCCTGCTCTGGCTTGGGGCACCTGACTGGTACCCTCTCCTGCTGTTGTATCAAGCCGTCTACTAATCGTTTGCTTCCTAGTCGAAGGCATCACTGATAGAAAACAAGGTGAATATTAGAGATGAACACTTACGACTCAGCTCTATGCACGATCTAGATTCAGGAAGAAGGTAACAACCCTAGATGTCATGTAGCCTCCTGATTATAAATGTGGCGCGCTACACATCCATAATCAAGACTCTACTAGACACGGCTCATAGACAACCCCTAGGACACACTGGCTCTAATACCAAGTTTGTCACGACCCAAACTGGAGGGCCATCACTAGCACCCAGCCATACTTGCCGAGCACCAACGTACATTTTATCTAACCTTCTTTATTTTATTTTAGGGCCGATGAGATCAATATAATTGGTAGACATGGATCATCGACAACTAATAATAAAAGATGATGACATGAACATACATAACATGGGATGACCAGACAATCAAGAAACTATATATAAGGTACGAGCTACCACGCTACCATGAAAGACTATACAATAAAAATCAACCGACAAAGCATACCAAACTATACATGAGTCGACACCTGTCTATGGGCCTCTAAAGGAACATAAGTGCTGCAATATTGCCGAAACATGGCCCTGACATACCCATAATGTCTATAACAAAAATGCATACCAAGACCACGACAAGTTCGAAGAAGGAATCTCGCCAATCATCGGTGAATTAGACCGCCTATTATGGTGGGGGATCTGCGCCTGACTGTCTGTCAAGATCTACAGCACGACATGCAGCGTCCACAAATAAAAGGACGTCAGTACGAATAAAGTACTGAGTATGTAAGGCAAGTAACCATAAGTACGAACAGTAATATAAAGCAGTAATAGAGAATAAACAACCTGTAACGTCTGGGAACCTCTGAGGGCTACTGACATGCAATGCATGATACATATGTATATATGCATAAAATTTTAAAACATATGCCTCTATGGGCATCATCATCATCATACATACTCGGTCGTAATAGGCTCGGTAAAAACATACCCGGCCATCACAAGGCTCGGTAGAATCGTACTCGGCCACGTGGAGCTCGGTAAAACCCAACTGATCAGTGGTTGCACAATAGGTGTCGTACCCAGCCAACTATAGCGCGGCTTGGTAGAGTAAAATAGATACATATATATACTGCATGCTCGACTCATGGAATCACGTTCTAAACCTTTTGGAGTGACGTAAGGTCGGTATCCTCTGTACACGTTATTAGGACTAACTCTTCACTATGAACCGTATAAGAATTAGGAAGTACCAACAACATTGATAATATAAGAATAAGAGAAACAACATCAACATTAATCGTTCCATAAGAGGGAAAATAATGTAAGTACTTCTAGCTTCTAAGAGAAGAGTATCTTTGGAAGCTCGTTCATTACATTATGTATAATCAGAGTCATGCAAAAGAAGGAAAGGGATAACCTCACATACCTTGTATATACTTCCCAACCTCAAGCTATGCAAATGTCAAGACTCCTTAGTCTACAATAGGAGAAATGACACTATCGTTAACGTTTAAGCGTCGTAACTATTATGTACCGACCACAACCTATTTTATGATGAAACGGACAACACATCCCCTATTTATATGACTTCCACAACTGAAAAAAATCACCAAACAATCCAAACAACATCAATGTTAATCATAGTAAACCTCCCAAAATAGTCCACTAACCGATAACATTACTACCAAGCCTTTCGATATATATTCCACAAGTTCTAGCTTCAATGACTTAGACGCAACTTGGATAATCTTAAATAATATAGAGTAAGAGGTTCCTTACCTTTATACATAAAGAACAACTCTAATTTGACCTTAATTTTCCATGAAATATCCCTCCAATTCTGCCACAACAACAAGAAAGCGAAACTAGCAATCAATTAGTGTTTTTCGGCACTAAAATCACTTTAGAAGGCTTGAAATCTCCTAGGGTTGATATTAAGAACTTGAGGGAGTATTTACAGAACATAAACCTTTTAAAACAACCTCCCACATGAGCTGGATAAACACAAAAATGAGCAACAACAAGAAGAAAAAGAAACTTACTAGCGCCACGGGATTTTCAACACTTGATTTGTGTTGTTTGCCCTTTGTTTGGGTCTTGAATCTTGAGAGAACCTTGAGAGGCTGTTCCTAGGGTTCTAAGGTCTGAATATCGTGAAAACAATGACTTAAAATGGGTTGGAGGCATCATATATATACCCAAATGTCTTAAACCGCCTAAGTGGGCCCCATAGAGAGGTGTTTGGCGCAGTCTCACGAAAATGTAAATATCTCTCTACTCCGAGATCGTATCTATGAACGGTTTAATGCATTGGAAACTAGACTCATAGATATTTAATTTAGTGGGTAGATTACCCCATAATTCTAAGTAAATTGGGAGAAAAGCTTAGTAACATTTGACCTAATGTGTAAGTAAAATTATGAACCTAAGTTGTGACAACTTTTGTCTCATAACTCGTTTGACTTCAAGACTTATAATACGGATATTATATGATTCAAATACCTTAAAACACTACCTCTTGAGTGTATTAAGAACCTCTAGGTTTATCCGAAAATACGGCTAACAACATTCTTGATTCGTTTAACTTCTAATACTTGTTAACCACCCTTATACACCTTTGTATCATTTAAGACCAATAGGATTAACTTCTTATCATCTTAAAGATAATATCTTCATGGATTTACGTTGACTACCTTATGGAATGAGATAACATACATGAATATGGGTTGTAATAAAATTAGATTAACATACAGCAAAAACTAGAATGAGGATGGACTTGAGACCCATGCGCATTGCGACGATATACAAGCAATGAACGCACCTTTCGATCTCTGCGTCAAACAACAGTTCAACAATGCAGTTTACTCTTTGATAACTGCTCAAATACACAATAATCAATCAACGAACTCGCTAGGTGAAGCAGAATCTCGTCGGACGACTCTTGAACCTCGATGGAACTCAACGGACCTCTAGCTCGCCGGAAACTCGGTGGCAAACAAACTAAAAACAAGCTATTGTGGTTGCTTTTCGCTGGTTATTGGGATTTATTCTCATGGGATTTTGTGAATGAGATCCTGCAACTCCACGAGCTGCTATTACAGAGGTTTCATGGTGGTTTTGACTACGGATTTATGGATGATTCACGGCTGGTTTGGGGCTGGGTTCGTGGTGGAGATGAGGTTGTTGATGGATGTGTGTAGTGTGGTTGGCGTGAGGCTGCTGAAGGGTTGTTGTGTTGTTGTTGTTGGAATTGGAGATGAAGGTCGCCTACAGGTTGATGAAGAAGATCAACTTAGGAAGTTGGAATTGGGTTGCTGAAGGTTGTTGAGGAAGTGTTGGTGTTGTTGTTGGAATTGGGTTGCTGAAGGTTGATGAGGAAGTACGTCTCCTAGGGGAAGAATATCAACTTAGGAAGTGCGTCTCCTGAAAGTGTATCCTAAAAAACCCAGACTAGGAAGTGCGTCTCCTACAACAAAATATAACTTGAAAACCTAGACTAGGAAATGCACTTCCAAATGGTTGGTTTGTGGCCTTGACTTTGCGGCGATTGCTCCTTCACTTGCTGTGATAACTTTGATTTCACTTGAAAGACATTGCTTGCTTATTGACTAACCAATTTCTCTATCACCCGTATCACAGAAATACCTTTGATCCGTTCACCCAACATCCTCTATCTGTTGCATTGTTCATGTATTGATATATACCAAACCTTTGTATTTCACATGAATCCCAAAGCATGTTGATTGTTAACAACTTAGTGCGCATGTTGTTCTTTCCTGACTTATGCCACTTTGATTTGCTAGCCAAATTCCGTTTTGTACAATTGGAAAGTTGGTAGCAAATTTTGAAGTCATTTCTCACTTGTTCTAACCAAATAGACTCAAGAAGGGGAAGTAAACAAAACAAAAGGAACATAGTAAGGACAATGGAAAGAGATGATTCCTAACAAGAAAACTTAACACTTATCAGATGTGGATACCAACTCTAATGACCGTGACATGCACCTTTGGATTAAATGGCCTAATCTGCCAAGCAAGTCCGATGTTCAACTCTTATTGTACCTCTTCACCATGAAATGTGCTTCAATGCTCCGGTTTTCCAATCTGATTCACGATCCTTACTCGACTTGTAGTGCCCGAAGGGATTTCACCATCAACCCTCTCTGATTTTATTCTTTCTCTCAACTTACCGTCGCCTTATGGTGCCTGTGAAGGTTTTCACCGATAAGACTCTCTCATTTTGTTTTGCTTGTGTAGCACGGAGTGCTGCCCCTGGTGCGAATTATACCTCTATCTCGCTTGACTTGGCATTCTCAAGTATTGGTCAGAAGGTCTTTCTTTGGATCGTAATGTAGTCTTTTGGATAGGGTTAGAAAGAAAGGATATCAAAAGGCTCAAAACAACTTGAATGGGTTCAAAATTATAACTCTTGGAATCACATTTCTTACAACAATCACAACTTTCTGCCCCAGTTTCTTTGCTTGGAGACATTTGAATTTTTATTTTGATGGGATCGAACCGTGATACTGCCTACGTATCCTTAAAAGGAATCGGGTCGAACGTAGTTCATGACATAGGAATTTCTTCATTTTTGTATTTTTCTCTCTCTCTCTCTCTTTTCTTTTTTTCTTTTTCCTTTTCTTTACTCTTTTTCCATTTTTTTCTTTCTCTTTTTCTCTTTTCTCTCCTTTTTTCTGTATCATATTTCTAAACTCTACTTCTGATTCCAAAAGAGGGATATGAAAGAAAATAAATAAGCCTCAAACGGGTAACAAAGGATAAAGTATTTAGATAACAGAATAAAATGCCTTCGTCATTCCAATCTTCAAAGCATGCTAAACACAAACAACACAATTAAACAAACCAAAGAAATCATACATAATATCTTTTAACTGCATTAGAATCGATAGCCATATCCACACATTTTCCTTCTACATTTGTTAAATACAAAGCACCATATGACAACACTCTCGTACCACGAACGACCCCTGCCAACTTGGGACAAACTTGCCTTTAGCTTCAACCCGATGCGACATGATGCATTCCAATAAGGTTTCTTTATGTTCTATCTGCCCCAGTTTCATACAATTCGGGCTTGAAGTGATCTCAAAATTCCTTTACTTATTTCCCTCAAATGTCCCTATCATCTTCAAAATTATTTTATTACTTCATGATTAAACTAACTTTAAGACCAGGCTTGGAATTATGCGTGCATGTCATGTCACTAGAGCCAGCCATAAAGGAACTATAAAATAAAAGAGAACTAAACAAAAAATGACTAGAAATAACAGAAAACAGAAAATTATATTAGACAGATGGTGAAAGAGTTTGAACAACAAAACAAGTAAAATAAACTGGGGTTACAACCTTGGAACAAACCTAGACAACACTAAATGAGTTACTACGAAAAAACAAACTAGGGAAAATAAAAGGATAGAAGGGTTTGAATCACAAGACAATATCCGGATTACAACCCTGAAAATAACCCGGGCAACAGAAATGACAACAAATTAAACCACCAAGACTCCTCTCCAGCTAGCCAAGAGATGGAGCGTCTTTCCAATTACCAAGCACGATATCTTAGCCACTGGGTTCCACATCAACATTGCCAAAACCATTAACAACTTCAATATCATTAACTTCAGTCAGCAAGTTCCGAAGAGGATTCGCATGCTCCCTGTCATTGTCATGGATCACAATTACCCCTTCTTGAATCATTCTTTCTATTTCCCTTTTCAAAGAACGACAATCTTCAATGCTATTCCCTTGGACATTAGAGTGGTACATGCATCATATAGTAGGATGAAAGCCTTTTGCATATGGGTCTAGAGTATAGCCGAGGAGCGGCTCAATCAGGCCAGAATGCTTTAACTTTTCAAACAAGCTTGTGTAGGACTCCCCAATTGGCGTGAAACTATTTCTTTGCCTTTGTTCTCTTCCCTGCCCCTGTTTCCTAGGGTTGTTGGGTGCTCGAAAATGTTGTGAAGGCAAGAATACATTATGCGGTGCTGGTGCTCGCCATAGGGAGCGACCTGGTAGTTGGACAGATGACCAGACATTGTTCGGAGGATAATACTGAGGTAGATTATGTGGAGCTCGGGGATAGGTTTGGGGTTGGAGTTGAGGCTGGGTATATTGGTGAGGCGGGCCCTTTGATCCATGTCGTGACTCTGAAACAACCATGGCAACATTATCGTGTTCCTTCTGACCCAACAAACTTTCTGTGTCGTTCTAAATTGCTTGTGTTGTTGCTTTTAAAGCAGAATAGCTCATGATCTTGCTCGACTTCAACCCATCTTCTACCATTTCTCCCATTTTTACCACATCATTAAAAGGCCTACCCACAGCTGTGATCAAATGCCCAAAGTAAGTTGACTCTTGAGCTTGGAGAAAGTACTCGACCATCTCTGTTTCTTTCATCGGGGGATTGACTCTGGCAGCTTGCTCTCTCCATCTGAGCCCATATTCCCTAAAGCTTTCATTATGCTTCTTTTCCATCTTGGTGAGGGACATGCGATCCGGGACAATTTCTATGTTGTACTGAAAGTGTCGGGCAAAGTCTTGGGCCATATCGTCCCATGTGTACCACTTGCTAATGTCTTGGCGGGTGTACCACTACAGAGCTGCCCCACTCAGGCTCTGACTGAAATATGCCATCAATAGTTTGTCCTTGTCATCGAAACCTCTCATCTTACTGCAGTAACCTCTCAAATGGGCCACGGGATCTCCATGTCCGTCATACAAATCAAACTTCAGCATCTTTAAACCAGCAGACAGTTGGATGTCAGGAAACAAGCACAAGTCTTTGTAAGCCACGCTCATCTGGCTCCCTATACCTTGCATGTTTCTTAAGGACTGCTCTAAAATTTTTACCTTCCTGGATATCTCATCTTGCTCCACTGTCTTAGCAGGCTTTTTAGCTTCACCAGGAGGCTCAAAATGAGGAGCGTGAGAGTATGAATCCGAGACTTTGAAAGTTGGTTCTGGAGCACAGTGTTAGGCATCAGGGACTTTGAACACAGTCTCGTTAGAGGATCGAGGAAAAATAGCTGGTGGAGGAGCTGCAAGAGCATGAGTGGCCAAAGGAGCGGGATATGAGATGGTTTTGGCGGGTAGAGTGTGAAAAAGTCGTGGGGAGATATCAGCAGCAGTGGGAATCTGGATTTGTGATAGTGGTGGGATAGTTACAGGGTTTTCAGTGTAGTTAGTAGGGAATGAAGGTGGAGGGTGCCCCCTGATCCAAGACTAATACATTTGTGCCATCTATTGTTTCATCCTTTGGATCTCCTCTTTCAATTCAGACTCCGACTCCACAAACTCCCTTGACAGGTCAACAACTCTTGTGCCTAATTTTTTGCTAGCCATGGCTACCTTGCCCTTTGACCTTGTGTTGTATGGACGAGTTACCTTAAGAACCACAAACCAACCACCCTTCTGCTATAATGAGGAGAACAAAGAGGAACAAAATGAAGTCATCATATTAGCGTTAGGGCATTTAACAACTAAAAATATCACATTTCGTGCAATGCACCTAGCAACAACTAACGGTTCAATAATGACTTCGAGGGTCACAAGGTCACTTGGCATCATCCCAATTTGTCCATTTGAATCTTCTCTTTTCTTTGCTTTTCTAGCACTTGCTTGCTCATTTTCCTTCCTTTTTTTTCTAACTATCACTCTTTTCTTTCCTCTCATTTCTCACGCCCCATAATTTCACCTCTTTTTTTCTTTTTTTTTTTCCTTTTTGTTTTCCTTTTTTTCTTTTAATAATAAAAAAAGGATTCGATCGAACCCTATATAGGTTGCATACGTATCATGACGCCACATGAATCAGATCTTTGCGTAGTTCTAGAAGATCGGGAATAAAGTAAACAAACTGACATTCTCTCTTTTTTCTTCTTTTTTTACCTTAATGACTACTCTGATGAGAAAAGAGAAATAAAAGAAGCAAATCTTTTTTTTTTTTGAATTTTCTAGACTTAATGTTCTATAACCTATTCCAAACTCAAGCTTAACGAGCATATATTTTTTTTGCTTCTTTTTTCTTTTTGAAACAAATACTTTATGGAAAATTATTAAGGAAAAACCCTAGAAGAGAAAAAAAATATTTTTTGATTCTTCTTTTTAGGAAGAAAATCTAAAGAATAAACCACAGAAAAATACTTTGAATTTTCATTTGATATCCTGACGCAAGATTTCGAAACAAGCAATGAAAAAAAAATAAAATGTTTTTGGATTTCAATTTTGATTGCCTAAAGAAGAAATTCTAATGATAAACAAAAGATAAAGTGTGTTTCTTTTTTCTTATATGTACAATATCCTAAAGTTCTAGTGAAAATAAAAGAATATTTATTTTTTATTTTTCATTAATTTTCCAAAGAAGAACCTCAAAAAAAAATCTTTTTGGATTTTTGAAATGAATATCTTAAAGAAAACTTTTTTTTAAAAAGGTACTAAAAGAAAATTCTTTTTTTTTTGAATTTTTAGTCCTAATATAATAAAGGAAATATAGAAACAAATTTTTATTTTAAGTTCTAGATATTAATTTCCTAAAGGAAAACCACCTCAAATGATTTTTTTTCAATTTCTACTAATAGTATTTCAAAAGAAAATTCTAATGGAAATATAAAAGGCGAAACCTCTTTTTTTGGATTTTTGAGTTATAACACACTTTTTCGAATACAAAATAGAAAATACAATAACAAAAAACTCGACATTACTATACAAAACAAAAAGGTAAAAGACGACATAAAAAAATAGACTCAAAATATAAAAAAATAAATTAAAAAAAATATTCTTAAGCAACTCCTGAATGAGCGATCTTGACTGGATGGTCCTAAGGCGTCTGTCATGCCCAAACTCCAGTAAGTAGATCCACACCTGTATGAGAAAATTAGGACAAAATAAAGTTAAAGACCTAGAATGCTAGGTGAGACAATAACCCTTCATGTTGGACGCATGCAAGACATGATTGATGCTATTTTTGCAAAATGGCTTATGCGACCAAAAGATGGCTAAAAGTGCAAAATTTGGCTAAGACCCGCAAAGCCAAGAACCTAAGATTTACTAGGAAGACCGGACCCTATGTGGGTTGCCTACGTATCCCGCCCCGAGAAATGAGAATCAGGTTCGCGTAGTTCGGACAGATTGGATACGGGCGAGAAATAAAAATAACAACTAATTCAGAGAAAAAACATTTTTATCTTTTGTTTTGAAAAATGATGAAACATATAAATTCTTTTTGGATTTTATTCTTTTTTCTTTTTCTTTTTTGATTTTCTGATTTTCGGAAAATGATGAAAAAGTGCAAAATCTTTTTTTTTTTTTGAAATTTCAAGCTCTTTTTTTCTTTTCTTAACAACAATGTGACAGAAAACATAATTGGGCCCTCCTCGCTTTATCCTCACACTTCAACTCTCTTTTTTCTTTTTTCTTTTTTTTTTCTTTTTCATTTGCCCCCAATTATCATTGGTCCGCCAAATGACCCTTTTACCCTTGAAGAAATGCAATATGTAGCACATAGGATGCATCAAGATGGTCTGTTATTTTGGGTACACGTGTCCTAGACGGACCCAACCCCCGTATTGAGTCCCCAAAGTCAAATGCACGTGATGCAACAAAAGTTCCTATTAGGGATCCGGCATGAGACTATGTTATTCTAGGTTTAAAAACCTGGGTTTATTTGTTCTAGACCTGGCTTACCCGAGCGGACAGCTCGAGAGGAGGGGCAGCGTACCGGGAATACAGAAGCTTCACCGGCTTTGCAACTTGTCCGAACCTCGTTCTAAAATTGGGATATGACTCTAACAGAAGAAAAGTCACACGAAGTGCACACTTCCTAGATAATTTAGAAGACTCAGAGAGAGAGAGGAGGGTTTCATAACAATTTATATACAGTCCAAACAATATCAAAGCGGTAAAAAGCGGCAACTAGCACATTAGGCTCAAACATATAAAAATCAGATAATAAATAAAGCCAACTATAACAGATTTTCTAAGCTCGAATTCTGAACCCTGAACCAGAGATTCTGGGTTCTCTTCCCCAGCAGAGTCACCAGAGCTGTCACACCTCCTTTTTTTCAACCCCGGAGGGGTATAAGGGAGTTTTTTCCAATTTAAGTGACAATCGAAACGAAATTATTTTATTAAAAATTCAGAGTCACCACTTGGGATAATTTATGGTGTCCCCAGTCACCGGTTTCAAATCTCGAATCGAGGAAAGATTGACTCTGTTTTACAGTCCGCGAACACAGAAATCTGGGTAAGGAATTCTGTTAACCCGGGAGAAGGTGTTAGGCATTCCCGAGTTCCATGGTTTTAACACGGTCGCTCAACTGTTATTGTTGGCCTAATTATTTGATTTTGAAATATTTTTTAACCTATGTGCATTTTTAACTTAAAACCGCTTTTATTTATTTAAAATTAATTCAAGGTTAATTAAAATATATCGTAAGCCACGCTACATGAAATGCCCCCGTGGTTCACGACACGTTCTATTTAACCTTGTTGGAAATTAGAATCGGGTCACATGAAATGCACCCCCGGATTTTAGCAATAGCCGTGATAATTATATAATCAATGCGCCTAAAGCAAACTACAATGTTCATAATTCTTCTCAAATTTTGAGACTATTGTAAAGCGTGTATTATAGAATTAGACAAACAATTAAATCATGAAGACTAAAGTTAAACTATAATCTGAATTCGTCATCTTCAACATCGCCATTATTTTAAATGAAATCATATATCATTTTCTCCCCAAAAAATTCATACCATTGGAGATATTCAAAACAATAAGGTCCGTTATTCAATTGAACTTTTTAAAACTGTTAAAACATATGATATTTAACATACTACTGTTATAACATTAAAGCAAAATGATGAACATATTTGAAAGGAAAGGTCAACATGGATAAAGCGATCCTCATTTTGACATGAATCAATATCAAATAAGAAGGGTAATGCAGAGATAACTGAACTAAAATTAGTTTAACATACAGCAAAAACTAGAATGAGGATGGACTTTAGACCCATGCACGTTGCGACGATATACAAGCAATGAACACATCTTTCAATCTGCGTCAAACAACAGTTCAACAATGCACTTTACTTTTTGATAACTGCTCAAATACACGATAATCAATCAACGAACTAGCTCGGTGAAGCGGAATCTCGTCGGACGACACTCGAACCTCGACGGAACTCAACGGACCTCTAGCTCGCCGGAAACTCGGCGGCAAACAAACTGAAAACGAGCTACTATGGCTGCTTTTCGCTGGTTATTAGGATTGATTCTCATGGGATTTTGTGAATGAGATCCTGCAACTCCATGAGCTGCTATTACAGAGGTTTCATGGTGGTTTTGACGGCGGATTTATGGATGATTCACGGCTGGTTTGGGGCTGGGTTCGTGGTAGAGATGAGGTTGTTGATGGGTGTGTGTAGTGTGGTTGGCGTGAGGTTGCTGAAGCGTTGCTGTGGTGTTGTTGTTGGAATTGGAGATGAAGGTCGCCTACAGGTTGATGAAGAAGATGAAGGACAGGGAGGGGTTGTGTATTTTTGTGTGTTGCGGCGCTTCAGATCTTTTCTTCCATTCGCTCCCTTTTTGGATTTTAGGCGTAGGTCTATAAAGGTCTAGGGTCTAGGTTTATATTTTGTGTATTTTCTCTTAGGTTCTTAGGGTTTTTTTATTTATTTTTGTTCCAAAGAAAAGTCTAGAAAGGTCCCTAGGATTAGCTTAATGGGTATTGAGTATTGAGCTTAAGGAATGGGCTAGAAACTTGGGCCTTTATGACTAGCTGTGCTTAAAATTAGCTTAATTAACTAAAAATATTATCAAAATATTAATTAGACCTACTTAAGTAAAAATAATTATTAAAATAAGACTGACCGTTAAAACAAAACTATTTTTTGGTATTTTTTCAAGATTAAAAATGACTACAAAACATTAATGAACCTATTTTTCGTAATTTTCGTTTTCCTGTATTAAAATAAAAGTGAAAGAGTAAAAATGAGTTGAAATAGAAATATTGAGCCTAAATTAAATATTTACATGTTAAAATATGTAAAATCTTGGGGAGGGTCAAAATCACATGTCTACAGCCCTCAAAATGAATCCAAGAAGTCTTTAAATAAGCAGCCTAAGGGTGCCCTAGCCTGAATAACTATTTCCTTTTTTAACCCTCCCCTTCTCAGTTGTTTTACCCCTTTTACCCTTTTAAAAATATCTGAAAACCTCTGCTCTTAACAAACCAACTCTCATCTTATCCTCTAGAACCTTCTATGCTAACAGAAAATGATTCCCTCAAACCCCAAATTCCTAAATTGACCCTTGAAACCCATGTATTTACTTTTAGAGTGCTAACTTGGGTTAAGTTAACCCAAGACTCCAAATGAACGGGTCTTTTAACTGGGTCAGTAATGACCACAGTTAGTATAAGAGACCAAAACCATGAAAAATGATTAAACACACACAAAAGAAAAATCAAATCCAGAAAGTAAAAAGAAAACAAACAATTCAGACTTTACGATTAAACTTACTATAGCTACCAAATTAAGATGAATTCGACTACTAAAGAAACATGACAAAACAATGAAGCAGATACAAAATAATAAAAGAACAGAAAACCTACAATGAACAAAAAGGAAAAATACCAAAACGCACCGGAATGTCTAGACAACATGCAAACAATTGACGAACCAAAGACGAGAGAAAACATTTGGCCTGAATCCAAAGAGTTCGTCAAAATCCGACGTCCTCAGAATGAGCTAAAACCAATGCTAATCGATTGCTCTCGTTAAGAGCAATCGACTAACGTAGATTATAGGTCAAATTGTACCGCAACTTGCCGAATTAGAAAAAATAGGATGAATTAGGGTTTGAATTTCTAGATTCGGAATTGGGGGAATTTCATTGGGATTTTTAGGAAATAAACGCGGGGATATGATTTAGGATGGACTGGGTATTGTATGGTATGAATTTGGGGCTGATTGGGTGGTCCGCCGCTGGCGAATAGGGTGGGGAATTTTGGGCGGCTCTCTAGGGTTCTAGGTTAGAGACGAAGAGGATTGAGGAGGGTTCTGGGGGTGCGGCTGTTTCGGACAGAATTATGGGGTCGAGATCGAATGAAATCAACAGTTGAGATGGGAGGGGGTGGAACGACGTCGTTTTGGTTAGTAAAAGGGGCAGACCGGGTTAGGGTGGTTTGGGCCTGGACTTTGTGCGGGTTTGGGAGGGTGAAATTCATTTGTGCCTGCTGAATTGGCCCAAGATCAGCCTTTGCTTCAATTTCCTTTTTTTTCAAATTAAAATTAAAACCTAAATTAACTCTTAAAACTTAATTAATTCACCAAATTAAACTAATTACTAGTCATATCATTTACAAAAATTAAACAACTCCTAAATTAAGAGAAAACCATAAAATTCAAAATTAAAAAGGGAAAAAATGCACGGTGAGTTATTTTTTGTGATTTTTTATTTTTAAAATACAATTAACTTACTATTTAACCTAAAAAAATGTAAAATAAATCCTAAATGCAAATGAAAAGTATTTTTGTATTTTTCATGAATTAAATAAAATTAAACATGCACAAAAAAGAATGCAAATAATTTAAGAAAATTCTATAATAATTCCTAAAATGGCAAAAAATTAAGAGAAAAATCTAATTCTTTGGAATTCTGTAGGAGTAATTTATGTGGGGCAAAAATCACGTGCTCACAGATGCCCCTCTTTGCTCAGAAACACGAAGAGTTTTCCTGCAAAGATAAAGTGAGCGGATACGAGCTATTTTTGCCCGTTTGAATACTCCGTGGGAAGCATTTTTGAAAGATTTGACCATAACCTGCTTTCGTGGTTGCCTACATATCCTTAGCTATAAAGGAATCATGTCAGTGTAGTTCGGAGAGTTTTGGTAGCTAGGACTTCCAGGAAGCTGTGATTTCACTGTTGTTGTTGTTGTTGTTGCTGCTACTGCTTACTGAACTCCTTATTACACCAAGACAAAATAAAAGAAACTAGACCAAATTATGATCTATGAATTACAAGAATCCTATCTATATCTTCAAACTTGATCTTGCAGTTCCTGTTGCTCTGTTGACTCGTACTCTCCAGGTGAAATTCCTTTGTTGCTGACTTGAATTGTAATCTGAGATGCTTTCCCTTTTATCCAGGTGGGCGCCTGATTGCTGAACTTGAACCATCTTCCTTTGACCACTGTTGCCTTCCCTTTGTTCTCCAGGTGGGCTCCTGATTTCCAACATTTGAATTATCTTCCTTTCCTCCGAAACTTGCCTTGTTCTCCCTGTGTTCTCCAAGTGGTCTCTTAATTGCCGTTACTTGAATGAAATGATGCCCCAGCTTGACTCGAGACCAAGACTTCTTACAACTCGTACCAATAGCGGCACTGAGCAGCCGGAGATTTATTGAAAAGGTAGGCCTAGCCGGCCCGAACTTCCTTTGAACATTGTTGCTTCCCTTTGTTCTTCAGGTGGGCTCCTGATTGCTGTCTCCCTTTGAACCTTGCTTCTTCCCTTCGTTCTCCAGGTGGGATCATGATTACCAACACTTGCGCTACTTTTCCTCGAAACTCAAACTACTTCCCTTTGTTCTTCAGGTGGGCTCCTGATTACTGAACTCCTTTGAACCTTGTTGCTTTCCCTTTGTTCATCAGGTGGGCTCCTAATTACCAACACTTGAATTGCTCTCCCTTTGTTTCCAGATGGGCTCCTGATTACCAATACTTGAATTGTACTCCCTTTGTTCTCCAGGTGGGCTCCTGATTACCGACACTTGAACTGCTTCTCCCTTTGTTCTTCAGGTGGGCTCCTGACTTCCAACACTTGAATCGCTTCTCCCTTTGTTCTTCAGGTGGGCTCCTGATTACCGATGCTTGAATTACTTCTCTCTTTGTTCTCCAGGTGGGATCCTGATTACCGATGCTTGAATATGTTTTCCCTTTAGACTTGAACTACTTCTCCTTGTTCTCCAGGTGGGCACCTGGTTTCCAACACTTGCACTATTTTTCCTTGATACTTGAACTGTTTTCCCTTGAAGTGTCTTCCCTTGTTTCTACAGGTGGGTCCCTGGTTGCTTGACCCTGGGCTACTTTTTATTCTCAAAACTCATGCTGTTTTCTCTTGATCTCCAGGTGGGTGCCTGATTACAATAGAGTAGACAAAACAAAGAAAATTTTCTACCCCAGTTTGGTAGTTGGGCACATCTGTGAGTGTTAGTTAAGTCATGTTACCAAATATCTCTAAGAATTTGAAAGCTAGATCCCATTATCCAGGAGTGTCCTGAAAATTCCTAGTTAACTGATAGTTTTTAAACTAAATAATATTTCCTAAAGGCATGACTTCCGCTAAATAATGACAACAATGAAATCTGAGTAGACGTCTTCCTCAACTACTCCACGATGGAATAGTCTTGTACCTTCCTTTTTCTCAGAAACTCCTCTGCCTCTTCTTTAGTCACTGCTTATTTCACTAGAACTGGGTTATCTCTGGATGTTTTAGCTTTCCTTAACTCTTTCGTAGCAAAGCATCTCCCCGAACGAGTTAATCCATGGGCCTCATGGACCTCTTCTTTCATTTCCTTTCCCTTGTAGGTCACTATCACCCGTTTATAGTTCCACGGGATTGCCTTGCTGTTGACTATTGGCAACTGGGTTACAGGCTTGATTATGACAGGATCCGTACGGGAACCCTCTACGATTATGATAGGCTTGTTTGCCACTCCTGGCACAACCACTTTTGACTTTTCTTGTTTTGCTGCAACATCACATGGGGATCTTTTCTTGACTACCGCAGATGGTTCACCGTTTGTTCCGCTCAACATGTTCACTGATCCTTCAAACGTGGGTTTTTTGATTGGCTTGACCTCACCAGACCAAATAATAATGACGGTCTGTTAAGGTCTCTTGGGCTCCCCTCCCTTATGTACTGTCTCAATCATATTTCATTCCTGATGGGTTGGTAATGGGTTCTGGTTGATGTTGGGTGCCTCTGGAGTTTGGACTTCAATCCGATTTGTATCAATGAGCTCCTGGATGGCATTTTTCAAGTGCCAGCACTTCTCCGTGTCATTCCCCAGAGTACCTAGACAATATTCACAGCTTACAGAGTAATCAAGATTCTTTAAAGGAGGGTTTGTCAATTTTGACTTGATTGGCCTCATCATATCCAATTGCCTCAGTCTATGGAAGAAACTAGTATAGGACTCCCCCAACGGGGTGAAGGTTTTCTTCCGCTGCAACCTCTCATTTTTAAATGCTTGATTGGATTGGAAACCTGGGTCGGCAAGGTTTCGATAGGCTCGTGGGGGTGGGTAAGCATTTTGTGGAGCTGGGTAAGTGTTTTGTAGGGCTGGCGCATACCATTGTGTGTAGGCAGGAGGTTGAGTGTATGTTTGGGTGTGGTGGATAGAAATATGAGGGTCTGGTGATGGGAAGTAGTGTTGGGGTGGACTATATGGGGTTTGAGTGTAGGTTCGGTATTGGGTCGAGGCTGTGTATATTGGTGTGACGGGCCCCTAGGTCCAAACCATGATCCTAAATCAATTGTTGCCACATCTTCTTTCTTCTTCTTTCCGATCACTCTCCCAGTACCATTTTGAATAGTTTGGGTAGTTGCCTTAATAGCCGAGTAACTCATGATTTTGTTTGATTTAAGCCCTTCTCCCACCATGCCACCCATCTTCACAACCTCGTTGAAGGACTTGCCTATGGCCGATACCAGGTGGCTGAAGTAAGTGGGCTCCAAGGCCTGCAAAAAATAATCCACCATTTCACTCTCTTTCATCGGAGGGTCAACACTTGCTGCTTGTTCTATCCAATGAAAACCGTACTCCCTGAAACTTTCACTAGGCTTCTTCTCAATCTTAGTTAGAGACAAACAATCTGGAACAATCTCGAGGTTGTATTGGAAATGACAAGTGAATGCTTGGGCCAAATCATCCCATGTATACCATCTGCTGTGATCCTGACGAGTGTACCACTCCAACGCTATGCCACTCAGACTCAGGCTAAAGTATGCCATCAATAGCTCCTCTTTCCTAGTGGCTCCTCTCATTTTGCTATAGAATCCCCTTAAATGGGCCACCGAGTCTTCGTGCCCGTTATATAGATCGAATTTAGGCATCTTGAATCCCACTAACAGTTGAACATCGGGAAATAGACACAAATCTTTGTAGGCCATGCTCACCTGGCCTCCCAATCCCTTTATGTTTCTGAACGACTGTTCCAAGCTTCTAACCTTCCTGAACATCTCCTCATGTTCTGGGATTTTAGGTGGTTTCTTAGTCTCAACAGGGAGGTCGAAACGAGGAGTGTAAGAGTAAGGTTCCGGGGCCTTAAAAGTAGGCTCCGGGGGATAGTATTGGTTATCTTGGGTCTGGAATAAAGGCTCACTGGAGGATCGGTGGAGTGTAGCGGGTGGGGTGCCACGAAAACAGGGGTGGCTGGTGGAGGAGGATATATAACTGGTTTGGGTGGTGGAGTTTGTGGTTTTTGGAAAGTGGTGCCTTGGTAGTGGTGGTAAATGGGAAAGCCTGGAGATGAATCGACAGTGGGAGATTCCTGGGATTGAGCCAACGGTGGGATGAAAGCAGGGTTGGCGGGGTAGAATGGTGGTGGATGCCCTTTTAACCATGCCTGATACATCTCTGCCATCTGTTGTTTCAGCTTATACAAATCTTCTTTCAGATTAACATCAAACTCTTCCCCCTCTCTTGAAGGATCGATAACACTTGCATCAAGTTCTTGGTGAGCCATGATCAACTTATTTTTGGACTTGGTGTTATACGGATGAGTTGCCAGAATGCCAAACAAACTAACCACCTGCCTGCTGATTTCAACAACAAACTTGTTAGCGATTAGAGCTTAACAAATAGGAAACCGCACGTTGGGGATGCAATGCACCTAAGCAGTTAACCATTTATATTATGCATTTGATCGGTTACTTGCATCATCCCAGCTTTCCCTAATTTCCATTTTGCAACTTCTCTCTTTTTTCACTCCTGCCTTTCTTTGCTTAATTTCTCGTTGTTCTTTATTCTCTCATTTTTTCTCTCTTGTTTTTCCATTGTTTCCTTCCCACAGTTTCTTGCTCTTTTTTTTTCTTTTTTCCTTTTTCCCCTTTTCCTTTTCTTTTCTGGTTATGATCGAATCCTATGGGGGTTGCCTACCTATCATGACGCCGCATGAATCAGACCAAGCGTAGTTTTGGGGGATAAGTATAAAAATAAATATAATAAAAAACATTTTGGGGTTTCAAATTTTCCATAAAATAAAAACGTCTCGATTACAATGACTCATCCTACCAAATTTAATCATAAAAACTAACAGACTCGAAAAGAGGGACTAATAGACTCCAACAGAAAGATGAAAATACAGACTCAAAAATAGACTAACAGACTCCAATAGAAAGATGAAAATACAGACTCGAATAAAAATCATGAATACATCAATGCCTCAACTGCTCCGGGGGCCCGCAGGACATCAGTCGGTCTTGCCACGGGCCTATGTGCTAGATCCCCTTAAAGACGCTCCAGGTCACTCATTATTTGGCGAACAAAAGTCATTGCCGCAGCGAAGAAGGTGGTTCTAGTCATGTCTTCACATTCGTGGCACTTCATGACAATGTAGTCAGCAATGGCTCTAACCCTCTCCCTAATGACACCCTTTTCTTGGAGCAAGCACCCTATTTGCTGAGTCCTAGCTTCCAAAATTTGTTCAGCCGTATGATTTTGTTCTTGAAGCTGCTGCAGATCTTTTTCTAACTGCGACATCAATGCATAACAATGTTCTCTTTCTGCTTTGAAGTTCTTAACTTGCTTGGCCATCTCATTTTCGAGGGAAGTCAAACTTTTCTTCAAATTGGTGGTTGTTCCCTCGCATTTCCTATTCAACTACTGGACAAACTCTACTCGCCCCTCTGCGTTCTTCGCTAACTATGCCCGGGCTATGGCCAGATTACCCTCAGATTTTTCCAGATTATCCTCACACTCAGCTATTTTCCTCTTGAGGCCACTTATGAGTCTTTTATCTTTTCGGCTCCTTTCCTGATTCTCGGCAGCTATTTTTATTTTTTGAATCTCTGCTTGAAGGGCCTTGTTTTCTTGAGACAATTTCTTCTTTTCCCCTTCATCGACAGCGGCCTGTACACTTTTGTCAAATTTAAGATCCCTGCTCTATCCCTCCAATTTGCTTATGGTGGCTCTGTAGTTTGCCTCTTTCGCCAACTAATCCCATTGCTCCTGCACTCCATCAGTAAATTGTTGGACATGGGGCTTTTTTGCAGGCCGTTCGGGCTCTTGATGGACTTGGGACCTTTTACCGTACCATGCTGTGTAACTAGACTCCAACTCGCCTCTGGATAGATCTAGTAACTAAGTCTTTGGCTATAAGAACCTACATTGATGCCAAATTTGACGCACCCTTTCTTCTGGAAAAGCAGCTTTTGGTTCTAATTCGTAACCTGCCGACTCAAGTCCTCATCATGTGGGATGGTCTGGTACCTAGCTAACTGACGTAGAACTCTGTGCAGGGTATAAGGCTGAATGCTCTGGAGACCCATCAATAAAAGAAAACACACCTCGGCTGACATATAAATGGCTTCGCTGACCGAGAGCCACCCGAATGTCCATTCAATCTTGTTTGCAGTCAGGGAGCTCAAGTGTGCAAACCATGCTTCCGTACCCTCCGGGAACTCATAGCCCTCCACCCGTTGTTCATGTTTCTCAATGCTTTCAAGACTAGTCATTCCACAGTTCATGTATCCCGGACGGTGACAAAGGTGTTCCTCCATCCAGAGTTGTAAAAGCATATTGCATCCTTCAAAAAACTTTCCCCCCTTCTCAGCAAACGGTTAGAGCTCGGTAAATCTCTGCCAAGATCATTGGTACAATGGTGCCATTTGCATTTTTAGTCATGAAGTCGGCTATCCCCATAAGCCCCAACTCTATGTTTCCATCTTTTCTTGGACAAATCAAAACACCCAGGAATGCCACTATAAAAGCCAATCCTCGCTGAGTTTCCCACTTATCTTTGTTCCTCGAGTGAGTAAGACCGGTATCTGGCATCTCAAAACCGCGGGGATTCCCGTAACGTCTGTACAAGAAATAGAATGTACAGAATCCTTTGGCCAAATTTCTGTCTTGAACTTTCCGACTGATGCTTAACAGGTCCAGAAACTTATGAGGAGTCACTATTCTAGGTGCCACTAGGTATTGATTTATGAGATTCCCACTGAAGCTAGCGTAGCCCGCTATTTCCTCAAGCGTAGGAGTTAGCTCAAAATCTGCAAAATGGAACACATTATGTGCTGCGTCCCAGAAGGGTATCAAAGCCTCAATCATATTCTTCCTCGGCTTAATCTTCAGAAGCCCAACAAGACCACCCAAAGCTTTTATCACAATTTTCTGCTGACTTCTCCCAAATCATGCCACTACATATGTAGTTCTAACAGGATCTCCTTGCGGACTGCGAAAGATTCATTTTCAATTATGCTCATCCTGCACATTTATTTAAGGTGATTGATTAAAGGACTGTGGTTTACTTTGACTCAAACTTGCGTAGTTCGACCAATTTTGACTCAACAGAAAACACAAACTTTTGAAACAACTTTTTTTTTATAGAAAATTTCAGCAGAGTTTCGGGGTATTTTGGACATCTGGTTTTTCACAGGCGGGTAATTTCCTCTCTCTCTCTCTCTCCTCAATTTGGTTTTTCTCAATTTTTCCTTATTCTAGAAGCCGGTCAACATACAGTCCGAATCAAATAAATGCGCAAGTAGCAAGCAAAATGCATCAGGATGGTCTTTTGATTTTAGGTGCACCTGTCTTAGATGGACCCAACCCCTGTGTTGAGTCCCCAAAGTCAAAATGCACATGATGCAAACAAGCGTTCCTACTAGGGATCCATCATGAGGCTATGTTATACTAGGTTTGAAAACCTGGGTTTATTTGTTCTAGACCTGGGTTACCCGAGCGAATAGCTCGAGCCGAGGGGGGCAGCGTACCGGGAATACATAAGCTTCACCGGCTTTGCAACTTGTCTGAACCTCATTCTAAAATTGGGATATGACTCTAATAGAAGAGAAGTCACACAGTGCACACTTCCCAGATGATTTGTAAGACTTAGAGAGAGGAAGGTTTCGTAACAATTTATATACACTTCAACAATATCAAAGCGGTAAAAAGCATCAGTTAGCACATTAAGATCAAAACATGTGAATAAAATCAGGTAATAGATAAATCCAAATATAACAATTATTCTAAGCTCGAATTCTGAACCCTGAACCAGAGATTCTGGGTTCGATCCCCTGGAGAGTCGCCAGAGCTGTCACACCTCCTTTTTTCTACCCCGAAAGGGTATAAGGGAGTTTTGTTTCAATTAAAGTGACAATCGAAACAGGATTATTTATTAGATTCAGAGTCGCCACTTGGGATAATTTATGGTGTCCCAAGTCACCGATTTTAAATCCCGAATCGAGGAAAGATTGACTCTGTTTTACAGTCCGCGAACACAGCAATCTGGGTAAAGAATTATGTTAATCCGAAAAAAGGGGTTAGGCATTCCCAGGTTCCGTGGTTTTAGCACGGTCGTTCAATTGTTATTATTGGTATAATTATCTGATTTTAAAATACTTTTAAACCTATGTGCATTTTTAACTTTTGAAAACCGCTTTTACTTATTTAAAGAATTAATTCAAGGTTATTTAAAACATGTCGCAAGCCATGCCACATGAAATGCACCCATGCTTCATGACACGCTCTATTTAACCTTGTTGAAAATTAGAACCGGGCCACATGAAATGTACCCCCGGGTTTTAGTAATAATTGTGATAATTAAAATAATCAACGTGCCTAAAGCAAAACTACGAATTTCATTTTTAATAGCTAAACTATAACATTTACGAGGGCCATGGATGATTTAATTGATGGAACACCTCGATTTTAAAGAATTAGTATTGATTATCCGAGGGCCATGGGTTGTCTAATTTCGTTTAGGGCACACCTCGAGTCTAATTTTAAAGGATATTTGAACTACTCTTTTGAGGGCCATAAATTATACGTTTGTTGATATAGCATACCTCGATCCACTTAATTAAGCCTATAGGTTAGGATAATTTGACAATTGATAACAAAAGGAGATACCCAAACATTTAATTAATCAGCATGTTTGGGCTTATGCTTAGGCCCAACAAATGATCAAGGACAAAGTTCACTTCAAACCCAGCGACAACCAACATATAGCTTCTTTTCAGGAGACTTCAAGTTTAGGCCCAATTAAGCAATTAATCAAGCAGCGTACACCTGCCCAGTACTAACAACACTAGCGAAGAGACTTGGGTTAGAGACTAAGCCCAAAAATAGAAGACAAGCATTATAGCCCTTGCTAAGTTCGACTTGGGCCAGCATTTGAACAAACATTCCAATTTTCGAATCATTTAAAAAACAACAAGATGTGGACATCAGGCTGAATTTGAACACTTTTAGGCCTGAAATTAAACTAAAAATCAAATCGAAAGCAATTTACAAACTCAAGTTGCTTAAACATGAGCGAGGCAGTGCTGAATAGTTGAGCCATTTTTACAGGCCGTAAAGGGGTAAACTAATGCAACAGTAGGCTGATTGAAGGGAGAAACAAAGCTTAAACCAGATTTGCTAAAGAAACAAAAAGAATGAACTAGTCTGATGAGTATTCAACCATAACCATAGGCAGCATTTTCAGAAAAGATCCCACAGATTTTACAGATCAAACTAACAGAATTCATATTCCTCCATTTATGCATATTATCCTAAGCATAAACAACTCTTAAACCAGACACATGTAAACAACAAACCAACAGGAGGTGTTCTTCCTGCAAATACATCCAACACGACAGACTAACACCCCAAATCCAACCTTAAGATGAAATGTAATATGAAGGAAATACACAGAGTAAGGACAAGTTAATAAAAGCATAAACAAATTCTAAAGGGCTCAAACAGCTATTCAGCAAAGAAACTAGCAATTGTCATTAAATCTTCAACTTAATTACATGGTTTCACATTTGCACCCTATATGTTACTCAAGAGACAAGGCATACCTGGAAATCTAAACAAAAGCAAATGAGTGAGAACTTCAAGCAGTAACAACAGCTCAGCACATCAACAACAACAGTACTCGATTCTTCTAGACCATTTTCGTACCAAGATGAACTAGAAATTCTTTTGAAAGTTTTAAGCTATTCCTAACAATGAACCTAAAGAGCAATTTTCAGCAATTTAAGTTGAAAATGATGCAGAAAACTGCTATATTTTTCAGAATATCCAAGGCTGCCGTCAAAATGAATCCAAGAAGTCTTTAAATAAAAAGCCTAGGGAAGCCCTAGCCTGAATAACTATTTCCTTTTTTAACCCTCCCCTTCTCAGCTATTTTACCCTTTTAAAAATATCTAAAAACCCCTGCTCTTAACAAACCCGCTCTCATCTTATCCTCTAGAACCTTCTATGCTAACAGAAAATGATTCCCTCAAACCCCAAATCCCTAAATTGACCCTTGACACCCCTGTATTTACTTTGAGAGTGCCAACTTGGGTTAAGTTAACCCAAGACTCCAAATGAACGGGTATTTTAACTAGGTCAGTAATGATTACAGTTAGTACAAGAGACCAAAACCATGAAAAATGATTAAACACACAAAAGAAAAATCAAATCCAGAAAGTAAAAAGAAAATAAACAATTCAGGTTTTACGATTAAACTTACTGTAGCTACCAAATTATGATGAATTTGACTACTAAAGAAAACAGGACAAAACAACGAAGCAGATACAAAATAATAGAAGAACAGAAAACCTATAATGAACAAAAAGAAAAAATACCAAAACTCGCTGGAATGTCTAGACAACATGCAACCAATTGACGAACCAAAGACGGGAGCAAACATTTGGCTTGAATCCAATGAGTTCGTCAAAATCCGACGTCCTCGGAATGAACTAAAACCAATGCTAATCGATTGATCTCGTTAAGAGCAATCGATTAATGTAGATTATAGGTTAATTCGTGCCGCAACTTGTGCCGAATTAGAAAAAATAGGATGAATTAGGGTTTGAATTTCTAGATTCGGCATTGGGGGAATTTTATTGGGATTTTTAGGAAATAAACGTGAGGATAAGATTTAGGATGGACTGGGTAATGTATGGTATGAATTTGGGGCTGATTGGGTGGTCTGCCGCCTGCGAATAGGGTGGGGAATTTTAGTGCGGCTATCAAGGGTTCTAGGTTAGAGACGACGAGGATTGAGAGGGGTTCTAGGGGTGGGGCTATTTCAAACAGATTTATACGGGGGGGGGGGTCGAGTTCCGGTCCGTTAGATCGAATGAAATCAACAGTTGAGATAGGAGGGGGTGGAACGACGTCGTTTTGGTTAGTAAAAGGGGCAGACCGGGTTATGGTGGTTTGGGCCTGGACTTTGAGCGGGTTTGGGAAGGGGAAATTCATTTGGGCCTGCTGAATTGGCCCAAGATTAGCCTTTGATTCAATTTTTTTTCTTTTTTCTTTTTCAAATTCAATTTTCCTTTTTTTTCAAATTAAAATTAAAACCTAAATTAACTCTTATAACTGAATTAACTCACCAAATTAAACTAATTACTAGTCATAGCATTTACAAAATTTAAACAACTCCTAAATTAAGAGAAAACCATAAAATTCAAAATTAAAAAGGGAAAAATGCCGAGTGAGTTATTTTTTGTGATTTTTCATTTTTGTAAAACAATTAACTTACTATTTAACCTAGAATAAATGTAAAATAAATCCTAAATGCAAATGCAAAGTATTTTTGTATTTTTCATGAATTAAATAAAATTAAACATCCACAAAAAAGAATGCAAATAATTTAACAAAATTATACAATAATTCCTAAAATGGCAAACAATTAAGAGAAAAATCTAATTCTTTTGATTTTTGTAGGAGCAATTTATGTGGGGCAAAAATCACGTGCTCACACTTCTGACCTCGGTAAATGTTATCGACCTCAACCTTGGAAAGGAACTTCGGCCTCGAGCTCGACGTCCTGGTCTTCCAATGTGGTATCACTTTTTCTGTTGAAGAACGAAATCGGGTAGCCCCGATTTCTACCGTATACAGATAGTCCCCTTATTTTTTAGAATAAAATGATAAGAAATGACTTGAGCGTCGACTTTCTGGAGACCCCGATAATGATGTCATCCCCGTGATGTAAGCACTCGAGATGACCGAAACGTCCCATCGTTTCGGTTTTCCAAACCATTAATGCTTGACAGTTACGGTCGGTCACTAGTGCCACCGAACCGTCGCCATGAATCTATAAATACAGGTTCCCCATTTGAATCAAAACTTTACTTTCATCTTTATTAAGTTTTCTAAGTCACTTTATCTCTCCATCTCTTCTCTTTCACCGCCCATTGATTCAATCTTTTAGTAGCAAAAATACCAAACTCCACCTCTTTTTGCTTCCTTACACGTAAACCAATGACGAAAACCTCAAAAATTGTCCCTCAAAAGGAGAAGGCTTCTTCCTCTTCTTCCCGGCCGGCCAGTGATAAAATGCCGGTGGAACCGCTCCTTCACGAGATTGTTCCTGACACTTGTGTCCTAAAAACCAACTTCAAAGTCGAGAATCCTCCATCAATCCCTGGCTGATGTGAACATGTATTGAGATATATCTGCTCGATAATGGCGAAATAGCTTAAAGTCGTGAAGGAATACTGCTACTGGGGGCCCGAGGTCGTGGTACAGATCCCCTCCCCCGAAGAAACTATTACCATTCACGTGGATGGGTTTCTAAGTGTTTACACTTACCCCTGCACATTGGTCCTCTTGACCCGGTTATCATCGATTTTTGCAAAATGTACCAGGTTACCCTAGACCAGGTGCATCCCTCATTCTGGTGCATAGTGATTATGCTCCGCATCTTCTTTGGTAAGGCCAAGGGGTTGGAATTCACTCTCAGTCACCTCATATGACTATATCGACCTCGATGTTATCGAGGATTAATCAAGCTTCAATGCCAACCAAGGAAATCCTTTTTTTCAAGTATCGATGAGGACAAGTACCGAGGTTGGATGAGCCGGTTTGTGGTGGTAAGGACCTGCAACCTCATCCCCCAGGAGAAACTACAGTTCCCCGAGAAGTGGAACCCAATCGTAAGTATTATCCATTAATCTTAGTACTTTACTTTTTGCTTTGTGTAACACTTTCATCTGTTATGCAGAGGTTTCCTGGATGCTTCACGCGGTCCCCGACCTTGAAGACCGGGTTCTGAAGCTGGCTGTAACTTCCTCACATGCCGAGTGCTGCTGGCGTTACTGCCAGGGGTAGATGGGAGGCTAAAAATCATGGTATGTTTATCCTGTATCTTATGACATCCTTTTCTGAAACATTTCCTTCCACACATACTTGACTCCCTTTTACGCAGGCCTTAGGGATGTTGCGGAATTGATGCCAGCCCTTCCTGGGGAAGAGGTGGTTCCCAAACCAGCCAAGGACCAGAAAAGGAGAAGGAACTCACCTTCTAATACCCTGGAGCCTAAGAAGAGTAGGGCTCGTAAGCCGAAGGACGACTTTGATGCTCTGTTTGCCGGCATATCCCAAAAGCTACGAGATGAAGAGTAGGAGGGGGATGATGCCGGTTATGAGTTGGTGCCTCGAAAGAGAGGGAGCGTCCAAGCTCTAAAAATAGTTGGGCCGGTGATGGTCGAGGAGACTCATCCTCGGACCGAGGAGATTTCAGAAGGTACTCCGAGCAAAGTCCCCGAGCCATCGGGAGACCGAAGATATTTTCTGCCATGATAAACAAATGGCAAGTGTGCCTGAAGGGTTCGGCAGTAGGGCTCTTCAAAAGGGGGAGAATTCCCTAAGTGACTTGCTTGGGGAAATCATTATTGATGATTCGCTACCCGGCCTTGAATTTTATGAAGGGAAATTTTGGGAGGCTCAATCCATGGAGACCCCCGATGTGGGAATGACCACAACGAGGAAGATATACTCCCTCAAATTCCTCTATGTGAAGAAAGAAGAGGAGATCAGGGACCTCCTAGCAGACTTGGCCTAGGCTCGTAAGGAAGAGTCCGAGATAGATGAGCAGGTAACTTTCCTTGTGAAAGAGTACAGTCTCGACTCAACTGTGGAAGCTAATACTTCAATATCTCAGCTGCAGCAAAAGATGGAAAGGATCGAGCTACTCCAAGGGGAAGTTGATCAGGTCAAAGTCGACTACGATTGGTGGAAGGAGAATATGGACCGCCTTGCTGCAGAGAAAGAGGTTGCCTTGGCCAAATTGTCATCGGTAGAGGTCCAACTTCGGGGCATCAAAGAGAAAATTTCAGCCCAGTCCAAAAGGATCGAGGAGCTCGAAGCCGAGCTTGCTGAGGCCAAGGCGGAGGTCGGGAAGATAAAGATCGCGGCTGATAAGTCCATAGTCGTGTATTTGGTCGATGTCGAGGCTGCTCAAGCACAACTAAGAGAGGCTTCTGATCGAGAGCAACATGGCAATGACTTGGCGAGGTGCCAATCCCGGAGGGACACCCTCGAGGAAATCCATGCTCGAGGTTTTGATCTCTCTAAAGAGATAGCTCAAGCTAAGGCACTTGAAGCTGATGCCAGGTTGCTTGTCTCCTCCTCCAATGATGACGACGATGAAGGCAGCCAAGTCGGGTCTGATAACGACGAGGGGCTCGAAGGAGAAGCTGCCCCCGAGAGAGAAACCAGCCCCGTGCATAGTTAGGATTTTTATTTTTCCTTTTCTTTTTTCTAAGACCTCTGTAGGTCTCTTGTACATATCCTTATTTATCAATATATAAAAGAAAATTTCGCTTGAATGCCTTCTCTATCTTTACAAACAAGTTTTTTGCCTTGTAAAATTTTTAGCACTATCTTATGCTTTGAACGGTGCGTTCGAGACTTTGGATTTTGGGTGGCTTCCTCGAAGTCACCATAGTGGAGTTCGAATAAGGTTCAAACTTGAGGCATAGGCCCTTTAGGGTTTGTGCAGAAGTACTCGAGCCTTAGTCAAGTTGTTCTTTATTTAGGCTTGGGATAGTCAAACCCTTGGGTTCGGATGGAGTGAGAACAAGATCTCAAACTCTGAGTGTATTGGCCCTTAGGCTTTTTAGATCGAGCCGATATGGCCTCTAAAAGATAGATATTATTCCTCTCTATCGGCTTAAAGTACTTAGTAAAATTTTCTTTATGCCCTAGCATGTATTTTTCACCCATTGGGTTTTTTGAGGGTTCAATGTCGATTAAAACCCCTCTATTTTTTGTGCCTTAGCACGTTTGTGTTAAGATAGTTTGATACCTCTTAAGGTTTTTCGAGGGCAGATTTTATCGAAGCCCTTTTGATTATTTGCTAGACTTTTTTAATCAGGTTTTCAAAGAATTTGAAGGCCTATTTTTATTGCGGGATTCGGACGTCTCTATGCCGCGAATTTGGCCATAACCTTTGGGTATGCCCCTTTAGCTTATTTTCGAAGTGTTACTCCTCGAGAATGATGGCCTTGGCCTACAGATCGACGGGTGCCTCTTTGAGGTCTTGTGAATTCGAGTTTAGATAACTTGAATATGTTGATAGATCGAGGGGTACCTCTTTGAGGTCTTATGAATTCGAGTTTAGATAACTCGAATATGTCAATCATCGATGGAAGTCCCCGAGTGTTCGAGGTATATTTGTGCTTGGCCCTTGAGCCATTTCTCACAAAATCATAAGTACGAAGTTCATATAGTAGAAAGTTTTCTTTGAGAACAAAATGGTTGATATAGAAAGAATGCTTCTTGAAATAATTTATACATGCATACATGTTTTTCCATCGGGGCTTGACTAATCTATATGGACATGGTTCACTCGACCGTTTGGCCTATTACAAAGTTTCCCTATCGAGACCCTTTGACATGAAGTATTTTCCTCGAAAATATAACCTCCGAGGGTAATGCCCCCCAGTATTCGAGGTTGATTGAAAAGAAGCCTTGGTTACTGTTGAATTTTCCTCAAGTAGCATATAATTGTTTCCTCATTAAAAACCTCGTTGGAAAAACCCATTTGGGATAAAACCGATCTAAGGAAAAAGAGTACAACGCGTGCTTTAAGACCTAAAGTCCTCGTGTGGAAGAGTTTCTTGACGTCCTCGATTGAACACCTACAATAAGTTAGTAACAAATATAAATGGAAAAGGAGAAAGTAATACCTTAACAATAATATCGTCTGAGGAGTGATATATTCCAATTGTTCAACAATTGTTTGCCCTCCATTGTACCAAGTTTATAAGACCTTTTTCTAACGACGCCGAGGACCCGATATGGACCCTCCCAATTTGGGCCTAGCTTCCCTTCATTTAGGTCTCAAGTATTGAGGATGACTTTCCTTATGACTAAGTCTCCGATTCCGAAGGGGCGAAGGCTGGTTCTTCTATTATAATATCTTTCGATTCTTTATTTTTGCACAGCTATCCAAATGAGTGCAGCTTCTCATTTTTCATCCAATAGTTCGAGGTTGGTACTCATAGCCTCGTGATTTTATTCCATCATTGCATGTCAAAATCTGGCGCTAGGTTCCCCGACTTCGACGAGAGTCAAGGCCTCAGAGCCATATACTAAGGAGAACGGGGTTGCCCCGTGCTGGACTTCGATGTTGTTCGCTACGCCCAAAGAACTTCGGGTAGAATTTCTCTCCATTTCCCCTTAGCTTCATTCAAACTTTTCTTTAACTTTTGAATGATAGTCTTGTTCATCATTTCGGCCTGTCCGTTCCCACTAGGGTGATACGGTGCTGACAGTATCCTCTTTATTTGTGGTCCTCGAGGAATTTTGTTACTTTGCTGCCGATAAATTGTTTTCCATTATCACACACTATCTTAGGGGGTATCCCAAATCGACATACTATGTGATCCCAGATGAAGTCTATGATCTCTTTCTCTTTCACTTTCTCGAACGCTTGTGCTTCAACCCATTTAGAGAAGTAGTCAGTCATAAGCAAAATGAATTTAGCTTTACCTGGTACTGATGGCAAAGGGCCGACAATATCCATCCCCTATTTTATGAATGGCCACGGGGATAGGACTGAATGAAGTTTCTCTCCGGGTTGATGGATCACCGGTGCAAACATTTGACATTTATCACATTTCCAAACAAACTCCTTAGCGTCTTTTTCCATGCTATCCCAATAGTATTCTGCTCTAATTATTTTGTGAATCAACGATTCGGCGCCAGAGTGGTTCCCACAAGTGCCTTCATGGACCTCTCGTAAAACATAATCGGTGTCTCTTGGTCCTAAACATACCGCCAATGGTCCATCGAATGTCCTTCTGTACAATGTTCCAACTTCATCCAATGTGAATCGAGCAGCTTTGGTTCGTAGGTCCCTCGACTCTTTAGAGTCCGATAGGAGCTTTCCGTTCTTCAAGTATTCAATATATTTATTTCTCCAATCCTTGGTCAAGCTTGTATAGTTTATCTCGCCATGACCTTCCTCGATCACAAATCTCGAGAGTTGAATGACAATCCCCGAGCTAATCTCATCTTCCTCGACCGATGACCCCAAATTTGCAAGTGCATCGGCCTCACTATTTTGTTCTCGATGTACGTGCTGTAAAGTTCATTCCTTGAAACGGTGCAAAGTTACCTGCATCTTGTCCAAATACCTTTGCATTCTATCTTCTCGAACTTCGAAAGTTTTGTTTACTTGGTTCACCACCAGTAAAGAGTAAAACTTGGCTTCAATGACTTTTGCTCCCAAGCTTTTAGCTAGCTCAAGACCTGCAATCATGGCCTCGTACTCGGCCTCATTGTTAGTCAACCTAGAAGTTTTGATAGACTGCCTAATATTGCTACCCGTGGGAGGCTTCAAATCGATGCCTAACCCGGACCCCTTCACATTTGAAGCACCGTCTGTGAAAAGGGTCTACACCCCCGATGATGTGCTTGATTTTAACAGAAGTTCTTTTTCAACTTCGGGTACGAGGGTTAGCGTTAAATCGACCACGAAGTCTGCCAAAATTTGAGACTTGATGGCCGTTCAGGGTTGATATTCGATATCGTACCCACTGATTTAGATGGTCCATTTGGCCAATTGGCCCGATAGTTTGGGTTTGTGCAGAATATTACGAAGTGGGTAAGTGGTTAACATGCATATGGGGTAACATCATAAGTATGGTTTTAACTTTCTAGATGCGCTTATCAACACAAGTACCAACTTCTCTAAGTGTGGATATCTAGTTTTTGCTTCTCCTAGGGTTCGACTTACATAATAAACGGGAAATTTCGTACCTTACTCTTCTCAAACTAGGACCCCACTTACCGTGATTTCCGATACTGCCAAGTATAAGTAAAGCTTCTCATCTGCCTTTGGAGTGTGAAGAAGTGGTGGGCTCGATAGGTATCGCTTTAATTCCTCTAATTCTTGTTGGCACTCCGGGGTCCAGGTGAAATCGTTCTTCTTTTTGAGCAAAGAGAAAAATCTGTGGCTTCAATCCGACGACCTTGAGATAAATCGGCCTAACGCAGATATTCATCCAGTTAGCCTCTGCACGGACTGTCCACGACGGTGATGTCTTCGATGGCCTTGATTTTATCAGGGTTGATCTTGATTCCCCGGTTCGACACCATAAAGCCCAGGAATTTGATTGAACCGACCACGAAAGCACATTTCTCGAGGTTGAGCTTCATTTTATATTTCCTCAAAATCCCGAACGTTTCCTGCAAATGAGCCAAATGGTCCTCTACATGCAGGGCTTTAACTAGCATGTCATCGATATAAACTTCCATTGACTTACCTATTTGTTATTCAAACATTTTATTTACTAGGCATTGGTAAGTAACTCCAGCATTTTTAGCCCAAAAGGCATTACTTTATAGCAATACGTTCCATATTTGGTGATAAATGAAGTCTTTTCCTAGTCTTCCAGGTTTATTTAAATTTGATTATACCCGGAATAGGCATCGAGAAAGTTAAGGATCTCGTGGCCAGCTGTGGCGTCGATCATGCGATTGATGTTAGGCAGTGGAAAAGAATCTTTGGGGCATGCCTTATTTAAATCCTTATAATCTACACACATTCTAAGTTTTTCCCCCTTTTTAGGGACTACGACTACATTGGCTAGCCATTCGGGATATTTTACCTCCCGAATGAACCCTATTTTGAGACGTTTAGTTACCTCGTCCTTTATGAATGCATGTTTTACCTCGAACTGGGGACTTCTCTTTTGTTTCACCGGTTTGAACCTGGGGTCAAGGCTTAGCCGATGCGTTGTTATCTCCGGTGGGATCCCTATCATGTCAAAATGGGATCAAGCAAAACAATCTATGTTATCAATAAGAAATTGAATAAGCTTTTTCTTGAGTTGGGGGGTTAATCCCATTCCTAGGTATACCTTTTGCTCGGGCAAGTACTCGATCAATATGACCTGTTCCAGCTCTTCGACTATTGATTTGGTGGCGTTAGAATCTTCGGGAACAATGAAAGTTCGAGGAGTTAGAAAATCCTCTTCTTGTTCTTCTATCCCCTGCTTTCTTGATACGGTCGAGGCTGGTGGCTGTGATTGCTATTTGGCTTCCTGTTTACCTTTGATGCTCGACCTTTCCGAGGTGGATAACATTGATATCGGTTGTAGACATGTGATTTTTGACCCTCCCCAAGATTTTTATATTTTAGCACATAAATATTTATTTTAGGCCTATTATAGCTATTTCAACTCATTTATACTCTTTTACTTTTATTTTATTACAAGAAAATGAAAATTACAAAAAATAGGTTCATTAATATTTTATAGTCAATTTTTAACCTTAAAGAAAATACCAAAAAATAGTTGTTTAACGGTCAGTCTTATTTTAATAATTGTTAAATAGGGCTAATTAATATTTTTGATAATATTTTTTAGTTAATTAAGCTAATTTTAAGCATAGCTAGTCATAAAGGCCCAAGTTTCTAGCCCATTCCTTAAGCCCAATACCCATTAAGCTAATCCTAGGGACCCTTCTAGACTCTTCTTTGGAACAAAAAATAAATAAAAAGACCCTAAGGACCTAGGAGCAATTAACACAAAAATACACATTTAGACCTAGATCTATATAATAGGGGTAATACCTAAATGAGCGAAAAGGAGAACAAAAAAATCAGACCTAGAACGCCTAAGGACCAGCGCCGCTACACCCCTTCTTCTTCTTCTTCTTCTTCTTCTCATTTTACCCACCGAGGGAGATCCCCCATTCTTCAACATTAGTCGCTGAACCCTTCCTCCTTAACCAAGAAACCATCAGCCAACGCCTTTCTCTTTTACTCTCATCTCTTCCCTCCTCTAATCATAACCTCACACACTCACAACCCATTTAAAATTCGGACTCTCACCGATTCACCAATTCACTCACCCTCTCTCTCATGTTTTAGGAGTAGTTTGAGGTTAAAAATTCTTAAAAATCCAAAGAGAGCAGAAGTTTGAAAATCAAAAACAAAGGGACTAGGAGGCAAGAGAAAAACTAAAAAAAGGGAGTTTCTGCATTCGTCTGGTTTTCCATTGCTTGGCTTCGCATTTTTCTGGATTTTTAAAGTTCGTGGTGAGCTTGGAGTGCTGCTAGTACTGCTTCTAAAGGAGACGTTTGGTTGCTGGGCTGAGCTCCAATTTGAAGCATCTCGCATTTGCTTTATTTTCGGTCCAGTTTATTTTTTTGTTCTTGCTTCAAAAACAGGTACCCATATATTCCTAAGTTTGTAGTATTTGGGTAAATGGAATGAAATTCAAATCAAAATTCCTGTTAGTTTGAATCCATATGTTAGTTTGCCTGGTTGTGATAATGACAGGCCTATGAATGCTAGATTAATTTAATTTAATCACTTTAAAGTTGATTCTGATCTTAAAGGAATAATCTGGACAGTGCATAAAGATTTGTGTGAAACATGTTTTATGAATCATGTTTAGTTGTGCTTTGAAGAAAGGTTAACACAATTCTATGCATAGTTTTAATTGTGTATGGTTCCTACGGTGTTTCACTTTTAGAACCATTGTATGAATGTTGAGTTCAACCAATAGTGTGAAGTTAACTCGGTGTGTTTCCGCAATTATAAAATATTATGGAGCTACCAGTTATTCTTACAACAAATTGGGTAAAGACTGAGGCTTAAAATTGCTCCATTCACTGAACTATTACTCACTGCCCCAATTTCAATGTTCTATTTGGTTTCTGCATCATATTATGGTAAGAGTTAAAGTTTTGTTACATCTATATGAGAGTGTACACAATTCTGCAATGAACATTTTAAAAAAAAAGAAATGGAAAAAGTAGTGCTCAAAGTGAAAGTTGATAATTAAATGTTGAAAATGCTTTTGAAAGTGTCTTAAGTTTGTTAAATTGGAATCACAATTTTGTTTTAAGTGGAACTTTTCTTATAAATAGGTACCGATTCTTTTGGAGTTTTATTATTATTACTATTATTTTCCTATCCTTTAATTTCTCGTTCTTTTTTTTTATGTTAGTAACTTGCATATTTTGTTTTAAGATTATTTTCTGTTTGTTAACATTTGTAAGGGGATTATGACGGATCTGTGATGAATATTTTGGTTTGTTTCTTTAAGATAAAGTTTGGCGTTTGGCATTATAAAAATGCTTTGGGCCATGCCATGCCAAATAAAGCCCCTAAGCCCATGACCCTTACAAAATTAGTTAGCTTTCTATAGAAATTTGAGGTGCCCATATTAGCCAAATATATAATTTATGGCACTCACGAGCTAAGTTAGAAATACTTTGATAGAACAATTCGAGGTGTGTCGTGCCAAACAAAAATCTTAAATGCACGGTCTTCATTTAGTTAATATTTTTATCCTTAGAAATTGAGGTGCGCTATTTAGCGAATTTTTCATGGCCCTCGCAAAGTTGAAAATGCGTAGTTTCTTTAGGTGCGTAATTTAAAATTACCTTCCTAAACTTGGGTGTGCATTTCATGTGACCCAACTCCAATTCTCAACAACGTTAAATAAAATGTGTCATGGATCGCATGTGCATTTCATGTGGCATGGTTCAAGGCGTGTTTTAAATAACGTTGAATCTTCCTAAAAATAAGTAGAAGTGGTTAATAAGTTAAAAATATACCATAGGTTTAAAAGTGTTTTAAAATCAGATAATTAGGCCAATGATAACAGTTAAGCGACCGTGCTAGAACCACGGAATCCGGGGATGCCTAACACCTTCCCCCGAGTTAACAGAATTCCTTACCCGGATTTCTGTGTTCGCGGACTAAAAAATAGAGTCAATCTTTCCTCGATTCGGGATTCTAAATCGGTGACTTGGGACACCATGAATCATCCCAAATGATGACTCTGAAATCTAAATAAAATAAATCCCGTTTCGATTGTCACTTAAATTGGAAAAAATTTTCTTATACTACCCTTCCGGGTACAGGAAAAAGGAGGTGTGACAGCTCTGGCGACTCTACTGGGGATCGAACCCAGAATCTCTGGTTCAAGGTTCAGAATTCGAGCTTAGAATAACTGTTATACTTGGCTTTTATCTATTATCTGTTTTTTTGCGTGTTTGAGCCTAATGTGCTAAATGTCGCTTTAATATTACTTGAACTGTATATAAACTGTTACGAAAACCCTTTTCTCTCTGAGTCTTCTAAATCATATGGAAAGTGTGCACTTCGTGTGACTTCTTTTCTGTTAGAGTCGTATCCCAATTTTAGAACGAGGTTCAGACAAGTTGCAAAGCCGGTGAAGCTTCTGTATTCCTGGTACGCTGCCCCCCCTCGGCTCGAGCTATCCGCTCGGGTAAGCTAGGTTTAGAACAATACACCCAGGTTTTAAACCTAGAATAACATAACCTCATGTCGGATCCCTAGTAGGAATGTTTGTTTGCATCACGTGCATTTGACTTTGGAGACTCAACACAGGGGTTGGGTCTGTCTAGGACAGGTGTACCTAAAAATCAAAAGACCATCTTGATGCATCTTACGTGCTACTTGCGTATCTGTCTGTTTCGGCTTGCATGTTGACTGGCTTCTAGAATAGGGAAAAAAATGAAAAGAAAAAAAGAAAATCAAAAAAAGAGGAGAAAAAAGAAAAAAGAAACAAAAAGTGAGTGGTAGGTATTTAGAAAATTCAGAAAATCTGCCAAAATTCTGGAAAAAAAAAGTTATTTCAAAACGAGCCAAAATTTTCAAGTGTCATGTTTTCCTATTCTGTCAAAACTGGGCGAACTACGCGGGTCTGATTCTCACCGGATGTGAGATACGTAGGCAAACCTTATCGGTTCCGGCCCATAATTTTCAAAAAAATCCAAAAATATTTTTCTTTACTTCCTCTCTAGAAAAGTCTTTTTTTAGAGACCCCAATTTTCAAAAATTCAAAAATATTTTTCATTACTTGCTTCTTTAGAAAGCCTTTCTTTTAGACCCTAATTGTTTTTTTTAAAAAAAATAGAAAAATATTTTCTTTTAATTTTTCTTAAAATCCAAAAACATATTCATTCTTCTTTCAAAAATTCAAAAGAAACTTCAATATTCAAAAATATTTTCTCTTTTCTTTAGAAGTATTTCTTTCATAAATTCAAAATAAAAGTCCAAAAATATTTCCTTTCTTCTGTGGAAGTTTTTCTTTCGAAATTTCAGAAAAAAAAGAGAGAGTTGAAATTCAAAAAAAAATATTTTCTTTATTATTTAGAAGTCTTTCTTTTCAATTTTTTTTTTTTAAAAAAAAACAAACAAATCGAAATCCAAAAAATATTTTGTTTCTTCTTTTTAAGTCTTTCTTTCGAAAAAATTCAAAATCCAAAAAAAAAATTAGTTTATTTCCTTTGTTCTTAATCTTCCCGAACTACGTAATATCTGATTCATGTTCCCACATGATACGTAGGCAACCCACATCAGGTTCGATCAACCATTAAAAAAATGATGAAAAAAATGAAAAACAATGATGATAATAATAAGGACCGACTGAGTCCATTCTAACATGTCTTTTGTTTTGAATTGTGAAGAAAGTTTGAGGTGGTCGGTTTGTGGTAAGCGGCCAACACAAGATCCAAGGAAAAATGATAACTGACATCAAAGCTGTTACAAGTGCTCAAGAGACTCAGGGTCAGAGGGTTCAACAAGAGTCTACTTTTGTTGAGGAAAATAGAATACTGAAACAGCAAATGACCAAAATGTGCCAAGCATGGGCCAATGGCCAAATACAGCCTTGTCATGAGTCACAATTTGCTACCCGGCAAGAGCAGTACCACTCTCCTGAGTACCACTCATACCTATTTGATTTTCCTGCAAACATTGAGAAGCCTGCCCGAAAGATGGTACAGGAAGAAATGACCCAAAGAGTGAAAAGCTTAGAACAACGGTTGAAAAACATGCAAGGGTTGACAAGTCAAAAGAGTGTTTCCTTCAAAGATCTATGTATGTTCCCCGATGTCCACTTGCCGCCTGGTTTCAAGACTCCCAAATTTGAAAAGTATGATGGACATGGAGATCCTATAGCCCACCTGAAAAGGTATTGAATCAACTGAGAAGTGCATGAAGAAATGAAGAATTGTTGATGGCTTATTTTGGGGAAAGCCTTACTGGAGTAGCCTCCGAATGGTTTATGGATCAAGACACGTCTCGCTGGTATGTCTGGGATGACATGGCATAAGCCTTTGTCAAACAGTTCCAATACAATATTGACATTGGCCCCGGCCGAAATTCCCTTTCAAACTTGAAAAAGAAACCAACTGAAAGTTTCAGGGAATATGCCATTAAATGGAGAGAGCAAGTAGCTAGAGCTAAGCCACCCATGGACGACCACGAGCTAATCACTGTCTTCCTTCACGCTCAAGAGCCAGATTATTTTCAAAACATGATGTCCGCAGTTGGCATATCCTTCTCGGAACCAATCAAAATGGGAGAAATGGTAGAGAATGGTCTTAAGACAGACAAAATTATAAGTCAAGCAATTTTTAAAGCTGCAACTCAGGCTGTCCGGGTTGAGTCTGATAATATTAGCGACACAAATGAGAAGGTTGAAGAAATCATGATGACATCAGGGTCGAGAAGAGGTCCCAGGAGAACATCTCGAAGGCATGAACAGCCTCCTCAAGTTTTCCATGACTCCCCTGAGCAGTATTATCAACCTCAGAACCCTCAATACTCTGTCGCTCCACCTCAGTATGTTGTCCAGCCACCAAAACACCACAGAAGGCGAGCACGAGCATCACGAAATTTCTAACAGCCTCCACAAAATTTTTAGGTGCCCTATAACCCACATCCAAGCCAGATGTATAAAGGGGAACAAAGGTTGAAAGATAATTTTATACCAATAGGAGAGTTCTATGCAAGCTTATTTGAGAAGTTAAAGCATTATAACATGATTGCACCTATTCCTCCAAATCATGTGGACCCACGTGCAAGAAGCTTTGACTCTTGTAAAAGGTGTGAATACCATTCAAATGCCCAGGGGCACAATGTTGAAAGCTGTCGGGATTTGAAAAGAGAAATAGAAAGGATGATCCAGGAAAACCTGATTGTGATCCAAGACAGTGACACCCAGAATATCGCGCAGAATCCTTTACCTGCACATGATGATGCATGGTGACAGGGAGTATGAGAATCCTCTTGGGAATTTGCTAACTGAAGTTAATGATTTTGAAATTGGAGAAGGCTCTGCTGATTCTGATGAGCAAATTTGTGGCTAAATATCAAGCCTAGCAATTGAAAAGTCATTCCCTCCTCACTAGGAAGGAATCTTGGAAGCTTGTTTTGATGTTTTTTTCTATTATCTGGGTTATTTCAGGGTTGTGATCCTGATTTTATTTGTTTTATTGAGTCAAATCCTTCTATCCCTCCATTCTGTTTGTGTGATTCTTGTCTGTCTGTTCTGTTGCTATTTCATCATTCGGGTTATTTTAGGGTTGTAACTCGTATTTTGGGTTGCTTGTTTAGTTGTAAAACCCTTTCATCCTTTACTCAATAAATACAGTTTGTCCTTTTGTGTCATTCTGTTCCTAGTTCTTTTCTCGCTAGTTCTAATGACATGACATGCATGCAGAAATTTTGGCCAGATCTTAGGAACTGATTTAATCTGGAATTTGATAAGTAAAAAAAATACTTTGAGGATGAATAAAGAGTTGGAATACTTCGGAACTAAGGTCGAGTAAAATTCACCTTCAAATCATTGTGAAGATCGGGCTTGAGGATGTTTAATCAATTGAAGTTTGTTGTAAAGTTTTTCACTAAGGGATGAAAAAATGTCTTATGACCACGGCACACCAAGAAGACAGACATGTTCATCAATGCTGTGTGTAATGACCCGACCGGTCGTTTTGAGCTTTTGCACTTTGATCGCTAGTTCTCGGGCATGACTTACCCCGTGTTGTATATTATGACTTATGTAAATCGTTGGTGTTGCATTTCAGGTGAATCAGAAGGAATTTGGATGAACAGTTCTCAGTTAAAGCTTGAAATTTGAAAGGTTTGACCAAGATTTGACTTGTTTTTATTTGATCTCGGATTTGAATTTTTATGGTTTGGCTAGCTCCGTTAGGTGATTTGGGACTTAGGAGCGTGATCGGAATGCATTTTGGAAGTCCGTGAAAGGTTTAGGCTTGAATTGGCGAAATTGAGATTTCGGCGTTTTCCGGTTGATAGGCAATATTTTGATATAGGGGTCGAAATGGAATTCCTGAAGTTGCAGTAGCTTCATTATGTCATTTGGGATGTGTGTGCAAAATTTCAGGTCATTCGGACGAGCTTTGATAGACTGTTTGATTGAATTTGGAATTTGGAAGTTTTGGAATTCTTAGGCTTGAATCCGAGGGTGATTCGATGTTTTAATGTTGTTTTCAGCGTTCTGAAGGCTGGAACAAGTTTGAATGATGTCATGGGGTGTGTTATCATGTTTGGTCGGGGTCCCATGAGGCTCGGATAAGTTTTGGAAGAGTTTTTGAAAGATTTTGTCGTTTTGAGCATAAGCATGTAATGATCCAAAGGTCCATTTTTAGTTCTAGAGATCGAAATTTGATTTCGAGACTTGCAGAATTTTGATATTGAATTATAGGACTGATCTGGAAAGTTTGGTCTAATTTCATCAAGTCGCGATTGGGTTTTCGACATGAAACGTGAGTTAATTGTTTAACGAGCGAAATGGGTATTGAACTGAGCAAATGAGATCCAAATTGAGTTTCGACTGAAGGGCTATGTTTGTATTATTATTTGTGACTCATAGGAACAAGAATCATCGAATTCCGAGTTCGTATGATGGAGTTAGAGTCTTTTTAGTGAAAAGAAAAGCTGCTGCAATTTTCTGGGCAGTTTCTGCATTTTTCGCACATGTGAACAGTAACCGCACCTACGTGAATAGTATCCGCGTACAGTACCATGTACAGTAAACATGAACAGTATCCGTGTACAGTACATATGAACAGTACCCCGTATACAGTACCCATGAAAAGTACCCGTGAACAGTAAAATGCGTGAACAGTAACCACAGAAATTCTGGACAAGGTCCCATTTTTCATTTTTACCAAATTGGAGATTCGGGAGAGGTGATTTTCGGGAGATTTTCAGAGAAAACAACAGGGTAAGTGTTCTTAACTTAATTTTGGTTAGATTACCCGAATCTATTACTAGTTTTGGCATTTAATTGGTGATTTTAGTTGGGAAAATCTAGAAAATACTCTTGGTTTAATTTGAAGATTTGAGGGTCGAATTGATGTCGGATTTTAGTAAAATTGGTATGGTTGGACCCGACGGGCTGATATGAGTGATTATGAGGTAGCCCAAGGGGCTGATACTATTCTGAGAGTGAGCCCGAGGGGCTGTTACTGTTCTGATATTGAGCCCGAGGGGCTAGCACTGTTCTGATATTGAGCCCGAGGGCTGGTTCTGTTGATATTATGCCCGAGGGGCGATTTGTTGTACATATTTTGCTCGAGGGGCTGTTTACATTTCTATCATTTTTGTTACTCACTTGTAAACTACTTGTTTTACTTGTTGGAAAAAAGGGATTTTGACTTGATTTCTCACTGCTTTACTGTTTAAAGTGATTTTACTGCTTCAGATGGAATACCTTGTGTTTTCGCATGATTTCTTGCCTTCAGTCTTTATTTATTATTTTACTCACCGAGTCGGAGTACTCACATTACTCCCTGCACCTTGTGTGCAGATTCAGGTATGTTTTGGCTGATCAGAGGCAGAGTCATCAGGGTTTAGCAAGGTAGCTGTCGGCGTTCGCAGCACTGCTTTTCTCTCTCCTCATTTCATTAGTCTGTATTTGTACACTCCAGGCTTTCAGTTGTATTTATACCCTAGTAGATGCTCGTGACTTGTGACACCCCAGTTAGGGCTGTGTCGGGTTGTGCTTCCGTTAATTATATTATTAAATCATATTTAAACTGTTTATTAATGTTTAGCTATTTTTGAAAAGGCGATATGGGTTTGTTGGCTGGCCTTGTCTTCACGAGAGGCGCCATCACAACCAGAGCGGGGTTTGGGTCGTGACAAGTTGGTATCAGAGCCTAGGTTACATAGGTCTTACGAGTCATGAGCAGGTTTAGTAGAGTCTCGCGGATCGGTATGGAGACATCTGTATTTATCCTCGAGAGGCTACAGAACCTTTAGGAAAACTTCACATTCTTGAATTCTTATTGTGCGTCCTTTGATTCAGCTTGAAATGTAACTCTTTGAATTCCTTCCACGAGTTCGTATGCATGCATGAGCGCTTAGTATCAGATGTGCCTTGATGGCTTGTGATTCCCCGATCGAGGGGCGAGATGTGATCTCTGTGAGTTTGATGTTGGGCCAGTCTAGGGGACTTGAGGTCAAATATTTGCCTATGGCTTGAGCACCGAGGTGCTGATTGTGTGAGCAAGTATTTTTGAACTTATATGTTTGGTAGTGTCCCTATTAGTGGGAGTGATGGCTGGATAACTATGTGATGAGTATGTTAGTACTGCGAGATGTATCCATCTTGATTTGAGGTATAGCCCCGAGTTATGGGTGTGCAAAGAGTTTTTCATGTGTCCTAGTTGGGAGTGAAGTAAATTTCATATTGCGGTATGAGTTCAGACTCAGGAAGACTAAGTGACTGCATAATGGTTATGATGGTGGAAGGTATACATAAATGTTAGTTTAAGGTGAATAAGGTGGGTTATCTCATGCGAAGTGTTCTGAGGTTGTACAATCCTTATGTGTCTGTTAGATTTGCGAGTGAAGGATATGTGTTGCAACTTAAATTGGATCGCTTAGTGAGTGGATGTAACTGTTACGAGAGTGGAATGCGAGATTTGCAGAAGAGTTAAAATTCTAGATGATCTGTGTTTTCACAAGCTTATAAAAGATTTGAGTTTAATCTCATTATGGTATCATGGCATCAATAGAGTATAATCATTATGAGTTATTGAGTGTGTTTTGATCTATGTCTTCGAGCCAAGTGGGGGAGTCCGCTATTGAATAGTTGATTGCACGGTTATGTGCTCTAATGGTTCCAGTTCGAGGTGTATTTGTAAATCAGTTGTGGCTCGAGTAAAAGAAATTTCAATAAAGGCTATGTTATGCTTTATGGGTGTACGAGAATCAGGGAATGACTTGAGTTGTGGTTGGTAACGAATGCTCGGTGCATAGAGTAGGAAGTTTCTTGGTTATATTGGAATGAGGTCACATTCTGCAGTGTCGGAGTGCAAATAAAGCACAGTTTGTTTGGTTAGTTTAATCAATCTAACTGCGGTTTGAGTAGTGTGTATGACTCTAGAGAATGGTCATATTGTGTTCAAAACTCTACATGCAATAATTGGAGGCTTCTAAGTTGTACTTATGGATAGAAACTGAGTTTTCAGTGGAAGATGGCAAGACTTGTGGTATTTTCTATATTAATTATGGGATTCTATATATCAGTATCGGGAAGGTGAAGTTAATGGGTTTGGGTAACACTTAAAGAGTATTCAACGGCTTAGAATCCTTAGACGGTGTAGCTTTATGCTTAGGTTTCGTGTGATAAGCCTAGGTTGAGGAAATTGTGGTGCTACATCAAGAAGGAATATCAAGTTGAAGATGAATCAGAAGGAATTTAGATAGATGGGGTATCTTGATAGTAGACCAAATTGGTATGGTAAGGATATGATTAATTCCTTGTGTGTATTCGAGGTAATGAGTTCCTACAACTATTTTGAAACTATGCTCTTGGGTTTTGATGGCTTGCTTAGCTTGGTCTAGTTAGAAAGATTCAGTCCTGGCAGTTGAATTTGTGCAAATGGAATTGGGAGAGTTCTTATTGATTTCTACCGTGGTTGGAGAGGTGCAATTTCTCCGAGTGTGAGAAGCATAGGATATGTAATGATTTTTGTTCTAGATGAGATAAATGGAAGTTCTTGGCTAGATGAGTTACAGTTTAGTTCTGAAAGGAAGTTCATAAAACTCTTAGGCAGCGGGTAGCTTCATATGATTAAGGAAATGGTACTGCTAATTGGAAATGATTTGATGAGAATCTATGTTTTAGTAAAAGGGCAATGTTATTAAGTTGATAGCACTTCGGTAGTATTGCAGAACCTTCTTTTTAGATCGACTAGTGATATTCGAGTTTGCTTGGTGGCACAGGGAAATTTTAGAGTATCTATAGTGGAATGATTGGGTATTAGAGGTGTGGCATATATTCGGACGGCGAAATTGGGATAGGATATGGTGATTCATGTGTTGTATGGACGTGGAGACGGAAGTTCTCATATTCAGGCTATGTTGTGATTGTAGATCATGTGTATCAGCATTGTTTAGTGACTACCGAGATTTAGAGTCCCGAGTGGATATTTCTTTGCTTGGTATGTTAGATTTGGATGTGATGTTGGGGATTTAGACTGATCGTCTCAGTGTTGGGTTATTCTGGACTATTGCGATATGGGCTAGGTTGGAAATGCCAAAGGTTGAGTGGCGATGTGTGTCGTGTTATGTTCTGGTGGAGTGGTTTATATTTCATCGACCCAGCGGATGGCTGGGAAGGATTTATTTTCTTAATTGGGCCTTCGTGATGGATGTCAGTGCAGAGGTTTCTACCATTGATTCAGTTCCGGTGTTGAGGGACTTTCCGGAAGCGTTTCTTGTGGCCGGGCATGTCGTCGAGTGAGGTTGTGGATTTTGGTATTTATGTGATGCGGGGCACCGTATTGTATGGCTCCGGCAGGAGTTATGGTAGTTGAAGGAGCAACTTTAGGCTTCCTTGGTAAGGAGTTAGTTGGTAGGCCAAAGTGGATGCGTGTTCTAGCTCCAATCGACTTGGTTGGCCCCGAATTGTATTGTTGAGGGATAGATTGATTCGACCGTTATTGAGCTTATTAGTGATCTGGGGAGATCTATGAGTTGCCTTTCTGTGTTGTGAGACGATACGATCTGTTGGTTATAGGCACCTATGGTGCGGTTCTATCGGAGTTTCATAATGGAAGTCAAGCGGGAAGAGTAATTTGGTGTTTCTTGGTGAACGACATATCGGTTATGTCCTATCGGGTGTGCGTGGTGTATGTTATTTGCTTCACCATGAGTATGATGAATTGCTTTGGTTCCAGATATCAAATTGTGCGTGGTTGTCGATTTCGAGCATAGTGACTTAAGGTGGTTCCATGTGGAGCAGTGTTTAAATAAGGTCGCACATTGTAGTGAATATATGTGGAGGTATGACCTTGCAGGTTAGATTCGTGTGTTCTATTCCTATGATATGAGACGGGTTCTCAGTCCTGCATTGTGGTAGTACTGGTGAGCTTGAGGTACAACTCTTTCATTTGAGTCATTTTGATGATTTGAGTATGTTCGGATTGTTGCTTATTGGTGCGCGTATTATGCTAGATGTGGCTTAGGCCTCTATTGGTGTAACATGTCACCAGGGTAGTGTGTTGGGTCAGAGGAGATCGTTGGGATCATTAATGAAAATAAACGGATTCGATTTCAACATGTTTGATGGGTAAACACCGAGGTTCGGTTCAAAAAAAAATTTTGCTATGGTAATTGCCAGAGGAGAAATGGCTTCATGAATGGTTGATCTGAGAAATGGTTATGGTTTATTGCGTGTTTCATTATCGTTGGCAGTATATGAAAGTGTTGGAATGAGACTTTAGCTGATAAGAGGTTTTCTATCGGTATTTGGTTGTTATGGGCAGCTGCTGTGAATAGAAGTTATTGTTGCGAGCGTTAGAGTTATATGGTATATCATGGGATTGCTCCCGATGTTGCAGGCATGGGTTACTACAGCTAGTTCGGGTCTATTCAGTGTATAGGTGTGAGGTTTTGATCGTATCGATGGTTTCAGAAATGAAAAGGTGGTTCTATGGCTTATGGGCTTAATTGGATTGTGCAATTTCAGTTGCAATGTGTTATCGGACCTATGTGAGATAGGGTGACATAGGGTCACCCCCGGGCATATGCATGGTACGGTTATTCAGCTATGGGTTGGCTTCTAGAACAACTCTAGGTACGTTCGAGGACGAACGCGTGTTTAAGTGGGGGAGGATGTAACGACCCGACCGGTCATTTTGAGCTTTTGCACTTTGATCGCCAGTTCTCAGGTATGACTTTCCCCATGTGGTGTATTATGACTTATGTAAATCGTTGGTGTTGGGTTTCAGGTTAATCAGAATGAATTTGGATGAACAGTTCTCAGCTGAAGCTTGAAATTTAAAAGGTTTGACCAAGATTTGACTTGTTTGTATTTGATCTCGGATTTGAATTTTTATGGTTTGGTTAACTCCGTTAGGTGATTTGTGACTTAGGAACGTGATCGGAATGCATTTTGGAAGTCCGTGGAAGGGTTAGGCTTGAATTGGCAAAATTGAGATTTCGGCGTTTTCCGGTTGATAGGCGATATTTTGATATAGTGGTCGGAATGGAAATCCTGAAGTTGCAGTAGCTTCGTTATGTCATTTGGGATGTGTGTGCAAAAGTTCAGGTCATTCGGACGAGGTTTGATAAACCGTTTGATCGAATTTGGAATTTGGAAGTTTTGGAATTCTTAGGCTTGAATCTGAGGGTGATTCGATGTTTTAATGTTGTTTTCAGCATTCTGAAGGCTGGAACAAGTTTGAATGATGTCATGGGGTGTGTTACCATATTTGATCGGGGTCCCATGAGGCTCGGATAAGTTTTGGAAGAGTTTTTGGAAGATTTTGCCGTTTTGAGCATAAGCATGTAATGATCCAAAGGTCCATTTTTAGTTCTAGAGATCGAAATTTGATTTCGAAACTTCCAGAATTTTGATAATGTATTATAGGCCTGATCTGGAAAGTTTGGTCTAATTTCATCAAGTCGCGATTGGATTTTCGACACGAAACATGAGTTAATTGTTTAAAGAGCGAAATGAGTATTGAACTGAGCAAATGAGCTCCAAATTGAGTTTCGACTGAAGGGCTATGTTCGTATTATTATTTGTCACTCATAGGAACAAGAATCATCGAATTCTGAGTTCGTATTATAGAGTTAGAGCCTTTTTAGTGAAAAGAAAAGCTGCTGCAATTTTCTGGGCAGTTTCTGCATTTTTCGCATGTGTGAATAGTAACCGCACCTGCGTGAACAGTATCCATGTACAGTACCATGTGTCACACCTCCTTTTTCACCTGCGCACGCGAAGGGGCGTAGGGGGAGTTTTTCCAATTAAGGGACAATCGAAACGGGATTTATTATTTATTTCAGAGTCGCCACTCGGGAGATTTATGGTGTCCCAAGTCACCGGTTTTAATCCTGAATCAAGGAAAAGAATGACTCTGTTTAACAGTCTGCGCACCAGAAATCCGGATAAGGAATTCTGTTAACCTGGGAGAAGGTGTTAGACATTCCCGAGTTCCGTGGTTCTAGCACGGTCGCTCAACTATCATATTCGGCTTATTTATCTGATTTTAATACATGTTGAACCTATGTGCAAATTTTTACTGTGTACCACCTTTATTATTATTATTTTTACTGAGAATTGCAACATCGTGAGAATACATCTCGAACCACGTCACATCAATGCACCCGTGGTTATTGACACATTTCAACTCTGTTGAGATTTGGATTTGGGTCACATAAATGTGCACCCGAGTTTCAGAAAGTAAATTATTAAAAGCGCGCCTAAAGTGAGTAGCGCGTTATTATTTTGGGAAAGCCATGAAATTCGCTAAACGGCCCGTCCCGAAATCTAAGCAATCAATATATACATTTAACGAGGGCCCCGTGATTTATTTATTTTGTTTGGCGAGGCTCGTCTTATTTTTATTTTAAAAGGGCAAACCTAAAGCAATCTATAATTTTCTACTTTATTTGTCTCTAAAAATAAAAAAAAAAAGGAAAAGTCCTAATTAATTAATATTACAAAATCGGGCCTCAAGTTCAAGTCCGGATCCAAACAAAAGGACGAACCTTTTAATTTGAATCCACTACCTAACTTAAAAGCCTAGTCCATCCTTAAGTGCTAACGCGCCAATTGCCATATCAGTCTTGGGCCCAAAGAGTCCAAGCCATGAAATTCGTGCAGGCGAACCGTGAATTTTCAGTGGCCCGAAGTGGGCCTAGGACTAACCTAGTTCAAATGAACAGGATCAGGCCGAGAAGATCGCGGGATAAGCATTTGCACACCACAATTACTCCAACTCTCCAGAGTGTGTTTACCAAATAGTAATAAAATACTACGACGTACGCTCGTTCAAATTAACTACTTATTCATATCCAACTATCATGACCAATTTATTTAGTCAGTGATAATGGTGCCCGCTTATTTTAAACAAGTTACTGATGATGCCTACTGATATTACTAGCCTAAACTGTTGATGCCTACTGATATTAAGTTTAACTCGAAATCAAACTTGATGACACATCATACATTTGCAACCCCAATCATGTTTCTGAATTTGATTTTTAACAGAATAGTGCTATTCTAAAGTGAGCACTATCTATACTAAAGTGGTTGCTAGATAACCATGAATTCAAGTAGTCCCAAAACAAACCAGCGCACATTCGAACATTCTGTTGCTTCTGTTTCTAATTAAATTATTGTCCCTAACTAGTTGCCCACTTTGACATGAATCACTTATAGCAGAACAAACCAAGAGTTCAAATAACTTCATCTAGTACTAATTGTTATGGTAAAGCAAACTGACAACCTAGCATCTCAAATTTGTAAACTAACAGCATGTCAACATGAGCATAGCAGTTCAGTAGCTCTTAATTACAATCCGTGTGTATCCACTATTCACATAATACAAAACACATAATCAATATCGACTAGGTATAATTAACTAACAATTCATCCAATTGTAAACAACATCAGCCTACAAATGAACACAAATCTGTGAATATTTCCATTTTTCAACTTCAAGGAGCTACATCAAGGCGATTCGAAAAGTGTACATGGAATTGGAACAGAAATAAAGTAGAAGAGAGATCAACAACATCAGTAATACGAGCAGCAATACAACAGCAGTTCAACAATAGCAGTTGGGAGTTCCAAACAACTACCGACACAACCCAGAAAGTTTGTAAAAGACCAAACAACAACAACAACCAATATCAGCACAAACAAACTCAACCAAGCATATATTAAACCCGAAACTGAACCAGTAGACCACTAAACCACTTAAGCAATCAAAGGGAATTGGATTCACTGTCCAGAATTCGAGTTACTCTTACAGATGCAATGAAACAGTATCTTTCTTTTTTGTTTTCTCTTTTTAAACTCTCCAACCCCTATACTGTGTAAAAACTCCGACCCCTTCTGTCTAAAAATGACTCTATATATAATCCCCCCCCCAAAACAGGCCTGCCCCCTCAACCCTCAAAAGCACTTTAGGGAGAATTTTTAAACTAATTCTGCCCATCATATCTCAAACCCAACTATATTATGTTTTCCCTCCTTTTAATTCATTTGTTCCCCACTACCCTTGTCTTTTCTTTATTTAAATTCAAATAGGTAGGGGCACCTATTTCTTAATCCATTTCCTTTAAACCTTCTCCCACCATTATGTTTTATTCTCCATTAGCACTAAACAATTGCATTAGTTTAATGGTACTTTAGTACTGTACTGTCATACCACTAACGCTAAACATTTCAAGCCTTTTAAAACCCCAAAATACAACCTTAACCCTGTGTATTACTGCCATGCCCTAAACTTCAGTTGATCTGTTTTCTAAGTTACAAACCTAATAACTGATTTTTAACTGATCACTAAAGTACTACAGCTATAACCAATTCACAATCAAATTCAAACAATGATTCAATCAGAATTGAAGCAGTACGAATCACATTATTATCAGGTTATTTAATTAGAATTGAAGCATGTAAAACTAATCGACGACACTTATTCAATCGACTACACGAATTACAACACATACAATCAATAGCAAATAAGAATCGAACAGACACACAGGTGATTCGAATCGTATTGATAGAAATAGGGATTCATAATAAAACTTAACTAATCGACGACACTCATTCAAATCGATTATATAGTTTTATCACATTCATTAACCATGACTAGAAAAAGTTCGACCAAATAAAGGGTCATTGAAGACGGACAAAATCAATCGACAAAAGAAATGAAAAGTCAATAAAACTAAACTAAACAAATAAACAGACATAAACACATATAAAATGGAACCAACAGGACAGGAAAAATACCTCAAGAATTCGGACCCTAGACGATCTTGACTTGGACTCTGACTCGGACCTTTTTTGAGGTCGAACGGACCTTAATCGAGTGTTCTCAACTGAGAACACTTCGACTAAGGTCCACTGGACACCCAAATTCCTTTTCTTCGGACAAACCTCAACCTTTGGTTTTATAGGGTTCTTGGGGGTTCGATTTGGGGTTTGAATGGTTCTACCAAGATTCGAACGGAACCAAGTGTGTTTTGGGCATGAGGGAGGTCAGGGGGTGCCAGGATGTGAGTTCAGGGCGGATTGGGGTAGGTCCAGGTTTTGCTCGAATCTTCAAATGAAGATTCGAGAAGTTTGAGGATGATTCGAAGCAAACGGGTAATGGATTTGGATTGGGGGTGGTTAGATGTTCTAGGGGTGTTAATTTGGGGTCATTGGACAAACTAGGGTTCTAGACTAATTCTTCAATCTGATATTCGAAGCAGACGATGATGATTCGAGGACAATGGAGGGTAGATTTGGAGATAGGAGGGCGTGGAGGTTCTGGGGTGTGAAGATGGGGGTCATTGGACCACCAGAACCGCCGTGAGGCGATTATCGGTGGGAGGATCACGGTGGGGGAAGGTTGTTAGAGACGAGCTCATCTCTTAGTTGTTAGAGACGAGGGAGGGTGGGGTTTGGTTTGGGGGGGCTGGGTAGGATTTAGGAATATATACGATGTGAGGGATTTAATCACGGCCGTTAGATCAATTAAGATCAACGGCTAAGATCAAGGAGCTAATCAAATACGGTGTCGTTTGGTTTAGTTTTGGGGTCGGGGTTGATCCGGGTAACGGGTCGGGTATGGGGTTACGGGTGAGGGCAGAGTGATTTGGACCGTTGATCAAGTGAGATCAACGACCCTGATCAGGGCTTCCCCAAAACGATGTCGTTTGGGGTGTCTTTGAAATGGACTGGACCGGGTAAAAGGGTATTTGGACTGGGTCTGAACTTTCTTTTAAAATTGGCCCAGTCCGATTTTTCTCTTGTTTTCTTCTTTTTCTTCTATTTTCTTTTTAATTCCTAAAACCAAAATTCCTAAATTGAATTGTAAAACCAAGATTATTTTAAAAAGATATTAATTAACCCTTAACAACAATTAACACACAAGATTGAAAAATAAAATCGCACAATTAAACAATAAAAATTACAAAACTACCAAAATTCATATTTTTTGTGATTTTCATTCTTTAAAATAGGACATGGTTTAATTAATTCCAAAATGCATAATTAAATCCTAAATGCACATGCAACACATATTTTTGTATTTTTCTTAATTAAAGTAGAAATAAATACGCGCAGACAAAAATACCAATAAATTACAAACAACACAAAACCATTTTATTTTGAATTTTTGGGAGTAGTTCTCATAGGGTAAAAATCACGTGCTCACAGCTGCCCCTCTTTGTCCGAAAATACAAAAGGTTTTCGTGCAAAGATAAAGTGAGCGGATACGAGCGATTTTTTGCCCGCTGGAATACTCCGTGTGAAGCATTTTTGAAAAGATTTAACCGAACCTTTGCTTCAAAGGTTTCCTACATATCCCTGGCTAGAAGGGAATCAGGTTATTGTAGTTCAGGAAGTTTTGGTAGCTGGGACTACCATGGGATTGCCTTTTGCTGTTACTGCTGCTGCATGCTGTTGCTACTGCTTTTCGATCTCCTTATTACACCATGCTAAAAGAAAACAAGAAGCTAGACTAAGCTATAGTCTATGAATTACAAAATCTTATCTAGATCTTCAGCCGTTCTCTTGTGTCTCTTGTTGCTTTGATGTCTTGGTGACTGGTGTTTCCTTTGATGTTTCTTTTACTTCTGACTTGACTTGTATTCTCCCTCGATTGCCAACCTCGAACTGCTTATTCCCTTCTTGTGAGCTTCGAATCATTTTTCCTCAAAGATTGAACTGCCTTCTTCTGACCACTGTTGCCTTCCTTCTGATTTCCAAACTTGAATTGATGCTGGGGATTTTGTTGTATTCCTCTGCTTTACTGACTTCAACAACTTCTTAAAAGTATAACACCTCCATTCTCCAGGCGGGCTCCTGACCTCAACTACAACTTAAAGGATAACAACCTCCATTCTCCAGGCGGGCTCCTAACTTCGTCAACAACTTAAAAATATAACACCTCCATTCTCCAGGCGGGCTCCTGACTTCAACAACTTCATAAAAATATAACAACCTCCATTCTCCAGACGGGCTCCTGACCTCAACTACAACTTAAAGGATAACAACCTCCATTCTCCAGGAGAGCTCCTGACTTCGTCAACTACAACTTAAAGGATAACAACCTCCATTCTCCAGGCGGGCTCCTGACTTCAACAACTTCTTAAAAATATAACAACATCCGTTCTCCAGGCGGTCTCCTGACCTCAACTACAACTTAAAGGATAACAACCTCCATTCTCCAGGCGGGCTCCTGACTTCAACAACTTCTTAAAAATATAACAACCTCCATTCTCCAGGCGGGCTCCTGACCTCAACTACAACTTAAAGGATAACAACCTCCATTCTCCAGGCGGGCTCCTGACTTCAACAACTTCTTACAAATATAACACCTCCATTCTCCAGGAAGGCTCCTGACCTCAACTACAACTTAAAGGATAATAACCTCCATTCTCCAGGCGGGCTCTTGACTTCAACAACTTCTTAAAAATATAATAACCTCCATTCTCCAGGCGGGCTCCTGACTTCAACAACTTCTTAAAAATACAACACCTCCATTCTCCAGGCGGGCCCCTGACTTCAACAACTTCTTACAAATATAACACCTCCATTCTCCAGGCGGGCTCTTGACCTCAACTACAACTTAAAGGATAACAACCTCCATTCTCCAGGCGGGCTCCTGACTTCAAAAACTTCTTAAAAATATAACAACCTCCATTCTCTAGGCGGGTTCCTGACTTCAACAACTTCTTAAAAATACAACACCTCCATTCTCCAGGCGGACTCCTGACTTCAACAACTTCTTACGAATATAACACCTCCATTCTCCAGGCGGGCTCCTGACCTCAACTACAACTTAAAGGATAACAACTTCCATTCTCCAGGCGGGCTCCTGACTTCAACAACTTCTTAAAAATATGTTTTATTGATGTTGTTCCTTCCTGCCTCCTGAACCATTTTCCTTCTATCTTGAATCATCTTCTTTCAGAACTGCTTCCCTCAAAACTGGTGTTTCATTCCTCTGAAAAACTGTTGGGGATAACACCGGTGTTTTATTCAAAAATATGTTATTTTCCTCCTTCAAGACTACTTCCCTTAAAGCTGGTGCTTTCACTTCTCTGAAACCTGCCGGGGATAACACTGCTGGGGAATTATCTTTCTTATTTAAGACTAGCTACTCTCCTCCTTTTAACAATGGTGGGGATGATACTGATTCAAAGGCCACTACCTTTAAAACTTTGGGTTATCTTGCTTCTTCCAAGATTGCTTTCTTTAAAACTTGTATTGCCTTCTCCCGCAAACTGCTGGGGATTCCTCTTCCTTAAAAACTTGTGTTATCTTCCGTCTTTCCCAAGTGGGTATCTGATTTCAAGAAAATTTTCGCAATGAGAGAAAATTTTCTGCCCCAATTTGATAATCTTCTTTGTGGCCATGTCTTCCCGCTGTCAATAACATTTCCTTTCCCTGCTTAAAATCAAAGAAAAATTTGTTAGTTTAAAGCGTGGTGAGTGGTCGTGCCACTCCTGCTGGGGATGGTTTTCCCCTTCTTCCTTTCCCTGCTTTGCGCTTTATTACAAAACTTGTTGGGGATGATATTATTTACTTGGGATGATATTATTTGCTGGGGATGATATTCCTGCCGGAGATGGTTTCTCTTTTCTCTTCCTTCCCTGATCTGTGTTGTCCGACCATCGCGGAACTTGGTCGATAATCTGCCGGAGTTGTTCCTGCATCTCGCAAATCTGCTGGGGATCATCTTGGAATTTGATCCATAACTTTTCAACTGTTGTTTTTTTTTTGTTTTTGTTTTTGTTTTTCTCCAACTTCCCTTGGAAATTCGGTCCTCTTGGAATCTAGACCCCATCCATCATTTGGTCTTGCGACAAACTTCTTTTCATTTTGTCGCCTTATCTTTGGCCTGTCCTATTTACATTGTGTTTTTGCGCAATCTGGGCAACTGGTAATAAGCTCTGAAAATCCTTTTCAAAAACAAATTGCTTGGGAGGTAAAGTCTTTAAACCAAGGAATGAAAAAAAATGATAATTTCAAAAGATAGAAAAAAAAGAAACCTTTCTGAACAAATGTTGGGGAAAAGGAAAGAAAAGAACTTCTCTGAATGATATAACCAATCCCAACGATCATGTCGTGCATTCCGGATTAATCAACCCAGTATATTTGTATCAATCAATCTTTCGGACGACCTCATCCTGCTGGGGGTAAACAGGCACTCAACTCTTTGCCAACTGCGGATCCTTTCCGCCAATCTTGTCGTGTCGCCTCATAGTGCCCTTCGAGGGGTTTTCACTAATAAGACTCTCTCATTTCTCTCAACTCCCGTCGTCTTATGGTGCCTGTGAAGGTTTTCACCGATAAGACTCTCTCATTTTATTTTTCTCAACTTTCGTCACCTTATGGTGCCTGTGGAGGTTTTCACCGATAAGACTCTCTCATTTTATTTTTTTTTCAGTTGGGGATTGGAGTGTTACCGATATGACTCTCTCTGCTGGGGATTCTTTTGGCTATCAATTCATTTCTAGTTTATGATCCTCTTCTCTGCTGGGGATCAGAGTGTTATTCCCGACTTCCATTTGCATGACTTGGCACTTCTCGGATACTGATTGGGAGATCTTTTTTGGACATCAATATGGGTTTTTATGTATGGCTAAAAGAAAAAGGGTAAAAGATTCAAAATAATTTTGATGGGTAAAACATTACAACTCTTGGAATCAACTTTCTTTCCCAAAATTATAAACACAATTTCTGCCCCAGTTTTTCTTGCTTGGGGATTTTTATTTTTTGTTACACTATGTTACACTATGACCGAGCCGTGAGGCGCCTACGTATCCTTCTTTGAGGAATCAGGTCAAACGTAGTTCCCAGCTGAATCTCCTTGTTGTTATATTTTTCACTTCTTTTATTTTCTCTTTTTTTTGTTTTTTTTTTCTTTTTGAATCACTTTCCTTGCACTACTTCGTTCCTGTTTCAAGCAAAGAAAATTTGTCAGTTTTGAAAGTGATGGCTGGTTTGTGGCCTTGACTTTGAGGGCAATTGCTCCTTCACTTTCCATGATGACTGATTTCCACTCGAGGACCTTGCTTGCTTATGGACTAACTACTTTCTCTATCATCCTTATCATAGAAAATACCCTTTCTCAGTTCATACCCAATTCCCTCTATCTGTTGCTCTATTCAAGAATTGATATATACCAAACCTTTGTATTTCTAATGGACCCCAAAGCATGTTGATTATTACCAACTCAGTGCGCTTGTTGTTCTTTCCAGTGCGCTTGTTGTTCTTTCCTAACCTATGCCACTTTGATGTGCTGGCCAGATCCCGTTTTGTGTAATTGGAAAGTTGGTGGAAAATTTTTAAACTTATTTTGACCAAACAGACTTAGGATGAGGAAGTAAACAAGACAAAAAGGAATAGAGTAAAGGACAAGGAAAAAGATGATTCCTAACAAGAAAACTACAAAGCAGAATCCTATCAGATGTGGATATCAACTCTAATGACTATGACATGCACATGTGGCCTATTCTATCAAGTAAGCCTGATGTTCGAATCTTGTTGTACCTTTAAACCGTGAAACTGGGCTTCAATGCTCCGATTATCCAATCACAATCCTTATTCGACTTGTAGTGCCCGAAGGGTTTTCACCATCAAGCCTCTCTCATTTTGTTCTTTCTCTCAACTTACCGTCGCCTTACGGTGTCCGCGAGGTTTTCACCAATAAGACTCTCTCGTTTTTCCTTTCCCTTGTTTGGATCAGAGTGTTTCCCCTGATATGATTCACCTCTACTTGCTCGGCTTGGCATCTCTCGAAGACTGATCCGAAGGTCTTTCTTTGGACTGTAACGTGGGCTTTTGGATAGGGTTTTAGAAAGAAAGGGTATTAAAAGGCTCAAAACAATTCACATAGGTTCAAAATTACAACTTTTGGAATCGGATTTCCTACCACAACTGCAACTTCTGCCCCAGTTTCTTTGCTTGGGGACTTTGGATTTTTATTTTGATGGGACCGAACCATGAGGCGCCTACGTATCCTTAAAAGGAATCAGGCCGAACGTAGTTCATGTCATAGAAATTACCTTGTTGTTGTGTTTTTCTTTCCTTTTTCTCTTCTTTTTTACTTTTCGTTGTTTTGTTGTTTTTACTTTTCTTTTTTTTCATTTTTATTTTTCTTCTTTTTTTTCTTCTTTTTTTCTTCTTTTCATTCTTCTTCTTTTCTCTTTTTCTTTTACTTATCTTTCACGCTTGTGTTTCTGATCTTTGCTACTGATTCCAAAAGAGGGGTATGAAAGAAAATAAATAAGGCTCAAAAGGGGTAACGAAGGGTAAAGTGTTTAGATAGCAGAACAAAATGCCTTCGTCATTCCAATCTTCAAAACATGCCAAGTACAAACAACACAATTAAACAAACCAAGGAAAACATTCGTAACATCTTTTGATTGTACCAAACTTGATAACCATATCCACACATTCGCATTATATATCTGTCAACTACAGAGCACCATAGGACAACACCCTCACTCTCATTACCACGAACGGCCCCTGCCAATTTGGGTAGACTTGCCTTTAGCTTCAATCCGATGCGACATGATACATTTCGATAGGGTTTCTTTATGTTCTATCTACCCCAGTTTCACATAATTCGGGCTTGAAGGGATCTCAAAATTCCTTTACTTATTTTCCTCAAATGTCCCTATCATTTCCAAAATTGTTTCATGACTAAACCGACTTCTAAGACCAGGCCTAGAATTACGCGTGCATGTCATGTCACTAGAATCAATCAGGAAAAGAACTATAAAAAGAAAAGAGAACTAAACAAAAATGACTGTAAATTATGGAAAATAGAAAATTGCATTAAATAAATGGTGAAAGGGTTTGGACGACAAAACAAACAAACTAAACTGGGGTTACAAACCTAGAACAAACCTAGACAACACTAGACGGGTTACTATGACTAAATAAACTAGGAAAAATAAAAGGATAGAAGGGTTTGAGTCACGAGACAATATCCGAATTACAACCTTGAAATAACTCGGACAACAGAAATGACAACAAAATAAACCACTGAAACTCCTCCCTGACTAACCAAGAAAGGAGCGTCTTTCCAATTGCCAAGCTCGGCATCTTAGCCACTGAATTCTGCACCAACATTACTAGGACCTTCACAAACTTCCATCTCATTGTTCTTAACAAATTGCTTATGGGTTCCCTTCGCTGGTTCATTCTTAAGATCAACCTCTGATAGCACTGAAAACTTTGCAGCGCGCGGACCTCCGAGGATCTCAGAAGAATTCTCTTATTCCTTTTCAAAACAAGTCATACTCACCATATGCATCTCATTACAGATAGGCGATGGACTTTGGCTAGTGTCTGTTGCATCTGGATTTTGCACGACAATGTCACCTGCATCAATAAGCTTCTGAATTGCTTTCTTCAGATTCCAACACTTCTCTATGTCATGCCCCGGGGCATCTGAGCAATATGCGCACCTTTGAGAAAAATCAAACTTATTTGTCAGAGGGTTTGGCATTTTTATATGAATCGGCTTCAACATGTCCAATTGCTTCAACTTTTGGAACAAACTGGCATACGATTCTCCAATAGGGGTGAAAGCCTTTTCTTTTTTCAGCAACCTCTCATTCTTGAATGCTTGACTGGGCCGGAAACATGATCCAGAGGGTTTTCGGTAGGCTCGTGAGGGTGGATAGGCATTTTGTGGAGCTGGGTACTGGGAAAGTGATGCACGATTTTGGGAGTTCCGTGGAGAGAAGTGACATTGGGGAGGATCATCTGGTGCACAAGGATATCCACGGGGACGATGTCGAGGCTGGAAGTGTTGATCGGGAAAGCCCATCGGATCATCTTTTCTGTTTCTCTTCCTTCCACCCAAACTTACTGGGGTGTTCTGAATGTCTTTCGAACAACTCATGATTTTTCCTGACTTGATTCCCTCTTTTACCAGCTCCCCCATTTTTAACACATCTTTGAAAGGATTTCCCAATGCCGGGATCAAATGACTGAAGTAGGTGGGCCCCTGGGCTTGTAGGAAAAGCTCAACCATTTCTTCTCCACCAATCGGGGTATTGACTCGAGCAGCTTGCTCCCTCCATCTGAGCCCAAACTCCCTAAAGCTTTCCTCCGGCTTCTTTTCCATTTTAGATAGGGAGGACGATCTGGGGTAACGCCTGATCTGTATTGAAAGTATCGAACAAAATCTTGAGCCATGTCATCCAATGTAGGTCACTTACCAACATCTTGACGAATATACCAGTCCAAAGCTGCCCCACTCAGGCTCTTAATAAAATATGCCATCAACAGGTCATCTTTCTCACCAACGCTTTTCATTTTACTGCAATAGACCCTCAGGTGGTCTATCGGATCTCCACACCCATCATACAAGTTAAATTTTGGCGCTTTGAACCCCACGGGCAGGCAAACGTTAGGGGACACAGACAGTTATTTGTAAGTCATGCTACATTGGTCTTCCCTTCCTTGTTTGTTTTTCAAGGATTGTTCTATGCCTTTCAGCTTCCTGGGTATCCCATCTTTCCCTTCTCTTCCTGTGAACCTTTCATTTTCAACGTGCAACTTATCCCGAAGGCTCTGTTTGCATGAGTTGGGAACTTTGTGGGCAACCTCTGAGTGGTAATATTGGGCATCGTGAGCTTGGAGATAAGGGGGTAGATCTGGAGGGTATGGAGGATCATCTGGCATTGTGTTCAAAGCTTGGGTAAGGGCAGAATCTAGGAATCTAGGTGGTGGAGGGGGGTGGTGCCTTCCCAATCATCCAGGCCCGATACATGTCTGCCATGTGCTGTCTCAACATTTTTACCTCTTCTTCCAACCCATAGTCCTGTTCAACCAGCCGTTTTCAGGCATCGGTACCAATCCACTTGGTTATGTTATTCTCTGCCATTGTCTTTTGCCTTTGTGTTGCAGGGAAGCGTTACTTTTAGAACCACAACCAACCACCTTTCTAAAGATTGAAAAAGAACAAAATGAGAGCAACATGTTAGTGTTAGGGTTTTTAACAGATAGGAAAACACACATTGAGGATGCAATGCAACTAGGCAGTTAACCCTTTCTATCATGCATTTGCTTCAGTTACGTGCGTCATTCCGGCTTCTTATAATTGTGCTCCTTTTGAACGCCTTCCTTTATTTTCTTTGTTTTCTCATTTTTTCTCTTTTCTATATATATATTTTTTCTTTTTGATGGTGGTCGAATCTTATGTGGATTGCCTACGTATCATGTCCTCGCATGAATCAGACCGGGCATAGTTCTGCCACAAGTGCGGAAATAAAGACACCATTTTTGGATTTTTCAACCTTTGCTAGCAAAACGTTTTATTACAAGGCAAAACATTTTTGAAAGGAAATTGACAGACTTGATACAGACTACAGACTTTATGCCAAAAAGGGAAATACAATATCCGACGGACAACAAACTCTGAAAAAAATACAGACTCAAACTATGCATGTTTCAGAGTTTTTAATTTTGGCGCTCGCGGGGCGTCGTCCGGCCTCGCCGCGGGCTTTGGTGCAAGGCCCCTTTGCAGATCTTTCAAATCTTCCATGATCTGGTGGACATAAATCATTATTGAAGCAAAGAAGGGGGTACGGGACATATCCTCACAAGCTAGGCACTTTATGGCGATGTAGTGCCCGATATCGTCGATTCTTCCCTTGATTCTATCCTTTTCCATAAGCAATCGCTCTATTTGTTGATCCCGCGTCCCCAGCATTTGAGCGTTGTAAAGGAGTTGATCCTGAAACTCATTCATCTGTGTCTCCATTCGGGCCATTAGATCATTGTAGCGCTTCCTATCTGCTCTGGCATCTCGGGCTTGTCTGAAGGTCCGCTCCTTAAGAGTGGATATTGTTTCTCTCAATATAGTGATGTTCCTTTCGTGGTACCTCTTCATTTGTTGCATAGACCGTGCTCGCTCTTCTGCCTTCTTTATCCATTTCTCCTGGATTCTCGCTAGACCAGCTTTGGATTTTCCCAGATCTTCTCGATACTCGAGGACTTTCTTCTTTAGAACGTTTACAAGCCTTTCATTGGCCCAACTTCTCTTCGGGTTTCTGGTAGCTATTTTCATTTCCTTGATTTGAGCTTTGAGGACCTCGTTTTCCTGAGCTAGTGTTCTCTTTTCTCCCTCATCTGCAGCGATATGCAAATCTTTCTCAAATTTCAAATCCATAACTTGCTTCTCCAACTTGCCTATTGTGACCTAGTACTCGTGCTCTTTAGCCAACCAATCCCACTATTCTTGCGACGCCTTGACGAATTCATGGAGATGGGGTCTTTTGGCTGGCCTTTTGTGCTCAAGTTCTCTCATGTACCGAGCAAAGTATCCTGGCGCCACTTTGCCTTTGGCCTGATCCTGCACGCAAGTATCTGCTTTTAAATATTGGCATTCACTCCAGATCTGACGGACTCTTGCTTCAGGGAACTGTCCGTCAGGGCTAATCTCAATTACTTGAGCACTAAGATCCTCCTCATGTGGCACTATTTGGCATCTCCCGAGTTATCTCAAAACCCGATATGGCGCGTAAGGCTGAATGCTCTTGAGCCCCATCCTAGCTGCCGGCATATGGATGACCTCGTCAACGGGCAACCATCCTAGTGTCCACTGTATTTGGCTGGCAGTGAGGGTCCGAAAGAATGATGTCCACACCGTAACTCCCTCAGGTAGACTGACCCCCTTGATTCTTGTGTAGAACTCTTCTATGCAAGTTTTCTTTGAGGAACCATAACTCAAGAGCTGGGAACGGTGGCAGAGATGCTCAGTCATCCATATTTGTAGCAACAAGTTACACCCCTCAAAAACGTTTCCTCTGGCTTTGCAGGCTGTGAGAGATCGGAAGATATCAGATACTATCATAGGCGCAAGAGTGCTTTCATCTTGAATAAGCAAGGTACTGACGACCTCGGCTATTTTCAGATCAATGTTTCCGTCTTTCCTTGGAAATACCAAAAGGCCCAAAAAGGTTATCATAAAAGCCACTCGTCTATGCTCGTCCCACTTCTGACGGTTACTCTTGCTACATAACTTATTACCCGGGTTGTTGAATCCTCCGACATGACCGTATCTGTCGTATAAGAAGCGCGGATTACAAAAACCTGCGGCTAAATCTGGGTTATGGACTGTCCTGGGTATCTTTAACGAATCTAAAAACCGATGCACAGTGACAACTCTTGGAGAAACCAGATATTTTTGCCTCAATGGAACTTCAGTATTTCCGATGTACCCTGCTATTTCCTCCAAAGTTGGGGTGAGTTCAAAATCGAAGAAGTGGAAAACATTGTGTGTCGGGTCCCAGTAGGTGACCAAAGCTCTTATGATATCCCCCCGAGGTTGGATTTCCAATAAACCCGTAAGACCTTTTAGATATTTCTTGACCTCATCTTGCCTTTCACCACCTAAATCATCCCACCATAGCCACAACTTGAAAGGTATTTTAGTCATTATTGAAAAAGGTTCATTTTGCATCGTGCTCATCCTGCACATTTATTAAGGTGATTTAAGAAATAAAATTTATTTGACTCAACAAATTGACTATTTTTAATTTTTCACAACTTTAAAGGAAGATCCGGTTCCGCACATGACTTTTCAGCACTTCGGGAACGAAGATTTTAAAGTTGGGTGAGTCAACCGGTCAACCGGTCAAAAATCCAAAAATGACTAAAAGTGGCCGTTTATGCAAAGTAAAGCCTTCCGGCGTCCCTTTCGGGAACATTCGGCTATTCTTGCCAAAAACGACATCACCCGACTTATTTATGTTGACAATTAAAATTTGACATTATTTTTTATTTTTTTGGCTATTTTTGTAAAAGGGAGGTTGGACCCGATGAGGGTTGCCTACGTATCCCACACCCTGTGAGAATCAAACCGGCGTAGTTCGGGTAGATAAAACAAACTTCTTTTGAAAACAAGACTCTTTTCAATGGCAAATAAAACCATTTTTCATAAACAAAACCCCTTTCTTTTTTTTCACTTTCTCAAAAATTCGACAGAGTTTCGACGCTATTTGGACATTGATGATTTTTTTTTTCAAAACAGGCGATTAACTCTCTTTAACCCTCACACTGCTATTTCTCTTTCCTCAAAAGTCGGTCAGCATGCAAGTCTGAAGCAAATAAATGCACAAGTAGAAGCAAGTAAGATGCATCAGGATGGTCGTTTTCATTTTTGGTACACCTGTCCTAGACAGGCCCAACCCCTGTGTTGAGCCTCCAAAGTCAAATGCACGTGATGCAAACAAACTCTCCTACTAGGGATCCGGCATGAAGCTGAGTTATTCTAGGTTCATAACCTGGGTATTTGTTCTAGACTATGTACCCGAGCGGATAACTCGAGTCGAGGAGGGGGCTACGTACCGGGGACCCGTGGGATCGTCCGGCTTTGTAACTTGTCCGGCCTCTTTCTTATTTCAAGGTATGACACTAACAGAATAGGGAGTCTTGACCATCAAGTTCATCCCCGGAGGTAAGAAGAGAAGGGTTTCGGCACAGTTTATATACAGTTCAAATAATATCAAAGTTGTAAAAGCAGCATTTAGCACATTAGGCCCAAACATGTAACAAAATCAGATAAAGCCAAATAAAACAATTTATCTAAGCTCGAATTCTGAACCCTAAACTAGAGATTCTGGGTTCGCTCCCCAGTAGAGTCTCCGGAGCTGTCACACCTCCTTTTTCACCTGCGCACGCGAAGGGGCGTAGGGGGAGTTTTTCCAATTAAGGGACAATCGAAACGGGATTTATTATTTATTTCAGAGTCGCCACTCGGGAGATTTATGGTGTCCCAAGTCACCGGTTTTAATCCCGAATCGAGGAAAAGAATGACTCTGTTTAACAGTCTGCACACCAGAAATCCAGATAAGGAATTCTGTTAACCCGGGAGAAGGTGTTAGGCATTCTCGAGTTCCGTGGTTCTAGCACGGTCGCTCAACTGTCATATTCGGCTTATTTATCTGATTTTAATACATGTTGAACCTATGTGCAAATTTTTACTGTGTACCGCCTTTATTATTATTATTTTTACCGAGAATTGCAACATCGTGAGAATACATCTCGAACCACGTCACATCAATGCACCCGTGGTTATTAACACATTTCAACTCTGTTGAGATTTGGATTTGGGTCACATAAATGTGCACCCTAGTTTCATAAAGTAAATTATTAAAAGCGCGCCTAAAGTGACTAGCGCGTTATTATTTTGGGAAAGCCATTAAATTCGCTAAACGGCCCGTCCGGAATTCTAAGCAATCAATATATACATTTAACGAGGGCCCCATGATTTATTTATTTTGTTCGGCGAGGCTCGTCTCATTTTTATTTTAAAAGGGCAAACCTAAAGTAATCTATAATTTTCTACTTTATTTGACTCTACAAAAAAAGTCCTAATTAATTAATATTACAAAATCGGGCCTCAAGTTCAAGTCCGGATCCAAACGAAAGGACGCACCTTTTAATTTGAATCCACTACCTAACTTAAAAGCCCAGTCCATCCTTAAGTGCTAACGCGCCAATTGCCATATCAGTCTTGGGCCCAAAGAGCCCAAGCCATGAAATTCGTGCAGGCCAACCGTGAATTTTCAGTGGCCCGAAGTGGGCCTAGGACTAACCTAGTTCAAATGAACAGGATCAGGCCGAGAAGATCGCGGGATAAGCATTTTCACACCACAATTACTCCAACTCTCCAGAGTGTGTTTACCAAATAGTAATAAAATACTACGACGTACGCTCGTTCAAATTAACTACTTATTCATATCCAATTATCATGACCAATTTGTTTAGTCAGTGTTAATGGTGCCCGCTTATTTTAAACAAGTTACTGATGATGCCTACTGATATTACTAGCCTAAACTGTTGATGCCTACTGATATTACTAGCCTAAACTGTTGATGCCTACTAATATTAAGTTTAACTCAAAATCAAACTTGATGACACATCATACATTTGCAACCCCAATCATGTTTCTGAATTTGATTTTTAACAGAATAGTGCTATACTAAAGTGAGCATTATCTATACTAAAGCGGTTGCTAGATAACTATGAATTCAAGTAGTCCCAAAACAAACCAGCGCACATTCGAACATTCTGTTGCTTCTGTTTCTAATTAAATTATTGTCCCTAACTAGTTGCCCACTTTGACATGAATCACTTATAGCAGAACAAACCAAGAGTTCAAATAACTTCATCTAGTACTAATTGTTATGGTAAAGCAAACTGACAACCTAGCAGCTCAAATTTGTAAACTAACAGCATGTCAACATGAGCATAGTAGTTCAGTAGCTCTTAATTACAATCCGTGTGTATCCACTATTCACATAATACAAAACACTTAAACAATATCGACTAGGTATAATTAACTAACAATTCATCCAATTGTAAACAACAGGCAACCTACAAATGAACACAAATCTGTGAATATTTCCATTTTTCAACTTCAAGGAGCTACATCAAGGCGATTCGAAAAGTGTACCTGGAATTGGAACAGAAATAAAGTAGATGAGAGATCAGAAACAGCAGTAATACGAGCAGCAATACAACAGCAGTTGGGAGTTCCAAACAGCTACCGACACAGCCCAGAAAGTTTGTAAATGACCAAACAGCAACAACCAATATCACCACAAACAAACTCAACCAAGCGTATATTAAACCGAAACTGAACCAGTAGACCACTGAACCACTTAAGGAATCAAAGGGAATCAGATTCACTGTCCAGAATTCGAGTTACTCCTACAGATGCAATGAAACAATATCTTTCTTTTTTGTTTTCTCTTTTAAACTCTCCAGCCCCTATACTGTGTAAAAACTCCGACCCCTTCTGTCTAAAAATGACTCTATATATAACCCCCCCAAAACAGGCCTGCCCCCTCAACCCTCAAAAGCACTTTACGCAGAATTTTTAAACTAATTCTGCCCATCATCTCTCAACCCCCACTATATTATGTTTTCCCTCCTTTTAATTCATTTGTTCCCCACTACCCTTGTTTTTTCTTTATTTAAATTCAAATAGGTATGGGCACCTATTTCTTAATCCATTTCCTTTAAACCTTCTCCCACCATTATGTTTTGTTCCCCATTAGCACTAAACAATTGTATTAGTTTAATGGTACTTTAGTACCTTACTGTCAGACCACTAACACTAAACATTTCAAACCTTTTAAAACCCTAAAATACCCCCTTAACCCTTGTGTATTACTTCCATGCCCTAAGCTTCAATCAATCTGTTTTCTAAGTTACAAAACTAATAACTGATTTTTAACTGATCACTAAAGTACTACAGCTATAACCAATTCACAATCAAATTCAAACAATGATTCAATCAGAATTGAAGCAGTACGAATCACATTATTATCAGGTTATTTAATCAGAATTGAAGCATGTAAAACTAATCGATGACACTTATTCAATCGACTACACGAATTACAACACATACAATCAATAGCAAATAAGAATCGAACAGGCACACAGGTGATTCGAATCATATTGATAGAAACAGGGATTCATAATAAAACTTAACTAATCGACGACACTCATTCAAATCGATTATATAGTTTTATCACATTCATTAACCATGACCAGAAAAAGTTCGACCAAATAAAGGGTCATTGAAGACGGACAGAATCAATCGACAAAAGAAATGAAAAGTCAATAAAACTAAACTAAACAAATAAACAGATATAAACACATACAAAATGGAACCAACAGGACAAGAAAAATACCTCAAGAATTCGGACCCTCGATGATCCTGACTTGGACTCTGACTCGGACCTTTTTTGAGGTCAAACGGACCTTAATCGAGTGTTCTCAACTGAGAACACTTCGACTAAGGTCCACTAGACACCCAAATTCCTTTTCTTCGGACAAACCTCAACCTTTGGTTTTCTAGGGTCCTTGAGGGTTCGATTTGGGTTTGAATGGTTCTAGCAAGATTCGAACGGAACCAAGTGTGTTTTGGGCATGAGGGAGGTCAGGGGGTGCCAGGGTGTGAGTTCAGGGTGGATTGGGGTAGGTCCAGGTTTTGCTCGAATCTTCAAATGAAGATTCGAGAAGTTTGAGGATGATTCGAAGTAAATGGGTACTGGATTTGGATTGGGGGTGGTTAGATGTTCTAGGGGTGTTAATTTGGCGTCATTGGACGAACTAGGGTTCTAGACTGAGTCTTCGATCTGATATTCGAAGCAGACGGTGATGATTTGAGGACAATGGAGGGTAGATTTGGAGAGAGGAGGGTGTGGTGGTTCAGGGGTGTGAAGATGGGGGTCATTGGACCACCGGAACCGCCGTGAGGCGATTTCCGGTGGGAGGAGCACGGTGGGGGAAGGTTGTTAGAGACGAGCTCGTCTCTGAGCTGTTAGAGACGAGGGAGGGTGGGGTTTGGTTTGTGGGGGGGCTGGGTAGGATTTAGGAATATATATGATGTGAGGGATTTAATCCCGGCCGTTAGATCAATTAAGATAAACGGCTAGGATCAAAGAGCTAATCAAATACGGTGTCGTTTGGTTTAGTGTTGGGGTCGGGGTCGATCCGGGTAACGGGTCGGGTATGGGGTTACGAGTGAGGGCAGAGTGATCTGGACCATTGATCAAGTGAGATCAACGACCCTGATCAGGGTTTCCCCAAAACGATGCCGTTTGGGGTGTCTTTGAAATGGACTGGACCGGGTAAAAGGGTATTTGGACTGGGCCTCAACTTTCTTTTAAAATTGGCCCAGTCCGATTTTTCTCTTGTTTTCTTCTTTTTCTTCTATTTTCTTTTTAATTCCTAAAACCAAAATTCCTAAATTGAATTGTAAAACCAAGATTATTTTAAAAAGATATTAATTAACCCTTAAAAACAATTAACACACAAGATCGAAAAATAAAATCGCACAATTAAATAATAAAAATGACAAAACTACCAAAATTCATATTTTTTTTGTGATTTTCATTCTTTAAAATAGGACATGGTTTAATTAATTCCAAAATGCATAATTAAATCCTAAATGCACATGCAATACATATTTTTGTATTTTTCTTAATTAAAGTAGAAATAAACATGCGCAAACAAAAATACCAATAAATTACAAACAACACAAAACCATTTTATTGAATTTTTGGGAGTAGTTCTCATAGGGCAAAAAATCACGTGCTCACACCATGTACAGTAAACATGAACAGTATCCATGTACAGTACCCGTGTACAATACATATGAATAGTACCCCGTATACAGCACCTGTGAATAGTAAAATGCGTGAACAGTAACCACGGAAATTCTGGACAGAATGTTGAGTTCTGTTTGTCCTATTTTCCATTTTTACCAAATTGGAGCTCGAGTAGAGGCGCTTTTCGGGAGATTTTCGGAGAAAACAACGGGGTAAGTGTTCTTAACTTAATTTTGGTTAGATTACCCGAATCTATTACTAGTTTTGGCATTTAATTGGTGATTTTAGTTGGAAAAATCTTGAAAACCCTCTTGGTTTAATTTGAAGATCTGAGGGTCGAGTTGATGTCGGATTTTAGTAAAATTGGTATGTTTGGACTCGTGGTTGGATGAGGTTTCATATTTCATAACTTTTGTCGGGTTCTGAGACATGGGCCCCACAGGCGAATTTTGAGTGCAATTTCGGATTTTTAATGGAAAATGTCGAATTTCATATGGAATTAATTCCTATAATTTGTATAACTAAATCGAATTATTGTGGCTAGATTCGAGGCATTCGGAGGTCGATTTGAGAGACCAAGGGCATCGCGAGCTAGAGGATTAGCCGGTTCGAGGTGAGTAATGATTGTAAATGATGTTCTGAGGGTTTGAAACCCCGGATTTGCACATCGTAGTGCTATATTGAGGTGAGACACGCGCTGGATGATGAGCGCGGAGTCTTTTTCTACCGGGGATTGTGACTTGGTCCATCCCAATTGATGATTTTACCGCATATTTGATTGAAATTCATTTGTTATCATCATGATTTGGGTTGATTGCCATACTTGGGCTTCGTGCCAATTATTTGAATCCTTTGGGAATTTTTATTACTATTTCCTCACTATTTTGACTTATATTTAAACTCAATCCTGTTGATAATTATTGTTTTACAAACTCAGCCACTTTTATGCAAATTTGAAAACTCAAATGATATTTCTAAATGGTATTTTGGGCTGAGAACTATTGTTTTACAAATGCCCGAGGGGCTTATGATGATTTTCGGACTGAGTGAGGATGAGGGACATATGTGAGGATATCTGAGTGATATGAGACCGAGGGCCTGAGATACTATTTATGCCACGAGGTGGCTTGAGTGATGTGAGGCCGAGTGATATGAGGCCGAGGGCCTGAGATACTATTTATGCCACGAGGTGGCTTGAGTGATGTGTGGCCGAGTGATATGAGGCCGACGGCCTGAGATACTTTATATGCCACGCGGTGGCTTGAGTGATGTGAGGATATGCTGAGTGATGATGCCACAAGGTGGCTTGATATAGCGCTTGGGCCGTAAGGGGCCCCTCCGGAGTCTGCACACCCATAGTGAGCGCGGGTACCCATTGTTCTGAGTGATTGATACTATGCCAATGGGCTGATATGAGTGATTGTGTGGTAGCCCGAGGGGCTGATACTATTCTGAGAGTGAGCCCGAGGGGCTGTTACTGTTCTGATATTGAGCCCGAGGGGCTGACACTGTTCTGATATTGAGCCCGAGGGGCTGGTTCTGTTGATATTATGCCCGAGGGGCGGTTTGTTGTACATGTTTTGCCCGAGGGGCTGTTTACATTTCTATCATTTTTGTTACTCACTTGTAAACTACTTGCTTTACTTGTTGGAAAAAAGGGATTTTCACTTGATTTCTCACTGCTTTACTGTTTAAAGTGATTTTACTGCTTCACTATGGAATACTATGTGTTTTTGCATGATTTTTTGCCTTCAGTCTTTATTTATTATTATTATTACTCACTGAGTCGGAGTACTCACATTACTCCCTGCACCTTGTGTGCAGATTCAGGTATGTTTTGGCTGATGGAGGCAGAGTCATCAGGGTTTAGCATAGTAGATGCCGGCGTTCGCAGCACTGCTTTTCTCTCTCCTCATTTCATTAGTCTGTATTTGTACACTCCAGGCTTTCAGTTGTATTTATACCCAAGTAAATGCTCGTGACTTGTGATACCCTGGTTAGGGTTGTATCGGGTTGTGCTTCCGTTAATTATATCATTAATTCATATTTAAACTGTTTATTAATGTTTAACTATTTTTGAAAAGGCGATATGGGTTTGTTGGCTGGCCTTGTCTTCACGAGAGGCGCCATCACGACCGAAATGGGGTTTGGGTCGTGACATTATGATCGCGAAAAGATACCATGTTTGACGTTCTCGAGGTTGGAAGACCCTTTTTCTGCTACCCAAACACTTTATATCCTTCGCTACCTCTTTTGATCCTGTGTTATTTTCTTTAACCACCCTCTTTTGGAATCAAGTTTAGAGTCAAAAAAAAAAATCAATATCTCAAGAGTACAAATTGGGGCCTCAATAGGATTAGTACGGTAAGGTTAGCCCGGTTTTTTGTTATATGGGTAACAACTCTGGTGCTATTGTCCCCCCTTATTTGTATTTCTCCTAATTGTTGTAATTTTCTTTTCTATTATTAATAAAAAATTAGCCCTAGGCTCTGCCTAGTGGATTGCCAAAAAAAAAAAAAATTAGGGCAATTCTTAGAAAGTTCAAAAAAAAAAAAAGATTTGCCAAAGGTCCATGCCCTAAAAAATAGGAGCTGGGGCAATTTGTTTCGAAAACAAAAGAAAAAGAAAGAAAAAAAAAAGAAAAGAAAAGAAAAGAAAAAAACAACAGAAAGAAAAATAAAAAAAATTAGTTAGGTCAGATGTTTGAACTACGTTCGACCTGATTCCTTAAAAAAAGGATACGTAGGCCGCCTCACGGTTCGGTCCAACCAAATAAGAATTCAAAAAAAAAAAGAAAAAAAAAGAGAAAAATACCAAAAAATCCCCAATAGCTGAAACTGGGGCAGAGATTTTATTTCACTTTTGAAAGAGTCGATTCCAAGAGTTGTAAATCCACAACCCCCTTTACTTTGAGTTTATTTTAAGCCTTCATGACGTCTTTTCTTTCCAACCCTATCCAAAATCCTTCCAAATAAAGACCTCCTAATATGCCTTCAAGAATGCCAAGAGAAGCATGTAATGAGCAACGGTTGCCACATGAAGTAGAACATCGTCGAGTTTCTCACATAAAGGGAAAGAAAAAAAAGAAAAATGAGAGAGTCTTATTAGTGAAAAACCTCACGGGCACTTTAAGACGACGGTAAGCAGAGATGAATAAATGAGAGAGACTTGTTGGTGAAAACCCCTCGGGGCACCACTAGTCGAAAGTGAGTCGCGAAGCTGATGCAAAGAATTGACACGAACAAGCCCGACTTCAAAGCTCATAAGAATGGCAAAATGGAAGATTGGATTAGTTTGATAGATCAGGCCGTTGAGTCCAAAATGCATGTCATGACCATTAAGGCTAGTTATTGAAAAAAAAAAAGAATAAAACTCTTCCTTTTGTCCTTCCGACATGGGGCATTTCTTGTTAATATTGTTTATTTATAGCATTGTGCCCTTCCCTCTGAGTCAGTCCTTGTCAAAACAAGCAAGAAAAGATTTCAAAATCTGCTACCAGTTTTTCAGTTGCACAAAGTAAATTTGGCCAGTACACTCGGTTGTTACTGTCAATGTGCCTTGAGGATTCATGCAAAGGCTCCCCCAAAAGACTCTTGTCAGTCTATTTGGCGTAAGCAAAGATAACTTGTGATTCTCTCTGACAGACAAATTGCTCAAAAGCAGGAAGTCATTCAAGATATTAGAAAAGGTCATCTAAGAAAAGATCTCCAGTTGGGATAATGCTGATTGAGCCAGAAATACAATGGTACCGGGTGTGAAACAATTAGGGTTGATGCAGAGCAAAAGTCTCTTGAAGCCGACTCAAGCTGATTGAGCAGAAGCCAAGCTGCCCAAGACTCAAGGCCACAAACCGACCACCATTTTCAAAACTGACAAATTTTCCTTTGTATGAAATAGGAACAAAGCGGTGCAAGGAAAGTGATTCAAAAATAGAAAAATTGAAAAAGAAAAAAAACAAAAAAAAAAGAGAAGAAAAAGGAAAGACGAGAGGAGCCTAAAAAGGGAAATTTCTCAAATCTTTGCCTTTATTTGTCTTGCTATTGTGCACAAAATCTTGCCATTGATCTTCACATTTTCCTCCTAGGATAAAAGTCCTAGTCTGATGGATTTTCCTCCCAATATAAATCTTAGTCTGATGAATCTTTCTTCTAAGATAGAAAACCTAGTCTGATGATTTTTCTCCTAGGATATAAATCTTAGTCTGATGAATCTTTCTCCTAAGATAACAAAAATGGAACCTAGTCCGATGAACTTTCTCCTAGGATCGAAATCTTAGTCTAACGAATTTTTCTCCTAAGATAGAGGACCTAGTCTGATGAACTTTCTCCTAGGATCACAATCTTAGTCTGGTGAATTTTTCTCCTAAGATAGAGGACCTAGTGTGATGAATTTTCTCCTAGGATCAAAATCTTAGTCTGATAAATCTTTCTCCTAAGATAGAAGACCTAGTCTGATGAACTTTCTCCTAGGATAGAAATCTTAGTCCGATGAATCTTTCTCCTAATATACCAAAAAAGAAGTAGAAAAGAGACCTAGTCTGATGAACTTTCTCCTAGGATAAAAGTCTTAGTCTAATGAATCTTTCTCCTAAGATAGAAAACCTAGTCCGACGAATTTTCTCCTAGGATAATAATTTTTTTTTAAAAAAAAGGGAAAGTCTGAAGTTGAAAAAAAAGGGGGAGTCATTTTTTTTAGTTTTCTAAAGATTATCAATGTTTAGTTTTCCTGAAATCAGGGGGGCCCGCCTGGAGAATAGGGTCAGTCTTTACTTTAGTCAAGCTTAGTTTATAGTTTTCCTAGTCTATTCTTTAGTTTACTCTCATCATTTCATCAATAGTACAAGTGGTTTACAATTTTGCTAACAACTCACAAATCTTCCTAGTACAAACTGGGGCAGAAAAAATTTCTTTTGTTTTGTCTGTTTGGTTGTAATCAGGCCCATCTAGAGAACAAGGGAAGACAATTCAAGTTTCAAGGGAAAGCAGATTCAAAGGAAGACAGTTCAAGTTTCAAGGGAAAATGGTTCAAGGTGCAAGGGGAAACAGTGTCAAGTAATAAGAGAAGACGGTTCAAGTTCAACAATCAGGCGCCCGTCTGGAAAATAAGAGAATTCAACTCAGAATGCAATTCAGGTCAACAACAAAAGAAGCTCGCATCAAGAATGCGGGTCAGTAGTCTGAGATGATCAACACAAGTTAGTCACAATCCAAAATAAAAAGTAAAAAAACAAAAAACAAAAAACAAAAAGAAAGACAAGAAGTGAATCCAAATACAGAGGTTAATGAAAGATGTGAGCTGCTTAAGACATGGCTGAGGTCACATGCTCTGCATGTCCCGTCTTGGTTCAAAAAAACTGAAGAAGATTGAACCAACACCTGCAGTTAACAAGCATCAAGATTCAGATCAAAGTCTGCATGGAGAACCAACCAAGACTCAAGATCAATCTTCAGAAGACTAATAGATAGGAATCTTATAACTCATAGCTGATAGGCTTAGTTAGTATTTTTTAATTTTGATTTTGTAATAATTGGGACCACGGACCGGAACCTCGACGGCACCTCAATCGGCTCTCCACCTCGATATACTCCATCACTCTTCCTAATTTTGAACTATACGTGGCCTGATTCCTTTATAGCCAATGATATGTAGGCAGCTCAGATACCAGGGCTTAGTCACATTCTCTTTTCTTTTAATTTTTAGTCTCTCCAAATAAGGGTCGAGTCAAAAAACCTGTCTAGTCGTTGTTTGTCTGAAAATACTTCGTCTTTCCAGTCAAAGAGGGGCAGCTGTAGACATGTGATTTTTGACCCTTCCCAAGATTTTTATATTTTAGCACGTAAATATTTATTTTATGCCTAATATAACTATTTCAACTCATTTTTACTCTTTTACTTTTATTTTATTATAAGAAAACGAAAATTAAAAAAATAGGTTCATTAATGTTTTATAGTCATTTTTTAACCTTGAAAAAATACCAAAAAAATAGTTTTGTTTTAACAGTCAGTCTTATTTTAATAATTGTTTAAGTATGGCTAATTAATATTTTTGATAATATTTTTTAGTTAATTAAGCTAATTTTAAGCATGCTAGTCATAAAGGCCCAAGTTTCTAGCCCATTCCTTAAGCCCAATACCCGTTAAGCATCCTAGGGGCCCTTCTAGACTCTTCTTTGGAACAAAAAATAAATAAAAAGACCCTAAGGACCTAGGAGCAATTAACACAAAAATACACATTTAGACCTAGATCTATATAATAGGGGTAACACCTAAATGAGCGAAAAGGAGAACAAAAAAAATCAGACCTAGAACGCCTAAGGACCAGCGCCGCTATACCCCTTCTTCTTCTTCTTCTCATTTCACCCAATGAGGGAGATCCCCCATTCTTCAACATTAGTCGCCGCACCCTTCCTCCTTAACCCAGAAACCATCAGCCAATACCTTTCTCTTTCACTCTCATCTCTTCTCTCCTCTAATCATAACCTCACACACTCACAACCCATTCAAAATTGGGACTCTCACTGATTCACCAATTCACTCACCCTATCTCTCATGTTTAGGAGTAGTTTGAGGTTAAAAATTCTTAAAAATCCAAACAGAGCAGAAGTTTGAAAATCAAAAACAAAGGGATTAGGAGGCAAGAAAAAAACTAAAAAAAGGGAGTTTCTGCATTCGTTTGGTTTTCCATTGCTTGGCTTCGCATTTTTCTGGATTTTTAAAGTTCGTGGTGAGCTTGGAGTGCTGCTGGTACTGCTGCTAAAGGAGACGTTTGGTTGCTGTGCTGGGCTCCAATTTGAAGCATCTCGCATTTGTTTGGTTTTCAGTCCAGTTTGTTTTTTTGTTCTTGCTTCAAAAATAGGTACCCATATATTCCTAAAATTGTAGTATTTGGGTAAATGGAATGAAATTCAAATCCAAATTACTGTTAGTTTGAATCAGTATGTTAGTTTGCCTGGTTGTGATAATGACAGGCCTATGAATGCTAGATTAATTGAATTTAATCACTTTAAAGTTGATTCTGATCTTAAAGAAATAATCTGGATAGTGCATAAAGATTTGTGTGAAACTTGTTTTATGAATCATGTTTAGTTGTGCTTTGGAGAAAGGTTAGCACAATTCTATGCATAGTTATAATTGTGTATAGTTCCTACTGTGTTTCACTTTTAGAACTATTGTATGAATGGTGAGTTCAACCAGTAGTGTGAAGTTAACTCGGTGTGTTTCCGCAATTATAAAAGATTATGGAGCTACCAGTTGTTCTTACAACAAATTGGGTAAAGACTGAGGCTTAAAATTGCTCCATTTACTGAACTATTACTCACTGCCCCAATTTCAATGTTCTATTTGGTTTGTGCATCATATTATGGTGAGAGTTAAAGTTTTGTTACATCTATATGAGAGTGTACAAAGTTCTGCAATGAACATTTAAAAAAAAAAGAAATGAAAAAAGTGGTGCTCAAAGTGAAAGTTGATAATTAAATGTTGAAAATGCTTTAGAAAGTGTCTTAAGTTTGTTAAATTGGAATCACAATTTTGTTTTGAGCGGAACTTTTCTTATAAATAGGTACCGATTCTTTTGGAGTTTTTTTTTTATTATTATTTCCTTTAATTTCTCGTTCTTCTTTCTTTTTTCTTTTTTTTTTATGTTAGTAACTTGCATATTTTGTTTTAAGATTATTTTCTGTTTGTTAACATTTGTAAGGGGATTATGACGGATCTGTGATGAAAATTTTGGTTTGTTTATTTAAGATAAAGTTTGGCGTTTGGCATTATTAAAATGCATTTGGGCCATGTCATGCCATGCCAAATAAAGCCCCTAATCCCATGGCCCTCACAAAATTAGTTAGCTTTCTATAGAAATTTGAGGTGTGCCATATTAGCCAAATATATAATTTATGGCCCTCACGAGCTAAGTTAGAAATACTTTGATAGAACAATTCAAGGCGTGCCGTGCCAAACAAAAATCTTAAATGCACGACCCTCATTTAGTTAATATTTTTATCCTTAGAAATTGAGGCGCGCCATTTAGCGAATTTTCCATGGCCCTCGCAAAGTTGAAAATGTGTAGTTGCTTTAGGCGCGTAATTTAAATTACCTTCCTAAACTTGGGTGTGCATTTCATGTGATCCAACTCCAATTCTCAACAACGTTAAATAAAATGTGTCATGAATCGCGGGTGCATTTCATGTGGCATGGTTCAAGGCGTGTTTTAAATAACGTTGAATCTTCCTAAAAATAATTAAAAGTGGTTAATAAGTTAAAAATATACCATAGGTTTAAAAGTGTTTTAAAATCAGATAATTAGGCCAATGATAACAGTTAAGCGACCGTGCTAGAACCACGGAATCCGGGGATGCCTAACACCTTCCCCCGGGTTAATAGAATTCCTTACTCGGATTTTTGTGTTCGCGGACTAAAAAACAGAGTCAATCTTTCCTCGATTCGGGATTCTAAATCAGTGACTTGGGACACCATGAATCATCCCAAATGGCGACTCTTAAATCTAAATAAAATAAATCCCGTTTCGATTGTCACTTTAAGTTGGAAAAAACTCCCTTGCTCCCTTACGAGGTAGTGAAAAAGGAGGTGTGACATCGGTGTTACCTCATTGACCACAAACATTTCCTTTGCGGCATGCTGCTCCCCGTATACAGTTTTTACACTATCAGTCATCGGGAATTTCATCATTTGGTGGAGAGTCGAGGGGACTACCTTCATGTTGTGGATCCAAGGCCTCTCAAGTAGGGCATTATACCTCATGTCGCCCTCGATTACGTCGAATATGGTATCTTGAATGTTTCCAGCCACATTCACTGGTAAAGTAATCTCCCCTGTAGTTGTTTCTCTGGCCATGTTGAAGCCGTTTAAGACTCGAGCTGCTGGCACGATTTGATCTTGTATGCCGAGTTGCTCCATGACCCTCGATCGGATGATATTCACTGAGCTACTTGGATCCACTAAAACACGCTTAACTTGAACTTTATTTAATAAGATATAAATTACCAGAGCGTCGTTGTATGGCTGAGAAATGCCTTCCACTTCTTTGTCGTTGAATGATAAGGAGCCTTCGAGCACATAATCTCAGATTCATTTTTCCCTAGTGATTGACATCTTAGTGCGTTTGAATATAGGTCCCTATGGAACATTGACCCTACCGACGATCATATGAATGACATGTTGGGGTTCCTCTTGTCCATTTTCCTGTTGGCGTCCCTTTCTCTAAAATGATTCTTAGCTCGATCGTTGAGGAACTCTCGAAGGTGGCCCTCATTGAATAGATGGGCTACCACCTCCCTCAGTTGCCTGCAATCATCGGTCTTGTGACCATGCGCTCCATGATACTTGCACATCAAATTTGGGTTTCTTTGGGAAGGATAGGTCTATATAGGTTTGGGACACCTAGTATCTTTGATCCTTCCAATTGTCGATACAATGTCCGATGTGTTGATGCTAAAGTTATACTCCAATAACCGAGGTGCCTCTATGGGATCAGCATGCTTATCAAAACCACTTTTGCTCATAAGTCCCTGAGAATTCTGTCCTCGATCACTTCTCGATCATTTCGAGAGGGATTGCATCCTAAACTATTGTTCCTTCGATCAGCAGTATATGGTTAATATCATTCTCTGTTCAACTTTGGCTCCCTGTCGATGTCCCTATATGTTTTAATTACCAACCTGTTTGGATGTACTGAATCGGGAGGGGATCCTAATTGGTCATACTCGACCCTGATGTTCGATTGATATCGATTGTGCACTTCTTCCCAAGTTACAGCTGGATACTCGACCAAATTTTGTTTCAACTGTCTTGATGCTATCGAACTCCGCTCGTTCAACCCTTGGGTGAAAAATTGAATGGCCCAATCATCTGTGACCGGTGGCAACTCCATGCGTTCCATTTGAAATCGGGATACGAACTCCCTTAGCATTTCGTTATCCCATAGTCTTATCTTGAAAATGTCTGATTTTCTTGTTGCAACCTTTATGGCCCCAGCGTGTATCTTCACGAAAGAATCTTCTAACATGGTAAATGAGTTGATGGAATTTGGTGGTAGGATGTGATACCAAATCATTGCTCCATTTGACAAAGTTTCCCCAAATTTTTTCAACAAAACGGACTCGATCTCATCATTTTCTAAGTCATTTCCTTGTATTCCGCACGTGTACAAAGTGATGTGTTCATTAGGATTGGTGGTCTCGTTGTATTTAGGTATATCCGTCATACATAATTTCTTTGGAATGGGCTACGGAGTCGCACTCTGATGAAAAAGGCACGAACTTTTTTGAATCCAAACCCTTTAGGATCGGGGGTGCCCTCGGTATCTGATCAACTCGGGAGTTGTATATTTTCACTTTTTTATCATTATCTTCGATTTTCTTCTCTCCGGACTCAATTCTTTTGGTGATATCCTCGAGCATTTTCGTTATTATAGGATCAGTCCTTGATTCATTACAGTTCGACCTTTCTGGCACTGGCTCGGTACGACAAGTGATTTCTGGCTCGACCACACTTGGAGTCCTATGTTGATTTTGCAATTGAGCAATAGCAGCCTACTGAGCCGGTAGCATCTCGAATATTATTTGGAGGCTAATTCTCGCGTCTTCTCTATCCTGTGTACATTGGCCACCAGATCGGCCTTTCCTGCATACACTTCCTTCGGGGTCTGCGGCTAGGTCTGCATTTAGAACAATGTGTGAACTGATATCGACTGGATCGGTGACCGATGCTCCCCTGATATTAGCCGGTGGCACCCCAGCTCATGGAGCAATTACATTGTCATTTTCCCCGTAAAATTCGAGACTATCATCACCATGTACGAGTGCGTTTTGCAAGTTTGACATGTTTTAACCTGAGAGCAAAAATACTTGACAAGAACAAGTGTGGAAATAATGCGTGTTATCAAAATCAGCACTGAAACAATCACTATTATCCTTAGCCCGTGGTGGGCGCCAAACCGCTTACCCTAAAATTCGAGTAATAATTAAACTTGTATTATGATTTTAAGGATATGTGATTTAATTCAATATCAATTGATAAACAAGGGATTAAATAGATAAATTAGAGAACAAAGTAAACTAAACCAGTATGTAAGCCAAATCTCGACCTCGACCTGTGGTAGTCTCGAGGTGTGATAATAGAAATAGCAAATTATAAAGCAACTCTAATGAACAGTAAGTAGATAGCAAGAGAGTAATGTGCGTATATTTTCTTATCAATGAACCATGGAGTCCTACAAATAAATGAGATCCCTCTTTATATAATAGGAGAGTCCTAAATAAAGTACACTTCTAATTATAGTAGGAAATCATATTTGGCAACTGTTTAACCGCTGAAGACCAATCCATTCCGAAATTCACGCCGTGATTTTCGGCCCGTTGCGGGGATCTCGCTCTTTTTGTTACTGAATCATACCGGCATCATCTCGAAGCATGCCTTCTTCTGACCTCGGTAAGAGTTATCGACCTCGACCTTGGAAATGAACTTCGACTCCGAGCTCGACGTCCTGGTCTTCCGACGTGGTATCACTTTCTCCATCGAAGAACGAAATCGGGTAGCCCCGATTTCCTCCGTATACAAACATATAATATGAATTGGCAAACTTTTGGCCGTAGATTAAGTTTTGCAAAGACATCTCAAAAATATTAGCATTTTATAGCCATATCCCCAAAAAAGAAAACTACTTCCCTATTTATTCTTCCTCTCCCTCTCTTTCCCTGTCATATTTCCATCTATACAAATAAGAGAAAGCTCTAAAAGTTGATGATGATGGCAACGACAGTTAGCAATGGCAGTTGATGATGATGGCAACGACCCTTACATTGTTAGATTTGATAATATAAGGTTAGATCGGAATCAAATCGTCCAATTGATTTTAAGAGGGCAAAATTCATTATGAATAAATTTATTTCATTTTTATTGATCAAAAAAAGAAAAATAAATTATCTATACTATATTAAAAGCACGAAGGCCCTTAGCGAAATGTCGTTCGTCTTTTTTACCCTCCAAAAAATTATTTCACACTAGACAAAATAGTCATTTAATTATTTTTCTTATGGTTAAAAATAGACATTAACTATTTCCCTAATATTTAGTGCTTCTATCCATTTCTTTTCCTAATGTTTAGGAATAAATATTTAATGGTTATGTCTCTTTGAGTTTTTCACGTTTACACTAAGTTTATATGTTTCAATAATGATTAATAATAATAAAGGAATTTAGATGAAAGAAAATGAATTTCCCTTTAATCAAATAGAGATGAAAATTAAATTGGTTCAGATTTCTATTTCTCCACTTCTCCATAATCTTTTGGACAATTATGCTAAGTAGATTTCTAATACTTTTTTTTCTTAATTTTCTCCCACATCTAGATTTTGTTTTAGAAAATATATACACACTTATTTAATACTTTGACTAATATTTTAGAATTTGAAATCAGCTTTAAATTTAATAAATTTAAGCTTTTGTATTCTATAAATTAACACCGCCAATCATCTTATATAAATTTTAGGTTTAGAAGTCCCTTTTTGTTAATAAATTTTTTACAAATTAATTCTTTGCAAATTTATATCAGAAACGTTTTAAACACTTACTTCTTTTAGGTTTCAGAGCCTTTTTTGTACTAATAAAATGTAAAAGTTCCGATCAAGTTTCAGCACTCTCATAAGTAGAATGAGGGAAAAGGATTTTTAATTATTGTAAATCATCATACACAAATATTCTAATAACTAACATAAATATACATGCAAGATATGTACCCAAGTGCTTTCAATGACTCTTTTACATTCAATCAAACGCTACTACTATTGATACCTTTTTAATACTAATATTTGTGTAATTTATTATAATTTTTTACTCATTGAGACAAGATACACGCGCAACGCACGTACCGTAAGATTAGTTGATATAATAGGTGTAGAGCAAATTCTAAAATATAAAATTAATAAATATAATTATGGAAGTAAATTAAATTTTGATACAGAGAAAAAACATACAATTTTGATATACATTTTGATATAAACAATGAAGAAAAATAAACGTATGATATACATTTTGGTACACATATTCGATGTGTTAACTACTATATAGAAACAATACAATCATTTTATTTGTGATATACATTGATATAGAGGCAACAAGAAATTTTCAATAACTATTATATAATTTCATATTTTAGATTTACAAAAAAGAAAAATTAAATATTTAACATACAAGTTTATATACGCATAGAAGAAACAAAGTTGTGATATATTGTTGTGATATACATTTATTGGCTACTTGGTGCCTGCCCTGTAGCTAAAGTCAAGCCTTTTCATTCATTCATGGCAATTGGTCTAGTAAGGAAGAAGTAAGCTCTAGCCTTAGTCTTAGTACGCGCTATAACTATGGCCTTTTTTTTTTTTTTTTTTTTTTTGCTAATTATGTGAGTAGAGTGTCACACCATGCAAAATCCCTAAAATTTAACAAAACTATCTTTATTTTAATGGGCTAAAATTATATCAAGTTGTCGCAAAGAGGCCCAAAACTATCTGGACTTGCAATATACACTAGGGGCAAGTGCACAGATAGCCACTGAGAATGTTATTTTTAGATATTAGCTAGTACTTATTTTGTCTTGATATTTTAAACTAAAAATATTAACTTCAAAACAATTCATGATATTTTTTGTCCTGAAAAATTAAAAACTGAAATTCAAGATGCATTGGTTAATTTCTAAATAATAGCCCTTTAGAGTGGCTACTGATGTTATTTCTATACACTGCTAGCTAGTTTATTTTCTCCTCTTGCTTGGTTAATTGACCGCAAAATCTTTTTCAAGAAGCGAAAATTCTCATCTGAAATTAATGTAAAAATAGCACGGGCTAGTCAGTTTTCGGACTGATCATTTAAAAATAGCCAGCGTTTGCAAAGTCATTGAAAATAGCCACTATTTTGCTGCAACAAGGAAAGTTCCAGCATAATATACTGGATAGCGATGCACCTGTGTATGAACTTCAAGCATATTATGCTGGAACTCCAACATGCGGAAAGTTCCAGCTAAATTTCGATTACTTTTGAAACTGTGGCTATTTTTGAATGACCACTTGTAAATCTGGCTATTTTTGAATTTCTCCCGAAATTAATTAATAATTAACAGCCAGGATTAAAATTGAAGCAGTCGTTAATCCTTCAATTATCTGTTATTAGCTTCCCTCCAAACTACATCGTCTTATTTATTTTACCCCGTTTTAACCAAATATGACATAATGTTATCACCTTTCAAGAAAAAAAAATTAAAAAAACTTGTGTAATTTCTTAAACGTCAAGTTGAAATACGATAACGTTGATCCGAGTAAGACGGAAAAAACCGATAATTTTAGAATATCTGTGTCATGCGATAATTAAGATTTTGGACTTTGTCCCACGTTATTCTCCCCACCTCTTATTTTAAACTCATATGCCCTTTGTTCAATGCAATTGCGGAGATTCAGAAATTGTCGTGGCAAGAATTTGCATGTAAATAAACGTCGCAATTTGTAATTTTACCCCATAAAATGACACTTTTTTTTAGTGAACAGATTTAGTGAAGGTACACACAAGCTGATCCGAACTCCACATTTGGAAATTCTTATTTCTAATCATAAACTCTTATGCCACTAGTCAAAAGTCGCATTAAAATGAGAACCAATCCATGCCAAAACTAGGTCATTGTTAATAAAAAAAGAATAGTTGACCAATTATATGTCCAAACTCTACTAAGTTTTCACCACTCTACAATGGCGTTATTATATGGGGGGAAAGCTGTGTATTTTGTAAGGAATGAGTCTCAACCACCCCACTTGGGTTGTTAAGTGGATTGTGGAATTATCTACTAATCATTTGATGCATGAAAATGACTTCCCAATTTCGTTGTACTTTTTGACCAAAACCATAGAAAATTAAACACCTACAAAAGAGCAAACTAATATGGTAGGTAGCCCACATTAATTTGTAGTGGCTTCTTTGAAAACCACATGACATACTTGTGCGATGCACATGCCCAATTGTTGCTCTTTTTTCTTATTTTCTTTCTTTTAATATTTCTTAGTCTATTGTTAATTACATACTTTATTCGTCTTTAGAGAAAGAAAAAGAACATGCATTTGTATAATAATGTATAGAACCACTTTGCCAGTATTGTTTTTTAAAATCTTTTGTGTTATGTGTATTTTAACTTTTCGGAAATCGTATTACTATACCAATCACTTTGTAATACTTGTTGAAGTCCTATACTTTATTACAAAGATTATATAATACTTCAAGTGCAATGTAGAGTATTTATACATAGGTTCTACATTTTTACTTAAAAAAATTGTTCTACACCACCAAACTTTTTTTTTTTGGCAGAAAAGGTAAGTAACATATATTAAAACATGCATACAGGGTTGTGATGCTCATGCATCATATTAAAAGTGCTAGTGCTAGCTATACTATTAGGTATACCATCCGTACATGCATAACGATGTGAGGTATCGCCTCTAATAATGTCACACTGACGATCCTCCAAAGTAGTATGGACTGCATTTGTACCATCAAACTTAGAATTGATCATAAAAAAATGATTGAAAAGTCAATTGAAAAATAAGTTGTGATGTATTTTCTCATTGTTTAAATTGAGTATATATTGTTTTACTCTTTAAATATTTTCAATTGTGTTAATGCATTATTTTTCTTTTTATATTAATCAAACTTTGAATAATAAAATATGTTCATTTTATTTCCAAATAGTTGACGGAAAAGCTTTTTTTTTGTTCTTTGATAATTGTAATTTTTAATGATTCGGAATTTTTTTAACCAGAAAATTTGTATTTTATTCTAGTTTAATGACATATCTGAATAATTTATTAAAAATATATTAATTTTTTAATCACTCTAACTACTAATCAGATTGACCTTAAATTGAAGCATTACAATATTTTTCTAGTTTCGTTTGTTATGATTGAGATACTCTATGATGTAATACAACTTTCTTTACCATAATTATTTGTTGGCCTTTTAAGAATAGTTAACTTATATTTATGTATTTTGAAATTTATATAATATTGTATTATTTATTGAACACAGAGGAAGTACCCAACTAACTTTAATCCTAGAAGAAAAAGTATAATCGAATGATACTTCTTATGTTGCCCAATATATAATAAAGCAAAAAAATTCCCCAAATTAGTTGTCTTAATCTTTTGTTTAGATTATTCTCAAATAATGTTTTACAGAGGGAATCATTTTTATACAATTTGAACAATATTTAATATTCTATAATAAAAAAGGAAGTTGAAAATCTATTTTATTCTTAAATATTTTTTTCCTTATTTATAAAATATTCCTATTAAAATTGTAATTTAATGAGAACTTGTTTAAAATTATATCAATTGATACTAATATAAGAACACCTTAATAAAAATCTACATAATTTATTGCCACTTTTTTTTTAAAATAGTCTTTACCTAAAATAGTCAATAAATAAAACAAATGAAATAATATTTCGTAAGAAGATAATAGAATTGTTGTATAGAAGATAATAAATGTTAAATTATAAAATTACCAAACAGATAATTTTTTAGTTAAAAGTACTAATTGAAAAAAAAAATTAAAGGTGTCAGGTAGTCTGCTTTCAAACAAAAGATAGTTAAGGAATAGGACGTGGGGTCCAAATGAAAAATTCAATAGTTTGGGCCACGTTATTTATTGTTTTTTTTTTCAACAACATAATCAAGTCAGCAAAGGATGAAAGTATATTTTTGAAATGACCATGATGCCCTTGCTCGACCTCCACTCCTCTCTTCTATATAATAAATATAAAAAGAAATAAATATATATATATATAATAAAAAAATATAAATATATACATAATCTATATAATATCTCTCTCTTCTATATAATAGATATTGGCAAATTAAAGTTGTATCCTTTTATAGCTTCCAATATCATAAAATCTATATTTCTAACTTTGGACCTTGTCCTTAATATCCACTATTTAAAATGAATCTTCTTTTTTATTTGAAATTTTCCCTGTAACTTTTACAGATGTTAACCCTTTGCAATATGAAAAAAAATTAGTGAGAATGAAAGACTCAGTTAATTGAATTATATTTTTAATCTTCCTAATTGTTCCAACAACCAATTAAGAATTTAAAAAAGGCAACAAAATATAAATATTGATCATCAATTCAAATCTTGAATTTAAATCCCTTTGGCACTGATTATTATTTTCTAATGTTAGACCACTTGATTGTGGTAGCTCTTAGTTGTATTCGAACATTGTTTTTTTAATACCCAATTTGATCTCATCACAAAAATTGTAAAGGTAGACCAAGTATAAGAACGCTAATATATTCCTCAATTGGGAAAGCTTCACAAGATTCAATAGTAAAATTCTTAAGTGAGCTACAAACAAACTAAAGGAATGAAAATCCATAAAGAGGAAGGGTTCAACCTTTTTACAGTAGCGATGGTCTTACTCGGTGCATTTACAAAAAATAAAATAAAATAAAATGCGCCTACAGACTCTATTGTTATTGCATTTATAATTATTTTGGATTTTGTCTTTATAATACCGATGATCCTTGACGGTATATTATTAAAAAATAAATAAAAATATATTATGTTAATCGTGTGAGACCCTCACTAATACATAGTGTATCATTATTTTTTTTTTTACTTTACCAATGAACGTCTGTTAGTAATATAAATATATAATTTTATACATAATTATTTTGTATTTGTTTATAAACAATTGAGGGAGATCATCGGTACGTCCCTAAGTAAGTGCTTATATTGTTATGTTGGTTATTGATTAGCTTATTCATCGATAATAAATTAAGCAAAATTATATTCGTGGTAATTACACTAATTAGAAGTATATTAGCTATCACGGTCCAAAATCCCAATCAATCGGGTCGTGTTGGCGCCTAGCACCGCTTGCTAGACAAGCCAATATACAACAGTAAAATATGAAAGGAATAACAATAAATGGCTAATCAACAAGATAATAAGAAAAGTAAAAGCAACTCGAAAGTGAACAAGACAAGTCTAGAACCCAATACAACGTTCAACTCTCCCAAGATTTGGAGTCACAAGTACATAAGCTTCTAGAGTTTACTACATATACTATTTCGAAAGAAATACAATACTGTTCGAAAGGTAGAAACAGTACAACAAAAATAGGAAGGTGACTCTAGGCATGTGAACGAAATGCAACTCTACCTTGAATCATCCGACTGGTATCTGCTAGGCACATTTCAGGACTCCGTTGGTACCAATGTCCTAATCTGACAAGAAGTGCGGAAGTGTTATATGAGTACAACCGACCTAGTGTACTTAGTAAGTATTGAGCCTAAACTCGACGAAGTAGTTGCGACAAGGCTAAGACAAGATGCCTACAATAAACTTATGCAGTTATATATCAAGAAGTAACAAAATAACAAGTAAAGTGTCACGTATAAAGACGGAATAAGTACAAGTAAAGGAATAACAAGTACACAAGTAAAGGGCTTAAAACGGAAACGTAGTAAGCGACAACAACTCCGAATAATCTTTCTAAAGCAAATCACGAAGCCATAAAGCCAATTACATATTCCAATGTCAACTTAAAGAACAAGAAAATCAATAAAATTTCACAGTACCACCCTTCGTGCTTTTACTCTCATCATCACGTAATAGTGTAAAAATAATTGTGCGATATCACCCTTCGTGCTTTTACTCCCTTCCTCATATAATAATATAAAACGAATTGCACGGCATCACCCTTCGTTCTTATACTCTCATCCTAACATTATAAAATAGTAATCAAGCACGAAAACACTCTTCGTGCATCAAACAATAATATCAATATATAAATAAGGTAAGAAAATACCCTTCGTGCACAATCACTCTTCATCATAAGCATGACAACGACCTTTGTACATTTCACTCTTGCTTACCAAGCAGTCACAAATAACAGAATACCAAGCAAGGTGGGAAGCAAATTCAACATGAACAATAATATTTGAAAACAACTCGTCATATAAGAATCTTTCAACAATTAGTGCCAATAACCAATCAACAAATTATACGATCTCAACACCCAATATCACATCTCAACATAAGAAATAGCATGAACACGAGTAATTAAAGAATTAAAAAATATATCTAATGCATGGAAGACATAATACACAAAATAACATGGAACAAGTAAGGCTAATTCTACCCGCATGCTTATCCCATGGCCAACGTATATACATTCGTTACCTTGCATATACGTCGCTCCCAACACATAGATCACATAGTAAATAGACTCTATTCTACCTCATTTCCCTCAAATCAAGGTTAAAGAAGACACTTATCTATTTATGGAACACAATCAACAATCCAACACAACTTTTCCTTTAGAACAAGCCTCCAAACCAATCTAATCTAGTCAATATCGATCAATCAGTTCAAAAAAGCTTTAGAAATTACCCTCAAATGAAAAAAATTCAATCTTTAACATAATTGAAAAAGTGAACAAAAAGTCAACCCGGGCCCACATAGTCAAAATTCGAAATTAAGACTAAATTCTGATTACCAATTCACCTCGAGTCCGGATATGTGATTTGTTTTGAATCCAGCCTTAATTTGAGGTCTAAATCTCAATTTTATAAAATTTCTAAATTCTATCCAAAACCCCCAATTTCTACATTAAAATTCTTAGATTTGATAACAAAGTTCATGAAAAAATAATTAAAAATAAGTTAAGATTACTGACCTATGAATTTGTGAAGAAATTGCTCTCCAAAAATTGCCTCTATAGAGTCTAGGGTTCAAAAAAGGTGTAAAATGAGTTAAGTCCCAAAATTCCCAATCTTTACCTAGCTGTACATATTGCAATTGCGAACGTTCGCAAAAGCGACTGATCCCTTGCATTTATGTCCCCTTCATCGCAAATGCAGACCAAGCTTCACATTTATGAAGCTGCCTTGCCACTGCTCAGTGTCGCAACTGTGACACTGCTATCGCAAACGCGACCCCACCTGGCTCGCAAAAGCGACCCTGACTTTGCAAATTGCAAGGTCTCCCAGCCATGCCCAGTATCGCAAATGCGAGCTTGACATTAAAAATTTGAGGCTCGCATTTGAGAACAGGTTCTCGCAAATGCGAGACTTGTAGTTCAGTAACACCGGTTGTTGCATCGTCTATCAAAAACTATCTGAAATACATCTGAAACTCACTTGAGCCGCTCGGGCTCTAATCCTGATATTTATACAAGTGTAATAATATCATACAAACTTGCTCACAATCTCAAATTACCAAGATAACATCAAAAATCAAGAATAAATCATTAAAACTCAAGATTTTCAACTTTAAAACTCATTTTTCCTACTTTTCACATAATGCGCCGAAATGACCTCAAGTGACCCAACACCGCAACCAAATATGCATATAAGTCCAAAATTACCATACAAACCTATCAGAATGGTCAAAATAGATTTTCCCCCTTTTTTTAAGCAAAGAGGAAGTTGTGCAAGCAAGCGAAGTCAAATCTATTAGAATAGAAAATAGTGCAGCTCGATCAGTATAAGAATAAATTTAGGAGATTGGCAGGAAAGGTAAATGTTTGATTCCCCTATTGAATTAGGAATCGATTGAATATTAGTACTAAATAAAAATAAATTATATATTAGTACTAAATTATAATTGAATTAAAAAAAAGAAGATAAAAGTAAAAGATAAAGCAATTTGCTATTAAATATAAATTATATTGTACTCAAAGAATAAAAATAAAAAGAGGAGAAAAAAGCTAAAGGGGGGTTTCAAACCAACATTCTCATCATAGTTGGGAATTAAAGGGCCCAAATTAACCACTTCTCCCATCCACCTCTTTATTTTAGGAGGCACACTTAAAATATTTAAGGGGTCCCATATATATGTACAAATATATATAATATGTATATACATGATTTATGCCGAGGCTAACGGGGTCACGTGACCCCTCAAGCCACCATGTAGGTCCGCTTCTGAATATGATAAAAGATGCATTTCAAAATATTGATCTAAGTTTATACAATTTAAATCTCAAAAAGCAAAAAAAAAAATTACCTGGAACGGAGGGAGTAATAGGTTATAGTAATAAAATTACTTTATTTTTCAAGTTATCAAATTAAGATTACTATATATATTAACATAATGGTATAAAACAAAATTACACATGGCAAAGCTAGAAAATTTCCTAAAAGTATTCAAAATTTAATATACATAAGCAAATTTATATATATATATATATATATATATATATATATATATATATATATATATATATATATAAAAGGTGTTTAACTGATTATATCTTTGCTGATTGTAGCTCTTCCACTATGTATAACACATAGGTTAAGCTCTATTTAAATATGCCGCAATGCAACGGGGACGCCACTCCGTTCATGCACTGTATAACGGTAAAATCTCGTCCTTTTTTATATTCTATGATTACTATTTGGCTTATATTTATCCAATTTAGGATCTTGTCTATCTCTTCGTCTTCTTGAGTCGAGAGTTTATCGGAAACAATATCTCTATTCCTCGAGATAGAGGTAAGATCTATGTACACTATTTTCTCTAGATCATACTAGTGAAATTACACTGAATCGTTGTTGTTGTTGAGGATCTTGTCTATGCCTATTTCTTCTTCTCAAGCTATCGACTCCCCTCACGACTATATGAAATGGAACCTTCATATCTATCCAATTAAATTCATATACGTATGTGCCTTTTCTTTGGGTGGCGAATGTAAGATATTTAGTTATTTACTAAAAATCTGGATAATTACATATATGTATAGCACATTTTCTAAAATAAATATGTGAATAGTGATATGTTGCTAAGTAACAAAATAGTCCTTCTGTTTTTTACCATAGTATAGTTAAAATTTGTAGAAATGCTTATGAACTTTTACTTTGATATAAATAAACCAAGTTAAAAAGAAAGAAAAAAACAAAAAGTCAGAGGTCTTTTTGGGGTGGCAGCTTTTTATTGCGAGCATGCATTGTGCACCATTGTTTTCTTTGTATCTATCATTAATTAGCTTTAGAAGCCGAAACAAAGTAGGTTGTTAATTATGTGTTCTGCACGTTTAAACTCACTCTAATTTTTTGTCTCTTTTAGATATTCATTCATGTGTTTAAACAAGGAGTTACGCTGGCATTGGGATATTACATTATATATGGCTTAAGAAAATCTTTTTATATTCTGGTGACATTTAAGATGTCACGATCCAAAATCCACTAAGGATCGTGATGGCGCCGGACATCGCTGTCAAGCAAGCCAATCAAAAATACTTAATTTAGGCCTTATTTTAAAAATATTGAAAACTATGATTTTTTTGGAGAGGCTGGTCTGGCTGTTCTTTTGGGTAGACTTTAGAAGAAAAGGGGGGGGGGGGTTCTTTTTTAGTCTTTGAGAGAGTTTCCCTTCTTGAATCATTTTTCTGAGAACTAGAACTCATAGAGAGATTTGAGGATCAGTTGTCCTGAGAGCTTTTAAAAACTGAATTCTTCTACACTTTAGAACCTTAAGAGAGCTTGAGAGAGTGTTTTAGACAATCAGCTCACACTGTTGCATTGATTGCAAGAGCAGAAATAGTTCAAATCTCTCTGTTCCTGTTCTGTACTTGGGTGTTCGGACACTTGAAGGAATTTGATGATTTATTTGAGGGTTGCTGGGTATTATCTGATTGTTGAAATTCATCTAATTGAACTATATAAAATCTCAAGAACACAGAAAAAGAAAGCTAGTACTCAAAATGACTTATCAAGTCATTACATTCTCCACCTCTAAAAATAAATGTTCGTCCTCGAACGAACATAAAAATGTACCTGAATTGGAAAAAAGGTGTGGGTATCTACTCCTCATATCGAACTCGAACTCCCAAGTATCCTCCTTAATCGACTGACCTCTCCAACGCACTTTCACACAAGGAATAGCCACCGGCTCTTCCTCATAGGTCAAATTCTCATCAAGTTGCATCGTGCTGAAGTTTAGAACATGTGACCTATCTTCATGGTACTTCTGAAGCATAATGATAAAATACCAGATGTAACCCTGCTAGGATAGGAGGCAATGCTAGCCTATAAACAACTTCCCAAACTCTCTCCAAGATCTTGAATGGGCCACTAAACCTCGAGCTCAACTTGCCCTTCTTCCCAAATTGCATCACGCCCTTCATAGGCGACACTCGAAGAAGAACCCTCCCACCTTCCATGTAAGCCACATCTCGAACCTTCCGGTTCGCATAACTCTTTGCCTAGACCGAGCTGTACGAAGCCCCTCCTGAATCACTTTCACGTTCTCCAAAGCATCACGAGCCAAACCTGTGCTCAACAATCTAGCCTCACCGGACTCAAACCATCTAACTTGTGAACGACATCGCCTCCCATATAAGGCCTCATACGAGGCCATCTAGATGCTCGATTAATAGTTGTTGTTATATGTGAACTCTACTAGAGAAAGAAACTGGTCCCACTGACCCCCGAAACCATAGAGCATGCCCGCAACATGTCCTCCAAAATCTAAATAGTACGCTCAGACTGTCCGTCTATCTGAGGATGAAATGTGCTACTGAGCTCATTCTGCATGCCCAACTCACGCTGCACGGCTCTCCAAAAGTGTGATGTGAACTACGTGCATAAGTCTGCAATTATAGTAATTGGCACACCGTGCAGACGGATAATCTCCCGAATATAAAATTGAGCCAACCGCTCTGAAGAATAGGATGTCATCACCAAAATGAAGTGTGCAAACTTAGTCAACCAGTCCACAATAACCCAGACAACATCATACTTCCTCAAGGTCCGTGGTAAGCGTACCACAAAGTCCATAGTGATGCGCTCCCATTTCTACTCCGGTATCACCAATTTATGAGTCAACCCACCCGATTTTTGATGTTCATACTACACCTGTTGACAATTCAAGCACCGAGAGACATGTCCAACAATAACTTTCTTCATCTTTCGCCACCAATAGTGCTGCTTCAGTCACGATACATCTTCGTAACCCCTGGTGAATGGAATACCATAACTAAGAGCCTCTTTAAGGATCAACTCTCTCAACCCATCAACATTCAGAACTCAACTCCGGCCTTGAAGCCTTATCATACCATTATCTCCAATCAGGGTCTCCTTAGCACCACCCCACTGCACCGTATCCTTCAACACTAATAAGTGAGGAGCATCAAACTGGCAAGACTTGATGCGCTTCAACAATGATGAATGGGTCATAGCACAAGCAAGAACCCTACTAGGATCCGAAATATACAACCTCACAAACCGGTTGGTCAAAGCCTGAACATCCATGGCTAATAAGACCTCCACTATCGGTAAAATGTCAAACTGCCCATGCTCTCCGCCTTCTTACTTAAGGTATCAGCCACCACATTGGTCATCCCCACATGATATAATATGGTAATATCATAGTATTTCAATAAATCTAACCATATTCGCTACCTCAAATTAAGATCCTTCTACTTGAATAAATGCTGGAGACTCTGATGGTCGGTATAGACCTTACATGGAACACCGTATAGATAGTGACTCCAAATCTTGAGAGCGTGAACAATAGATTCTAGCTCCAAATCATGCACATGTTAATTCTTCTCATGGAACATCAACTGACGAGATGCATAGGCAATCCCTCTACCATTCTTCATTAATATCGTGCCAAGTTCAATATGTGATGCATCATAATACATAGTGTAGGAACTCGAACCTGTGGGTAACACCAATACTGGGGCCGTAGTCAAGGTAGTCTTGAGCTTCTGAAATATTTCCTCACACTCATCAGACCATATGAAAAAAGCTTCCTTCTAAGTCAACTTAGTCAATAGGGCAGATATAAATGAAAAACCCTCCACAAACCGGTATTAATAACCTGCCAAACCCAAGAAGCTCCGAATCTCTGTAGTTGAAGTAGGTCTAGGCCAATTCTAAACTACCTCAATCTTCTTAGGATCCACCTTGATACCCTCAGAAGACACAAAATTACCTAAAAGGCAACTGAGTCTAACCAGAACTTACACTTTAAAAACTTGGCATATTGCTGACGATTCTTCAAAGTCTAAAGTACAATTCGTAGATGCTGCTCATGCTCCTCTCTACTGAGAGAGTAAACCAGAATATCATCATTGAAGACAATTACAAAGGAATTCAAATAAGGCTTGAACACTCGGTTCATCAAATCTGTGAAGACTATTGGAGCACTAGTTAAGCCAAACGACATCACCAATAACTCGTAATGACCATAATGAGTCCTAGTGTCTTACTGTCACGACCCAAACTGATGGGCTACGACAGGCACCTGGTGCCCTTACTCAACCGAGTACCATTGTAATGTATCTTTCTCATTACATCAACATGGGTAAATGGGCCAGAAGGGTCGTATGAGGTAACAAGAATAACATGAGAACACTTAACATAAAATGACCCAACCTGATATACTGAATTATACATATGACGTACGGGCCTATAAGGCCAAAATAATCACTCATACACTGAACATAGGCCGACAAGGCCATACAATCTTTCATATATATGACATATGTCTACAAGTCTCTAAGAGTACATAAACGTCATAAGTCCAGGATAGGGCCTCGACATACGAATCAATACATGTCTAAATCATACTAACCAAATAAGCAACTTCGGAGCAAATGAATCACACCAAAATCTTCCACTGAGCTGATAGCCTACTTGGAAGAGTCTCAACTTGTCTATCAGGACCTGCGGGCATGAAACACAGCGTGCCCAAGAAAAAGGGACGTTAGTACAAATAATGTACCGAGTATGTAAGGAATGAAAATTAGTAAATAATAGACATTAGAGAAACATGGAGTAAAAGACTCGACATATAAGTCTGAATAGCCTTGTGAATCATTTAATACTTATAATATCATGCATATACGTATAAAATGCCATACCATGCATAGGTATATGTGTTCATAACATTATCAAGCCTCTGAGGGCATCCCATCTGTCACGACCCGAATTAGAGGGCCGCGACGGGCACCCGGTGCTTTACTCAACCGAGTACCAACAACATATCTTTCTTATCATACTATCATGAGTAAATGAGCCAGAAAACCGGTCATGAGATAACAAGAATAAAACATAAGGGAATACTCAACATATGAAGAACCAAAATGATATACAAACTTATATATGTGACATACGGGCCTATAAGGCCGACATGACCATTTGTAAACTCAAAACATAGGCCGACAAGGCCATACAAGTGTCCCTACACCTGACATCTGTCTACAAGCCTCTAAGAGTACATAAAATCATAAAGATCGGGACAGGGCCCCGCCATACCAATCAATATATATCCAAAGCATACTGACCAACTAGGCAACTCCGGAGCATGTGGAGTGCACCAACACCTTCGCTGAGCTGATAGCCTACTAGGAGGACTGTCAACCTATCAATCGGGACCAACGGGCATGACACGCAGCATCCCCAGGCAAAAGGGATGTCAGTACGAATAAAGTACCGAGTATGTAAGGCAGGAAAGCATAAACAAGAACAGTAATGTAAAGAGAGATAGAGGAGATACAACCTGTAACATCTGAGTGCCTCTGGTGGCTACTGATATGAAATGCATAATACATATATATACATGAACTTATTAAAAACATTCGCTTCTGTGGGCATCATCATCATCATATCGTACCCGGCCTCAAAGAGGACTCGGTAAAAACGTACCCGGCCATCATAAGGCTCGGTAGAATCGTACCCGGCCACGTGGAGCTCGGTAAACCCAACTGATCAGTGGTTGCACAATAGGTGCCATACCCGGCCGACTATAGCGCGGCTCGGTAGAGTAAAATAGATACATATATATAATGCATGCTCGACTCATGGAATCGCGTTCTAACCCTTTCGGAGTGATGTAAGGTCATTGCACCTTCGATTAACATTATGGACACCCCTACCATCAATATGAACCTTAGTGGGATTTAAGGATCATACACACTTATTTAGAATAACATTATAAGGAAATAACAACATGGACAACCTTAGTTTCTAGGAGTAGATCCGTTATGAATTAGCGTACCGTTTATGTTCATGTCACTTTAGATCATGCCAAAAGAAAGAAGTAAGTGCCTTAACATACCTTGTATATTCTTCCCAACCTCAAGCTATGCAATTTCACGGCTCTTTAGTCTACAATAAGAGAAATGACACTCTCATTATCGTTTAAGTGTCGTAACTATTATGTATCGACCACAACCTATTTTACAATGAAACGGACAGAACCTCCCCTATATATATGACTTCACACTAGTCAAAACAATCACAAACAGCCCAACATACCCCTATCACTTCATACACAACACGACAACCATAATAGTGTCAACCAACCCGAAAATGTTACGACGAACGACCAACAAACAACCTTGTCATTATGTGGTGTTTCTCCACAACCTTCCTCCTCTCAAATCCATAAAAATATTAGTAAAATAGACAAACAAATACCAATACGAAACAGCCCAAAAATATTCCCACAAGTTCATCAACTCAAAAATAATTTTTCAGTTTACTTAAACATGTTTCGACTTGTCTTTTCTTTCAAATTGGGAAATATAACCAAAAGTACATCATTATACCTCTTATCCAATAAACCGGCCATTAATTCAACTTAGAAATAAGTTTACAACCATCCAACCATTACACAAGAACAAACAACATACCATTCTTTCGAAACTAGCTAGGTCTATTCTTTACGATCGAGTTACAACTCGCAAATGCATAGATAATGGAAGGAGAAGCATAAACTTACCTTGTACTGAGTATAACCAACGAAACCTAGTCCTTTTTCATCAAAAATAAGTTCCTCAACACGGCTACAAGAAGGAAAAAGAGAAACTAGAAAGTTGTCCGGACTTTTCAGCACTAGAATCGCGTCGTAACACCCGGAATACCCTAGGGTTTGTGTGGGATTTTTGAGGAGGAGTTGCAGGGGTTCAATTAGGTTTTCTTGGTCTGAAAGATAGGTGAAATAACTGAGTTTATAATCCCTTAAAAGTCCCCTCTTGACCGACTTAGTTGAGGCCTCTCTTTTTGGCAAGTAGGTGATGCACCTACTTGTCACCTACTAGCTGCGCGGTCTCGCAAAAATGCAAATATCTCTATACTCCGAGATCGTATTGATAAACGGTTTAATGAGTTGAAAACTAGACTCATATATCTTCAATTTAATATGTAGATCATCCCTTGATTCAAAGTATGTTGGTTGAAAAACTCAGCTACATTTAACCTAAGTTTCAACTCATTCTTGAATGTAACTTGTGATGACCTTTTCCAACTTTTGTTCCACAACTTGCTTGACTTAAAAACATATCACACGACTATCATACGACTAAACTAACTCATAACATAACCTCATCATCATGTTAATAACCTTTGTCTCACCCCAAAAGTATAGGTTATAACATTCCAAACTTGTCGACATTCAACGAAACTTATTTTCTTTAATTCATTTAGCGCCTAAGCTTTCCAACCCTTTTGGTACTCGTTATTCATGATCATAAAGATTTGTAACCTCCATTATAAAAGGATTAACTTGCTTTACATACTTTCAAAGTTGATCTCATTTCTGAGCTTACATCAATTGACTTACGGATATTCTAACATACGAAAACATAGGGCGTAACATCATTCCCCCCTTTGGAACATTCGTCCTCGAATGTTGACTGATCCACTTATCATTTTCATAACCCATAGCTCTTGTGAACACTTTAATACTCTTCTAGCCATGTAGGCAACTATTCTTTGAATAAATCCAAAGTCTAGGGTATTCCCCCTTTAGTCCTCCTTCTCATACCACGACTTGTGGTCGGACCCCTTCCAATCTCGTAACTGTTGCTCTTTTTTGTCATGCAGCCTATACGACTTTCTCCTTGTATGTGCGCCTATGCGACTTTTTTTTCCCAGCTTTTATCCAATCTCTTGGTAGCACGTTGTAAACATATACAAAGCTTGATATGTTGTCCGTTTGGGAATATATGGGTATACTAAAGTTCTTCATATATGGGTATACTAAAGTTCTTCACTCGGTACTTTGTTAAACTTACGACTTTTGCTATATCTTGTTTCATAGCCTCAGTTATCTATGCTTATGGCTTTAATACAACTAGATAGGTCATATTATACAATAACTCTTACTTCGGTTTACTATTATCGAGGTCTGCCACCCAACTCCAGGTTACTCTCTCACCGATTATCCTATATGTATAATCCTTATTACTGTTCATCTAAAGAATGACATCATAATCTCCTCTCCTACTTTGGAATATTTATCCATCTATTATTGATTTACCTTAATGTTAATCTATAATCCACCACTGATAACTTAAAACCTTTTACGTAATACATTGCCACAAGTCTCACGTCTCATCGGGGAACATTTGAAGTGGTTTTCCTAATCCACCTAGGGACAATACTATACTTCAATAACCGTATTTCATAGCATCCCAATGTGATTCGTCTTATGGGGGTATCCTAGTCCCGTGCCATCAACGAAATCTCTTCTCTTTGAATCATTACTCAAATGAAGGCCTATATATCATCTTTTTATAATTTGCCACTATTACACCCTTACATTATGACCAGAGGAGCATTCCATCTCTTCTAAATGCTCCTAGTCTTAGACTCCTCCGTGTTAATTCAAGCTATACTGAGCCTTTTATAACATATATAAACCATCAGCTCTCTTGTTTGATGGGCTTAATACCGAGGTCTTACCTATTCTTATCAGCTTCTAACTCACCTTTTCTCACCCTTACTCACATCTACCCAAAATCTTTTTACTCTACTATACTTTATCTTGCGACCTACACATATTTATTTATTCTACTCAGAACCTTCCTTTAACTTACTAGCACCTTAGATTCCCTTTTGCGCATTCTCAGCTGTCTTTAAATGTAAATAATTACTTTTTTTGGTCGTTCTGCCACTTGCTACATGGATACTTGGCTTATCATAGTGCCCACGAACACTGGAATTCCCTGTAACTCGTATGCTCTCAAGTATCACCTTTGATGTTTTTTTTCCTTTTTTTTCTGTTCATTAGCCATGATAGGTGCCACTTTCTTATGGAGTGCATGCAATATTATAGTGAGACTGATGTTACAAGATCAAAGATCATTTCCTTTTTAGGTCACTATGCTTAGGTGGAAACCTTCTTCCTTATTTCCTCAGCTAGTCTTTCGTGGTAGTACTTAGGAGACCTTTTGGATCTTGTAAAGTTGTGATCTTGTTATACTGTATACTCGAAGGAATTTTTTTGATATTCTTACTCGCCTACAAACATCCTTACTTACATACCTTCGTACCGTTGTGCTCGTAGGATTACTTGTAAAATCAAATTTTGATTATCTCCTTAGTGGCACCCTCCATTATTCCCGTAATACTTATACAATACCTTTAAATACCCCCAACTCCTATCTGAGCATTTCTCAAGGTTTATGATGTCATATTTGCGAGACTGAATTCACTATATTAGGATTCACTACGTTTATCTTGCATGATCTGTTGACTCGTCTATAACCTCCTGTTTAGCCATAACTGGGCTCTTCCTTAATCAAATCCCAAATACTCGTTGGCCTATCCTTACATTAATTTTCCGCGTAATCTTTCTTGGGTTATTTCCTTTTGTTTTAACTTACCTCATGCACTGGCCTCTGATCTATCAATAACATTTCGGGTAGGAACCCTTACTTCCTTTCCTTGACGTCGTGTTTGTATAATGCACTGATATCGTAACATATCTGTAGGCTTTGAATAAGTACAATCTCATCCCTTTTTCACATTACCGCATTGTTCTTCTACCACTCCATGATTAGTAGAACCACTAAATTCTGACTTCATGCCACATCACTCCATATTCCCCCCTTTAGAGGAGAACTAAGAGCTAGAGCTACGACGATCTACCTATAGATATTTTACCTCTATATATTTGACGTCTTTTCACATCATCGATTACCCTTACTCGCCTTGTTTAATGCTTTTTGTACCAAGGATAATAAAATTCCTTGCTCGTGAGGATGACACTTAGTGTAACTGGCGCACATAGTCCCTTAAGCTTAACTTTGCTCCTATTGCTTGCTTTAGGGAAGCAACTTCCTGAATGACCATTAACGGGCATTCTTTTGTCATCCATTCTATTATCGCCGGAACGCAACCTCTGAAATTCTCATGATGCCGACTATTATCATATCATTTAGTCCCTAGTTCACATTTAGTTTATCTTGTTTACCAGCCCATACTGATTTATACTACTCTGGGGTATATCTTTTCCTGCTGGTAATCGCGTTAGAGTTGCGAACTTATTTCTCGAAAAGAATATATGACTTTATGGCCTATACTCCTTTGTTGTTTCAAGGCCTGTCACCTCTCATCATTTTCCTTCACTTAACTATAGACTCTATAATTCTGTCATTTTCATCATCATTTTTTTCCACCGTTGTCATCCATGTGGACATCTTACTCATAATTCTTCATTAACTCAATTCTTATTTTCCTACTAACATTTATGTCTATCACTTTATTCTGAAAATATCAACAAGACATTCTTTTGCTTTTAGCTCCCCTTGCTTCAGCTCACTGGCTCTTCGGGATGCCTAAAATTCTCTCTCCTAGGGACACGAGCCATGCTAAGGTAATATTTATCCCTTCAAGGCTTCCAGTGGCTATCTTTATAGTACTCATATCTAGCTGTACTATTTTAGAGTGCGCCATCTGAGTATCTCACAAGGAGATTTATTAGCACATTTGCATTATCCTTCATAAATTGTCAACTAACACAAACAATCAATTCACCATTATGGATTATCCTAACCCCAACCGGATCCTGATATCTCGTCATTTTCTTAATCTACACATGTTAGCCCAATAGGGTATAACTGATATGGGTATGGTCAATTATACATACCTCTGTTACTGTTGAGGGTAACTTACAATGCTTATATTTTTTTTGCCGGAGATGAAAATATTGATAATCTTTATTAACTAGGTGCCTTGTACCCTTCCCATCTTGCTCCTTTAACTTGTTGAAGCTTGTATCTATCTTATAAATCTTTCATTGCCTTTAGGGGTGGATAAATATTCTTTGCCTTAAGGATCCTTATCGAGAAACTTACACTTCTTAGTACACACATGATCTACTGAAGACCTTATATTTACCCATCATATGCATCATGCAAAATCGAGCTCCTCTAACTCAACTCTTTCACAGCCACATACAATCTTTTACCAACCATCTTTTTAAATGTAGGTATCGTTGTATTACGACTAAAGTCGAATTTAGGAGTTTGAATTCTTACAACAGAGCTCTACCACACGATCTAGAATAAGAAGAAAGAGTGACAGTCCTAAATGCCCTGTAGCCTCCTGCTTATAAGTGTGGTGCACTACACACCCATAAACAAGACTCTACTACACACGGCTTGTAGAATCCCTAGAACAGAACTGCTCTGATACCACTTTTGTCATGACCCGAATCAGAGTGCCGCGACGGGCACCCGGTGCTTTACTCAACCGAGTACCAACGTAACATATCTTTCTTATCATACTATCATAAGTAAATGAGCCAAAAAACCGGTCATGAGATAACAAGAATAAAACATAAGGGAATACTCAACATATAAAGACCCAAAATGATATACAAACTTATATATGTGACATACGGGCCTATAAGGCCGACATGACCATTTGTAAACTCAAAACATAGGCTGACAAGACCATACAAGTGTCCCTACACCTGACATCTATCTACAAGCCTCTAGGAGTACATAAAATCATAAAGATCGGGACAGGGCCCCGCCATACCAATCAATATATATCCAAAGCATACTGACCAACTAGGCAACTCCGGAGCAAGTGGAGTGCACCAACACCTTCGCTGAGCTGATAGCCTACTAGGAGGACTGTCAACCTATCAATCAGGACCTACGGGCATGACACGCAACATCCCCAGGAAAAAGGAATGTCAGTACGAATAAAGTACCGAGTATGTAAGGCAGGAAAGCATAAACAAGAAAAGTAATGTAAAGAGAGATAGAGGAGATACAACCTGTAACATCTAAGTGCCTCTGGGGGCTACTGACATGAAATGCATAATACATATATATACATGAACTTTTTAAAAACATTCGCCTCTGTGGGCATCATCATCATCATATCGTACCCGGCCTCAAAGAGGACTCGGTAAAAACGTACCCGGCCATTATAAGGCTCGGTAGAATCGTACCCGGCCATGTGGAGCTCGGTAAACCCAACTGATCAGTGGTTGCACAATAGGTGCCATACCCAGCCGACTATAGCGCGACTCGGTAGAGTAAAATAGATACATATATATAATGCATGCTCGACTCATGGAATCACGTTCTAATCGGAGTGATGTAAGGTCATTGCACCTTCGATTAACATTATGGACATCCCTACCATCAATATGAACCTTAGTGGGATTTAAGGATCATACACACTTATTTAGAATAACATTATAAGGAAATAACAACATGGACAACCTTAGTTTCTAGGAGTAGATCCGTTATGAATTAGCGTACCGTTTATGTTCATGTCACTTTAGATCATGCCAAAAGAAAGAAGTAAGTGCCTTAACATACCTTGTATATTCTTCCCAACCTCAAGCTATGCAATTTCACGGCTCTTTAGTCTACAATAAGAGAAATGACACTCTCATTATCGTTTAAGTGTCGTAACTATTATGTATCGACCACAACCTATTTTACAATGAAACGGACAGAACCTCCCCTATATATATGACTTCACACTAGTCAAAACAATCACAAACAGCCCAACATACCCCTATCACTTCATACACAACACGACAACCATAATAGTGTCAACCAACCCGAAAATGTTACGACGAACGACCAACAAACAACCTTGTCATTATGTGGTGTTTCTCCACAACCTTCCTCCTCTCAAATCCATAAAAATATTAGTAAAAGAGACAACCCAATACCAACATGAAACAGCCCAAAAATATTCCCACAAGTTCATCAACTCAAAAATAATTTTTCAGTTTACTTAAACACGTTTTGACTTGTCTTTTCTTTCAAATTGGGAAATATAACCAAAAGTACATCATTATACCTCTTATCCAATAAACCGGCCATGAATTCAACTTAGAAATAAGTTTACAACCATCCAACCATTACACAAGAACAAACAACATACCATTCTTTCGAAACTAGCTAGGTCTATTCTTTACGATCGAGTTACAACTCGCAAATGCATAGATAATGGAAGGAGAAGCATAAACTTACCTTGTACTGAGTATAACCCACGAAACCTAGTCCTTTCATCAAAAATAAGTTCCTCAACACGGCTACAAGAAGGAAAAAGAGAAACTAGAAAGCTGTCCGGACTTTTCAGCACTAGAATCGCGTCGTAACACCTGGAATACCCTAGGGTTTGTGTGGGATTTTTGAGGAGGAGTTACAGGGGTTCAATTAGGTTTTCTTGGTCTGAAAGATAGGTGAAATAACTGAGTTTATAATCCCTTAAAAGTCCCCTCTTGACCGACTTAGTTGAGGCCTCTCTTTTTGGCAAGTAGGTGATGCACCTACTTGTCACCTACTAGTTGCGCGGTCTCGCGAAAATGCAAATATCTCTATACTCCGAGATCGTATTGATAACGGTTTAATGAGTTGAAAACTAGACTCATATATATTCAATTTCATATGTAGATCATCCCTTGATTCAAAGTATGTTGGTTGAAAAGCTCAGCTACATTTAACCTAAGTTTCAACTCATTCTTGAATGTAACTTGTGATGACCTTTTCCAACTTTTGTTCCACAAATTACTTGACTTAAAAACATATCACACGACTATCATACGACTAAACTAACTCATAACATAACCTCATCATCATGTTAATCACCCTTGTCTCACCCCAAAAGTATAGGTTATAACATTCCAAACTTGTCGACATTCAACGAAACTTATTTTCTTTAATTCATTTAGCGCCTAAGCTTTCCAACCCTTTTGGTACTCGTTATTCATGATCATAAAGATTTGTAACCTCCATTATAAAAGGATTAACTTGCTTTACGTACTTTCAAAGTTGATCTCATTTCTGAGCTTACATCAATTGATTTACGGATACTCTAACATACAAAAACATAGGGTGTAACACCATATCATCTCGGCCATTTTGGGCAGATCATCAACGTATACCAACTGATCAGGCTGTGGTGCATATATAATGCCGTCACCTTTTTCCATATCCCATATATATATATATATGCATATATAATGCCATTTGGTCATGGGTCAATGTAAATGAATGAATACATAAGAAGTACGTCAATAAAATCTTTCGGAGTGTCATAAGACCATTATGCCTTTGATTAATATCATGAAATAAACTTTATCAACTTACATATTTTTCGAGACCAATGAACAGATGATAGAATAATATGACACATAGGGAACAAAAAACATAGGAATCACTAGTATTTCTATGAATAGAGTCATTTATAGAAGTTGTGCATTTACTCGCTTCATTTGTATCGTATGGAATCATGACAAAAGAAAGAAGGGATAACCTTAACATACCTTAATTGCTTATAAGAACTCGAGAAGGTCGTAGATGAACATTCAAACTTGGATGATATTCAAAATAATTATCCTCAAGGTGTTGGCATGAATTCCCAAAGAATTATCCTTAACTAAGCTTGAACGTTAGTTAATTCCTTCTCCATACCAAATGAAGGGTGTTGAATGTTATAATAGATTTGCCAAGAATGAGAGCACACAAAAATGAGGCAAAAGTGGTCACAAATCTTCTAAGTATATGTTTGAATGGGTGTGGCTCACTTCTGGTGGTGGCTTAGCCATATAACGTTAGTTTCCACCTTTCAATTTAATTAATGAGTCACTTAGTTTGATTTGTGTTGCTTCCACATTGATGATTACCCATTACCAACCAATTAACCACTAATACCTTAATTAATTGTTAATCTCCCATTAAAATCAATAATTATCCGATTATCCACAGAATTAAAAATTATCTCAAAATACTTAAAATACTACTCACTTTTAACATACCTTACTATCATGGTCATGTGGTACCTTGTATGACACTAGTCCATAAATATCGGGTATTTTAGATCGGGCCATATTTTATCCCAAAATGTCAAACTTCAACGAAAATTTATTTTTCTCGATTTGCTTACCCTCTCACCTTCACGAATTTACTCATTACTTCTTTGAAATAGCATAATGCTTATAATCTCTAAATAATCTTGTCCTTGAACTGATGTTAATTATCTTACGATAAATTCATCGTACAATAATACAGGCTGAATCATCGTAATAATATAATACTGCAGAGCGTAACATCATCGTAACACTGCGTGGCGTAACATCATTCCCCCTTTGGAACATTCATCCTCGAATGTTGACTGATGCACTTATCGTTTTCATAACCTATGTCTTCTGTATACTTTAGTACTCTCCTTACCATCTAGGCAACTATTTTATGAATAATTCCAAAGGCCAAGGCGTTTTCACCTTTAGGCCTCTTTCTCACACCACGACTTGTAGTCGGAATACTTACAATCTCGTAACTGTTGCTACCTCTTATCATGTAGCCCGTATGACTCTAACCTTGTAAGTACGCCTATGCAATATTATTTCCTTTTTCCTCCAGCTTTTAGCCAATTTTTAGGCCTCACTTTGTGAACATATATAAAGCTTGATAAGATGTCCCTCTAGGCCTTTATAAGTATACTGAAGTTCTTTGCTCGGTACTTTGTCAAACTTATGAATATTGCTTTATCTTATTTCATAGACCTGGCTATCCATCCGTATGATTTTACTGCATCTAGGTAGGTCACACTGTACCATAACTCTTACTTCGATTTATCGTTGCTGAAGTCTGCTACCAAACTCCAGGTTACTTTCGTTGCTTATCCCATATGTATAAATCTATGTCCTTTTGTCACGACCCAAAGCTACCATGTCATGATGGCGCCTATCGTGGAACTAGGCAAGCTGACTCCTTTACCAAAACAACCCGATATTTCAATTTAAAGATTTCTTTAAGCTATTTAATTAATAAAACTTCATAAGATAAGTCTGAATAACAAAGTGCAGAAAGAAAAGCCCGACATCGGGGTGTCACTAGTCATGAGCATCTACTAAAAACTATCCGAAAATGCTAAGACTAATACAGTCTGGAAATCAACTAATAATATCTATAGGAAGATAGGAGGGAGAAGAGCAAGGCTGAGATTGCCATGCAGCTACCTTGCTAACTACAACAGATCCACGACGGATGAAAATCAATTCTCGCTAGCACGTCCAGCAACCCCTAGATCTGCACACAAGGTGCAGGGAGTAATGTAATTACGCCAACTCAGTAAGTAATAAAGGTAAATAAAGACTGAGCAGTAGAAAACACATAAAGTCCATATCACAAAATTCTAGTAAGTACAACATGCTTTCAAATCAGTATATGAGTCAAATCATCTCGTTTAAAAATCCAGTTTTCGATAAAAATCATCTGAAGAGATTTTTCCACAGTTTCAACAGAGGCTCAATGCAAAGAGAGTAAAAGTGATGAAAATCATAAATAGCTCCTCGAGCAAACATCACTCGTATACAGCCCTTCAGGCACAACATCACTCAGAATCAGCCCTTCGGGAAAACCTCACAGTCACTCGTAAACAACCTCTTGGGCATATCTTATATCACTCACTCAGGGTACCCACGCTCAGTAGGGGTGTGCAGACTCTGAAAGGGCTCCTACATCCCAAACGCTATAACAAGCCACCTTGTGGCATAAATCAATCAGGCCCTCGACCTCTCATAATCATGAATCAGTAACAACATGCTGCGGTGTGCAGCCCGATCCCATAATATCCTCACAAAACAGGCCCTCGGCCTCACTTAGTCATAAACTTCTCTAGTCACTCAGGCTATCAGTAAAAGCAGGGTGCTCAGCCCAAAACAACATTTTATATGCATAAAAATGGGCTAATAAAGACTGGGTTATAAAATCAGTAAACATAGCATGACTGAGTATAGCTTCTCACTCAAAAGAGTGTGAGGATAATAAGAAAAGGCCCCTAAGGGTTCAAAGAGCTTTGGTACAAGGCCCAAATGTGGCATTCAACCCAATTTATAGTAGTTCTTTCTAAAACACATAAGTATCATATAGTTTTCAGTCAAATGCGTAACTTTATAGTTGCTATGGGACGAACCAAGTCACAATCCCAAACGGTGCATACCCACACTCATCACCTAGCATGTATGTTACCTCAAAATAGTAAAACGGTGCGAAATCCGAGGTTTCATGCCCTCAGGACTAGATTTACAATCATTACTTACCTCAAACCGGTTAAATCCCTACTCAGCGACACCCTTGCATTGGAATTGGCCTCTAAATATCCCGAATCTAACCAAAAGCAATATAATATAGTCAATATAGGCCAAGGAATCAATTCCATACGAAAATCTATCAATTTAGACCAAAATCCCAAAATTCATCCAAACCCGGCCCCCGGGTCCACGTCTCAGAATCTGACAAAAATCACAAAACTAAAAATCCCATTAACTCACGAGTCTAACCATACCAAATTCATGAAAATACGACATCAAATGACCATTTAAATCCCCAAAATCATCTCTCCATTTTTCTTCCATTCCCCCCCCCCAATTTCACACCCCAATTCCCAATTTAGATGATGAATCAAGATAAAATCATAGAATCTCACCAAAATCAAGTTAAAAACACTTACCCCAATCACCTATCTGAAATTGCCTTAAAAAATCGCCCAATTCCGTGGTCTCTAATTCAAAATATGAAAAATGGGCTCAAACCCCCGATTTTGATATTTGACACTACTGCTCAGATTTTACTCTTCGCGGCGTTCGCGAAGCACAAACTGCCTCAGACCAAAAGTTCCTCCTTCACGATGCAAGGACCCACTTGTGAACTTAAAGACCATCCTGATTGACCCTACACGAACGTGGAACACTCCATGCGAACGCGTAGGATTAATTGCCTGAAGCTCCAATGACCGTTGAGTCTACGCGAACGCGATACCCAGGTTATAAATGCATAGCCTTAAAATCCTAAACCTTCATGAACATGAGAACTACATCGCAAACGCAAAGAACAACTTAGCTTCCCCTCTCAAAATCCCTTCGCGAACGCGAGAGCCCTCTCACGAACACGATGAAGAAATTCTCTGCAACAAAAATACCAGGAAATTTGCCAACTTCTAAAACCAAGAATTGATCCGTTAACCACTCGAAACTCACCCGAGGTCCTCGGGACCTCAACCTAACATGCCAACACATCCCAAAATATCATTCAAACTTAGTCGAACTTTCGAATCACTCAAAAAAAAATACCAAATTACCCTCGGATTCAAGCCTAAGAATATCTAAATTTCCAAATTTCACAAACGATACCGATACTTATCAAATCACATCCGAATGACCCCAAATTTTGCACACATGTCTCAAATGACACTAAGAACCTACTCCAACTATCGGAATCCCATTCCGACCCTGATATCAAGCTTTTCTCTACTGACAAAAATCGCCAAATTTCCAACTTTCGCCAATTCATGTCTAATTCTACCACAGACCTCCAAATCATATTTCGGACACGCTCCTAAGTCCAAAATCACCTAATGGAGCTAACAGAACAATCAAAATTCAAATTTAAGGTTGTTTTCACATAAGTCAACATCGAGTCAGCTTTCCAAACTCAAGCCTTCACAAAAGAGACTAAATATCTCGAATCCTCTCCGAATCCACTCCAGACCTGGACCAATTGACTCAATATATCGTAATATAGCTGAAGAACACAAAAAGAAGCAGAAATGGGGAAACGGGGGCTATAAATCTCGAAACAACTGGCCGAGTCATTACATCCTCCCCCTCTTAAACAAACGTTCATCCTTGAATGAGTCTAGAAACATAATTGAAGCCTCAAACATGTGTGGATATCTGCTTCGCATCTCCCGCTCGGTCTCCCAAGTAGTCTCTTCCACGTGCTGACCTCTCCACTACACTTTAACTAAAGCTATATCCATTGATCTCAACTTTCGGACCTGCCGCTCCAAAATAGCCACTGGATCCACATCATAAGTGAAATCACTGTCTAACTGAACCGTGCTGAAATCCAAAACATGAGATGGATCGCTGACATACTTCTGGAGCATATAAACATGAAATACTGGATGCACACCTGACAAGCTAGGTGGCAAAGTAAGCTTATAAGCCACCTCCCCTATCCTCCGAAGCACCTGAAAAGGCCCAATGAACCGAGGGCTCAACTTGCCCTTCTTCCCAAATCTCATAATACCCTTCATGGGTGAAACCTTCAGTAGAACCTTCTCCCTATCCATATAAGACACATTATGAACCTTCTTGTCAGCATAACCCTTTTGTCTCGACTGGGCTTTAAGAAGCATCTCCTTAATCACTTTCACCATATCCAAAGCATCCTGTACCAAGTCTGTACCCAAAAGCTCAAACCAACCTACTGGGGATCTACACTGTCTCCCATATAAAGCCTCATATGGAGCCATATGAATAATTGACTAATAACTGTTGTTATAAGAAAATTCGAGAGTGGCAGAAATTGGTCCCATAAATCCCCAAAATTAATGACACAAGCGCGCAACATGTCCTCCAATATCTAAATAGTGCACTTGGACTGTCCGCCCGTCTGAGGGTGAAAAGCTGTGCTCAACTCAACCTGAGTACCCAACTTTCGCTGCACAGCCCTCCAAAACTGCGATGTAAACTGAGTACCTCTATCTGAAATGATGGAAACTGGGATACCATACAGGCGAACAATCTCTTGAATATAAAATCTCAGCTAACCGCTCTAAAGAATAGGTAGTACTCATAGGAATGAAGTGCGCGGACCTGGTCAGCTGATCCATAATCACCCAAATACCATTGAACTTCCTCAAAGTTCGTTGGAGTCCAACTATGAAATCCATGGTGATACGCTCCCACTTCCACTCTGGAATATCTATCGGTTGAAGTAAGCCACTCGGTCTCTGATGCTCATTTTTCACCGGCTGACAATTGAGACACCAAGCTACAAACCCCACTATATCTTTCTTCATTCTCCTCCACCAATAACGCTATCTCAAATCCTGGTACATCTTCATGGCACCCGGATGGATGGAATACCGCGAGCTATGGGCCTCTTCCAGAGTCAACTTCCGAAGTACATCCACATTGGGCATGCATATCCGGCGCTACATCCTTAATACCACATCATCACCAATAGTCGCATCTCTGGCATCATCATGTAGAACCTTGTTCTTGAGGACAAGCAAATAAGGATCATCATACTGGCGCTCTCTGAAACGATCAAGCAAGGAAGATCGAGAAATCATATAAGCTTGGATCCGACTGGCTCCGAAATATCCAACCTCACAAATTGATTGGCCAAATCCTGAACATCAACTGCAAGAGGTCTCTCTTCAACAGGAATAAATGCAAGACTGCCCATACTCACCGCCTTCCTACTCAAGGTATCGGCCACTACATTGGCCTTTCTCGGATGGTACAAAATAGTAATATCATAATCCTTTAGTAGCTCCAACCATCTCTGCTACCTCAAATTGAGATCCTTCTACTTGAACAAGTGCTGGAGGCTACGATGATCAGTAAACGCCTCACAAGATACACCATAGAGATAATGCTTCCAAATCTTCAATGCGTGAACAATGGCAGCCAACTCTAAATCATGAGTAGGGTAGTTCTTGTCATGGGGCTTCAACTGATGAGAAGCATAAGCAATCACCCTACCCTCCTACATCAACACACACCCAATGCCAATCTGAGAAACATTACAATATACCGAATAAGAACCTGAAGCTGATAGCAAAACTAACACTGGAGTTGTTGTCAAGGCAGTCTTGAGCTTCTGAAAGCTCGCCTTACACTCATCCGACCACCTGAAGGAGCACCCTTTTGGGTCAATTTGGTCAAGGGTGATGCAATATATGAAAATCCTTGAATGAACTAACGGTAATAACCTGCCAAACCAAGAAAGCTACGAATCTCTATGGTTGAGGATGGTCTGGGCCAACTTTGAACCACCTCTATCTTCTTCGGATCAACCTGAATACCCTCAATAGACACCACGTGCCCCAACAATACCACTGAGCTGAGCCAAAACTCACACTTGGAGAACTTTGCATAAAGCTTCTCCTCCTCAACCGCTGCAATATAACTCTCATATGCTCAACGTGCTCTTCCTGGCTACGCGAGTACACAAGAATATCATCAATGAATACAATAACAAACGAGTCAAGATAAGGCTGAAACACGCTATTCATCAAATACATGAACGTTGCTGGGGTATTGGTCAGCCCAAAAGACATCACAAGGAACTCATAATGACCATATAGGGTCTTGAAAGCTGTCTTAAAAATGTTTGAGTCCCTAATTTTCAACTGGTGATACCCTGACCTGAGATCAATCTTGGAGAACACCCTCGCTTCCTGAAACTGGTCAAATAAATCATTAATACGAGGAAAAAGATACTTGTTCGTGTTGTGACTTTGTTCAACTACCTGTAATCAATGCACATCCTCACTGTGTCATCCTTCTTCTTCACAAATAGAACAGGTGCACCCCAAGGTGACACACTAGGCTGAATAAACCCTTTATCAAGGAGTTCCTGAAGCTACTCCTTAAACTCCCTTAGATCTGTCGGTGCCATATGATACGGTGGAATAGAAATGGGCTGAGTGCCTGGTACCAAATTAATATTAAAATCAATATCCCTATCATGCCCGGTAGGTCTACAGGAAACACATCTAGAAAATCCATCACCATTGTAACTGAATCAATGGTAGGAGTCCCTGCACTAACATCCCTCACGAAGGCCAAATAAGAAAGACAACCCTTCCTAACCATCCTCTCGGCCATCAAAAAATGAAATCACCCTACTAGGAACATAATCCAACAAACCTCACCACTCAATCCGTGGCACCCCCGACATAGCCAATGTCACCATCTTAGCGTGACAATCTAGAACAGCATGACACGGAGATAACCAATCCATACCCAATATCACATCAAAATCAACCATACTAAGCAACAAAAGGTCCACTCGGGTCTCCAAACCATCAATAGTCACCACAAAAGACTGATTTATGCGGTCCACAAGAATAGTATTGCCCATCGGAGTAGATATAGTAACAGATGAAATAAGAGACTCGCTGGGCGTATCCAAATAATAAGCAAAATGTGATGACACATATGAAAAAGTGGAACCAGGATCAAATAATACAGAGGCATCCTGATGGAAAACTAAGACAATACCTGTGATCACAGCATCTGGTCTGGCTAGGAGTGCATAGAAATGAGCCTGACCACCACTTGATCGACCTACCCCTCTAGGGCGACCCCTAGCTAACTGTCCCTACCCCTAGCTGACTGGGCGAGTGGTGAAGTAACTGCTACTGAACTCGATGGCTGACTCCTCTACTGAGGTGGACCCCATGATGACGAGGACACTACCTCCATATATATACCAACTCCCCACACTCATAACAACCTCCTGGTACTGGTGACGGGGACTGAAGGGAACCCCTTGCACCGGGATGGCTAGTAGAAGACCATAGCATAAAGGAGCCCTAAACTAATGTAGCACGGGATAAACTCTAGGCTGGGAGGGAACTAAGTGATGAATGGCCCTGATGAGAACTCTGAGAACTATGGCCCGATGATGCCCCACGGTGAACTTGGCAAGCTGATTGAGCATGTTTGAATAGACGCCCTCTGCCATGCTGAAATTGACCCCCATGAGGAGCACCCCCAAAACTACCAGATCCACGAGGCCTATTGGCCTCCCTATCCACTCGCTCCTGATGGTGAATCAACTCTATGTCCCTAGCAATGTTAACAACCTCCTCAAAAGAAGCACCAGATACCCTCTCTCTAGTCGTAAGAATCCGTAACTAATACAAAAGGCCATCCACGAACCTCCTGATCCTTTCCCTGTCCGTGGGTACCAACTAGATAGCATGACAGGCTAACTTAGAGAACCTCATCTCATACTACATCACAGTCATATCATCCTGACGCAACTGCTCAAACTATCTGCGTAGATCCTCTCTGCGGGACTGTGGCACATACTTCTCCAGAAAGAGAACAGAGAACTACTGCTAGGTAAGGGGCGCTGCACCAACAGGCCTACGCCTCTCATAAGCCTCCTACCAAGTAAAGGCAGCTCCAGAGAGCTTAAAGGTAGTGAATAAGACCCTACTGGTCTCCAGAATACCCGCTATACATAGAATCCTCTGACACTTATCCAAGAAACCCTGGGCATCCTCACCCTCTGTACCACTGAAAGTCAGAGGCTGAAGTCTACCAAACCTCTCCAATCTACGTTGCTCATCATCAGGCATGACTGGTACCACATAATACTGAGCAGGTGCAACTGGCTGGGCTGGTAGTGCCTCCGGTGTCTGCAGTCCCTGAACAACCTGCTCGGCGTACGGACGGCGGGAGTCTGTGTGCCTCTCTCGGCCTCAGAAGTAGCTGCTGTAGTAGAAATAGCAACTGCCTGAGCATGACTGGTGCACATGGTCAAGATATGAGCTAAGGTCTCCTAAAGACCTGGAATAACAATAGGCACAGCCGGTGCCTGAGTTGGTCCCACTAGAGCATCTACAACTGGGACCTGATCATGAAATGGGGCGGCTGGTGGATCTGCAGGTGCTGCACTAGCTACTGTGCGGGCTACACCCCTGGCCCTACCACGACCTCGACCGTGACCTCAACCTCTCGCGGCCCCAACTGGTGGTAATGGTGGCTGTTCATCCTGACCAGTAGAAACTGTCCTCACCATCTGTGAGAGAATAGAATACTAGAAGTTTAGTTACCAGAATCAATAGATTCGCACGACAAGAATTCAAGAATATGAAGTTTTCCTAAAGGTTCTGCAGCCTCTCAAAGATAAGTACAGACGTCTCTGTACCGATCTGTAAGACTCTACTAAACCCCCTCATGATCCGTGAGACCTATGTAACCTAGGCTCTGATACTAACTTATCAAGACCCAAATCTACCATGTCGTGATGGCGCCTATCGTGGAACTAGGCAAGCCATCTGTATTACCAAAACGACTCGATATTTCAATTTAAAGATTTCTTTAAGCTATTTAATTAATAAAACTTCATAAGATAAGTCCGACTAACAAAGTGCGAAAAGAAAAGCCCGACATCGAGGTATCACTAGTCATGAGCGGCTACTAAAAACTGTCCAAAAATGCTAAGACTAATACAGTTTGGAAATCAACTAATAATATCTATAGGAAGATAGGAGGGAGATGAGCAAGGCTGCGATCACCATGCAACTACCTTTCTAACTCCAACAGATCTGTGACGGATGAAAATCAATGATCGCTAGCACGTCCAACAACCCCTGGATCTGCACACAAGGTGCAGGGAGTAATGTGAGTACGACAACTCAGTAAGTAATAAAGGTAAATATAGATTGAGCTGTAGGAAACACATAAAGTCCATATCACAAAATCTCAGTAAGTACAACATGCTTTCAAAATAGTATATGAGTCAAATCATCTCGGTTAAAAATCCAATTTTGGATAAAAATCATTTGAAGAGATTTTCCACAATTTCAAGAGAGGCTCAATGAAATGAGAGTAAAAGTGATGAAAATCATAAACAACCCCTCGAGCAAACATCGCTCGTATACAACCCCTAGGGCAATATAAATCATCAACAGCCCCTCGGGCATAACATCACTCAAAATCAGCCCCTCGGACAAACCTCACAATCACTCGTAAATAGCCTCTCGGGCATATCTCATATCACTCACTCAGGGTACCCGCGCTCACTGGGGGTGTGCAGACTCTGGAGGGGCTGCTACAGCCCAAACGCTATATCAAGTCACATTGTGGCATGAATCAATCAGGCCCTCGGCCTCTCATAATCATGAATCAGTAACAACATACTGCGGCGTGCATCCCGATCCCATAATATCCTCACAAAATAGGCCCTCGGCATCACTCAGTCATAAACCTCTCAAGCCACTCGGGCTATCAGTAAAAGCAGGGTGCTCAGCCCAAAATAACATTTTCTATGCATCAAAACGGGTTAATGAAGACTAAGTAATGAAACCAGTAAACATAGTATGACTGAGTATAGCTTCTCAATAAAAATAGTGAGAGTATAATAAGAAAAGGCCCCTAAGGGTCCAAACAGCTTTGGCACAAGGACCAAATATGGAATTCAACCCAATTTATAGTAGTTCATTCTAAAACACATAAGTATCATATAGTTTTCAGTCAAATACGCAACTTTATAGTTGCTACAGGATGGACCAAGTCACAATCCCCAATGGTGCATGCCCATATGCTCGTCACCTAGCATGTGCATCACCTCAAAATAGTAAAACAATGCAAAATTCGGGGTTTCATACCCTCAGGACTAGATTTACAATCATTACTTACCTCAAACCGGTCAAATCCCTACTTCGCGATGCTCTTGCCTCTAGAATCGGCCTCCAAACGTCCCGAATCTAACCAAAAGCAATACAATGTAGTCAATATAGGTCAAGGAACGAATTCCATACGAAAAACTATCAATTTAGACCAAAATCCTGAAATTCACCCAAACCCGGCCCCGGGTATACATCTGGGAATCTGAAAAAATCACAAAACTAGAAAGCTCATTCACTCACGAGTCTATCCATATCAAATTCATCAAATCTGACATCAAATGACCGTTCAAATCCCCAAAATCATCTCTCCAATTCTCTTCCATTTTTTCCCCAATTGTACACCCTAATTCCCAATTTAGATGATAAAAATCAGGATACAATCATGGAATCTCACTAAAATCAAGTGAAGAACAGTTACCCCAATCACCTCTCTCAAATTGCCTTAAAGAATCGCCCAATTCCATGGTCTCTAACTCAAATATGAAAAATGGGCCCAAACCCTCGATTTTAATATTTAACACTACTGCCCAGATTTTACTCTTCGCGAACGCGGTAGTGCCCTCGCGTTCGCGAAGCACAAACTACCTTAGACCAAAAGGTCCTCCTTCACAAACGTGAGGACCCACTCGCAAATGAGAAGTCCACCCCGCTTGACCCTACACGAACGCGTAGGCTTAATTGCCTGAAGCTCCAATGACCGTTGACTCTATGCGAACATGATGCCCAGGTCGTGAACGCGTAGCCTTAAAATCCTAAACCTTCGCAAACGAGAGAAATACATCGCGAACGCGAAGAACAACTCAACTGCCCTCTCAAAATTCCTTCACAAACGCGAGAGCCCTCTCGCGAACGCGACGAAGGAATTCTCTACAACAAAAATACCAGAAAATCTGCAAACTTCTAAAACCAAGAATTGATCCGTTAACCACCCGAAACTCACCCGAGGCCCTTAGGACCTCAACCAAACATGCCAACACATCCCATAACATCATTCAAACTTAGTCAAACCTTCGAATCACTCAAAACGACATCAAAACACCAAATTACCCTCGGATTCAAGCCTAAGAACATCTAAATTTCAAAATTTCACAAACGATACCGAAACCTATCAAATTACGCCCGAATGACCCCAAATTTTGCACATACGTCACAAATGATGCTACAAACCTACTCTAACTTTCAGAATCCTATTTCGACCCCGATATCAAATTTCAATGCTGACCAAAATCGCCAAATTCTCAATTTTTGCCAATTCATGCCTAATTCTACCACAAACATCCAAATCACATTCTAGATGTGCTCCTAAGTCCAAAATCACCTAACAGAGCTAATGGAACCATAAAAATTTAAATCCAAGGTCGTCTACTGATAAGCCAACATCCGATCAACTTTCCAAACTCAAGCCTTTACAAAAGAGGCTAAGTGTCTCGAATCCTCTCCGAATCCACTCCAAACCCGAACCAACTGACCCAACATATCGCAATATAGATGAAGAACAAAAAAAGAAGAAGAAATGGGAAAATAAGGCTATAACTCTCGAAACAACTGGCCAGGTCGTTACACTTTTAGTGCTTCCTTATTACTGTTCATCTTAAGAATGACAGCCTAATCTCAGCTCATACTTTATGACTTTCATCCATCCATTTTTGATTAACCTCAATATTGATCTACCATATACCACTGATAACTTGAACCCTCTTACGTAATCACTAAGGCTCACATTGCATCATGGAACATTTGAAGTTATTTTCCTGATCCACTTGGGGGCGATACGATACTATACTTCCATAACCGTATTTCATAGCATCCCAATATAATTTAAGTATTTTAATTCTGTACAATTCATGAAATCGTTACTCAATCAAAGTCCCAAACGTCATCCTTCATCTATCACAATCACACCCTCATTCCACTACCAGGGTAGCATTCCATCTGTTCTAAATGCTACTAGTCTTAGACTCCTTTGAGTTCATTCAAGCTATACTGAGCTTTCTACAACTTAGAGAAACCATTATCTCTCTTATTTTCATGGGCTTAATCTTGAGGACTTATCCATTTTCGTTACCTTCTTACTCGCTTTTTTTTCTTACTCCTGTCTTCATAAACAGTTTCGCTTTACCATACTTTAGCTTGTCACTTACACATATCTATTTATACTACTCGCAACTTTCCTTTAACTTGCTTGCATCATAGATTTCCTTGTGTTATTCTGGAACACCAAGCGAGACATCACATCATCTTTAACTCTTCTTTAATTTCTTAACTATATCTCTCAATACCTAGAAACTATAGGCGGGAAAATATGCCACTGATGATGCCGCTATCATTCCTGTATACTGAATCCCAATGCTTCTAGCCTTCTATCCGAGGTATGGACTATTCACCACCTTCTACATTTGAGTATTTCGTACTTTGCTCACCTTTACCTTACTAACTTAAAATCTTACATCGTATCTTCTATTTCTTTCATGACCTCCCTTCCACATAGGTATAATTCACGCCCATAACTTGAAGCTCTATTATAATACTTGCACCTCTGGTGCATACACAATCTGGTGGGAGCTTCATACTGACTTCTTATGAGGCTGGTACTTTTCTAACTAGCTTTATCGTAGGACCATTATAGAATATGGTTGTTGTACTTTCTCTCTAGTACCTCTGATATTAAGATTGATCCTGCAATGTTCTCAATCACGATTTCTATAATTTTCTGGGTCCAATAATCAGACTCCTGATTTACTTGGTTGATGTAACTCTTTGGTTTCCTCTTCATTCTGATCAATCTTTATGTAGGCTTAAGCTATCTTCCGATCTGCGGCTCTTGGTATTAGTGATTACTTTAGCCTTTCATGGGCGCCATGGAATATCCATGATACAATCCTTCAATCCTTTATCTATGACCTGATCTCAATTCTTCCGTCTAACTTATATTGGAACCTTCTATGGCTGTATGATTGTCAACATATATGCTGCATGGATAATACTCCAAAATCTTAAGTGCGTTCATAACGTAACTAGCTTTGGATTATTGATCGAAGAATTTCGTTCCATCTTAACTTTTGTAAACATATGCAATTACTTTTTCTAGTCTTTCTACCCCGTTGTTGCGTGCATACTTAGCTTATCTATGGTTGCTGGAATTATTTGCAACTCATGTGGTCTCTAATATTACCTTCAAGTTTTTCCCCGATTATTAGCCACGGTAGGTGCCACTTTCTTTTGGAGTGCATGCAATTTTGTAGTGAGTTATTTTTTTTCATGACCATGTTCAAGTTACCATGTTTAGGTTGAAGCTTTCTTCTTTATTTCCTTAGCTAGTATTTCATTGTAGCACTTAGGGGAGACCCTCTAACTCCATTAAAGTTGCGAGCTTATTACATCGTATGCTCGATGGAATTTTTGATGTTCGTACTCACCTATAATTGTCCTTAGTTACTTAACTCCACATTCATATGCTCGTACGTTTGTTCTTAATGTTTTGACTGTCTTCCTAGTGGGGCTTTCTTTTAATTCCATAACACTAATATTGTACCTTTAACTACCCCAACTCCTATCTGAATATTTCTCAAGTATTACAATGGTATTACTGCGAGGCTGAATTCACTATATTGGGTTTTAGTATGTTTATCTTGCATGATCTACTGATTCGTCTGTGACCTGCGGTCTAGCTATAACTAGTCTCTTCCTGAATCAACTGGCAACTACTCATTGTCCCATTCTCATATCAATATTCCGCATAATCTTTCTTGGGTTATTTCTTTGTCTTAACTTACATCCCGCACTAGCTACTTATCTATCAATAACATCTCAGGCAGGAACCCCTACTTCCTTTCTTTAACGTCGTGTTTGCATAATGTTCTATAATCGTAGCATATTCGTAGGATTTGAATAAGTGCAATCTCATACCTTTCTCATTTTTATATTGCAACCTTCCTTTACCATTCCATAGTTACTAGAACCACTTTATTCTTACTTAATTCCCCATCACTCTATATTCCTCCCTTTAGGGGAATACTGAGATTTAGTGCTATGATGATCTACATATATATGTTTTACCTCTTCATCTTTGGCGTCTTTTCACATCGTCGATGACTCTTATTCACCTTGCGGTAATTCTTTTGTACCAAGGATAACAAATTTCTTTATTTGCGAGGGTAACTGGCACATACAGTCCCTTAAGCTTAACTTTTCTCACATTGATTGCTGTAGAGAAGCATTTTACTGAATGAACATTCTCAGAATTTCTCATGAATCTTCTTCTGTTGTCCATTTTATCGCCGGAATGCAATTTGAAGTTCTCATGATGTCGACAATTATCAAACCACTCAATCCCTAATTCTTGTTTAGTTTATCTTGCTCACCAATCCATACTAATTTCTATTACTTTGGGGTCTAACTTTTCCTTCTCGTAATCATGTTGGAGTCACGAACTTATTTCTCAAAATGAGGATATGACTTCATGGCCTATACTCTTTTGTTGTCTCAAAGCCTGGCTCCTCTCATCTTTTCCTTCACTTGACTATATACTCTGTAATACTTCCATTCATCATTTTTTATCTACAGTTGTCATCGATGCATCATATCTTACTCATAATGATTCATTAACTCTCTTCTCATTTCCCACTAACATTTCTGTCTATCACTTTATTTTGAAAATTTTAACAAGACATTATTTTGCTTTTAGCTCCCTTTGCTCCATCTACTGGCTCCTCGGGTTGCCTAACATTCTTTCTTTACTAGGGACAGGATCCACACTAAGACAATATTTATCCCGTTCAAGGCTTCCAGTGCCTATCTTTGTAGTACTCATATCTAGCTGCAATATTTTAGAGTGCACCATCTAGGTGTCTCATAAGGAGATCTATTAACATATTAAAAATATCCTTCAGAAATGTCACCTAACATAAACAATCCATCCACCCTTTTGGGTCACTTTAACCCCAGCCAGATCCTTATATTTGTCCTTCTCTTATACTATTTCTGTTAGCCCTCATGGGGCATAAATGAGATGGGTGGTCAATTGTACATACCTCTATTATTGTTGAAGATAACCCAAAAGACTTATATTCCTCTGCCTGAATTGTAAATACTGATAATCTTCCTTAATTAGGCGTCTCGTACCCTTCTTCATCTTGCTTCTTTTACTTGTTGAAACTTGTATATATCTTCTGAATCTCTCATTGCCCTTCACCATAGGGATGGATAGATATCCTTGCCTTAAGGCTCCTTATCAAGAAGCTTACACGTCTTAGTACACACGTGATATACTAAAAACCTTACATTTACTCATCATAAACATCACAAAAAATCGAGTCCCTCTGACTCAACTCTTCCATAGCCACATTCAATCTCTTACCAACTATAGGTATCGTGTTATTACAAATGAAATAGAAGCTAGGAGTTTGAATTCTTATAAGTGAGCTCTACCACACGATCTAGAATAAGAAGAAAGAGTGACCGTCCTAAATGCCCTGTAGCCTATTTCTTATAAGTGTGGTGCATGACACATCCATAAACAAGACTCTACTAGACACGACTAGTAGACTCCCTAGGACAGAATTGCTCTGATACCACTTTTGTCATGACCCAAACCGATGGGCCGCGATGGGCACCCGGTGTCCTTACTCAACCGAGTACCATCGTAATGTATGTTTCTCATTACATCAACATGGGTAAATGGTCTAGAAGGGCCGTATGAGGTAACAAGAATAAAACATGAGAGAACACTTGACATAAAATGACCCAACCTGATATACTGACTTATACATATGACGTATGGGCCTATAAGGCCGAAATAATCACCCGTACACTGAACATAGGCCGACAAGGCCATACAATCTTTCATTCCTCTAAGAGTACATAAACATCATAAGGCCAGGACAGGGCCCTGACATACCAATCGATACATGTCTAAATCATACAAACCAAATAAGCAACTCTAGAGAAAATGTAGCACACCAACATCTTCCGCTGAGCTGATAGCCTACTTGGAGGAATCTCAACCTGTCTATCGGGACCTGCGGGCATGAAACACTATGTCCCCAGGCAAAAGGGATGTCAGTACAAATAATGTATCGAGTATGTAAGAAATGAAAATCAGTAAATAATAGACATGGGAGAAACATGGAGTAAAAGACTCGACATGTAAGTATGAATAGCCCTATTAATCATTTAATACTTATAATGTCATGCATATGCGTATAAAATGTCATACCATGCATAGGTATATGAGTTCATAACATCATCAAGCCTCTGAGGGCATCCCATCATATCATCTCGACCACTGTGGGCAAATCAACATATACCAGCTGATTAGGTGGTGGTATGTATATAACGCCGTAACCCTTTCTCATATCCCATATATATATATATATATATATATATGTGTGTGTGTGTGTGTGCGCTTATATATATACACACACACACACGTATATGTATATATATATATGCATATATAACGCCATCTGGTCATGGGTCAATGTAAATGAATGAAATGCATGAGAAGTACGTCAATAAAATCTTTTGGAGTGTCATAAGACCATTATGCCTTTGATTAATATCATGAAATAAACTTTATAAATATACGTATTTTATGAGGCCCATGAACAGATGATAGAATAATATGACACATGGGGAACCAAGAACATAGAGACCTCTAGTATTTCTATGAATAGAGTCATTTATGGAAGTTGTGCATTTACTCGTTTCGTTTGTATCGTATAGAATCATGCCAAAAGAAAGAAGGGATAGTCTTAACATACCTTAATTGCTTATAAGAACTCGATAAGGTCGTAGATGAATATTCAAACTTGGATTATATTCAAAATAATTATCCTTAAGGTGTTGGCATGAATTCCTAAAGAATTATCTTTAACTAAGCTTGAACGTTGGTTAATTCCTTCTCTGTACCAAATGAAAGGTGTTGAATGTTATAATAGATTTGCCAAGAATGAGAGCACACCAAAATGTAGCAAAAATGGTCACAAATCTTCTAAGTATATGTTTGAATGGGTGTGGCTCACTTTTGGTGGTGGCTTAGCCACATAACGCTAGTTTCCACCTTTTAATTTAATTAATGAGTCACTTAGTTTGATTTGTGTTGCTTCCATGTTGATGTTTACCCATTCCCAACCAATTAACCACTAACACCTTACTTAATTGTTAATCTCCTATTAAAATCAATAATTACCCGATTATCCACATAATTAAGAATTATCTCAAATTACTTAAAATACTACTCACTTTTAACACACCTTATACAACTTACTATCATGGCCATGTGGTACCTTGTATGGCACTAGTCCATAAATATTGGGTATTTTAGCTCGGACCATATTTTATCCAAAATGCCAAGCTTCGACGAAAATTCATTTTCCTCTATTTGCTTACCCTCTCACCTTCACGAATTTACTCATTACTTATTTGAAATAGCATAATGCTTATAATCTCCAAATAATCTTGTCCTTGAACTGATGTCAATTATCTTACAACAAATTCATCATACAATACTACAGGGTGAAACATCATCATAATATAATAATGCAAAACGTAACATCATCGTAACACTGCGGGGCGTAACACTTAGGAACATCGATGCCCTAATCTTCATGCCCTAACATCATCTAGAAATGCATAACAAGAAGGTTGATCCCTACCAACCCGTCCTCTACCTCTGGGACGACATCTCAATGACTGACCTCTACTTCTAACTGACTAACCTCCACCTTGAGCTACCTGACCCTCTCCTCTAGCTGGTTGTGCGGGTAGTAGAGCCATCAGTGGCGGAACCACGACACGAGTACTCTATTGTGGCATACTTCTCTATGACCTAGGGAAAAACTTTGTGACGTGCCTTAGATCCCCACATGTATAACAAGCCCTTGACTGACGTGACTTTTGACTTTGAAACTATCCCTGTTGATCGGAATAACCACCCTGGTAAATCTGTATCGGAGGTGCACTAACTGGAGCTGGAGGTGCACTGTATGCTAGCTGCTTGGGACGAGATCCATAAGCACTATGACTGCCTGGGTATCCTGTAGAGCTGACTGAATCGACCTGATATGATGGCCTCTACCAAAGTAACCAATGACTCCAGATGAGGTAGCATTGAATCCTCCAAAATAATGAGGCCTCTTGTCAGAGGTCGTCTCCCTAGCATGTCCTTAGATGCACTTGATCGTCCTGTCAATCTCTACTATCTGAGTAAAAGAAATCTTATCCTCGGTCTCTCTGGTCATCTAGAGTCTGATTCCATATGTAAGACCATCTATGAACCTCCACACTTTCTCCCTCTCAGTAGGGATAAAGATAGATGCACGTCTTGACAGATCCAAAAATCTAGTCTCATACAAAATAACGGTCATGCTACCCTACTGAAGGTGCTAGAACTAATTGTGAAACTCCTCCATCTGAGTAAAGGGAATGAACTTCTCCAGAACAACGATAAAAACGAAGTCCATGTGAGAGTAGGTGATCGCGCTGACCTGGCCTGCACATACACCTAACACTACCTCTTGGTATAACCACACATCTAAAAATACTGTGAAATCAACTCTGTTGAACTTAACTATCTTTATGTTGCACAAAATCTTATGTAAATGGTCCAAGAAGTCCTGGGGGTCCTCAGAAGGTGTACCACTAAAGTGAGGGGGATCCAATTTGGTAAACCTCTCCAACCGCTTTAGCTCATCAGCTGACATAACGGGTCTCTCCCCGGGCTATGTATCAATAATAGGCTAAACTGTCCCACCTAGTAGAACTACTGGGGTTTGATAAACGTGAGCCATCTGATCTAGAGTGTGAATAACGGGAGTTTGAACTCCTCCCCTAGCCTGAGAAATGGTTGATGCTATGGGAAACATACCGGCTTGAGCCATACTCTTCATTAAGCCAATCATGCGGATTAAGGCGTCTTGAAGCACTACGGTAACAATGAACCCTCTGGGACCTGAGCTAGTTCTACTAGCTCGGTCGAAACAAGGATCTCATCATCCTACGCGATCTGAAAATCAATAATAGGTGCTGTTTTGCATGCTCTAGGCTGAGTTTCGCCTCTACCTTTAGCTCTACCTCAACCCCGTATCCCACCTCTTATAGTGACTGCAATTTGGGGCTCCGGCTCCTGACCAGCTGCAGATTATGTATGCGCCAAATCTATGAGAGAATAAGAGAAGAATGATTCAAAATCAATGATAGAACAAAGCCACATGATCGAGAAAGAAAGAATGTGAAGTTTCTTAAAGCCTTATAGCCTCTAGATGATAAGGACAAACATCTCTGTACTGATCCTTAAGACTCTACCAAGCTTTCTCATGACTCGTGAAACCTATGCAACCTAGTACAATGATACCAACTTGTTCCGACCCAAAATCCCAACCAATCGGCATCGTGATAGCACCTAACACCGCTTGCTAGGCAATCCAACACACAATAATAAAATATGAAAGGAATAGAAATAAATGGCTAATCAGCAAGATAATAAGAAAAGTAAAAGCAACTCAAAAGTGAACAAGCCAAGTCTAAAACCCAACACAACGTTCAATTTTTCCAAGATGTGGAGTCCCAAGTACATGAGCTTCTAAAGTTTACTGCATACACTGTTTCAAAAGAAATACAATACTGTTCGAAAGGTAGAAATAATACTACAAAAATAAGAAGGTGTGATGACCCAAAAGGTCATCACTTGTTTTAGAAATGAATTCTGTGTTTCGAGGCCTTAAAAACTTCTTTCTGTCTTACCTCAATTTGCTTGTGCAGTCCATGAGCATAGCCGAAAATCCAATATGTGAAAATTTGTGAAAAATGGTGAATTTTGAATTTAAAATAAATTTAAGTTGACTTCGGTCAATATTTTGGGTAAACGTACTCGGACCCATAATTTGATGGTCCCGGAGGGTCCGTAAAAAAATATGGGACTTGGGAGTATGCTCGGAATCAAATTCCGAGGTCCCAAGCCCGAGAAATGAATTTTTGAAAGAAATTTTTTGCTGAATTAATTATGAAGTAAAGAAATCGGGCCCGTATTTTGGTTTCGGAGCCCGGTATATGTCTTATATATGATTTGAGTCGATCTTGTGAAAATTGGTAAGAAACAAACATGAGATGACGTGAATCGGATCGTATTTGAGAAAATTGGAAAATTTGAAGTTCTTAAGAAATTTCATGATTTTGATGCAAAATTCATAGTTGTTGATGTTATTTTGGTGATTTGAATGCACGAGAAAGTCCGTATGATGTTTTTAGGTTGGTAAGCATGTTTGGTTTGGAGCCCCGAGGGCTCGGGTGAGTTTTGGATAGACCACGAAGTAGATTTGGACTTGGAAAAATTGCAGGTTTTCAGCTGGTATGGTCAAGTCTGCAGGCTTCGCAAATGCGAGCTCGCAAATGCGACAAATCCTCGCAAATGCGAAGAATGGACCTGAGCAGCCTTAGTCGCAAATGCGATTTTCTTCTCGCAAATGCGATTTCGTATTTGCGAATGGTCTCTCGCAAATGCGAAGATGACCTAAAAGCTGATTGGGCCGTAAATGAAAAAGCCCCAATTTCTGAAGGCTTCACAATTGTGAACCCTGGTCGCAATTGCAATATCAGAGACCTGTAAATTCACGCATAGACGCATTTTCAACCAATTTTCACATCTTCTCAAAACATAAACTCTCTTGGGCGATTTTCCAAAGAAAACTTGTCCTCCAAATCAAATGTAAGTCAGTTCTAACTAGTTTTCTTCAATCCTTAACATCTTTTCACATGATTTCAACTCAAAATCAATGATTTTCATGGGGGAAATTAGGTGTTTTGGGTAGAACCTAGGTTTTTCAAAAATTGGGGATTTGGACCTCGATTTGAGGTTCGATTTCAAAGCAAATTATATATTTGGGTTCGTGGGTGAATGGGTAATCGGGTTTTGGTTCGAACCTCAGGTTTTGACCATGTGGGCCCAGGGGCGATTTTTGACTCTTTGGGTAAAACTTTGGAAAACTTATTTTCATGCATTGGAATTGATTCATTTAGCATTTATTGACGTAATTAAGTAACTTATGGCTAGATACGAGCGAATTGGTGGTGGAATCAAGAGGTAAAGTGATAATTGAGACTTGAATTGTGTTCGTGGCATCGAGGTAAGTGTTTGGTCTAATCTTAGCTTGAGGGAATATGAGTCGTGTCTTATTTGCTAAGTGTTAATTGTGGAGTACGACGTATAGGCATGGTGACGAGTATCTATACATCGGTTTCAAGCATGCCCGTGAGTCTTGTATTGTAATTGTTATGACTCCATTGTGGTTTATTGTGCTTCTCATGTAATTATCATTATTGTTCCCTTGTCGGGATGTTAATGTCATATTATTGTTCCCTTGCCGGGATGTTTGTTTTGATATTATTATTCCCTTGTCGGGATGTTGTTAAAATATTATTGTTCCCTTGCCGGGATGTTGTTATATTGCTCTTGTTCCCTTGCTAGAATTCTTTTGTGATTGTTGTTGATTTGTAACTAGGATTGGGTGGCACGCCGCCATGAAAATATATAAAATAGGAGCGGGTTGCACGCCTACAACGAGATATATGAAATAGGATCGGGTTGTACGCCTGCAATGAGATATATGAAATGGGATCGGGTTGCACGCCTATAACAAGATATATGTAATGGGATCGGGTTGCACGCCTGCAACGACATATATGAAATGGGATCGGGTTGCAAGCCTGCAACGAGATATATGAAAGGGGATCGGGTTACTCACCTGCAACGAGATACATGAAATGGGATCGGGTTGCACGCCTACAATAAAATGTGAAATGAAATTGAATTACATTTGTTTTCCTTATCCTTGTTAGTAATTGGATTTTGGTTTCTTTATATTCCTCTTGAAATTCTGTTGTTTTCTATTATTCCCTGAAGCATGTTCTCCCCCTTCCATCTTTAAACTGTAATTATCTGCTTTTATTTTTCCGCTGTATATGATTTAACTGCATAGGTTTATTTGGTAGTCTGGTCCTAGCCTCGTCACTACTTCGGCGAGGTTAGGCTAGACACTTACCAGCACATGGGGTCGGTTGTGTTGATACTACATGCTGCACTGTGTACAGATACTGGTACCGAAGCGTTTGGACCGCAGTGAGGTTGCTGCCTTCAGTCCAACAGGCGGCTCGAGGTAGTCCTGTAGGCGTCTGCGGGCCTTGGCGTGACCTCCTATCTTTCCTTTATCCTGTTTCCTTTACTTATTTCAGAAACAATGTGTCTTTTATCTTTCAGACTTTGTATGTAGTATTCTTAGACCGTTTGTGAACTTATGACACCAAATTCTAGGTAGAGTTGTATTTAGACTTCCGCAGTTTGTATTAAGATAAATTATCAGATTTTGTCTTTCACCTAATTATTTCCGCTATTTGTATGATATCTACTCATCACTGATAACAATTTAAAACTGGAAATGGTTAAGTAATTAGAAAAATTTGGCTTGCCTAGCTTTCACCAGTAGGTGCCATCACGACACCGGTGGGAAATACGGGTCGTGACAAGTTGGTATCAGAACTCTAGGTTACTTAGGTCTCACAATTCAGAGACAAGCTTTGTAGAGTCTGAGGGATCGGTACAGAGACATCTGTATTTATCGCCTAGATGCTACAGAGTTAGGAAACGTTTCACTTCTATTCTTCTCTGTCGTGCGATTTTGTTCTCTCAATGCTAAATTGAAACCTTTACTCTTGTCCTTTCGTGAATGGTGAGGTCACGTACTGCTTCTTCAGCCGAGCAGCAGCACAGACCAGTGATAGATCAGCTACGTCTTCGGAGACTTTGTAGAGGTTGGATAAGTTTCACCAAACTCTTCACTACCACTTCCAGCGGTGCATCTTCTAAGGATCCACAGGATTATTTAGGCAGTTTTCATAAGGTTCTCAGGAACATGGGGATAGCGGAGACCAATGTTGTCGATTTTGCTACTTTTCGCTTGTCTTGTTCCGCCAAGACTTGGTGGAGAGATTATTGCTTGGCTAGACTAGCCGGATCACCAGCTTTGACTTGGGAGCAGTTTACTCAGCTATTTCTGGAGAAGTTTCCCCCCATCACTCAAAGAGAGGCCTATTAGAGGCAGTTTGAGCTTCTCCAGTAGGGTTCTATGACCGTTAATCAGTATGAGACCAGATTCATCGACTTGGCTCGTCATGCTCTTATCATACTTCCCACCGAGAGAGAGAGAGGGTGAGGAGGTTCATTGAGGGACTTATCCAACCTATTCTACTTCAGATGGCCAAGGAGACATGAAGTAAGATTTATTTTCAGGAGGCGACCAATGTGGCTAGGAGAGTTGAGATGGTTCTATCGTAGGGAGGTGGTCAGGAGTCTAACAAGAGGCCTCGTCATTCAGGTAGATTCAGTGGTACCTCATCTTGAGGTAGGGATTTGTATGGTAGAGGCCATCCTACTAGGCCTTTTCAGTCAGCACATCAGGTTTCTCATGGTGCTTCAGGTGGTCGTGGTTCTCATATGTGGTATTCTGATCAACAGTCTTACAGTTCACCACCAGCTCCTATCAGTGCACTGCCGCTTTAGAGTTTTCAAGGTCGTCATCCCCAGCAACGAAGGGCTTGTTTTACTTATGGTGACACGAGGCACATTGCTAGATATTGCCCTCAAGCACCGAGCAGTTCTCAATAGTAGGGTTCCTGTGCTATGGTTCACGCATCACATGTTCCACCGCCCGTTCCGACAGCTAGGGGTGGGGGTAGAGGTGCTAGAGGTGGAGTTAGAGGTGCTAGAGGTGGAGGTAGATGTATTAGAGGTGGAGGTAGAGGTCAGGCAGCTAGAGGTGGAGGCCAGCTAGTAGCAGGCCGTCCCAGAGATGTAGTTCAGGGTGGTGGGGCCTAGCCCCGATGTTATACTCTTCTAGCCAAGTCCGAGGATGAGGCTTTCGATGCAGTTATCATAGGTACTGTTCTGGTTTGTAGTAGAGATGCTTCGGTTTTATTTGATCCAGGATCTACATACTCCTATGTGTCGTCTTATTTTGTACCGTATCTGGTCATGCCTAGTGATTCTTTGAGTGCTCCTATTTATGTGTCTACACCGATAGGTGATTCTATTGTGGTAGATCGAGTCCATCGTTCATGTATAGTTCTGATTGGGGGTCTTGAGACTCGTGTAGATTTGCTTCTTCTGGACATGGTCAATTTCGATGTCATATTGGGGATGGACTGGTTATTACTTTATCATGCTATCTTGAACTGTCATGCCAAGACTGTAACCTTAGCCTTGCCGAGTTTACCTCGTTTAGAGTGTATAGGGACTCTTGGTCATTCTACCCATAGTGTTATCCCTTATATGAAGGCTCGACGTATGATCGAGAAGGGATGTTTGGCCTATTTGGCCTATGTTCGTGATTCTAGTGCTAAGGTTTCTTCTATTGATTTTCTGCCTATTGTTCATGAGTTTCCTAAGGTATTTCCTTCAGACCTACCGGGTATGCCACCTGACAGAGATATTGACTTTTGCATTGATTTGGCACAAGGCACTCAGCCCATTTCTACCCGATGGCCCCGCCTGAGTTGAAAGAGCAGTTGCAAGACTTGCTTGAAAAAGGTTTCATGAGACCTAGTATTTCGCCTTGGGGTGTGCCGGTGCTGTTTGTTAAAAAGAAGGACAGATCAATGAGAATGTGTATTGATTACCGGCAGTTGAACAAGGTTACCATCAAGAATAAGTATCCATTGCCGAGGATCGATGATTTGTTTGATAAACTTTAGGGTTCCAAGGTATTTTTGAAGATTGACTTGAGATCTGGCTATCATCAATTGAGGATTAGGGCATCCGATGTCCCTAATACAACTTTTCGCACTCGGTACGGGCATTATGAATTCCTAGTGATGTCATGCGGATTGACAAATGCCCCAACAACTTTTATGGATTTGATGAACCGAATGTTCAGGCCTTACTTGGATTGGATCGTGATAGTCTTTATTGATGATATTTTGATCTATTCCCGTAGCCGGGAGGAGCATGAGCAGCACCTTAGAGTGATTCTTCAGACTTTGAGGGATAGTCAATAGTATGCCAAGTTTTTGAAGTGCGAGTTCTGGTTAAGTTCAATTGAATTCCTAGGTCATGTTGTATCAACGGAGGGTATTCAGGTTGATCCGAAAAAGATTGAGGCAGTCAAGAACTAGCCTAGACCAGCATCAGCTACAGAGATTCGGAGTTTCTTGGGATTGGCAGGCTACTATCGTCGGTTTGTGGAGGGGTTTTCGTCTATCGCAGCCCCGATGACTAGGTTGACCCAGAAGGGTGCCCAGTTTAGGTGGTCGGATGATTGTGAGGCGAGCTTTTAGAAGCTCAAGATAGCTCTGACTATGGCATCGGTGTTGGTATTTCCCACAGGTTCAGGGCCTTATACAGTCTATTATGCTGCATCTCGTATTGGACTTGGTGCGGTGTTGATGCAGGATGGCAAGGTCATTGCCTATGCTTCGCGACAGTTGAAGATTCATGAGAAGAACTATCCGGTTCATGATTTGGAGTTGGCAGCCATTGTTCACGCGTTGAATATTTGGAGGCATTATCTGTATGGCGTGGCATGTGAGGTGTTCACTGATCACAAGAGTCTTCAGTATTTGTTCAAGCAAAAGGAGTTGAATTTGAGGCAGAAGAGGTGGTTGGAGTTTTTGAAAGATTATGATATCACTATCTTATATGAACCAGGAAAGGCCAATGTGGTGGCCGATGCTTTGAGTAGGAAGTCAGCTAGTATGGGCAGTCTTGCTTATATTCCGGTCGGTGAGAGTCTGCTTGCTTTGGATGTTCAGGCTTTGGCCAATTAGTTCATGAGGTTGGATGTTTCTGAGCCCATCCATGTGTTAGCTTGCACAGTCGCTCACTCTTCATTATTGGAGCATATCCGAGATCGGTAGTATAATGATCCCCATTTGTGTGTCCTCAGAGACACGGTGCAGCACGGAGGTTCCAAGCAGGTTACCTTAGGTGATGATGGAGTTTTGAGATTGCAGGGTCAAGTTTGTGTGCCTAATGTGGATGGGCTTCAAGAGTTGATTTTAGAGGAGGCCCATAGTTCTCGGTACTCTATTCATCCGGGCGTCCCGAAGATGTATCAGGATTTGCGGCAACATTATTGATGGCTCGGTGTTTGAATTGTCAGTAGGTTAAGTACGAGCATCAGAGGCCCGATGGTTCATTTTAGAAGATTGAGATTCCTGAGTGGAAATGAGAGCGTATCACTATGGGCTTCGTTGTTGGTCTCCCACAGACTCAGAGGAAGTTCGATGCAGTGTGAGTTATTGTTGATAGGCTGACCAAGTTAGTGCATTTCATCCTTGTGGTAGTCTCCAATTCTTCCGAGAGGTTAGCTGAGATCTATATCCGGGAGATTGTTCGCCTTCATGGTGTGCCCGAGTCTATCATTTCGGATCGAGGTACGCAGTTTACCTCCTATTTCTGGAGAGCAATTCAGCGAGAGTTGGGCACATGGGTTGAGTTGAACACAACGTTTCATCCTCAGACAGACAGGCAGTTCGACCGGACTACTCAAATTTTGGAGGATATGCTCCGAGCTTGTGTCATTGACTTTGGAGGCTCGTGGGATTAGTTTTTGCCTTTAGCAGAGTTTGCCTACAACAACAGCTACCAGTCGAGTATCCAGATGGCTCCTTATAAGGCTTTATATGGTAGGCGGTGTCGATCTCCGGTTGGATGGTTTGAGCCGGGAGAGGCTCGGTTGTTGGGTACGGATCTGGTTCAGGAGGCCTTGGACAAGGTCAGGATTATTCAGGATAGGCTTCGTACAACTCATTCCAGGCAAAAGAGTTATGCCGACCGCAAGGTTCGAGATTTGGCATTCATGGTCGGTGAGCGGGTATTTCTTCGAGTATCACCTATGAAGGTCATGATGAGATTTGGGAAGAAGGGCAAGCTTAGCCCTAGGTTCATTGGCCCGTTTGAGATTCTTGTTCGAGTGGGAGAGGTGTCTTATAGACTTGTATTGCCGCTGAGCTTGTCAGCCGTGCATCCAGTGTTTCATACGTCCATACTTCGAAAGTATCATGGCGATCTATCCCACATGTTAGATTTCAGCACTGTCTAGTTGGACAAGGACTTGTCTTATGAGGAGGACCCGGTAGCTATTCTAGACCGACAGGTTCGTCAATTGAGATTGAAGAGTTTTCCTTCTGTTCGTGTTCAGTAGAGAGGTCAACCCGCTGAGGCATCGACCTGGGAGTGTGAGTCCGATATGCGGAAACTTTATCCCCGTCTTTTTCCTGACTCAGGTACTTTCTTCTTGTGTCCGTTCGAGGATGAACAGTTGTTTTAGAGGTGGAGAATGTGATGACCCAAAAGGTCATCACAGTGTTCCAAGGCCTAAAAACCTCCTCTTTACTCACTTTGATTTATGTGCGTGGTCCGGACCTATTTCCGAAAAGCCTTCTATGCGAAAATATGAAAAAATAGAAATTTCTAGAGTTAAAAATTTAATTATAGTTGACTTTGGTCAACATTTTGAGCAAACTGACCCGAATCCGTGTTCTGACGATCCCGGGAGTTCCGCATTAAATATGAGACTTAGGCGTATGCCCGGAATTGAATTCCGAGGTCCCAAGCCTTAGAAATGAATTTTTGGAAGAAATTGTTTTACTGAATTATCTAAGAAATAAAGAAAAGAATTAATGTTTGAAACCATTGTTATAGGGCCCATATTTTAGTTCAGGAGCCCAGTACAAACTTGTTATAGTATTTGAAAGATAACTGTGAAATTTGGTGAAAAAATGGAGTTTATTTGACGTGAGTTGGACTTTCGATTGAAGAGTTATGAACTTTGAGAGTTCTTGATGAAAATGTTGAGTTTTGAGGTTTAGTTCATGATTTTACACGTTATTTTGATGATGTGATCGCACGAGTAGGTCCATATGATATTTTTGAGTTAGTATGCACATTTGGTTTGGAGTCTCGAGGGCTTGGGTGAGTTTCGGGTAGGTTCTGTGGTGTCTTAGGCTTAAAATATGGCTAATGGGGGTTCAGAGAAGTGCAAATCTCTGAACCTGCTAGTGCGGTCGGCACTAGCTTTTGTGCTGTCTGCACTGGTGACTGTGCAGGCACGGTTAATTTTGTGCGGTCCGCACAGGTTCACTGGTCCGACTTCGGAAGCCTATATCTTTTGATCTACAAGGAATATTTAGATGATTCAAAAACACAATTGTAGATCTTCGTTTCTAGTTTCCATAAAGCTAAAGAAATTATAATTTGGACATATGTAGAGAAAGTTAATGCCAAAATACTAAAGTATGTCACTGCAGTCCACACGGGGAATGTGCAGCCGCAGTTGATTTTGTGCAGTCCGCACAGGGGGTCTTAGTGGGGTATATTAATAGGGGATTTTCAATTATTTTTCATTTTTCAAAACCCCAAAAACATAAGAGGCAATTTTTCAAACAACCTTTCTTCTCCAAAACATTGGTAAGTGATTTCTAACTCGTTTTCTTCAATCATTAACATCTTTTCACATGATTTCAACTCAAAATCAATGATTTTCATAGGGGAAATTGGGTGTGTTTTGGGTAGAACCTAGTTTTTTTCAAAATTGTAGATTTGGACCTCTATTTGAGGTCTGATTTCAAAACAAATTATATATTTGAGTTCGTGGGGGAATGACTAATCGGGTTTTGGTTCGAACTCGGGTTTTGACCATGTGGGCCCCGGGGCGATTTTTGACATTTTGGGTAAAACTTTAGAAAACGCATTTTTATGCATTCAAATTGATTCATTTAGCGTTTATTGATGCAACTAAGTAACTTGTGACTAGATACGAGTGAATTGGTGGTGCAATCAAGGGGTAAAGCTATAGTTGAATCGTGAATTGTGTTCATGGCATCGAGGTAAGTGTTTGGTCTAACCTTAGCTTGAGAGATTAGGAGTCGATTCCTATTTTCTATGTGGTAATTGTAGAATACGACTTATAGGCATGGTGACGAGTATCTATACGTTGGTGTCTACCATGCCCGTGAGTCTTATATTTTTATTATCATGACTTCGTTGAATCTTTCATGCCTTGGTAATGGTTTCACTTGTTGTGTAAAGTTTGTGGAAGGAATTGTGACCCATGAACATTGAGGAGCGTTGGCTCAAGTTGTATAACGAATTGTGAAAGTATAAGTGATAATTGAACCTCTAAAGCATTGGCTCAAGTTAAGAAGTAAATTGTGAAGTAAAAGTGAGAAATAGAAGAGATCACTATGTTGTCTCCCTTGCCGGGCTATTGTTGATTTATTCGTTATCTCCCTTGCCGGGATGTTAAGGTTATTGATGATGTTCCCTTGCCGGGATTTATTTGTTGAATTGTTGTTCCCTTGCCGGGATCTTTACTGTAATTTCATTTATTCCCTTGCCCTATTGCTTGTGATTGTTGTTTGGGTGAGGAAGAGAGTTAAAGCACGAAGGGTGATGCCGTGCATTGTTTGTTTTGTGAGGAAGGAGTGTAAAGCAAGAAGGATGATGTCGTGTATTATTGTAAGGAAAGAGTGTAAAGTACGAAGGGTGATGTCGTGCCGCACGATGTACCATTCTGTGTTGATTTTATTGATTATATGGTGAGTAAAGAGAGTAAATGCATGAAGGGTGATGCCGTGCACATTTTTATTATATGATTGTTTTGGTGAGGACGAGAGTAAAAGCACGAAGGGTGATGTCATGCATTTGTTGATTTCTGATTCTTTGTTGATATCCGAGTTATATTGTTTCTTTCATTACTTGATGTCTTTCTATTCCAAATTGTTATCTCCCCACAACATGCTCCCCCTCCCATATTGACTGGTTATTTCTGTATTTCTTTCTGCTGTATATGTATTTGGCTGCACAGGTTATTTGGTAGTCCAGTCCTAGCCTCACCACTACTTCGCCGAGGTTAGTCTAGACACTTACTAGCACATGAGGTCAGTTGTGATGATACTACACTCTGCACTATGTGCAGATCCGGAGCAGCTTTTGGACCATAGTGTGGAGGCTACCTTCAGTTCACGCGGAGATCCAAGGTAGTCCTGCAGGTGTCCGCAGGCCCTGGCGTCTCCTCTATTCCTATTTCCTGTTTCATTTTCCTTTACTTCTGAAATAGTGTATTGTCATTTTCTTTAGACTTTGTATGTAGTAATTTTTAGACCGTCTGTGACACTGTGACACCAGGTTTTGGGTGCGTTAGGTTTTAAGAGTTGTAATAGATGCATATTTCAAATATTTAGTTGTTATCTTCCGCTTAATTATTTAAAGTTCCGATGTTTTCATGTTATCGTCTTATATTTGTTTTAAAGAAATAATTGAGTAATAAAATAAGTAGTTAAATGTTTGGCTTGCCTAGCTCACATTAGTAGGTGCTGACACGACTCCCGAGGGTGGGAAATCCGGGTCGTGACACTTATAGTCCGTGATGTATATATATTCCGGGATGAATCTTCCCTGGGCTGAATAGGCCATATACAATACCGAGTGGTTGAGCACTAAGAGTGGAAGTACTATACGTAACATTGATCATGCTATCTGTGCATTGGTACTTAGAGGTTCCTGAGCTTTATACTCTTTATCGTTCATACTGTATTTAATTACTATTGAGAAACTACATGAACTGCAAGCATGTCTACTTTTCCGTACAATTAACTATTGCAACCTGTTGAGATTTTGTTATGACATCTATAGAGAAAGTTAAGGCCAAAATACTAAAGCATGTCACTACAGTCCACGCGGGGGCTGTGCGGCCGCAGTTGATTTTTTGCGGTCCGCATAGGGGGTCTGAGAGGGGTATATTAAGAGGGGATTATCAGTTATTTTTCATTTTTCAAAACCCCACAAACATAAGAGGTGATTTTTCAAAAAACCTTTCTTCTCCAAAACATTGGTAAGTGATTCTAACTCGTTTTCTTCAATCATTAACATCTTTTCACATGATTTTAACTCAAAATCAATGATTTTCATGGGGGAAATGGGGTGTTTTAGGTAGAACCTAGGTTTTTTAAATATTGGGGATTTGGAGCTCGATTTGAGGTCCGATTTCAAAAAAAATTACATATTTGAGTTTGTGGGGGAATGTGTAATTGGGTTTTGGTTTGAACCTCGGGTTTTGACCATGTGGGCTCGGGGGAGATTTTTGACTTTTTGCGTAAAACTTTAGAAAACTCATTTTCATGCATTCAAATTGATTTATTTAGCGTTTATTGATGTAATTAAGTAACTTATGACTAGATACGAGTGAATTGGTGGTTCAATCAAGGGGTAAAGCTATAGTTGAATCGTGAATTGTGTTAGTGGCATCGAGGTAAGTGTTTGGTCTAACCTTAGCTTGAGGGATTAGGAATCGAGTCCTATTTGCTATGTGGTAATTGTTGAGTACGACGTATAGGCATGGTGACGAGTATCTATACGTTGGTGTCTAGCATGCCCGTGAGTCTTATATTGTGATTATCGTGACTTTGTTGCATCTTTCATGCCTTGGTAATGGTTTCTACTTGTTGTGTAAAGGTTGTGGAAGGAATTGTGACCTATGAACATTGAGGAGCGTTGGCGCAAGTTGTATAACGAAATGTGAAAGTTTAAGTGATAATTGAACCTCTAGAGCATTGGCTCGAGTTGTGAAGTGAATTGTGAAGTAAAAGTGAGAAAGAGAAGAGATCATTATGTTGTCGCCCTTGCCAGGCTATTGTTCATTTATTCGTTATCTCCCTTGTCGGGATGTTGAGGTTATTGATAATGTTCCTTTGCCGGTATTTATTTGTTGAATTGTTGTTCCCTTGTCGGGATCTTTATTGCAATTTCATTTATTCCCTTTCCCTATTGTTTGTGATTATTGTTTGGGTGAGGAAGAGAGTTAAAACACGAAGGGTGATGCCATGAATTGTTTGTTTTGTGAGGAAGGAGTGTAAAGCACGAAGGGTGATACCGTGTATTATTGTAAGAAAAGAGTGTAAAGCACGAAGGGTGATACCGTGCCGCACGATGTACCATTCTGTGCTAATTTTATTGATTATATGGTGAGGAAAGAGAGTAAAAGCACGAAGGGTGATGCCGTGCACATTTTTATTATATGATTGTTTTGGTGAGGACGAGAGTAAAAGCACAAAGGGTGATGCCATGCATTTGTTGATTTCTGATTCTTTGTTGATATCCGAGTTATATTGTTTCTTTCATTACTTGATGTCTTTCTATTCAAAATTGTTATCTCCCCACAGCATGCTTCCCCTCCCTTATTGACTGGTTATTTTTTATTTCTTTCCGCTGTATATGTATTTGAACTGCACAGGTTATTTGATAGTCCGATCCTAGCCTCGTCACCACTTCGCCAAGGTTAGGCTAGACACTTACCAGCACATGGGGTCGGTTGTGCTGATACTACACTATACACTATGTGCAGATCCCGGAGCAGCTTTTGGACCGTAGTGTGGAGGCTACCTTCAGTCCACGCGGAGATCCATGGTAGACCTGCAGGCGTCCGTAGGCCCTAGCGTCTTCTCTATTCCTATTTCCTGTTTCATTTTCCTTTACTTCAAAACCAGTGTATTGTTATTTTCTTGAGACTTTGTATGTAGTAAATCTTAGACTGTCTATGACACTGTGACACCATGTTTTTGGTGCTTTAGGTTTTAAAAGTTGTAATAGATGAAGATTTCAGATATTTAGTTGTTATCTTCCACTTAGTTATTTAAGTTCCGTTGTTTTTATTTTATCTTCTTATATTTGTTTTAAAGATATAATTGAGGAATAAAATAAGTAGTTAAATGTTTGGCTTGCCTAGCTCACATTAGTAGGCGTCGTCACGACTCCCGAGGGTGGGAAATCCGGGTCGTGACACTTATAGCCTGTGATGTATAAATATTCCGGGATGGATCTTTCCTGGGCCGAATAGGCCATATACAATACCGAGTGGTTGAGCACTGTGAGGGGAAGTACTATACGTAACATTGATCATTCTATCTGTGCATTGGTACTTAGAGGTTCCTGAGCTTTATACTCTGTATCGTTCATACTATAATTGATTACTGCTGAGAAACTACATGAACTGCAAGCATGTCTATTTCTTCGTACAATTAACTGTTGCAACATGTTGAGGTTTGGTTTGTCACTACCGTCAGTCCATAGTTTGGACTTGTTACTTACTGAGTTGGTGTACTTACGTTACCCCTGCATCCTTGTGTGCAGATCCAGGTATCTCGGGGGATAGCTGTGGTTGTTGATCACATGAGTTGGAGACTTTCTGTGGAGATTGCGAGGTTGCTGCTTGGCGACCGCAGTTCCTCCTTCTCCTTTCCTTATCTTTCTTTATCAAATTTATTATGATATTCTCAGACTGTGTTGGTCATATTATTTCGAACAGATATAGTAGTTCTATCTCATGACTTAGTGACATCCGAGGTCGGGAATGTATTTCTTTCCCCTGGATTTTGATTTCTACTTCTATCGTATTGAATTTCTATTAAAAATTATGATTTTCCTTAAGTTTTTATTTTAAAATAAAGTATTTGAAAATAAGTGGTTGACCTAGTATCACGATAGGAGCCATCACGATATGGTTAGATTTTGGGTCATGACAATTGCACGACACCAACATTCGTGTTTTTACTCTCATCCTCACATAATAATGTAAAAATAAATTGTACTGTTGTAATGACAGAGCAACTTGTTTTGTTTATTTAAGTCCCATTCCGCTATTTGATGCTTCCTCTATATGTATTTTTTGTTATATGACCTGCATGGATGGTTGAATTGGTTTCGGAGAGGTTTTGGATTGAATTAGAACACTTAGTCCCTAGTTTGGAAGCTTAAGTTGCAAGTGTTGACAAAGTTTGACTATTGTGGACTTGACCTTAGATCGGAATTTTATAGTCCTGTTAGGTCCAGAAAGTTATTTTGGACTTAGATGTATGTCCGAATTTGGATTCGGATGTTCCTAGGTTGATTTGGCTCTAATTGGCAAATATTTGCAATTTGGAAGTTTGGAAGGTCATATATTTGACCCATAGTTGACTTTGTAGTTATCGATGTCCGTTTAGTATTCCGAGCCTTGGAATAGGTTTGCATGGTGATTTATGTTTTGTATGTAAAATTTGGAGTCATTTCAAGTTGTTTAGGCATGTTCGATGCAAGTTTGGAATTCAAAAATTTGGATTAGTTTATTAAGTTTGAATTGAGGTGCGATTTGTGATTTTGATATTATTTTGTGTGATTTTGGGCCTCGAGTAGGTCCGTATTATATTTTGGGATTGGTTGGTATGATTGGACAGGGTTCCGGGGGCCTTGAGTGTGCTTTGGGGTAGTTTTAGACCATTTCCATGAGTTTTGAACGTCAGATTTTGCTGGTGTCTGATGTCCTTGTGTTTGCAAGGAAGCATTGTGTTCGCAATGAAGGAAATGGGGAGCTGGGAGTTTTTCTCTTCGCATTCCTGGAAAGCTCTGGGCGCGTTTGCGAAGGGGAGAGAGCATGTGCCTTCGCGTTTTCGATGCTCTAGTCATGTTTAGGAAAGGTGTCACATCTGGTAGAGATTGTTTGCTTTACGAATACAAGGTACATTCCACATTCGCAAGGTGTATAACTAGGCAGAGATTATAAGTTATTATTTTCGGGAATTTTACTCATTTTATCATATTTTAAAATTGGGAGCTCGGTTTTGGGTAATTTTGGAAGGAATTTTCAAGATTTAGATTGGGGTAAGTGTTCTTAACTTGAATTTTATTAGTGCTCATGATTCTATCCTTGATTTTAGAATTTAATTGATGAATCTAACTGAGAGAAATCGGCGTTTTGGCAAAACATTTTTAAAACATAAAATGGGGATTTGAACATCGATTCAGAGTCGGAATTAGATGAAACTTGTATGGTTGGACTCGTATTCGATGGTGTTCGAAATTTATGACTTTCGTCGGGTTCCGGGAGGTAGTTCGATTGACGTTTTCGTTGAATTTTTGATTTTTGATAAATATCAGAGCTTTATTAGTTGGAATCAACTTATATAGCCGTGTTTGTTATTATTGAGTTGTATCTTGCTAGATTTGACGCATTTGGTGGCTGATTTGAGAGTCAATGACTTGTTAGAGAATTGATTTGGCTTTTTTAAGGTAATTATCTTGCCTAACCTTGTGTGGAAGAATACCTTTTATGATTTGGCCTTAATTGACGCATTCGTGTTATTTGAGGTGACGAGCGTGTATAAGGGTGTTACGCATGGATTATGACCGGATTAGACCGTAGGCCATTAATATGCCTTAACAATAATGTACTTTATATGAAATATGCTTAAACCACTTTGTGACTACATGATCATGAACGCTACATTCAACTTAGCCATAGTCATGCTCTATTTGTTTAACACCCCTCCGTATTTTTATGTTATTTTCAAATTCTTGTGCACTTTATTGTCAAGTTGTGAGCTTACATTTTGATAAAACTTTGGTATAATTTTTTTGTGATATTGTGGTGCATGTGGACATGTTGTTTGGGTTGATTGTTGTTGTATGGAGTATAAGGGTGGCATTTCACAGTTGATGTTGTATGTGATATAAGGGTAGCATTTCACTGTTGATTTTGTGTGGATTATAAGGGTAGCATTTCATTGTTGGTTTTCTTTTGGCGACGAAGGGTGGTGATATGCACATATGGCCAAACAAGGGAGGCATTTCATTGTTGGTTTTCTTTTGGCGAAATAAGGCTGGCGATATGCGCATATGGCAAAACAAGGGAGGCATTTCATTGTTATATGCATACGGCGAAATAAGGGTGGCATTGTTGGTGATGTTATGTGATGATTGGAGAGTGTCTTTCTTGATATAGTTTATTTGTTGAAACGGGGTTGATATTTTTATTTCATACATGTTTCTTAAAAAATTTTGTCTTGTATTTTTAACGAGTTGTTAGTTTAATTTGACATGCTATTACATGCCCCACTTTTTTGATAATTTGTTGACTAAGATGAGTTTTTCTACAATGAGTTATGCTCTACAAGATGGTTTATATTTTTTTCTTTATATATATATATATATAGCAGTTTTAGAAATATTGCACAGGTTTTTGATAAGTGAGTATCACACGACTTGCACCTTATCACTACTTCACCGAGGTTAGTTTTAATACTTACTGGGTGCCGACCGTGGTGCATGGCCAGCTCAATGATAAAGCCACTCAAGCAATTGTTTGAGGCCCCACATCTACGGGGCCCACAAACTTTTCTGAAATTAATAAATTTTTAATAAATTTTCTTATACTAATAAATAAATGTATCTGTATTTGATGAATTTTTTAAAAAATATTTAGTATATAAAAGAAAAGTATATCGTTCCTAAATAAGGAAATTATGGGGCCGATATAGATAATTTGGGAATACAAATAGTAACTTACATGTGAATATATTTCTTGTCTCCTTTATATATTCTTATTATTATCACAGGGCTCACATTAATTTTATTAATTTTCTCATTAAACTTGTTTTTACTTAATCTTTTATATTCCTTGTAACCTTTCTAGACTTATAACTCCACTGTCTCATAAAATATTCTATCAAATATGATAGCAGAAAAAAATTGCAAACTCTTTTATTATCAAGGTTTCCCGGCATTGCACTAAAAATATTGAAGCAGCAAAAGTAATATCAAGTTCTCTATGACTATTTGTTTAACTAGGTTCAATTGTCCTATACTTTTCTTATTACTTTGCATCTAAAATCTATTATTTTTATATTTTTTGTGTGTAAGTATATGCATTATCTTTTTTAGTTTATTACAATCTTAATATGTCAACAAGAAAATATGAATTTGCCAAATAAAGAGAGAAGAATTAAAACTTTAATACAATCCCCAAAAATAGGAAGAATTTATGGTAGATAAATAAATCACTAATATAATTGAGCTAGAAGAGAATGGAATCCAAGAAGTAGAAGAAGAAGTTGGTGAGAGTTTAACATAGATCTTTTAGAAAATCAAGAAATCCTAAAAAAATTGAATATTAATCCTATAAAGTAGAAATATATATAATCCTAGTTAAGAAATCGATTATAAATAAAATATTAAAAATTTTACATCTCAAAAAGCTAGAAAAATAAACTTCGAAATAAAATTTATTAAATGAGTTTTTAAACATGGAAAAACTTAGGCCTCCTCGTTGAAGTTTGGCTTTAGGTCCCGAATACTGTTGAGCTGCCTCTGACATGGTGTACTTACACTACACTTCTGCATATTTTTATGTAGATCCAGGTGTTAGAGGCAGCAGATCTAGGCAGTGAGAGCTTTTGACTGTAAGGATTCAAGGTAGAGCTGCATTGACCGTCGCAGCCCCTTGGAGTCCTATCCTTATATTTATACTGTCATTTTTATATCCGAACAATATTGTATATTTGAGATATTATTATGGATTAAGTTAGAGGTCGTGACTTTGCACTACCTAGTTTCGAGGAGCTATTGCTATTTTTACCTGTGTTGACTCTAGTTCTGTTATTATATTAGTACTCTTTCATATTATATCATGTTCTGTTTATTTATATATTGTTAAGTAATCGGCTTACCTAGTTTTAGAGACTAGGTGTCATCACGACTCCTGTGGTATGATTTGGATTGTGAAATGTTGGTATGAGAGTTCTATATTCATAAGTTCTACGAGTCACAAGCAAGTTTAGTAGAATCTTGCAGATCGATACAAAGACATTTTTACCAAAACGGTCGGAAATTAATAATTAAAAATTAAATTTTATTTAATTTCCGATGGAATCCGTCGAAAACTATTGAATATTATTTTATTTTTAAATTTCAGACCGAATTTTATTTACTTTCCGATGGAATCCGTCGTAATCAATTGAATATTATTATTTTTTTAAAATTTCCGACCAAATCGGTCGGAAATCTGGAAATTTATGGTTAAATCTGGGCAGCTGTCCGACTGTTTCTGTCGGAATTCAGTCGGATTTTGTATAAAACTACGCAAAATTCTGCCCAATTTCGAGCTGCACCACCTGTCAAACTATTATAATACAATAATACCAACCAACAATACATTAACACAATCTAAACCAACGATACATGAATACAATAATACCAACCAACAATACACTAACACAATCTAAACCAACAATACGTTAACACAATCTAAACCAACAATGCCAACCATTAACACAACTTATACAAACCATTAAACTTAACAATTTTGGGCATAAAAATATCCAAATAGTAGCCCACATTCAAGTTTAAAAACAATACATAAAGTTGTCTCTCACAATCAAGTTTACCAATCAACCAACACATCACAACTAAACTACTACACATCAGATTCAGTTTGTTCATCCTCATCATCAGATAAATCATGCCTATATTTTCTCATAAATTTCTACATCTTAACAAATGTTCCGTATTGGGAGTCCAATTGTTGCTTCAAATCACAAATTTCTGACCTCATATCTTCCATTTGTTCTTTATTTTGAGAAGAAGAAGATTTGGCTAAGAATGGGTTTGGATGACCTGTAGGTCGACGCACTCGTAGTCCGTAGACTCTGCCTTTGTTTACTCCACTCGCTGTCTATGTCCATAATGAAGCCATATCATCAGGTGTTGGTTAAGTTGAAGGAGGCTGAGTTTGTTGCCATTCTTCCAACCTTTTATGATAATCTTCCTGAAATAAAAAACATAACTATTATGTAAGCAAACTAATATTAATAAACCATACATAATCATGTAATTAGAATATTACATATATGTCTGACACACGCGCCTCCACCCAGTGTTCTCTTGTACCATCCTTCTTCTTTTTCTTATGCATCTCCTCGAAGACTTCAACGTGACTCATATCTCGCTCTCTTTCCTTTTCCTTCATAACAAAAAGTATGAGTTGGACATTACAAATGTAAAATTCTATATGTAAAACTAAGAAAATTTTTATAAGTACTTACCAATCTTGTTTATGGGCCTCAAAAGTAATCGAACCTCCTGTGTGCAACGAGCCACCTTTACTATAGGCACGGTTTGCCTTTGCTTGTTCACTTTTGCCTGCCATCCTGGGGTATTCCATTTCTCAAGAAGTTTATCCCAAACATCTTTTATTAACCATTCCGACATTTTACCCAAATTTCGAGCAGTGAACATAGTATCTTTAATCCTTATACCAGTTGTCTTCTCGAAAATACTATTTATTTTACTTTTATGCTGAGTATGAAATGTACACTTTGTCTGTAATATAAAAATATAACATTATATGAAGACTATAATTATTAAATAAATATAATTAATATTTACCCTAAATTGATTCCACATTTGTTCTCTGATGCTGTAAGGTATCTTTCTCCAAGAATTCCATGGCTCATGATAAAATGGCTTCAAAGAATCTGTAAACAAATGTGTAGTCTAAAAGGATGGCAAAAACCTGCAGTAAAGTTAACATATATATATATAATTAATAAACATTTTAAAATTTCAAAAGTTTTAATTGCAAATAAATATTCCTTAATGTTAACATATATAAAGTACATTCAAAACATAAAAATTAAGAACCTTCTTACCCAACCTCGTGGGGGACGATTATCAATCGATTATAACTATCAAATTGTACATTCCCTCTAAGATTCTGCCTGCGTCTACTAAATGGTGCATAAGCAGCACTAAATGTAGCAAGGTGAGAGCCTCCAATATCCAACCTAGATATGCTGGGAATGGATGATGATAATGGACTGGAAGATGATGGAGAAACAAAAGACGAACCATCATGCTGACTACCATGAAAGCTTGGGGGTGCAGCAGCTGCTGAGCCAGCATGCTGACTACCATGAAAGCTCAGGAGTGCAGCAGCTGGTGAGCCAGTATGCTGACTACCATAAAAGCCCGGGGGTGCAGCAGCTGGTGAGCCACCATGCTGACTACCATGAAAGCCCGGTGAAGATGATGGTATAGAAGGTGTAGGTACAAAGTTAAAAATGGTGTTACTTTGACTCTTTAGCAAACATAGAATAATACTGAACTAAATTATTAGATGGAGGAGGGATAGTGAACATGGTAGATGGCAACGAAGTCGACTGAGGAGGATGAAGAAGAGGATGACTCATATTTGGCATACTTGAGGAAGTTGGAACATATTGTATTTTCTTCTTAGATTTCATCTTTCCTTCCCCTTAGATGCCATATATGTAATATAATCATAATAAAATACAAAACAAAAAAATAACAAGTGACAGTAAATAAAAATAATAATTATATAACTAAAGAAATAAGTAAACAACCTAACAAGTCATAAAAATATAAAATAATTTTGCAACATAATAGATAATTAAAGGAATAACATAAAATGTTTAACATGTCATAAAAAACATACAACAAGTCTGCAAAATATTAAATAATTAAAGGAAGAACAATCTAAAAAAGAATAACAAGTCAATCCTAATCTCTATCTTCATAGTAATCATCTAAGTCTTCATCATCGCCTGTTTCACTTTCATCTAATAATTCTTCCTCATCATTTGTTTCATGTTCAACACTTCTATCTTCGTCCTCATTTGTAGCAAGGACAGAAGGATCAAATTCTTCATATATCCCTTCATTATGCTGTAATTTATCTGCTAATTCATCATCCACTATTGATTCAACAATTGAAATGTCATTCTGGTATGCCACATCTAATGCATCTTCGACTACCACTCTACCCACGGGCTTTGTTTTTAAAACTACCCGCCATGCAGAATTATTCTTGCTCAAAGGATAAGGAGCATAATACACTTGTTTTACCTTTTGTGCAATGATAAAGGGATCATAAAGTCTATATTGTCCCGTGTGTTTAATTTTAACTATTTTGTATTGAGCGTGCACCTTTGTACCTCTATTTGGTGTTGGATCATATCATTTACATCGAAAGAGTACCAACTTTTTCTTCAGCCAACCTACAACATATTCCAATTCCAAAATCTCTTGAAGCACGCCATAATAATCAACATCTCCATCACCTTTCACCCACACTCCACTATTGTTGGTTTTCTTTCCATTAGATCATTCTCCTATATGAAACTTGTACCCATTGACCAAGTATTTAGACATCATTCTTACTTTAGGGTCAGGTCCCCAAGCTATATCACGTAAAAATGGGTCTTTAATACCATTAGCTGGATCATGAACCTATATATATAATTAAATATAATTTAAAATTTTAAAAATATATATAATTAATTTACATATAATAAAAATCATGTTAAATAATAAGTAATACTTACAAATTCTTTAAACCACTTTGAAAACTTGGGATAAACAACAGCTTGCTCATAAGAACCCACAAAGTAACTGCCATTATAATATTTATTAGTTAAATCAGTGGTATATTTAATATAAAAGTCCGTAATATATATGTGATGGGTTTTTAATATCTTAATTTTATGTTTTGATGATCTAACAAACTTATTGTCAAGAACCAGATAGAGAACCTGACACACTTGGTAAACATTGCTAATCAACGGACTCCAGCTAGGACTCCAACTAATGTGAACTACTGCAATTGTAGTAGACAGAGAACCAACTCAGGGACCTGATCCCTTGTGTGTCCCTGACAGCAGTACAAAAGTTAATTGTGTATAGCTGAAAAATGACTGCCACAGAAACAGTGCAACACAGTAATGCAGTCACTTGTCCTTTGACCAACCAAGTGCTTACATCATTCAACTGATGTCATCAAACGTGTATTAACAAGATTATTAAAACAAAACGTCACTTCAAAAATTGAGAATTCACTTCAAGCATTCAAGCCTTCAGAGACAGCGAATTTAATTCCCAAGTGCCTCAAGAACAAAGTTAAACGCTACTGCGGACCAGTTCCAAAATCTATTATTTTGTTGTCTTTAGTTGAGTTGTAATTTTGTAATTGTTCTTCATTGTAATTCCTAAATTGCTTAGCTAGAAGCGTTGCTTAGGAACCGCTTTGTAAAACCATAAACCCTTTGTGTTTGTGTTGTGACTAGAGTTAGTCATGAGTTGAAGTCTTTGCAATAGGTGTATTGCAAAGCGGCTTGTAATAAGTGTATTACGAGTTAGTGAGGGATTAATAGTTTAATTCCTAGATTTCATAGGTTGTAATCTAAAAGTTGCTTATAGTGAAGTTGAAATCCTTCCAGTGTAGGTCAGCGTTTTTTATCCCTTTGAGCATGGATTTTTTCACATAAAACTCCATGTCTTATTTACTTACTGTTTTAGTAGTATTCTCAATAGAAACTCATAGAGAACCTAATACTCTATAGTTTGGTGGACTCATATAAACTATCAATTGGTATTAGAGCGGGTTCCTCATATCAGGCTACACCTAGGAAGGATCCTTATGGCTGCTCCACCAAATTTTGAAGAAGGTCAATCTAAGTATAGACCACCTAGGTTCAATGGGCAATACTATAGGTGGTGTAAGACAATAATGCATGATTTTATCATGACTGAAGATTTTGAGTTGTGGGATGTTATATGTGATGGTCCTTATATCCCAACGAAGAATGACGAATCTTCCATTGATGATGCCAAAGACCAGAAAAGAATACACCGATGCAGACAGGAAAGCTATGGAGAAACATTTCCATGCCAAGAAAATTTTGGTGTGTGGAATAGGATCTGATGAATACAATAGGATCTCAGCTTGTGAAAGTGCTAAGGAGATATGTGAAGCTTTGCAGACAACACATAAGGGAACTACTCAAGTAAAGCAATCTAAGATTGATATGCTCACCACCGAGTATGAACTCATTAGGATGAAGTACGATGAGTTCATTCAAGATATGCACACAAGATTCACTTCCAACATAAATAAGCTACACTCATTTGGTGAAATCATTCCCAGGAACAAGTTCATGAGGAAGATCCTTAGTATTTTATTGAGTTCATGAGAGAGTAAGGTGAATGCCATTACTGAAGCAAAGGACCTGCAAGAGCTGACCATAGATGAGCTGGTTGGAAATCTGAAAACTTACGAGATGAAGAGAAAGATAGACAAGGAAAGAAGAGAACCAAAAAAGGAAAAGAACCTGGTACTCAAAGCTAAAAGTAATTACTCAAGTGAGGAGGATAGTAACATGGCTTACTTAACCAAAAGGTTTCAGAAGATGGTCAGAAGAAATGAAAGAATACTAAAAAGGGGCAACTCCAGCAAACCAAAGAATATGACCTCTGCCACAAGTGTAGAAAGCCAAGGCACTTCATCAAAGATTGTCCTCTCATGAAGCAAGAACACTCCAAATACAATCCTGATAAGGCAGTAAAGAGGAACCCGGTTCCTGACAAGCATTTCAAAAGGAAGAGATCGGCTGACAATGTGGTGAAACATGCTCTTGTAGCATGGGGAGACTCCTTTAGTGAGTCTGAAGAAGAAACTGATGCAGGTTATAGTTCCATGATGGCAGTTGAATGTGAAGAAAATGAATATGATTCAATATTTTCTTTGACGGCCCAATCAAATGATGATGAGGATGATGACAATAGTGAGGTAAACTTCAGGATGTTCAGAGAAATCTGAAATCCTACTCCCCTAATAAACTCATGTCTTTAGCTACTGTATTGATTGATGCCTATCACAATCTTGTGGAGGATAAAGATGCATTGAACTTAGATCGAGGAGAAGCTGAACAAACTAGAGATGATCTGGTAGTGTGTGTAGTTGATCTGAAGGAAACCATAAGTGATTTGGAGAAATAAAATATTGTTTTAACTAAAAAAGTTGCTAGTATAGAATATTAAAGAGATGATTTAATGGTTGTAGCTGTTGACTATAAGGAAACCATTGAGAATTTCAGTAAAGAAAAAGAGGCCTTAGTGAAGAGAGTGACTGAAATTGAGGAGGAGAGAGATGATCTCTTGATAGTGATTGCAAACCTGAGGGAAACTATAGAGGGACTAGGAAATGAGTCTAGACTTGGAAATTTTGGAAAAGGAAAAGAGGTAGCCAGTGAGGCACACATTAGGCTTGAAAACGAGTTGAAGGCTGTGAAAAGTAGCCTGTGTGTTGAAACTGAGAAAAACAAGCATCTCCAAACTGAACTGGAAAGATTAAAAAATGATCTTTAAAAGTCCCTCAAGTGGACCTAGTCCCCAAAAGCTATCACTGCCATGTATGTTAATAATGGTGGAAACAGGCAGGGAATAGGGTTTCAAAGGGAGAAAACTCCTTACAACCTCCATAACAAGTATATTACTGTACCGGATAACTGGCTATGTACCCACTGTAGGAACAATGGGCATTTCAAGGAAATTGTCAATCCAGAGTCCAGTCTATTCAGAAAAACAAAGTGTTTGCTGAAAATGTAACTACTAAAAAGGGACCAGGTACCACCCATAAAAAATGCATGTTACCTGCATGGAATAAGAGAGCTCATTTATCCTCTTGCCTACTACAAGGGACCCAAACTTGTTTGGGTTCCTAAAGCTAACTCTTGACTTCCTTGTGTAGGGAACATTGAAAGGAAGCAGTCAACAATAGTTCATGGATAGTGGGTGTTCAAAGCACATGACTGGGAACACCATGGACTTTCTTTCACTAAAATCCCTGCAAGGAGGGAGTGTATCCTTTGTCAATGGGAAAAAGGGTACATTCTCGGGGTTGGGAAATCACTCAGTCACTCTATTAAGAATGTGTACTATGTCAATGATCTTAAGTACAGTCTCTTGAGTGTTTCTCAGATCTATGATTAAGGAAACAAGGTGGAGTTCTTGTCCAAGATATGTAAAGTTACTAATCTAGTAACTGGTGAAGTGGTACTTGTGACTAAGAGATATAAGAACATCTATGTTGCTAATTTCGAGTCTATACAAAGTGGTGAACTGAGTTGTCTCAAAGCTGTTGATGATGATGTTGAACTCTGGCAGAGAAGACTGGGGCACGCAAGCTTCTCTCTTCTGAATAAACTAATTCAGAAGGACCTAGTCTGTGGTCTACCCATGTCAAATTTCAAAGTACAGAAAGTCTGTGATGCCTATGCTAGAGGGAAGCATGCGAAGTCCTCATTTAAGTCTAAAAAGGATGTTAGCACCTCAAAGCCACTCGATCTTCTTCATATGGATTTGTGTGGCCTTATGAGAGTGCAAATTAGGGGAGGAAAAAGTTACATCTTTGTGATAGTGGATGACTACTCCAGATTTACATGGACTCTATTTCTTAGAATAAATGATGAAACCTTTGAGGTATTTGTGGCCTTTGTGAAGAAAATCCAGGTGAAAATGGAGTCTAGAGTTGCATGTATTAGATCAGATCATGGAACAGAATTTGACAATGCCAAATTTGATGAGTTTTGTAATGAAAATGGCATTACCCACAACTTCTCAGCCCCAAGAACTCCCCAACAAAATGGATGTGGAAAGGAAGAATAGAACTCTTGAGGAAATGGCAAGAACGATGTTGATCGACAATGGGATTGCAAAGAACTTTTGGGATGAAGCTGTCAACACTGCCTGCTACTTGGGGAACAGGTGCATGATCATATCTCTCCTAAACAAAACCTCATATAAGTTGCTGAACGGAAGAAAACCCAAGCTGACTCACTTAAGAATATTTGGGTGCAAATGCTACGTTCTCAACAATGGAAAGGATCAGCATGGTAAATTTGATGCCAATAGTGATGAAAGAATCTTTTTGGGGTATTTTTCTCAAAGCAAAGCTTACAAGATATACAACAAGGGTACCCAATGTGTTGAGGAAAGTGTTCATATAATCTTTGACGAGTCCTATCCCTCCCGTGAGAAAATCAACAAGGATGATCAAGATGGGGAGCCCTTACTGGTTCCAAGTGAAGTTATCGACATGACAAATAAAAAGGCAGACATGATGAGCCAAGTGAAGGAGCCAAGTGTAGACAATGATATCTCTTCCTCAAGGGAACTAGGTACCTCAATTATAGCCACTAAATCTAAAGAAAGAGTGGTTAATGCAGTACAAGGTACTCCACAAGTACCTGAGAAAAGAATATAAGGGAACCCGTTAGATATACCCAGCTCCTCCACAAATGAGCCTCATATACCCTACTGGAAACACAAAAGCTCTCATCCTCTTTACAACATAATTACCCCTCTAGATTCTGGAGTGCAAACCAGCTCAAAAGCTAGAAATTCACTTGCCTTCTCAGCCTTTCTTTCCTAAATATAACCCAAAAAAATCAAGGAAGCCTTGAAGGATGCAGACTGGATTACAGCCATACAAGATGAGTTGCATCAGTTCGAAAGGAACAATGTATGGCACCTGGTACCTAGACCATCAGATTGAACCATTATAGGAACCAAGTGGGTATTTAGGAATAAGCTTGATGAACATGGAAACATTACAAGAAACAAGGCTAGGCTAGTGGTTCAAGGTTACAATCAGGAGGAAGGAATTGATTATGATGAGACGTTTGCTCTGGTTAATCGCATGGAAGCTATTAGAATCCTAATCGATTTCACATCTTATATGGAATTCGCTCTGTTCCAACTTGCTGTCAAAAGTGCATTTTTGAATGGACTTCTTAAGGAAGAAGTCTATCTAAAGCAACCTCCAAGGTTTGAATGTCATGAACAACTTGAATATGTGTTTAAACTGGACAAAACATTGTATGTTTGAAGCAGTCTCCTCGAGCTTGGTATGAAAGGCTGTCGAAGTTCCTCTTAGAAAATGGTTTTACAAAAGGGAAAATTGACAACACCTTGTTCCTGAAGAAATGGTAAAGGAACCTGCCTATTGTTCAGGTATATGTTGATGATATCATTTTTGGGGCAATAGCTGATTCACTATGTGAAGAATTTGCAAAACTCACGGGAAGTAAGTTTGAAATGAGCATGATGAGGGAGCTGAATTTCTTCTTGGGTCTTCAAGTGAAGCAATCCACAAAGGGTACATTCATTCGTCAGCAGAAATACATCAAGGAGCTCTTGAAAAGGTTTGATATGGAAGCATCAAAAGTAATAGACACTCCCATTGCAACGGCTACTCGACTGGACATGGATAAGTCTGGATCTCCTTTGAATAAAACTATGTATAGAGGCATTATTGGGTCTCTTTTCTACCTCACTACTAGCAAACCTGATGTTGTCTTCAGTGTGGGGCTATGTGCAAGGTTTCAGTCAAATCCCAAGGAATCTCATCTGAAGGTTGCTAAAAGAATTTTAAGATATCTTAAGGGAACACAGGACCTAGTCCTGTACTACCCCTCAGGGGATAGTCTTAATCTTAATAGGTATGTTGATGCTGACTATGCAGGTTATCTTGTGGACAAGAAAAGTACTTCTGGAATGGCTCACTTTCTAGGATCATGCCTTGTCTCTTGGGGCACAAGAAAGTAAAACTTAGTGGCTCTTTCAACAGCTGAAGCAGAATATGTAGCTGCAGCCTCCTACCGTGCTCAGCTCCTATGGATCAAACATGAATTAGAGAATTTTTGGGTATTTACTGATTGTGTGCCTCTTCTATATGATAACACCAGTACACTCAACATGGTCAAGAATCCAGTTCAACACAAAAGAACCAAGCACATTGATGTGAGACATCATTTTCTAAGAGACAATGTGAAGAAAGGGGTTATCTGTATGAAGTTCAGTACAGATGACCAAATTACAGAAATCTTCGCCAAAGCTTTGAGTAGGGAACATTTTGAAAGAAATAGGGTGAAGCTAGGTTTATTAAAGCCTAATTGAGAACACGATTCCCATCAGTTGGCTATGAAAGTCATATTCAGGTAAAATTAGCTAAAGTGTTTTATGGCCAAATCTAACTCACTTCAATACCGTTGAAGGTAAACACACATTATGATTATAGAAGCTGTAGATGCATTGCATGAGTAGTGAAAGAGGATTGAAATTTTCAAAGACAGGTCAAGAACCTGGTTCTTGTACCAAAGGTTAGTAGTCTTGTGCATTCTTTAATACACATCTTGAAAATACACAAATATCAACTGCCATGTCATCCAACTTTTCAGACTTTGCTGTCACATTTTTTCATTTCAAATCCTTTCCATATCCCTCTGAAACTTTACATCTCCCCAAGCACTACCACCATTTCATAATCGGTCTCTATCTCTCTCCTCATAATTATATTCTTTTTTTAAAAACCCTATCTTCTCTTCACTAATCATACTCCCTCATTAGACCTTCTCCAAAGATTCTCAACTCTATCTTTTTAATGGCTGATAATCTCTCCAAAATCCCTTCTTTAATCGACACTAACCTAGAGAAAACCTGTATGTCCTCCGTCCCCAATGAATCCTCTGTCACCATCCCTGTCCTAACCATTGAAACCACCTATAATATTCACCCTCCAGTTCTAAGGCGACTATCTCAGAAACCCTAAAAGTCGTTGATACTTCGTCTCTATCTTCTGAGATTCTCATTGACCAAGGGAAAAGTGGAGAACAAGGTAAAAATCCTAAGATTGTAGAGGTTTCTGGGGCTAGGGTTGATCAACCTTCCGCCATTGTTACTTCAGATTTTGTGGTGGCCATGGAGCCTATCGAGGATGAAACTATCATGACCATCTTTGTTGTATCTGAAGATGGAATATTTCATGAGGTAATTTCTAGTGTACCCAAGTCTCAGAGGAATGAGACACAAGGACTGATGGAAGAAGGAGGCATGGTGCTTGTTGAAGGATCTGCACCTGCAAAAACTACTGGGCCCTTTTGTGAGGGATTTGACCCTTCTCCGGAGGAAATAGGTCAAGGTTCTCACTCCCAGGCCAGTTCTTCTGCTGCACCTTCTCCACACTTTTCTGTTGGACCCTTGGACATTATAGTCCCTGAGATGAGGTCTAGCGATGAGGAAGATCAAGACAACATTGCTTTTGATGCATTCATAGTCAAGCGAAGGCCAGTAATCACTCCCGAGTCTAGTGAAAGAGTAGTAAGAAGAAAAGGAAGAGACTGGTGAAAAATAATGAAGTAGTGTGTGATAAGGATGTCCCTGTGGTGGAAGTTGAGGAGGAAACAACAGAGGAACCTAGTTACTTGGTGAAAAGGTCCCAGAACAAGAAGCAATCTACTTCAGTTAAGAATGTTACAACCCCTAGTTCAAAATTGGAAGTTGTTATGAAGAGTGGAAAACTAAAGGATGTTGTGAGTGAATCATCAGTTCTGATGAGGATGTTTTGATCAAGTCTAGTTGAAAGGAAAAATCAAGTGTTGAAAAGTTTGGCAAGAGAAAGTTGGAACCCACAAAGGAACATGTTTATGCGAAAAGGGTGAGAAGTGAAACTAGTTCTGCTTCAGAATGATTGAGGCACAAAAAGTCTTGTTGGGTTGCACTTTTGACCGAGCAATTTCTGATATGGCTGGTATGAGACAAGTCATTGCAATGGTTGAGTTTCAATGGTGGGGGAATCTATTCCAAATGGATGCACCCAATGTATATGAGGATGGGGTTCAAAGCTTCTATGCCAGCCTCTTTCCTGTTAATACCTACCACATTTGTGCCTTGGTTGGGGTGGATATTGTGTATGATGTGAGTCTGCTTGGAAATATTCTAGAGGTCCCTACGGTTGGTGTGTCTACAGTGCAAGATGTATGTGGGTCAAACTTCTGAAATGCTGTTGTGAAGGATAATGCAAACTAGAAAGGGGACCAGGTTCACAAGAAGGCCTTGCTCCATGTTTACTAGCTGCTCTTCGAGTTGGTTAGCAAGGTTCTTTTTCCCCATGCTGAGAGTAGGTCCATGACTTCCAGGCCTGACTTGTATCTAATGGAGCAACTAGATGGATTTACACCTGTGAGCTTGCTTGCCATCATGATTGAACATATGCAGAAGGTAGCAACTTTCAAGTATGGCAATCATGGTCTTTTGTATAGGTTTCTTCTTACGCACGTGTTTAAGTTCATCAAAGTGCACTGGGATGAGGCAAAGTAGGGACCAAGAAACAGACCTTCTCTCAAACAACTTTGGAAGAATGTGAGTGCCTCAAGAAGAATGGGGGTTAGGCAGTACATCGACAATCTCTCAGCTCATCAATGCTCAAAATAGTGCAACTGAGGAGATTCGAAGTTTGAAGGCGAGGAACTCTATCCTGGAAGTTCAGTAGGCCCAAGGGGCCCTAGAGTCAAATGAGGAGGTAGTTTGTTTGACAAAAGAAAATGCTGATCTCACGGCACAAGTGGATAACCTGAAAGCAGTACTGCTCAATGAGCAAAAGTCGGTGAATGCCCGAATAGACCTAGTTCTCCAAACCCTTGTTGCAACTTCCAAGCCCTCTACTCCTAGTGCCCCCTAAGCAACCCTTTCAATGACCAGTTTGTGGATTTTCTGTTTTCGCTTTTATGACTTGGTAGTTGTATTTGTTTCCTTTGTTTTGATGTGGATGGGATGTATCAATACTGCTCCCGATTTCAACAGTCCAATCTTTGCCTTTTCTTTATAAGCAAAGGGATATGTTTTCTATATAAAAACTATCTTTTTTTGCTATCTAAAGTCTTGTGTTCTATATTTTTCTTTTATATCATGTTGTGTGCACATATGTGGCATGAGTTAGCTAGGATAGACTTCTTTATGTTGATTTCCTGCTTGTTTATTTTTAATGATGCCAAAAGGGGGAAGTATAATTGAAACAGGGATCTGATTAAGGGGGAAGCATAAGGTCAGGGGGAACTTTTGAAGTTCCTGTTGCTTCATCTGGTTATTTCTTCTCTAAAAATATGTTGTTAAAAATATGTCTAAGTTTGTCATTATCAAAAAGGGGGAAATTGATGGGTTTTCAATGTCTTAGCCTTATGTTTTGATGATCTAACAAACTTAGTGTCAAGAACCAGATAGGGAACCTGACACACTTGGTATACATTGCTAATCAACGGACTCTAGCTAGGACTCCAGCTAATGTGAACTGCTGCAGTTGTAGAAGACAGAGAACCAACTCAGGGACCTGATCCCTGATAGCAGTACGAAAGTCAACTATGTACAGCTGAAAAGTGACTGCCACAGAAACAGTGCAGCATAGTTTTACAGTCACTTGTCCTTTGACCAACCAAGTGCTTACATCATTCAAGTGATATCATCAAAGGTCTATTAACAAAAGTATTACAACAAAACATCACTTGAACACTTGAGAATTCACTTCAAGCATTCAAGCCTTCAGAGACAACAAATTTAATTCTCAAGTGCCTCAAGAACAAAGTTAAATGCTACTACGGACCAGTTCCAAAATATAGTATTTTGTTATCCTTAGTTGAGTTGTAACTTTGTAATTGTTCTTCATTGTAATTCCTAAATTGCTTAGCTAGAAGCGTTGCCTAGGAACCCCTTTGTAAAACCATAAACCCTTCGTGTTTGTGTTGTGACTAGAGTTAGTCATGAGTTGAAGTCTTTGTAATAGGTGTATTGTAAAGCATCTTGCAATAAGTGTATTACGAGTTAGTGAGGGATTAAGAGTTTAATTTCTAGATTTCATAGGTTGTAATCTAAAAGTTTCTCATAGTAAAGTTGAAATCCTACCAGTATAGGTCATGGTTTTTTATCCCCTTGAGCAGGGATTTTCCACGTAAAACTCCATGTTTATTTACTTACTATTTTGGTAGTATTCTTAGTGGAAGCTCATAGAGGACCTGGTTACTCTATAGTTTGGTGGACTCATATAAACTATTAATACGAATATATACTTGCCTATAATAAGGTTGGACCTCAGGTCAATTCAACATTACATGTGTTGTAGCTGACTTTAGCTCAATCTCAGACAACCCTCACTTTAGACTATTTTTTGGACCTTCTTTACCTGGTTGATTAAAAATGGAAAAGGGTGGTGCCAAAGGATCGATTTCGCCTCCATCTTCATGTCGATTAGGTCTATTTGAAAAACATGGCACATCATGTTCAAAATAGTATGAACAGAAATAAGATGTTTCTTTAGCCATATATGCCTCGCATATCGAACCATCAATTCTTGATCTATTTTTTATGGTCCGATTAAATTTGGCAATAGTCCTAAATAGTGTTATTTTTAGATAAGAAATAATCTTTAAAGCAAATACAAAAGGTAACTAATTAAATTTCATTACCACTCGAAGGTATACATTCATCTACATTGAACTGGCCCTCTAGTCGTGCCTCGTGTGCAAGGTGAATTGGAAGATGTTCCATTACATCAAAAAAACCAAGAGGGAAAAGTTTTGCCAGCTTGTTTAAAGTTAAGATATAGTTACTCTCCATATAAATTAAGTTCTCCACCCTCAATGTGCTATAATAGAAATCCTTGAAAAAGTAACTTATCTTTGTAATCGCTTTCCATATTCGATCAGGCAATGCATTAAACGCAATAGGCATCAACGCTTCCATGAAAATATGACAATTGTGGCTTTTCATTGAAGCCAACTTCCCTTCTTTCATGCCAACACACTTGGATAAATTTGATGCATACCCATCAGGAATCCTCAAATTGTTAACCCAACTACAAATCACTCTTCTCTCATCCAAAGTGCACGTGTAACTGGCTTTAGGCTTCTGAATCTTGTTGTTAAAGTATGTCAGATACAACTCACTTCGCCTAAAATATTCCTTTAAGTCTATCCTAGCCTTCAAGTTATCTTTGGTCTTGTTACATCCATAATAGTGTTAAACAAGTTGTCAAAAAAAGGCCGAGAGTATGTGTGGTTTGGCATTCATTCTAGCAGAGGAGAGACCAGTGGCTTTGCACATATAGCCCTTAGTTAACCGACTTATGAGGTTGGATATTTCAGAGCCCAATTGAGTTTTTGCATGTGTTGTGACTTAGTCTTCCTTATTCGAGCGAATTAAGCCTCGTTAGTATAATGATCCAAACTTTCTGGTTCTTAGAGAGATAGTAATAAAAGTGACTATCAGAGATGATGGTGTTCTACAACTCCAAGGTCGCTTATGTATTCCTAATGTTGATGGCCTAAGGGAGTCGATTCTAGAGGAGACACACAGTTCATATTATTCCATTCATCTAGTTACTATGAAGATGTATCATGACCTGAGGAAACATTAATGATGGCGGAAGATAAAGAAGGACATAGTTGAGTATATAGCGAGATGTTTGAATTGCCAGCAGGTTAAGTACGAGCACTAGAGGCCAAGTGGCTTACTTTAGCAGATGGTGTGACAACCCGGCCAGTTGTCTCATGAGTTACCACTCCGTTTTCCCTATTTTATCTTCTTTACGCTTAGTTATCCGTGTTTTATGTGATCGGGTTGATTAGTTCGAGTTCAGAGAGGATTTGGTAAGAAATGAGACACTTAGTCTCTTTTAAGAAGGCTTAAGTTGGAAAAATCAACCGGATGTTGACTTATGTGTTAGAATGATCGTAAGTGAGTTCCGGTGATTCGGTTAGCTTTAGGAGGTGATTTGTTACTTAGGAGTACGATCGAAATGGGTTTTGGAGATGTTGAGAAGATTTAGGCTTAAATTGGCGAAGTTGATATTTTGGCGGTTCCGGTTGATAGGCGAGATTTTGATATAGGGGTCGAAATGGAATTCTGAGAGTGACAGTAGCTTCGTTGTGTCATTTGGGATGTGTGTACAAAATTTTAGGTCATTCGAACGAGATTTGATAGACTTTTTGATCGAAAGCATAATTAAGAGTTCTTGGAGTTCTTAGGCTAGAATCCTATGTTAAATTGGTGATTGATGTTGTTGTGAGCGTTCCGAAGTTTTGAACAAGTTTGAAAGATGTCATGGGATGTGTTGGTACAATTGGTTTGAAGTTCCGGGTAGGTTCAGGGATGTTTTAGGCCAAAAATCATAGCTGTGGCAGGTCCAAAAGGGTTGCAGGCCTCAGGACTCACCCGCGCGGTCCGCACAAAAAGAAGTGCGGCCGTGGTATTGCTGTGCGGACCGCATAAAATGAAGTGTGGCCGCGGTAGGTGTTGTGCGCACCGCATACAATGGTGTGCGGCCGCGGTGAAGAACATTCTGCTGGTCCTACTTTTGAAGCTCATATCTCTTGATCTACAAGGAATTTTGAGATGATTCAAAAATAAGAGTTGTAGATCTTCGTGTCTAGTTTCCAGAAGGGTAAAGATATTGCAATTTGGACATCTTTTGCGAAATTTATAGCCAAAATACTAAAGCCGGTTACTGCAGAGGAAAGCTTGTGTGGCCGCAGTCATTTTTGTGCGGGCCGCACTGGTTTTGTGCGGACCGCGGTCGATTTTGTGCGGCCCGCGGAGGTAGAATCTGTTGGGTACTCTATAAATATGAGGTTTTGGGTTTTATTTGATATTTTGACCTAGAGAGCTCGGATTTTTGCAATTTTTCGAAGGTTTTTCAAGATATTCATTAGGGTAAGTGATTCTAACTCAGATTTGGCTAGAGTACATGAATCTATCATTGAATTCATCATTTAATTCGTGATTTGGGATGGAATTTGGGAAGAAAATTGTGAAATCTTTTAAAAATATAAAATGATGATTTGAAGGACCAAATGGTATCGGAATTGGATAATTTTCGTATGGATAGACTCTGTGAGAGTATAAGGATTCTAATTTTGTGAATTTTGTCAAATTCCAAGATGTGGGCTTGGGGGTCGGGTTTGACCAATTTTTGGAATTTTGTGGTAATTCGATTGTTTTCACTTGGGCTTTGTTCCCTTAGCATATTGTGACGTATTGTTCTGATTTTGGATAGATTCGACACGTGTGGAGGCCAATTCGGTGGGCAAAGGTGTCGCAAGATAGAGTATTAGCCGGTTCGAGGTGAGTAATGGTTGTAAATGATGTCCTGAGGGTTTGAAACCTCGGATTGCACATCGTAGTGTTGTATTGAGGTAAGACATGCACTAGGTGATGAGAGTGGGGACTTTTACTATTGGGAATTGTGACTTGGTCCGTCCCGATTGATGATTTTACCGCATATTTGACTGAAACTTATTTGTTATCATCATGATTTGGGCTGATTGCCATATTTGGGCTTCGTGCCAACTATTGAACCCTCCGGGGAGATTTATCACTAATTCCTTACTGTTTGACTTATTACTTGAACTCAGTCCTGTTGATATTTACTGTTTTAAAAACTCAGCCACTTTTATTCATATTTGAACATAAATGATATTTCTAAATGATGTTTTGGGCTGAGAACTATTGTTTTACTAATGCCCGAGGGGCTTGTGATGATTTTCGGACTGAGTGAGGCCGAGGGCCATATGTGAGGATATGCTGAGTGATATGAGGCCGAGGGCCTGAGATACTTTTTATTGCCACGAGATGGCTTGATATTGTGTGTAAGGGGCCCCTCCAGAATCTGCACCCCTACAGTGAGCGCGGGTACCCATCATGATTTGAGAGTGAGCCTGAAGGGCTGATATTGTACCGAGAGTGATCCCGAGGGGATGATACTGTTCTGAGTGATTGTTACTGTGCCCGAGGGGCGGATTTCTACTTGTTATTCACCTGCTAAATTACCTGTTTTACTTGGTTTAAAGGAACTTCATTTGATTTCTTCATGGATTTACTACCTTAAGTGATTTTACTGCTTGATATAGAATTGCTTTGTGCCTTTACGTGATTTTTTGCTTTCAGCCATTATTTATGATTATTACTCACTGAGTCGGAGTACTCACATTACTCCCTACACTGTGTGTGCAGATTCAAGCATCGCAGAGTCCGCTCCTGAGTGTTGATCCTCTCATTTCAGGTAGTGTTTTCAAAGACTACAAGGTAGCTGTTGGCGTCCGCAGCCCCCGTTCCTGCCTTATCTTACTATTTTCATGTTCTTGAACTTATGTAACGGATTTCGTATCTAGTAGACTGGTATCCGGAACTATTAGTTGCTCATGACTTGTGACACCCCGGTTTGGGCTATGTCAGGATGGTTTCTACTGTTGTTATCGTTAATTCCGCAAATTATGGTTATTATATCATGTTTTAGAACTACTTATGGTATTTAACTGTTTAAAAGAGGTGGTCTGTTTTGGTCCGGCTGGCCTTGTCTTCACGAGAGGCGCCATCACGACCGGGTTCGGGGAATTGGGTCGTGACAGATGGTTATACTAGAGTGGAAATGAGAGCGCATCACTATCGATTTCGTGGTTGGTTTGCTGCAAACGTTGAGGAAATTTGATATCATGTGGTTTATTGTTGATAGAATGACCAAGTCTGTGCACTTATTTCCGGTGATAACTATATATACTTCAGAGAGGTTTGCCCAGATTTATATCCAGGAGATCGTCTCGTTGCATGGCATGCCTATTTATATTGTTTTAGATCGAGGCATTCAGTTCACTTTGAATTTGTAGAGATTAGTACAGAGAAAGTTGGATACTCTGGTAGAGAATATCACGGCCTTTCATCCGCAAACTTGTTACACCCTGTTATATTATGATGATGTTACGTCATGCAGTATTATATTACGATGATATTACGCCTTGCAGTATTACATTACGGTGATGTTACGCTTCGCAGTATTAAGTTACGACGATGTTGCACCCTGTAGTATTGTACGTTGAATTTGTCGTAAGGTAATTGACATCAAACCATGTAAAAGATTATTTGGAGATTATAAGGATTATGTTATTTCACAAGTGATGAGTAAATTCGTGAAGGTGATAAAGGAAGCAAGTCAAAGAAATAAATTTTCGTCCAACTTTGGCATGTTGGAATAAATTTCGGGCTGAGCATTAATACTCGATATTTATGGACTAGTACCGTACAAGATACTACTTGGAAATAATAGTATGATGTATTAGGTACTTAAAAATAAGTAGTATTTTAAGTAATTTGAGATAATTCTTAATTACGTGGATAATTGGTAAATTATTTATTTAATGGGAGATTAACCATGTAATTAAGAATTTGTGGATAATTGTAGGTGGGGAAAAAGCCCCCTACGTGGAAGGAAGTAGAGGAGGTTTGGATATGACTCATCTTTGGGCAATCCATTAAGATAACATATGGAAAGATAAGACTTAATACTATTTGCCACACCTCCTTTTTTCCTACACCCCCGAAAAGGGTGTATAAAGGAGTTTTTCCAATTAAAGGAAAATCAAAACGGGATTATTCATTTATTAAATTCAGAGTCGCCACTTGGGAGATTTATGCTGTCCCAAGTCACCGGTTTCAAATCCCGAATCGAGGAAAAGATTGACTCTGTTTAACAGTACGCGAACCAGAAATTCGGGTAAGGAATTCTGTTAACCCGGGAGAAGGTGTTAGGCATTCCCGAGTTCCGTGGTTCTAGCACGGTCGCTCAACTGTTATATTCGGCTTAATTATCTGATCTTAAACAATTATGAACCTATGTGCAGATTTTAGCCTTTAACCGTTTTTATTCAATTTTTAAAGAAGATTGAACGTCGTTTAAAACACGTCTTTGGATCGCGCCACATGAAATGCACCCGCAATCCTAAACATATTTTAGTCAACGTTTCAAGATTTGATTTGGGTCACATAAAATGCACACCCGAGTTTAGGAATGTAAATTAATAAAATAACGCGCCTAAAGAAACTACGCGTTTTCAAATTACTAACAAAGTTTGCGAGGGCCATGGAAAGTTCAATTGATGGCACACCCCAATTTTAAAAGAGTTAATATTAATTTAATGAGGGCCATGGGATTAGGGGTTTTATTTGGCATGTCACGCCTCAAATTATTCCCAAGTGTTTTATCATTCGAAGTTGTTATAATCGAGTTACATGAAATGCACCCCCGAATTGAGATTGTTATAATTGGTTACTATTTTTGTGATTTTTTGTTTTCTTGTAATAAAATAAAGTAAAAGAGTCAAAATTACTTAAAATATTTATATTATGCCTAAATTAAATATTTACGTGCTAAAATATGAAAAACTTTGGGGAGGGTCAAAAATCACATGTCTACACTATTTCTACACTTGTCTTGAAATAATAACAAATAATACTTATCCCAATTCAAGAACACTTATCTTGAATGAATTTCAAGAATCCATTTGCTAAGTGGGTTACACAAAATCCCAATTTCCAGAACTCTTATCGTAATTACACAAAATCCCAATTTCCAGAACTCTTATCGTAAATGAATTTCAAGAATTCATTTGCTAAGTGGGTTACACAAAATCTCAATTCAAGAAAGCTTATCTTGAAGGAATTTCAAAGTTCATTCGGCAAATGAAGTATATAAAATACAAAGCCAAGGACGATAGTCACTCCATATTATTATAGCAACATGATTTTTCGATTCTAAGGGAGTACGGTGTAATCTTTTCCAAGAATATTACATGGATTTTTCCCTATTCCAAGTATGTTAAGGTTATCCCTTCTCTCTTTTTGGTATGATCTATATAACATGAACGAAAGGAGCAAATTCACAATTTCCATAAATGACCCTATTCATAGAAATACTAGGGGTGTCTATATTCTTGATTTCTCCATGTGGATTATGATTATATTTTCTGTTCATGGGTCTAAACAAAATATGTATTTGATAAAGTTTATTCGAAAGGGATATGGATTTTTATGGCATTCCGAGAAAATCTTATCAATGTATTTCATATGCATTTCGTGTATTTATACATGTACATTGACCCATGACCAGATGGCATTATATATGCGTATATATGTATGTATATATATGTATATGGGATATGGGAAAGGCTATGGTGTTATATACGCACCACCACTTGATCAGTTGGTATACATTGATGATTTTGCCCATAATGGCGAAGACGATATGATGGGATGCCCTCAAAGGATGATGATGCTATGAAACATGTACCTATGCACGACATGACATGCATACGCATATGCATGATACTATAATTATTTCATGATTTACAAAGTTATTCAGACTTACATGTGGAGTCATATACTCTATATTTCCTCCATGTCTGTTATGTACTTATTTATGTACCTTACATACTCAGTACATTATTCGTACTGACGTCCCTTTTTGCCTGGGGACATTGCGTTTCATACCCACAGGTCCCGATAGACAGGTCGAGATCCCTCCAAGTAGGCTATCAGCTTAGCACAAGATGTTGGTGCGTTCCATTTGCTTCAGAGTTGCTTGTTTGGTTAGTATGAGTTAGATGTGTATTGTTTGGTATGGCGGGACATTATCCCGACCTTTGTGAAAATTAAGTATTCTTAGAGGTTTGTAGACAGATGACATTTACGTAAAAGATTGTATGGCCTTGTCGGCCTATGTTCAATGTTCAAGTGTTTATTTTGATCTTAGAGGCCCATATGTTTTTTGTATAAGTTGGCATTACCTATTGTATTCTGCCTATTTCATGACAGCCTCTTCGGCTCAGTTATTTGTGATAGTATGACATGAAAAGATATGTCATGTTGGTACTCAGTTGAGTAAGGTACCGGGTGCCCATCACGGCCCATCAATTTGGGTCGTGACAAAAGTGGTATCAGAGTAGTTCTGTCCTAGGGAGTCTACAAGCCGTGTCTAGCAGAGTCTTGTTTATGCGTGTGTAGTGCACCACACTTATAAGCAGGAGGCTACAGAGCATTTATGATTGTCACTCTTTCTTCTTACTCTAGATCGTATGGTAGAGCTCACTTTTAAGAATTCAAATCCCGAGCTTTTATTCGTAATAAGACTATGCATATATTCAGAAAGGCGATCGATAAGAGATATAGATATGGAAGTGTTGAGTTATAGGAACTCGATTTTGCATCTTGCTTATGATGAGTAAATGAGAGGTCTTCGGCAGATCATGCGTGTACCAAAAGGTGTACGGTTTTTGATAAGGAGCTTTTAGGAAAGAATACTTATCCACTCTTACGGTAAAAAAGAATAATGTAATCAAAAGTTAGACACGAGTTGTAGCAACTAAAATAAGCAAGGTGTAGAAGGGTACAAGGTAACCAGTTAATAAATATTATCCTTATTTACCATTCAGGAAGAGAGATATAAGCATTTTGAGTTACCTTCAACAGTAATAGAGGTATGTATAATTGGCCACACCGATCTGAGTTATGCTCTATGGGAGCTAACATATATGGTTTAAGAGAATGACATAATATCGCGATCCGGCTAGGGTTAGAGTGAGCCAAAATTGTGGATGAATTGTTTGCATTAGTTGACATTTTCGAAGGATATTGCAAATGTGCTAATAGATCTCCTTGTGAGATACCCAGATGGTGCACACTAAAATAGTACAGCTAGATATGATTACTACAAAGATAGGCACTGGAAGCCTGAAACAGATAAATATTATCTTAGTATGACTCCCGTCCCTAGTAGAGAGATAATGCTAGGCAACCCGAAGAGCTAGTGAATGGAGCACAAGGGAGCTAAAAGCAAAACAATATCTTGTTGAAGTTTTTAGAATAAAGTGATAGACAAAAGTGTTATCAGGAAATAAAAAGAGAGCTAATGAAGTATTAAGTGTAAGATATGATACATGGATAAGAACGGTAGGTCAAAAAGATGACAGTATTATAGAGTCTATAGTCAAGTGAAGGAAAAAGACGAGAGGTGACAGGCCTTGAGACAAAAAAAAATATAGGCTATCCTCATTTCGAGAAATAAGTCTGTGACCCTAACGCAACTACCAAAAGGAAAAGTTAGACCCTAGGATAATAAAAATCAGTATGTGCTGGTGAACAAGATAAACTAAACATGATTTAGGGGTTGAGTGAGGTTATAATGGTCGACATCATGAGAATTTCAGATTTCATTCCGGTGATAACATAATAAACAATAGAAGAAGATTCAGGAGAAATTCAGAGAATGGTCATTCAGGAAGATGCTTCCCTAAAGCAAGAAACATGAGCAAAGTTAAGATTAAGGGACTGTATGTACCAGTTACATTAAGTGTTAAGGAATTTTGTTGTCCTTGGTACAGAAGGATTATCGCAAGGCGAGTAAGGGTCATCAATGATAGATTAAAAGGTAAGACATCTGTACATAGATCATCATAGCACTAAATCTTAGTACTCCCTTAAAGGGGGAATATGGAGTGATGTGGCATTAAGACAGAATTAAGTTGTTCTAGTAACTATGGAATGGTAAAGGAATATTGTTCGAAAAATAAGAAAGGAATGAGATTGCACTTATCCGAATCCTACATATATGCTATGATTTCAGAACGTTATGTAAGCACAATGTTAGAAAAAGGAAGTAAGGGTTCCTGCCCGAAAAGTTATTGATAAATAAGGAGCCAGTGTAAGAAGTAAGTTAAACAAAGGAAATAACCAAAGAGAGATTACGCAAAATATGGATATGAGAATGGGCCGATGAGTAGTTAGTAGTTAATTCAGGAAGAGCCTAGTCATGACTAGACAAGAGATTACAGACAAATCAATAGCTCGTGCAAGATAAACAGAGTGAACCCCAACATGGGGAATTCAGCCTCACAATATGATATTATAATACTTGAGATATATTCATATGGGGAAATTAAAAAGGTATCATACGAGTGCTATGGAAATAAAAGAGAGTGCCACTATGAAGACAGTCAAAATATCATTTCAGAAGCAACCCCACAAGCTCCAGGGCATGGAGGTAAGTAACTACGGATAAGTATAGGCAAGGAAGGACATCAGGAGGTCCGTCAAGTATACAATGTAATAAGCCCACAACTTTACAAGAGTCAGAGTGTCCTCCCTAAGTACTACAATGGAAGATTAGCTGAGGAAATAAGTAAGAAGGCTTCAACCTAAACATAGTAACTTGAAGGAGAAATGGTCATGTAAAAGCAGTCTCACAACAAAAATTGTATGCCCTCCAAAAGAAAGTGGCACCTACCGTGGCTAATGAATGGGGAGAAAGATTGAAGGTAATATTCAAGGCTATATGAGTTGCACAAAAATTCTGGCATGTGTGGGAACTAGGATATGTTAAGTATGCACACAGCAAGGGGCAGAAAGACCAGGAAAAGTAATTGCATACGTTTAAACAAAGTTGAGATAAAATGAAAGGAATTATTTGATCAATGATCCAGAGTTAGTATGTTATGTATACACTCAAGATTTTGGAGAATTATCCATGCAGCATATATTTTGATAATCATACAGCCATAGAAAACTCTGGTATAAGTTAAAAGAAAGAATTGAGCCCAGGGCATAGATAAAGGATTGAATTGTTAGAAGATTGTATCATGGATATTCCATAACGCCCATGAAAGGCTAAGGTAATAACTAATACCATGAGCCACAGATTGGAAGATAGCTTAAGCCCACATAAAGGCTGATCAGAAGGAAGAGGAAACTAAAGAATTACATCACCCAAGTAAATCAAGAGTCTGATTATTGGACCTAGAAAATTATAGAATTTGTGCTTGCGAACATGGCAGAATCACTCTTAATATCAGATGTTCAAGAGAAATAACACAACAACCATAATCTATAATGGCTCTATAAGGAAGCCAGTTAGAAGAAGTATCAGCCTCATAAGAAGTCAGTACGAAGCTCCCACCGGATTGTGTATGTACCAGAGGAGCAAGTATTATAATAGAGCTTCAAGTTATGGACGTGAATTACACCTAGGTGGAAGGGAGGTCATGAAAGATATAGAAGATACGATGCGAGATTTTAAGGTAAGTAAGGTAGAGGTGAACAACATACGAGATACTCAAAGGCAGAAGATCGTGAATAGTCCATACTTCGGATAAAAGGCTAGAAGTGTAGGGATTAGTATCCAGAAATGATAGCAACATTGTCAATAGTATATTTTCCAGCCTATGGTTTCTAGGTACCGAGAGATCTAGACAAGAAAGTAAAGAAGAGTTAGAGACGATGAAATGTCTCGCTTGATGTTCCAGAATAATAAAAGAAAATCTATGATGAACCAAGGTTGCGAGCAGTATAAATGGATATATGTAGGTCGCAAGCTAAAGTAAGATAGAGCGACAAGGTTTTAGGAAGACATGAGTAAGAATAATAAAGGGTGAGTGAAAAGGTGACGAGAATGAATAAGTTTCAAGATTAAGACCATGGAAATAAGAGAGCTGATGGATTCTCTAAGTTATAAGAAGGCTCAGTATAGCCTGAATGAACTCAAAAGAGTCTAAGACTAGTAGCATTTAGAAGAGATGGAATGCTTCCCTAGTAGTGAAATGAAAGTGTAATTGTGACATATAGAAGCTAACGTGTGGGTCTTCAATTGAATAATTATTTGAAGAAAAAAGGAGAAGGAGAAAAGATTTCGCGGACGACACGAGATCAGAATACCCCCATAAGGTAAATCACATCGAGATACTATGAAATACGATTGTGGAAATCACTTCAAATGTTCCTCGATACAACGTGAGCCCAGATGATTACATAAGAGGTTTCAAATTATCAGTGGTAGAGTGTAGATCAATATTGAGGTGAATCAATAATGGATGGATAAAAGTCTTAAAGTATGAGATGAGATTAGGGCGTCATTCTTAAGATGAACAGTAATGAGAAAGCATTAAAAGACTTAGACTTATACATAGGATAAACAATGAGAGTAAACTGGAATTTGGGAGCAAACCTTAGCAACGATAAATCGAAGTAATTGTTCCGGTATAGTATAAGCCATGTAAATGTAGTAAAGTCATACAAATGGCTAACCAGATCTATGAAATAAGATATGGCCATATTTGCAAGTTCTACAAAGTATCGAGCAAAAAACTTCAGTGCACCTATAGATGCCCAGAGAGGCATCCTATTAAGCCTTGTGTATGTTTACAAAGTAAGGACAAGAGATTGACAAAAAGCTAAAAGGAAAAAGGAAAGATGAATCGCATAAGCGCACTTACAAAGCCAGGGTCATACAGGCTGCATGACAGGAGATAGCAGTAGTTGCGAGATTAGAAAGATTTCGACCACAAGTAATTATATGAGCAAAAAGACTAAAGGGGGGAATACCCTAGACTTTCGATTTATTCATAGTGCAACTGCTTAAATGGAAAAGAGAGCATTAAGGTATTTGCAAGAGCTATAAGTTATGAAAACAATAAGAGCATCAGTCAACATTCGAGGACGAATGTTCCAAAGGGGGGAATGATGTTACACCCTACTATATTACGATGATGTTGCGTCCTGTAGTATTATATTACGATGATGTTACGCCTTGCAGTATTACATTATGGTGATGTTACACTTCACAGTATTAAGTTACGACGATGTTGCACCCTGTAGTATTGTACATTGAATTTGTCGTAAGGTAATTGACATAAGTCCAAGTAAAAGATTATTTGGAGATTATAAGGATTATGCTATTTCACAAGTGATGAGTAAATTCGTGAAGGTGAAGGGGGAAGCAAGTCAAAGAAAATGAATTTTCATCCAAGTTTAGAATGTTGGGATAAAATTCGGGCTGAGCGTTAATACCCGATATTTATGGACTAGTACCGTACAAGGTACCACATGGCCATAATAGTATGATGTATAAGGTGTTTAAAAATAAGTAGTATTTTAAGTCATTTGAGATAATTCTTAATTACGTGGATAATTGATTAATTATTTATATAATGAGAGATTAACCATGTAATTCAGGATTTGTGGATAATAGTAGGTGGGGACAAAGCCTCCCCATGTGGCAGCAAGTAGAGAAGGTTTGGATATGACTCATCTTTGGGCAATCCATTAAGATAACACATGGAAATATAAGACTTAATACTATTCATACAATTGTCTTGAAATAATAACAAAAAATACTTATCCCAATTCAAAAACTCTTATCTTGAATGAATTTCAAGAATTCATTTGCTAAGTGGGTTACACAAAATCCCAATTTTCAGAACTCTTATCGTAAATGAATTTCAAAAATTCATTTGCTAAGTGGGTTACAAAAAATCCCAATTCAAGAACGCTTATTTTGAAGGAATTTCAAAGTTCATTCGGCAAATGAAGTATACAAAATACATAGCCAAGGACGATAGTCACTCCATATTATTACAGCAACATGATTTTTCGATTCTAAGGGAGTACGGTGTAATCTTTTCCAAGAATATTACACGGATTTTTCCCTACTCCAGGTATGTTAAGGCTACCCCTTCTTTCTTTTTGGTATGATCTATATGACATGAACGAAACGAGCAAATACACAATTTCCATAAATGACCCTATTCATAAAAATACTAGGGGTATCTATATTCTTGATTTCCCCATGTGGATTATGATTATATCTTCTGTTCATGGGTCTAAAAAAAATACGTATTTGATAATGTTTATCCGAAAGGGATACGGATTTTTATGGCATTCTGAGAAAATCTTATTAATGTATTTCTTATGCATTTCATGCATTTATATATGTACATTGACCCGTGACCAGATGATGTTATATACACATATGACGTTATATACGCACCACCACCTGATCAGCTGGTATACGTTGATGATTATGCCCATAGTGGCCAAAATGATATGATGGGATGCCCTCAAAGGCTGATGATATTATGAAACATGTATCTATGCACGACATGACATGCATACGCATATGCATGATACTATAATTATTTCATGATTTACAAAGTTATTCAGACTTACATGTATAGTCATTTACTCTATATTTACTCCATGTCTATTATGTACTTATTTATGTGCCTTACATACTCAGTACATTATTCGTAATGACATCCCTTTTTGTCTGGGGACGCTGTGTTTCTTGCCCACAGGTCCCGATAGATAGGTCGAGAACCCTTAAAGTAGGCTATCAGCTTAGCAGAAGATATTGGTGTGCTCCATTTGCTTCGGAGTTGCTTGTTTGGTTAGTATGAGTTAGATGTGTATTATTTGGTATGGTAGAACTCTGTCCCGACCTTCATAAAAATTATGTATTCTTAGAGTCTTGTAGACAAATGTCATGTATGTAAAAGATTATATGGCCTTGTCAGCCTATGTTCAGTGTTCAAGTGTTTATTTTGATCTTAAAGGCCCATATGTTTTATGTATAAGTTGGCATTACCCGTTGTATTCTACCTATTTCATAGAAGCCTCTCCGGCTCAGTTATTTATGATAGTATGATATGAAAAGATACGTCATGTTGGTACTCGGTTGAGTAAGGTACCGGGTGCCCATCGCGACCCATCGGTTTGGGTCGTGACAAAACCAATGGGCAGTCAAAGCGGGCAGTTCAAATTCTGGAGTATATGCTCAGATCATGTGTTATTGAGTTAGGAGGGCAGTGGCATCGGTTCTTACCATTGATCGAGTTTTCTTATAAGAACAGCTATCAGTCCAGCATTGAGATGCCTTGCATGGTCGATGATGTCATTCCCTCATCGGTTGGTTTGAGCCCAGTGAGGCTAGGTTATATGGTACTAATTTGGTAAATGATGCATTGGATAATGTAAAGTTGATTCAGGAGCGGATTAGTACAAAACAGTCCAGGAAAAAGAGTTATGTAGATCAGAAAGCATGTGATTTTTTATTTATGGTGGGCGATAAGGTACTATTGAAAGTCTCGCCGGTGAAGGGTATCATGAGGTTTAGAAGGAGAGGCATGTTAAGTCCGAGGTTCATCAGTTCATTCGAGGTTTTGGAGAGTGTTGGCGAGGTTGCATACAGGCTTGTTTTTCCTTCTAGCCAATCGAGAGTTCATCCGATATTCCATGTGTCTATGCTCCGGAGGTACCATGCCGACAGGTCCCATGTTTTGGTTTATAGCAAAGTTCACATGGATGAGATCTTGAGTTACGAGGAGGTACTAGTTGCGATGATTGACAGGAAAGTTCACAAGTTGAGGTCCAAGGAGATTGTAGTGATGAAGGTCTAGTGGAGGAGCCAACTAGTCGAGGAGGAGACTTGGGAGGCTGAGGAGGACATGCTGAGTAGATATCCATACTTATTCGGCACTTTAGGTATGATTCTAAACCTATTTGAGGATGAACTTTTGTTTAAGAGGTGGAGAATTTAACGATCCGACCTGTTATTTTATTTTCTAAATCCTCGTTTTCCTATTTAAGACTTCCCATATATGTTTATCCTATTTTATGACTTTTGGAGATGATTGGTGTGGTTTTGGAAGGGTTCTGGTTGAATTTGGAATACTTAGTTCCATAATAGTGGCCTAAGGTGGCCAAATTTGACTAGAGTCAATATTTCGAGTAAACGACCTTGGAATTAGGATTTGAATAGGCTCGTATGATGATTCTGGACTTGGGCGTATATCAGATCGAGTTTCTATGGATAGGAAGAGTTTTGGCGTTTATTGTCGGAAATTGGTATTTTGAAGGTTTTAGAGTTTTCTAAGTTTGACTCTAAGTAGATTTTGGGGTTATTGGATCTCGTTTCGCATTCCGAGCTTGGGATAAGGTTCATAATGTCATATTGTACTTGTATGTTAAATTTGGTGTCATTCCAAGTTGTCTAAGTATGATTCGTCGTGTTCTGAGTTAGTTGGAAGAAATTTGAAGTTTAGAAGTTGATTAATTTGGTTTTAAGGTGTAATTCTTGGTTTCGATGTTATTTTATGTATTCCAAGACTTTGAGTAGGTCCGGATTATATTTATGGAGTTGTCGGTATATTTTGAGGAAATTCTGGGTGGGAGGGCTACAGTGAAGCCTACACATTTGCAATTGGAAGCTCATGTCCGCATGGGCCTAGTCCGATAAGCCTTCGCATTCGCGAGGGCCTTTGCCGCGTTCGTGAAGGGGAATTCTAGGGAAGAAGAATGTTTGTGCTTCACGATCGCTATGCTTTGATCTGCGATTGCGAAGGGTAATACTTGGGCAGAATGCAAGTTTTAATACGGGACTTAGGCTCATTTCACCCCATTTTCTCTTGGCTTGGGTGGTTTTCGAGATTTTTGTAGGTGCTTTAATCAAGTATCATAAGTTTAGTGATTTCTACCTATTGTGAGTTAAATACATGGGTTAGGTGTAGATTTTAATAAGGAAATTAGTAGAATTTTTAGATTTTGTTGAAGAACCTAGAATTTGGTAAAAATAGGATTTAACCATGAAATTGATTATAAAAATGGGTATAAGTTATATAATTGAGTTTGTTATGCCATGGGTAACATTTATCATCGAATATTTTCGGAATCCAGGCACATGGGCCTGAGTTGATGTAAGGCTCCGTAAAATTTTACCTAGAAACTCGGAACATCGTGGTGCCGAGATAGGCTAATAGAAGGAATGTGTGAGAGTATCACATGGAGTTCGCGTGCCTATCAAAATATGGTATTCACATGATGCCCACTATGGTGGCCTGAGTGCATCGGTTTATACAGGCCTTAGCCCTTTGGTTATTAATGAGGCTACCACGACTGCCTTAAAATCTTATATGAACTATGGAAAGATGGTGGGGTTTTCTCAAGCTATAGAGACGCGTATGTTGAATAACAGGATGGAGAGAGAGGGTAGTAGTAAGGCCCGATCCGCGGGCAATCCTGGAGATTCATTTGGTGAGGGGAGATCAACCTTTAGGGGAGGGTTGTCAGGTCCATCTCAGTCTTTAGCCAGTGCCATGCCAGCATGGCACAATCAGCAATAGGGGAGTCGTTTTATGTACAACCAGGGCAGTAGGGGCCCCTACCAGTAAGGCCGATCAGGAGGGAGATTCTAGCAGTAGCGGAGGCCCTCATGCCCCAAGTGTGGGAGTATGCATTTGGGAATATGCTACATGGACCTACCAGTATGCTACAGATGCAGAATGAGGGGTCATATTCAGAGGTAGTGTTGTTTATCCCTCCAGGGCATGGGCATGGGCACAACAAAGTCATCTAGTTCTGCAGCTGCTACATCTTCAGCACACCCTCCAACTCGAGGCACTCCAGCACCAGCAAGGCGTGGTGCAGCTAGGGGTGGTGCACAGAGTTCAGGAGGACCCAGCCGTTTCTATGTTATAAGTGGTCGCCAGAGTGGAGAGGCTTCTCTAGATATTGTCACAGATATATTGACTATCCAATCTCATGCTATATATGCCCTTATTGATCCTGGTTTCACCTTGTCCTATGTTACCCTTTATGTTGCTATGGAATTCGGTATAGAACCGTAATATCTTCATGAGTCGTTCTCTGTATCTACTCCAATTAGCGAGTCTATTATGGCCACACAGGTTTATAGGGGTTGTATTCTCATGGTACGTGGTCGGGATACCATGTCCGATCTCATTGAATTGGGGATGGTCGATTTGATGTAATTATAGGGATGGATTGGCTTTATTCATGTTTTCGCAAAGCTCGATTGCCAAACTAGAACTATGAGGTTTGAATTTCTAAATGAGCTAGTTGTTGAGTGGAAGGTGAATAATGTGATGCCGAAGGGTAGGTTTATTTCTTACCTTAAGGCCACAAAGTTGATTAGCAGGGGTGTATCTACCATTTGGTTCGGGTTATGGACACCGATGTTGAGCCACCTACACTCGAGTCTATGCCAGTTGTGAATGAATTTCTAGAGGTCTTTCCTGATGAGCTCCCTAGGATTCCGCCAGACAAGGAGATTGATTTTGGGATCGATGTGATGCCAGGCACGTAGCCTATATCTATTCCACCTTACAGAATAGCACCGACATAATTGAAGGAGCTAAAGGAACAATTGAAGGATTTGCTAGACAAGGGCTTTATCCGACCGAGTGTGTTACCTTGGGACACACCAGTTCTCTTTGTAGGAAAGAAAGATGGGTCGTTACGGATGTGTATTTACTACCTGTAGCTCAACAAAGTCACAATCAAAAATAAGTACCCCTACCAAGAATATATGATTTATTTGATCAACTTCGGGGTGCTAGGTACTTCTCAAAAATGATTTACGTTCAGGGTATCACCAATGTGAGTACGTGATTTTTTCCCTATGAGAATTACTCCCAGAATTTCAAAATAAAACAATTTTCCTTTGTGTGAAATTTTGAGAATTTTTCTTGGCGTTTTTGGTTAATTGTCTGTATTTGACCGGGCATGTTTATTTTGTTTTGATTAATGAAAAATACAGAAAAATTACATGTTGCATGTGCATTTAGGATTTAAGTTTTACATATAGGATTAATTAAGTAACTTGTTTTACGAAAATGAGAAATCATAAAAAATAAATGTACTTTGCATTTTTGTTTTAGCATTTAATGTTGAATTGTGTGATTTTATGGTTAATTGGCATTTAATTATATGTGATAAATGTTATTAGAAGATAATTAGTATTTTTAATAAGTTAACTTGGTTTATAATTTTAGAAAATAATTTAGGAAGAAAATAAAGAGAGAATTAATAAAAGAGAGGAAACAAGATCTGGGCCAAAAAATACCCAGCCCAAACACAAAACCGTCCAAACCCGTTCGTAACTGGCCCAACTAGCCCAGACCCGTCTCCAGCCTCAACCAAACGACGTCGTTTCAGGCGTTTCAATCTGGACCATTGAAATTAACTTGATCAAACGGTCCTGAAGCCTTGACCCAACCCGACCCAGACCCGTCACTCCGATACCCAGACCGCCCCAGTACTACTCCAAATGACACCGTCTCTTTAAGTGAGTTGATCCAAGCTGTCGATCTCAATTGATCTAACGGCTAGGATCAAATCTCTTTCCCCCATATATAAGCCCAAACCATACCCCCGCCCCCCAAAGCCATACCCCCCCTCCCTTGGCCTTCGTCTCTAACCTAGAGACAGGCCCAACACCCTCCGCCTTCAACCACCACCCTCCGCCCACCGGAAATCGCCTCATGGCGGTTCCGGTGGTCCAAACAGCCCCAAAATTACACCATAGCCTCCCCACGATATTCTCTTTCCAAATCACGTATCAGCTTTCCTCGAATCAGTACCCAACATTTCGAATCTTAGATCGAAGAATCGAACAAAACCCTAATCCGTCCAATGACCACCAAGTTCACACCCCAGCTTCACCTGAACCTCCCCAACCTAACCCATCTAACCATCACCCTCGAATCGCGGCTGATTGCTTCGAATCTCAGATCGAAGGCAAGACCTCAAACCTCAAACCTACCCAATCAGTCCCAAAGTTACACCACTGAACCACCTAGCTACCCCTGTCCCAAATCCCATCCAGGTTCTGCCCAAATCTTGTTAGAACCTTTCGAATCTCAAATCGAGGCAAACCCTAGAAGAACCAAACTTCAGACTGTGTACGAAGTTAAAGATTTGAGGTCTTAACTGACTTTAGTCGAGTGTTCTCAGTCGAGAACACTTGATTAAGGTCCATTTTGGCTTCAAAATTTCAAAATGAAGTGTCAATGAGAACGGAGTTCATTTTGGTTTCTGATTTTTGAGGTATTTCTCCTCTTTTTCTTTTTCTTCTTTGATTATTGTTTGTTATTTGCCTAATTAGGTTTCATTGCTATGTTTGTCAATTAATTCTACTCCTCTTTCAGACCCTTTTCTGGTCCAGTTTTCTCATCTTGGTCGATTGACATATGTTGAATTTATTAAATGGTCTCGTCGATTGACCCGTTCATGTATATAGTTCAGTTGTTCTTCTCAAGTTATTGGTTGTTGTTTTATCTACCGACCTTGGTATTTTCTGCCTCAGGGCTCATAGCCAGTATACTTGTTGTTCCAACATTTTTGTTCGAGGTTAATTTAGAATTGTATTTGTTCCCAATATAGATAGCTTACTCTCATGCATCTGTATGAATCAATTTTTTGACCTTAATAGTCCAGTCTGACTATTGTCCTGAATCATTGGGTCCCCATCTTGGTTGAAATGTTGTTGGATTTGATTTGAGTTCAATTGCTGATTAAGTTTATTGACTCGAACCTACTTGTTTGTTTTGTTAAGCTTGTTCTGATGTGAATCTAACCTTGTTGAAATTGTCCTAATGTTGTTGATTGGGAGTTAGTTTCATTAGTCAATTGAAAGGCTTAAATTGGCTATAGCTGAGGTTTCATACAGGTTTAAAGTGATTGAACTAGGACAGTAAATCACAGTAGTTTTAGGGGTAATTTGGGAATTGAAAAGTTTAAAAATGGTTAGTTTAAGTGTTTTGTCCAGTAAGTACTAATGTAACATTAAACTAATGCATTTGTTTAGTGTTAAAGGGGAACAAAACATAGTGGTATGGGGAGGCCTAAAAGGACTTGGTTAAAATATAGAATTGCCAATACACCTTTGAACTAAACAATGAAATTAGACACTTAGTAGAGGCTGTCAGGGAATATGATGGAAGAAATACATTTCATAGTGATCTAAGTTTTAAAATAGGCTGGAAAAAGGGTCTGTCTTAGGGTATAAAATGAAGGGCAGACTTGAGAATGAAGGGGGGAATGAAAAAGAATAGGAGGGGACCTGGAAGAGAAAAAAACCTGAGAGAGAGAGCACACGGGGAGGAGCCTGAAGGAAGAGTGTTGGAGAGCTTAGAAGATTGAAAGGAGAACATTCTGAGAACTCTAAGGAGTAACACTGTTCCATTGAGTGATTGGTGGTTTCTAAAGTTTCCTTAAGGCTGAAACAATTTTTGGTTAGCTGATAGTTGAAATAAGTTGAAGTCAAGACAGGTTAAGGTCTTTTTGTTCATTTGTTTTGAAAGTATATTCCTGGGCTGGTATTTCACTTTTCTGGGTTGGAAATTGATTGAAAACTGCTGCTGATCACTGCGCTTGCTACTGTCCTGTTGCTGCTGTTTTCTTCTTAAACTGCAAGCTCACTTGTCCTTATTTTGGTTGCTGTAATCAGGCACACATTTGAACCTGTTTTGGTGTAATTTCTTCAGTGGAATGGAAAGGCAATTGCTGTTTGACATTCATTAAAGCTTTACTATTTTTTTAGTTTATTATGATACATTTAGCTTTAAGATTTGTATGATAAATTTGTGCATTAATGCGCTTGTAAGGGACTAGTTGGATTATTAACATGCTATGTACTGTTTTGTAACTTGTGGACAATAGGTACCTGTATAATTAGGATTGTTATTTAACCGATTTGAGTTGTTTTGAATTTTGATGGACTGTTAACTCTAATATGTAACTCATTTATGTTGAAATCAATTCCATAGTGTCAAATAGTTTCACTGTTCGAGTTAATTGCTAGCCACACCAAAAATCAAAGGCAAATCACAACAAATAGGTGCATATTCACGTTAGTCCAGGTCACGTATGTTTAGTTTCGAATTGGAAATTATCCATGACTCCATGTGTGATTTAAATCATTATTGGATAAGTGATTCGTTAGAGTGAGTTATAGGTAAGACCATTCCTACTCTAATTGGGATGAGCAAACAATTGTGAGTTATGTGCTAAACCAAATGAGAATTGAGCTATGTGTTAAAATCAGTGCTACAATAGCTTAAAAATGATGTCAATCGCAAGTGCAAAAATTAGAAATTATGAATTTGATGCAAGTATGATTAATTCTGTAAATTAGCTCCCCCCCCCACACCCATTGATCAAGTTGGACTGTCATGATCCCTGAGGCCTAAATAATTCCTGCCCTGGCTATGGAAGTTTAATTGATAGGATGCTAGGTGTATGAACCATTGCGGGCTCAGGCAGCCCATTTTCTGTGAAATGAAACTTTGGTCGTGTACTGGAAATGTCCAGCTCTCTTTGTTCAACTCTGGGGCTTAACTGTTTGAAATCGAGTTATGTAATTTCGGATCTTTCACGCACATTAATTAACTAGGACTGCTTTCATTTTAGAGACGAATTAAATAGAAAATTATAGATTGTTTTAGGATGGACCTTTAAAATAATAAAAATCAGGCGAGCTTCGCCTAATAAAAATGCATAAATTGTGGGGCCCTCATGAGATGTATATATTCAAATCCTTAAATTTCGGGAACAGGCTGTTTAGCGAATTTTACGGCTTTCCCCAATATAATAATGCGTTAGTCTCTTTAGGCGCGTATTTTAATAACATTGCCTCCTTAAACTCGGGTGCGCATTTATGTGACCCTAATCTAAACCTCAACGGAGTCGACATATGTCAACAACCACGGGTACATTGATGTGACGTGGTTCGAGACGCATTTTTTACGACGTTGCAATTCTCTTTTAAAATAATAAAAATAAAGCGGTAAAAAGTTAGAATTTGCACATAGGTTCAACATGTATTAAAATCAGACAAATAAGCCGAATATGACAGTTGAGCGACCGTGCTAGAACCACGGAACTCGGGAATGCCTAACACCTTCTCCCGTGTTAACAGAATTCCTTACTCGGATTTCTGGTTCACGGATTGTAATACAGAGTCAATCTTTTCCTCAATTCGGGATTCAACCGGTGACTTGGGACACCATAAATCTCCCAAGTGGCAACTCAGAATTAAATAATAAATCCCGTTTTGATTGTCCTTTAATTGGAAAAACTCCCTTACGCCCTTACGTGGTAGGTAAAAAGGAGATGTGATAGCTCTGGCGACTCTGCTGGGGATCAGACCCAGAATCTCTAGTTCAGGGTTCAGAATTCGAGCTTAGATAAATTGTTATATTTGGCTTTATCTGATTTTTTTACATGTTTTGGCCTAATGTGCTAAGTGATGCTTTTTACCGCTTTGATATTATCTGAACTGTATATAAATTGTTACGAAACCCTCCTCTCTCTGAGTCTTCTAAATCATCTGGGAAGTATGCACTTTGTGTGACTTCTTTTCTGTTAGAGTCATATCCCAATTTTAGAACGAGGTTCGGACAAGTTGCAAAGCCGGTGAAGCTTCTGTATTCCCGGTACGCTTCTCCCCCTCGGTTCGAGTTGTCCGCTCAGGTAAGCCAAGTCTAGAACAAACAAACCCAGGTTATCAACCTAGAATAACTCAGCTTCATGCCGGATCCCTAGTAGGAGCGTTTGTTTGCATCACATGCATTTGACTTTGGAGGCTCAACACAGGGGTTGGGTCTGTCTAGGACAGGTGTACCAAAAATGACAAAAGACCATCCAAATGCATCTTACTTGCTACTTGTGCATTTGTTTGCTTCGGACTTGCATGCTCACTGGCTTTTGAATATTTTGAGGAAAGAGAGATAGAGGTACGAGGGTCAAAAAGAGTTAAATCGCCTGTTTTGAAAAAACTAATGTCCAAATAGTGTCGAAACTCTGTCGAGATTTTGAGAAAATGAAAAAGGTTTTGTTTACGAAAAAGAAAAAAGGTTTAGTCTACGAAAAGAAAAAAAAAGAAAGGGGATTCTCACAGAAGTTTGTTTTCTCGCACAGCAAAAAAAAGAGAAAAAGAAAAAAGGTTTTGTTTACGAAAAAAAATAGTTTTATTTGCCAATGAAAAAGAGTCTTGTTTTCAAAAGAAGTTTGTTTTATCTGGCCCGAACTACGCCGGTTTGATTCTCACCGGATGTGAGATACGTAGGCAACCCTCATCGGGTCCAACCTCCCCTTTTGAAAAAATAGCCAAAAAATGTCAAATTTTAATTGTCAACACAAATAAGTCGGGTGATGCCATTTTTGTCAAAAATAGCCGAATGTCCCTAAAAGAGCGCCGGAAGGCTGTTTTTGCAAAAACAGCCGCTTATGGTCATTTTTTTTAGACTTTCACCGGCTAGCCGACACAGCCTTAAAATCTTCGACCCTGAGGTGCTGAAAGGTCGTATTGGCAAAACCGGGTTTTATTTTAAATGAAAAAAAAGAAAGAAAGAGAAAAGTGTCCATGTTATCTTTGAGTCAATTGAATCGTGATTTTTGCTTAACCATCCTAATAAATGTGCAGAATGAGCACAAGTCAGAATTTACATGTAACAATAGTGAACAAGATCCCTTTGGAGTTGCACATGTGGTGGGATGACTTGGGCGAATCAGGGCGAGACACGGAAGCTATACCTGGGAGGCCTCACTGGGTTGCTAAATATTAATCCTAGGGGATATCATAAAGGCTTTGGTTACATTTTGGGACCCGGCCCACAATGTATTCCACTTCTCAGATTTTGAACTCACCCCAACCTTAGAATAGGTAGCAGGTTATATGGACATTACTGAGGGGCTAAGGCACAAATATCTGATTGCCTCAAGAGCCGTCAATACGCGCCAGTTCATAGATCTACTAAAGATAAGCAAGGGAGTCCCATACTCTGAGTCGGATAAGGTTTTTCTACTCTACGGTTCACGGGCATATAGGAGGGTTCCACGATCCAAAAAACGGGGTTTGCAGCAAAGGGAATCGGACAAAATAGGATGAACATAGGCGGTTTGCCTTCATGGTAGCATCCTTGGGCATTGTAGTATTTCCTCGGAAAGACAGAAATATTGATTTAAAGGTGGCAGGAGTCGTCAAAACCCTGATTACCAGCAATAAAAGCACGCTTGCCCCATGAGGGTATCCAAGATGTACCGAGCTCTCATAGCTTGTAAAGCCGAGGCAGATTTCTTCGAGGGGTACATAAGCACGAGCAAAGCATACTCGGCAAATAAAGAGGGACTACGAAGGGAACATCGCTATATTGAGAAAAACAATATCCACTCTCAAAGAGCGGATCTTTAGACAAGCCCGAGATGCCAGAACAGATAGGAAGCACTGCTATGATCTGATGGCCCGAATGGAGAAACAGATGAATGAGTTTCAGGATTAACTCTTTTACAACGCTCAAGTGCTGGGGATGCAGAATCAACAAATAGAGCGATTGCTTATGGAAAGGGACAGAATCAAGGGAAGAATCGACGATATCGGGCACTACATCACCATAAAGTGCTTAGCTTGTGAGGATATATCCCGTACAACGTTCTTTGCTTCAATAATGATTCACGTCCACCAAATCATGGAAGATTTAAAAGATATGCAGAGGGGCCTTGCACTAAAACCCGCGGCGAGGCCGAACGACGCCCCGCGGGCGCCAAAATTAAAAACTCTGAGACATTCACAGTCTGTATGTTCCTTGTCTTCAGAGTCTGTTGTTCGTTGGAGTTTGTAAACTTCCTTTTTTGCATAAAGTCTGTAGTCTGTATCAAGTCTGTCAGTTTCCTTTCAAAAGTGTTTTGCCTTGTAATTGATCGTTTTGCTAATGAAGATTGAAAAATCCAAAAATGGTGTCTTTGTTTTTTGCACTTGTGGTCAGAACTACGAACGGTCTGATTTATGCGGGGACATGATACGTAGGCAATCCACATAAGATTCGACCACCATCAAAAAGAAAAAAATATATACATATAGAAAAGAGAAAAAATGAGAAAACAAAGAAAATAAATGAAGGATTGGGAGGCGTTCAAAAGGAGCACAATTATAAGAAGCCGGAATAATGCACGTAACTGAAGCAAATGCATGATAGAAAGGGTTAATTGCCTAGTTGCATTGCATCCTCAATGTGTGTTTTCCTATCTGTTGAAAACCCTAACGCTAATAGGTTTCTCCCATTTTGTCCTCTCTCAACTATCAGAAAGGTGGTTGGTTGTGATTCTAAAGTAACACTTCCCTGCAACACAAAGGCAAAAGACAATGGCAAAGAACAACAGAACTGAGTGGGTTGGTACCGATGCCCGAAGACAGTTGGTCGAACATGACTACGGGTTGGTAGAAGAGGTAAAAATGTTGAGACAACATGTAGCAGATATGTATCGGGCATGGATGACTGGGAAAGCACCATCCCCGCCACCGCCTAGCTTCCTGAACTCTATCCTTACCCAAACACATAACACAATAACGGACGATCCTCCATACTCTCCATATCTACCCACTTATGACAGTTTCCCCAGCCACCTGAATAGCTCCATCACTCATCGTCCAACTATATTTTTCCAACACTACTCCCCTCCCCAACGCTACTTCTCTCCACGGGATTCCCAAAGACATGCTTCACTTTCCAAGTACCCAGCTCTACAAAATGCCAATCCACGAGCACACCAGAAACCCCCTAGATCTGGTTTTAGGCCAAATCAGGAATTTAGGAATGAGAGGTTGCTGAAAAAAGGAAAGGCTCTCACCCCTATCGGAGAATCTTATACAAGTCTGTTTGAAAGACTAAAGCATGTTGGCCTGATTGAGCCGCTCCCTGGATATACTCCAGATCCACGTACAAAAAGCTTTGATCCTACTACACGATGAGCATACCACTCCAATGTCCTAGGGCATAGCATTGAGAGTTGTCATTCGTTGAAAAAGGAAATAGACAGAATGATTCACGAAGGAGTGATTGCGATCGACGACAGTAATAAAGAGCATGTGAACCCTCTTAGGATATTGACTAAAGTTGAAGATGTTGAAGCAGATAGTGGTCTTGATGCGAAGCTCAATGGCTAAGATGTCGTGCTTGGTAATTGGGAAGACGCTCCCTTTCTTGGTCAGTCAGAGCGGAGCTTTGGTGGTTCATTTTGTTGTCATTTCTATTGTCCGGGTTATTTGCAGGGTTGTAATCCGGACATTGTCTTGTGTCAAACCCTCTTATACTTTCATTTTTGTCATAGTGGTTTGTTTAGTGTTGTCTAGGTTTGTTTTAGGTTTGTTCCAAGGTTGTACCCCAGTTGTTTTGCTTGTTTTGTTATACGAACCGTTTCACCGCTTGTCTAATGCAAATTCCGGTCTTGTGTTACTTCCAGTCATCTTCTTTGTTTAGTTCTTTTTATCCTTTTGTTTTGTCTTTGTTCAACGCCGATTCTAGTGACATGACATGCGCGCACAGTTGGGACTAATCTTAAAAGTTAATTATAAAGCCATTGGGAGATGATGGGAACACTTAAGGGAAATAGGAACAACTTGAGATCATTTGAAGCCCGAGCCACGTGTAACTGGGGCAGGTAAAACATAAAAAAAAACCATAAAAGCAAGTTAGCCATATTGACAAGGGGGTTGTTCATGGTAACGAAAGTGAGAGTGTTGGCCAACGGTGCTTTAAAAAATGACAAATGAAAAGGCGAATGTATGGATATGGTTATCAAGTCTAGCACAATTAGAAGATGTGGCGAATGTTTAATTGTATTATTTGTGCTTGGCATGTTTTTGAAGATTGGAATGACGGAGGCATTTTATTCTGCTATCTAAACACTTTATCCTTCGTTAACCCTTTGAGCCTTAGTTGTTTTCTTTCATACCCCTCTTTCGGAATCGGTAGCAAAGATTAGAAAATACAGGCATGGAAGATAAAGAAAAAGAAAAAGGAAAACAAACAACAAAAGAGAAAGGAGAAATGAGAAAGGAGAAATGGGAAAAGAGAAAGAAAAAGAAAAAGAAAAGAAAATAGTAAATAAGTGAAAAGGAAAACAAAAAAGGGAGTTGGGAACTACGTCTGACCTGATTCCTCGAAGAGGATACGTAGGCACTTCACGGCTCGGTCATAGTGTAACAAAAAATCAAAAATCCCCAAGCAAGAAACTGGGGCAGAAGTTGTGTTTGATGTAAAGAAATCTAGTTCCGAAGGTTGTAAATTTTGAACCCAAATTGATTCGTTTTGATCCGCTAATACTTTTTTTTCAAGCCCTATCAAAAATCCCACGTTACGGTCCAAAGAAAGACCTTTTGACCAATCTTCGAAAGATGCCAAGTCATGCAAATGGAAGTCGAGAATAACACTCTGATCCCCGATAGAAAAGTAATAAAATGAGAGAGTCTTATCGGTGAAAACCTTCACGGGCACCTTGAGGCGGCTATAAGTTGAGAGAAAAACCAAATGAGAGAGGCTTGACAGTGAAAACCCTTCGAGCACTACAAGTCAAATGAAATTGAGAATCAAATAGGAAAGCACCAAACGAATATTGTGAAAGGCGATTAACGACGGAGGATGGGCCACGTGTGCATGTCATGGCTAATAGAGTTGGTATCCACATCTGATAGGTTTTACTTTGTAGTTTTCTTGTTAGGAGTCATCTCTTTCTTTTGCCTTTTACTCCGTTCCTTTTACCTTTGTCATTTCCTCTTCTTGAGTCTCTTTCGTCAGAACAAACGAGAAATGATTTTAAAATTTGCCATCTGCTTTCCAATTATGCAACACAAAATCTGACTAGTACATCAAAGTGATATAAGTCAACATGCTTTGAGGTTCGCGCAAAATACCCAAGATTGGTCCATATCAATTCAGGGACAGTGCAACAAAAGGAGGTCCAGGGGGAGTGAACCAAGGTTATATTTGATGATGAGATTGACAAAAGGGTGGACCGGTGTCAAGAATGATATTCCCTGCAGAAATCGAAGGTTATAAGGCCAATGCCAGCGGAAAAATCAAGAAAGAACAACGCGGAAAGCAATGGACATAATTTAGAAATTCATAGGAGACTCAAAGGTTGGGGAAATGCCAGTTCACGGACATTACCGCAAAAGAAGATATTGGGTCTGCACGGGAAAAAGGTATTTCAGTAACGCAGACAATGGAGAAAGTGGTTAATCAATAAACATGCAAGATTTTCAAGTGAAATCAGCTGTCATGAAAAATACATGGGGTCAGATAAGGAGACTAGGAAAATGTTTGAGAGGTTTGTGAACAAGGAATCATCAAGAAGGTCGGAAGGTATCAACCAAGTTTCAAGATGGTCAGACGACGCATAGATGGGAAAATGGTTGATAGCATCCCCAACAGGAGTATCACAACCAACCACCACATTTTAAACTGACCAAATTCTTTATTTGATTTGAAATAGGGACAGGAAATGCTATTGATGACGGAAAGGTACCCACTTAAGGAAGAAGGAAGATAACACAAGTTTTAAGGGAGGGAAGACCATTTTTGCAGAGGGAAACAGTTTGTAGAGGAATGAAATACCAGTCTTAAGGGAAGTAGTCTTTGAAGGGGGAAGATAACATATTTTGAAAAAGTGTTATCCCCAGCAGTTTGCGGAGAAATGAAACACCAGTTTTGAGGGAAGTAGTTTTGAAGAAGGAAGACAGTACAAGTTTTGAGGGAAGTAGTTTTGAAGAAGAAAGACAATACAAGTTTTGAGGGAAGTAGCTTTGAAGAAAGATAATTCAAGTTAGAAGGAAAATGGTTCAGGAGGCAGGAGGAATGGCGTTTTATTTTCTAAGTTGTTGTTGAAGTCAGGAGCCCGCCTGAAGAGAGGAATGGCGTTTTATTTTCGAAGTTGTTGTTGAAGTCAAGAGACTGCCTGAAGAGAGGAATGGCGTTTTATTTTCTAAGTTGTTGTTGAAGTCAGGAGCCTGCCTGAAGAGAGGAATGACATTTTATTTGTTGTTGAAGTCAGGACCCCGCCTGAAGAGACGAATAGCGTTTTATTTGTTGTTGAAGTCAGGAGCCTGCCTGAAGAGAGGAATGACGTTTTATTTGTTGTTGAAGTCAGGAGCTCGCCTGAAGAGAGGAATGGCATTTTATTTTCGAAGTTGTTGTTGAAGTCAGGAGCCCGCCTGAAGAGAAGAATGGCATTTCATTTTCTAAGTTGTTGTTGAAGTCAGGAGCCCGCCTGAAGAGAGGAATGGCGTTTTATTTTCTAAGTTGTTGTTGAAGTCAGGAGCCCGCCTGAAGAGAGGAATGGCGTTTTATTTTTGAAGTTGTTGTTGAAGTCAGGAGCCCGCCTGAAGAGAGGAATGGCGTTTTATTTTTCTAAGTTGTTGTTGAAGTCAGGAGCCCGCCTGAAGAGAGGAATGGCGTTTTATTTTCGAAGTTGTTGTTGAAGTCAGGAGCCCGCCTGAAGAGAGGAATGGCGTTTTATTTTTAAAGTTGTTGTTAAAGTCAGGAGCCCGCCTGAAGAGAGGAATGGCGTTTTATTTTCTAAGTTGTTGTTGAAGTCAGGAGCCCGCCTAAAGAGAGGAATGGCGTTTTATTTTCAAAGTTGTTGTTGAAGTTAGGAGCCCGCCTGAAGAGAGGAATGGCGTTTTATTTTCGAAGTTGTTGTTGAAGTCAGGAGCCCGCCTGAAGAGAGGAATGGCGTTTTATTTTCAAGTCTTGAAGTTGGGAGCCCGCCCATATAACAGAGGAATACATTTCAGTCTTTACATTTCAAGTTTTGAAGTCGGGGGACCTCCCGCATAACAGAGGAATACATTGAAGTTTGAAGTCAGTAAAGCGGAGGGTTACAACAAAAATCCTCAGCATAAATTAAAATTCAAAAGTCGGAAGAAAGGCAACACTAGTCAGAAGAAGGCAGTTCAAGCTTTAAAGGAAAAATAATTCGAAAATCGCAAGAAGGAAATAAGCAGTTCAAACTCGGCAATCAAGAGAAGACTACGAGTCAAGACAGAAAGAAAGAAACATCAGAGGAAACACAAGGCAGCAAGACAGCAAGGCAACAACAGTCACATGACCAAGTTTGAGAATAAATCTTTGTAATTCATAGACCATAGCTTAGTATAACTTCTTTATTTTTATCAAGGTGTAATAAGGAGTTCAGTAAGCAGTATCAGCAGCAGCAGCAGTAACAGTGAAACCACAGTTCATGGTAGTCCTAGCTACCAAAACTTCCCAAACTACATTGACCTGATTCCCATTTAGCCAGGGATATGTAGGAAACCTTCGAAATAGAGGTTCGGTCAAATCTTTCAAAAACGTTTCACATGGAGTAGCCTAACGGGCAAAAATCGCTCGCATCCGCTCATTTTATCTTTGGACGAAAACTCTTCGTGTTCCGGACAAAGAGGCGCAGCTGTGAGCACGTGATTTTTGCCCTATGAGAATTACTCCCAGAAATTCAAAATAAAACAATTTGTTTTGATTAATGAAAAATACAGAAAAACTACATGTTGCATGTGCATTTAGGATTTAATTTTTACAGATAGGATTAATTAAGTAACTTGTTTTACGAAAATGAGAAATAATAAAAAATAAATGTACTTTGCATTTTTGTTTTAGCATTTAATGTTGAATTGTGTGATTTTATAGTTAATTGGCATTTAATTATATGTGATAAATGTTATTAGAAGATAATTAGTATTTTTAATAAGTTAACTTGGTTTATAATTTTAGAAAATAATTTAGGAAGAAAATAAAGAGAGAATTAATAAAAGAGAGGAAACAGATCTGGGCCAAAATATCCCAGCCCAAACACAAAACCGTCGAAACCCGTTCGTAATAGGCCCAACTAGCCCAGACCCGTCTCCAGCCTCAACCAAACGACGTCATTTCAGGCATTTCAATCTGGACCGTTGAAATTAACTTGATCAAACGGTCCCGAAGCCTTGACCCAACCCGACCCCGACCCGTCACTCCGATACCCGGACCGCCCCAGTACTACTCCAAACGACACCGTCTCTTTAAGTGAGTTGATCCAAGCCGTCGATCTCAATTGATCTAACGGCTAGGATCAAATCGCTTTCCCCCATATATAATCCCAAAGCATACCCCCGCCCCCACAAAAGCCATACCCCCCCTGGCCTTCGTCTCTAACCTAGAGACAGGCCTAGCACCCTCCGCCTTCAACCACCGCCCTCCGCCCACTGGAAATTGCCTCACGGCGGTTCCGATGGTCCAAACAGCCCTAAAATTACACCATAGCCTCCCCACGACGTCCTCTTTCCAAATCACTTATCATCTTTCCTCGAATTAGTACCCAACGTTTCGAATCAAGATCGAAGAATCGAACCAAACCCTAATCCGTCCAACGACCACCAAGTTCACACCCCAGCTTCCCCTCGACCTCCCCAACCTAACCCCTCTAACCATCACCCTCGAATCATGGTTGATTTCTTCGAATTTCACTTCGAAGGCAAGACCTCAAACCTCAAACCTACCCAATCAGTCCCAAAGTTACACCACTGGACCACCTAGCTACCCCCGTCCCAAATCCCACCCAGGTTCTTCCCAAATCTTGTTAGAGCCTTTCGAATCTCAAATCGAGGCAAACCCTAGAAGAACCAAACTTCAGATTGTGTACGAAGTTAAAGATTTGAGGTCTTAACCGACTTTAGTCGAGTGTTCTCAGTCGAGAACACTCGATTAAGGTCCGTTTTGGCTTCAAAATTTCAAAATGAAGTGTCAATGAGAACGGAGTTCATTTGGGTTTCTGATTTTTGAGGTATTTCTCCTCTTTTCCTTTTTCTTCTTTGATTATTGTTTGTTATTTGCCTAATTAGGTTTCATTGCTATGTTTGTAAATTAATCCTCCTCCTCTTTCGGACCCTTTTCTGGTCCAGTTTTCTCATCTTGGTCGATTGGCATATGTTGAATTTATTAAATGGTCTCGTCGATTGACCCATTCATGTATATAGTTCCGTTGTTCTTCTCAAGTTATTGGTTGTTGTTTTATCTTCCGACCTTGGTATTTTCAGCCTCAGGGCTCATAGCCAGTATACATATTGTTCCAGCATTTTTGTTCGAGGTGTATTTAGAATTGTATTTGTTCCCAATATAGATAGCTTACTCTCATGCATCTGTATGAATCAATTTCTTGACCTTAATAGTCTAGTATGACTATTGTCCTGAATCATTAAGTCCCCATCTTGGTTGAAATGCTGTTGGATTTGATTTGAGTTCAATTGTTGATTAAGTTTAATGACTCGAATCTACTTGTTTGTTCGGTTAAGCTTGTTCTGATATGAATCTAGCCTTGTTGAAATTGTCCTAATGTTGTTGATTGAGAGTTAGTTTCATTAGTCAATTGATAGGCTTAAATTGGCTATAGCTGAGGTTTCATACAGGTTTAAAGTGATTGAACTGGGACAGTAAATCATAGTAGTTTCAGGGGTAATTTGGGAATTGAAAAGTTTAAAATGGTTAGTTTAAGTGTTTTGTCCAGTAAGTACTAATGTAACATTAAACTAATGCATTTGTTTAGTGTTAGTGGGGAACAAAACATAGTGGTATGGGGAGGCCTAAAAGGACTTGGTTAAAATATAGCATTGCCCATACACCTTTGAACTAAACAATGAAATTAGACATTTAGTAGTGGTTGTCAGGGAATATGATGGAAGAAATACATTTCTTAGTGATCTAAGTTTTAAAATAGGCTAGAAAAAGGGTCTGCCTTAGGGTATAAAATGAAGGTCAGACCTGAGAATGAAGGGGGAATGAAAAAGAATAGGAGGGGACCTAGAAGAGAAAAAAAACCTGAGAGAGAGAGCACACGGGGAAGATCCTGAAGGAGGAGTGTTGGAGAGCTTAGGAGATTGAAAGGAGAACATTCTGAGAACTCTAAGGAGTAACATTCTTCCATTGAGTGATTGGTGGTTTCTAAAGTTTCCTTAAGGCTGAAACAATTTCTAGTTAGCTGATAGTTGAAATAAGTTGAAGTCAAGACAGGTTAAGGTCTTTTTGTTCATTTGTTTTGAAAGTGTATTCCTGGGCAGTATTTCACTTTTTTGGGTTGGAAATTGATTGAAAACTGTTGTTGATCCCTGCGTTTGCTAGTGTCCTGCTGCTGCAGTTTTCTTCTTAAACTGCAAGCTCACTTGTCCTTATTTTGGTTGCTGTAATCAGGTACACATTTGAACCTGTTTTAGTGTAATTTCTCCAGTGGAATGGAAAGGCAATTGCTGTTTGACATTCATTAAAGCTTTACTGTTTTTTTAGTTTATTATGATACATTTAGCTTTAAGATTTGTATGATAAATTTGTGCATTAATGCGCTTGTAAGGGACTAGTTGGATTATTAACATGCTATGTATTGTTTTGTAACTTGTGGACAATAGGTACCTGTATAATTAGGATTGTTGTTTAACCGATTTGAGTTGTTTTGAATTGTGATGGACTGTTAACTCTAATATGTAACTCATTTATGTTGAAATCAAGTCCATAGTGTCAAATAGTTTCACTGTTCGGGTTAATTGCTCGCCACACCAAAAATCAAAGGCAAATCACAGCAAATAGGTGCATATTCACGTTAGTCCAGGTCACGTATGTCTAGTTTTGAATTGGAAATTATCCATGACTCCATGTGTGATTTAAATCATTATTGGATAAGTGATTCGTTAGAGTGAGTTATAGGTAAGACCATTCCTACTCTAATAGGGATGAGCAAACAATTGTGAGTTATGTGCTAAACCAAATGAGAATTGAGCTATGTGTTAAAATCAGTGCTATAATAGCTTAAAAATGATGTCAATCTCGAGTGCAAAAATTAGAAATTATGAGTTTGATGCAATTATGATAAATTCTGTAAATTAGCTCCCCCTCTACACCCATTGATCAAGTTGGACTGTCATGATCCCTGAGGCCTAAATAATTCCTGCCCTGGCTATGGAAGTTCAATTGATAGGATACTAGGTGTATGAACCATTGCGGGCTTAGGCGGCCCATTTTCTGTGAAATGAAACTTTGGTCGTGCACTGGAAATGTCCCGCTCTCATTGTTCAACTCTGGGGCTTAACTGTTTGAAATCGAGTTATGTAATTTCGGATCTTTCACGCACATTAATTAACTAGGACTGCTTTCATTTTAGAGACGAATTAAATAGAAAATTATAGATTGTTTTAGGATGGACCTTTAAAATAATAAAAATCAGGCGAGCTTCGCCTAATAAAAATGCATAAATTGCGGGGCCCTCATGAGATGTATGTATTCAAATCCTTAAATTTCGGGAACGGCCTATTTAGCGAATTTCACGGCTTTCCCCAAAATAATAATGAGTAGTCTCTTTAGGCGCGTATTTTAATAACATTGCCTCCTTAAACTCGGGTGCGCATTTATGTGACCCAAATCCAAACCTCAACGGAGTCGAGATGTGTCAACAACCACGGGTACATTGATGTGACGTGGTTCGAGACTCATTTTTTACGACGTTGCAATTCTCTTTTAAAATAATAATAATAAAGCAGTAAAAAGTTAGAATTTGCACATAGGTTCAACATGTATTAAAATCAGACAAATAAGCCGAATATGACAGTTGAGCGACCATGCTAGAACCACGGAACTCGGGAATGCCTAACACCTTCTCCCGGGTTAACAGAATTCCTTACTCGGATTTCTGGTTTGCGGACTGTAATACAGAGTCAATCTTTTCCTCGATTCGGGATTCAACCGGTGACTTGGGACACCATAAATCTCCCAAGTGGCGACTCTGAATTAAATGATAAAACTCGTTTCGATTGTCCTTTAATTGGAAAAACTCCCTTATGCCCTTGCGGGGTAGGTAAAAAGGAGGCATGACAACCAATTGAAGATCAGGGAGCAGGATATTTCAAAAATAGCCTTTAGGACCTGGCACGGGCACTTTGAATTTCTGGTAATGTCTTTTGGGCTAACAAATGACCCAACAACTTTCATGGATCTTAAGAATCGGGTTTTCAAGCCTTTTTTGACTCCTTTGTGATAGTATTCATTGACGATATCCTTGTATATTCACAGGGTCGAGAGGACCATGTCGATCATCTCAGGGTTGTTCTGCAGACTCTTCGGCAACACCAGTTATATGCAAAGTTTTTGAAATATAAATTTTGGATCGAATCTGTCACATTTTTGGGTCATGTCATCTCCAACGAAATAATTAAGTTGATCCTCAAAAGATTGCAGCAGTGAAGAATTGGCCGAGACTTACAACTCCAACAGAGATCCGCATTTTCTTGGGTTTGGCCGGGTATTACAGGAAGTTTGTGGAGGGGTTATCTACTGTTGCCTCTCGGTTGACTAAATTGATGCAGAAAGCAGTTAAATTCCAATGGTCTGATGCTTGTGAAAGGAGCTTCAAAGAATTGAAATCAAGATTGACTACGGCGTCAGTATTGACTCTACTAGAGGGTACATGTGGGTTCATGGTATATTGTTATTCTTCAAGGATTGGGCTTGGGTGTGTGTTAATGCAACATGGCAAAGTTATAGCTTATGCTTCTAGACAACTCAAAAATCATAAGAAGAACTATCTAACACATGACTTAGAACTTGCGGTAATGGTTTTTGCATTGATGATTTGGCGTCATTAAGTGTAAGGGGTCCATGTGGATGTATTCATGGACCAAAGAGCCTTCAATATATTTTCAAACAGAAGGATTTGAATCTAAGGCAGAGAAGATGGCTTGAGTTACTCAAAGACTACGATATCGATATTCTATATCACCCAGCCAATGTTGTGACAGATGATATAGTGATGCTTCAAGGATTGAGCTTGGGTGTGTGTTAATGCAACATGGCAAAGTTATAGCTTATGCTTCTAGACAACTCAAAAATCATGAGAAGAACTATCCAACACATGACTTAGAACTTGCGACCGTGGTTTTTGCATTGAAGATTTGGCGTCATTAAGTGTAAGGGGTCCATGTGGATGTATTCATGGACCAAAGAGCCTTCAATATATTTTCAAACAAAAGGATTTGAATCTAAGGTAGAGAAGATGTCTTGAGTTATTCAAAGACTACGACATCGATATTTTATATCACCCAGCCAATGTTGTGGCAGATGTTCTTAGACGGAAATTTATGGCTAGTTTGGCTCACTTGAAGCCATGTCAAAGGTCGTTGGCCAGGGAGGTTCACCAGTTGGCTAGTTTGGGGGTTCGTCTTGTGGACTCTAATGAAGGAGGGGTAATTGTGCAAAATAGAACTGAATCATTTCTTGTGGTAGAGGTCAAGGAGAAGCAATACAAGGATCCATTTCTAGTACAATTAAAGGAGGGGATTTATAAACGCAAGACCACATATATTTCTCTTGGTATGGATGATGGTACATTATGGTACCAAGGGCGACTATAAGTCCCAAATGTTGATGGTCTTCGGGGAAGAATCATGGCTAAAGCTCACACTTCCAGGTATTCTGTGCACCCAGGTTCAACGAAGATGTATCATGATCTCAAGGAGATCTATTGGTGGTATGACATGAAGAAGAATGTAGCGGACTTTGTGGCAAAATGTCCAAATTGTTAGCAAGTGAATGTCGAACATCAAAGGCCAGGTGGGTTGGCTCAAAACATAGAAATTCCAATGTGGAAGTGTGAAATGATTAATATGGACTTTATGGTAGGACTACCGCGCACTCCGTGCAAGTTTGACTCAATTTGGGTTATTATGGATCGACTCACAAAGTCAGCACACTTCTTGCTAATAAAATCTACCGACACAGCGGAACTGTATGCTCAGTTGTATATCAGGGAAATAGTCAGGCTGCATGGCACTCTAGTTTCTATCATTTCAGATCGAGGAGCTCAGTTCACAAATAACTTTTGGAAGAAATTTCAGCAAGGTTTGGGTACTCAGGTGAATCTTAGTACAACCTTTCATCCACAGACTGACGGGTAGGTAGAGCGGACTATTCAGACGCTTGAGGATATGTTGTGAGCTTGTGTTCCCATTAGGTGGTTCGAGATTGGGGAAGCTGAATTGATAGGACCATACCTCGTGCATCAAGCTATGGAAAAGGTTAAGATCATTAAGGAGTGGTTGAAGACTTCTCAAAGCCGCCAAAAGTCCTATTCGGATGTTCGTCGGAGAGACTTGGAATTCAAAGAATATGATTGGGTATTCTTGAAGGTTTCCCCCATGAAAGGTATAATGCATTTTGGAAAGAAAGGAAAATTGAATCTAAGGTATGTCAGGCCATACAGAATCATTCAAAGGATTGGTCAGGTGGCGTACAAACTTGAGATGTCACTTGAGATGTCACAAGTGCACCCAATATTCCATGTGTCTATGTTGAAGAAGGTAGTTGGAGATCCATCTCTTATCGTGCCAGTTGAGACTATCGAGTTCAATGAAGAACTGTCATATGAAGAAATTCCTGTTGACATTCTTGATAGGCAAGTCCGAAAGTTAAGAAATAAAGAAATTGCCTCCGTGAAAGTGCTATGGCAAAACTAGTAGCTTGAAGAAGCTACGTAGGAAGCCGAGGAAGAAATAAAAATGAAGTACCCTCGTTTGTTTGAATATCCATGTAATAGTTCTATGAAATTACTTCCCATAAATTTTGTATCACTTGTTCAGTTGATGTAAAGGTGTTCCTTTTTGGTTATATGTTGCTTATGAGGCCACGGTTGTAGGTGTGTGGTATAGTGAAATTTTTGGAAATTTTTGGAAATTAAGGGAGTTAGTCCAATTCGAGATTGTAGGTGTGTGGTATAAAAAAATTGAGTTGCATAAGATGCTAATAGTGGAACTTGATCCTCATTTGACGACGAATGATCTTAAGTGGAGGAGGACGTCATGCCTCATAAAATTTTACCTAGAAACTCGGAACTTCGTGGTGTCGAGATAGGCTTATGGGTTAAAATAGGAGAAATTCTTTGCGGCGAGCTTGCTCGCCTTGGCTCTGAATTTTTGGGTTGAACAGTACACTGAAGATTTAAAGGAAAATATTTTTTAGAAGTGTGAATTTTTGCGGCTCATTATGCGGCCGCATAATCACTCTAGGGGCCGTAGAATGGCCACAGAGTGAGGCCGTCTTTTTGGCCATTTTTATGTCATTTTTGCGGTCCATTATGCGTCCGCAGAACTATTTCTCGGACCGCACTTCGATCACATATCCAACCTTGAGATTTTTCAAATGGTAGTTCTACGACACATTATGCAACCGCAGAATAGGTTTGCGGACCGTAGACTGGTCGCAGACTGAAGCGGAAGATATCAACTCTGGAGGGCCAAATATGCAGCCCACTTTACAGACCGCAAAATCATTATGTGGTCGCATATGTGACCGCAAATCTATATCGGGGCTCCTATTTTTTAATTTTTAAACTTGACCCTATTGCGTTAAAACTCATACCATAGACCATTTTGAGCTCATTCCTGATATTTCTACAGTGAGGGAGAGTGTTCTTAGAGAGAGAGAGAATAACCTTCACACTAATATCCAACAATTCTTGCCCAATACTTGAAGATTATCAAGAAGGTCCTCATACTGAAGGTAAGAATCTATACCCTAGCTTTTATTTTCGAAAATTTCGTAAAAGGGGATAATTAGAAAGACAATTATTGGGTGTGGGGTTAGATATCTTGCATGCATGTATTCTTAAAGTATGTGGGGAGGTTGTGAGCTAAAGATAGTAAAGAATGGGGTGTGTGATGGTGAAGTCTTTCATAAAAAAGACCTTAAAACATTAATGCACACTTGGTGGTTGATAAAATGCTCCAATGAGCTAGAACCATGATCATTTCCCTAATTTTAGTTCAATTTGTTATATTTCTAAAATAGATTGGTGTTGATAAGATTCCCGGAACATTTTACAGTGTAGGGGAGCTCTATTGAGGTATGTATGGCTAAAACCCTCCTTCTTAGAATTGAATCCCACGGTGTTCACGTAATTGGTGTAAGTCCCCCTCCCTCCATTGATCATTATAGAGTTTGCTATTCTGAATATGTTTGTGTTGTAAGATATATGCTCAATGTGTAATCCAAATGCCTTAATGCTTCATCATGTTATCTTATCAATTAAGAATGTGTTCGAAATATGGAATATATGTTAAAATTTAGGACTTCAAGTCAAATTCAAATAATTATTGTTATGCCAAATTTTATGAAGAAACCTCTATGTGCTTAGGATTCCCAAATTGCTCATATGTGTACTAATGTCTTAAATGATATGCCTTAGTGTTGTTGATGATGATAATAATGTTGAATGTAAAAAAGGGAAACTGGAATTGTGAAATTGGGCCAAGTGTCATGAATTACTTTAAAAATGAGGACACTCGTGCCAATGAAAAGATGTGAAAGAAACATAAAGTGAGATGATTGATTGAAAGGATGATACCTCGAGTGAGATGGCCTGCCGATCGGGCCGTGATGTCGTAGGTGGTAACTGTGCTGAAAATGGTAATTGAAATTCTGTATATGGTTTATGTCTCAAATGAGATGACCTAGCCGATCGGGTCGAGATCGGACTCCGTGTAAGAGCACGGTGGTATTGCGGATTGTGGCATATCGGCATTAAATATTCCCCAACCTAATAAGATGGAAATTGGCTTGAGAACTTATGTGATCCTTACTTGATGTTTTAGTGTTGTCTGAAGCTCTTATTGAACTTATGACTGTTTTTCCCTTGCATTATTGTACATTCTATTAAGATGGTATTTTAGATTTACATACTAGTACTATTCGACAATACTAACATCCCTTTTGCTGGGGGTGCTGCATCTTTAAATGGATGCAGGTTGTACCATAGCAGACAATGTTGATTGCAGTTAGTGGTGCATCCTCTTCCCAGTAGGCTCAGTGAGCCCCACTTCATCCCGGGGTCATGTCTTGTATCTCTTATTCATAGTGTTGTCACGTTTTGAGGTATAGCGGGGGCCTTGTCGCCGGCACTATCTTAGCACTCTTTTGTATCTTTAGAGGCTCCATAGACACTGTGTGGGTTGTATATGGATGTTAGAAAGGTCAACGGATTATGTTGTGTTTTAGAATTTTGTTCCACTCAACCATAAGGCTGTGTGTATTTTTAAACTTAACAATGATGTAACCAATGAAATGATTTAGTAATGTATATATGATCTTTCCATTGTCTAATTAATGAAAACATGCCCTCTCTTGATCATAAGTGAGTCGGGTGGAAAGTGCCTAACAAGCTTGCTTGACCAGTTCCACTCGGTTGAGCATTGGTCGCGCTCCCCGAGGCTGGGGCGTGATAGTTGACTTTTGTTGGCTTTCCGAGTGGGGCTGAAAATTGACTCTAATATTTGAAGTATGAGTTCTTAAGCATATATTGATTGGTTTGTATGTCCTTTTGACTAGTTTTGAGTTGCTCGGTGTCGATTTGAGGTGTTAGTGAGGTGTGGGAGCCGAGTAGTGGTCTTGGAAAGCAAGGTAAGTCTCTTGCCTAATTTGTAAGAGGGAATTATCCCCGCATGTATTTCGTTTGTTATGTGCTACGTGTTATGGATACTACATACGTAAGAGGTGATGAACATCTGTGCGTAAGCTAGATTTATGTTTATGTCCGGGTATACTTACACCTACATCATGCCTTAAATGTGCTATTGAGTTAAACATTCTTGTTGATTACTTGAAATTAAACTTAGACTTAGACTAGAATTCATGTTTTGACTGAGCCTCTTTACCTTGAGTTTTGCTGGGATATTTGATTGTCGGTAACAATTGTATTTTCTCTTGCATTCCTATCCTCGTGTTGTGTTTATGTGATTGGTAGTTCTATCTCTTCTTGACCCATACATATGGTAGCAGGTGGGAGAGTTTCTCTATTCCTATGGATCGAGATGTATGCCTCGTCAGTGCTATGAAATAGCATTATAAAGCAGGCGTACAACCTCGGCAGTATTATAAGATGCATCCACGGATCTGGCCATACAACCTCGATAGTGTACACTATTACTATGGATCAGGCCGTATGACCTCAGCAGAATTCGTGCGTAATATCGATAGGGGTTAGAGTACACATAAGTTGTCTCCTAACTTGAGATTTGACATTGTCTTTATTATCCTTGTTCATTCGAGATAGCATATGATATTTTATGATTTCATAACTATTTTATGTTGAAAATCATGTTATTTATATTTATCTATTTTGTAGCTACTTGTAGGGCTTCATACCTGTCTACTTGTATGTACATTATTATTGGACCACTAGTAAGTGTTGATGCCGACCTCTCGTCTCTACTTCTTTGAGGTTAGACTAGATACTTATTAGGTACACATTGATTTACGTACTCATACTACACTTCTATTGTAATTGTGCAGGTACTGAGGGTTCTCTGGGCAAAAGGTAGATTGGCATTCATGATCGCGAGGCATTTTCTGCGATTGTGATTAAGAACCATTAGGCAGAATGTGATTTTAATACGGGACTTAGGCTCATTTCACTCATTTTTCTTTTGGCTTGGGAGATTTGGGAGCTCTTTGGAGAGGGATTTTCATCAAGCATCATAAGGTAAATGATTTATATCAATTATGAGTTAAATACATTAATTAGGTGGGGATTTTAACATGGAAATTAGTAGAATTTTGGGATTTTATTGAAAAAAATAGAATTTGGTAAAAATGGGATTGACTACGAAATTGAGTATGGAATGGGGTATAAATTATATATTTGAGTTCACAATGCCATGAGTAACATTTATCTTCGAAAATTTAGGAAATTCGAGAATGTGGGTCATGGGTTTACTTTTGTTGACTTTCTGAGTAGGATTGAGAATTTACTCTAATAGTTAAATTATAAACTTTTGAGCATATATTGATTGGTTGTACGTCCTTTTGACTAGTTTCGGGTTGTTCAGCGTTGATTTGAGGTGACTAGTGAGGTTTGGGAGCTGAGTAATGGACTTGGAGCAAGGTAAGTGTCACACCTCCTTTTTTACTTACACTTCGTGAAGGATATAAATATAAGGGAGTTTTTTCAATTAAAGGACAATCGAAACGGGATCGTTTAAAGATTCAGAGTCACCACTTGGGATAATTTAGGGCGTCTCAAGTCACCGGTTTAAATCCCGAATCAAGGAAAGAATGACTCTGTATTACAGTCCGCGAACCACAAATCCGGGTAAGGAATTATGTTAACCCAGGAGAAGGTGTTAGGCTTTCCCGAGTTCCGTGGTTCTAGCACGGTCGCTTAGCAATTTATACTTGGCTTAAATTATTTAAATACTCATTTTAGGACCTATGTGCATTTATCTATTAACCGCTTTTAAATCACCTGATTATTCGTAGTTAAAGAATTGAGTTACGCGTACGTATACTCTTTCCCTTTGGCGCGTCAAAAATCATGTCACGCGAACGTGTCCATAATTAATAACGCTTTGTTGATTTATTAAGAAAGTTTAGCCGAAGTTACGCGAACGTATACTCCGATTTTGTTTTTTTTAGAAATCATAGCTGTGTCACGCGAATGTGTCCACAATCACGATAGTATTTTAAACGGCCCTAAGGTTTCTCTACGAGCATTTGTTATTTTACATCTATATTATGAAATTAACACAAGAGCCATGTGCTACTAAGTGTCTAATTATGGCTTGCCTCAAACTTCCTTTTCAAGACCCTAATTATTTAACACCAAAGTACTTGACAAATCCCATCCAATCAACAAGGCTTTATTGAACCATTTTATTAGAGAAATGGACTGAATTAAACAGGCCCAAAGTTCTGAGAAAACAAACCTGCCTCAATGTGAGGAAACTCTCTTGATTCAAGAAACTCTAATAATATCCAGGCCCAAAGGCCCAAATAGTTTGGCAACGCTAGCTGCAGGCAAGGGCTTCAGGATAGAATCCCTGAATCCAACATCTAACAATGACCTCACTCATAATCTTTTGACCATTGAGGAAGGGGGGTAAAACGAATTGAGGGCACGGATAAGAACCTTATTCAACAATCAATAAAAACCCTTTTCAAAATTGAGGCATAAACTGTACTGAAACATCAATTGGCCACAGTTAAAATCAAGCAAACTATACATAAATAGCTTAACACATGAATTATAATAAGAACACAGAGGTATAAACAACAGAAGCTAATAGAATCTAACATCTAAATAAGATTTCTATTCGAATTCCACTTTTAACATCCAAATCTGCATACAAATTCAGTCTGACTCCAACTTGTGGCACTTCATTTGTTAGCAAAAGGGATAAGGAAATACCTGAGAGCACAAATAAGAAAGAGGTAATAAGATCAGCAAAGAGCAGTAGCAAAAGCAAGAGTCAACAGCGAAACCCAATCAACAGAACCAACCAGCTGCCTCTAAAATTAAATTTCAAACCCAGAATTTGAAGTAAACGTTCAGAAACTAATTCAACCCAAACAATGGACCCGGTAGAACTTCAGCCAAGCTGATTTCAGTTAATTTCGAAGGTCAGATAATCATAACTCGTTGCACCACCAGGATAATTGCAGAAATTAACAGAAAACTTAATGAAACAGTAAAATTTCTGGCATTTTTTGTATTTTTCTGAGCTTTTCTTCTTTTTAGCCCTTGGTCTGCCTTGAAAGGCAAGAAAAGCTGCCTTTATAGGCAAGCTATTAGGGTAGGATTAGTTTTGCACTTTTCCCCCTTTTTCATTTTTACTATAGCTTAGATACCCTCATAAAAAACATAAAATCAGAACCAACCCCTTCCCCAGCTTCCTAGAAGCTTCCTAGTCTGTTATAGCAAGATTCCTTTAGGTGACTTACCCAATTTACCCTTATTACCCCTGTATTTTATCTTGAAGCCCGGTCAGACTTGAACATGGGCTTTGAATCCCCAAAAGGGCTCAATGCTTCACTAGACATGGGCTCAGACTCAGGCCAAGCAGAATGCCTTTTAACATGAGATCTTAGCCTGACCTTAGAGCCCAAAGATGAAACCCAAGCGAACTCAGAAAAATTAAAAACCAAACAAATCAACTAATTAACAATCACAAACAAACGGGGAACTAATTAAGCTAACTAATTAACCTCAGCGACCAAAACAAAGACAAAAATGAGAAATTTAGGCATGGCACTAATGAAAATTAACCAGACCATAAACTTCAAAAAAAAGAAAACTGAAAAGCCAATGACGAAGATACGAACGCAAAATCAATTTTAAGAGAACCTAGGTTAAGAACTTTGTTCGAGTCTCAGTCAAGGTAAAAAAGAACTTAAATAAAGGGAGAAGAAAAGAAGAGGAACAGAAGGTAAACTCGGATAGAAAAGAAAAAAGGGAAGGAAACTTACCCTAGCAAAACTGAAATGGTGTCGGACACCTTGATTTCAACGGAACTGATGCTAATCACTTGTTCTTTGTCAAGAACAAATGAGCAGCATCAATTCGTGTTGAATCAAACTTCAAACTCGAGCAAATCGAAGGCTTAAGGTCATGCATGCCCACAACTTTGAAGGAATATTTAGGGTTCGAACTCAGATTTGACATTTGGAAAGTTCTGGGGTGATTCGAGGGAACCTAAGTGGGGATTTAGGGTGAGGGAGAGATGGGGGTTTAGGGGTGTGATTTTGGGGTCGATGGAAAGTGCTTATAGATTTGGACTGAGGGAGTTGAGGAGGGTATTTGGTGTTAATCTGAGGTCGGTCCATGGTGGCACCGCCTCCGGCAGTGGGGGAATTTAGGGCGGCAGCGTTAGAGTTTAGCAGGGGCGAGTTTACGAGGGAGATGAGTGAGGGGGGGGGGCAGGTTTAGACATTTAAATACTAAGGGACCTGGGCTTCAGGACCGTCCGATCATAAAACCTCGACGGTCCTGATCTGTTGCCCATGAAACGACGTCGTTACGTTTGGGGGGGGGGAAGCCGGACCGAGTTAGGGCGGTTTGGGCCTGGTATTGGGTCATTCCGTCTGGGCTGGGGCAATTAAATGGGTTTTAGCCCAGAGTTGGATTTCCTTTCTTTCTTTTTCTTTTTTAATTTCACAATTATTTTCTTTTTCCAAAATTAAAATAACTCCTAAATTAATTAATAATTTTTAAACTAAATTAACATACCCAATTAGATTGAACACTCATAATGGTATTTACAATAATTAATTAAATCCTAAATTTAAAGAAAATTATACAATTCAAAATTTAAAAGTAAAATTCGAAAATGAATTATTTTTGTGATTTTCTTTTTTTATAAACAAACTAGTTTACTAATTAATCTAAAAATATAAAATTAAATCCTAAATACAGATGCAACATATTTTTTGTATTTTTCATCAATTAAATAAAATAAACGTGCACAGACAAATGCAAATAATTAACAGAAAATGCCACGAAATCCAACAAAATTGCAAACACTGAAAGAAATTATTTTGTTTTGAATTTGTTGGAGTAATACATATAGGGCAAAATCACGTGCTCACAGCTGCCCCTCTTTGCCCGAAAACACGAAGAGTTTTTGTGCAAAGATAAGTGAGTGGATATGAGCGATTTTTGCCCGTTTGAATACTCCGTGGGAAACATTTTGAAAGATTTGACCGCACCTTGCTTCCGAGGTTGCCTACATATCCTTGGCTGAAAAGGAGTCAGGTCAGTGTAGTTCAAGAATGTTTGGTAGCTGGGACTACTATGGAGCTGTGATTTCACTGCTGCTACTGTTGCTGCTCACTGAACCCCTTATTACACCATGTCAAAAAATAAAAGAAGCTAGACTAGACTATGATCTATGCTTTACAAAATCCTATCAAGATCTTCAAACTTGATCTTGTGTCTCTTGTTGCCTTATTTCCTTGTATTCTCTTGGTAAAATTCTTTTGTTGTCGTCTTGAATTGTAAATTGAGATGCTTCCCTTTCTCCAGGAGGATGCCTGACTGCTGAGATTGATATGTATTCCCATGCTATCCTGGCGGGCTCTTGACTTCAAAACGTGAATGTATTCCCATGCTATCCAGGAGGGTTCCTGACTGCTAATATAAAAGTGTTCCCTTCTTTCCAGGCGGGCTCCAGACTGCTAATTTGAAAGTACTCCCTGCTCTCCAAACTTCAACAAAGAATTCGACAGCTAAATTTAGATTGTACTCCCTTGTTCTCCAGGCGGGCTCCTGATTGATACGCTTGAAATTATTCCCTACTCTCCAGGTGGGCTCCTGACTGCTGAACTTGAAAGTATTCCCTGCTTTCCAGGCGGGGTCCTAACTTTAACATTTGAAAGTATTCCCTGCTCTCCAGGCGGGCTCCTGACTTCAACATAGACAAAACAAAGAATTTGAAAGCTAAAACTTAAATTATACTCCCTTGTTCTCCAAGCGGGCTCCTGATTTCAACTTGAAAATATTCCCTGCTCTCCAGGCGGGCTCCTGAATTCAACTTGAAATGTATTCCCTGCTCTCCAGGTGGCTCCTGACTTCAACATAGACAAAACAAAGAATTTGAAAGCTTAAACTTAAATTGTACTCCCTTGTTCTCCAGGCGGGCTCCTGATTTCAACTTGAAAATATTCCCTGCTCTCCAGGCGGGCTCCTGACTTCAACTTGAAATGTATTCCCTACTCTCCAGGAGGGCTCCTGATTTGACAAAGAATTCAACAACTAAAATTTAAATTGTACTCCTTTGTTCTCCAGGCGGGCTCCTGATTGCTATGCTTGGAAGTATTCCATGCTCTCCAGGCGGGCTCCTAACTGCTAAACTTGAAAGTATTCCCTGCTTTCCAGGCGGGCTCCTGACTACTGACTTGAAATGTATTTCCTGCTTTCTAGGCGGGCTCCTGACTTCAACATTTGAAAATATTCCCTACTATCTAGGCGGGCTCTTGATTTCAACTTGAAAATATTCCCTGCTCTCCAGGCGGGCTCCTGACTTCAACTTGAAATGTATTCCCTGCTCTCCAGGCGGGCTCCTGACTTCAAAATAGATAAAACAAAGAAAACATTTCTGCCCCAGTTTGGTGGCTGGGCACAGATGTAAATGTTAAACTAAATCCTATTAACCAATATTACTAAGGATTTGAAAGCTAAGTCCCATTATGCAGGGGGGTCCTGACAACTCTTAACTAAACGATAATTTTAAATCTAAATATATGTTCTACAGGTGTGACTTCTGCTAAATCTTGTTATCTAAGAGGGTCTTCAAACTACTCCCCATTATCTAGGAGGGTCCTGAAAATCAAAAGTCGAGTTTTATCTTAAGAGTGACAGCTTTTATGGCTGAATTATACTATTCTACAGCAAAATTTACGCTAAATGTTGCTATCTAATCGAAATTTTACAGTTGAGTCCCACTATTCAGGAGGGTCCTGGAAACTCCTAATTGAATCATATCTCGAACATGCAAACTTCTAAACCAACTTATATTCCTTTGGGATACATTTATTTTAGATTATGCTATTTCTGAACTTTAAACTAGGTCCTATTTTCTAGGAGGGTCCTGAAAAATCTTAAATCAAACATGTTCGTGACTGCCTTTCTCCATGGAGAGTTCCTCTGAAACAAACGAACTTTTCTGTCCCTGTTTCAATCAAAGAAAATTTATCAGTTTAAAATGGTGGTTAGCTGATGGCATTCTTGCTGAAGATCTTTCTGCAGCATTGTTTTGTTCTGACTGGCTTCCCCGAACTGGCCTTGAACCGCTTTGACATTCTGACTGACTTTCACACCCCATGACCTTTGACGAACCGAGTGTTCGATACCCATGCTGTTGTTTTACCTCTGACCTTTTTATCTGAACCTTTGCATCTCCCATGACATTACCAATCCATTCCACCGATGAAACTTCCGGTAATTCCTTGTACCCCTCTCTTACATCATGTTATCCTTAGTATGCTTTGACCACTCCGTGCTTTGCAATTTTGGAAGTTGGTAGTGAGCTTTGAAATCCTTTTCACTTGATTTGAACAAGACTGACATTGTAACATCTTTAGATAAATACCCAAAAGAAAATGAAATGCAATGACTTTGCGGATTAAGGATAAGAAGAATCCAAAACCAGATGACTGCTACAAAAGGAAAAAGAAAAAGAAACTTATATGATTGGGACAGCTGGTACGAATGATCATGACATGCATTTAGAATTAATTGGCCCAATATGTCCAACCAATCAACTTTTAGTTATCGTACTTCGTTGCCCCGGAATTTCCATGACCTGATTACTTTACCCAAACCTTGACCTTATTCATCATGCGGTGCCTTGAAACAGTTTTCCACCAACAGGCCTTTCTCACTCGTTGACTTTTCAACTCACTTTCACCTCAAGGTGCCCGTGAGGGTTTTCACCAATAAGACTCTCTCATTTTATTTCTCTCAACTCCCGTCGCCTTACGGTGCCTGTGAAGGTTTTCACCAATAAGACTCTCTCATTTTTATTTTTCCTGCTTGAACCAGAGTGTTGCCCCTGACATGAATTACTTTTACCTGCTTGACTTGGCATTTCCCGAAGATTGATCAAAAGGTCTTTATTTGGACCGTAATGTGGGCTTCTGGACCGGGTTGGAAAGAAAAGGTATAAAAAGCTCAAAACAATTCAAATGGGTTAGAATTACAACTTTCGGAATCAGGTTTCTCACAACAACCACAGCTTCTGCCCCAGTTTCTTACTTGGGGGCTTTTGGATTTTGTTTGATGAGACCGAACCGTGAGGCTGCCTACGTATCCTTAAAAGGAACCAGGTCGAACGTAGTTCATGTCATAAAAATTACTTTGTTGTTGTGATTTTCTCTTTTCTCTTTCTTTTCTTTCTCTTTTTGCTTTCTTTTCTCTTTTTTTTGTTGTTTTTTTTTTCATTCTTTTCTTTCTCCTCGCTTTTTTTTCTTCTTTTCTTCAATTTTCATTTTTCTCCTCTCCCTTTCGTTCTTTTCTTTTCTCCTTTTCCTTTACTTATCTTTCACGCTTGTGCTTCTGATCTTTGCTACTAATTCTGAAGGAGGGGTAAGAAAGAAAACAAATAAGGCTCAAAAGGGGTGACGAGGGATAACGTGTTTAGATAGCAGAACAAAACGCCTTCATCATTTCAATCTTCAAAATATGTCAAATACAAAAAAGTGCAATCAAACAAAGGAATCATACATAGTATCTCTTGACTGCATCGGAATCGATAGCCATTTCCACACATTTCCCTTCCACATCCGTCAAATATAATGCACCATTGGACAACACTCTAGTTACGACAAATGGCCCCTGCCAGTTTGGGGCGAACTTTCCTTTTGCTTCATCTTGATGAGGCAAGATACGTCTCAACACTAATTAACCCACTTCGAACTTTTGTGGACGTACCTTCTTGTTGTATGCTCTCGCCATTCTCTGTTGGTACAATTGGCCGTGACATACTGCTGCCAATCTCTTTTCATCAATCAGACTTAATTGCTCCAAGCGGGTTTTGACCCATTCAACGTCATCAATTTCTGCCACAGCAACAATCCGAAGGGATGGGACTTCAATTTCTGCGGGTATTACTGCCTCCGTGCCATACACCAACAAATAAGGAGTGGCCCCTACTGAAGTGCGAACAGTAGTGCAATAACCCAACAATGCGAAAGGTAACTTCTCATGCCACTGTCTAGAACCTTCCACCATTTTTCGAAGTATATTCTTTATATTCTTGTTGGCTGCCTCGACTGCTCCATTCACCTTAGGGCGGTATGGGGTGGAATTGCGATGTATAATCTTAAACTGCTGACATGTCTCTGTCATCAAATGACTATTGAGATTAGCGCCATTGTCCGTGATGATTACCTTCGGGATCCCAAACCGACAGATGATATTTGAATGCACAAAATCGACCACTGCTTTCTTGGTCACAGATTTGAAAGTTTTTGCTTCAACCCACTTGGTAAAATAATCAATGGCTACCAAGATAAACCTATGTCCGTTTGATGTTGCTGGCTCGATTGGCCCAATGACATTCATGCCCCAAACAACAAAGGGCCATGGTGCCGACACTGTATGCAATTCAGATGGTGGGGAATGAATCAAATCTCCGTGCACCTGGCACTGATGACACTTGCGCACAAAACTGATGCAATCTCGCTCCATAGTGAGCCAGTAATAACCTGCTCGGAGAATCTTCTTTGCCAGAACGTATCCACTCATATGCGGTCCACAAACTCTGCAGTGTACCTCCGTCATGATAACTGCGGCCTGTCTGGCATCTATGCATCTTAGCAATCCAAGATCTGGAGTTCTTTTGTATAACACCCCTCTACTGAAGAAAAATCTGCTTGCCAATCGTCGAATTGTTCTTTTCTGATCACCTGAGGCCTGTACCGGATATACCCCCATCCGGAGGTATTCTTTGATATCGTGGAACCATGACTCCCTATCAAGTTCTTCTTCTACCATATTACAGTAAGCATGCTGATTACGAACCTGAATCTGCAAAGGGTCCACATAAGCCTTATCTGGACGATGTAACATTGACGCTAGAGTAGCCAAAGCATCGGCGACTTTATTATGGATCCTTGAGATATGCCTAAATTCTATCGACTGAAACCGTTGACAAAGATCATGCAAACATTGTCTGTATGGTATGAGTTTCAAATCTCGTGTTTCCCATTCTCCCTGAATTTGGTGCACCAGGAGGTCCAAGTCACCCAAGACTAAGACTTCCTGGACACCCATATCCACAGCTAACCTCAAACCCAAAATACATGCCTCGTACTCAGCCATGTTGTTGGTACAGTAAAAACAAAGCTGAGCCGTAACAGGGTAGTGCCGCCCTATTTCAGAAATAAGTACTGCTCCTATCCCCACGCCCTTCATGTTTGCAGCCCCATCAGAGAAAAGTTTCCACCCAGGCTTCTCGACTTACTCCAACTCATCAATGTACATCACCTCTTCATCGGGGAAATAAGTTTTCAAAGGTTCATAATCTTCATCAATCGGGTTCTCGGCCAAATGGTCGCCAAGGCCTGTGCCTTCATTGTAGTTCGAGTCACATAGACAATGTCAAACTCTGTGAGCAGGATCTGCCACTTTGCAAGCCTCCCTGTGGGCATAGGCTTCTGAAAGATATACTTCAATGGATCCAAGCAAGATACGAGATAGGTAGTGTAAGATGACAAATAATGTTTCAGCCTTTGCGCCACCCAGGTTAGGGCGCAACATGTCCTCTCAAGCTGAGTGTACTTGACCTCGTATGGCATAAATTGCTTGCTGAGATAATATATGGCCTACTCTTTCCTACCAGTGATGTCATGTTGACCTAATACACAGCCAAATAAATTGTCCAAAACAGTCAAATATAGAATCAACAGTCGCCCTGGTTCTGGCGGGACCAATACGGGTGGATTTGACAAATACCCCTTTATCTTATCAAACGCCTCCTGACATTCATCTGTCCACTGGACCGCAACGTCTTTCTTTAATAGTTTGAAGATATGCTCACAAGTTGTCATGAGCTGAGCGATGAACCTGCTGATATAATTCAATCTCCCTAACAAACTCATCACCTCGGTCTTGCTCCTCGGAGGTGGCAATTCCTGGATGGCCTTGACTTTCACTAGATCCAGTTCAATGCCCCGGCAGCTGACTACGAACCCCAACAACTTTCCAGATGGCACCCCAAAAGCACACTTTGTAGGATTAAACTTGAGATTGTACCTGCGAAGCCTTTGGAAGAACTTCCTCAGATCCCTGACATGGTCAGACTGCTTTCTAGACTTCACGATCACATCATCCATGTACACCTCGATTTCCTGGTGTATCATATCATAGAATATTGTTGTCATTTCCCTCATGTAGGTTGCCCCAGCATTCTTCAAGACAAATGGCATGACCTGATAGCAGTACATTCCCCACGGCGTGATGAATGCCGTCTTTTCTACATCTTCCTAGTCCATTAAGATCTGATGATAACCCGCGTAACAATCCACAAAAGAACCAATCTCATGTTTGACGCAATTATCAATCAAGATATGGATGTTCGGCAATGGGAAATTGTCTTTTGGACTCGCCTTGTTGAGATCCCGATAGTCAACACACACCTTGGTCTTGCCATCCTTCTTCGGTACAGGCACAACATTATCTAACCAGGTGGGATACCGGGCGATCCGAATGACTTTTGCATCGAACTGCTTGGTAACCTCTTCTTTGATCTTTACACTCATATCCGTTTTGAACTTTCTCAGCTTCTGTTTGACGGGAGGGAATGTCGGGTTAGTGGGCAACTTATGAATCACTAAATCAGTGCTTAGACCCGGCATGTCGTCATAGGACCATGCAAAAACATCTTTGTATTCGAACAGTACTTTAATTATCTCCTCCCTGAGTTGATGTTCCATATGTACACTTATCTTAGTTTCACGGACTTTTCTTGGTCCCCTAGATTAACTGCTTCTGTATCGTTCAAATTAGGTTTGGGCTTTTCCTCAAAATGACTTAGTTCCTTACTAATTTCTTCGTAGGCCTCATCATCATCAAATTCCAACTCGTCATCACACTCAATTTCTTGTATTATTATTTCAGAGTTAGATTGCCTTTTAAAACTGGGCCGAAGATTCCTCATGCATGTCATGTCATTGATATTAGCATAAAAAGAACTGTACAAAAGAAGAAAAAAAATTAGAAGAAATGAAGGAAAAAGGAGCAATTGCATTTCATTGAATTTAAAGATAATAGGGTTTTAACACATCCAACTAGACAGAACATAATATCTAAATTACAAACCCTGGAATAATCCAGACAACAAAAGAAAATCAAAACCCACTACCAAGACTCCCTCCGGATTGGAAGAGGAGTAGCTTCCCAGTTGCTGACTTTTGCACGTGGTCCCATGAATTGAATATCTACCCTGTTGGACCCTTCCCCAGCCTGAACCATGTTAACCTCGGCGAATAACCTTTAGAAACCCTTCTCCAAGTCTTCATCGGCACCAATCAGTGGTCCAGGAACCTTTGACAACAGTTGCCTTCTGATACCCGGCCTGACGAATAACCTAGACAGACTCGGGATTGGCTTTGGCAATGCCCATGCTTTCTGTTTTATTTTTCTAACTCTTCTCACGTCTATAATGGTAGGCTTGAACCTCAGACCAAAAGTATCCAGATTCTTTGGAAGAGAAACTGGCTGCACAATACCTTGCAGAAATGCACCCAGACCCTTGCCCGGTACGAAACCATTTTTCAACATTTCAACATCTACCATAACTTATACTGTAGCCATCTTTGGAGTTGGAACGCACTTTCCTTCCAGGATTTTCTCTACCGATATTGTGTCGTAAACCTGATAAACCCATGGTCCCTTGTCATCGCCAACCTCTATGAACGGAACAATGGCACCGTTGGGCACACATAAATTATCTTCGCCGTGTACAACAATTTCCTGTCGATCCCATTCAAACTTGACCATTTGATGTAGAGTAGACGGGAGTGCTTTGACCGCATGGATCCAGGGTCGTCCCAATAGCAGATTGTATGAAACAGCCACATCGAGCACTTGGAAATTCATAGTAAATTCAACTGGCCCTATTGTGAGCTCAAGCACTATGTCCCCGACTGAATCCTTCCCTCCACCGTCGAATCCCCGAACGCAAATATTGTTCTTGTGAATTCTTTCATCCTCCACTTTCAGCTTGGTCAATGTGGAGAGAGGACAGATGTTCGCGCTAGACCCATTGTCAACTAATACCCGAGTAACCACGGAATCTTCGCATTTCACCGTCAGATAAAGGGCTCTATTGTGCTTGGTGCCCTCCACGGGCAACTCATCATCAGAAAAAGTGACTATGTTTATCTCAAATATCTTGTTAGCTATCTTTTCCAAGTGGTTTACTGAGATTTTTTCAAGAACGTAGGCTTCGTTCAAGATCTTCATCAAAGCGCCACTGTGCTCGTCTGAATAGATCAATAATGACAAGAGCGAGATCTGAGCTGGTGTCTTCCTTAACTACTCCACAATGGAATAGTCTTGCACTTTCATCTTTCTCAGAAATTCTTCTGCTTCTTCCTCAGTCACCGCTTTCTTCACCAACACTGGATTATCTTTTGAGGTCTTAGCTTTTCTCAACTCTTTGGGGGCAAAGCATCTCCCCGATCGAGTCAAACCATGGGTCTCACACACTTCTTCTCTAACCTCTTTCCCCTTGTAAGTCACTGTCACTCGTTCATAATTCTATGGGACTGCCTTGCTGTTAACTATCAGTAATTGAGTTATTGGTTTGATAATGATAGGATCTGTGGGGGCACCCTTCACAATTACCACAGGCTTGTTCATCACTCCTGGCACAACTACTTTTGCTTTTTCATGTTTTCCTGCAACGTCACTTGAGGACCCCTTCTTGACCTCCACAAATGGTTCATTATTTGCCCTATTCAACTTGATCACAGACTTCTCACTTGTTGACTTTTCAGATGGTCTGGCTTCACTAGCCCGAATCTTCATGACGGTTTGCGAAGGCTTCTTAGGCTCCCCTCCCTTATGCACTATCTCAATCACATTTGTTTCATGATGGGCTGGCAAGGGATTCAGATTGATATTGGGCACCTCCGGAGCTTGGACCTCAATCTGATTGGTGTCAATGAGTTCTTGAGGCTGTTTTCAATTTCCAGCATTTCTCTGTGTCATGTCCCGGGCCCCTGAACAATACTCAAAACTCACCGAGCGGTCAAGATTTCTGGGAAGAGGATTCGTCAATTTAGCCTCGATCGGATTCAACATACCCAACTGTCTCAGTCTATGGAACAGACTAGCATATGATTCTCCCAATGGAGTAAAAGTCTTTTGCTTCTACAACCTCTCATTCTTAAAGGCTTGGTTGGGTCGAAAACCCATTCCAGGAGGATTTCTGTAGGCTTTTGGGGGTGGATGGTTATTTTGTGGAGCTTGATATGGGTTTTGTGGAGCCGGCGCATGCCATTGTGAGTGAGCAGGAGGCTGGGTATAGGTTTGTGCGTGATGGACAGAAAAATGGGGATCTAGCAGTGGGTAATAGTGTTGTGGTGGGTTATATGGAATGTGGGGGTAAGTTTGGGGATAGGGTTGTGGCTGGTTGTAGTAACGGGGAAGGTTCCTGGATCCAACCCAAGCTCCTGACTCAATTGTCGCAACATCCTCCTTCTTCTTCTTCCCGAGCACACCCCCAGTACCATTTTGAATGGCCTGAGTGGTTTCCTTGATTGTTGAATAACTCATGATCTTGTTGGACTTAAGTCCCTCTTCAACCATGCCTCCCATTTTCACGACTTCATTAAAGGACTTACCTACTGCTGACACCAAATGACCGAAATAAGTGGGTTCCAAGCCCTGCAAGAAATATCAACCATCTCGTTTTCTTTCATCGGAGGGTCAACCCTCGCTGCTTGCTCTCTCCAGCGGAATCCATATTCTCTGAAGCTCTCACTGGGCTTCTTTTCCAGCTTTGTCAACGACAAACGATTTGGGATAATTTCTAGGTTGTACTGAAAATGGCAGGTGAAGGCTTGGGCCAAGTCGTCCCATGTGTACCACCTATTGTGATCTTGTCTGGTGTACCATTCTAAGGCCGATCCACCTAAACTTTGGCTGAAATATGTCATCAACAATTCATCTCTTCCAACTGCTCCTCTCATTTTGCTACAAAATCCTCTTAAGTGCGCTACTAGGTCACCATGCCCATCGTACAGATCAAACGTGGGCATTTTGAACCCTACTGGCAACTGAACATATGGGAACAGACATAAATCCTTATAGGCCACACTCACTTGACCTCCCAGCCCCTTCATATCTCAGAACGATTGCTCTAAGCTTTTGACCTTTCTGATCATCTCTTCATGCTTGGGATTTTTGGGCGGTTTCTCGGTCTCTACCGGTATATCAAGATGAGGGGTGTAAGGATATGGTTCTGGAACTTCGAAGGTGGGTTCAGGGGGATAGTACTGGTTGTCGTGAGTTTGTAACAGGGGTTCGCTGGAAGATCGGTGTAATGTAGTAGGTGGAGGTGCCACAAAAACATGTGTAATTGGTGGGGGAGGGTATGAGACTTGTTTGGGTGGTGGAGCTTGAGAAGTATGGGAAGTGGTGCCATGGCATTGTTGGTAAAGGGGAAAGGCTGGAGATGAGATCACAGTGGGAGGCTCCGGAGGTTCGGCTGATGGTGGGATATAAGTAGGGTTGGCGGGATAAACTGATGGTGGATGTCCCTTCGCCCAGGCTTGGTACATTTCAGCCATCTGCTGCTTCAGCTTATACATTTCTTCCCTCATCACATTAACGTCCATTTCTTCCACCTCTTTCGATGGGTCGACAATACTTGTTTCCGGTTCCTGGTCAACCATATTCAGCCTGTCTTTCGATCGGGTGTTGTAAGAGTGAGTTACCAGAATGCCAATCAACTAACCACCTGCCTGGACTTAATATATCAAACAACAACCTTGTTAGCAATTAGGCTTTAACAGATTGGTAATGGCACATTGGGCATGAATGAACCTAAACAGTTAACTGTCTCTATTATGTATTTGATCGGTTGCATGCATCATCCTGGCCTTTTCTTTCTTTTAATTGCAAACATCCCCTTTTCTTTTATTTTCTTTCCTTTCCTTTCATTCTTACTTCTGTTCTCTCTTTGTTTTTACTCTCTCTTGATTTTATTTTCTTTCTTTTCTTTCTTGTTTTTCCACTCTTTCTTTATCTCTTTTATTTGGTTACGGTCGAATCCTATGGAGATTGCCTACGTATCATGACCCCGCATGAATCAGACCAAGCGTAGTTCTTGGGGATAAGTGTGAAATAAAGAAAAACATTTTGGGATTTTCAGTTTTCATATATATATATAAAATGCTATTACACAGAATGAAACTAACAGATATATATATATATATAATGCTATTACACAGACTGAAACTAACAAACTCGAAAGAAACTAACAGACTCTGATGAAAGAACGAGATACAGACTCAAAAACAAACAACCCACATACTCTGATAACAGAAATACCGACTCCAAAACAACTGGCAGACCTTAACGAAAAGAAAATATAGACTCAAGAAATCACAAATACATCAATGCCTCAATTGTCCCCGGGACCCATGGGGCGTCATTCGGCCCTACTGCGGGCCGACTCGCTAAATCCCCCTGAAGGTGGTAAAGATCTTCCATTACCCGGCGAACGAAGATCATCATAGTAGTGAAGAACATAGATCTCATCATATCCTCGCAGCTACTTCACTTCATTGCGATATAGTTGGCGACCCCTTTGACTCGCTCTCTTATGATGCCCTTCTCTTACAACAAACACCCAATTTGTTCGGTTCTGGCTTCCAAAGTTCGTTCGGCTACCTGGTTCTGCTCTTGGAGTTGTTGCAAGTCCCTTTCTAGCCGTGCCATTAAGGCGTAACAATGTTCTCTTTCAGCCTTAAAATTCTTGGCTTGTTTAGCCATTTCACCCTCTAGGTTGCCAATTGCCTTTTCCCAACCTGTGACCCCTCTTTCATATCTTTCTTTCATTTGTTGAACGAAAGTTGCACGCCCTTCGGCGCTTTTAGCCAACCTTGCCCGTGCTTTTGCTAGTTCAGACTCAGCTTTCTACAGGTCATCTTCGTAGTCACGTACCTTTTGAGTGAGGTTGTAAATGAGCCTCTCATCTTTCCTTCTTAGGCCTGGGTTCTCGGCTTCAATTTTCAACTGTTGAACCTGAGCTCTGAGGGCTTCAATTTCTCGCACCAATCTTCTCCTTTCACCTTCGGCCTCTTGTTCCTGCAAATCAATGTTGAAGGTGACATTTCTCAATTCTTCTCATAGACCATGGATGATGGCCTTATATTCCTTTTCCTTTTCCCCCCAAGCTAACCTCTCTTGAATTTTATCATCAAAGGCTTGAACATGAGGCCTTTTGGCGGGCCTATCGGGCTCTGGCTCGTTGTTTACATGAGACATTTTCTCAAACCAAGCAGCATAATTTGGATCTACTTCCCCCTTGGCGATGTCTTGTACCTGGGTGCCATTGTTTAGATACCAGCAGCTACTCCAATCCTGCTGAACTACAGCCTCAGGCAATGCAGCTTCTAGATGTAACTCTATGACTTGGGTGCTTAGATCTTCATCTTCAGGCACAATCTGATACCTTCCCAATTGCCTCAACACCCTCTGCGGTGCATATGGCTGAATACTCCTTATGCCCATTATCCTCAGGTATCCTTGGGTAGAAGTCATATAGTTGGCCTCTGTCCTCGGAAGCCATCCTATAGTCCACTCGAACTGACCTGCGTCAAGAACTTTCAAATGGGAAACACATGCTTTAAATCCTTCTGGTGTGTTGTAATCTTTTATCCTTTCCTCATAACTAATGATGAAGTTATTTGGGCTCGAACCGTAGCTCATGAATCTGGGATGATGGCAAAGATGCTCGATCAACCACATTTGTAAAATAATGTTGCAACCCTCAAAAAATTGAGCCCCTGCTTTGCAAAGTCAATGCGCGATAGATATCTGCTAGCACCAACGAGGCAAGTGTGTGATCTTCCTTGGTAGTGAGGATTTGTGCAATTCTAGCCATACGAATATCCACCGTTCCTTTCTCATTTGGATAAACCATGATCCCCAAGAATGCCACAATAAATGCGAACCGACGATGAATTTGCCAAAGGCCCTTGTTTTTTTTTGTTGCTCAATAAATGCGTTTCAAAACCAGTAGAATGCCCGAACCTGAAGTATAAAAAATGGAAAGCACAACACCCGTTGCTCACACGTTCCTTATTCGTCTGTTTACTAATATTCAGGAGGTCAAAGAACTTGTGCACCAAGGGAGACCTTGGAAATATAAGTTGTTGCTTCCTCAAATCCCGTCTGAATTCAATGTACCCGCCTATCTCCTCCAAAGTAGGGGTGATCTCGAAATCCGAGAAATGAAAGACATTGTGGACAGGATCCCAGAAAGTTACCAAAGCTTTGATCAGATCTTCTCGTGGTTTGATTTCAAAGATGTCTATAAGAGCACCCAAGTGCTTTTCCACCCATTTCTGACCATCTTCGTCTAGATCATTCCACCACATACGCAAGTGTAGCCGAGCCTGTTCCCTGACCACTTCTGGCGGTTCTTGGATGGTATTCATTTGTTCCTATGGAAGATTAAGGTTAGGGTTGACTCGAGTTGACCCTTTTGTAAATAGTATTTTGAAGAAGAAAAGAAAAAAGATAAAATAAAAGAAGAAAAGAACCATAATCTCTTCCCTTATATGCCCACTTTATCCAAATGGCTATTTTTTTGCAAATGCGATCCCTTTTCAATTTCACGCGAATTTTGAGGCCGGAGGGAATTATTTTATGACCCCTCACAAGCTTGTCCATTTTTTTACGAAAATAGCCTTTCGACAACTGAAAAATACTCTGAGGCTACCTCGGCAAGAACGGTTTAAGACATAGCTGAAGCTGGATCGGCTTATTTTGACCAAAAATCAAGATTGCATTCACTCGACCACCGACTCTCTTTTTCTTTTTTTCTTTTCTTTTTATCCAAAAATAAGGCCGAACCTTATGTAGGTTGCCTACGTATCCCACATCCGGTGAGAATCAGACCTGCGTAGTTCGGTCAGTTTTGACACATTTGAAAGAACACAGTGTTTGACTCTTTTGAAATAACTCTTTTTTGAAAAATTTTGGGCAGAGTTTCAGGACGCTTTTCAAATACCGGGATGTTTAGAACTGGGTTTTATTTACTTCCTTATATCACTCTTGGTTTTCCCCTTTTTCCGCTTTATTTTCCCTAGCCGACCAGCATGCAAGCCAAAACAAATAAATGTTCACATAGCACATAGAATGCATCAGGATGGTCTGTTATTTCGGGCACACCTGTCCTAGACTGACCCAACCTCTGTGTTGAGTCCCCTAAGTCAAATGCACATGATGCAAACAAACATTCCTATTAGGGATCTAGCATGAAGTTGTGTTTTTCTAAGTTTAACTCCTGGGGTTTTGGTCTAGACTTGGGGTACCCGAGCGGACAACTGGGGACGAAGAGGTGGCGACGTACCGGGAGCACTGAAGTCTACCCGGCCTTGTCGCTTGCCCAGCCTCGTTCTATTTGGTATAATTTCTATAGAAAAAGCGGGTCACGCGAATGTGTGTGCCATTTTTAGAAGACTCGGATGTGTGACGTAAGAAGATAGTTATATACAATTCAAACAACAATAAAGCAGTAAACAAATAACATTTAGCACAAAAGATTCACAAAATACAGTAATATTAACAACAAATGAAGCCAAGTAAAAATCATTAACAAGCTCAAATTCGTGAACCCTGAACCAGAGATTCTGGGTTCGGTCCCCAGCAGAGTCGCCAGAGCTGTCGCACCTCCTTTTTTACTTACACCCCGTAAAGGGTATAAATACAAGGGAGTTTTTTCAATTAAAGGACAATCGAAACGGGATCGTTTAAAGATTCAGAGTTGCCACTTGGGATAATTTAGGGTATCCCAAGTCACCGGTTTAAATCCCGAATCGAGGACAGAATGACTATGTATTACAGTCCGCAAACCAGAAATCCGGGTAAGGAATTCTGTTAACCCGGGAGAAGGTGTTAGGCATTTCCGAGTTCTGTGGTTCTAGTACGGTCGCTTAGCAATTTATACTTGGCTTTAATTATTTAAATACTCATTTTAGGACCTATGTGCATTTATCTATTAACCGCTTTTAAATCACTTGATTATTCGTAGCTAAAAAGTTGAGTTACGCGCACGTATACTCTTTCCCTTTGGCATGTCAAAAATCATGTCACGTGAACGTGTCCATAATTAATAACGCTTTGTTGATTTATTAAGAAAGTTTAGCCGAAGTTACGCGAACGTATCTTCGATTTTGCTTTTTTAGAAATCATAGTTGTATCACGCGAACGTGTCCACAGTCACAATAGTATTTTAAACGGCCCTAAGGTTTCTCTACGAATATTTGATATTTTACATCTATATTATGAAATTAACACAAGAGCCATTTGCTACTAAGTGTGTAATTATGGCTTGCCTCAAACTTCCTTTTCAAGACCCTAATTATTTAACACCAAAGTACTTGACAAATCCCATCCAATCAACAAGGCTTCATTGAACCATTTTATTAGAGGAAGGGCCTGAATTAAACAAGCCCAAACTTTTGAGAAAACAAACCTGCCTCAACGTGAGGAAACTTTCTTGATTCAAGAAACTCCAATAATATCCAGGCCCAAAGGCCCAAATAGTTTGGCAACGATAGCTGCAGGCAAGGGCTTCAAGAACGAATCCCTGAAGCCAACATCTAACAATGACCTCACTCATAATCATTTGACCATTGAGGAGGGGGGGTAAAACGAATTGAGGGCACGAATAAGAACCTTATACAGCAATCAATAAAAACCCTTTTTAAACTGAGGCGTAAACTGTACGGAAACATCAATTGGCCATAGTTAAAATCAAGCAAACTATACATACATAGATTAACACATGAATTATAATATGAACACAGAGGTATAAACAGCAGAAGCTAATAGAATCTAACATCTAAATAAGATTTCTATTCGAATTCCAATTTGAACATCCAAATCTACATACAAATTCAGTCTGACTCCAACTTGTGGCACTTCATTTGTTAGCAAAGGGGATAAGGAAATACTCGAGAGCACAAATAAGAAAGAGGTAATAAGATCAGCAAAGAGCAGTAGTAAAAGCAAGAGTCAGCAGCAAAACCCAATCAACAGAACCAACCAGCTGCTCTAAAATTAAATTTCAAACCTAGAATTTGAAGTAAACGTTCAAAAACTAATTCAACCCAAACAATGGACCATGCAGAACTTCAGCCAAGCTGATTTCAGTTCATTTCGAAGGTCAGCTAATCAGAACTTGTTACACTACCAGGAAAATTGCAGAAATTAACAGAAGACTCAATGAAACAGTAAAATTTCTGGTATTTTTTGTAGTTTTCTGAGCTTTTCTTCTTTTTAGCCCTTGGGTCTGCCTTGAAAGGCAAGAAAAGTTGTCTTTATAGGCAAGCTATTAGGGCAGGATTAGTTTTGCACTTTGCCCCCTTTTTCATTTTTATTATAGCTTAGATACCCTCATAAAAAATAGAAAATCAGAACCAACCCCTTCCCCCAGCTTCCTAGAAGCTTCCTAGTCTGTTATAGAAAGATTCCTTTAGGTAAATTACCCAATTTACCCCTATTACCCATGTATTTTAACTTGAAGCCCGGCCAGACTTGAACATGGGCTTTGAATCCCCAAAAGGGCTCAATGCTTAACTAGACATGGGCTCAGACTCAGGCCAAACAGAATGCCTTTTAACATGAGATCTTAGGCTGACCTTAGAGCCCAAAGATGAAACCCAAACGAACTCAGAAAAATTAAAAACCAAACAAATAAACTAATTAACAATCACAAACAAATGGGGAACTAATTAAGCTCAGTGAGCAAAACAAAGACAAAAATGAGAAATTTAGGCATGGCACTAATGAAAATTAACCAGACCATAAACTTCAAAAAAAAGAAAACTAAAAAGCCAATGACACAGATACGAACGCAAAATCAATTTTAAGAGAACCTAGGTTCAGAACTTTGTTCGAGTCTCAGTCAAGGTAAAAAAGAACTTAAATAAAGGGAGAAAAAAAGAAGAGGAACAGAAGGTAAACTCGGATAGAAAAGAAAAAAGGGAAGGAAACTTACCCTAGCAAACTCGAAATGGCGTCGGACGCCTTGATTTCAACGGAACTGATACTAATCACTTGTTCTTTATCAAGAACAAATGAGCAGCATCAATTCGTGTTGAATCAGACTTCAAACTCGAGCAAATCAGAGGCTTAAGATCATGCATGCCCACAGCTTTGACCGAATTTTTAGGGTTCGAACTCAGATTTGATATTCGGAGAGTTCTGGGGTGATTCGAGGGAATCTAAGTGGGGATTTAGGGTGAGGGAGAGATGGGGGTTTAGGGGTGTGATTTTGGGGTCGAACTGAGGCGGCGGCGCCACCGGAGAACACAGGGGCGGCGCTAGGGTTTTCTTTCACATCAAGATTTGAGACGTTCTGGGCTTGTTCGATGGAAAGTGCTTGTAGATTTGGACTGAGGGAGTTGAAGAGGGTATTTGGTATTAATCTGAGGTCGGTCCGTGGTGGCGCCGCCTACGGCGGTGGGGGAATTTAGGGCGGCGGCGTTAGGGTTTGGCAAAGGCGGGTTTGTGAGGGAGATGAGTGAGGGGTGGGGGGGAAGGTTTAGACATTTAAATACTAAGGGACCTAGGCTTCAGGACCGTCCGATCAAGAAACCTCGACGGTCCTAATTTGTTGCCCATGAAATGACGTCGTTTAGTTTAGGGGGGAAGCCGGACCGGGTTAGGGAGATTTGGGCCGGGTATTGGGTCATTCCGTCTGGGCTGGGGCAATTAAATGGGTTTTAGCCCAGAGTTAGATTTCCTTTCTTTCTTTTTCTTTTTCAATTTCACAATTCTTTTCTTTTTCCAAAATTAAAATAACTCCTAAATTAATTAATAATTTTTAAACTAAATTAACCTACCCAATTAGATTAATCAGTCATCATGGTATTTACAATAATTAATTAAATCCTAAATTTAAAGAAAACTATACAATTCAAAATTAAAAAGTAAAATTTGAAAATAAATTATTTTTGTGATTTTCCTTTTTTATAAACAAACTAATTTACTAATTAATCTAAAAATATAAAATTAAATCCTAAATGCAGATGCAACATATTTTTTGTATTTTTTATGAATTAAATAAAATAAACGTGCACAGACAAATGCAAATAATTAACAGAAAATGCCACGAAATCCAACAAAATTGCTAACACTGAAAGAAATTATTTTGTTTTGAATTTGTTGGAGTAATACATATAGGGCAAAAATCACGTGCTCATAACAAGTCTCTTGTTTAATCTTGTAAAAGGGAATTATCCCCGTAGGTATTTTAATTGTTGTGTGCTGCTTGTTGTGGGTGCTATCTACGTACGAAATGACGAGGGTTTGTGCATAGTTAGATCTATGTTTATGTCCGGGTAGACTTAGACCTACTCCATGCCTTAAATGTACTATTGTATTACTCTTGTTTGTTTGATTGCTTGAATTTATATATGATACTGAGACTAGAATTTATGTATTGATTGAGCCTCTTACTTTGGATTTTGTGGGATATTTGATGATTGGTAGTTCTGTGTCTTCTTGAAGCCACGTATCTTCGCGAGTGAGAGAGTTTTACTGTTCTTATGGGATTGGGTCGTTCGCCTCCCTTTTATAATTGAATAAAATGTTAAGCAAATGTATTATGCTCCTTATTCATTTGTAACGACGCGGACGGTCATTTCGTATATTTGATCCATGTTACCCTATTTGATGCTTTGTCTATTTATTTGTTATTTTTTGACTTGTGGAGATGGTTGGTTTGGTTTCGGGAAGGTTTGAGAAGGAATTGAGACACTTAGCCTCATTTTAAAATCTTATGTTGTATGAGTTGACCAAGGTTTTATTTTTGTGTAGACGACCTCAGATTGGTGGTTTGAGGGTTCTAATAGGTTCATATGGTGATTTTGTATTTGGACGTATGTTCGAAAATGGTTTGGAGGTTCCTGGGATATTTTGGTGCTATTTACCGAAGGTTGACAATTTGAAGGTTTGGAGAGTTCCTAAGTTTGACCGGGGGTTGACTTTGATGATATCCGATTCATATTGTTATTCAGGAAGTCAGAATAGGTTTGTTTTTACATTTGGGACTTATGTGACAGTTTTGGATAAAATACAGATTGGTTAGGATTGAATCGGACGCGTTGTTGGAAGTTTGGAATTTGATGAACTTAAGAGAAGCTTAACTTGTGTTTTGATTGTCGATTCATGGTTTTGATGTTAGTTGTGGTGTATTTAGCATTAGGTCAAGTTTGGATAAGGTATTTGGACTTGTTAGTATAATTGGATGGGGTTCCGGGGCGCTCGGGTGTATTCGAATGGTTTTGGTTAATTTCTTCTTAGTTTTGATTGTTGGTTTTATGATGTATAGCAATGTTTTGTGATGCGGAGCGGAGAAGGGGAGTTGGAAGGTGGGATTTTTTTTTCGCATTAATGGAGATATGAGAGCTGGTGCATTGTGTTCGCCTACAGGGGGAGCATTCACAGATGGTGTGGCACCAGGCAGAAGGATTGCCTTCACATTTGCGGATAAGATCCCATGTTTGTGTAGGCTTAGTAGGGAAGCATATCATGTTCGCGCTAGGGATTTCATGTTCGCAAAGAGGAGCGGTAGCTGTGCAGGATTTTGGCCTTCGCGATCGCTAAGGTGGTCCTGCGATCGCGATGAGTATAACACTATAACTAGGCAGAACATTAAGTGTTGTAAATTCGGGATTTTACCCATTCTCTCATATTTTGAACCACAGACTTCAAAAGGTGGAGATTTTGGAGAGAAAATTTACTACTATATTGGAGGTAAGAAATTTTACTTGGATTTGACTTTATACCTTAATTTATTTTGTGAATTTCTGCACCTAAAATATGGATAATTAAAAAATAATTTGGGAATTTTGTCTACAACTTAAAAGGATGTATTTTGGGGATTTGAAGGTTGATTTGGACTCGATTTTTGAATCTAATCACATATTTGGACTCGTGGGGTTATGGATAGTCGGGATCTACCCCTTGACTCGGTGTTTTGACGGCGTGGGCCGGGTTGACTCTTGTTAACTTTTGGAGATTTGTATAAAGATCGAAGATTTATTATTTGGGGTTGTTTCCTATGGTTTTATTTGATGTTATTGAGTTATTTTTTACTAGATTTGGGTCATTTGGAGTTGAATTTTGGATGGTTAGGCAACCTTTGCTTGATTTGAGGTTGTCGGGCAGAGGTAAGTCTCTTGTCTAACCTTTTAAGAGGGAATTCTCCTCATAGGTGATATAATTACTACTTGATTTATGATTTAGGAGAAACTTATATTCGAGGTAAGGAGCGTATATGCGTAGTTAGGTTTTGACCATATCATGTATTTTATGACTTGAATTGTGCTTTATTAGATTATGTGGGGTTGCTATCCATATTCAAATTGATTATATCACTACATTATAAATAATATTCATGATTTAGTAGCATTCCTAGGGTTATTTAGTTGTTGATTTGACATGAAAGGTCATTTTGCCATGTCGAGCTTTATTATAAATTCATAGTCATATACTTGCCTTATTTTCTCCATGATTCTTGATGATTTCTATGGCTTAATTAACTTATAATAATAATAATAATAATAATAATAATAATAATAATAATAATAATAATAATAATAATAATAATAATAATAATAATAATAATAATAATATGTTTAAGCTAGAAAATTTAAAATATCTTATTGAGCTACTATGATAAATTGAGTTACATAATTTGCCATAGCCATCTCTTAGCCATTTGGGCTTTTATCTGCATTCTTATTATCATGTCTTGTGATCTTTTATTATATCATGTCTCAAACATATTCATGAGTGGGAAAAATGGCTATTAAGGAAGGTTGAGAACTTTGGCAGTACGAGCACTTGAACGGATATTGATACTGATTATTTGATGGAAGATGTTATGATTGGATCGGATTGTGTGCCACAACGATTAATTGATGATCATTATATATAAATGATCAATGCTTGATATGGATCTGTTCCTTCAGAGTCAGGTGATTACCTATATTACCTTGGGCCATGTGAATGTAAGAACCCGTGATTCTTTTGGCGCCTGTTGGACACGTAGCATATGTTAGGTACATGGATTTGTGCTCTAAGTTATTGAGAAGGGACCCTTAGCATGCATATGCATATTTGCTTAGACTCATGATATGAGTTGTTGTGAGTATTGTTGATTTGTATCAAGTTTTATTCGAGAATTGGGATGCTGATACCTTATTTTATTTCTGTTATTTGTAAAGCATGACTAAATTCTGTATGAGCTGTATCTTTAGCTATTATAATTGTTGATAATATCATATCTAGTTTCATCTTGAATTATTCTCCCACATGATTATTTGATTGTTAGTGAGTGTTGAAGTCGAACCCTCGCCACTACTTCTTTGAGAATAGACTTGATACTTACTGGGTATCGTGGTGTACTCATACTACACTTCTGCATATTTTATATAGTTTCTAAGATTGGTATGAGTGCCATTTATCCGGGTCACTAGTAGGACTTGTAGAAACTTCGTGATGAGCTGCTTTACTTTATCAATTCGCAACACATGGAGTCCCCCTCCCTACTTGTCTCTTATGTCTATCTATTTCATTCAGATAGATAGTTTATTCAGATAATTGTACACACTCTTGTTAAATGCTTGTGATGATTGTGACATTTGAGTTTTGGATAGTATTGGCAGTTGTGGTTGTGTTTAGACCCTGTCTTAGATAGCCTATCTATGTTAGCCGACTTGAGATTATTTCATTTCTTATCATATTGAGTATTTTGTTAAAACTTGATTAATATTCTTTAAAATTATGATTATCATTATGTTGGCTTGCCTAGCGAGCAGATTATGCGCCATCACAACTTTTGGGGGGATTTCGGAATGTGACAAGTTGGTATCAGAGCACTAGGTTCTAAGGATTTCACAAATCACAAATAGGCCTAGTAGAGTCTTGTGGATTGGTACAGATACATCAGTATCTATCTGCGATAGGCTATAGGACTTTAGGAAACTTTATTTTTTTTATTCTTCATCATGCATTGATTATTGTCTTTGGTCTAAATCCTTCTATTTTATTCTCTCATAGATAGTAAAGACTCGCGTTTCTGGAGTAGCAGAGGATGCAGGGGCAGTACCATCGATTATGACAGGGAGAGGCAGATGCTAGGGTAGGGTCAAAGCTCCTGCTAGGGGCTGCACTATTACAGCTAGAGATGGAGAATCCATTGAGGCCTGTGGAAAGGTCAGGGCAATCATAGCGAACCCAACTATGGACCTGGTGACCTGGTGAATGAGCAGATAATAGACGAGCATGTTGAGACTCATGTGCACACCCAGCAGCCAGAGGGTTTCATTGTTGCATCTGTGTTTCAGTAGGCTATGGCCAAGATGGTTAGTTTTATCTATGCATTAACCCAAGCCGGGGTGGTCCAGTGGAGCTAGCCATATCTCATGCAGGAGGGAGAGCTTAAACCCTTGTCAGTCGTACTCCAAAGTAGCTGATTATAGAAGCTAGACCTAAAACTTTACCTGTCATGTTTGTTGAGAAGCAGAAGAGATTAGAGAGATTTCAGAAGTTATTTCCTCCACACTTTGATGACAGTGCTTCAGAGGATGCCTAGGGCTTTCTAGAAAGGTTACATCAGAGGCTTCACAATTTGGGCTTTGTCTAATGGAGTGGACTTCACTACTTTCCAGTTTAGAGGAGATGCTAGTAGATGATGGCAAACATAAGACTTAGAGAGGATAGTTTGTTCATCTTCTCTTACATGGGCTCAGTTTCCACCTATTTCTTGATAGGTACATTCCCTCACCATGAGGGATGAGTTGAGAGTCCAGTCCGAGCACCTTTAACTTTGTCATATGTTAGTGACCAAGTATGAGTTGAGATTCATGGAGTTGTCTTATCATGCAGCTTTCTTGATCCCCACTGAGGCAGAGAAGGTGAGGAGGTTTATTGAGGGTCTAACTTACGGCATCAGGATTACTATGCTCAAGATTTAGAGATGGGGACTATTTTTCATCAGGAAATAGAGATAGCTGGGAGGATCGAATGCATTCGCAGCTGTGGAAGAGAGGTCATGATGAGATACAAGAGGCCTCATCGTTCTGGTATTTGTAGTGGTACCTCATCTGGAGGTAGAGGTTAGATCATTAGGAGCCATCAGGGCAGGCCAATTTAGTTTACTCAGCACTGGCCTCGCAGTGCGATGGCTTAGTCATCTTTCAGTACTCTAGTTTTTTATCCTTTAGTGCTCTTCCAACGAGCTCATATTGTGCTCTGTTGGTTCAGGGTTCCTCTAGTGGGTATTCAGGTCCTTAGGGCAGTATCAGTCTTGGCAGCTTTATTCAAATTGAGGTTGCTGTGAGTATGGAGAGCTTGTCCATGTAAGGAAGTATTGCCCCAGACTTATCATAGGTGCAACTCATCAAGGTCCTCAGCTTGTAGTTTTGACACCAGTTGCATCACCCCTTACCTAAATAGCTATAGGGGAGGGCATGCAGTGAAAGGACACCCGAGAGGAGGAGGTCGAGTTGGTGGTAGTCCGAATAATGGTGGATAACCCCGTTGCTATGCTTTTCCTAGGATACCCGAGGTGATGGCCTCCAATCTTGTGATCATATGTATAGTTTCGGTCTGTCATAGAGATGTTTATGTGTTGTTAGATCTAAGGGTCTACTTATTCTTATATCTTATCATACTTTGCTCCTTATTTGGTTAAGCCTCGTGGTTCTCTTGATACTCTTATACATGTGTCTACACCTGTTGATGATTCTATTATAGTAGATCATGTGTATAGGTCTTGTGCAGTCACTATTAGTGGTTTTGAGACTAGTGTTGATCTTTTACTGCTCAATATGGTGGACTTTGATGTGATTTTGGGTATGGATTGGTTATCTCTATACCATGGTATCCTTGATTGTTATGCTAAGACCATGATGTTAGCTATGCCGGGGTTGCTGGGGTTGCCGAGCTTAGAATGGAGAGGTTCTCTTGGTCACACCCCTAGTAGAGTGATTTCATTTTTGAAGGATCAACTGATGGATTAGAAGGGGTATTTGGCATATCTGGATTTTGTTCGAGATGTTAGTGTTGATACTCCAATTGTTGAATCAGTTCTAGCGGTGAGGGAGTTTTTGGATGTGTTTTTGGAAGGCATGCCACCTAATAGGAATATTGTTTTTGGTATTGATTTGGTGCCGGGGCATGTAGATCATATCTATTCCTCTGTATCACATGGCTCCGACGGAGTTGAAGAAATTGAAAGAACAATTGCAAGAGTTGTTGGATAAGGGGTCTATCAGGCCTAGTGTATCACCATGGGGTACACCAGTGTTGTTTTTATAGAAGAAGGATGAGTCTATGAGGATGTGCATTGACTACCAGCAGTTGAACAAAGTTACCATCAAGAACAAGTATCAGTTGCCCCGCATTGATAATTTATTTAACCAACTTCGGGGCGCTAGGATTTTTTCGAAGATTGACTTGAGATCGAGTTATCGCCAGTTGAAGATTAGGGCTTCAGACATCCCTAAGAGAACTTTGAGGACTCGTTATGGGCATTGTGAGGTTGGCGGTGTCGTTAGGTTTGACTAATGCCCAACAGCTTTCATACATTTGATGGATAGTGTGTTCCATCCATAATTGGATTTTTTTTATCATTGTGTTTATTGATAATATCTTGGTATATTCCCGCAGTAGGGAGGAGCGTGAGCCGCATTTGAGGATTGTGCTTTATATTTTGAGAAAGAAGAAAATGTATGCGAAGTTCTACAAGTGCGAGTTTTGGATAGACTCAGTGGTGTTCTTGGGTCATATAGTATCTATTTATGGGATCAAGGTGAACCGAAGAATAAAGAGGCAGCTCAGAGTTAGCCTAGACCTTCTACTACTACACAGGTCAGAGCTTCTTGGGTTTGGCTGGTCACTATCATTGCTTTGTAGAGGGATTTTCATCTATTGCAGCCCATTGACTAAGTTGACTTAGAAGGGAGCTCAATTCAGATGGTTGTAAGAGTTGATGAGAGCTTTCAGAAGCTCAAGATTGCTTTAACTACGGCTCCAGGTTTGGTTTTGCCTTCAGGATCGGGGTTATTTATAGTTTATTGTGATGTTTTACAAGTTGGACTTAGGTGTATGTTGATGCAGGATGGTAGGGTGATTGCATATGTGTCGCGCCAGTTGAAGCCCCATGAGAGGAACAATCAGGTGCATGATTTCGAGTTAGCAGCTATTGTGTACGCACTCAAGATTTGGAGGAACTATTTGTATGGACTGTCTTGTGAGGTTACACAGATCATCGGAGTCTCCAGCATCTCTTTAAAGAAAAAATTTTAAATTTGAGGCAGCAGAGATGGTTTGAACTTTTGAAGGATTATGATATTACTATTATTTATCATTCAGGGAAGGCCAATGTGGTAGCAGACACCTTAAGTCGAAAGTCAGATAGTATGGGAAGCTTAGCATTCATTCCAGCTGAGGAGAGGCCTTTAGCTATGGATGTTCAAAAGTTGTCCAATAGATTGGTGACACTGGATATATCTGAGCCTAGCAAAGTTCTCGCTTTTGTTGTAGTGCAGTCATCCTTAATTAAGCGCATCAAGGCTCACCAATATGATGATAACCATTTGCTTGTCCAAAAGGACATGGTGGTGCTAGGAGGTGACATTTGGCGATGATTGTATGTTGCGGTTTTAGGGTCAGATTTGTGTTCCTAGTGTGGATGGTTTGAGGGAGTTGATACTTCAGGAGACTCTTAGCTGATGGTATTCTATTCATCCAGGTACTACGAAGATGTATCGTGATTTCAAGTAGCATTATTAGTGGCGGAAAATGAAGGACATTGTTCGACATGTTGCATGGTGTTAGAATTGTCAACAGGTCAAGTATGAGCATTAGAGACTGGGTGGTTGACTTTATAGGTTAGAGATACCATAGTGGAAGTGGGAGCGCATCACTATGGACTTTGTGATAGGGTTTCGACTTACCTTGAGGAGATTTGATCCTGCTTGGTTCATTGTGGACAGACAGACCAAGTATGTGCATTCCATTCTGGTCATGACTTCCTACACATAGAGCAATTGGATAAGATATACATCAAGAAGGTTGTTTGTTTGCATGAAGAGCGTGTTTCTATCATCTCGGATTGTGGAATTCCGTATAGACCATATTTTTGGAGAGCCATACAACTTGAGTGTCACGACCCCAATTTCCGATCTTAGAATATCGTGATGGCACCTAGTCTCTAAGACTAGGTAAGCCTAATAGATAAGAGAATATGACAGAAATAAGGACTGAAAGCATGATATAAACTGATAAGTCTTTTAAAAATCTCAATACTGAATCATAGCTGATCCACGCCCAATCCACACTCACAATGAGTAGAAGAGGTCGTTGGAAAAATAGTACCCAACTATGTGTGGGGGTCGATTTTCATAGGGAGCTAAAGGTGGGCATTAGAGTGTACATTTGATGCGTGTAGAAGAAATAGCTTAAATAAACTTCCAAATAAGAAGTTGTTGCAAATTACTTCTATAAACTATACTATCAATGATTAAGTAGACAAATGAAACTAGAAATTGATTAATTATTTTTTATTATTTTCAAATAGGTAAAAGGCCTGGGGATGTAACCTTCGCCTAGGTGTTAGCCTAATAGGTTAATTATGTTAACACTTGTTTTAGTGATTGGGGTATATTATAGCTCTTAACTCTAAGTTACCCACTCAATACCTCTCAGGCAAAGAGTGATTTTGCCCAATTTGGCTTTCTCAAGCAAAATGGGTATCAAGACAAATAGTTGATATGAGCTCAAGTCAGATTTTCCCTATCTCTAGTTCAAACCCTTTAATTAGGCTAGTCAAATCCTCAACTAGCCCAATATCTTATTAGCCAAGTTTTCCTAGACTAAATCCCTCTTTCTCAAGTAAAGACCAAGACAAAAAAGGCATGAATTAATGTTTGCAACCATTAATCTAAAATTAAATCATGAACAAGACTAAATAACAAATATCTAATCATAAACAAGCAATACATTAATTACCCATAAGGTCTACACACTAGGCTTGGGTCACAACCCTAGTAAATATCTAGCTACTCATAGTAGAAATAGAATAAAATAAAGAAGAAACATTAATTAAAGCCATAATATAAAATTAAAATGATAAACTATTGTGTTTTTAACCCAAATTGGTCACAAATTACCAAATATGGTAAACTACAATAGCTACAGCTCAAAAAACTATCAAACATGACCTAAAAAGTTATTCCCGTCCATTATAGTGGCCCAAAATTCCCTGACAAAAATGTCCGTCGGGAGGTTCTGCGGCTGAATAATTTCATGTATGGTCTACACTTTGCTCGAGTTAGCAGGTTGAGGGATTCTACGACCTCATAATTTGATCTACGGTAGTACTTCAGCTTCTGAGGCCGGACAATTCCATGTGCGGTCCGCACTTCTGGCAAGGCTTCAGTCTTGGTCATTTTGCACACTCTCTAAACTTTATGAATTCTTGTTAGTGCGACCATGTTCTGCGGCCGTGTACAGTCCGCACTTCTCTTTAATCAACTTATGAGCTTTAACACCAGATCTACGGCTGCAGAGAGGATTCTGCGGTCTGAGCTTTCTTCTGTGGACCACACTTTTGGTCTATTGAGCCTCTTCTTGCCTTATGAGTAGGAACACTCCTTTTTGAATTAGATTTTTTCATTAGAATCCAAATCTCCAACATTCCTGCAATTTGCACACTTTCATTAGTTTTGGGAACATAAATCAACACTTTCGGACTAAAACTAAAGTAAGAAGGTACTAATAAGTGGTCAAAATCCACACTTATCAACTCCCCCAAACTTAAGTCTGTGCTTGTCCTCAAGCAAATAGATTAGTTCCCTCCTCCTCAGAGTGAAAGGTCATTTTAGAGAGTCAATGGTAATTCATTCATACTCAGTTGGGACTAATAATTACTCACACTACTCATGCATTATCAACAAGGTGACAATTCATGTATCATGTACATATAGTTCTAATGTGACACTTGATCTTCAAGAATTTACTCATCAAGGACTCTTGTTCTATCATGTACATTATGGTGGACTCCAAACTCTTCCTCCTCTACCTTCCATTTGCTAAGCTCACTTCAAAAGTTAGCACTCAATCTTAAGATCAATGAAAGGTTCATTCTTCTCTCACAAAAGAATGTCACAAGTACGACTTCAAGTACCAAAGGCTTGCCCCTCATGTAGATCACCACTAATGTAAGCTCACTCAGTTCAACATCAAGTGGGACTTATTTAGGTTTTAATGAAGGCTTTTGGATTGGGGTAGGATAACTTATGGATAAGTGGTTACATCTTTTCTTAAGCAATCCACATTTACCAATTCTTAGAGGCATTCTCTTTTTTTTGGGGGTTAGAGAGACTTTACATCATTCTTTCTTATCCATTTTATTCTTTTTCTTCCTTGATGCTCATGTTAGGGATAATAACCTCTTTTCTATTCCATCAAACCTTCCTTTTATGCTACTTCTTGCATTTTTATTTTTATTCTTTTTTTCTTTTCTTACCTTCTCTTTTCATAGAGATAATTTCTTTTCTCTTTTTGATACCTTGACACCTCTTTAAAATTCCTCAACTCTCCGCCCAAACTTATGTCTTAAGCCACTTATTTCACAAGAGTGTTAGGGAAGGCCCCGATGCTAAGTTGTAGTATGAGGGAATTAATGAACCATTATGGTAGTTTCTTGTTAAAATTTTTTGAAGGAGGAAGGGATTATAATTTTAGGTCCTTGTAGTCTATTTTTCATGATAGGTGTTTGACAAAATTCCTAGGAGAGTTACACCATGGAAATCCTTCTAATTATTAACTGATTTTCGCTATCTTCCTATAGATTGTTATTGCTAGAAGTGTTGGTGCGTTGTAGCAACTTAAGGAAAGCTCAAACAAGGTATGTTGGCTAAACTTTCTCTCCTAGAATCGAATTCCATAAATGTTTCCATAAGTTCAAGCATGGCTAGCTCAAAATTCCTAATTTCTATATTCCGGGTTATTACCTATGAATTTGACTATTCCGAAATGATTCTTATGACCAAAGATATATATTCAAAGTATGGGTTGCGTATTAAAATGTTATGGCTTGAGCCGTGTTTCAAATGAAAGCTAGTATGCTAACTTGTGTGAGAAAAACTAGATATATTTAAGACTCATAATTGCTTCTACGTGTACCTAAAGTCTTGACTGAAAATGTCTTGGTTGATAATCTATAAAGATGCTCGAAAATAAAATAAGTAAATTGGGGATATAGTGTGTCGCCAACGTGCCAAGAATTTAAGTTATGATCATGGCTAGTAGTATCAATGAGATGAGGGAATGTGATGAAATATACGAAATGAGCCTCGACTCAACTGTTTAAAAAAAATGATTTCGAAGATAGAATTTCCTAAAAGTTTTTGTACTCAATTCATTCTCATAAGTGGATATTTACAACTAAATGCTTTGCTTTATAAATATATCTGGTGGGATTCGAGATCTTATATACTCATGTGTTTAAATTGTACATTGTCCTTTCTAGAAATGAGTATTGCAAGACTAAATGGTGTATTATTTGTCTATGATTTTGATGTGAGTTTCTATTGATTGCTGGTATGACCCATTCCTTGGGAAGAAACCTTTTGTATTTAGAGTTTCCATTATAAATGAATTTGAGGTATGTTGGCTAAACCATCTTCTTCTTAGAATCGAATCTCCCGGTGTCATGTAATTGGTGTAAGTCTCAAATTGATCATCATAGAATGGGCTATTCTGAATGTGTTTGTGTTGAAGAACACCTGTTCAATATTTATTCTAATGCTTTATCATATCATTTTGCCATTTGAATATGTGTTCAAAATGTGGAATGTGCGTTAAGAAATGTCATGACTTCATGTCAAGATGAATTAAGGTTGGTATGCCAAAGTGTATGAAAAACCTCTATGTGCTTAGGGTTCCCAAATTGCTCATATGTGTACTAATGCCCTAAATGATAGTCCTTAGTGTGGTTGATGATGATAATAATGTTGAATGTAAAAAAGGGAAACTGGAATTTTGCAATTTGGCCAAGTGCCAAGAATGACTTTATAAATGAGGCCACTCGTGCCAATGTATCGAAAAGATGGGAAAGAAACATGAAGTGAGATAATTGATTAAAAGGATGATGTCTTAAATAAGATGGCCTAGCCGATAGGGTCGTGATCAGACGACATGTCGTACACATGGTGGTAACTCCATTGGAAATTGTAATTGGAATTGCATCTTTGGTTGATGTCTCTTATGAGATGGCCTAGCCGACCGGGTCATGATCGGACGCCATATTGTACACATGGTGGTAACTATGCTGGAAATGGTAATTGGTATTGTTGATGTCTCTTATGAGATGGCTTAGCCGATTGGGTCGTAATCGGACGCCATGTCGTACACTTGGTGGTAACTGTGCTGGAAATGTAATTGGAATTGTGGATATGGTTGCTGTCTCAAATGAGATGACCTAGCCGATCCAATTGAGATCAGACTCTGTATAAGAACACGCTGGTATTATGGATTGTGGCATATCGACACTAAAGGCCACCCAACCTAATAACGTGGAAATTGACTTGAAAATCTATGTGATCCTTAACTTAATTTTTAGTGTTATTTGAAGCTCATATTACATTATTGATTGTTACCCTTGTATTACTATTCATTCTATTGAGATGGTGTTTAGCATACATACTAGTGTTATTCGATGGCAGTTACGTCCCTTTTGCCGGGGCGTTGTATCGTTAATTGATATAGGTGGTTCCACAGCAGGGGGCATCAATCAGCGATAGCATTATACTCTTTTTAGCTGACTTGGTGAGCCCCACTTCATCTCGGGGTACTATATCTTTTGTTTCTCATGTACTTTGCATTTTGTGGTATAGCTAGAGCCTTGTTGCCGGAATTTCCATATTACTCTTCAGTTGTACTTAGAAGCTCCATAGACAGGTTGTGGGTGGTGGTTAATGTGGGAAGTCAAAACTAGAAATGCTGGTATTTGACAAACACATTTTTCATCATATCTATAAATTTGTAATATTTTGGAAATTATGAATGATGTTACTAATGGAAATGAAATGGAAATTGTTAATAAAATATTTTCATAATTTGATTAATGGAGTACATCTCCTCTTTATTCATGAATTAGTTTGGGTAGAAGGGAATCTAATAGGCTTGCTCAGCAAGGTTCACTCAGTTGAGCGTCGGTCACGCTCCCCGAGTTTAGGACGTGACAAACTTGGTATCAGAGCCTAAGGTTTTAAAGTGTCCTATGATATCTCGAAGCCATGTCTGGTAGATTCCTTCTTGTTGGTGTGTTGTCGACCACATCTATAATGAGCTGGCTACTTGGATATTTAGGAATTTCTCACTTCTTTGATACTCCTGATCGTGTGATAGAGCTCAAGATAGGAAGCTAATTTCCTCGTCATGTCTCATTTTCCATATGAGTAACCCACGGGTTCGAGTCAGCGAGGGAATGAAAAAACCAGTTGCTAAGGGAAGTGTCTGTGTACCTATTAATGTTATCGTGCCACCAGATCATGTGGTAAGAGCCCCTAAGAAATGAAAGAGGGTTGCCTGTACCAATAAACTGGAATGTTTGATTTGGAAGAAATGCCACTTGGGGACGTGTTGAATGACTCTTGAAATACGTTATGGTTGTGGAGTCGAGGGGCATCAATTAAGGTACTGCCCTGTCAATCTAAAGTTACCAAGTAAGTCACTCCTTACTATATCGTTATGAACCTTGCACGATTTTTCCTTATTGTATATATTCACCCATATTGAAGAGTTCTCATAAACACGGTCTTAACAAGATGTTGAATCACAAAACATTGCATATACCTACTCTTTGAACAAGACACATTATTCGTGAATCCACTATATCACAAATTCTCATATTTACAACCTCTTATGGAATTGAGCTCTATAATTATGTCCTTGAATTGAGTTATAACTGTAGGATTAATACTTCCCACTTACTTTCCTAAATTCTCAACAAGGGACTATACCTAATGAATTTCTTACATAACCTTTTTATTTAAATAGATACCATTTGCTCACTTGTGTCTATGCATGCAACGTCGTAAAGTTTACCTATGTGGTGTCAAGTTCAATGTAAAGCATCACAGTATTGCAATCCTTCTTGAGTCACTCTTTTTCTATCTAGTGTATATGGCTTCTATGGTTTGAACGGTCACTCTACCCTCTTGCGAGTATCATCATGAAACCTTACTGTCTAGTAACATGAGAGCATATCTCAGCTCCTATCATATGTGTACATGTCGATTGAAGTGGTCGCTTGTCCGTATAAAATTTCTGAGAAATTTGAGGTTTTTAAAAATCCATCATAGGAAGATCTTTGTTTGCCCATCTCAGTATGACTTTCATGTCCACTTAGATCATTCCATAGTAAGTAGCTCACTTTGTTCCTAGTATTGTAGTTTCCCATGAAGTGGCCTGGTATTACAGCTTTAGAGTTATTATGGCAGAAACATGTCTATTATATAGCAAAATGTTCATTCTCTCTAACCAATACATGATTTCATCCCAATATTAAGATGTCCTAGCTATGTGGTTTCACTCGTGATAGGTTGAAATTAGATGTTTTCAGATTTTGGAACATATCATGAGCCTATTGGTTTGGAAGACAATTTATCGTATCTTTAGTTATCTCATATAGGATCAATTATCGGGAAGGGTTAAGCTGTTTGAATTATGATAATCTCATTAGTGTTCAACTTCTTTTTCATCCTCATAGACTTGTGGCATAGATTGCTTGTGTCAGTTAATGTTAGGAGTGTAATTCAACTTCATGTATTTTGAAACCCAGATCGCATTCAAGGTTCCAGAGTATTCTTATTTTTAATAAACTGATTTTCTCTACACCCCACGAGACGACTGGGGTCACGTACCTGAATATTCCTCCTTAATGATTTCTATTGCCAATGTCCTAGTTAACGTTATGCCTCATTTGTTAAATCAATGATGTTTTTACAATGAATAATCATGCCAGCGTTATCAGTAGTAAGCTTCATGTCTCTTAGGGTATATAACCTCATGAAATACTCTGCTCCGCATATTGATGGATTCTTGAATAATTCTAGCCCAATCTCGAACCTCATTGTTCCTTCTTATAGTAATCAATCGAGGATGTAGGTTCAAGCATGTCAAAAAGGAAGCATCATTCCATGATCAATTATATTGGGTAGGAACTCTATAGTCATATTCATTCTAGCCCATCATAGAATAATGGCTAAAGGTCGCCAAGGGTTTAATTTTGGTGTCTGATATAGATATTTAGAGTTGAATAAAGTGAGCAAGTTGTTCTCAAGATTTTCTCCATGAAGATACTATATGAATTGCTAATAAAGGTAAAGTAGGTGTAATGCACTTTGGGATTTGTGGAATCTTGAAAGAAGTAGGCCGAACTATGGATATGATTTTTCCCTATTATTGTCCTTTGTGTACCTGTGTTTTCATGTGCCTATGTCTAAGAAGGTAGTTGGAGATACTTTGTGTATAATCCCTGTGGAAACTACTGAAGGTGAAGTTAATAGATAATTGGCTTATGAGGGGGTATCTATTTGACATCCTTGTTAGATAAGTCTAGAAGTTGAGATTGTTTCCATGAATGTATTATGGCAAAGTCCATAAGTCAAAGAGGCCACCTTGAAGGCCGAGAGTGTTGTGGGAAGAAAATATTTTTGCTTGATTATATAGCAATTGGTTTTGATTTGTAAGGTACCTTCTAGGTGTTATAATTTAAAAATATGCAGTTCATGTCCAGGTATCATTATGATATTATAGTGCTTGTAATGATGAGATTAGTATTATTGATATATACGTTATGGTGCTTTGTCTAGTTGTGGATGTGTTGTTAGGATGGTTTAGGTGATTCTCTGGCAGGTGGATAGGTTCAATTACAAAGGAGACTCTGCTGAAATTTCTGAAAAATTTGGGAGTTAGTGAAAATTTAGGGGCTTGAGGTATGTGAGAAAAGAGGTATATTATGTTAAGTGTTTGGGGCGGACTCTACTTCTCATTCGAGGACGAATAATCCCAAGCGGGTGAGAATGTAAGGGCCCGGAAAATTTTGTTAAGTAATTTAAGATTTCTTAGTGACAAGGTAGGCTAATTATATTATTCTATGTGCAAACAACAACTATTAATATGATGTATATCAATTGGATATGGTAATAAGTGTACGAGGCATATTATAAGTGATGTGGAGTCTAAGGAGAGGCCTAAGTCTAAGTCAAGTTGAAAAATTACATAATAGACTAAAATTTGAAATAAGTACGCACAACACTAAACTTTGAAGGAGCATATATATATATATATATATATATATATATATATATATATATATATATATATATATATATATATATATATATATATATAAGGTGTGATGTGATGCAAAACAAATCAAATAAAATATCTTTGAGTCTAGTTTCTAACGCTTCAAACCGTTCGTCATTTGGACACTCCTAATAAAGGTTATGACCAAAATACCAAAAGCTGGCAAAATCCGATTCTGCGACAGCAGAATCATTCTGCGAACCGCAAAAATGGTCTGAGAACCGCAAAATGGTCATAGACCTGTCCAGTGCAGACCACTTCTAAGGACCAATTTCACGATCCATTCTGTGATACGTATACCCGTTCTGCGGTCCATTCTGCGATTGCAGACCTGATTTTGGAGGCTTCATTTTTCTATTTTCATAATCCGACCCTATTTTGATAAATAGCCTTTGGGGCATATTTTGGGACATTTCCTTGAAGTTTTTAGAGAGACATAGGAGCAATTTAGAGAGAAGGGGGAAACATAGCATTCCAATCATCCAATCTTGTTCAAATCTTCAAGAATCAAGGGAGCTAGCCACTAGATTATCATCTATCCGGGTAAGTCCTACTTGTAAGCTTTCATGCAAGAGGTTAAGAGTTCAAATATATTGTGGGGTTGGAAATAGTCCATGTGACACTAAGTTGTAGCATGAGGGAATTAATGAACTATTATGATAGTTTCTTGTTGAAATTTGTTGAATGAGAAGGGTATAACAATTTTTGGTCCTTGTAGTCTATTTTTCATGATAGGTGTTTGACAAAATTCCTAGGAAAGTTACACCATGGAAATCCTTCTAATTATTAACTGATTTTCGCTATCTTCCTATAGATTGTTATTTTTAGAAGTGTTGGTGCATTGTATTAACTTAAGGAAAGCTCAAAAGAGGTATATTGGCTAAACTTTCTCTCCTAGAATCGAATTCCATAAATGTTTCCATAAGTTCAAGTATGGTTGGCTCAAAATTCCTAATTTCTATATTCCGGGTTATTACCTATGAATTTGACTATTCCGAAATGAGCCTTATGACCAAAGATATATATTCAAAGTATGGGGTGTGTATTAAAATGTTATGGCTTTACCCGTGTTTCAAATGAAAGCTAGTATGCCAACTTGTGTGAGAAAAACTCGATATGTTTAAGACTCATAATTGCTCTTATGTGTACCTAAAATCTTGATTGAAAATGTCTTGGTTGATAATCTATAAAGATGATCAAAAATGAAATAAGTGAATTGGCATATAGGGTGGGGCCAACGTGCCAAGAATTTAAGTTATGATCAAGGCTAGTAGTATCAACGAGATGAGAGAATGTGATGAAGAATATGAAATGAGCCTTGACTCAACTGTTTAAAAAAAATGGTTTCGAAGATAGAATTACCTAAACGTTTTTGTACTCAATTCATGCCCATAAGTGGCTATTTAAAACTAATGCTTTGCTTTATAAATATATCCGGTGTGATTCAAGATCTTATATACTCATGTGCTAAAATTGTACATTGTCATTTCTTGGAAGGAGTATTGCAAGACTAAATGGTGTATTATTTGTCTATGATTTTGATGTGAGTTTTTATTGATTGTTGATATGCCCCATTCCTTGGGAAGAAACCTTTTGTGTTTAAAGTTTCCATTATAAATGAATTTGAGGTTTGTTGGCTAAACCCCCTTCTTCTTAGAATCGAATCTCCTGGTGTCATGTAATTGGTGTAAGTCTCAAATTGATCATCATAGAATGAGCTATTCTGAATGTGTTTGTGTTGAAGAACACCTATTCAATATTTATTCTAATTCTTTATCATGTAATTTTGCCATTTGAAGATGCGGCACCTATTATTGTCACACCTGATTGGTCTCTTCCATTCAAACTCATGTGTGATGCCAGTAGTGTAGCTATTGGGGCGGTGCTTGGTCAACATCATAACAAGATTCTTCACCCTGTCTATTACGCAAGCAAGACACTCAATGGTGCTCAAATGAATTATATTGTGACTGAGAAAGAACTTCTTGTCATTGTCTATGCTTTTGAGAAATTTCGGGCTTATTTGTTGGGATCCAAGGAGATAGTGTACACCGACCATGCTGCTCTTCGCTATTTTATTGCAAAGAAGGATGCAAAACCTAGGTTGATTCGGTGGGTCCTGTTGTTGCAAGAGTTTGACTTCGAAGTCAAAGATCGAAAAGGAATGGAAAATCAAGTGGTGGATCACCTATCTAGGCTTGAAGAGGCAGGGAGACCAAAGGAAGATCTTGAAATCAATGATGCTTTCCCAGATGAACACATATTGGCATTGTCTAACACATTTGTTCCTTGGTATGCCGACATCGCTAACTTCTTGGTTAGTGACCTTGTTCCCGAAGGTTTGGAAGCTTATCAAAAGAAAAAGTTTTTGCGGGAGTGTAGACATTACTATTGGGAAGAACCCTTCTTGTTCCGTAATTGTGCCGACAACATCATCTGGTGGTGTGTTCCGGAAGATGAGGTAATGCCAATTCTCAAGGCATGCCATGATTCGCCGGTTGGGGCTCATCATGGAGGAAATCGGACTACAACAAAAGTGCTAGAATGTGGCTACTATTGGCAAACAATCTACCAAGATGCAAACCAAATGGTCAAGGCATGTGACCAATGTCAAAGGCAAGGGTCAATATCTAAGAGGCATGAGATGCCAATGACCTTTGTACTAGAGGTTGAGATCTTTGATGTGTGGGGAAGAGATTTTATGGGCCCCTTCGTGAGCTCGTATGGCATGATCTACATCTTGGTCGCTATGGACTATGCCTCTAAATGGGTTGAGGCAATCGCTTTACCGAACAATGAAGCAAGGAGTGTGACCACATTTTTGAAGAAGAACATATTCACATGGTTTGGTACTCTAAGGGCCATCCTAAGTGATGGTAGGTCTCATTTCTGTAACAAGGCTTTCGCCGGGCTGCTTGAAAAATATGGTGTAAAGCACAAGGTGGCCACACCCTATCATCCTCAGTCGAGTGGTCAGGTTGAAGTTTTGAACAGATAAATCAAAAACATCCTAGCAAAAACTGTCAATGCAAACAGGACCGACTGGTCAAGGAAGCTAGACGATGTGTTGTGGTCCTATCGCACAGCATTCAAGACCCTCATTGGCACTTCACCGTACATGTTGGTTTTTGGAAAAGCTTTCCACTTGCTAGTGGAACTTGAACATAAATCCATGTGGGCTTTAAAGAAGATGAATCTTGACTGGGTTGAGGCTGCTAACCTGAGGATGACACAACTCGATGAGATGGAAGAATTCTGTCTCCATGCCTATGAGAGTGCAGCCATATACAAAGAGAGGATGAAGTTTGTCCATGACAAGAAGATCTTGAAGCGGAAGTTCAATTCTGGTGACTTGGTCTCACTCTTCAATTCAAGACTTAAGTTATTTCCGGGTAAACTCAAATCAAAATGGTCTGGACCGTTCAAAGTTGTGAGTGTGTCTCCTTATGGTGCTATTTAACTGCAGTCGGAGGATGGGACTCGAACTTTTAAGGTGAATGGACAACGAGTCAAGCATTACCTTGGTACTACAGGAGAAAGGCATTTAATAGAAAAATTTGCTCTAAGGGATAGTCCACCAGCAGCTCCTACCAAGGAATAATCCAAAAGGAGTAAATTGCGTCGTGTCGCGATGTTAAATCAAGTGCTTCTTGGGAGGCAACCGTGTTTGGTAACACTCTTTTGATGTTTTTTTCTTTTATTTATTTACGTAGATTAGGTTGAGCAAGTTGATGGGTGTGCTAGAGTGCAGGTAAAATATCATGAACAGGGTCCTAGTGCTGAAGAAACTGAAGGAAAAAAAGGTCCAGATTGAGCAACAACTATGCGGTCGCATAATGACTATCCGAACGCAATAGTCATCGCAAACCCAGGCAGAAAGTTTGGCTAACTTTGTTGTCAACAATGCAGTTGTGTTTCATTTATGCGGCTCGCATGTGCACTTTGCGATCGCATTTTGCATCTAGGTTGCCCAATCATAAGTCCATCGCATAACACTTATGTGATCGTATAATATGTTATGCGATGAACTTATGCGTCGCATAACTCCCAGGTATAAACCTCACCACTCTCTGCACACACTCACATTTGAACAAAAATAAGAAAAACAAAGCAAAGAAAAAAAACATAGGACGCTCAATCTGTTAAGGACGAACCCGAGTTAGGATCAAAACATACTCACAAGTTTTCTCATTTCCATTGTAGAATCCTCAAGCTTCAGGTATTATTTCTGAGTACTCTTCTGGTCTCTTCACTCTCATTCTTCCTTCTTGTCTTCATCTTATGATTCTATCCTAACTCGAATTCCATGAATTTCTGAAGTGTGTTCTTGCAATTGATCAAATTAGGTTAAATGTGTAACTGGCATGATAGTATAGACTGTACATTTGATTTTCTTAGAGGAGTGGATTAAGGAATTCGGTGTGTGCTCTAATTGATAACCCAAAGAAGGGGAAGTATGAGTACCCCTCTCTCTCTATCTTGTGAAATTAATTGCAATGGGGTTTAGATTTTTAAATGAATGGAAAAAAGGAACCAACGTGATTTGGGGGAGGGCTTAATTTTCGTGAGGAAGATGTCTTCTGCGGGCCACATAATCACTTTGCGGTTCGCATAATCATCGCATATGACCCCTCAATATTTCCATAGGTTAGAACAGGTTATGCAATTGCTTTTGCGATTGCATACCTGTTATGTGGTCCGCATATGTGTCGTAGACTGAGGCAGTCCTTCAGGCTTTCTAGCTTTTCAATGTGCGATCATTTTGCGATCGCATAATCATTTATGTGGTTGATTATGCGATCACATAACTGCTGATGACTTCTACTTCTACATATATGTGATGGTTATGCGGTCCGCATACTTGATATGCGATCGCATAACCCATCGCATAGTACAAAAATATTATGTTTTATTCTTTTTCTTTTATCTATGATGACTTTCCTTGAGCTATTTCACTCACTCCTACAATGCTTCCTCAATAGGAATGGCACCAAATAAGTCCAATCCAACGCAATCAGTGCCTGATCATAGACAAAAAGGGCTGTAAATCCTAGCCAACCAGCAATACAAGCCAAACGTCAGCGGGCTCAGGCACTCTGCATTACTACAGAGCACTCCCAGTCTGAAGAGGAGGAGTCACAAAGTGATCTCGGACCTATTATTGATCTACAGGCTGAGACACGAAGGAAGTTGGGGGAGGACCTTAACCTCCGGTTTGGGGTCAAGGGCTCCATAGATTTATACAAAGCAAGGCTTTCAAAGCGGAACATTCTAAAGGAAAAGCAATTGAGCTTAAATGGGCTATCGGAGCATTACCCTCACATACTTGAAAACATCAAATAGAGGAAGTGGGAGTTCTTCACTGAGGTCCCGGATGAATAAAATAAGATAATTGTGAGGGAGTTTTATGCTTCATATGGTGCCTTGAGGAGTGCTTCATAGAAGCATAACAGGATCTTTTCCAAGTCTGTCCGAGTACGAGGGGTTGAAGTTGGTTGTGGTCCCGAGACGATCAATGAACGATATTTCGAGGATTGGCGATCAGGAACAGCTGAATATGATGCCAAGGTAGCCAACAAGCACAATGAGTGTGCCTGGGTTGCCTCAGTAATAGCAAAGGGGACACCGGCTTGGATTGGCCCAAAACACAAAATCTTCAAGGAGGATCTCACAAGGGAGTATTGCTATTGGCTTAGCTTTGTTACATCCCGTCTGATGCCGTCCAGAAGTGAAACTGACATAAATATTGAGAAATCACTTCTCATTGCGTGCATCATGACAGGGATCAAGATTGATGTGGGGGAGATAATATTCTAAGAGCTAGGAATCAGAGCCAATCAGAAACAGACATCACTTCCTTTCCCCTACCTGATCACTGATGTTTGCCAAGCTGCAAGTGTGCCTCCTCTACCTAGGCATGATAAAATGGAGAATGCTACCAAAGACATCGACATCATGAGAATCAGTGATGCAGTAGCAAAGGAAACTGCAACTCAGGCTGAGACTCCCATTCCTTCTCTAGCAGATATAGCAGTTTCAGAGGGTCCACTACTACCAGACACCTCTCAAGCCCAGCTACATCCACAGCAACTCCATAACCCTCTACTGCACAGTCCTAGATCCCTTTACCAGCTCTATCCAAGCTGGGTCTACTTGCTCAGCATGCCAATGCTAAGGTAGACCGGCTTATCAAGGAAGCTCCCAACCTCATCCGACAGGCATTGACCCCTATCCAATCCTATGTGACTGTTCTTCAGCAGCACATCATACTTATGAGGATCACCTCAAGAGCGTTGAAGCGCGTCTTGAGAAGGTTGAGCGGGGTGAAGTTGGAGGTATGCCATAGCTCCGGAAATATGTGAGTGACCTGAAAGCTGAGCTACAGAATATTCAAAGTTTAGAATTCGATTTGACAGCCTTCCCCCCGAAGTATGGATAGCAGGGTGCTGACACTTCTGTCCTAGGCTTAGATATTAACTTCATGACATTGATGACAACCCCAAAAGCACAGTATGTTGAGGCCTCCAGAGCCAAAACTCCTCCTGCTCATATTGATGTCCCTTCAGATGAGGAATCTGGAGATACTGAGGAGTCCGATAAGGGGGTGTTAGAAGATGAGGAGACGGATGAAGAAGCACTAGGTGAGGACACTCAGGGTCATCAAGACAAAGGTAAATGGGTTGCTGTCTCTACAAAGACAGAAGATGAAGAGGAAGTAGTTGTGCAGACAGCCATTGAACATTCGCTAGCAGATATGGTTGCCAAGGCACATCCCTCGACCACTCAGCCATCACAGGGTAAGTCTAGCAGCTCCTAGGCCCCAGCTCCAGCCTCACAGCTGGTGGAGATTTCTGATATACCTTCACAATAGTTCGAGCCTCTTGCTCCAGCCATGGAGGATACTACTCAGTTCGAGGTCCCACTAGCTACAGTTTCACTACCAATAGCTGCTCCAGCAGATATCCTAGATCCTTCAACTTCCCCGAGCACCTAGTGTGCCCCATGGAGTCCCTAAGTTTTCTTTTGCTTTATATATGCATTGGGGACAATGCATGATCTTTGGTTGGGGCTGGGGTAGTTATGATCATAATCTTGTACCCATGTTTTGTAGAAATATTTTGTTGTACCCCATGTTTGTATATAAAACTCTTGTAGTTTAGCAATGAATTCCCTTTGGTTTTTCTTCGCCAAGTTCTTTTCCAAAGGTGTAATAGTAGAACTACGGCAGTATAATGAAATGTTTTGACTTATTTGGTGTTGATTGTTTAGCTTCAAACATGTTCCTAATGCCCATGTTTTGTAGAAATATTTTGTTGTACCCTATGTTTGTATATAAAACTCTTGTAGTTTAGCAATGAATTTCCTTCGGTTTTTCTTTGTCGGGTTCTTTTCCAAAGGTGTAATAGTAGAACAACGGCAGTAACATGAAATGTTTTGACTTATTTGGTGTTGACTGTGTAGCTTCAAGCATGTGCCAAATGTTGTAAATATATGATACCCTTCCTTCTTTTGAATCTAAAAAAAAATTGATGTGTTGGTTAGTCATTCTTATGAATTTGAGGCTCGCTTTTTCACTTTATTCTTATTCAGAATCTTACATATGTTGAGATGAAAAGTGTTGAGTTGCCTTGTGTCACTTAAGGGCTGAAACTATGTTTAGTTGAACAATTCATGTGTTGTGAGTGAGTGAAGATTTGTATGAATAATGCACATGTCTAACCTGTGATGTCTAGAACTTGCTCTGTTGGTTTCTTAGTGCGACTCTCAGGTTAATGATTGGATGTTGAAATGATCTTAGGCTTTCCTTGTGATTACTAGCTAATTTTGACTAAATTGATCTCCCTAGTACATTAATTACCCTAGTTACCCCCTTTGATCCTTTAACCTTTCATTGACTACCACATTACAAACCTTTACCCCTTCTGTGAAGTAATTCCTTCTTTTGAACCCATCCGTCCTTGAACGTGTGAGATTGAGGCTTAAAGCCTAAGTTGGGGGTGCCGTTATAAAGTGGAAATTGGCATGGTTTGCTACTATGTGTATAAAAAAGAAGCAATAACCTCAAAGTTGTGTATATAACGAAATGCAAGCTCCAATAAGAAAAGAAAACAAAAAAAGAGAAAAAGAGTAGAGTCTTGTAGAACTTGAAGAAATACTTTGAGGTGGTTCTAGGTCGGTAACCTGAGGTAAATAAGGGCTATGTAGTAAAAGAGCATAATATATGTAGAGTTCAAGGAGGGTATAACCATTACATTCCTAAATATTTATCCAACTCTTCCCGAAGCCTACATTATAACTCGTGAAAAGTCCTTAATAATCTACGGTCAATCATTCCTGAGATAGCGGCAAAGTTAAAATAAGGGCAAGCATATGGACTGATACTTGTAGCATGTAGCTTTCGTTCCGAGTGTTAGAGTGTTTTGATTGCATCCCCTGTATATATATATATATATATATATATATATATATGGGGGGGGGGGGGGGAAGGGGGGAATTTTCTTTGTTGTGAGTGCACATGAATTGTAAGACTTAGCAGAAGATAGGTTCTTGAAGTAGAACACAAGTGCACTTCATTGCGAATAGCATTTTGTCATTTTGGTCGAGGCTCTAAGGTCACAAATTAATTAGTCGAATGGTTGAATGATAAGTTGTTTTCAGGAAGGGTAAATAAATGGGGTTACATGCTTGCTAGCTGTCAGTCAAAACCATTTATAGTCATTATTGTTTTGTGGAATGTCGGAAATAAAAGTAGAATAGAATAGGATAGCTTTGTTTTAGTTGCTTGAGGACAAGCAAGAGTTTAAGTTACGGGTGTTGATTTGCCGTAGAATTTTGGCACCATTGATACCAATTACTTAGATTTTAACTTGTCTTTTAATGCATTTTTAGTTAATTTTGATCAAGTTTGGTTGTTTTGTAGTGCATGAGATTGAAGACCCGAAAACTTGGAAAAGAAGTCAAAAAGTCACAAAAAGACAGATATGCTGCAAGTATGCGGTCACATAATTCACATGCAAACCACATAACTGACATGGTGATCACAAACAGAGATAGTCTTTTGGCCAAATGAAGAAGAAAATGTGCGGTCCATTATGCGGTCGCATAACACCTATGCGAGCCGCATAATGGTTGCATAACTCTAGTAGAAGACAGTCCTCCGCACGATATGTGATGGATTATGCGGTCACATAACACACATACGGGCCGCATAACTGATATGCGACTAAAGCTAGATCTAGGACTCAGCAAGTCTGCGAGGGGATGCTTAATATGTGGACCGCATAACTGGTCTGCGACCATTATGCTATCTCATAAGTTGTCTGAAGGGGTATTTTTGTCCAATTTTGACTCCGACTTTTGGTCCACTATAAAAAGAATAACTAGGGTTTTGTGGGTCATTCAAGTATATAACAAGGTCCTACTTAGAGAGCATTGAATACTTCATTTATTTGGAGGGTTGTGAAGAAAGAATCTTGCACTTTTGTAAGCTTTATGGCTTTATTCAATACTTTGTTCATGTATTTTAGTATGAGTAGCTAGTTTTAAATATTAAGGTTGTGAACCCTAGATGGGTGTAATGTTAATAAGTGTTTAACATTGAATATATATATATAATGGTTGGTTGATATTTATTCAATTCTTGTTCTTTATTTATGGTTGGTGGTTGCAAGCATTAATCTAATCCATTTTACTCTTTCTTTACTTGAAAAAGTGAGTTAGGGTTTGGTAGAATTGAATATCAAGAACTCAAGACTTTAAATCTTGTCTAGTAGAATCGCTTAGGAATAAGTGGGTTCTACTTGGCATAAATTGGTTGTTCTTAAATTGCAACTCTTTATATTTGGAAAAATTATAAAGAGAAAATACTACTCAACTATTAAAAAATATTGGGTAGTCATTTAGAAATCATTTTCATATCAAAGGACCTTCCATTAGAAATACATCATATTAACACAGATAGCATTACATTCCATTCACGGGGATGCAACCTTGGTTTCCTTAATCAAGTCATTTACATTTTCAAACATACCATTAGTTATCTATTTAATTCAAAATCATATCATTCTCTTGTTACGTTAACGGAATAGAATTACGACTTAAGTCAAGTTTCTCACTACTAAAGTAAGTTGTTCACACCATATTCCTTGTGGAATTCGATCCCAACCATGTTGGGTTATTATATTGACACCGACCGCCTTACACTACTTAATTAAAGTGTAATTTGAGCATATCACCTTCTCTGAGCCTCATGTGAGGTCCACACATTTTTTAGTGTTGTCGCAGATTTGCCCCGCACTGAAAAACTTAAAACTTCAGAGAGTTTACATTTTCACACTTTGGCAAGCTTCCAATTGGGCGGTCCGCATGTGAAATGCGCGACCACGAATGTACTTCTAGTGTGGCACATAGAATTGTGTGGTTCGCACAAATAAAGTATTGTATGCAGTTCCTTCAACACAGCCATTTTTAGTCCACCCTTCTTGCAAGTCACACTCAAGTCTGTAGCACACTTAAAATCAAGTTAGAATACAAATAACTTCTACTACAAAAGAAAAATGGAAAAGAACATGGGTTGCCTCCCAAGAAGCGCCTAATTTATCGTCGTGGCACAACGCAATGTCAAAGCATCCTCAAGTGAAGTAAATGACTGCCACCATGTGTCTATATCCAAACTTGCCCAAGTAGTGTTTCACCCGATGACTGTTGACTCAGAATACTTCATTGTTTTTGTTCTTCAAGTCTAATGTACCAAAAGGTGCCATACCAACAATTTCAAATGGACCACTCCACTTGGATTTAGCTTCCCGGGAAACATTCTCAACCTTGATTTAAACAACTATACAAGATCTCCCACCTTGAACTCTTTGTTCCAATTCGTCATGAAGACATTTCATTTTTTCTTTGTACAAGGGTGAACTCGCATATGCATGGTAACGGAACTCATCAATATCATTCAAATGTGTAACCCACAAGGTAGCGGCTACATCCCAATAAAGATTAAATTTATTTAGAGCCCACATTGCCTTGTGCTCTAGTTACATTGGAATATGACAAGATTTCCCTAACACTAACCGGTATGGAGACGTTACGATAGGTATTTTGTAAGCCGTCAGATAAGCCCATAACGCATCATCAAGCTTCTTGGACCAATTCATCCGATTATCATTCACTATTTTAGACAAGATACTCTTTATCTCCCGGTTGGAGACTTCCACTTGCCCACTAGCTTGTGGGTAGTAGGGTGCCGTGATCTTGTGAGTAACACTGTACTTGCTAAGTAAAGTGTCAAAATATTTGTTGCAAAAGTGTGGCCCCCCATCACTTATGATTGCACATGGAGTACCAAATCTTGTAAAATTATTCTTCTTCAAGAAAGCTACTACACTTCTCACCTCATTGTTGGGTAAAGCAACAACTTCAACCCATTTGGACACATAATCCACCACGACCAAGATATAGGTATTTTCGCAAGAGCTAACAAAAGGAACCATGAATTCAATACCCCAAACATCGAAAATGTCAATCTCCAAGATGGTTGTGAGAGGAATTTCATTTTTCTTTGAGACTCCACCGGCACATTGACATTCATCACATATTTTCACCAAATCACTAGCATCCTTGTAAAGAGTAGGCCAATAGAAACCACAACTAAATACTTTGGATGTCGTTCTTGCTCCACTATGATGACCACCATATGGTGAAGAATGACAAGCCCCAAGAATATTACCTTACGTTTTTTCCGGGATACACCTCCTAATCACCTCATCCGTATAAATACGGAAAAGGTATGGTTCATCCCAATATTAATATTGACAATCTCTTTTGAGCTTCTTCCTTTTATTTGAAGAGAACTCATCCGGAATGATTCCACTCACAAAACAATTTGCCAAGTCCGCGAACCATGGCACCTCTTTCATTAAAATTGCCAAAATTTTCTCATCGAAAAAGGATTCATTGATTTCAAGGGCATCATGTGGCCTCCCCTCCTCCTCCAAACAAGACAAGTGATCAGCCACTTGGTTTTCACTACATTTCCCGTCTTGGATATCAATATCAAATTCTTGCAATAAGAGTACCCATCTCATCAAACAAGCTTTGGAATCCTTTTTCTCATTAAAAAATAAGGTGTCGCATGGTCCATGTGGACAATAACTTTGGCAGCCATCAAGTACTGGCGGAACTTCTCAATTACAAGCACAATAGCAAGGAGCTCTTTCTCCGTAATGGTATAATTGACTTGGGCACTATTCATGATCTTACTAGCATAGTAGACCAGATGGAAAATCTTATTGATGTGTTGCCCCAAAACAGCCCCAACTGCTACGTCACTTGCATCACACATGAGTTCAAAAGTCACACTCCAATTTGGAGCGGTAATGATAGGAGTAGTTGTCAACTTGAGCTTCAATAATTCAAAAGCCCTCATGCAATCATTATTGAAATTTAACTTGGCATCCTTCTTAAGGATCTTCTATAACGAGTTCACCACTTTAGAGAAATCTTTGATAAAGCGCCGGTAAAATCTTGTATGTCCTAGAAAACTCTGCACGCCCTTCAATGAAGTTGGGGGTGGAAGCTTAGAAATTACCTCAATTTTTGTCTTGTCAACTTCAATTTCATTCCTTGAGATTTTATGGCCAAGGACAATACCTTCCTCAACCATGAAATGGCATTTCTCCCAATTGAGCACCAAGTTGGTTTCATTACATCTAGCCAACACTTTGTCCAAATTTGCAAGACAATCATCAAAAGAATTCCCAACCACCGAGAAGACATCCATAAAAACTTCAAGGTGTCCTTCACCATATCCGTGAAAATAGTCATCATACACCGTTGAAAAGTCGTCGGTGCATTGCACAAACCAAATGGCATCCTCTTGAAAGAAAAAGTACCATAGGGACATGTAAAGGTTATTTTCTCTTGATCCTCTGGAGCAATGAGAATTTGGTTGTAGCCCGAGTACCCATGAAGAAAGCAATAGAAAGCACGGTCGGCCAATCTATCGAGAATTTGATCTAATAAAGGAAATGGAAAGTGACCCTTCCTTGTTACTTTGTTGAGCTTGCGATAATCCATACAAACCCTCCAACCGGTCGACATTCTGGTAGGAATAAATTCATTCTTATCATTGGTAACCACCATCATGCCCCCTTCTTTGGGACACATTGAACTGGAGAAGTCCACGAACTATCGGAGATGAGGTAGACAACCCTGGCATCCAACAACTTGATAATCCCTTTCATGACAACTTCTTGCATAGCTTCATTGAATCTTCTTTGATGTTCAATGGACGGTTTAGCACCATCCTGCAACTTGATCTTATGCATGCAAAAGGCGGGGATTATACCCCCAATATCATCCAAGGTCCACTCTATAGCCTTCTTCCTCTTTTTTAACACTGCCAATGTGGAATCAACCTGCACGTTAGTCAAACAAGAGGAAAGAATAACCGGTAAAGTAGAACAAGGTCCAAGAAATTCATAATGAAGATGTGGAGGCAATGGCTTCAACTCCAAAGTAGTTGTCTCTTCAATAGAAGGCCTTTTGGGAGGAGTCTTCCTATTTTCAAGATCCAAAGATAATATTCGGGGTGCATAGTTGTATGACCCCATTCCTTGCAAAGAGTTCACGCATTCCACGAAACCATCCATCTCGTCATCATCAAAATTGAGCAAAATGGCCTGTAACATATCACCAACATTGATAGTAGCAATTGTATCATCAACAATAACATTGGTCACTAGGTCCACAAAAGAACACACTTCATTGCTATTTGGTTACCGCATGGACTTACACATATGCAATACCACTTTTTCATCACCAACCCGGAAACTGAGCTCTCCGGCTTCTACATCACAAAGAGCCTTACCCATAGTAAGGAAAGGTCTCCCAAGAATTATCGGCACTTCATAATGAACTTTACAATCTAGAATGACAAAGTCCTCTAGAAGAATGAATTAATCAACCCGGACCAAAACATCTTCAATCACACCAACGGCCTCTTCATGGTATGATCGACCATTTACAATCTCACAGAAGTGGGTCTTTGTTTCCCAATCCCCAAAGACTTGAAAACTGAATAGGGCATCAAATTTATACTTGCTCCAAGATCACAAAGAGCTTTAGCAAACTCGACACTTTCAATTATATAAGGAATCGTGAAAGCACCGGGATCCTCCAACTTAGGAGTCGTTGAATGAACATTCACACTCGCTTGATGAGTGACTTTGATAGTCTCAAAATTTATCGACCGCTTCTTTGTCACAAGATCTTTCATAAACTTTTCATAATCAGGCATTTATTGAAAAACTCTTCATCATTTGAATGAACTTCTTGAATTAATTCTCACCATTTTGCTTGGAAAGTCTTTGAGGGTATGGAGGTGGAGGCATAGGCAATAGTGCCTTTGCCTTTTGCACTACCGGTTCCGGTACGTCAATGATGTGTTCCCTAGATGGGTTCACCTCCTCTAGAGTCTCTTCCATATCATTATCAATATCAATCTGAACTTCCTCATTTGCTTGAACAACATTGTTTGGGATCTCTTCTTCATGCGTCACTTGGTCATCATCGACAAAACACCTTTCACTCGAGGAGGGTGCATTCCCACCTCTTCCACTTCTTGTGATAACTGCCATAGTATGCCCCGTAATGTTACCACCCTTTGGGTTCACCACTGTGTCACTTGGTAGTGCACCCTTAGGATGAGAATTTTGAGCTTGAGAGATTTGCCCCATTTGAACTTCTAGATTTCGGATTGATGTGTTGTGTGAGGCAAGTTGGGCATCTGAATCGACATTATTTTCCATAATTTGCTTGAATATATTCTCAATACATACCATTTTATTGTTTGAAGGACTTGAACCATGGGAAGGATAAGGATGTAGGTTTCTCGATAATTGATACATTGGGGGCCTTTGAAGATCTGACCCCCGGTTGCTTTGATTGTTACCCCAACCACCTTGGTTGTTTTTTTCTCAATTTCCTTGGTTTGTTTCACTCCAATTTTCTTGATTGTTGTTGTTATGTGAATTCCCTTGATTATTAGAACTCCAATTGCCATGGTTGTTTTATGGTCGCCATTGTTGTTGGTTTGGGCCTTGGAAGTTGTTTCTTTGCCCTTGAAAGTTATTCATATATTGCAATTCTTCCTCTTTCTCATTATAAGAATCATCTTGATCAAAACCTTCATCTTGAACATAGTTCTCCACTCGGGTTTGCATTTGTGGACCCTTGGTCCTCTTCTTGTTTCACCAAAATATTAACTCCCTCCATAGCATGAACTTGCTTAGGGGCTTGCACTTGATTGAGTTGCGCCTTTTCTATTTGATTCATGGTAGTGGTCAATTCGGCAATGGCTTGACCGTGGTCTTGCAATTCTTTGTGGAGGTGGATCATATTCGGATCACCTTGTGGAATATTGGCTCAGGATTTCCAAGCTGATGACATCTCTACCATCTCATCTAGAATGTCATACGCCTCTGTATAAGCTGTGGTCATAAAGTTTCCACCGGCTAGTTGATTAACTACACATTGATTGGTTGTGTTAATCCCACGATAAAAGGTTTGTTGTAACATGTTTTCCATCAAATCATTATTGGGACATTCCTTAACCATTGTTCTATAGCACTCCCAAATTTCGTGTAGTGGTTCATTTGGCTCATGTTTCAATGCCAAGATCTCATCTCGAAAAGTAGCAATGTGCCCGGGATAGAAAAACTTAGCAATGAACTTGGCCTCCAACTCATCCCAAGTGTGAATTGAATAGTTCGACAAACGTTCCAACCAATATTAAGCTTTCCCCCTAGAGAGAAGGGAAAAAGCTTAGCCGCAATGCATCCTTGGAAACATTTGTTTGCTTGCTCCTCCAACATGTATTCACAAAGCCCTTCAAATGTTTGTAAGCATTTTGGGTTGGTGCACCTGTGAAGAAGCCTTGTTGCTCAAGTAAAGTGAGAATCACGTTGGTGATTTGAAAATTTCCAGCCCTAATACAGGGAGGAACTATTGCACTAGAATAACCTTCGTTGGGCAATATCCGGTGTTGAGCCGCTTTTGGTGGATGAGGTAGAGGTGGGGGTGGAACGGACACGTTGTCTTGTGGTACCCGGCCTCTCCGATTATCTTGTGGCACTTAAGGTACCTTGTCGAGTTGTTCCTCCTCGTCGTCCAAGTCCCCCAAAGATAGATTTTCGAGCTCATTGTTCACCATGTTTGTACCAATAATTTCTTAAACAAGTTAGTAACATGGAAGGGAAAGAAGATATTCCAAAAACACACTCAAATATATAGCAAACACCGTTAAAGCTCCCCAGAAATGGCGCCAAAAATTGATCCACTCCCAATCCACACTCAACAATGAGTGAAAGAGGTCGTTGGAAGAATAGTGCCCAACTATGAGTCGGGGTCGATTTCCTAAGGGAGCTAAATATGGGTGTTAGAATGTACACTTGATGCGTGTAGAAGAAATAGCTTAAATACACTTTCAAACAAGTTGGTGTTGTAAATTACTTCTATAAACTATAGTATCAATGATTAACTAGAGAAATGAAACTAATTGATTAATTATTTATTTTTTATTTTCAAATAGGTAGAAGACCTAGGGATGTAACCTTCGCCTAGGTATTAGCCTAATAGGTTAATTATGTTAATACTTGTTTTAGTGATTGGGGTGTATTATAGCTCTCAACTCTAAGTTACCCACTAGATACCTCTAGGTCATAGAGTGATTTTTCCCAATTTGGCTTTCTCAAGCCCGAATAGGTATCAAGCCAAATAGTTGATATGAGCTCAAGTCGGATTTTCCCTATCTCTAGTTCAAACCCTTTAATTAGGCTAGTCAAATCCTTAACTAGCCCAATTTCTTGTTAGTTAAGTTTTCCTAGACTAAGTCCTTCTTTCTCAAGTAAAGACCAAGTCAAAAAGGCATGAATCAATGTTTACAGCTATTAATTCTAAAATTAAATCATGAACAACGCTAAATAACAAACACCCAATCATAAACAAACATTAGATTAATTACCATTAGGTCTACACATTAGGGTTGGGTCACAATCCTAGTAAATGTCTAGCTACTCATTGTAGAAATGGAAGAAAATAAAGAAGAAGTACTAATTAAAGCCATAATATAATATTAAAATGATAAACTATTGTGTATTTAACCCAAATTGGTCACAAATTACAAAAAGTGTTAAACTACAACAGCTATAGCTGAAAAAACTATCAAACTTGACCTAAAAAGTGATTCTTGTCCATTTATAGTAGCCCAAAATTTGCTGACAAAAATGCCCTTCGGGAGGTTCTGCGGCCGCACAATTCCATGTGCGGTCCGCACTTTGCTCGAGTCTGCAGGTTGAGGGATTCTGCAACCGCACAACTTGATTTGCGGCAGCACTTCAGCTTCTGTGGCCGCATAATTCCATGTGTAGTCCGCACTTCTGGCAAGGCTTCAGTCATGTTCGTTTTGCATACTCTCTAAACTTTTTGAATTCTTATCATGTTTTGCGGCCGCACAAATTGTGTGCAGTCAGCACTTCTCTTCAATCAACTTCTGAGCTTCAACACCAGATTTGTGGCCGCAGAGAGGATTCTGCGGTCCGCACTTTCTTTTGCGGCCACAAAAATACTTTTGTGGACCGCACTTTTGGTCTGCTGTACTCCTTCTTGCCTTATGAGTCGGAACACTCCTTTTTTAGTTAGATTTCTTCATTAGATATCAAATCTCCAACATTCCTGCAATTTGCACACTTTCATTAGTTTTGAGAACATAAATCAACACGTTTGAACTAAAATTAGAGTAAGAAATGTATTAATAAGTAGTCAAAGTCCACACTTATGAATAGCTACAATACTCCCAAAACTCGGTGTAAACTGAGTCATAAGCTCTACAGAAAAGTACTAAAATCTCAATATACATCACTGTCTGAATAAAGGATAAACAATAATAAGAGATAGTAGAGGGTGACTCCGAGGCCTGCAGACGTCGAGCAGGTATATCTTGAAGTCTCCAGAGATAGCTGAAAAATCACTAGCATCCGCCACGGGAACATTTACCTAGATTTTCACAAGAAGTGCAGAAGCATAGTATGAGTACACCACAACGGTACCAGTAAATATCAAGCTTAACCCCGGTAGTGTAGTGACGAGGCCAGGTCAAGACACCTACTAGGACAAGATAAACGGAATAAAGTATAATAAAGACAAATAATGGAAAACAAGGAAATGAATAATAACAAAGCAATTTAATAATAAAAGCTAATGGCAGGATTTAAAGTAAGAAGGCCACAAGAAGGGAACACATGATGACAACCACAAGTAATCGAATACGGACAAAAGCAGGTAAGACAAGGAAGAAAAACAACAAGAACTGTTCAGCCAATTAACCTTTTCAACATGGAATGCACTACAAGAATCACAACCGAGGTACCACCTCGTAATTACATTTCACAACTCAAATCTTTATCTTTCCTTATATCACCGTGTGAGCCTTACATTTAGTTTTGAAAATTATTTTTTCCGAAATACCTACACGAATTTTAGCCCTCTTATCTTACTGTGTGGCTTCAAGTAATTACCTTACTAGCAACATGCATATCAAGCCCACCTTATCTCACCGCATGTATATCAACCTCTATCCTTATACCACCGCATGCGTATCAATATCACAATACAATAACAGCTCGTACCACAAGTGCCCATATGTCATAACTTGCCAAAATCAATAAATGCCAATATTTTCACAACAAATATCACATGGCTCAACCACAATGTGTACAATAATCTCAATAATGACATAATGAATGAGAAATACTCAACAAGGAAAGATATCTCAAAAATTAACACCTTCAACCTCAATGTGATAATAGCTTTTACCACTTTAACGTCAATAACCCAACAAGAAGATAATTCTCACTAAATAACAACTTCAAGTAAGAGAAATACAATAATAAAGAGGTAAAAAGACAATAAGGGAGGTAACAACTTCCACTAAATCATATGAGAACAAATATAATAAGTAAGAGATAGAACAAGTGCTAACGACGTCAAATGAAGTATGTAAGAGTAGATTAACACATGTAACAGAAGATTAATAATGAAAGATGTTACATGTTATGATTAAAGGCATGGAAAGAGTCTAAATAACCTAAACCGATCAAATACCATATATAGCTCGTGTTCGTCACCTCGCGTACACGTCTTCCATATAACACAAATAGAACAATCAACCCAAATCCTAAGGGGTAGTTCCCCCAAACAAAGTAGATACTTACCTCAACTAGGACAAATCAGCCCTCGAAATAGCTTTTCCCCTAAAATGCGCCTCTACATGGCTCAAATCTAACCAAAAATGACTTAATATCATCAAACAATTACAATATATACAGATATGATCTTTACATTTTTCCCAAAAAGTCAACAAAAGTCAACCCGGGTCTCGTCCGGTTAAGACCCGGGTCTAAGGATAGATTCTGACTACCCATAATCCCACGAGTCCATATATGTGATTAGTGTACAAATCTGAGTCCAAATCGACTCTCAAAATGTAAAACTTCATTTTTCAAAACTTTGACAAAAATTCCCAAATTTTCCTCTTTGATACTCATAAATTCGATGTTAAATCGAAGATATAAATGTAAAATATAATTGGAAATTGATTAGAATCACTTACCCAATATTTGTAGATGAAAATTCCCTCTCCAAATCACCTCCTACAGAGTCTAGGGTTCTAAAATGAGAGAATATGATGACAAATCCCGACTCTCAGCCTTTTTGTTCAGCTGAAGATGTTGCACTTGCGACACTAGGTCTGCATTTGTGAACTCTCGCAATTGCAGAATAGGAATCGCAATTGAAAATCCTGACAGCCTCTTCAGAAGTCGCAATTTCGACAAAGGCTTCGCAATTGCGAGCTGACATCCCTCGCAAAAGCGACCAAGTGGTCTCAAATGCGACCCCAACCCAGGCCTACTGACTTCGCAAATGTGAAGGGAAAAAGTCGCATTTGCGACATCTAACCACCCCTGCCTACTTCGCAATTGTGAGGCTGGTGCTCACAATTGCGATATCAGAGCATCAGCATACCAGCAATCATATTTCAGTCCAAAAGCATTTCGCGACACGTCCGAAACTCATCTAAGCCCTTGGGGCTCTAAACCAAACATCCACACAATTCCAAAAATATCATACGAACTCGCTCATGCGATGAAAACACAAAAATAATAGCTAGAGCTATGAATATAACATCAATATGCATGAACTTGAAACAAAAGTTCAGGAACCTCTAGAATTGCAACCTGTCTGAATCATATCAAATCAATTCCAAATGACACCAAATTTTGCAGACAAATTCTAAATAGTATAACGGACCTATTACAAGTCCCAAAATTAACTTCCGAACCCGATAGACAAAAATCAACCTACGGTCAAACTTCTAAACCTAAAATTGCCAACATTCGGCGAAACAATACATATCAACCTAGAGACCTCCGAATTCGATTTCGGGTATACGCCCAAATCCAAAATCAAGATACAAACCAATCAGAGCCATCAAAATACTGTTCCAGGTTCGTATTCAAAAAATTTAAACATTGGTCAACACTTCAAACTTAGGCTTCTAAGCCTATAACCAAATGGTCCAAATCAACCTGAAATCTTTCTGGAACGAAACTAACTAACCCTGCAAGTCATAAACCACAAATGAACATTTCTGAAGCATCAAAAGGGGAACCGGGGAGTAATTACACAAAACTACCGGTCGGGTCATTACATTCTCCCCATTTTAAAATAAACGTTCATCCTCAAACGTGTATAGGGACATACCTGAAGTGGAAAATAACTGAGGATAACGACTTCCATGTCCTGTAGGTCTCCCAGGTCGCCTCCTTGACCAGATGACCCCTTTATTAAACCTTCAGTGAAGCTATGTTCTTTGATCTCAACTTTCGGACTTATTTGTCCATGATAGCTATCGTCTCCTCAACATAAGTCAAATACTTGTCCAATTAGACTGAGTTGAAGTCTACTACATGAGACAGATCACCATAATACTTTCGGAGCATGGAAACATGGAACACCGGGTGGACCGCCGATAGGCTGGGTGACAATGCAAACTTGTAGTCCACCTCACCAACTCTCTCAAGGATCTCAAAAGGACCAATATACCTAGCGCTCAACTTTCCCTTCTTTCTGAACCTCATCACACCCTTCATAAGTGAGACCTAGAGCAAAACCCTCTCTCCAACCATAAATGCTACATCACGAGCCCTCCTATCGGCATAACTCTTCTGCCTAGATTGTGTTGTACGAATCCGATCCTAAATCAACTTGACTTTCTCTAAGGAATCTTAAACCAAATCTGTGCCCAACAACCTAGCCTCTCCCGGCTCAAACCAACCAACTAGAGAACGATACCGTCTCCCATATAGGGCATCATAAGGAGCCATATGAATACTCGATTGGTAACTATTATTTTAGGAAAACTCTGCAATCGGCAAGAACTGATCCCAAGAACCCCCGAAATCCATATACAAGCACGTATCATATCCTCTAAGATCTGAATGGTGCGCTCGGACTGCCCGTTCGTCTGGGGTGAAATATTGTACTAAACTCAACCCATGTGCCTAACTCACACTGTACGGCCCTCTATAAATACAATATAAACTGTGTGCCTCGATCCGAGATAATGTACACCGGCACATCGTGGAGATAAACAATCTCACAAATATAGATCTGAGCTAGTTGCTCTAAAAATAGGTAGTCACCACCTTAATGAAATGAGCCGACTTGGTCAGCCTATCCACAATCACCCATACTGCATCAAAATTTCTTCAAAGTCCGAAGGAGCCCAACAATGAAGTCCATGGTAACACGCTCCCACTTCCACTTGGGAATCTCAAGTCTCTAAAGCAAATGCCCTGGCCTCTAATGCTCGTACTTCACTTGCTAACAGTTTAGGCACCAAGCCATATACTCCACTATATCATTCTTCATTCTCCTCCACCAATAGTGCTGCCTCAAGTCCTAATACATCTTAGTGGCACTGGATGAACGGAATACCGCAAACTATGGGCCTCCTCAAGGATCAACTCACACAACCCATCCACATTGGGCACACATAACTGGCCTTGTATACGTAACACCCCGTTCTCTAATAGAAACCTCATTGGCATTGTTCTGTTGTACATTGTCCTTAAGGACATGCAAATGGGGTTCGTCATACTGACACTCTCTAATGCGCTCATATAAAGAAGACCGAGAAACCACGCAAGCAAGAACCCGGCTGGGCTTTGAAACATCCAATCTGACAAACTGATTGGCCAAGCCTGAATATCTATGGCTAGTAGCCTCCTGCTGCCGATAGATATGCCAAACTCCCCATACTCTCTTCCTTTTACTCAAGGCATTGGACACCATATTGTCCTTCCCAAGGCGAGACAAAACAATGATATCATAATCTTTCAGCAACTATAACCATCTCCGCTACCGCAAATTTAGATTTTTTTGCTTGAACAAATATTGGAGACTTCGGTGGTTGATATAGACCTTACATGGGACACCGTGTATATAATGCCTACAAATTTTCAATGCATGAACAATAGCTCCAAATTTCAAGTCGTGCGCCGGATAATTCTTCTTATGGACCTTCAACTACCGAGACACATAGGTAATCACCCTACCATCTTGCATCAGCACTGCACCAAGCCCAACATGTCACGCATCACAATACATAATGTACGACCCAGAACCTGTAAGCAATACCAACACTGGGGCTATAGTCAATGCAGTTTTGAGCTTTTGAAAGATCGTCTCACACTCCTTAGACCATCTAAAAGGAGCACCCTTCTGGGTCAATCTAGTCAAAGGTGCAGCAATGGACAAGAATACCTCTATGAAGCGGAGATAATATCTGTCCAAACCAAGAAAACTCCAAATCTCAGTAGCTGAAGACGGTCTGGGTCAACTCTGAACTGCTTCAATATTCTTCGGATCTACCTTGACTCTCTCTCTAGACACTACGTGACCCAAAAACATTACTGAATCAAGCCAGAACTCACACTTCAAGAATTTTGCATATAACTTCTCCTCCCTCAAGGTCTAGAGCACGATCCTCAAATGTTGCTCATGATCATCCTAGCTGCGGGAATACACCAAGATGTCATCAGTAAACACAATGACAAGTGAATTAAGATATGGCTGGAATATAATGTTCATCAGGTGTATAAATGGTTCTGGGGCATTGGTCAGCCCAAATGATATCACAAGGAATTCGTAGTGGCCATACTGAGTTTTAAAGGCAGTCTTCGAAATATCCAAATCCCAAATCTTCAGCTGATGATACCCTGACCTTAAATAAATCTTCGAGAAGACTCTAGCAACCTAAAACTGGTCAAATAAGTCATCAATGGGTGGCAATGGGTACTTGTTTTTCACTGTAACCTTGTCTAGCTGTTGATAATCAATACATATCTGCATAGAACCATTCTTTTTCTTCAGAAATAGAACTGGAGAATCCCACGGCAAAACACTCGATCGCAGGAAACCCTTATCAAGCAACTCCTAAAGTTGTACTTTTAACTCCTTCAACTCTACTGGTGACATACGATACGATGGAATAGAAATGAACCGAGTGCCCGTCAATAAGTCAATACCAAAATTGATATCTCTATCGGGCGGCATGCCAGGAAAATCTGCTGGGAAGTCTCTCACTATCGGAACTGACTCAACGGTAGGAGTATCAACACTGACATCTCTTACAAGGTCTAGATATGCGTCACACCCTTTCTCAACCATCCGTTGTGCCTTTAGAAAGGAAAAACTCTACTAGGAATATAATCCAATGTACCCCCTCCACTCCAACTGTGGTAATCCTAGCATCGCCAATGTCACAGTCTTGGCGTGATAATCTAGAATAGCATGATAGGGCAACAACCAATCCATGCCCAAGATCACGTCAAAGTCTACCATATTAAGTAAAAATATATCAATTCTGGTCTCAAAACCACCAATATCAACTAAACACGGCCGATACACATGGTCCACAATATTAGAATCTCCTACAGGCGTGGACACATATACAGGAGAACACAAAGAATCACGAGATATCCAAAAATGGAGCAGAGTAAGATGACACATATAAATAAGTGGATCCTGGATCAAATAAGACTGATGCATCCTAATGACAAATTGGAACCATACCTGTGATGATAGTATCCAATGCAACCACCTATGTACTACCCAAAAAAGCATAGAATCTGGCTTGGCCTCCCCCTCTAGAGCAACCTCTACTCGCTTGACCTCCACCCTAGCTAGTGGGGCAGGTATAGCGGCAACTAGAGTAGTAACTAAGGCCTGTGAACCCTGTGGACCCTGTGGAATCTGGGGAGCCTGAGTAGTTTGTGGAGGTGTATCCCTCTTGAGTTCGGGGTAGTCCTTCACCATATGTCTGGTATCCCCACACTCAAAACAAGATCTCGATGGGGGTGTCTTCTGAAACTCACCCTAGACTAGTTGGCTAGATTGACCTCTGAAGGAACCCCATGCAGGAAGTGTACTAGATAGTGGCTGAGCAAAATGGGCAACTTGCAACCTTAGAGTAGCTAGATCACTGCTAGAAGCTGGAAGTGCTGAATGAACTAGGTGGCTCACATAGCACTGCCATGACGAGTTGCAACTGGAGCGCGGGAACCACTATATCCTCTAGAATCTCAAGGCCTCTTGGCCTCCATGTCCTCTCTCTCTCTCTCTCACGTCCCCGCATACCATTTAGCCTTCGCGCGATCTCTATCACCTACTGATACGGAGTGTCTATCTCCAAATCTCGAGCTATGATGAACCTAATACCTTAGTTGAGCCACTCGATAAATCTGCAGACTTTCTCTCAGACTGTAGAAACCAAGGCAGGTGTATGTCGAGACAACCCTATTACACCTCATATCTTCGTACAAAAGAGTATTCATAAGTCAATTGATGTAAGCTCAGAATTGAGATCATATTTAAGAGTACATAAAGTAAGTTAATCATGTTACCTAGGAGATTACAAATCTTTAATATCATGGATAACAAGTACCAAGAGGTTTGAAAGGATAAGAAGCTAAACAAATTAAAGAAAATAAGTTTTGTCGAATGTCAACAAGTTGGAAATATTATAACGTGTACTTTTGTGATGAGACTAGGGTGCTTAATAAGATAAGCAGGTTATGTTATGATTTGTTTTAGTTGTATGAAAGTCGTGTGTTACGTATTTAAGTCAAGCAAGTTGTGAAGCAAAAGTTGGCAAAGGTTATCAGAAGTTACATTCATAAATGTGCTGAAAATTAGGTCAATTATAGATGCGCTTTACTCCCAATTTACTTCGAATTATGGGGTGATCTACCTACCAAATCGAAGATCTATGAGTCTAGTTTATAGATCATTAAACCATTTGTCAATACAACGTCAGAGTAGAGAGATATTTTCCTTTTCACAAGACTGCACCAAGCAGCTCTCAATGGGACCCACAATGGCGGTTGAGATATATTGATATATATATATATAAGACGCCTCAAACCCGTTTTAACTCATTATTTTTCAGTATCTTCAGACCCTAGAAACCTAAAAATACTCTCTAAAGGTTCTCTCATTATCCAAGATCCAAACAAAGGGCAAACAACACAAATCAAGTGTCGGGAATCTCGTCGCGCTAGTAAGTTTCTTGTTCTTTTTGTTGTTGCTGATATTTGGGTGGTTCCAGCTCATGTGGGAGGTTGTTTTAAGTGGTTTAAGTTCTGTAAAATACTCTACCAAGGTTTTCATATCAACCCTAGTTTATTTCAAGTCATGCAAATGGATTACACCATATTTCAACAACAAAAGTTAGTTCTAGTGAAGAACAACACCTCTTTGAGGTTGTGTTATTATTGAGGATAGTTGTGGGTTGTGTTTAGCTGAAATTTAAAGTTGTTGATACTGGATAAGGTGATTATAATATACTACTAATTGTTCTTAAGCTTTCTTGTATGTTGGTTAAGTTTTTAGTATGATAACTACAAGATAATACTTGGATTAGCTTAAGTCACTTCTATAGTGTTGTATTGCCATTGAGGGATATTGTAAGATAAATATAACTTGGATTTTGACTTGAAGCTATTGTAGGAGGTATTTTTATTGTGTTCTTGCATGTGCTTAAGGTTATCTTGATGTTGAATAGGTTAAATGGATGGACTAGACATGAACTAGTGACTAAAGTTGCTAATTGAAGATAGTTGGAGTTGTGAATTATTTCCTTTGTAATAAATATATAGTATAAGGATGGAACCATTGATGAATGAATTCATTATCATGTTAAATATTTTGTTATGTTAATGTAAGAAGTCTATAAGGGGTGATAATTGGGTTGAAGGGTGCGGAAGGGATTCAATCTGAACTTGTCGCTCGTCGTGATATGTTGATGACTTGTTAATGAAATATTTTGTACCCTATTGTTGATGTTGTTCTTATTTTATTGCTCTGGTTGTTGTTGTTAGTATATGGTATTGGAGGAGGCCCTTGTTACAAGGGAGATGCTGCCAAAATTGCTCTATACTAGCTTAAGTTATAGATTTAGCCTTTACTCACCACTGATTTTGGATCTCCTTATGCTATGGTAGACTGAGTTGAGTTATTTGAAGAGTTGCTTGGAAGCTATTAAGAATTCAACGAGGTTAAGGTATGTTAAGGCTCAACCTTTCCTTCATTTTGGCATGATCCCGTAACTACATAAGTTTGATAACGAGGCATAAGAAGAAGTTCGTATTGTAAGCACGTGATTTTTGCTTCACGAGCAATCACTCCAAAAGGAAAACAAAAAAATAAAAATAGTGACAAATGATTTCGCTGTACAAATTTTTCGATTTTTTTTTCCGTGACATGTGTTATGAGTCGTTTGTAGGTCTGTCCATTTCGCATTTAGTCATTATCAAACAAAATATAAAAAGATATGTGTCGTTAAAAGAAAATTCAAAATATAAATATATATGCGTCGTTCGTTCTAGGTTGTGATTTAACTTACTTAAATACTTTTGTGATAATTATGTAGAAATGTTACAGTGTTGTTGATTTTAATTTCACTATTTTACTATTATCTCATTTTTGTTTAAAAGAAAAAAAAGTAAAAGAGTGAAGGAAAACCGGTTTGGGCCCAAAAGAAATGAAATAAAACAGGCCCAAACCAGCACTCAGACCCAGTCCAAGTCCAGGCCTGCCCAGGCACCTCCTGAAACGACACCGTTTCAGGCAAATCAATCTGAGTCGTCCGTCCAGGCCAATCCAACGGCTCAGGATCTCTTTCAGCAACCCATTTTTAAACCCGACCCAATAACCGGTCTGACCCAACCCTTCACTTAAACCAAACGACCCCGTTTAACTACCAAACGACCCCGTCTCATTTCTCATCCTCAGATCCAAGCCGTTGAGATCATCTGATCTAACGGCTCAGATCCAATCAGCCTCCCCATATATAAACTCGACCCTTCACCCCACGCCCCCTAACCGAACCCCCCACCCCCCCCTCGTCATCGTCCCCAAGCTCAAACACTGAAACCCCAAACCCTAGCAAGCCGCCCTAGTCTCCCTCGCCATTAAAGCCGGCGGCACGAACGCCGGTGACCACCTCCTGAACACCCTAAGACCCTCTCACTCTCCTGAACATGGATCTGTTACCCTCTTGCCTCGAATCACCTTCCTTCGTCTCGAATCTTCATTTGAAGATTTGAGTCGAACCCGGACCTATGCCAAACCACCCCATCTTCATACCAGACATTCCCCTGACCTTCCTCGTGACCAAACCAAACTTAGTTTGGTTCGAATCTACACACAACTCCTAAAAAATCAGATCTGGAGATCCGAAACCTAGAACACTAATAGCCTTGGAATCCGGCCGGTCTTAACAAAGGTTTGAGGTTTAATGGATCTTAACCAAGGTGTTCTCATGTGAGAACACCCTGGTTAAAATTTGTTCGGCCTCAAAAGGGTCAAAGCTAAGTCGGATTTGGACAGTTTGGTTTAAACTCTTTCAGTAAGTTTTCTTTCTCTTTGTTTTAGTTTTGATTGAATGGTTAGCATGCTTTGTTGTGCCTGTTTGTTATTGTGTGATATTTTCTTAATTTCTCCCGTCTCTGTCAAAGACCTTTTATTTGGTCGTTTGATTTTCTATGTGTGCTCTGATTATACTCTATGATATACATGTTCGTCAATTAGATTAGTCGTCAAAAGAGTTTAATTCATATAGGTTCCTAGTGTTGAACAAAGTTGTCTGAAGTTATCTGGGACTATATACGTGTTGTTTATATGAACGATTGATTGTTATGTGTTACGATTAATATAGTCGAGTCGATATATGTCGTCAATTAGTTTTAGTCGTTAATGGTAATAACTTGATTCGTGTTGTTTATTTCTGCTGTGATCGTATTTGAATCCCATTAGGAACTGAATTGAATTGCCAATTGAGCTTGTTCAAATTGAATTAAAGAACATCTAGGGGGAGGGTTATAATGGCAGCTCAGACTTGGATTTTAAAATACGATGCCATGTGCATTTGGTTTAGACAGTCTGGGCAGCATGTGTATGGTTAGCTTTAGGGAATTAAAATAATTGGACAGCATGTGCTGTCAGATTATATTCCTGCTGCCCATACTTTGGGTTAAATAAACAAGGGACTAGGACACTTTAACAAAAAAAAAAGAGGGGCTGACAGGGATTTCATGGGAGTTTTGTTATTTAAAATAAGTGAGTGGAAAAACAACGGGGAGGGGGAATTTTGAGTTGTCAAAACAGACTAATAAAGTATTAAGGTTAGGCTATAAAAGAGGCAGACCTTCGATTAGAGGAGGGGAAATTTTTGGAGTCTTGAGGCTGGAATTTTTAGTCTTGAGAAAGGTTTTGCGAGTTTAAAGAAAAAGACTGAAAACAGAAGAGAGTTTCAGTAAAACATTGTAACCAATCACTGTCTGAGAGCCATCTAAGAGTTCATATTGGTCAAGCTGTCTTGGCCAAGTTCTGTTTCTTTAGCACTGACTGAGCTGTTTCTGGTTGTTGAATTGGTAGTGTTGCTGCATTGAATACTCTGTTATTGCTGTTTATTTCATCACTCTTTCCTGGGATTTGCTCGTTTGGTACACAACTATCTGTTGGTTCTTTTGTTCTGGGAAATACTGCTGGTTGTCTGTGGACTGTAGAAAACACTTGTGGTTGTTGGTTGTTGCTGTGTTGTTGCTGTGTGTCTGCTGCTGCTGTTGTTTGTGGCACACTACTCAACTGATTACTCCCTTTCTTCCTTTCCTTTCTATACCAGGTACACACCCAATACACTGTCAGATGTAGCTGGAAATTTGAGCATGAATGTAAATGAAAGACCTGAAGAATGTTTTTTTTATATATATAGTTTATTACCTTAAATATCATGTAATGTAGAAAATTTTATGCTTGCTTTGGATGCTGGAGATAGCCTTCAGGCCTAATAACTGTCAATGAATGGTAGTTGAATGTTAGATTGTGTATATAGGATGGTGATAAGAGTATGCCCAAGGCAATAGGTTGTATCTCAGATTTAGTGCAATGCTATAGGATATCCTTTTAAAATAAGAACGAGATGAGCCTCGATGAAAATAAACAAAACACGCAGATGCGGGGCCCTTGTTAAATGTAAATCATTGAAGCATTTAGTTTCCCGGACGGGTTGTTTAGCAAATCTCACAACCTTCCTAAAATGACAACACGTTAGTCTCTTTAGGATACGCTTTAATAAACTTTACCTTCTTAAACTCGGGTGCACATTTATGTGACCCAAATCCAAATCTCGACGGATTCGAAATGCCTCTCTAATCACGGGTACATTGACTGTGACGTGGTTCGAGATGCATGTCCATGACGTTGCAAATTCATTAGAAATAAAGAACGAGGTGAGCCTCGCCAAATAAAAATACAAATTGCGGGGCCCTCAATAAATATTGCTTTAAAAATTGTTTAGGCTTCGGGATGGACCGTTTAGTAAAATTCCACGGTCCTACCCAAAATAAATACGCTAGTCGCTTTAGGCGCGCCTTTAATAATTTAATTTCCTTAAACTCGGGTGCACATTGATGTGACCCAAATCCAAATCTCAACGGAGTCAAAGTGTGTCGACGACCACGGGTACATTGATTGTAACGCGGTTCGAGATACATTTTCACAACGTTGCAATTCTTGATAAAAACAGTAAATGATAAAAGCGGTTAAAAGTTAAATTTTGCACATAAGTTCACACTTGTATAAAATCAGATAATCAAGCCGAATATAACAGTTGAGCGACCGTGCTAGAACCACGGAACTCGGGAATGCCTAACACCTTCTCCCGGGTTAACAGAATTCCTTATCCGGATTTCTGGTACGCAGACTGTAATATAGAGTCATTATTTTCCTCGATTCGGGAATTAAAATTGGTGACTTGGGACACCCTAAATCTCCCAAGTGGCGACTCTGAAATAAATAAATAAATTCCGTTTCAATTGTCCTTTAATTGGAAAAAACTCCCCTGCGCCCCCTCGGGTGCGGAAAAATGAGGTGTGACAGCTCTGGCGACTCTGCTGGGGATTAAAAAAAAAAATAACCCAGAACCATTGGTTCAGGGTTTAAAGAATTCGAGCTTAAAATATCTGTGTTAATTGGCTTTATTTACTATATGATTTTCAACTGTTTATATGCTAATATGCTAAATGTTGCTTTTTACCGCTTTAATATTATTTGAATTGTGAATATATACAACTGCTACGAAACCCCCTTCTTTCTGAGTCTTCTGAATTTATGGTGTACACGTGCGCGTGACCCACCTTTCTGTTAAAGTCATACCAAATAAGACGGAGTTGGGACAAGTAACTAGGCCGGGCAGACTTTCGTGCTCCCGGTACGTTGCCCCCGCTTCGGCTCAAACTGTCCGTTTGGGTAAGCCAGGTCTAGAACAATCAACCTCAGGTCTTACACTTAGAATAACTCAGCCATGTACCGGATCCCTAGTAGGAACGTTTATTTGCATCACGTGCATTTGACTTAGGGGACTCAACACAGGGGTTGGGTCTGTCTAGGACAGGTGAACCCAAAATAAAAAGACCATCCTGATGCATCCTACTTGCTATATGTGCATTCATTTGCTTCGAACATGCTTGCTGACCGGTTTAAACAAAATTATGGTAAGAGCTGAGGAATAAAATAGGTCTTCATAAATAAAAAGAAAATGAAAATAAAAAAAAATAGAATATATATATATACATAAAAAATAAAATATAGTTTTCAAATCTTGAAATAAAGGTATCAAATCTTGAAAATAATTTGAAAAATTCCCAAAAATAGTTTTAAGTCTTGAAATAGTTTTGACTGAAAATGATTGGAGTATGTTTTCGAAATAAGTCTTAACTTTATTAAATTAAAATTTCAGATACAAAATGAGCACCACACAAAACCCTTTCTCCGCAAATACAGAAGAGTTTCTATTCCAGCTTCAAATGTGGTGGTGTGAATTAGGCGAAGATGGTCAAAAGTGGGTCATCAAGCATTTGGGAAATCTCCCGGACATTATGAAAGTTAAACCCCGTGATGATCTGATTGCGGCATTAGTAACTTTTTGGGACCCTGTTCACAATGTCTTTCGTTTCTCTGACTTCGAGCTCACTCCTACATTAGAGGAGGTAGCTGGATATGTTGGTTTTGACGGAAGTTTAAGGAATCAAAGCTTGATATTCACGAAGGCTCCCTCGGTACATCGATTCTTCGGTCTTCTGAACATCAGCAGTCAAATCAGGAAAAGCAATGTCGTCAACGGATGTTGTTCTTTCAACTTTTTGTATTCAAGGTTCGGAAAGTCAGATGGGTTCGAAATTCATGAGAAAGGCCTTACTAACAAACAAGACAAAGACGCATGGCAGGTTCACCGTCGTTTCGCCTTCATGGTGGCTTTTCTAGGAATCATGGTCTTCCCGAACAAAGAACGAACAATCGATATTCGCACCGCAAAAGTTGTGCAAATCCTCACCTCCAAGGAAAACCACACCATTGTCCCCATCATTCTCTCAGACATTTATCGGGCTTTGACTTTATGTAAAGCAGGAGCGAAAGTCTTCGAAGGATGCGAAATTTTGTTGCAAATGTGGCTGATTGAACATCTCCAACAACAGCCCAAGATCATACAGTATGGGCCAAGCAACGATAATTACATCGAGGGTTATGAGGAAAGAGTGAAAAATTATCAGGTTCCAGAAGGGATAGAAGCATGGGTATCTCGGCTAAGGGCTCTAACGGCAAATCAAATTGAATGGACTCTGGGATGGCTACCGATGAGGGAAGTGATACATATGTCAAACTCAAATAGTTATCTGCTACTATTGGGATTGAGAAGCATCCAGCCGTACGCGCCATTGAGAGTCTTAAGGCAACTAGGAAGATATCAAGTAGTCCCTGATGATGAAGATTTGAGTACACAAGAAATCGAATTACACCCAGAGGCCACTATCCCTGAGACGTTACTTCAACAGATGTGGAATGGGTGTCGATACTTAAAAAGCGATACTCAAGTCCCAGACACTACAAGGGGTGAGATAAATCCCGGATATGCAAGGTGGTTCGAGAAACGGTCTCGCGTGGACGATGCACCAGAACCTGAGCTGAGAAGGCCGATTAAAAGACCCCATATTCAAAACTTTAATGATAAAATCCAAGAGCGGTTGATTTGGGGAGAAAAAGAGAAGGGGTACAAAGCAACTATCCATTCCTTAAAGGAAAATCTAAGGAACCTCGGCCTGGAGAAGGATTTGCAAGCACAAGAAGCTGAAGGCGAGAAGAAGAGTCTAGCCTGGGAGAATGAAAGTCTTCATGCTCGATTTCTGAAAATGAAAAAGGCTTCTGAAACGCCAATGAGGAATTGGAAGGATCAAAAAACCATCGCCAATCTTTTTGAAAGAATGCAAGATTATGATTCCATTCTTGCTGCAAAAGAAAGGGCGTTGAGCAAAGCAAAAGAAAGGATCCAACAATTAAACGAAGAAGCCAGATCTGATAAGGAACGCCAAGATAGGCAATCCGAGAAAGACAGGGCACAATTCAAGAAGGAAAAAGACCATTGGATACGATCAGAAGACCAACTTCGTGCACAACTAGAAGAGGCAAGAAGATACAGAGAGCATCAACAAGCAGACACTGATAGAGAAAGAGCGCAGATGAGACTAGAGCAGGCCAGACTCCGAGCTCTATTAGAGTCATCCCTAGATCGTGAAGGCCGAATCTGAGATATAGCCACCACTCGCCAACAGCAATTGCAGAATCAAGGCCAACATCTCCAAGATTTCAGGGCACAGATCCACGACCTGGCGGTCTACACCTCTCAAAGTTATGTAAACTGCCAAGGAATGGATTATGGAAGGTTTACAGAGCATGCACCCACCTTTGCCCGTCACCTAGCATTGGAGTTGGAAAGGATGTATCGAACATTGGGAGGTCACCCGGGTCAAGCCCCGCCTTAAGCAAATGATCTAATAATTTACAACACAAGTGGAAAATGGGGCACGTCATGAGATGTTAAGAATTGTATCTTTTTATTTCAATTTGAATGTGTGTATTTCAAGACATTGTTTTTACAAAGTTTTCAAATGTAATGATTGTTCATCTTCTTTTTATAAATGTTAGCCTCATGGCAGAACTACGCCTGGTCTGATTCACGCGGGGACGTGATACGTAGGCAATCCCCATAAGATTCGACCGCTTTTAATAAATAAAGAAAAGAAAATGTAAATAAAATAAAACGCAGGGTTTCGCAAAATACTTTAAAGAGACGAATGAGCAAACCGGGATGACGCATGTTGTTTGAAGCAAAGCATGTAGAAACGGTTAACTGCCTAGGTGCATTGCATCCTCTATGTGTTATGATCAAATCTGTTAAGCTCTAACGCTAACAAAGTTTGTTGTTGTCTGATATCAGACAGTTAGCTGTTAAAGAATTCTGGCAACACATTCATACCAAACCAGATCCAAAGGACCGGTAGCAACAAGCATGACTACTTCGGAGAATAGCAATGAGGAAGAAAGGCCGATGAGCCAGTTGTTAAAAGAAGCGATGGAAAAGATTGAAAGGATGGGACTAGAAATGAATGCAATGCAACTAGCCCTAGCCAAAACACAAAAGAGTCCTGAAACACTGGGACACATGCCGGAGTACCCTCACTCTGGCCCTTCCACAAGCCGCCCAAATCCCCTCTATCATCAAGAAAGAAGCCCTCATGATTCCCAAGCTCCACCACCCCACCAACCTCTCCCAACACCCAATATTCCCATTTTTGTGGGACCTACATCAGCCCCTTTGCAGAGAACGACCAGTGAGCCATTGTTTCAGGCTCACGATACACAATACTATCCCCCTGAGCCTACATTCCATGCACCCGAACCACAGGCTTACAATCCACATTTGGAAGTACCGGCAGAGGTTGAGAAGCCGTTTAAGGCCCCTGAACAGGATGAAGTGTTGAGAAAGTTCAAAAGCCTGGAGCAATCTTTCAGGAACTTGCACGGGCTGGGCAATCAAGTCAGCGTGGCATACAAAGATCTGTGCCCTTTCCCAGACGTCCAACTCCCGGCTGGGTTCAAGATGCCCAAGTTTGATTTATATGAAGGGCACGGTGATCCCATGGCACATTTGCGGGGATTCTGTAGCAAAATGAGAGGGGCAGGAGGCAAGGATGAGCTTTTGATAGCTTATTTCGGCCAAAGTCTGAGCGGATCTGCACTGGAATGGTATACCAGGCAGGATTTCAGCAGGTGGTACACGTGGGATGATCTGGCGCAGGCTTTTGCAGGTCATTTCCAGTACAATCTGGAGATAGTCCCTGACCGTCTCACGTTATTGAGAACTGGGAAGAAACCCGGGGAAAGTTTTCGCGAGTTCGGGTTCCGCTGGAGAGAACAAGCAGCTAGAGTCGATCCTCCCATGAGAGAGGGAGAGATGGTGGACTATTTTTTGCAGACATTGGATCCAACCTACTTTGGTCACTTGGTGACAACGGTTGGAAAATCTTTCAACGAGGTGGTCAAAATAGGGGTCATGATAGAAGAAGGTTTGAGGTCGGACAAGATCTTGAACTATTCGGCGCTTAAGGCCACAACCCAGGCTATTCAAAGCGGCACGGGAGGTGCGCTGAGAAGAAAGAAAGAAGAGGTTGCCACGATCGAGGCAGGCAGTTGGTCCAGGGCTGGCAGGCCGCACTACAACCAACCCAGGCCTCACAGGTCAAACTACCCATACAACCCACCACAAAATTTCTATCCACCTCGAGAACCACATTGTTCCGTACACCAAGCCCAGGTATACACTCAGCCTCCGGTTCGCCCACAATGGCGCGCACCGGCTCCCCAGAACATATATGCACCACCACAAAACACCTACCCTCCACCAAGGGCATATAGAAACCCTTCAGGGGCAGGCTTCCGGGGAAATCCAGATGCTAGGAATGAACAGGTTGCGGAAGCAAAGAACCTTCACGGAGCTGGGAGAAACCTACACCGCTTTGTTCCACAAGCTGCGGCAATTGGGTTTGGTTAGTCCTGTCCAGACTCGAGAACCAAATCCCCCACCTCAGAATGTAGATCGATCAATCAGTTGTGAATACTGTTCAGGGATGCTCGGGCACGATACCGAGAAGTGCTGGAAGTTAAGGCATGCCATACAGGATCTTATTGACACCAATAAGATCGAGGTCCAGACACCGGAGGCTCCTAACATCAACCAAAACCCACTGCCAGCGCACCACGAAACTCACATGATTGAGTTGGTGTGTGAGGGAGGAGAATTAAGAAAACCCTCACAAACAGTGATGATGATCCAAGCCGCCCCGAAAGAAGTCTTAACCAGTGGAGGAACGAGTGTACAGTCGCAGGGAGAAGGCGTCAAGCCGGTAGTGATATTGGGGAAGAGCCCGTCCATCATAGCAAGCAAACCCGAGCCAAGCAAGTTGGTAATACCAGGGATCCTGCCCACACCGGCAGTTGTGTTGAAAGGGGTATGTAGAGAACGGGTGACCATAAAGCCTGTGGTCCAACTGCCGATGATTGACAGCAGGGCTGTGCCTTGGAAATATGAAAAGGCAGTGGTGACGTACAAAGGAAAACAGGTGGAAGAAGTCAGTTGTGAAGCGCAAGGGCTGACTCGATCAGGTCGATGTTTTGCTCCGGTGGAGCTAAGAAAAACCAACCCAGTGGCAACCAAGAAACCTGTGTCCGAGGAAGAGGCTGAAGAGTTCCTGAGGAAGATGAAAGTACATGACTATTCTGTGGTCGAACAGCTGAGAAAAACACCGGCCCAGATCTCACTGTTGTCGTTGCTGATCCATTCTGAGGAGCATCGTCGGGCCCTGTTGAAGATACTGAACGAGGCTCATGTACCCAGTGAGATTTCTGTAAACCACCTGGAAACCATTGCCAGCAAGATCTTCGAGGTGAACAGGGTAACATTCTCAGATGATGACCTGCCGGTGGAAGGTACAGAGCATAACAAAGCTCTATACCTAGCTGTCAAATGTGAAGACTCGGTGGTAACTCGAGTATTGGTGGATAACGGCTCAAGCGCCAATATTTGTCCATTATCCACCCTGGACCAGTTAAAGATTGACCGTGGAAGAATCCGGGAGAATAGCATCTGTGTCCGGGGGTTTGACGGAAACGGAACAGCCACTGTGGGGGATGTTGTACTTGAACTGACCATTGGGCCAGTCCTGTTTACCATGGAATTCCAGGTGTTAGATGCCACAGTTTCTTATAACCTGCTGTTAGGACGACCCTGGATTCATGCAGCCAAAGCGGTGCCTTCCACCCTACATCAGACGGTGAAGTTCGAGTGGGAAAGACAAGAGGTCGTGTTGCACGGCGAGGATACAACATGCACCATGGGCGGAACCATTGTACCTTTCATAGAGACCACTGATGACAAAGGTCCTTGGGTCTACCAGATTTTTGATACAGGGTCGGCCAACAAAATTTCTGAAGGAGAAATCATCCCACACCCTAGGGTAGCTGCCGCAACAGTCATGATGGTCTCAGAAATGCTGGGCAATGGATTTGTGCCGGGAAAAGGCCTGGGAGTCGAGCTTCAAGGGATAGTCCAACCTGTTTCCCTTCCTAAAAATCTGGAAACTTTCGGATTGGGGTTCAAACCAACCGCAGCAGACAGGAAGCAAGCGCGAAAAATGAAGAAGAGGGTCTGGTTTCTGCCTAAACCAGTGCCACGCCTCTCAAGGTCTTTTGTTAAAGCAAGTGCCAAGGGGTCAGCGATCCCAAAGATTCGAGGACCTTTGATCGGTATAAATGAAGACCTGAATCAGAGTTTTGAGAGGCTATTCGCGGATGTCAGTATGGTGGAAGCTGGAGAAGGTTCCAGCAGAGCAGAGATACAATTTGTGGGGCCTGAGGCCAAGACCAACAATTGGACGGTTACTCCTCTTCCTGTCCGAGGGGAGTCTTGGTAGTAGGCTTTGATTAATGTTTTGTTTGTTTGTTTGTTTGATCGGATTATTCAAGGGTGTAATCCAAATTTTACTTTCGTTTTTGTAAAAGTGTGAACCCTTTTATCCCGCAAGTTTAATAAAGTTCTTTTCTTTTGTCCCATTTTAATTTTGTTTTGTTCTTTTTCTTTCTGAACAGTTCTCTTTTTACTGGTTCTAATGACATGGCATGCACAGCGGATCTTCGACCTAGTCTAATAAATCAATCTGAAACCGACTCAATGATGCAAAAGGTCGTTTGTGACGATGAATCTGAATGTGACGAAGGTGAAGCCTTCGAAGAAATAAACAGAGAACTGTGCCAATTTGAAGAGAAACCCAAGCCTAACCTAAATGACACCGAGGCTGTGAATCTAGGAGACGCTGATAACGTCCAAGAGACCAAAATTAGCATCCACATTGAGCCGAATGTCAGAGCAGAATTGATCAAAACTCTCAGGGAATTCAAAGATGTTTTTGCATGGTCATATGATGATATGCCTGGATTAAGCACCAATTTAGTGGTTCACAAATTACCCACTGACCCGGCATACCCTCCGGTCAAGCAAAAGCTAAGGAAATTTAAAACAGAAATGAGTGTAAAGATCAAAGAAGAAGTGATTAAGCAGTTGCAATCGAAGGTCATTCGGGTCACTCGGTATCCCGAGTGGTTGGCCAATGTGGTACCAGTCCCAAAGAAGGATGGAAAAATCAGGGTGTGCGTTGACTACCGCAACCTCAACAAAGCAAGTCCCAAGGACAATTTTCCGCTACCCAACATTCATATCCTGATCGATAATTGCGCTGGGCGCGAGATCGGATCCTTTGTGGATTGCTATGCGGGTTATCATCAGATCCTAATGGACGAGGAGGATGCTGAGAAGACAGCGTTTATTACGCCATGGGGAACCTACTGCTATCGGGTAATGCCGTTCGGATTAAAGAACGCTGGGGCAACATACATGCGAGCAATGACTGCTGTGTTTCATGACATGATACACAAGGAAATTGAAGTGTACGTCGATGATGTGATCATCAAATCTTGGCGTCAGGAGGACCATGTAGCAGACCTAAGGAGATTTTTCCAAAGACTCCGAAGGTATGATATCAAGCTTAACCCGGCCAAATGCGCATTCGGGGTTCCATCAGGAAAGTTGCTAGGATTCATCGTCAGTCGACGGGGGATTGAGTTAGACCCATCCAAAATTGAATCCATCCGAGATTTGCCACCGCCAAGGAACAAAACAGAGGTAATGAGTTTGCTGGGTAGACTCAATTACATCAGCAGGTTCATCGCTCAACTCACAGCAACTTGTGAGCCCATATTTCGGCTGCTGAGAAAGGATGCTGCGGTAGGTTGGACGGCAGAGTGTCAGGAGGCTTTCGACCAAATCAAAGGGTATCTGTCTAATCCACCCGTATTGGTCCCGCCTAAGCCCGGGAAACCCCTAATCCTTTACCTGACGGTCTTGGAAAATTCATTTGGTTGTGTACTGGGGCAACATGATGACACAGGAAGGAAGGAGCAGGCCATCTACTATCTTAGCAAGAAATTCACAGTGCATGAGGTCAAGTACACTCAACTCGAGAAAACATGTTGCGCCCTAACTTGGGTAGCTCAGAAGTTGAAGCACTACCTGTCTTCATATACTACTTATCTCATATCCCGCTTGGACCCATTGAAGTATATCTTTCAGAAACCTATGCCCACGGGAAGGTTGGCAAAGTGGCAAATTCTGCTCACAGAGTTTGATATCATCTACGTAACGAGGACGGCCATGAAAGCCCAGGCACTGGCAGACCATTTGGCAGAGAATCCCGTTGATGAAAAATACGAGCCCTTAAGAACGTATTTTCCTGACGAAGAGGTGATGCATACGAATGAGTTGGAATTACCTGAGGAACCGGGTTGGAAGCTTTTCTTCGATGGAGCTGCAAACGCAAAAGGGGTTGGAATAGGAGCAGTACTCATTTCTGAAACAGGACGGCATTATCCTGTTACGGCTCAACTACGCTTCTATTGCACCAACAATATGGCCGAGTATGAGGCTTGCATTCTGGGTCTGCGCTTGGCTGCTGACATGGATGTCCAAGACGTCTTGGTCTTGGGAGACTCGGACCTCTTGGTACATCAAATTCAGGGTGAATGGGAAACACGAGATCTAAAGCTCATACCATACCGACAATGCTTGCATGATCTGAGCAAGCAGTTTCGATCGGTGAAATTCAAACACATTCCGAGAGTTCACAATGAGGTTGCAGATGCTTTGGCCACCTTAGCATCAATGCTGCACCACCCTGACAAAATGTATGTTGATCCTCTACACATCCAGGTCCGTGATCAGCACGCCTACTGCAATGCCGTAGAAGAAGAAGCAGATGGCAAACCCTGGTTTCATGATATCAAGGAATACCTCAGGATGGGGATATATCCGGAACATGCCTCTGGAGACCAAAAAAGAGCCCTTCGGCGTTTGTCGAATGGTTTCTTCCTCAGTGGGGGAATATTGTACAAAAGAACCCCGGATTTGGGATTGTTGAGATGCATAGATGCCAGTCAAGCAACGACGGTTATGGCTGAGGTACATGCTGGAGTTTGTGGGCCACACATGAGCGGATATGTATTGGCAAGAAAGATCCTTCGAACAGGGTGTTATTGGCTAACCATGGAACACGACTGTATCACTTTCGTGAGGAAATGCCATCAGTGCCAGATACATGGAGATTTGATTCATTCTCCGCCAACAGAGTTACATACGATGTCAGCACCCTGGCCGTTTGTAGCATGGGGCATGGATGTCATTGGGCCCATCGAGCCAGCAGCATCCAACGGTCATAGGTTCATTCTAGTGACCATTGATTACTTCACCAAATGGGTTGAGGCTAAAACCTTCAAATCAGTAACCAAGAAGGCAGTGGTGGACTTTGTTCACTCCCATATCATCTGCAGATTTGGGATCCCAAAAGTGATCATCACGGATAACGGGGCGAATCTTAATAGCAGCTTGATGAGAGAGGTATGCCAACAATTCAAGATTACACACCGCAATTCCACCCCATATCGTCCTAAGGCAAATGGAGCAGTCGAAGCAGCCAATAAGAATATCAAGAAGATACTGCGAAAAATGGTGGAAGGGTCCAGACAATGGCACGAGAAATTACCCTTTGCTTTGTTGGGTTACCGCACTACCGTCCGGACTTCCATAGGCACAACTCCTTATTTGTTGGTGTATGGAACTGAGGCCGTGATACCAGCGGAGGTCGAAATTCCGTCCCTCCGAATTGTCGCTGAAGCCGGGATTGATGATGATGAATGGGTCCAAGCTCGATTGGAACAGTTGAGCCTGATAGATGAGAAAAGATTGGCAGCAGTGTGCCATGGTCAGCTGTACCAGAAGAGAATGGCAAAAGCGTATAATAAGAAGGTGCGCCCCAGGAAGTTTGAAGTAGGGCAGCTGGTATTGAAAAAGATCCTCCCACATCAGGTCGAGGCAAAAGGCAAATTCGCCCCAAATTGGCAAGGGCCTTATATCGTGACCAGAGTATTATCCAACGGTGCTTTGTGTTTGACAGATGTCGAAGGTAGATGTGTCGACATGGCTATCAATTCAGATGCAGTCAAGAGATATTATGCGTAATTTCTTTAATTATGGCAATTTTTTTTGGGTGGTTTGTTTATATTTGCCATTTATTGGATAATGAGATGACGGAGGCAATTCTTTCTTCTACCCAAACACTGTTTAACCCTTGCTTCCCCCTTTTGAGCCTTAAGTTATTCTTTCATACCCCTCTTTTGGAATCACTAATGGAAAATACATGAAAAAGAAAAGAAAGGAAAAGAAAAAGAAAAGGAAAAGACATGAAAAAGAAAAGAAAGGAAAAGAAAAAGAAAAGGAAAAGACATGAAAAAAAAAAAAAGAAGATAAAATCATAAGAAACACAAAACCGTGGGAACTACGTTTGACCTGATTCCTCAAAAAGGATACGTAGGCGCCTCACGGCTCGGTCATAGTGTGCATCATAATGAATATAGGATGCATAATGTACATAGTGTGCACAATATGGCACAATGTGCGTAACGCGCATAGCTCAACATAAGTGTAAAGAAATAAAATTCCCCAAGCAAGAAAACTGGGGCAGAGGTTATGTTTTAAGTTCCAACAAAGATTTGATTCCTAAAGTTGTAGCACATCACCCTTCAAGTTGTTTTTTATTTTTATAAGCCTTTCTTTAACCCCACACCAAAACCAACATCAACATCCAAAAGACCTCCCGATCAATGTTCGAGAGATGCCAAGTCCGGCGAATAAGGCCGAGAATAATACACTGATCCCCAGCAAAGAAGAGGATCGTAAGACTGGAAATGAATTGATGGTCAAGGGAATCTCCAAAAAGGAGGGACGTATCTACAACACCCCGATTTCCCGAAAGAAATAAAATGGAAGAGTCTTATCGGTGAAGACCTTCACAGGCACCGAGAGGCGATGTAAGATGAGGGATATGAAATGAGAGAGTCTTATTGGTAAAAACCTTCACAGGCACCATAAGGCGCCAGGAGATGAGAGAAACGAGAGAGTCTCATTAGTGAAAACCCCTCGAAGGGCACTATGAGGCGAAAAGACAGATCAGCAAAAGCTACAACATCCGAAACGGACACTCCTTTATCATCCCCAGCAAGTCAGACCATCGGGCAAATCGATTGATACAAATAGACTGGGTCGGGAATCTATGGTGCACGTCATGATCACGGGGACCAGTCATATCCTCCAGATAAGTTCTTTTGAGTTTCTTCTCCCACCAAAATGTTGGTTCAGAAAGATCTGCTCCTTTTTCTACCTTTTACTTCTTTTTCTAAAAAGTGTCTTGAAAGAATTTTTCAAAGCTTACTACCAGAAACCGGAGGGGAATTCATCAAATGCAGGATAATACAAACAGTCCTAAAGGCCGGTCCCAGGCAATGCAGTGATCATACCCGACACTATCGGAGGAAGTAAGCTCATAAAGGGAGTGGTTTCAGGAGTTAAAAGCAGACTCCCACAGTATGTGCTTAAAGAGAAAGCAGAAGAGGGGATTAATTGAAAGCCAATCCCCAGCAGGCTAGAGACCCCCCGGCAGGCAACGCCGCCCACTAGTCAATTATGGGACATAGAGCAAGGAAAGAGAAGAAAGGAAAAATCATCCGCCAGAAAGGCACCCTCTACCACCACGATGAAAACTAATTAATCCTTTTGTCTGCTGCAGGAAAACAAAGGATTAATGATGGCAGCAAGATGCAACGCCATGGGAGTCACCAAAAACCGGGGCAGAAAATTTTCTGCCAATCGTCGAAAATTTTCTCGGAAGAACGGGGAAACAATTTCGAATACTTTAAGTTCTAGGTCGCCCACCAGTATAATGCGGGAATACTTTAAGTTCTAGGTCGCCCACCAGTATAATGCGGGAATACTTTAAGTTCTAGGTCGCCCACCAGTATAATGCGGGAATACATTTAAGTTCTAGGTCGCCCACCAGTATAATGCGGGAATACATTTAAGTTCTAGGTCGCCCACCAGTATAATGCGGGAATACATTTAAGTTCTAGGTCGTCCACCAGTATAATGCGGGAGTACATTTAAGTTCTAGGTCGCCCACCAGTATAATGCGGGAATACATTTAAGTTCTAGGTCGCCCACCAGTATAATGCGGGAATACATTTCAGTTCTAGGTCGCCCACCAGTATAATGCAGGAATACATTTAAGTTCTAGGTCGCCCACCAGTATAATGCGGGAATACATTTCAGTTCTAGGTCGCCCACCAGTATAATGCGGGAATACATTTAAGTTCTAGGTCGCCCACCAGTATAATGCGGGAATACTTTTAAGTTCTAGGTCGCCCACCAGTATAATGCGGGAATACTTTAAGTTCTAGGTCGCCCACCAGTATAATGCGGGAATACTTTAAGTTCTAGGTCGCCCACCAGTATAATGCGGGAATACATTTAAGTTCTAGGTCGCCCACCAGTATAATGCGGGAATACATTTAAGTTCTAGGTCGCCCACCAGTATAATGCGGGAATACATTTAAGTTCTAGGTCGCCCACCAGTATAATGCGGGAGTACATTTAAGTTCTAGGTCGCCCACCAGTATAATGCGGGAATACATTTAAGTTCTAGGTCGCCCACCAGTATAATGCGGGAATACATTTCAGTTCTAGGTCGCCCACCAGTATAATGCGGGAATACATTTAAGTTCTAGGTCGCCCACCAGTATAATGCGGGAATACTTTTCAGTTCTAGGTCGCCCACCAGTATAATGCGGGAATACATTTAAGTTCTAGGTCGCCCACCAGTATAATGCGGGAATACATTTAAGTTCTAGGTCGCCCACCAGTATAATGCGGGAATACATTTAGCTCGAAATTTTGGAATCAGTAACCCCACCTGAAGACGGGAGGTTACAATAGAGAGCCCCAAGCAGGAAAAACAATAAAATCCCCAGCGCCAAGAAGCAGAAGGCTGCAAAAGCAAGCGCACATTCAAAAGAAAGAAGGAACACGTCTCAGAAGAAGCAGTTTGAGAACGCTATGGCATGCCCAACATAACAATTCTGATGAAAAGCCATACCACTGAAGAAACCATTGAAAGATTTAAAGAAGAAAGCCATGTTCCCAGCAAATCAAGCAAAGTGATGAGAACTGACATTCAGAAAAGGTGAAGGACCAGCATCATCTCCAAGATCACAAAATAAAGGCGTCAGAGGAAAGCGTTAGCCGACAAGAAAGCAAGACAACAAGAACAAGTTGGAGATAGATGAGATCTCATACTCTAGCTTAACTTCTTGTTTTTCCTTTCAAGATCAATGTAACAAGGAGATCAGTGAGCGGTAGCATCCTACAGCAGTATGCAACAGAGCACAACAACAGCAAGCACTACAGTCACACGGTAGTCCCAGCTACCAAAATTTCCCGAACTACATTGACCTGATTCCTGTTCAGCCCAGGATATGTAGGAAACCTCTGAAGCAAAGGTTCGGTCAAATCTTTTTCAAAAAATGCTTCACACGGAGTATTCGGACGGGCAAAAATCGCTCGCTTTATCTTTGCGCGAAAACCCTTCGTGTCTTCGGGCAAAGAGGGGCAGCTGTAAGCACGTGATTTTTGCTTTACGAGCAATCGCTCCAAAAGAAAATAAAAATAGTGACAAATGATTTCGCTGTACAATTTTTCGAGTTTTCCGTGACATGTGTTGTTAGTCATTTATGGGTCTGTCCATTTCGCATTTAGTCATTATCAAACAAAATATAAAAAGATATGTGTCGTTAAAAGAAAATTCAAAATATAAATATATATGCGTCGTTCGTTCTAGGTTGTGATTTAACTTACTTAAATACTTTTGTGATAATTATGTGGAAATGTTACAGTGTTGTTGATTTTAATTTCACTATTTTACTATTATCTCATTTTTGTTTAAAAGAAAAAAAAGTAAAAGAGTGAAGGAAAACCGGTTTGGGCCCAAAAGAAATGAAATAAAACAGGCCCAAACCAGCACTCAGACCCAGTCCAAGTCCAGGCCTGCCCAGGCACCTCCTGAAACGATACCGTTTCAGGCAAATCAATCTGAGCCGTCCGTCCAGGCCAATCCAACGGCTCAGGATCTCTTTCAGCAACCCATTTTTAAACCCGACCCAATAACCGGTCTGACCCAACCCTTCACTTAAACCAAACGACCCCGTTTAACTACCAAACGACCCCGTCTCATTTCTCATCCTCAGATCCAAGCCGTTGAGATCATCTGATCTAACGGCTCAGATCCAATCAGCCTCCCCATATATAAACTCGACCCTTCACCCCACGCCCCCTATCCGAACCCTCCCCCCCCCCCCCCTTCATCGTCCCCAAGCTCAAACACTGAAACCCCAAACCCTAGCAAGCCGCCCTAGTCTCCCTCGCCATTAAAGCTGGCGGCACGAACGCCAGTGACCACCTCCTGAACACCCTAAGACCCTCTCACTCTCCTGAACATGGATCTGTTACCCTCTTGCCTCGAATCACCTTCCTTCGTCTCGAATCTTCATTTGAAGATTTGAGTCGAACCCGGACCTATGCCAAACCACCCCATCTTCATACCAGACATTCCCCTGACCTTCCTCGTGACCAAACCAAACTTGTTTTGGTCCGAATCTACACACAACTCCTAAAAAATCAGATCTGGAGATCCGAAACCTATAACACTAATAGCCTTGGAATCCGGTCGGTCTTAACAAAGGTTTGAGGTTTAATGGATCTTAACCAAGGAGTTCTCATGTGAGAACACCCTGGTTAAAATTTGTTCGGCCTCAAAAGAGTCAAAGCTAAGTCGGATTTGGACAGTTTGGTTTAAACTCTTTCAGTAAGTTTTCTTTCTCTTTGTTTTAGTTTTGATTGAATGGTTAGCATGCTTTGTTGTGCCTGTTTGTTATTGTGTGATATTTTCTTAATTTCTCCCGTCTCTGTCAAAGACCTTTTATTTGGTCGTTTGATTTTCTATGTGTGCTCTGATTATACTCTATGATATACATGTTCGTCAATTAGATTAGTCGTCAAAAGAGTTTAATTCATATAGGTTCCCAGTGTTGAACAAAGTTGTCTGAAGTTATCTGGGACTATATACGTGTTGTTTATATGAACGATTGATTGTTATGTGTTACGATTAATATAGTCGAGTCGATATATGTCGTCAATTAGTTTCAGTCGTTAATGGTAACAACTTGATTCGTGTTGTTTATTTCTGCTGTGATCGTATTTGAATCCCATTAGGAACTGAATTGAATTGCCAATTGAGCTTGTTCAAATTGAATTAAAGAACATCTAGGGGGAGGGTTATAATGGCAGCTCAGACTTGGATTTTAAAATACGATGCCATGTGCATTTGGTTTAGACAGTCTGGGCAGCATGTGTATGGTTAGCTTTAGGGAATTAAAATAATTGGACAGCATGTGTTGTCAGATTATATTCCTGCTGCCCATACTTTGGGTTAAATAAACAAGGGACTAGGACACTTTAACAAAAAAAGAGAGAGGGGCTGACAGGGATTTCATGGGAGTTTTGTTATTTAAAATAAGTGAGTGGAAAAACAACGGGGAGGGGGAATTTTGAGTTGTCAAAACAGACTGTTAAAGTATTAAGGTTAGGCTATAAAAGAGGCAGACCTTCGATTAGAGGAGGGGAAATTTTTGGAGTCTTGAGGCTGGAATTTTTAGTCTTGAGAAAGGTTTTGCGAGTTTAAAGAAAAGGACTGAAAACAGAAGAGAGTTTCAGTAAAACATTGTAACCAAACACTGTCTGAGAGCCATCTAAGAGTTCATATTGGTCAAGCTGTCTTGGCCAAGTTCTGTTTCTTTAGCACTGACTGAGCTGTTTCTGTTTGTTGAATTGGTAGTGTTGCTGCATTGAATACCCTGTTATTGCTGTTTATTTCATCACTCTTTCCTGGGATTTGCTCGTTTGGTACACAACTATCTGTTGGTTCTTTTGTTCTGGGAAATACTGCTGGTTGTCTGTGGACTGTAGAAAACACTTGTGGTTGTTGGTTGTTGCTGTGTTGTTGCTGTGTGTCTGCTGCTGCTGTTGTTTGTGGCACACTACTCAACTGATTACTCCCTTTCTTCCTTTCCTTTCTATACCAGGTACACACCCAATACACTGTCAGATGTAGCTGGAAATTTGAGCATGAATGTAAATGAAAGACCTGAAGAATGTTTTTTATATATATATAGTTTATTACCTTAAATATCATGTAATGTAGAAAATTTTATGCTTGATTTGGATGCTGGAGATAGCCTTCAGGCCTAATAACTGTCAATGAATGGTAGTTGAATGTTAGATTGTGTATATAGGATGGTGATAAGAGTATGCCCAAGGCAATAGGTTGTATCTCAGATTTAGTGCAATGGTGTAGTATAAGCATGTAATGTATGCCAAGCATGAAAATCGTACACTGTAAATTAATTTCTTTCCTTTCCAATAAATATTCCATATATAACTGTTAAAACCCTGTTTTTTTAGATAAAGAACACGGTTTACAATCTCAACCCCACAAGGGTCGAGCCCGGGTCAAAACAGACCCAGCAGGCTCGCATCGAACAAGCAGCGGCCCAGGTCCGGCCAATCATGCGTGGGCTGGATTTGGGCCCATGATTATTTGTTCGGCTTACTGTGCATGCAGCCTCGTTTCGGATTTTTAAGCATTTCTAAATGTTGTTACAAACAACTTGCAAGCATGTAATTAATTAGGACTATCTACTGTTTTCAATTGATAGGGACAAACATGACAAGAAACGTAGTTGCTATAGGATATCCTTTTAAAATAAGAACGAGATGAGCCTCGACGGAAATAAACGAAATGCGCAGATACGGGGCTCTTGTTAAATGTATAGTATCGAAGCGCTTAGTTCCAGGACAGGTTGTTTAGCAAATCTCACAACACTCCTAAAATAACAATACGTTAGACTCTTTAGGACGCGCCTTAATAAATCTTACCTTCTTAAACTCGGGTGCACATTGATGTGACCCAAATCCAAATCTCAACGGAGTCAAAGTGTGTTGACAACCACGGGTACATTGATTGTAACGCGGTTCGAGATACATTTTCACAACGTTGCAATTCTTGATAAACACAGTAAATGATAAAAGCGGTTAAAAGTTAAATTTTGCACATAAGTTCACACTTGTATAAAATCAGATAATCAAGCCGAATATAATAGTTGAGCGACCGTGCTAGAACCACGGAACTCGGGAATGCCTAACACCTTCTCCCGGGTTAACAGAATTCCTTATCCGGATTTCTGGTACGCAGACTGTAATATAGAGTCATTATTTTCCTCGATTCGGGAATTAAAATTGGTGACTTGGGACACCCTAAATCTCCCAAGTGGCGACTCTGAAATAAATAAATAAATCCCATTTCGATTGTCCTTTAATTGGAAAAAACTCCCCTGCGCCCCCTCGGGTGCGGAAAAAGGAGGTGTGACACGTATTCCTAAACTTATGTATATTATCCTAATTTCATAAGTTACAGTATTCCCCCTTATCGGGACTTTATATTCAGTTAAGTATTGTTTTCTTTCAGTCAAGAGAATAGAGGGTATATATATATATAGTATTATATCTCTCTCTCTCTCTCTCTCTCTATATATATATATATATATATATAGATATAGATATAGATATATAGTATTACAATATTTTCACCACCATCGAGCTATAATCAAAGGCAGGCCCCTATTAGGCAACCTCTGATCAGATGGTAAGTTATATACCAAGCCTACTATGGTCGAGCGCCTATGAGCGAGCCCAGAATGGCCAAGATACATAGACTAGTATGGCCGAGCACCTATGGGCGAGCCTACTATGGCAGAGTAGTTACACATACCGAGCCTTATAAGGACGGACAGCTATTTTACTTACTATATTGAGAGAGTTGAGTCAGTATCAGTAGGTAAGCATATCTTCAGATTATCTTTGACTCCTAATTACTTTCAGTTATTATATTATCAGTTCAGTTTTAGCTTTCAGTTATTCTGTTGCCTTACGTACTCGATACATTATTTCGTACTGACATCCATTTTACTAGGATGCTGCATTTCATGCCTGCAGGTCCTAATTGACAGTTGGACAGCCCTCCCAGCAGATAGAGGCAAACATCAGCTTGGTGTCACGACCCCGGTTCGCCCTCCGAGAAACATCATGACGGCACCTAGTCCTTATGACTAGGTAAGCCTAAATTGCGGAAAATAAACCAATTTGTGGAAGTAAAACAATTTAAAACAGAATTAGAGTAATAAGATAGTGTTTAAAATTGCCACTCGGCATACACAATATTTAACTCTCAGAAACCAATACATATCTCCAAGACCTAGAAACCCATGAATCACAAGCTAAGGATCACTACACAGTACTCTAACTCCAGAATATCTAACAAGGAAAAGAAATACAAAAGGACAAATGTTTAAAAGCTAGAATAGAAAGGGACTCCTCGATCTGCGGATGCGGTAGATATACCTCGAAGTCGCTAGAGCAGTCGCCTCGCCTCAAAGGTGATAGGACTGAGTCGCAGTACCTGAATCTGCACATGAAAAACATGTGCAGAAGGGGCATGAGTACACCACAGCGGTACTCAATAAGTGTCAAGCCTAACCTCAGTCGGGTAGTGACGAGGAAGGTCAGGGCCCTACTGAGGTTAAATAAAATATAAAGTTTGACAGCGTAGAATAGAAAAGTATAAATAAATACAGCGGTAAAAGTAACACAGGATATAAAAAGGGCAACAACAACTATTACAGAGACAAGGCAAAACGCGGAAAGAAATGTGACTTAGCACCAAAATAAAAACCGGGGATTTCCCAGGATACTGTCCTGTAGTCCCATATGTACATATCCAATGGATTTCCCGGGATCCCATCCCGTAGTGCAACTCATAGTGTGCGGGGATCTACCGAAATCCCGTTCCGTAGTCCCAAATGTAAATACCTAGTACTGGAGGAATCTACTGGATGCATTCCCGTAGTTCCATATAACTGTGCGGGGGGATCTACCGGAATTCCATATCCGTAGTCCCAAAATAAACAAACAAGGGGGAGCTACCGGAGTCCCACATCTATAGTACCAAAATAAACAGACAAGGGGGAGCTACCGGAATCCCACATCTGTAGTCCCAAAATAAATACATAGTAGCAACAGGAAAATATACAGAAATGGCAAAATTTCATATTAAGGCAACAAATAATTCTAGCCTAGCATGCTGCACAGAATTCAGGTAGGCAGGTTGAGCAAATAAAGCAATTAAGTCACTTAGGCATGCTTTCCTAAGCTAACAACAGGCTTAATAGTGCAAGTAATAAAAACAGGAAAGGAAACATATTAGTGATTACTTAATGAAAACCGGATTTCCAACAATTAGCACAAGTACGCACTTGTCACCCCACGTACAAGGCATTTCAATTACCAAATATACCAATCCTAAGAGGAAGTTCCCCCACACAAGGTTAGACAAGCCACTTACCTCGAACCGGTTCAAAATCAAACCGAAGGCACGCTCTTGCCACGAGTACTCGACTCCAAATGGCCCAAATCTATTCAATTCAATTGCATAATGTAAATAACACTTCAAGTAATTGATTATACAAAGAAATTCTAAGCTAATTCGCGAAATTAGGTAAAATGACCAAAACGACCCTCGGTCCCACATCTCGGAATCGGGTAAAATTTATATTTTCAGAAAACTCGTACTCTCACGAGTCTATACATAACAAGAACACTGAAATCGGAGTTCAATTAACCCCTCAAATACCCATGTTAAGGTCTCTTAATCTCAAGCCCTAATTACCCATTTTTCCCAAATTTCTCACCACCAATTAGGTCTTTAATCACATATAAACGAGTTATGAAGTCAAAATATTACCTCCAAGTGATTCCCCTTAAATCCCTCTTCAATCCCCTTCAAAAAGCTTCAAAATCGCCCAAAAATTGTGGAAGATAACCCTAAAATCGCGGACCAAATGTCTATTTAAACATTCTTCCTAGGCATCAAATCATTCTTCGCGAACGCGGTCAATGCCTCGCGTTCGCGAAGCAAAAATTTACTTTGACTAAAATTCCTTCATCGCGATCGCGACGTCCCCTCCGCGAACGCGAAGGACAAATCAACCTCAACCCAGCCGCCCAACTTTCCTCTACGCGAACGCGGCATCACCTTGCGAACGCGATGCACAAGCCCCTAGCCCCTTCGCGAACACGGAGACTCCCTCGCGAACACGAAGGCTAAATCCTCAGCCTCACCTGCTAACCCTTCGCGAACACAAAGGCCTGCTCGTGAACGCGAAGGCCATTTTTTTGCAAAACCCAACAACAGTTTTCTGTAGTTTTTCACAACTTGAAATGGTCCGATTGACCACCTGAAACACACTCGAGGCCCCCGGGACCTCAACCAAACCTACCAACCAATCTTAAAACATCATTAAAACTTGTTTCAACCTTCGTAACGCTCAAAACAACATCAAAACACCTATTTTTCATCGGATTCAAGCCTAAGAATTCCAAAAACTCTAAAAATAAGCTTTCGATCAAAAGGTCTATCAAACCTCATCCGAATGACCGAAAATTTTGCACACACATCACATTAAACACTATGGAGCTACTCCAACTTCCGAAATTCCATTCCAAACCTTAGATCAAAATCTCACTATTGAACCAGAAACTTCAAAAATTCAATTTTCGGCATTTCAAGCCTAATTTAGCTACGGACTTCCAAAACACAATACGAACACACCCCTAAGCCCAAAATCACCCAACGGAGCTAACGGAACCATCGGATTTCCATTCTGAGGCTATATTCACACCATTAAACCCCATATCTTCATACAAAAGAGTATTCTTAAGTCAATTGATGTATGCTCAGAATTGAGATCATCTTTAAGAGTACATAAAGTAAGTTAATCATATTACCTTGGAGATTAAAAATCTTTAAGATCATGGATAACAAGTACTAAGAGGGTTGAAAGTCTAAGAAGTTAAACAAATTAAAGAAAATAAGTATCGTCGAATGTCGACAAGTTGGGAATGTTATAACGTGTACTTTTGTGATAAGACTAGGGTGCTTAAAAAGATAAGGAGGTTATTTTATGATTTATTTTAGTCATATGATAGTCGTATGTTATGTTTTGTGATGATCCGGCCAGTCGTCTCATGAGTTACCACTCCATTTCCCCTATTTCCGCTTTTTATTGCTCTGTTTATCAGTATTATGTGTTATCGGGTTGGTTGGGTTGGGTTCGGAAAGGTTTTGGCAAGGTTTGAGAAACTTAGTCTCTTTTAGTGAGTTTAAGTTGGAAAAAAGTCAACATGATATTGACTTATGTGAAATAGGGCTCGAATGTGCATTCTGATGGTTCAGATAGCTTTGGGAGATGATTTGGGACTTAGGAGCGTGATCGGAATGGGTTTTGGAGGCCCGGAATGGATTTAGGCTTGAATTGGCAAAGTTGAAATTTTGGCATTTTCTGGTTGATAGATGAGATTTTGATATAGGGGTCGGAATGGAATTTTGGGAGTTGTCATAGGTCCGTTATGTCATTTGGGATGTGTGTGCAAAATTTCAGGTCATTCAGACGTGGTTTGATAGACTTTTTGATCAAAAGCAGAATTCGGAAGATTTTGGAATCTTAGGCTTGATTTCGATGTGATTTGGTTGATTCGATATTGTTTGAGGTATTTTGAAGATTGGTACAAGTTTGAGTAGTGGTATATGATGTGTTTGTACTTTTGGTTGAGGTGTTGGAGGCCTTGGGGTGATTTCGGATGGTTGACGGAAGATTTGAATTGGGTTTGTGCAGCTGAAGCCTAAGACTGTTGTCATAACCGCATCTACGGTTGGGAGGCCGCAGGTGAAAGACAACCGCAGATGCGGCCAAGAGGGAGATCAGGTGGAGCCGCAGAAGCAGACTTATGAATGCATCTACGATGGCGCAGGTGCGGGAGAGTGACCGCAAGTGCGGTCCTGAGGATTTAAGTTATTTTCGCAGGTGCGTACCTGGGACCGCAGATGCGGGTCCGCAGGTACGGTTTTGCTGGGCCAGAAAGTATATAAAGTCCCCTTTTGCGATTTTTGAGTTGTTCTTCACCATTTCTATTCAGGTTTGAGCTTGGGGGAGCTATTTTGAAGAGTGATTCAAGGGATAATGTCTGGAGGTAAGATTTTTGAACCTAATAATCGATCCTATGGCATTATTTCACTTATTTGGCTTGAAATTAATGGAAATTAAGGATTAAAAATTGGGGATTAGGGCTTGGTATTGGAGACCTTGACTTGAGGATTTGAGAGGCCATTTGTGGTTGGATTTTGGGACTTTTGATATGAATAAACTCGTGGGGAGATAAGGAGTCTATTGATGTACTTTTATCGAATTTCGAGACGTGGGCCCGGGGGTTGGGTTTTTGTTAATTTTGGGATTCGTGTTGTAATTTGATTTCTTTCAAGTGGGCTTTGCTCCCTTAGTATATTTTGATGGTTATGCACTGATTTTGGATAGATTTGGAGCATCCGGAGGCCGATTCGAGAGGCAAAGGCATCGCGGGCTAGAGTTTGGACCGGATTGAGGCGAGTAATGATTGTAAATGTTGTCCTGAGGGTATGAAACCCTGGACTTCACATCATTGTGACATGTTGAGGTGACGCACACGCTAGATGACGAGCATGGGATCATGCATCGTTGGGGACTATGACTTAGTCTGTCCTGAATGCCTGTTTTACTATGTATTTGATTGAAAACTATTTGCTATCATCATATTTTTGGCTGAATGCCATATTTGGGCCTCATGCCAACTGTTTTGGACCTTAGGGGATTTTTACTACTATTTTCTCACTGTTTTGACTTTATACTTGTACTCAGTCATGCTATATTTTACTGTTTTTATAACTCAACTATGTTTACTCTGTTTTGACATCTTAAATGATATTTTGGGGATAAGAATCATATTTTACTATGCTCGAGTGGCTTTTAAAGATTTTTGACTGAGTAGGGCCGAGGGCCTGTGTTGTGAGGATCATTATGGGATCGGGCTGCACGCCGCAGCAGTGTTGTACTGATTACGATAACGAGGCCGAGGGCCTGAGTTGTACGCCACAAGGTGGCTTGATATGAGGTCGATAGCCTATTGATTATGCCACGAAATGGCTTGATATTGTGTTTGGGCTGTAAGGGGCCCCTCCCGGAGTCTGTACACCCCCAGTGAGCGCGGGTACCCAATGTGATATGTGATATAGCCCGAGGGGCTAGTGTTGTTCCAGGTTATTGCTCGAGGGGCTGATTCTGTTGACCTTGTGCCCGAGGGGTGGATTTTAAGTGTTTATCTTTTCTCGCTGCTTTTCATTCACCTGTTTCACTGTTAAAAGATGTTTTAAAGATGTATTTACTGAACTGAGGTGTTTTTTACAAGTTTTCACTGTTTTGTTGCTTTGTATTGATTTTATACTGCCTCTTTATAGCATCTTGCTGTGTTTTACGTGCTTTCTTATCTCTCAACTGCTTTTACTTTTATTACTCACTGAGTCGAAGTGATCATATTACTCCATGCACAAGATGCTATAAAGAGGTGGCTTGATATGAGGTCGATAGCCTATTGATTATGCCACGAAATGGCTTGATATTGTGTTTGGGCTGTAAGGGGCCCCTCCCGGAGTCTGTACACCCCCAGTGAGCGCGGGTACCCAATATGATATGTGATATAGCCCGAGGGGCTAGTGTTGTTCCAGGTTATTGCTCGAGGTGCTGATTCTGTTGACCTTGTGCCCGAGGGGCGGATTTTAAGTGTTTATCTTTTCTCGCTGTTTTTCATTCACCTGTTTCACTGTTAAAAGATGTTTTAAAGAGGTATTTACTGAACTGAGGTGTTTTTTACAAGTTTTCACTGTTTTGTTGCTTTGTATTGATTTTATACTGCCTCTTTATAGCATCTTGCTGTGTTTTACGTGCTTTCTTATCTCTCAACTGCTTTTACTTTTATTACTCACTAAGTCGAAGTGATCATATTACTCCATGCACCTTGTGTGCAGATACAGGAGCCTCGGGTCCTGCTAGCGAGGGTTGATTGCTTCCAGCGGGCTATTTGGAGTTCACTAGGTAGCTGCTCGGAGTTCGCAGCCCAGTGTTTCTCTCTCTTATATTTATTTTCCCCTTGTACTAGATTCTGTAACAGACTATGTAGTACTCGTTTCCATACTCTTAGACTTATATTAGATGCTCATGACTGGTGACACCCCGATGTCGGGCTGTGTTGGTTTTTCCGCAAATTGTACTATTTCACTTTTATTTGGGATTATTAGCATGTTAATGACTTAAATGATGTTATTATAATTGTTAAAATAAATTGGGAGTTGTGTCGACTGGACTTGTCTTCACGAGGGGCGCCATCACGACCGAGTCCGAATTTAGGGTCGTGACAGTTTTAAGTCAAGCAAGTTCTGGAGCAAAAGTTGGCAAAGGTCATCATAAGTTACATTCATAAATATGCTGAAAATTAGGTCAACTGTAGATGCGATTTTCTCCCAATTTACTTCGAATTATGGGGTTATACCTACCAAATTAAAGATCTATGAGTCTAGTTTATAAACCAATTAAACCTTTTGTTGATCAACTTCGGAGTAGAGAGATATTTGTGTTTTTGCAAGATTGCGCCAAGCCGCTCTCTATGGTACCCACAATGGCAGTTGAGATGTATTGATATATAAAATGCCTCAAACCCGTTTTAACTTATTATTTTTTAGTATCTTCAGATCCTAGACACTTAAAAATTCTCTCTCAAGGTTTTATCATGATACAAGACCCAAAGAAAGGGCAAACAACACAAATCAAGTGTTGGGAATCCCGTCGCGCTAGTAAGTTTCTTGTTTTTTTTGTTGTTGCTGATTTTTGGGTGGTTCCAACTCGTGTAGGAAGTTGTTTTAAGTGGTTTAAGTTCTGTAAAATACTTTACTAAGGTTTTTATATCAACCCTAGGTTATTTCAAGTCTTGCAAATGGATTACACCATATTTTAACATCAAAAATTAGTTCTAATAAAGAACAACACATCTTTGAGGTTGTGTTGTCATTGAGGATAGTTGTGAGCTGTGTTTGGCTAAAATTTCAAGTTGTAGCTATTGGATAAGGTGAGTATAACAGACTACTAATCATGCTTAATCTTGTTTGTATGTTGGTTAAGTTGTTAGGATGATAAACTACAAGATAATACTTGGATTAGCTTAAGTCACTTCTATGGTGTTGTATTGCCATTGAGGGTTGTTGTAAGATAAATATAACTTGGATTTAGACTTGAAGCTACTTAGGAGGTATTTTTATTGTGTTCTTGCATGTGCTTAAGGTTATCTTGATGTTGAATAAGTTAAATGGATGGATTAGATATGAACTAGTGACTAAAGTTGCTAATTGAAGATAGTTGGAGTTATGGATTGTTTCCTTTGTTATAAATATATGGTATAAGGATGGAACCATTTATGAATGACTTCATTATCATGTTAATTATGATGTTAAGTTAATGTAAGAAGTCTATAAGGGGTGATAATGGGGTTGAAGGGTGCGGAAGGGATTCAATCTGAACTTGCCGCTCGTCGTGATATGTTGATGACTTGTTAATGAAATATTTTGTACCCTATTGTTGATGTTGTTCTTATTTTATTGCTCTGGTTATCGTTGTTCGCATATGGTATTGGAGTAGGCCCTTATTACAAGGGAGATGCTGCCAAAATTGCTCTATACTAGCTTAAGTTACAGATTTAGCCTTTACTCGGCACTTATTTTGAATCTTCTTATGCTATGGTAGACTGAGTTGATTTGTTTGAAGAGTTGCTTGGAAGCTATTAAGGACTCAAAGAGGTTAAGGTATGTTAAGGCTAAACCTTTCCTTCGTTTTGGCATGATCCCATAACTACATGAGTTTGATAACGAGGCATAAAGAGAAGTTTGTATTCCTGAATTTATGTACATTATCCTAGTTTCATAAGTTACAGTATTCCCCCATCGAGATTTTATATTCGATTAAGTATTATCTTCTTCCAGTCGAGAGAGCAGAGGGGGTGTATATATATATATAGTATTACAGTATTTTCACAACCATCTAGTTATAATCGATGGGCAGGCCCCTATTGGGCAATCTTTGATCAGATGGTAAGTTATATAACGAGCCTACTGTGGTCGAGCGCTTATGATTGAGCCCAGAATGGCCGAGATATAGGACCTAGTATGGTCGAGTTCCTATGAGCGAGCCTACTACGGTAGAACAGTTACACATACCGAGCCTTACAGGGCCGGATAGTTATTTTGATTACTATATTGAGAGAGTTGAGTCGGTATTAGTAGGTAAGCATATCTTCATATTATCTTTGACTCTCAATTACTTTCAGTTATTATATTATCCGTTCAGTTTCAGCTTTCAATTATTCCGTTGCCTTAAGTACTAGGTACATTATTTCGTACTAACGTCCTTTTTGCTGGGATGCTGCATTTCATGCCTGCAGGTCCTTTGATAGTTGGATATACCCTCATAATAGATAGAGTCAAACATCGTCTTGGTTGGTAAGCTCCACTTCCTTGAAGTTACCAGGTCTAGACCTTGGAGTCCATTTTATATATACAAGTTTGATGGGTAGGTCGATGCACTGTCCCGACCATGGTACAGTTTAGTTATCTCTAAAGGCTTGTAGATGATCCTGTTATTTTATATATCTGTAGATGTTCATGGCAGCTTGGTCGGACTGCACAGTTATATATATCAGCTTTTGGGCATGTTTACCCCACAGATGAGATAGGCGTTATTTCAGATGACTCAGAAAATGGCCTAATCGGCCTAAGTTGAGGGTTACCCCTCCAGATTTCCCAGTTACAGAGTGGTACGCTCGGCACGAGTATGGCACCTGGTGCCGGCCACGCCTCTTCAGGTTTAGGGCATGACAAACCCACTGAATCTGATAACATACTCTAGCACTGACATGGCCCCCTAATGCAACTGCTTAAACTCTGTGCGCCATACATCACGAAGGGTCTAGGGAACAAACTCTCTCAAGAACATCTCTAAAAATGGATCCCATATGTGTGGGGCTGCATCAGCTGGCTTACCTCCTCGTAAGTCTGCCACCACCGGAACACTACTCTTGACAGCTGAAATATAGTAAAAGCAACTCTGCTCCCCTCCGCAATACCCATGGTGCGAAGAATATGGCGGCACTTCTCTAGAAAATGTTATGCATCCTCGCCAGGCATGCCACTGAAAGTAGGAGGATCTTACTTCTTGAACCTCTCAACTCTCATCTGCTCCTCCTCAGATGCCTCTAACCTGACTCAGGCTAAACCGGTATAATGGGTTTAGTGTTCCCTACTCGGTTTTGGTTATATTCCATGAATGTATCTTCTTTTTTGGTAATTGGATTGTGAATTTTAAAGAGGAAATCGGGGGTTTTAACCTAAAGTTTCATAATATGAATTTTTGAGTTTTGAACATCAATTTGGAGTCGGAATTGAGTGAAACTGGTATGGTTGGACTCATAATTGAATGGGTTGTCGGATTTTATGAGTTTTGTCGAATTCTGAGGCGCGGGTCTGGGTGTGGTTTTTGGCCGGTTTTGGGTTTTGATTAAGGATTCGATCTTTATCAATTGGAATTGTTTCCTTGGACTTTATTTGTTGTATTTGAGTTCTTTTTGGCTAGTTTTAAGTCGTTCAGAGGTCGCTACGTGCATGATGGCATTTTTGGCGCATCGCTTGGCTTGCTCTATATTGGTATTGGCTTGTAAGTAACTCTTTTAAACTTAGTGCTAAGGGTATGAAACCACGAAATATATGTTATGTGATTGGTATTGAGGTGACGCACATGCTAGGTGACGGGCGTGTGGACGTGCACCATGTTAATTGTGACTCCGTTGTTTCCATGGCACAGTATAGTAGCCCTATTTTGTTGATATCCGTATTTTTACCATGGGATAAAGTAATTGAGATGTCAATCATGAAAGATATCATGTTTAGGCTTTATGCTGATACTGTTGGGACCTATAGTGATCGTTTCTTGCTGTCATTTTACTGATTTCATTAATATTTCGTACTCAGTCATATTCATGCATTCATATCATATCTCAGTCTCAATTGTTATTTATTGACACATCTTATCATTGTTGTCGAGCTAGTTTTATGAGATTGTGTGTCCGTGAGTGAGACTGGAGAGATTGATGACTGAGTAAGGCCAAGAGCCTGATTATGAGTGATAGTTATGGGATCGGGTTGCACGCCTGAGCGATTATATTGATTTTATAATAGTGCTTGGGCGTAGGATCCTCTCTGGAGTCTGTACACACCCCCAGTGAGCGTGGTTGATTTTATTAAGGGGTGGATCTTTCCTGGACATGGATCTTGTTCGAAGCATTATATACGTGGAGGTGGATATTCTCCATGGGCTGGATTGGCCCTACTCAGTACCGAGTGACTGTTGGTCAATTGATATATATATTCCGGGATGGATCTTCCCTGAGCCGGATTGACCTTATACGGTACTGTGTGATTGGGCATGATGAGCAGAAAGTGTGATACAGTGAGATTGAGTACTCTGAGAGTGTGAGTACATGATTCATCTCTGAGATACGTGGCATTGACATGCACACATGACATACAGGCATAGAGATGCATTTTTTCTCATGTTGTACAGTATCACATCATTCATGACTTCTCACACATATATGAGCATAGAGAGATATTTTACACATGCTATCTGGAAAGAAAATGAAACATCTTATTTATTGTGGAAAGGATTTTAAAAATATTACAGTTTTCAAACTATCTCATATTTTTTGACGATTTCGGTAAAGGATTTGGGTTTCCACTGATATACTTGAAAAGCAGAACTATTTTTGGAACTATGAAAAAGCTAAGCAGTTTAAATTCAAAGTTACTTCTTTTTTATTTGCTTTACATTGTTATGAACGGCTGTTGGTTATTGGCGTTGGACCCGACCTATATTCCAGCTCGTCACTACTTTCAACCTAAGGTTAGTTTTGTTACTTATTGAGTGCATGGGGTCGGTTATACTCACACTACACTTCTGCACCTTGAGTGCAGATGTTGGCTGCTGTTGTTGATGTGTTTGATGGGAGCTGGATTTGAAGGTGTACCCGCATCCCTGTTGTAGCTGCCTCTTGTCCATGGTAGCCCTAGATTCATAAAACTCTGTTTATGTACTTTTCAGACAGATGATGTAATACTTCATACCGGCTTTGTAAACTCTGTTCTTAGAAGCTCATGATTTGTTCTACCGGTCCTTGGAAAGTATATAAGATTCAGAAAAATTTCTTTGTTTAATTGTCTTATTAATATTATTGGAATTAGATAGCTATTAGTTGGTTTACTTAGCGGGTTAGGTTAGGCGCCATCACGACTAGTGAATTTTGGATCGTGACATAGACGTTAAATGGTCAACAGTACATGCTCGTTTTGAATCGTTTTGAAGTTTGGTTGGACTCTTTTTTGGATGTTGGATGTTGATTTTTGAATATTACATGCTCTTTTATTATGATTTTAAATTTTGGTTGCATTTTGTTTAGGTTTGATTGGATAATTATGAAGTATGGTTGGATTATTTTTATGTTTGATGGGATAATTTTGATGTTTGAATAGTTCATGAAGTTCTATTATTGTTAAATTAGTATAATTTTTGTGGTTGGATTGCGGTTTTTATTGAATCTTCTGATTGTAGTTGTGCAACTAAAAATAGGCACTACCTATCAAGAAAAATATCAAAAATACCTAGGGACTTACCGATAGACTCCTGCGAAAATATTGCTCATTTGTCAATCCAGATTTGTAAATTGCAAAGACAGTTTGTCGTATATTAAAAATAATAATTCATTTTGTGAAATATTTTAAATTTTCTGAGAGGGTCCATCGGTAATATCAAATTATTATTTCTTAATATATTTACTAGACCAATGGAAAGCGTTCGATATAAATATTATTATTATTATTATTATTTAATAATATATCTAGAAATATTCGTCAATATAGATAATATTCTGAATGGATTGTGTCAGATATCAAATTGTTAGCTATGCGATGGGTCCATCAGTAGTCACCGGGAGACTCTGTTGGTTGGTTTTACTGAGGAGCAATTTACCTATAATTATGTACCAAAGGTCTCCTGTTGGTAAAGCCTTGTTACCTTGGGACGTCCTTATTAATCCGCATCTATAGAAGGGTGAACTTTTAGGGGTGATATGGAAAAGTACAAAAACATATATTACTAAAGCGTATCATATCATCATTACCTGAATAATGTTACCTTGACAATTGGAACTTTATTCATTGAGTGGCATTTTCTTTATAATCCAATGTGCCAGGAAGAGTTAGATTATTTGACGTGGAATCACAAAGATATTTCACCATTGTTTAGGCAATGCCTCATGCCTAAGAGTGACAAAATAATTAAAAGAAAACAGTTAATCACTCATATTATCCACTAAAAAATGTTGGATAATGAATTTTTTAAAAACGGGTCAAATATAGATAAGAACCATATTATCCATTTAGAAAATGGTTAACCAATGAGTTTAACTTTTACATTTGTAAAGCCTCAAATAGGGGGTTCCTCAAGTTTGGGAGACTAGGAATTCTCCCAAAAGTGATCATATTTTAAGAAGTCATGGATAATATGGTTACCCATATTATCCGCCGGTTAATCCGTTTTTATCCGTATTAAATATGGTTCAGGTCGAATAATTTATCCGTTTTTTCATTACACGTTTTCGATCCGGACCATATCCAATCCGACCCAACCGTTTACCACTCCTACTCATGCCCATGCTTCTCACATTCAATGCAATTGGAAGCCTTTGTTTGTTGAAGCGATCCCTTTCTATATGAATGGACTTCTCTCTGTTACGACACACTAACCATATAACTATCACCGTTAGTTATCACCATCACTAATTATCATAAAAAAATTGAAATATTTTATTAATATAACTGTAGAATTATTAATATTTAATTGAATTTTATATTTATTAATTAATAAATAAATAAAGATACATTTTATATATTCAGATATTGAGAAAACAGATAACCTTAATTATTTAGTATTAAGATCTTAATGCAACATCTTAAATTCTTAATATTAATTCAGATATGTATTCACATTCGAATGCCTTATAGTCATATGTATATCCTAATATTCATATGTGTATTCTAATTCAGATGTATTAATCTCAATAAAAATAGATACAATGGAGTTGTATCAATGGTACTCAGCTATTATCAATAATTATTTTTAAGGTGGAAAATTACAATTAGTAGGACCGTTCTTTTCTTTTTGTTGCTACTCTCTTACGGAATCTAATGTCATGATTGTAATAAAATTTACCTATCAATTTGATGAATAACGCGGAGATATTAAAAAAAAACGCGGAAATAAATTGATGGATAAATTCCCTTACACACAGTTACTTCCTAATGTTAGTTGCATGGTGATAATTTTTTACTGTTAACTATGCAATAAACGAACGAAAAGTTTGCATTAAATCTTTGTAAACTGAATATTACTTAAAAGAGACGAGGATTACTCTTATGACTTTAAAAAAAAGATATATAAAAAAGCAAAAGAAACCAAAAAGAGAGAGAACGAAAAACCAATGTCAAGGTTATAAATCATAATAATGTCTCCAGCTCACAATTTTGGTGCTCTTTTGTTTTGTTCGTTCTCTTACGTTATATATGTTTCTCTCCACTGTCTACTTAATAGAAAGAGAATATATTAGTCACAAAGGAAACTTCATATTGTTAATAGTATCACTAATTATCATCTGGAACACGTAAACGACAATTAATAAACAATGTTGACTATAATGGCGAGACATTTTAGGCATAATTAGGGGAGCATTGAAAATTTAAAATTAATGAGCAAGAATAGAAATGCATAAGAAAAAACACTTCTAAGTTTCAACTGATTGATCTAAACAATGGCAAGATGAAGTATGTATTTAACGAAATATATATATATATATATATATATATATATATATATATATATATATATATATATATATACACACATATATATGACTTAAAAACTATTTGGTCTATGGTGAAGGTAAGCTTTTAATTTTATTCTTTGAAACTCTCTTTAGATTGCCGCTAGGGATATTCAGTGCCCTCAAGAAATTTATATCGACGTAACAATGGAAGTTAACAAAATTTTACTAATTTATTATGGTTAAATAATATTAATAATAGGTGAAAGCATGTAGCCTATGATGAGATTGAAGTTCAATGCAAAAATGTCATTTTGGTTTAATTAAAGATTCTCTCTGTTTTTCTTTTTTCCGTCCTAAAATAAAGGATTGGTAAGTAGGAATTATATGCTATATTTATAGCAGGAATAAGATTCATTTTTACATGGTTGTAAAATTCCATCTTCATAAAAACTTTGTGGAGGCCACCGTCTCTTGGAAAATATATATCCTTTTGCTTTCTTATTTACAATCGAATATGAAAAGGAAATCAGAATTCAATTTTGTTGTGGGGCATAACTGAAGTAAGAAGAAACCGCGGGCATTCACGATCTATCACATAAAAATGCGGCAGCACTGATCCAATATAGAATTACTTACTCGCACTCGTACTAATCCAATATAAATACTTATAATTTGTTATAAATAGTATTTTATTTACAATAATTGTTCATCTTTTAGAGAGATTTTAGATTTTGATATTTTGTGGCTAAATCATTTTTTTCCTATAAATAGAAGGGTTGTATTTCATTGTAATTCATCCTTAATTAATAAGAATTTTCTCTCTACTTTTCTCTACAATACTCTTTTTCTTCTTTTATTGTTTTATAACACGTTAGCAGCACGAGACTCTAACCAATTAAGTAGATGGCGGTTGTTTTAATTTGTAGATATATTATTAATTAGTTGTCTAATGTTTGAGAAACTAAACTACCCGTGGATAGATGATATAGGAATTTGCATGAGACTCTCGCGTGAATGCATTGGTATAACTATACTTTGCATATGCTTTGGTCGTCAGGCTTTGGGATATGTGCATGGTGCTCAACTTATACATAATATTGAGCATAAGGATTGTCAATTGTTCTATGAACTTTCTTCAAGAATAAATTCTGGGTTTAAGGTATGTATTTTACCTTATTTTTCTCTTTTAAATTCTTGAAATTCTATAATCAAGCAAAGACAATAAATTTTGATTATAACTTTACTAAAGTTTGTAAGAAATTATAACCACCCGAAGTGGTAAAATTTCTATGCATTGCCATGATAAAATTCATGTATGATTGTGAGCACAAGAAGTGGAAACTCATCCCATTGAATTTGTTTTATGCTCGTCCTCTTAAAAGAATGTGGTAGTTGTATGTGATAAGTCTGAAAGAAGACAAAATTATTAATGAAGGTATCAATGGATGTGGACGTAGAAACAGATAAAATTATAATTGTCATCATTATGGTAATGAGAACAATAAGGATTCTCAAAATAATTCTTCACTCTGTGAAAGTAATGTTTGTCATCAATTTGACATGAGATTTTGTAAAGCACAAATAGATGATTATGGTCCATTCATGATGTGAATGTGACAACATGTGATTTATGAATGAATATTCATTCCTGGAAGAATGTGAACGTGCCAGTAGTAGTGGATATATCACACCCACCTCTAGAAGGAGGCTTGAGATGAAATAAGAAAATACTTTCATTATTATGGCATGAATGGTCATTGATCACATACCTATTGTGATTATCCCAAAATATTATGGCAATATAATTATTACAGAGCAAAAGTAATGGAAGCAACATATTTTGCATATAATGACTTTGACCATGATCGTAATGGTATAACTTTCTCCTTGAAAGAGATATTCACCATATAGATGTTGATGAATATGTGGAAGCACAGAATTAATTGAGAGGTCTGGAAGAGCCAATTATACTATTTTGGAGAAATAAAATTGATTATCAATAAGGTATTGTGTCATAGTAAGTCTCAAAGAAACTTATTGAGTTTATAAAGTATTCGCGAAAGCAGTTGGTTATATTGAGACTAAAAATAAAGAAAAAATTTAATACATTCTATTACTACAACTTGTAGCGGGGTAATATGTATGTGAAAAGCTACCTGCTTTTGTAACGATCCAACCGGTCGTTTTGAGCTCTAACATTTCGTTCAGCTGTTTGTCACCTTGAGTAGCTTCACTTCATGTATTATGGCTTGCACATGTAGTCGGATTTGAATTTCGAAAGTTCGAAGTTGATTTGGGAAGGAAAATTCTCAATTCATATCACGACCCGAATTTCCCACCCTCGGGAGTCGTGATGGTGCCTACTAATGAAAGTTAGGCAAGCTAACTATTCCGATTAATTTACCCTTTTTTTTTTCTTTTTATCTCTTAACAATTGCAAGATAACATATTATAAACAGTAGAAATAATAATGTGGAAGAACGAAATTTAACAATTAAGCTAATACCAATACGAATCCATAAACATAAACCACCTAGAACTGGTGTCACAATCTCACGGACTATCTAAGAAAAACTACAAATAGGGTCTGAACAAAGAAAATACATGTCTGTCTCTGAAATAGAAAGAACAGAAAGAAACAAGATAGGAAGGGGACGCCAAGGTCTGCAGACGCCTACAGGACTACCTTGGGTCTCCGATGGAATGAAGGCAGCAACCTCTAGCTAAGGTCTGTATGCTCCAGTACCGGGATCTGCACAAAAGAGTGTAGAGTATAGTATTAGTACAACTGACCCCATGTACTGAGTAAGTGTCGAGCCTAACCTCGGCGAAGTAGTGACGAGGCTAGGACACAACAAATAACATAACCTGCAGTTATACAGTATCTAGCAGAATAACAGTAATAGAAGTAATTCAAACGTAACGGGGAAGTGGGTAACATGCTATGGGGGAAATACCAATATAAAAAATCACAGTAATAACGGAATAAGACAATTAAGGCACTTGAACCGATAACAATAAAAAATCATAACAAACAGACAATAAGTGCATGACATCACCCTTCGTGCTTTTACTCTCAATCCTCACCAATGCAATCAATAATGAAAATGTGCATGGCATCACCCTTCGTGCTTTATCTCTCTTCCTTACCATATAAATATTAGAAATGTGCATGGCATCACCCTTCGTGCTTTATCTCTCTTCCTCACCATATGCATCAATATTAATGTAAATGTACACGACACCACCCTTCGTGCTTTATCACTCTTTCCTCACCATATGCATAAATACGAATGTACACGGTATCACCCTTCATGCTTTATCTCTCTTTCCTCACCCAAACAATAGCAACAACAATATCCCGGCAAGGGAAGCAATAAAAAAAATAAATACATCCCGGTAAGGAAATCAACAATAATAATTAAATATGTCCCGGCAAGGGAATCAGCTATAACCAAACTAGTACCAACAATTAACTTCACAAATGAACCTCAACTGGAGTCATTGCTCAACAATAAACAAATACCAAGAAGATAATCATAAGTCTTGCTCAACATGGATAATCAACAATTTAGGTATTTGTAGTAATTATTAAGAAACACAACGATTGTAATTTAAGACTCAAGGGCATGCTTGACACCAACGTATAGATATTCTTCACCACACCTATACGTCGTACACTACACTAGCACATAGCAAATAAGGCACAATACCTATTCCCTCAAGCTAAGGTTAGACCAAACACTTACCTCGAACTTCCACGGCCAAACTCAAGCCTCAAACGCCGCCTTTCCTTTTGATTTCACTTCCAATTCAATTGTATCTAGTCAATATTAACTTATCAACATCACTAAATGCTAAATAATTCATACCCAATGCTTAATTGTAGGTTTTCTATCATTTTCCTCAAAAAGTCAAAAATTGACCTCGGGCCCGCTTGGTCAAAACTCGAGGTTCGGACCAAAATCCGATCACCCATTCACCCACGAGCCTGAATATGAATCTAGTTTTGAAATCCGACCCCAAAACGAGGTCTAAATTCCAATTATTTAAAAAGCCCTAACTCTACCCAAATTCCCAGTTTCTACCATAAAAACCCTAGATTTTTGGATGAAGATTGATGAAATGCAAAGGAAAATCGAAAGAAAAAGGTTTAGAATCATATACCAATACTTTGGGGAAGAACTTGCTTCTTGAAAATCGCCTCAATGCTCTCTAGTTTTGAAAATAGGAAAATGTGGGCTAATTCCCAATTTTGCTACTGTTTTAAGAAGACTGGGCAGGCCTTCTTTGCGTTCGCAAATGGCCTGCCGCGTTCGCGAAGGGCCGCCTCCCTCAGGCTTATGCGATTGCGAATTATTCCATACGTACGCGAAGGGTAATCCCCCCTGACCTTCGCATTCGCGGACCAAGATACGCGTTCGCGTAGAAGAAGTGATGAATCCCCAGCCCACCCCTATTTACTATACGCGTTAGCGGGACATAAGTCGCGTTCGCGTAGAGCAGCCCCCCAGTGCTCCGCCTTCGCGATCATGTATTTGCGTTCGCATAGAACAATCCATACCCATCCCAGTTTCCCTTTCGTGATCGCGAGAGTGACTACGCGATCGCGAAGCATGGTGCATCAGACACCAGATACAGCAAAACTTGCAATTTTTCTAAGTGGAAAAACATCCTGTGGCCTATCCGAAACTCACCCGAGCCCTCGGGGCTCCAAACCAAACATGCACATAACCCTAAAAATATCATACGGGCTTACTCGTGCAATCAAATCGACAAAATAACACCTTGAACTACGTGTTTAGTATCAAAATCAAAGAAAAATCTCAATAACTCTTAAGTTTAAATTTTTCACAACTGAGAGTCCGATTCATGTCATATGAATTCTGTTTCTTACCAAATTTTATAGGCACAACTTAAATACCATATAAGACCTGTACCGGGCTCCGGAACAAAAATACGGGACTGATACAATCCAATTCAAATATCTTTAAATTTTTAAAACTCTTATAATTTCAGTTAAATAATTTTCTTCAAAAATTTATTTCTCGGGCTTGGGACCTCGGAATTCAATTTCGGGCATACGCCCAAGTCCCATATTTTTTTATAGACCCTTCGGGACTGTCAAATCACGGGTCCGGGTCCAATCAAATCTCGATCAAGAATATCAAAAGGACCAATGAACCTAGGGCTTAGCTTGCTCCTCTTCCCAAATCTCATCACGCCCTTCATGGGCGACACCCAAAGCAACACCCACTCCCCGACCATGAATGCCACATCGCGAACCTTACAGTCGACATAAATCTTTTGCCTGGACTGAATTGTACGAAGTCTATCCTGAATGATCTTAACCTTATCCAAGGCATCCTGGACTAAGTCTGTACCCAACAACCGAGCCTCTCACGGCTCAAACCACCCAACCGGCGACCGATACCTCCTATCATATAATGCCTCATAGAGAGCCATCTGAATGCTCGACTAGTAGTTGTTGTTTTAGGCAAACTACTGATCCCAAGAACCTCTAAAGTCAATAACACATGCTCGGAGCATATCCTCCAAAATCTAAATAGTACGCTCAGGCTGTTCGTCCGTCTGAGGATGAAATGTTGTGCTCAACTCGACCTTCGTACCCAACTCACGCTATATTGCCCTCCAAAAATGCGAGGTAAACTGCGTACCCCGGTCAGAAATGATAGACACGGGCACACCATGAAGACGAACAATCTCCCGAATATAAATCTCTACCAACCACTCAGAAGAATAGAAAACTGCTACAGGAATGAAATGCGCTGACTTGGTCAGCCTATCCACAATAACCTATACTGCATTGAACTTCCTCTGAGTCCATGGAAGTCCAACAACAAAGTCCATAGTGATATGCTCCCACTTCCACTCAGGAATCTCAATCTTCTGAAACAAACCACCAAGTCTTTGATGCTCGTACTTTACTTGCTGACAATTCAAATACCGAGCTACATACACAACAATATCCTTCTTCATCCTCCTCCACCAATAATGTTGTCGCAAGTCCTGGTACATCTTAGTGGCGCCCATATGAATAGAATATCGGGAACTATGGGCCTCCTCTAGAATCAACTCACGAAGTCCATCCACATTAGGCACACAAATACGTACCCTGCATCCTCAAAACCCTGTCATCTCCAACTGTAACCTTCTTGGCACCTCTGTATCGCAGTGTGTATGTAAGGAAAAGCAAATGAGGGTCATCATATTGCCGATCTCTGATACGCTCAAATAAGGAAGAATGAGCGACTATGCAAGCTAACACATGGTTGGGCTCAGAAATATCCAACCTCACGAACTGATTGGCTAAGGTTGAACATCCAAAGCAAGTGGTCTCTCCCCGACTGGAATATACGCAAGGCTGCCCATATTGGCTGACTTCCTACTCAAAGCATCAGCCACTACATTGGCCTTCCCTAGATGATACAAGATGGTAATATCATAGTCTTTTAATAGCTCCAACCACCTTCTCTACCTCAAATTTAGTTCCTTCTGTTTGAACAAGTATTGCAAACTCTTGTGATCCATGAACACCTCACATGACACGCCATATAAATAATGCCTCCAAATCTTCAGCGCGTAAACAATGGCTGCTAGCTCCAAATCATAAACTGGATAATTCTTCTCGTAAATCTTCAATTTCCGCGAAGCATATGCAATAACCTTTCCATTTTGCATCAATACCGCACCAAGTCCAACACGAGATGCATCATAATATACTGTATATGGCTCTGAACCAGTGGGCAAAACCAACACTGGTGCCGTAGTCAAAGCTGTTTTGAGCTTCTGAAAGCTCGTCTCACACTCGTCCGACCACTTGAACTGGGCACCCTTCTGGGTCAACCTGTTTATCGGGGCTGCAATAGATGAAATCCCCTACACAAACTGACGGTAATAGCCCGCCAAACCCAAGAAACTCTGGATATTTGTGGCTGATGTGGGTCTAGTCCAGTCCTTGACTGCCGCAATCTTCTTAGGATCCACCTGAATACCCTCTGTGATACAACATGACCCAAGAATGCAACTGAACTCAACCAAAACTCTTATTTCGAAAACTTAGCATATAATTGACTATCCCTTAGAGTCTGAAGAAGGACTCGAAGATGTTGCTCGTGTTTCTCCTGGCTACGAGAATAGATCAAAATATCATCAATGAAGACAATCATGAAGGAATCCAAATAAGGCTTGAACACTCGGTTCATCAAATCCATGAAAGTTGTTGGGGCATTTGTCAACCCGAATGACATCACTAAGAACTCATAATGCATGTACCGAGTGCGAAAATCTATCTTAGGGACATCAGATGCCCTAATCCTGAACTGATGGTAGCCATATCTCAAATCAATCTTCAAAAATACCGTGGCACCCTGAAGTTGATCAAAAAAATCATCAATCCTCTGCAATGGATACTTGTTCTTGATGGTGACTTTGTTCACCTGCCGATAATCTATACACATCCTCATCGACCCATCCTTCTTCTTAACAAACAACACTGGTGCACCCCAAGGCGAGACACTCGATCTAATAAAGCCTTTATCCAGCAAGTCCTGCAACTGTTCTTTTAATTCTTTCAATTCTGGCGGGGCCATACGATATGGCGAAATAGAAATGGGCTAAGTGCCCGGAGCCAAATCAATGCAAAAGTCAATGTCCCTATCGGGTGGCATCCCCGATAGGTCTAAAGGAAATACCTCTGAAAACTCACGAACAACGGGCACAGAATCCATAGAAGGAACCTCAGTACTAGAATCACGAACACACGCCAAATAGGCCAAACATCCCTTATCAACCATACGCCGAGCCTTCATATATGAGATAACCCTACTGGAAGAATGACCAGGAGTCCCTCTCCACTCCAAACGAGCCAACCCCGGTAATGCTAAGGTCATGGTCTTGGCATGACAGCCCAATATTGCATGATAAGGGGATAACCAATCCATCCCTATAATGATATCAAAATCTACCATATCGAGAAATAGGAGATATACATGGGAATCAAGACCCCCAATAACGACCATGCATGCATGATAAACACGATCTACCACAGTAGAATCACCCACCAGTGTAGACACATATACAGGAGCACTCAAAGAATTATGAGGCACAACCAGAAAAGGGGCAAAATAAGATGATACATAAGAATATGTGGACCCTAGATAAAATAGAACTGAGGCATCTCTACTGCACACTGAAACCGTACTGTGATAACTGCATCGGAGGCCTTAGCCTCAGGTCTGGCTGGAATAGCATAATATCGGGGTTGGGCCCCACCACTCTGAACTGCATCTCTAGGACGGCCTCCTGCTAGCTGGCCTCCACCTCTAGCTTCCTGGCCTCCACCTCTAGCGGCCTGACCTCCACCTTTAACACATCTACCCCTACCTCTAGCTGGATGAACGGGCGGTGGAACACCCGGTGCTGGAACCATAGCACGAGAACCCTGGTGCAGAGAACTGCTCGAGGCTCAAAGGCAAAACCTAGCAATGTGCCTCGTATCGCAGCAAGTATAGCAAGACTTCGGCTGCTGAGACTGTTGACCCTGAAACTGACCCTGACGGCCTAGATAACCACCCTGAAAATGCTGGAGCGGAGGTGCACTGTAGGGCAACTGATCAGAATACCGCATATAAGAACCAAGGCCACCTGGAGCACCGTGAGAAGCCTGAAGTGCTGACTGAAATGGCCTAGGAGGTTGGACTCTACCAAAATAATCCGGGACTCCACACAAGGCACCACTGAATCTGCCAAAATGACAATGCCTCTTATCAAACCCCTGTACGCTCCCCTGAACTAAAACCATCTCAACCCGCCTGGCCACATTGGCCGCATCCTGGAAAGAAATCTCGCTACCTGTCTCCTTAGCCATCTGCAGTCAAATAGGTTGAGCGAGTCCCTCAATAAACCTCCTCACCCTCTCTCTCTCGGTGGGGAGCATCAGAAGAGCATGACAAGCCAAATCAATAAACTTCATCTCGTACTGGGTGACAGTCATAGAACCCTACTGGAGATGCTCGAATCACCTGCGGTACTCCTCTCTCTGAGTGACGGGAAGAAAAGTCTCGAGAAATAGCTGTGATAACTAGTGCCAAGTAAGAGCTGGTGATCCAGCTGGCCTGGCCAAACAATAATCTCTCCACCATTTCTTAGCGGAACCTGATAGACAGAAAGCAGCAAAGTCGACTCCATTAGTCTCCACTATCCCCATGTTTCGAAGAACATCATGACAGTTGTCCAAATAATCCTAGGGATCCTCTGAAGATATAACATCATAAGTAGTAGTGAACAGCTTAGTGAACCTGTCTAACCTCCACAAAGCATTAGTAGACATAGATGCTACATCACCAGTCTGAGCTACTACACCCGGCTGAACTACTCCAACTGGCTGAGCTGCTGGAGTCTGAAACTGGGGAGCCATCTGCTCCGGAGTGCGGGCAGCGGGAGTCTGTGCTCCTCCCCCAGCCTGAGAGACGGATGGTGCTGTAGGAAGTAAGCCTACCTGGGTGACACTCTCCATAAGGCCCACTAGACAGACCAGAGCATCCTGGAGTACTGGGGTAGCAATGAACCCCTCTGAGATCTGAGCTGGGCCCACTAGAACTGTCTGGGCCGGAACCTCATCATCAAACTCTACCTGAGGCTCTGCCGTTGGTTTTGTTGCTCAGGGCTGAGCTCTGCTCCTGCCTCGGCCCCTAGCACGGCCCCAGCGCCGTCCTCTGCCTCTCGTAGAAGCTATTGGGCTACTGATCAGTGGATGAAGAAGCACGTGTCTTCTCCATCTGCGAACGAACAGAGTAGAAGTTCAATTAGCATTGAGAAACCAAATTGCACGATAAAAAAGAATAGATGTGAAGTCATTCCTAAACTCCGTAGCCTCTGGGGGATAAGCACAGACGTCTCCGTACCGATCCCCCAGACCCTACTAAGCTTGTCCATGAATTGTGAGACCTAAGCAACCTAGAGCTCTGATACCAACTTGTCACAACCCGGATTTCCCACCCTCGGGAGTCGTGATGGCGCCTACTAGTGAAAGCTAGACAAGCCAACTATTCTGATTAATTTACCATTTTTTTATCTCTTAACAATTGCAAGTTAACATTTTATAAACAGCATAAATAATAATACAGAATAACTAAATTTAACAATTAAGATAATACCAGTACGAATCCATAAACATAAACTACCCAGAACTGATGTCACAATCTCACGGACTATCTAAGAAAAACTACAAATAGGGTCTGAACAAAAATGTCTGTCTCTGAAATAGAAAGAACAGAAAGAAACAAGATAGGAAGGGGACGCCAAGGCCTACGGACGCCTGTAGGACTACCTCAGGTCTCCGATGGACTGAAGGCAGCAACCCCTAGCTAAGGTACATATGCTCCAGTACCGGGATCTGCACAAAAGAGTATAGATTTTAGTATCAGTACAACCGACCCCATGTACTGAGTAAGTGTCGAGCCTAACCTCGGCGAATTAGTGACGAGGCTAGGATACAGCAAACAACATAACCTGTAGTTAAACAGTATCTAGCAAAATAATAGTAATAGAAGCAATTCAAAAGTAACGGGGGAGGGTAACATGCTATGGGGGAAATACCAACATACAGAATCACAGTAATAACGGAATAAGACAATTAAGGCACTTGAACCGATAACAACAAGAAATCATAACATACAGGCAATAAGTGCACGGCATCACCCTTCGTGCTTTTACTCTCAATCCTCACTAATGCAATCAATAATGAAAATGTGCACGGCATCACCCTTTGTGCTTTATATCTCTTCTTCACCATGTAAATATTAGAAATGTGCACGGCATCACCCTTCGTGTTTTATCTCTCTTCCTCACCATAAGCATCAATATTAGTGTAAATGTACCCGGCATCACCCTTCGTGCTTCATCACTTTTTCCTCACCATATGCATAAGTATGAATGTGCACGGTATCACCCTTCGTGCTTTATCTCTCTTTCCTTACCCAAACAATAGCAACAACAACATCCCGGGAAGGGAAGCAATAATAAGAATAAATACATCCTGGAAAGGGAATCAACAATAAGAATTAAATACGTCCCGGCAAGGGAATCAGCTATAACCAAACTTGCACCAACAATTAACTTCACAAATAAACCTCAACTGGAACCAACGCTCAACAATAAACAAATACCAAGAAGATAATCATAAGTCTTGCTGAACATGGATAATCAACAATTTAGGCATTTGTAATAATTATTAAGAAACACAACGATCACAATTTAAGACTCACGGGCATGCTTGACACCAACGTATAGCTACTCGTCACCACACCTATACGTCGTACACTACACCAGCACATAGCAAATAAGGCACAATACCTATTCCCTCAAGCTAAGGTTAGACCAAACACTTACCTCGAACTTCCACGGCCAACCTCAAGCCTCAAACACCGCCTTTTCTTTTGATTCCACTTCCAATTCAATTGTATCTAGTCAATATTAACTTATCAACATCAATAAATGCTAAAGAATTCATACTCAATGCTTAATTGTAGGTTTTCTATCATTTTTCCCAAAAGTCAAAAAACGAGCCCGGACCCGCTTGGTCAAAACTCGAGGTTCGGACCAAAATCTGATCACACATTTACCCACGAGCCCGAATATGCAATTAGTTTCGAAATCTAACCCCAAAACGAGGTCTAAATTCCAATTATTCAAAAAGCCCTAACTCTACCCAAATTCCCAATTTCTACCATAAAAACCCTAGAATTTTGGATGAAGATTGATGAAATGCAAAGGAAAATCGAAAGAAAAAGGTTTAGAATCATATACCAATACTTTGGGGAAGAACTTGCTTCTTGAAAATCGCCTCAATGCTATCTAGTTTTGAAAATATGAAAATGTGGGCTAATTCCCGATTTTGCTACTGTTTTAAGAAGACTGGGCAGGCCTTCTTCGCGTCGCAAAGGGCCTGTCGTGTTCGCGAAGGGTCGCCTCCCTCAGGCTTATGCGATTGCGAATTCTTTCACGCGTACGCGAAGGGTAATCCCCCCTGACCTTCGCGTTCGCGGACCAAGATGCACGTTCGCGTAGAAGAAGTGATGAATCCCAGCCCAACCCTATTTACTATACACGTTTGTGGGACATAGGTCGCGTTCGCGTAGAGCAGCCCCCCAGTGCTCCGCGTTCACGACCCTATCTTTGCGTTCGCATAGAACAATCCATCCCCATCCCAGTTTCCCTTTCGCGATCACGAGAGTGACTACACGATCGCGAAGCATGGTGCATCAGACAGCAGATACAGCAAAACCTGCAACTTTTCTAAGTGGAAAAACATCCCGTGGCCTATCTGAAACTCACCCGAGCCCTCGGGGCTCCAAACCAAACATGCACACAACCCTAAAAATATCATACGGACTTACTCGTGCGATCAAATCGTCAAAATAATGCCTCGAACTACGAGTTTAGCATCAAAATCAAAGAAAAATCTCAATAACTCTTAAGTTCAAATTTTTCACAACCGAGAGTCTGATTCACGTCATATGAATTTCGTTTCTTATCAAATTTTACAGGCACCACTTAAATATCATATAAGACTTGTACCGGGCTCCGGAATCAAAATACGGGCCCGATACCATCCAATTCAAACATCTTTAAATTTTTAAAACTCTTATAATTTCAGTTGAATAATTTTCTTCAAAAATTTATTTCTCGGGTTTTGGATCTCGGAATTCAATTCTGGGCATACGCACAAGTCCCATATTTTTCTATGGACTCTCCAGGACCGTCAAATTACGGGTCCGGATCCGTTTACCCAAAATGTTGACTGAAGTCAACTTAAATTCAATTTTAAAGGCAAAATTAACATTTTATCAAATTTTCACATAAAAGCGTTCCGGATATACGCCCGGATCGCGCATGCAAATCGAGGTGAGATAAAAGGAGATTTTTTAAGGCTCCAGAACACAGAATTGACTTTTAAATCAAGTGATGACCTTTTGGGTCATCACAATTCGGAAGCTTTAAGTTGGAAGAGTTGACCAAGTTTTGACATTTGAGTAAACGACCTCGGAATCAGGATTTGAAGGTTTCAATAGGGTTGTATGATAATTTTGGACTTGGGCGTATGTTCTGACCGAAAGCGTTTCGGGTTGACCGAAAGCGTTTCGGTGCTTATTATGGAAAGTTAGCATTTCAAAGATTTTAAAATTTTCTAAGTTGAATTTGAAGTGGATTTTGGGGTTATCGCTGTCCCTTTGGCTTGTTAATGTTATCCAATTGCAAAGAGTTTCCAAGTTTTATATACGAGTGCGACATTTGCTTCGTCCATTATCAGAATCACACGTATAAGAAATGACTTTGTTACTTTATCTGATTAATATGTCAATCTGCATTTTGAAAACCTTATTGTGGATAAGGTAAAGCAAATGGATGACCGTGACTTCTAATGCTTAAAAATTACTACTAAATTAGAATGTTCTTGTGGAGGATAAAATACACGAAGATTCATTTCACACTTGGTCGGAAAACAAATACACTAATGAGGGTCCTATATGTTATTAAATGCAATTGGTTGAAAAGGGAAATTTCGTTCAGGCTTAATGCATCAACTCTTTAGTGCTCACCACGCGTTTAACCACTTCAAACTGAGTCTATTTAATGTCTATTTTGCCCTTTTTAATTTTCTTTCCCGAAAACCTCTTGATAGGTAATTCTGTCTTAAAATGACTTCCCTTTCCCCTCCTAAAAAAATAAAAATTTGTTTAGACTATAAAATGAATTTGAATTACCTATTAAATAAAGGGAGTACTTGAGATATGTTTACTTGAAAAGTTTGTTGGGAGAAAAATAGTACATCAAAGTTTAAAATTTCAAAAGACTTTTATTTGTTAAAATAATAATATTAATGAAATATTGCTTTAAATTTTTAAATTAATATGAAAATTTCATTTACTTATGGTTACATAATAAAAATCTATTTAATTGATAAATGTCTTGCCCTCGTCGATGTAGTATAACTCACATGAATGGACGTTTCAATATTTGCTCAGTACTTGAATCTTCGATCACTCGGGAAGGGGAATATGCCAATGAACTTTAAGCAGGGGACAAAGCTAGGGATGGCAAGGTTCTTTATCAATGATGTGGCATTACCGCAGTTGTATGTACTTGCATTTCTGTCGCTAACATGCTTTGATGGCATAGAATCAATAGTTCACGCGCATAAAATAGAAACAAGGGCTCTTTGAACGACTTCGGTGCTATAGAATCTCTTTCAAGAAGAGAGTAGACTTCGCGCAGATAGATCTTTGCCAGGGAAGATTGGTGCCCCTTGAGCTATGCCCGTCGATGGATTATTCCTTTATTTGTCTTTTCCATTCAGTGCTCGCACTACGTCAGAAAATCTTCGTCTTCGATCTCTCTTCACAACGCATTTTAAGGGCTCAAGCTTCCTTGTTCGATAGTGTAGTCTCGGTCTATAGTTGTTGACTCTACGAGCAGAACACCAGGGATGCACAGCACGTGGGCCTTGTCTAACGAACGACGACTTTCAATTATTCACTAGCAAGAGCTCTTGAAGTCTACCTGAGGCCAAACGAGTCAAAAAGCCGCGAAGGAAGCAGTTTGATTATTTTTACTTGACTCGACTTAAGTCTTTCTCTTCCACTCCACCTTATTTGCTGGAGGGAGGATATGATTGTCGAAGCTAAAGCCCCATTCAATTCATATAATTTCACATTCAATCAATTGAAATGAGGGTCAACAAAAAAGAATAAGACCTATTATTCCTACATGTTCCATTAGTAATATTCCCTTCAGATGTTACTGGAGATTTTGCTTGTATTTAATCTTTTTCAGAGCGGCTTCGCCGGCTTGGATTGGAAGAAAGGGCTTCGATTTTCGATCACCTTTTTAGGACGGTTTGGATGAGCGTGGGAAAGTTCGGGATTTACTATCGCTTTTCGCTTGGAGCGGCTCACCCCTTGTCACTTAAAGGGCAAAATCTCCCTATCGCCCTTAATCTAAGTGATGGCAGACTCAATATCTTTGTATGCTCTCTTAGTATGAGAAGTTGGTTATGTAGGATGATAACCTTTCCTAGGTTATTTCAATCGGGCCAAATAATCGACTAATAGTATTCTTAAGGAATGAAAGGGCGGTACCCCTATCACAACAGCTCCCACTGCTTTTTGTCAAGCTTAATAGTGATGGTAGCTATAGAAATAGTATTTGTGAAGGTGGTGGTATTATCAAAGATAGTATGAGTGCTTTTATTATAGCTTACTCTACTCCCTTGGGTACTGGAACCAGCAACTGGGCAGAAGCAAAAGCCATGTTTTTTGGCCTTAAATGGTGCATTGAAAGAATGTACAGGTCGGTGATAGGGGAGAATAAACCCTCTCACGCCCGACTCACACCCGATAAAATAATACTTCTATATCATGAACCAAATAATAAAAAAAGGGATTGTCTTACCCTTAATAAGGCATAATTATAAGGGAGATGTTGTAGGTATTGCTAATTTGGTATTGCTGATAAATGGAAAGGCACATGGCCGAAAAGATCAATGCGTTATTGGAGGAGTATCACTCCATGGGGCACTTTGTGAGTGCTAACCGGGTGCAGGCCAATTCTTTGTGACCTCCCACCATTCATGACATCCCTTGCTTCTCGCAAAAACGGCTCTTCGGTGGAGGAGTAGAAGCCCCAAAAGGGGGACAAGATTCATCGATTAGGTGGCAACAAGGTTTGTGATTCTTTGATCTATCGGTTTACTCTATTTGTATCGTAGCTTATGGGCATGTACCACTTTCACAAGAAAATTTCGACTAGAAAGGATAAGATAGAAGAGGGAGTAAGAGAAAATATCTGAAATTGTCATACGGGCTTAGAGCTTTCATCCAGCACCTATTTAGGAGCTGGGGAATCGCCTATCTAATAACCCATTCTTCAGCAACGATGGTAGTAATTCTGGTTTGACACTATTTGAAATGACTCTCTCATATTGAGGAATTTTGTCTAGAGGAATTCGATCACAGAATCCATTGACAGCTGCATAAATTACTAGAATTTATTTTTCAATTGGCAGTGGCGCATATTATTGTTGTTTCGGTACTTCTGTCAGCCTTGCACCTCTATTGAGTAATGCCTGAGTCACAGCATCAAGGTCTGATCCAAATTGAGCAAGGGCGCCCACTTCGCAATATTGTGCCAATTTTAGTTTTGAACTACCACAAACTTATTTCATAATTTTCAACTGAGCAGCACACCCGATGCGACTGATAGATAAACCGATGTTAATCGCATGTCTAATTTCACGATAAAAGAGCTTCGTTTCCAAATAGATTTGTCCATCAGTAATGTGGATCACATTGTAGGAATATAGGTCGATACGTCTCCAGCTTGTGAAAGGAAGATTTGTTGAAGAGTTTATATTGTCTCAGTATGGAATAGTCCAATCATTTCCAGTACTGGTGCAATATGTAAAAGTACTTTAGAATTCCTTAGAATACGAATGAGATCAAAAAGGCTCTGTTGCGGCTCGAGTAGAAGAATGAGTACTTGAACAGAGGGCCGTCTCAAACCAATGAAGATCGGAATTGAGCTACTTAAGATTCGACACAGATTCACCACATTTTATGATTTCACCAATGAATCAAGATGAATGTCGACCCTATAAATCACCTAACTTTGTATAGCTGAAAGTTGCCAAATTGGTTGAAAGAATTGAAAGGAATGCTGGAAAATGAGCTTCAAAGTTTGAACTTCCATTTTCAATAGTCAGAAGAAGCCAGATGGCATCAATCCTAATTGATTGTTTTGAATTGAAGGGCTTCTTCCTACTAATAAGTACAGATATGCGGACTTAGTATTAGGCAGTGACCTTAATAACCGAGAGAATTCTAAAACTCTCTGCCACAAATTAAAAAATTGAATTACCTTACATCGGTATCATTTCTGTTGAGTCGGGAACTTCTGTTTACCTTGAGACAGGTATTCCTTCTTATAGATATCACTGAAAAAATGAAAGACTAAGAAAACTTTGTCTCGCTCACGTAAGGAAAGAAAAGATCAGATCAGCAATGGCTTTCAAGTAGAGGAAGATTTTGCTTTTCATTATTCCCTCAGAGTTGAGTTAAAGTTAGCAGATGAGATCTACTTTATTAGAGGAAAGGGGAGATTAACTGATTGGATCTTGCCTTGGAATGTAGTGAGGGAGCCCGGAGCTATTGAATTATTTCATAACCCAAGGAGAATAATAGGACTCTTTAGTATCACAACCTCTCAAGCTTTTTTCAAAAGCATCAGTAGACGTAGAAAGAGATCCTATTCCCTAAAGCTTTTGATACTTAACCAGTAAAACGTGGTGTATTCGAATTCTGATCACTTTTACGCGAGAAGGGGGACCACTCTCTAAGCCTAAGTATTCTTCAATAACCGATAGCGTACAAGTACCATGAGAGAAAGGTGAAAAGAACCGTATTTTTAAAGTGCAACAAATAACTTGAGATCCGTTGCAAATAATTAGTCGAAGGAGTGGAGCTTAAAGCCTTTACTTTATGCAAAGCACACACAACGAAATATGAGCAAGTTGTTTGAATAAGAGGGTGTTTGGCTAAGCTTATAAGCTGGTCAAACTAGCTTATAAGCACTTTTCGGCTTATCTACGCATTTGGTAAACTTAAAAGTGCTTATAAGCCAAGTGCTTATAAGTCAAAAATAAGCCAAAAGTCATAAGCTGGTCACCCTCAGTTTATGAATTTTTAGCTTATAAGCACTTTAAGTTTGACCAAAAGTTTTACTATTTTATCCTTAAAATATTTCTTTTTAGAATAAAAATTCTACATCGATAATCATTGCTTCAAGTATTTTTTTTTTAACCTAATCCTTCCGTCTCTTCAAGTCTGCAATTCTCATTGACTAATTAAGATAAATAAATTCTCTATTCCGTTGCATATTTGTATCAATGTAATTGTGTATTAATTTTTGAACTATATGTAACAAATGAGGATATATCAAATTTTTAGTGTATTGCTTTCTAAGTGTTGTGGTGATGAAGGCAACGTTTATTTCTCTTCAAATATTTTATCCTATTTAGGTTTATTTTTTACTAAGAAGCTTTTGTCAATTTATTAATTATTATAACTTATGATTATATGCTTATCATAAAATAAATTATATTTATCATAAAAGTTATCTTATCTAAGAAATTGTATTTGAAATAAAATGAAAAATAAAATATTTTGTATTTGAATCGATCTGGAATCTAAAATTTTGAAAAAATTACGCCCTTATAAGTGTAAATAGTTCTAAGGTTATTTAAATCATTTTAACAGAAAAAGAGCTTATCAACACTTTTTAATCAAATATTCAACAGCTTATTATCAATTTTAGCACTTGTATCCAAACACATAACTGCTTATTTATTAAATCAGTTCAGCATTTAAAAATATTTTTCAGCCCCTAATGCTTATAAGCTAATTCAAATCAGCTAATCCAAATGGGCTCTAAATGTAAGGTGAAGGAAAGAAGAAACCCCCTTGGGAGGACAAACCAATAACAATCTAACACTACAATAGAAGGTTACAATTTAAATATTATTATTATTATTATTAATATTACAAAGAAACTAGTAGCATTAATAATGCATCCCAACGTCACCAACCATAGCAAAATAAGACCAAAACAACAACAACAATATCCCAGTATAATCTCACAAGTGGGGACTGGGAAGGGTAATATGTACGCAGACCTTACCCCTACCCCGAGGGGCAGAGAGGCTGTTTCCAGGAGACCCTCGGCTCAAGAGAGCAACAAGAGACAATATATTAGTACTATCGATAGACTCATAATAAAATAACATAAAATACATAACATAAAATAACAAAATAACAGCAACATAAGAAATATAGGAAATACGAAAAGGATGGAAGGTATACTAATATCCAACAGATAAAGCCATGCATCAGTAGCTGATCAGTAGCATCCTAAGACTAACTCCTAACTGGCTAGTCTCACTCTAGTGCACTGTAGAAATATTCACAACTTCCCCCTAACCTACAACCTTAATGCTCGACCTCCACAATTCCCTGTCAAGGGCCATGTCCTCAGTAATCCTAAGTCGTGTCATGTCCTGCCTGATCACCTCTCCCCAATACTTCTTAGGTCTCCCTCTACCTCTCCTCGTGCCCACCACAGCCAGTCGCTCATACCTCCTCACTGGTGCATCAGTGCTCCTCCTCTGAACGTGCCCGAACCATCTGAGTCTTATTTCCCGCATCTTATCCTCTATGGGGGCCACGCCCACCTTCTCTCGAATATCTTCATTTCTAATCTTATCCATCCTTGTATGCCCGCACATCCATCTTAGCATCCTCATCTCTGCTACTTTCATCTTCTGGATGTGTGAGTTCTTAACTTGCCAACACTCGAACCCATACAACATAGCAGGCCTAACCACTGCTCTATAAAACTTACCTTTTAGTAACAGTGGCACTTTCTTGTCACACAAGACTCCCGTCGCTAACCTCCACTTCATCCACCCCGCCCCTATACGGTGTGTGACATTCTCGTCGATCTCCCCGATCCCCTGAATAAATGACCCAAGGTACTTGAAACTACCCCTCTTAGGGATGACTTGAGAGTCAAGCCTCACTTCCATTCCTGCTTCCGTCGGCTCGGCCCCAAATTTGCACTCGAGGTATTCCATCTTCGTCCTGCTCAACCTGAAACCTTTAGACTTAAGGGCATATCTCCAAACCTCTAGCCTCTCATTGACGCCGCGTCATGTCTCGTCAATTAGGACTATGTCATCAGCAAATAGCATGCACCATGGCACCTCCCCTTGAATATAATGTGTTATGGCATTCATCACCAGGGCAAATAGGAAAGGGCTGAACGCAGACCCTTGGTGTAACCCCGTAACAACCGGAGAATGGTCGGAGTCGCCTCCTACTTTCCTAACCCGAGTCTTAGCTCCATCATACATGTCTTTAATCACCCTAATGTAGGCAACCATGACCCCTTTAACCTCTAGTCATCTCCATAAGACCTCCCTATGAACCCTGTCGTACGCTTTCTCTAGATCGATAAACACCATGTGGAGATCCTTCTTCTTATCCCTGTATTGTTCCACCATCCTCCTAATAAGGTGAATAGCTTCTGTGGTAGATCGCCCCGGCATGAACCCGAACTGGTTATCTGAAATAGACATTGTCCTTCGCATTATCATTTCTACCACTCTCTCCCAGACTTTCATGGTATGACTCAGTAATTTGATACCCCTATAGTTGTTACAGCTTTGGATATCGCCTTTGTTCTTATACAGCGGAACCATTGTACTCCACCTCCACTCTTCAGGCATCCTATTAGTCTTGAATATAACATTAAACAACCTAGTTAGCCATTCCAAGCCTACTCTACCCACACACCTCCAAAGCTCAACCGGAATTTCGTCTGGCCCGGTAGCTCTGTCCCTCCTCATCTTACGCATTGCCTCCATGACCTCATCGACCTCAATGTCCCTACAATAACTTAATTCATGGGGGTTGTCGGCATTCCTCAATTCACCGAGCACAATATCCTGATCCCCTTCTTCATTCAGAAGTTTACGAAAGTAGGTCTGCCATCTCCTCTTAATCTGGTCATCCCCCATCAAAACTTTATCGTCATCATCTTTTATGCACCTCACTTGGTCCAGATCCCGAGCCGTCCTCTCTCTCACCTTAGCGAGTCGGAATAACTTCTTCTCTCCTCTTTTGTTCCCTAGTTCCTCATACAGACGAGCAAAAGTTGTCGTCTTAGCCTCTATTACTGCCATCTTCGCCTCCTTCCTAGCTACCTTATATCTCTCACTTCGCTCTCTTCTCCTCCTCTCCAGTTCTCCCTACGAACCGCAGGTACGCCGCCTTCTTCGCTTCCACTTTACCTTGGACAACTGCACTCCACCACCAGTCTCCTTTGTGGCCACCGGTGCGGCCCGAAGATATCCCTAACACCTCTCTCGCCGCCTTCCTTATACAGTCAGTCGTCGTCAACCACATAGTGTTTGCGTCCTCCCTACTTCTCCAAGCTCCCATTGCCAAAACAAAGGAAACAATGAAACAAAAAATGAAACAATAAACAAAAAATGAAAACATCATCTCGTGCACGTGTTATCCATGCTCATCTCACATGTAACAATGAAATATAGTCCACAAGATTTTGATTCGACGGCTAAGATTGAGTTTGTATGTGGGGACAAAATGAAAACAGGCATGGATCATTCTGCTTACCCTTACACAAACTTCTCTTGTCAAACAACTTGTTCTTGTAGAGTCAGACAAATTGGTATAAACATGCAGACAAACAAATACAAATACAAATACTATAGTCATGAGAAATAAGTGGAACAAGAAAAAGTAAAAGGGGTTGATTTTTTTGGATTTTAGGAAGCTTCTTTGCAAGTATAAAAAATCAAAGGGTGTAAGTGCTCTCATTCCTTTTTCTTGAGTTCCATAAGATTTGATTAGTTTCAATTCTCTTGGCATCTTTCTTTAAATTTTATTGGTAAAGTCTTGAAACTTTGATCTTTTTTCCATAAAGGTTGAATTTTTGGCACCAAAGACTAAAACTTTTAGTTAGTTTTGAAAGTTTCTTCATCTCATGGAAATTGATTAATAACTGCTTGCAGCTGGATTTGTACCTACTAATTTACTAAAGATATATTTATTGGAAAGATACCTAAAAAAGGGTATGTGTCTGTTTACTTGCTCTTTTGTTTAATTCTGTATCATGGTCAAAGCCTAAAAGGGTTTTGCTTTCCTTCAAAGATAATTCTGACATTAATTTGTATCTGTTCACATATGAATTTTGCAGATTGCTGCTGTTGATTTTTCTCTCTACTGTTATACTGAGACATCTAAAGATCTTCCCTTTCTGAGTTCAACTGGACAGGTAAATTTTGGCTTGGCTTCTTTGTCTTAATACTGTTTTTGTTTTCTCTATTTTTCCTTAGAATTTTGGTTCTGAATTTGGTGGCTGGCTCTGAATATTTTCTTCAGCTTGGTTGCTTATAAATGTAGTACCCTTAATTGTATCTAGTACCCTTATCTGGATACAAGCTTCTGTAAAATAATTGTGTGTGTGGATCATGCTGCTTCCCTTAATTGATTTTGACAAGTTAGAGTTGATACTTATACCTGTATTTTTCTTGTTATTACCAATATTCATGCTAAGGAGGAGAATAGATCTTTTGAAATCAAAGGGTTTTGGAATATTTTCTTTATTCTTGTTGGTGTTTATGTTCTTTTTGGTATTTTGTCAAGTCTCTATGAGGCTCAAGCCTTCTTGCTTCCAACTTGTGTATACCTTGTCTCAAATGACAAATAGCAAGAACTGGTTAATATTAGATATCCTCTTTGATTTTCTATTCCTTTTTTTTTGTTGGTGAACGCAGTGGCGAAGCCAAGAATTTCCTCAAGGGTGTTCAAACTTGAAAGAACTAAACAAAATTTCCGACAAAGAGTGTTCAATATATGTTATGTACCTTTAAAACCTGATATTTTACCTATATATTGCATATTAATTTTCGGACAAAGGGTGGTCAATTGACCACCCTAACCAAAGTGTGGCTTCGCCCTTGGGTGAACGTTGGACATGTAAATCCAGTATCATTCTTCAAGTGTAGTAGATTAAGGAAACTTCTAACTTAACAAAAGTAAGACCTAGCTTTTGCTGGAGTCTGGCACAAAGTATACTCCTTTTGGATGATTGAAAGTCCTTGATAATAGTAGTATTTCTTCGTAAAGAATTCTTCTTAAGCTTGAAAAGTTTTAGTGATTTGGGAGTTGATGCCGTTGCATGTTGGTAGAGATGACTTGCTATCATTGAATTCCCTTGGTATCATAGGTTTAGTTACTAATTTCAAAGCTCAAGGATTTCAAATAGCAATAGGGAGGAGAGTACATATTCTTATCATTAAAATCATTTTCTGCTGTTGAATCTGCTGCATTTTATCTCAAATTTTGAATCTTCTGTTCCCTGACTTGATATCCAGTGCACAAGGATTATTTTAAAAACAATGCATATTTCTTCTATTTGAGATTCTCCCGTTAGCTGTCTTTTAATATTGTCTTCTTTTACACTATTGGTTTTCTGTTGTCTAATTGGACTGTGTCTCTGTTTGATGTTTCAGTAGCTGCGAGAACATTTCCCATATACGAGATTCAGCTACAAGGATCCCGCAATTGAGTAGCAGTTTTTGTAAGGGCAAAATTCAAGCAACTTTATTTTGAGAATAAGAATAAGAAGTGAACCATGTCTTTAGTTAGATCTGTTAGAACTATTGGAAATGGGAAACTCTACTTTCCAAATGATCACAAGGACAACTCTGGCTTGTCAACATCCATGTTCACCAAAAATGCACATGGAATTATGTATGCAACCGAGTCTAGCAGCACAGACAGTTATGATCCCAAGTATTTGCTCGACTCTCCTTCACCTTCAGAAGAACTTCTAAACACATCACCTTCAGAAGAACTTCTAAACACATCACCTTCAGAAGTCTCCGGGAATCCATTTCACCAGAGGCATTCGTCTTCTTTCCACCCATCAAGAGACTATGATGCGTGCCAGCTTAGTTATGATTGTGAAGACATTGTCAGTCAAAGGCCAGATTCATTACAATACAATGACGGAAGGGTGACACTGAAGCTACAAGAACTTGAGAGGGTACTTTTTGACGATAACGAAGTTGATGGGGATGACGTATTTGCTCGTGGGCAGTGTATGGACATAGATGATGAATGGTTTAGCCAAATCGGAACTGTGTTGCTTCATGACTCTCCTAAGGAGTCTACGTCCGCAGATTCTAATATCAGTAGCAGCAGTAGCTACAAGGAAATATCTGTAACTGCTCCACAAACTCCAAAGCAGATGCTTTTTAGTTGTGCTGCTGCTATTCAAGATGGAAACATTGAACAAGCATCGTCGATGATTAATGAGCTGAGGCAAATGGTCTCTATCCAGGGTGAACCTCTTGAAAGAACTGCAGCTTACATGGTTGAGGCTCTTGCAGCCCGAATGGCCACATCTGGCAAAGGTCTTTATAAAGCTCTAAAATGTAAAGAAGCGCTCTTTTCTGAGAGGCTCTCTGCTATGCAGGTCCTCTTTGAAGTATGTCCGTATTTCAGGTTTGGTTTTATGGCGGCAAATGGTGCAATCTTAGAGGCTTTTAAAGATGAGAAAAGAGTTCACATCATAGATTTTGACATTAACCAGGGAAGTCAATATTACACTTTATTGCAGACGTTGGCAAGTATGCCTGGTAAGCCGCCCCATTTGAGGTTAACCGGGGTAGACGACCCTGAATCTGTTCAACGTGCTATTGGAGGCCTTAATGTCATTGGACTGAGGCTTGAAGAGCTGGCTAAAGATTTTAAGATACCTTTTGAATTCCAAGCGGTGGCTTCAAACACTGCATTAGTCACCCCGGCAATGTTAAACTGTCATCCTGGCGAAGCTCTTATCGTGAACTTTGCATTCCAGCTTCATCACATGCCTGATGAAAGTGTATCAACGGTCAACCAGAGAGACCAGCTTCTGCGGATGGTGAAGAGCTTAAATCCGAAGCTGGTAACAGTTGTTGAACAAGACATGAACACTAACACCACCCCATTTCTACAAAGGGTTGCAGAAGTCTACAACTACTATTCTGCTGTATTCGAGTCTCTCGATGCAACTCTTTCAAGAGATAGCCAAGAGAGGGTTAATGTAGAACGGCAATGTCTTGCGCGTGATATTATAAACATTGTTGCCTGTGAGGGAGAGGAGAGAATAGAGCGTTATGAAGTTGCAGGAAAATGGAGAGCTAGGATGATGATGGCTGGTTTCACTCCATCCCCAATTAGTCCAAACGTCTACGACTCGATCAAGAATCTTATCAAGCAATATAGTGAAAGGTACAAAGCAAAGGAGGAAGCAGGTGCACTCCATTTTGGGTGGGAAGACAAGAGCTTGATTGTTGCTTCAGCTTGGAAATAGTTACAAAGTATGCTTTTCTCATATAAACTTGTAATGACATCTGACTTTGTGATAATATTCAGTGTTTATGATCAGAATGCATGACATTATATACTTTGAGGCTATTGATGATGAAAATTAACAATATCTGCTAATATAGGTTTGATGAGAAGTTAGGAATAAACTGATTTTCTTCCCTTTCACCATTTTTTTATGAGCATCTCGAAAGTGAGTGAGTATTTTGAGCTAGGACAAGAGCAACTTCATGCTGAGTCTTACATCTAGTTCCTGCATACAACCAAGAAATTTGAGGAAAATTTGGGGTTTCCTTAATTCCCTTCTTTCTTGTACCGCAAAAATTGGTGCTTTTACTATGTTGTTTACCTTAGTTACTGGTGGTTTCACGCCATATTAGACCAAATGGGTCAAATACTGCAGCCACTTCACCTGTTTTGGCCAGGTAAATAGCAGTTATCCCAACCAGCATATCCCTTCTTTAGTGGTCAAGTTAAAATGCTCAAGAGCTTTTTAGCCTGCCACTCCTTTTTTCAAGGTCGAGCTTGTTTAAAAAAAGGATCGTCCAGTGCACTAAGCTCCCGCTATGCGCGGGGTCCGGGGAAGGGCCGAACCACAAGGGTCTATCGTACGCAACTTAGAGTCTATTGTACGCAATCTTACCTTGTATTTTTGGAAGAGGCTATTTTCATGGTTCGAACCCGTGACCTCCTGGTTACACGGCAGCAACTTTACCAGTTACGTTAAGGCTCCCTTCAAGGTCAAGCTTGTTTAATTAGAGAAATTCTGATGTATGAAGAGGCTAATTGAAGTCTAAGGTAAGTGCTTATGTCTCTGGTTGTATGTGATGATTTAGTCCAAGTTGTACAAACTGATCTTAACTAACTGTCATTGAAAAAATGGAATTAGTAACCAAAGCTTATAGCCACAAACCGGGTGATTTACAAGAATGACCTTGAAACTGGATGTCTTGAATTTTTATCCACGCTTACCCTATGGGCAAACCTTCAAGGTTATAATTCAAAAGTAAAGCTCATGGGGCAAAAAAAATTTAACCTTGAAGGTTTGCCCATGAGGCAAACAATAGGACAAAAATTCCAGACCACCCCTTACGGTGTCATATTTCTGCATTTTTTTGCACAAACCCCGCCTAGTCAATGGCTTTTACAACTTTGGCTTAAGAAATTGAAAGTCAACTATTGTAATAAAATTTAAGGTAGGATACATGAATCTTGGATTTTAGTTTTGGTCCAAGTCCTCTAACTCAACTTAACGAATAGTTATCAGTTTCTTAGTGGAGCACTACTTAGGTCTTCGCCTTAATCATCAATTGTTCGTCCATATTATTGGCTGTTGACCTTGTGAATGTAGGTGAAATCACTGGACGCAATACCAAGAGATTTACCAAAAACAATAATAGTAAAAGATGACTCAGGTTTTAAGATAGCATATAACCTACAAATAGCCAAGAACATAGAAAAGTATAATAAGTTGGCCATACAACTATAACAAGTGGTTCAGCTCCTCATTAACTGTAACTGCCCCATAGCCAATGAAAAGCAATAAGACACCTTTGATATACAAGTTTACAACTACCTTTACTTCAAAAATTTCCCTCATAGGAAGTTGCTTCATTGCACAACTTCCTAGTCCAATTCTACCCTGATAAAATTCGTAGAATATAGTGTAAAATAACAGATGGGATCAATGTTTGACACCTACAAAGCACAAACCAACTTCAGCTTGTGCCTGCAACTCTCCTAAGACTTTAACAATATTCTCACGGGACATTGAGGCATCCGTCTGCTCCGACAAGATTTTCCTCACTCTGCATGCACAAAAAGGAAGAAAAAAAATCAGCAGATTTGCTTAGCACTAACATATTATCAGCCTTGAAACTACAAAACGACTGGCAACTACAAGACAGGAAATCAGATACTTCCTCGATCTCCATATGACTAGCCATTTATTCAAGAATCCAATACAAGATTTTTGAATCACTCCGCACTAAACTGGACAAACTTCCCACCCCCCAATACTCAAGAGGATCAGTAGCGGAAAAGGATAATAAAAGGACATGCTGTGGAACACTTACTCATACATAGACAGAGTCAAAAACAATTGGTAATTAACCAAGCCTTCTATCAAACTTTATAAAAAAATCAAGGCTAAGAAGAGGTAGCAGAAAGTTTTGAACAAAGAATATATAATAGAGAAAAACTGTTAGCCTAAGGGGGAAAAAGATTCTCTTCGTGATGATAAACAAGAGGTCTCTGTAACAATTACTGGTAGAAAATACAGCTTTAAGACTTCAAAAAATTTAGAGAGAAAAATGAAAGTAACAGTTTTGAGATTATGAGGCAAATTTTAGCAGGATTACTTCATATGATTTTAGCAATTGTTAGAAACAGAGAGGTGGCATATACTGTGGCGAGGTACCATTTAATCTGGCAAGAAAACTACCTGTCTACGCAGTGCAGTAAGAACTCATTAGTTTTGCGAACAAGTTATACACGGTTTATAAAGTACAGATTGTGTTAAGATGATTAATAATTACTGGATTATCATAATTCTCTAAGATGTTTGGTTCTTCATATTGAAACCTTTTCTAGATACATGATGTATATCTAAAAAAGGTTTTGGTCTTAAGTTGGATACAGATTTGTTTCCAATAATAATCTCGGCCTAGGTAAAAACTTTGCCCGATCTAGTATTGGTTTTAACATTGTGTTAAGAAATAATTAAAGTATACTATTAGAAACTAAATATTTTTTATTTTCTCAATAAAACAACACTTTCACAGGAAAGTTGAATGAAGTATACTAAACATATGAGATAAATAAATCCTGAATTCTTTTTCAACCACGAAAAGTTTATTTTCAAATTTTTTCTAATATTTTTGAAAAACTACATGTATTGCTAATATTTGCATTTTGTTATTCCACATTAAATTCAACATTAAATAGTGCATATACTATCACATAAGTCGCATGTATGATATATGTAAGAAACAAAAATGGTAACCAAACACCCAAGATTATTTCTCTAATGACTCAAACCATATGAGCCTTAATGCATTAGCTACTAAATTTTGTGAGCTTGCTTGCTAAGAGATGGAATATGACCTCATGTTCAAGAAATCAGCAAAATAAATAAAAAGCAATTGTTTTAGCATAGTAGCCAAAGATTGATGCTAAAACTATGATAAGCTACCCCCTACACTGCTATGCGTGAATCACTCTCAATTTTTGTCAATAAATGTCATTTAGCTATCAAAAAATAGTAACGATGTTCCATAATCTTGAAGAGCATCAGCAGTCACCAAGGCCAGCCATCCGACTATAGAAGCTAAAGCTAAATCTCTAAAACCCAGTAAATAACTTACATTATGCTTAGTTCAAAGTAAGGGAGAGAGGAACAGGAGTTTGTGCATTTATTCCTTGGAAACAAACAATTCAGCCAAATAAGATTTTACCTTTGAACTATTGCAGTGTCTCCATGACCAGTGCAAATAATAAGCATTGCATTTAGAGGAAGATTGGAGTAAATGCTCCTGACTCTACGATTCATGTGGCTCAGAATGTCCTTCAGTTCAGGGGTGACATCATATTTGACATTTCTTCTGCTAGTAGACTTTTTCTCACACGTCAGCAATGCTATCATTTCTGCCAACTTTTTATTTAGCTTCTCCGGGTCATCTGCTTGCTTCCTGAGATATGCATATAACTCTGCAAATTGCGTCCAGATAAACTGTACTTTATCATTTCTGACCTATGAAGACAAGCGATGTCAGTATAGTGAGCTGTCAGGTTCCTAATCAGTCTGCTTTCTGAAAATCTAGCAAATTAGATTCTTTTGACTAACCTCTTTGTTGGCTTTTGAAAGTGCTTCATCATCAGATGATACTGGAATTGTATGGGACAATTCAGCAGCATATCTCCTCACTATGGAAATATGATCAATGATTGAGGATTTTTTGCCAGAGTCACTCAGAACTGAAAGAAGCTTCTGCCGCAGTAATCGTTGACATTGAGGTATACCAAAATCAGGCCCTAGTTCAGGAAGTTACAGCCCAATGAAGTCTAGGATGCGTTGATCCAAAAAGCAAAAAGGAGATGATTTGGTGATGGGCCATCATAAACAACATAAAATAGCATAAAAATAACTCCATTTGGACAAGTTAAAAAAGAGAAGGTAAATAGATATCGAAAAAGAAAACACAAGAATGGCTTGCTTGTATGTCTCGTTTTCATATAATCTACTCACAAAGTTCAAATTACATGTTACCTGCAATTTATCTAGCAGCCTCATTTTTTATATTTGATGCAATTAGTCACTAACAGCACTAACTATCATGCAAACTGCTGATCTATATGATGAGGGACCATTTAGGTCACAAATGTGTTTAGCAAGCATCAATTCATTCATGCTATAGTGAAAGCTAAGGGCAGGATTATGTTCCTATATCCAAGATCTATGTAGGCGATACAAATTAGTTAAGATTATGTTTTAGGGCTTAATACATACCCCCCCCCCCACACACACACACGCACAAAACTTGCACTAATTTCCCTTTTACACCTTAATAGAACCAGGTCCCCCCATAGTTTTGAACGTGGCAAGCACGTCTTTTTCCAACATTTCTAGCGTGTTAAGAGGTTAAAATTATTAAAAATTGAGACAAATTGGACGCTTAGATGCTAAAGCAGATTGAGTTTTAAGAAGGTAAAGGTGGGAGGGTGGGTGATTTCTTTTTGTTACCTTCACAGCAGATGTGGGTCAACAGGAGTAACTTAAGTGATGCCAAAGATGGCACCAGACACCAAGTCTCTGATTTTCCCTAACAGAAGAAAGGAGGAGACTCTCAAGTTTGAAATCCAAACAGAAAGGACAATATGCTGGAGAAATAGGGCCAAAACATGGCCTTCCATTGGTTCAGAGCATTTCTGGGCCCAACTTAATGAGAGGATAGACCAAGAGGAACCTAAAGGAGAAAAGGCAAAAAGAAAAAAAAAACACTTACATATCATGCAATTAGCTCTACCCCTGCACACTTCCCTTCTTTCTTGCCTCCACGATACCAAACAAAAGGGCCGCTAAGAGTTTAGAGCGCACAACATTTAGTGCAGTGTAATCAAAGGCGCGCTTAAAGAGCGCTTAAGCCCTGAAACGAGGCTCAAAACATGTTGGGTGCTTTAGTGTTGTCATCAAGACTCTAAGACATACTTTTGCTTACCAATGAACGTAATCCTAAAGAGGCTACACTAAACAATTGATATTTTACTTTATCGTAAATTTCTTCAATTTCTTTGTCCATATATTTGGTATTCACGCTTATAGATATTAAGTCTTGGACTACACATATATATATATTTGTAGTTATTCTTCATTTGCACGTTTCTTCATTAAATCCCACGCTTTATTTGCGCTTAAAGCTCCACCGGACCTTAGAGCTTTTTTGTGTTTTTCGCCTTTGATAACACTAATTTAGTGGCGCATTAGAATGCGTAAAAAGGAAATAGCCTACCATTTTTCATTATCAAAACTAGAAAGGAAATAGCCTACCATTTTTTATTTTTAGTAGTGCTAGTTCCAGTGTAGCTTTTGCATCTTCAATGCTGTCATGCCCATTGCCCGAGTCCTGTATCTCCCTGCCGAGAAATTTTCTGCTCAGAACGCGAAGAGCAGCTTTGTAGGATCCTCTTGGATGTTTGTACAACACAGCAGTATCTATTACCAAATTATGAATGATCTTCAGGGCTAACAAATCATTTTCCAAGGAATGCCCAACCAGAATGGTCTCCTTGTAAACCAGTTTCAAGAACTCCTCCTGAAGAAAGAAAAAATAGTTAACACAAGTAGGACATGTATAGCAAATCATCCACCATGCAAGTCCAAAAAATCTGCAAGAAAGTATTAATGATAATTGCTTCATTTCCAATTATTAAAATGGAAGAAAGAGGCTAGCAGACGAAAGGCTCTACTAATGAACCTGGATATCTTTAAGAGTGGTAGTCACATCCTCCAACATCTGACAAGTAATTCCACTATACCTGCAAAAGTTCAGATTGCTAAACATAAAGCAAGGATATCACTTAATGAAAAGAGAAAGCATATATTTTTAAACTGCAAACAAGCTAAAGGTGTTCTTTCAAGTTAAAGACTTGCATTCAGAGTTAATGAGCTTCCGTCCCACCCAGAAAAAAAACTAGAGATAAGACTAAAATCTTCAAGAAAGAGAATGTACCTCCTAGGTTTGTTTATTAGTTTTGTCTTCCTCTTTTTTTGGGGGGAAAATATTCTTTTTCCTGCATCGTTAAGTAATTTTGTGCTTAACAACTATTTTAGGTTACCGTACCAATAAAGCAACTATTTTAGCTAATAAACAAGAAATTTTATTTCGCCTACATCAGAAGAAAATTGGCACAGTTCAGCAACTGCAAGTTGAATTTCAGCTGTGTTAGCCTCCCCACTGAGCACTCCCCCCTTCCCCACCCCCATCTTTCTCTTAGACGTCAGAAATGGGTGAAAATGCAACAATCTTTAAAAATGAACTTAAGAAAATAAAATCAAAAGCTATTTTTTCTATGAGAAACTGATAGCAACACCAAGACACAATCAGAAAGTGAGAATAAACAGCTATCTTTTCCATAAAACTCCTAAAGTTGACCTTTTTTTCTTAAACAACAGCTTTCTTTTGAATCATCCATCCAGTTCTGTTTCCACATTATCCCTCACTAAGCCGAGAATGGAATTACACTCGCTCTACCCCATAACAATATAAAATGGAAAAACACAGAGAACAAAAAAAGAAAGATAAAAATTATAGCCCTACAAACTGCACACCAATTTTGCTACCTTCTCAAAAAAACAAAAAAAATGCATCCCGAATTACCACCCACATAACCCTTCTGTCATTTTTGCGATACCTTGCTGGGAAAGTGTGGTTTGAGGCAAGTTGCGTTGGTATTAATGGAGGTCTAGAATTTCAAGAATATTTACCATAGGAGATAAGGTTGGTACAAAAATATAAAGGTAAAAAGGTGAGAGACTATAGAAAGAGAGAGAGAGAGAGAGAGAGAGAGAGAGAGAGAGAGAGAGAAATAGAATGATTTTATAGGAAATACCAAGAAACTTTTTGCTTATGGTTAACAGGAAAAGGTTTTATCCCTAAAATTAAAAGAACAAGCGAAACTGAAAAGGGGAAGCTGCGGAGGGAGATTAGGTCCTGGCTGTGAAGCTCGAGTCTTTAGTAATATCTTTTTCTTGGTTCCATTTTCTTATTCTTCTTCCTTCTGTGTCTTTTCCCCCTCCTTGTTAACTTTCGTCTTAGAGAGCACTTTTCTTTTACTAATGGCAATGAGAGACTGGAAAATTTAAAAGATAATAGACAGAGAAATAAGAGACAAGGGCATGGTGGAGTGGTCAATGAAGTGGGTGCAAACCGTAGCCAAGGTACAAATCCCAACGGAGACAAATGATACTTGGTATTTGGGTAAACCTTGGTAGGCAGAGGTACCAAGGTACCTGTGCTAGTGGGATGTAGCAGCTACTCGGTGGAATAGTCGAGGTGAACACAACAAGTTGGCTGGACACCACCGTTATGATTTTAAAAAAGAGACAAGGAAGAAGCAAAAAATTAATCTATTCTCAGATTTATCTTGGCTTGGTTCCTTTATTAAAAAAAGATATAACGTTTCAGTTCTCTTTTCCATGAACTATACGAGGTAGTTTTTATTATTACATGAAACTCCAAATTTTTGAGATCAAGAAAATACTAAATACACAATAAAGTTCATTGATTTAATCAAACTTATATGGCAGCCCCAAGATCAAAATGGTAACAGTAATCAACTCTTACTAAATCAGGCATGAAAACTTGACATGCGAGACATTCTTTTGATTGATTAAGATAAAATAAGAGTCAAAGAAAAACAAAATCAAGCTCTGACAGTAATACATGAATGCCTATTAACATGGATACACCATTTGAATACCACTGAAAAGCAAATTCCATAAAAAAGAAACACAATAAAAATCATTTGGAAGTTGATACAAAACACAGACTTCAACAATAATATGGTGGCTAATTCTCGAATCTACTAAGTATATATTTTAGCATGTGTGATCAACTGAAAATTTAGAAGTTAGCAGACATAAGCACCTAGTATTGTAGTCAACAATGTTGTTTGATGGTTTGACCAATTTATCCAGCAGAACCTGCAAATGGTTAATGATATTAGCAACAGAAAAAGCAGTAGTCCTATTGATATCATCTGAAAGACCATCAGACAACTGATCACAGATCAAAATCTCTCGAAACAGGCCAGGGGGGTATACTTGACATCAAGTTGAGACTTCTGATGACCATACAGGGGGATAAAAGAAGCAAAAAGAACTTGGTAGACCATCGAATTCGCGTAAAACACATACAACGGAATAATATCCATTAACACATGATGCATGGACCAATGGGCAATATAAATGTGCTAACAAATCACAACAGGTTTCAGCTATACAAATCAACAATCCCAACATATAATGCATTCTGATTCATATTAAAGCATTGGAGATAGCCCAAATAGTGCGGGAAGGATATAGACGATTCATAGGCGATCCCAACTAGATGGTATTGAGGTGTATTTTTTTTTTTTTGGTGTATTTGATTGTTGATTGATTGATAAAGGGAAATATATACCTGCTGACTTGTTATATTTTTAATGAAAAAAGGTGCCTGGATCACAACTAGCGGAGGCAAAATGGTTAAAAGAAAACTTTTAACTACCCATATTATACCCTATAAAATGGGTTGGATAATGAATTTTTTAAAAACAGGTCAAATATGGATAAGAACCATATTATCCATTTAGAAAACGGATAACTAATGGATAACTAAATGGGTTTAACTTTTACATTTGTAAAGCCTCAAATTGGGGGGTTCCTCAAGCTTTGGGAGACTAGGAATTCTCCCAAAAGTCATCATATTTAAGAAGTCATGGATAATATGGTTACCCATATTATCCGCCGGTTAACCCGCTTTTTATCCGTATTAAATATGGGTCGGGTCGGATAATTTAACCGTTTTTTCATTACCTGTGTTCGACCGGAACCATACCCGACCCGCATGTTTGCCACTCCTAATCACAATAGTGGTCAACTACAAAAACAAGTAATCCTAACATATATGCCAGCTAGTTCATATTAAAATAAAGTATCCTAACAAGGCTGGTTCACATAAACTAATTACGGACCACCTCTCACAAAGGCAAAAAGACCAATAAAACGTCAAAAGATCAGGATGAATGGCATTTCTACATAGAAAACAGCTCACTATGGACCAAACTACATGATGAGGAAACAACTTTAAACAGAATGGAACTATTAACGTAATAAATGGATCACCTAATTGTCATGCAAGCGAGGGACAAAAAGTTGAGCAAGAAAAGAAATAAGATGAAGTACCTGTCCTTTAACATCCACTAGTGTCACTCTGGTAAGCTCAAAGCCTTCCCTTGTAATACACTACAAAGACGGGTATTCTTAGTAAAATGAAATGAGCTTTGTTTGCAAGGCCTCCAATTTAAAGAACAATGAGTCAATAATAAACAAGCATTTCCCCTGCTCCAGTCTGAAAAGTTAACAAGTTAAGAAAAGAAAAAATTAAGAACGGCAAGCATAACATATCGGTCAGCCTGCCTACAGAAGATACATCAAAAGTTATTGTTTTGGCTTCACGTGCAACACAGAGAAGCTTCTTGATAAAATGTATATGCAGTCGCAAGCAATGGAAGAGCCTTTCTATCATTGAATAACATTGATGAGACAAACCATACGAGGTACAAAGCAAAGGCTATTTGCAGCGGAACACACTGCTAGAGAAGTCGGCTATACTTCTTGTACAATCTTGAGGACTCTAACTTCTTGTACCATCTTCAGGATTCTCAAGTCCAACTAATCTGAAGACAACTTTTATCCCCATTACCTCAGAACTGATATTTTATATTATATACATCACTTTTGAATCACATAAACTGATAAATCGAAGTCTCCTCGCATCACCAAACTTGTCAAAGATATCTAGATGCAGTAACAGTTAAGCAACTAGTGTAAAACATATCTCATCTAAAAACATGACTACTAGTCATAATTAAAATCCCCACCCTACAACAACAACAACAACGACCCAGTATAAATCCCACAAGTGGGGTCTGGGGAGGGTAATATGTACGCAGACCTTACCCATACCCCGAAGGGTAGAGAGGCTGTTTCCAGGAGACTCTCGGCTCCAAAAAGCATAAAATCCCCACCCTCTTCTCAAATATTTATCTTCACGGAGTAAGGAAATGAAGAGAAGCAGACAGCATCCTTATGCAATATAAGTACTTTAGAAATACTAAACCATAAGATTATGATGAACAGATAAAGTTAAATTGCTGTTAAGTTACCATCTCGCAGTCAAGGGCCAAAATTTCATGTGGAGATGTTCCTGAAGGAGCAGGGAGCGTCGAAAGAAATTCTACATGGGTAATGAAAAACCATGGTAAACTGTCAATAATCTTAATGAAATAATTCAATAAATTTCAAGTTCTTGGAATGCATGTCACCTGGTTGGTCATAACAGTATCCATTTTCTTCTAGTTCCTTATCCGTAAGTGTGTAATAACTGATGGGAAATGGTATATCCTTTTTGAGGTCAACAAAAGATAGAGGCTCCATAGTGGGAGTCTCAGCACCTGCATGAATAAGGGGATGATTAAGGTGTGCTTGGAAACTTGGCTATTATCGAAACACAACATAAGAGGGTGTTAGGGGGAAAAGAAGTTCCTTTTTGATTTATGACTGCTCCTGCGTGCATATCATTTGTGGCAGTGCCACCACTCACCCTCCCCTTAAAAAGATCCACATTTCAAACAAAGACCTATTTTTGAAAATCTCCATGATTTATAATTCTAAATATCTGCAATAGAACTCAATGAAATATAATAGTTCCAAATGTTATCTTCTTGTTACTTGTCAGATCTTTGGAGATAGCCTATCTTCAGTATATAAAAACCAGGCACACCATTATTAAGTTCATATATTGCAAAAAGGGTTGCATTTTTGTTTTTTCATGGAAGAGACAAGGATTCAACAGTTTACTGATATTTACAACTGCTACTAAAGTAATTCTATCCTTCATGCTTTGACCTTTAAACATCGTTGAAGATGGGGAAAGAAAAAGTCATTATTTTCAACTCCTGCTCTTGAGTTGCATATCTGGAAAAAGTTTGCTGCGGCTCCAAACAGGATGTTTGCTCAAATCAGTCACTATGAGCATTTTTTTCAATCACTAGGGTTGCAAATAAGAATATGTGGTAACAAGCATGGCGTATTAGACAATATGATTTATGCCATCACTCGACAAACCTGCTATGTCACAGGAGACGAGAAACTATAGGCAAGTATCAGACCATATTGACTAACCAGAGCACAAAGAGCTCAATTGAGAACTGTTCAGAAGAATCTTTAACTGTTAAATTCAGTTTTTAGGGTTGTCAGCAGCGCTCGATGTCTGAATTAAAACAGGCAAAAAAAGCAGAGAGCAGTTGAGCGAATCCAAATTAAATAAAATCAAGCAACTTGTCTATTTCTGAAAAGTCTTGGTAGAATATTCACCCAGTTCTCTAATTTAACAGCCAGCAGAAAATCTAACCATTCTAGCAGGAACCATCCATGAAGCTTCTCTAAAACTTATAGGGGGCAAAAAGTGTAACATAAACAGATCTTAGAAAGGTGCAGACAAGGTTATAAATTACAACATAGAACAGAGCAGTCCTGTTAATATAAAGTTGGAAGAGACTGTGCCTGCTTTACCAGGCATGTCGTTTCTAGGCCTCCTTCCCACAAGCAAATGAACCTCTACCATCTTAAAACTAACCAGAAGTGGAACCACAATAGCAAAGAAATTGCAACAAAGACTTCTAGAATTTTTCTTGGATCAGACTCGGACCTTGTTCAGAAGGCTCGGTGTTTATTGGTGAAATGTGCTCAGCTTCTTTCCTTTTCCTCTTTGATTTGTACGTAAGGAGTGCATCTATTGTCTGATTTCCATCTGATACACAGCTACCATGACAATAGCCAATAATAATAAGAAAACCATAATTTCCATTGACAGAGTACCAAAAAGTTTAAAGACAAGTAACACGAGTTATAAGACATTGATTATTCGAACATTAATGTATAAGCAACCTCAGAGCTAAAACTGGCCTCGGAATACCACAGCATTCTTTGAAACCTTTGAGCACTTTAGACTGTGACAAATATAGAGCGGCATCAAGGCCAGGAACATACAGCATAACCACTTTAGGGATCAAAGGCTTGTTCTGCATGCAAAAAGAAAGAGGGAAAGAAGAAACTACATTCAGCCTCTAATGAGGATATTATTCATCAGAAAACTGATTCAGACATCCAAAAGCCAAACAAGCACCTTCATTAACTAAATTCTATCTCCTTACACATCAAATGACAAATGTGCAAAATATTAAAAGTTCAGGATGTACAACACCCCGAATCTCATATGACAAAAGACCCAACAGCAAGTAAAACCATAACCATTTTTTTAGTATTATCAAAATTTCATTGATTCTGTTTCAAATAGAGCTCAAACTCAAGTAAGAAAATCTTTGCAACTAACTCATTCTCCTAATGACTCACAATGACATCTAAGATACTGCAACTATGTGTGTTGATGGTGGATTCTGTATATTCATCACAGTAACATAAAAGTCAAAAACAGGAACTAATATTTGAATTATCGAAGAATAAAGAATAAAGCTGAGTCTAAGACTGCATATTACTAAATGAAGGGTAATTTCGAAGACTGCAAATTACTAATTGAAGGAAAGCGTACAAATGTCTTTTTGTGAATTCATACAGGTATTTGCTACATACAGCAAAATATGTCAATGTGAACACCTAAGATGGGAAATAAGTCCAAAATTGATTTCTTTCTTTTTTTCTTCCCTTTTTTTGATAGTCCATAAATTCTATAATATAAACACCAAATCCGTATCAGCAGATATTTACAAGTTGTCAATGTGACTCAACTGAGTCAGAATGGTATTCTTTCCTTACACCAGACAAACAAATAAAAAATGATCTTTCATTTCACATTGTCCCTGCTATTTTGGACAAATCTTCGATTTCTTTCATTCTATGTGTCAAGAAGAGACGTAAAGGAGACATGACTTATTTCTTTTCAAACGGGTGGGTCAGTAAGTGAATCTAACAGCACATAATTGCACAATATCAGATACTCCATATTGATTTATATAATCATCAACATACTTCTTTAGAATTATGTTAAGGTTATCGTTCTTCAGTATAATCTATCTGTGTCTAATACCATAATGTAGGTCACTAGCAAAACCTAGATCATCTATCTAGACTGGAGATGTAAATGAACAGTTAAGGTTATCGTTCTTCAGTATAATCTAGACCACCTAACAAAGATTCATTGTTGGCTAGGTTATTCAAATAATCCAGTAAGCAATGAATCCTTGATAAGGACTCCGGTTGAATGATAAATCTCAAGGTAAGGACATCTCAACCTGTCCTCACCAGATTTTCATTGAAGGATTACAAAAGAGTGAGATGTTTGTGCATCTGATATACATATAAAGAGATGCACGAAAAACCACGCCACGAAATGAATGAAATGCATTACTTTGATAAAAGCCCATGACGGCATGAACCCATCAGCAAGCACCCATGTGACAAGACCTTGCACGTCCTGTATTATCACATTAAGCATGATAAATCAACTTCTAACCTCTTGTAAAATAAGAACAAATAACCTCGATCAGTATGTTATAGAACATACTTGAAGATTCAAAGTTGAATTGGATTCCGGTTGATTGAAAACAATATCTGCCCTCCCCTGCACCACACTCAAAACTTGAATACCAATGACACAGACATTTATACACAGTTCAACCAACATGCATGTATCGAGTTATAGTTTCTCTTGCACAATGACATATATTAACGGATCAGGCACAACTACTTTGGAAAATTTAACAAAATAACCACTGTCTCCAAAACAAACACAGCAAAACTAACTACCAACCACCAAATGGAGAATGATGCTCACAACAGGAATAGCATGTAATGGTGGTCCAAATTTTCAATAACACATATATTAATTTTTCCAAACAACATTCCTCTTCTTCAGGTGAGCAACTTAAAAGGTCTAGATAATACAACCCACTTAAATGAACTCAGTCTGCAAATCGCAAAAGATAGTTCTTTTATCGGTTTTAAAAAAGATACTTTCTTTTCCACTTTTGTAGTCTCGTCTCTTTTCTCCATTTTGAGTTTCTATCAGAACTAGTTATTTTCCAAAGTTAATGCCTTTATAACGAATTTCAATCTAATCCACAATCAAAAACATATCTCCTGATAGCACTAATTTTTCATTAGCAAGGACCTCCATTTCTCTCACCAAGATTCCTCTTTTAAAATTAAAAAAGGATTTCTTAAAAAGCGATTCCTCTTTTAAACAATTGAAACTCCAGCCAATACAAACCAATTAGATAAACTCAGCCCACAAGCTCTAAAAAGGTTTTCTTCCCTTGTCTAAGTTTTTCCTCCTTCACTCTTTTCTCCCTTCTGGTTTTATACATAAACCAGTAAACTAGTGTATTAATAACCAGTGGGTTAGTCAACAAACCCAAAAAAAATGTGTGTTGACAATTTTGGAACCTTTTAAAGAGACCCAAGTGGATTTAACTCATAATATAAGCCAAATAAATTGACATTCATGATATATAATAGTCGAACCTTTGTAAATACACAACACATATATACATATAACATGAAAGGTTCCAAACCTGAGGGCCGTAAACGTCAAAGAAGGGTTTGTGTTTAGGGTCTTTGCTGGTATTGTGTTGCTCGTCGGCCGTTTCTTCTGTTTTACTGTTCTGGCAACTCATTTTAGTTGTGAAGAGAGGAGGACGGAGTACCTCGTTAGGGTCGGAGCCTTCTTATACATATTTTTCATTTTTCATGAAAAAGGTTTTGAAATGTTTTGTTTTTCTTTTAAATGTTTTTTACAAAGGTGATCCTATATAGAGCAAAATTTCTATGATTTTCTTTTTCTTAAAATTTTTATCTGAATTAAATAACAGAAAAAAACTTATGATAACACATGTCTAATGCGTTTTAGGGCGTTCCTAATCTATGTCTATTCTATATTTAATATCTATTTATACTATATTAAAAGCACGAAGGTCCTTGGCGAAATGTCGTTCGTCTTTTTTATCCTTCATAAACATATTTTACACTGGACAAAATTGTCATTCAATTATTTTTTCTATAAATTAGGAGTTTAAAATCAACTAAAATTTGGTCATTAAATATTTTCCTATTTGAACTCTCTAGCAATTCCTAATATTTAGGATTTTAAAATCGATTACATTATTCTTTATAAAAATTCTTCCTTATTTCAAAACTTTTAGGGCTTGAGATGAGATTGAGAACCCTTGAGACTTGAGAGGTTGATGACTAAGGTTGGTCTTAGGGTTGTGTTGAGAGTGCTATTTGGATCGGGCTGCACGCCGCAGCAGACCATATTGGCTTTATTATTATTTGGATCGGACTGCACGCCGCAGCAAGCCATATTGGCTTTTGATTAGCGCTTGGGCAGGATCCGTCCCTCCGGAGTCTGACATACCATGAGCGCATGCGCAGTGATATATATATATACGTGCTTTGGTAAGGGACATTGATGCCAGACAACTGTACAATGCTAAGTGACTGTGTGTGTGTGATAAAGTGGGCATTTGAGACAGATATCTTGAGTATGATGAAGTGAGAGCACTTGGGGATACTAGTATGAAATCATTCATTTGACATGCATATTTAATATGTAGGCGTAAAGATGTATCATTCCTCATGTTAGATGGTAAATGAAATGTTCTTATCAGTGTTGGGCTTAAATTGTCATATTTTGAAAGCATGTTTAAATTCATATAGTGTGAACGAGCTGATTATGATAATTCCTTTAAGTTATTTATCATTAATGTCATTATTTATATCTGTGTTGTCACTAGTATTGATTTCTGACTGTCTTCTTTTGAGCTCGTCACTGCTTTCAGCCCAAGGCTAGTTTTGTTACTAATTGAGTACATGTGGTCGGTTGTACTCCGCAAGACGGTATTAAGAGAGGCTGGAGATTTGAAGACATGCCTTAAGTCTAAGGGTTTCAAGCTGAGCAGGACTAGGACGAAATATTACCGCGAGCCGGTTGTACTCATACTACATTCTGCACTTCATGTGCAGATCCAGGTACATTTGGACGTGGTGGTTGCTAGAGCCGTGTTGGTACCGGTATTTGAAGACTTCAAGGTACCTACTTTATCGTCCGCAGACCTTGATTCTCTTTCTTTTATTTCCTTTATTACTGTTTATTGTCCAGACAATTGTATTGAGGATTTGATTTGTATTATGATACTTAGTGTTCATGTACTCGTCGACACCAGATTGTTGGGATGGTTTGCAGCACTATTGTTATTATTTTCATTAGATAGTTATGATATTTACGCTGTTAAGCTTATTAAACCATGTTTATTCAAATGCATAGTTATTATGTAAATTGTTGGCTTGCCTGGCAAGTAGTGTTAGGTGTCGTCGCGACTTCGGTCATGAGAGTTGGATTGTGACAAATTGGTATTTGAGTACTAGGTTGCTTAAGTCTCACAAGTCATGAGCAAGTTTAGTAGAGTGTTGCGGATCGGTACGGAGATGTCTGTACTTGTCTTCGATAGGCTACCAAACTGTTAGGAAACTTTACTTTCTTTGCATTCTTGTTGTGCATATTCATTATTTTCGAAGCTTGAAACTTGACTCCTCTATTTTCTCACAGATTGTGAGGACACGTTCGACCGGATCAGGCGAACGGCCATCAGTACCACCAGTTAGGGCCACGAGAGGTCGGGGCCGCGGTACAGGCCGAGGTGCGGCTTCTACTACAGCCAGAGCAGCACCTGCGAAGCCACCAATTGCTTCGGCTGAGGAACAGGTACCAGATATTGTTGAGATGTAACCTCTCATAATAATATTTGATTTCTCATATAAAATTAAGATAAAGAATAGTGCAAAAAGCTCACTGATCCATGTTGGTACGATAATCTTTATATCACTCTAGGCTCTAGTAGGTTGATTCGTATATTTGCTATTGTTCTTTAGACCATTTGTTCTATCGTTTGGCATGGACGAAGTCCATCCAGATTGAACTAAATGCACAATGAAGAAATATGACAGTTAATTCCTCTATTATATATAACATGTTAATTTGGAAATAGTCTCTCTGTCTCTATTGAGGTAAGGGTAAGATATGCATACATTATATACTATCCAGACCTCAGTTGTGGGTTCACACTGAGTATGTTGTTATTGTATGCATAACAAGTCAAATAAGTGGTAAACAAGCCAAACATACCACTTCCGAAGGCATGATGTAAGCCTTCACAAACAATTTACATTTTAAATTAAAGATTCACTTCTCTCTAGCTTCTGCCTAATACCTAGAGCCGCCACCTAGAATCCTAGATGCCAACACTTTCTCTGCTATTAACATCCTCGTTTCACCATTATGCCACCGCGATTCTTCATTTTTAAACGAATTAAGTTGCATGTCTTTGATATTGTCTGCTCTTTGTGGATGTGGATGTGTTTGTCCTTATGGGTGAGTTGATGAGTTTCTTTGTTCTATAGTTATTTTTATTTTTTTCCTATTCGTAACTGCTTTGGCTTTGCGATGGATATTAAAATAGATGATATTTCTTGTATAATTGAAGAGCTAGATGGATTGGATTAACCAGAGGCCGCGAAGGAAACTAATTATAATAATCTTTGCCTGGTAGGCAGATTGTAAACATATAATCTATCAATGTTCGAGCAATAAAAAATACTCTGGCAACTTGGGCGATATGTGAAAATAAAGGAGTTGGGAGGCTAGTATTTCCTATTTTGCTTCAACCATGAGCATGATATTCAGCATGTTATTGAGGGAGCGCCCTGGTCCTTCAATAATTATCTTTCGTTATTACACATGCTACAAAGGGATTCTGAGTTCTCGATTCAAGTGCATGATCTTCATGTGAGTTATATATCTGAGACAGTGACTAAACAAATTGGCCTTTTCAGTGGGTCTTTGTTAGTTATGATGCTTGAAAAGTTACTGAAAAACCTAATATTTTTATGCTTATAGGGTACCAGATTGATATTAGAGAGCCATTGAATTGTTCTAAGCATATTGCCAAGCGTAGAGAAAATATTGCTACTTTTTAGTTTTTGTTATGAAAGACTGTCGTTGTTTTGATTTATCTGTGATTGTTTGGAACATGGTTACAATACTTAGGAAACTAATTTCGTGTTATCACTGGACAACATCGTTATAAATTAGGGGTCTAAGTTGAGGGCAGCTCCAAAGAAGAGGATGCAGGCGTTTGTTACATGAATATGATGCAAATAATAACTTTAAATTTGCAAAGATCTTTCCAAGAAGGAAGACCTGCGTGAAAAATATGAAGGTAAGTTAGTAAAGGGTATGAGATCTAATGATGATGTTTTAGTTGAGCTTAATGCTTATGGAAAAAATATTGAAGACTCTATTTTCATCTATTTGCTGGTACTTTTGATTCTGTTGTTATTACTGTGCTTTCTACTGTTGGTACTGATATATTGTCTTTTTCGTCTGCTTGAGCCGAGGATCTATCGGAAACAACCTCTCTACCCCTTGGGGTAGGAGTAAGGTCTGCGTACACTATACCCTCCCAGACCCCACTTGTGAGATTTTACTCGGTTGTTGTCTATGCCGGAAGTTAAAAGAAAGTAACAAGAGACTCTGAAGTTCAGGTGTAGAAGTGCCATCTACTTCTTCAACAATATATAGTTCAACGGTGGAGCCTGTAGAACAGGCCTGCTGACAAACCATGATAATTTTTAGTTGGAACTATTGTGGTATGGGCAATCCACGAGCAGTTTGCGCTCTTACGGTGCTAGTTAGAAGGAATAAGCCAGTTGTAGTTTCATTGATTGAAACTCTTATGGATGTTACAAAAACTGAGGATGTTCACAATAAAATTGGTATTACTTATTCTTTTGCTGTAAATAAAATTAGTAAGGTGGTGAGTATAAAAATTATTCTAATAATTTTATAAAATTTATTATTTCTCCTATGATCGAGAATAGTAGAGATTAACGGATTTCTATTGTCTTCCTAAACGACATAGAAGAAGAGACTCTAGGAATATTTTGGCTCATTTGTCTTCTATTTCTCCGCAACCATGATGTTGTGTAGTAGACTTTAGTGATATTTTTATTGTTAGTTATAAAGAGGGTATGGTTCATCCTCAAAATTTAATTAATAATTTTTGAGATATTTTGAGACTTGTGATCTTCATGATTTATCTATTATTAGTCATCGATTTACTTGAGAGAGAAGTCGTGGGTATGCTATGGGTTCAAGAGCGACTTGATGTGTGTGTTGCGAATAGTAGTTGATTGAACCATTTTTCTTCTTGCAAATTATTTAATTTAGTTTTCACTCATTTTGATCATTCTCCAATCATGCTCTATATGAACCAAAATAATTTTCTAAGAGATAAATTCAAATTTCGATTTGAGAACTCATGAATTATATATTCTAATATTACGCAGATAATGACAAACAGTTTGACCTTTCTTCTTTAGTTATTGATAAAGTCTTCAATTATGACCAGGTCCTCTCGAATTGGAGCAAAGGGATGAATGATGATTTGAAAAAGAAAATTGAATGAATTTTATGAACAATTTAAGATTATTCGCAGAAAGTGTAACGAATAGTGCTGAAGTGATTAGTAAACTGAAGAATGTGTTTAATGATGTCTTGCTACAAGAAAAATTTTCTTTTAAAGTAGAAAGCTAAAAAATTACTTGCTACAATTTGGTGATGAGAACACCAAATTTTCTCATACCCAAGCATCAGAGCATGTGAGAAGATTTTAAATATAGGCATTAAAAGATGAAGGTGGACACTAATAACTTAGAAATATTATATTCATGTTTTGATTGCCAATTATTACTCTAATCTATGTAAGCCAAGCTCTGGGGATTATGCACCGGTAGTTAGCAGAGTGAATAGAAGGGTTTCAGGTGATGATAACAATTTGTTATTGGCTATATTTTTTGGTGAGGAGTTTCGCAAAGCTGTATTTTAGATGCATCCAGATAAGTCACCGGGGTCTGATGGTATGACTCTTGCTTTTTTAGGAAAATTTGGTATCTGATTGGACATGAGATTGCGGTGTCTTGCATGTACTGGTTACAAAATATATCTTTTCCTAATTGTCGTTCTTATACAAAAAAGGCCGAATACATACAGAAACACTTAAAGTTGGCACGATTTTTTATTTAGACACCTGAATTTAGGGGTATTCCTAATGAGCACGTGCATTACACGAACTTTGTTCCAATTAGACACTCTTTTGACTATCAGTGAAACTTACAAAGTGTGTGCAATACACTCGTTGCTGATGTGTCGAATGACGAATAAAATGAGGACATATATCTTTTTGAGTTAAAAAAAAAAGAAGGAAAAATTATGTTAAATCTATTTAATGTGTGTTCTTGGTGTTCTTCACTATCTTCATGTGTGTTCTTGTTCCAACCAAGATTTTAATCCAAACTTTTAAGAGAAACTCCTCCAAATTTGTTATAACTTGATCTAAAGATTCTCCAAGACGACCCGAAGGCAACCCCGACATTAATTTCATAATCTTTCATCAAATCAAGTAACTCATTTAAACCTTCAAGCTTTTTAAGAACCCATTAATGGTGTTTCAATTTGAAATGAAGAACTCGGAATCATTTTAGTTTTAATCAATAGGGGGTGCTCCTGAAGATGAGTGACGTCTGGAGATAAATGGGGTGAAGAAGAAGGGTTCGACGATGGGGTTAGAGAGGAGGGTGACGGAACAGTTGGTGGCGATGAAATTTTCAGCCAAATGGATTGTGTTGAAATACTCCAATCCATATCCTATCCTTTTTTGTTGAAATACTCTAAGGTTGCAACAGCCAAATAAATGGGGCGCCATTCTTGTTGTGTGAAGCAGATGCTAAGGAAAGGATTATGATCACAAGAAGAAGGAAAGTGGAGGAGGCAATGGTGGAAATGGTGGTGGACATAAACAAGAAGAAGAAGAAGGAAATAAAAAAGACAAAAAAAGAAGAAAAAATTTGTTTTTGGGCTCTTGCGCCTATATGGGGTGAAACTCACTCTATGTGCCAACTCAGCAAAAAGTGTCTAATTGGAACAAAGTTCGTGTAATGCACGTGCTCATTAGAAATACCCCTAAGTTCAGGTGTCTAAATGAAAAATCGTGTCAACTTTAAGTGTCTCCGTATGTATAAGATTCTTCTAATCTTGAAGACTTGTGCCCTATTTCTTTATGCAATATTTTATATAAAATTATTGTTAAAGTACTTGCTAATAGGCTGAAGTCTCTGTTGCAAATAATTATCTCGCCAGCTCAGTCAGCTTTTGTGCCTGGATGGTTGATTACTGACAATGTGTTAATAGTTTTTGAAGTAATTTATTACATGAGATGTAAAAGGCGAGGCGGCAAGGGTGAGATGGCTCTGAAAATTGATATCAACAAGGTTTATGATATAATAAACTTGAGATTTCTTAAAGCTATTAAGCTGAAGTTGAATTTTGATCCGAATTTTGTTGACCTTATTATAATGTATGTGTGAATTTATGAGTTATAAAAAAAACTAATAGGGAAGAGATAAGGCTGATTGTTCCACGGAGAAGCCTTAGGTAAAGTAATCCGTTATCTTCTTACCTATTTATTTTGTATACGAAAGGGTTGTCTGCTTTATTTTGTTATGCATAAAGTTCAAATGATATCCATGATAGTCGAATATGTAGAAGAGCTCCTAGTATATCTCATCTTCTGTTTGCATATAATTCTTTTATGATCCTATGCTACAAACATCGAATGTGCTAATACTAAAAATATTTTATCTATTTATGAGAAAGCTTAGGGTCAAGCAGTAAATTTAAACAAGTGTGGTCGTGTGGAGTTTTTCCCACGGTAATGTGGGAGAAGATGCACAACTTGCTTTATCTACTGAATTAGAGTTCATAACCCCATTGGCCATAGAAGGTATGTCACGCCCCAATCTGGGGAGGCGTGGCTGGCACCCGGTACCGTATTTGTCCGAGCGAAACACTCTATAACTCATTTATTTTTCTTGTATAACATAACTATCATGGACTAACATGGCCACAACTTATAATGTATAATTATAAGTGGGAAAATGCTATATTAATGAACCATTGTTCTTAAAACATGAATACATATGGGACGTCAAGGCCTTTGTCATATTGTACAAAATAAACCTCAGTATACAAAACCTCTAAGATTATTTGACAACAAATGGGACAGGGTACCGGCCTACCCACAAGTTTGTAACAAAACTCTGACACAATGACTTATAGACCTGGTTGCACTCCAATGAGGTAGAGTCTTACCGATCTTTCGATGAATGCTAATCTCGTCTACTATAAGGACTCGTCAAACTGATTATCTATACCTGCAAGCATGAATGCAGCGTCCCCAACAAAAGGACGTTAGTACGAATAATGTACCGAGTATTTAAGGCGGAACTGAAACATAATAATAAGTCAACATTAATTAAAGACATATAAGAGTCAACCTGAATCTCTAAAGTGCCACCGTATATGCATACTTATTATATATATATATATATATATATATATATATCTTTGAACCTACTAACCATATTTTACGATGTATGACTGCCCAACTGATCAGTGGTAACTGCCCGATCGGCCCTAGCACGATGGTAAATGCATGACTGCCCATAGCTCGATGGTAAATGAGTAACTGCCTGTAACGACCCGGCCGGTCGTAACGAGAATTTAAGCTCCGTTTGGCGGTGCACGGTCTTGAACAGTTTCATAATATGAGTATCGACTTGCGTGCATGGTTGAATTTAGTTAATGGATGATTCAGAGTCAAATTGGAAGAATGAATCTAGTTTTGGAAGTTTGAACGGTGAGAATTTGACCGAAATTGGACTTTTGAGTAAATAGCCCCGGAATGAATTTTTGATAATTCCAACAGCTTCGTATGGTGATTTTAGATTTAGACGCGCGTCCGGATTCAGATTTGGAGGTCCGTAGGGTAAATTGAGGCATTTCGGCGAAAGTTGGAAAAGTTGAAGTTTGGAAAAATGGAGAAGTTTGACCCATAGTTGACTTTTGTGATATCGGGGTCGGAATGCGATTCCGAGAGTTGGAGCAGCTCGTTATGTCATTTTGAACTTTTCTGCAAAATTTGGCGTTATTCCGTGTTGAATTGATAGGTTTCAGCATGAGATTTGATATTTGAAGATTTGGAAATTCATAAGTTTGATTTTTGGTTTGATTCGTTGTTTGGGTGTTGTTCTATGTGATTTGGAACCTCGAGCGAGTACGTGTTAGGTTATATAACTTGTTTGTGTGATTAGACGGGGTCTCGGGAGCCTCGGGTGTGTTTCGGATGGGCTACGGGTCATTTTTCCCTATGTTTGAACTGCTGTTCTGCTATCTGGTATTTCCTTCTATGCGATCGCGTAGTACAATGTTAGCCTGCCATATTTTCCTTCTATGCGATTGCATTGATTTGTCCATGATAGCATAACACAAATTTGGACAACAACATTTTTCTTCTATGTGATTGCATTGATTTGTCCGCAATAGCATAGCACAAATTTGGACAACAACATTTTCCTTCTATGCAATTGCATTGATTTGTTCTCAATAGCATAACACAAATTTGGACAGCATCATTTTTCTTCTATACAATTGCATTGATTTGCTCGCGATCGCATAGGACATTTTGGGCCAGTAGATATTTTCTTCTATGCGATCGCATCACTTCTCTCGCGATCGCAATGAACAAACACCAGGGCAGATAGAATATATTCCAAAATCGAGGGTTACACCATTTTCATCATATTTTGACTTCCAGAGCTCGGTTCTTGGCGATTTTTGTTGGGTTTTTTACGAAATTCGATGGGGTAAGTATTCTTCAACTAGAATTAAATATATTTCGTGAATTTGCCTTTATTTTTATCATTTAAATTGTGTTTTGGGTTGGGGAAAGAGTTGGTTTTTGAAGAAAAATTTCAAAACGAAAAATCATGATTTGAGGGACCAAATGGTATCAGAATTGGATAAATTTTGTATGGTTGAACTCATTTTGGAATGGGTGATCGGATTTGGTAAAATTTGATGGGTTACGAGGAGCGGGCCCGGGGTCGACTTTTGGGTCGATTTTTATATTTTTGTAAAGATTGAAACTTTATTATTCGGAATAGTTCCTTATTCGATTTATGTATGTTTTGGAGTTGTTATAGTTGGATTTGAGCTGTCCGGAGGTCTTTTCGCCCGAGAAGTCCATTTTAGAGTACCGAATTATCGTTTTTGAGGTAAGTATCTTGCCTAACCTTGTGTGGGGGACTTCCCCTTAGGATTGAGTCTTCTATGTTAATTGTAATCCGTATACGCGAGGTGACGAGTGCGTACTCGGACTTAATTATGGATAGTTGGCCTTATAGGGTTCTTAGATTCTTATATTCACTACGTATGGAGTTATTCTTGATATGACAGAGTTCCCGCTTATTAGTTTCGTCTCTACATGCTTAGTTGGAATTTTTTGCTTCATGATTTACTCTTATTGCCTAATTGTCACCCTATTTGATTTAACTGAAGAACTTCGTCTCTCTTATCATCATGCTACCTTTTCATAACTGCCTGTGTTATTGAGGGTTATTGTTATCCCCCCTATAATTGCCTAGTCTTAAGTGCAGCTAAGATCACCTTCCCTTAATTGAAATTATCGAATATTCTCGTAACTTCCCAACCTTAAACGGAGTTTAGATGACCTATATCCTTGTCGACTTGCTTTTATTTGGGACTACTAGACTCGTGTTGTCTTCCTTGTATTGATTTGTTTATTTTGGGATCGTCACTACATGTTAGTTTTCCTTTTCATTGAATTGTTCCCTTTATGACTTTTATTTTTCTTACTGTGGCTCTTATTGTGAACTTGTTATACCGATTCCTTGTGATTTGAAGTTTTGGAGTGGATTCATTCGCTATATTTTGTATTACTGTCACTATTGTTGTTGTGCTGGTTGTGTTGGTGCATGAGGTCTCCGCCGTACGGTTGTGTTGTGTTGTGCGCGAGGTCTCTGCCGTGCGGATTGTTGTTCAGGGGTTGCACGAGGTTTTTGCCGTGCTATTGTTACTATTGATATATTGCACATGCAACGTGACAAGGCGGGATATGTATATATGCTTATATGTGGGTTGCGCATATGGCGAGACAAGGCGGGAACATTATGATGCACGTGTGGCGAAACAAGGCCGACACTTATTATGTTATTATTTGCACACGTGGCGAGGCATGATGGGCTATGTCAGGGATTGATTGTGAGGATTTGTGATGGCCTGGGGGCATTCTTGTTGTTTAATATTGTGTTGTGGTACGCTTACTTGTATGAGCTTTATCTCGTGGAAGTTGTGAGGAAACATCTTACGTATTGTCCGTTCTTTTCCTTGCGCTTATTAGTTGGTAGGAACTATGTGAAAGCACTTGCACAAGCATACAAATAGTTAAACACTCCTATTGGATGTGAAGTCCTCCTGATTTTGCTGAGTATAGATGTACACCTTCGTTACTTGTTATATATGTGAGTGTGGCTCTAGTTAGCAAGTGAGTTGTCAGCTTGACCATGAGGTTGATGGGGCACAGGATGCCAAGTCTTAGATTTCAGGTACTGGGACTCGTGAGCTGTAATTTGTCCGAGATTCGGTACTTCGTGGAAATTGTTGGATAAGACCTGATGTGAACACTATCGTAGGATCTGAGTTATTGCTTACCTTTATTGTATTGTGACTTTAGGATTTGGGTTTGTGTTTTCGCTCGCTCTTCTATGTCATTATTCTTAGTATTTTCGTTGTTACTTGCTGTTTTCTTCCCTTATTATGATTGTAGTATTGTTAGCCATTTCGTGTAGTCTTTATATATACATCATGTTCCATTGTTCCTATATTTGTACAGTTTATTGGATCGGTAGGTGTCTTGACTGTTCCTCGTCACTACTCCACTGAGGTTAGTCTTGATACTTACTGGGCACCGCTATGGTGTGCTCATGCTACTCTTCTGTACATTTTTGTTGTGTAGATCCAGGTACTTCCACTCAGTCTATTATCCTTGAGGTGAGGCGCTTCTATAGAGACTTTGAGGTATATCTGCCGCGTCCACAGACCGAGGAGTCCCTTTCTATCTTTCTGTAATAGTATAGCCCTTAAGTAGTTTTCCTTTGTTAGACATTTCTAGAGTTAGATCTTCTTATGTATCTCTTAGCTTGTGATTCATGGGGTTCCAGATTTTGGGAGTGTTAGGTTGAGATTTTGTACTGTTATGTGCCAGGCGGCATCTTAAATACTGTTTTATTTTATTATTTCGGCTTTTAAATTATTTCTTCCGCAACTGTTGTTTATATTTCGCATTGTTAGGCTTACCTAGTCGTAGAGACTGGACGCTGTCACGATGGTTTACGGAGGGCGAACCGGGATCATGACACTACCCAATCGGCCGTAGCTCGGTGGTAAATGCATGACTGCCCAACCGGCTGTAGCTTGGTGGTAAAAGTGTAATTTCCAATCGGTCGTAGCTCGTTGGTAAATGCATGACTGCCCGACCGACCGTAGCTCGATGGTAAATGTGTAACTGCCCAACCGATCGTAGCTCGATGGTAAATGCGTGACTGCCCGACCGGCTGTAGCTTGGTGGTAAATATGTAATTGCCCGACCGGCCGTAGCACGGTGGTAATGAATATGCATGACTGCCCAACCGGCCGTAGCATGGTGGTAAATGCATGAAAATGCATGTATCACTATATTATAAACATTAACATCTTTATCAAATATCTCAATAGAGACTTAGAAACATATTTAGACATGCTTTGAATTACACTTTATAGGAATGAATAACGTAAATATCCTTAACTACTAAGAGTAGAACCATTTATGGGATAACATTACGTTTATGTATCGTTACTTGGATCATGCCAAAAGAAGGAAGAATTAGCCTTAACATATCTATATCGATTCTCTTGACAATCCCTCTAACACACGTTAATTGCGATAAAACACGTGATGGCAAGATCGGATTAGAGAAAAATCCGTATAATATTCTTGAGAAAGATTGCACTGTGCTCCCTTATAATTGTAAAATCTCACGTTGCTATAATTTTAAGAGATCTCGTTTGAATAAAAGGTTGAAGCAACGTTGCTAATGAAATTCTCAACTTTGCTTACGCCTTTCCTTAACTTTAGATGTAAAATACATCTTCATTTGTGAGTAGAGATGGGATTTTAGGTCTTGGTGCTTTTCAAGGCCTGGTGTCACATAACCCCCCCCCCCAATTTTTTGACACCTTGGAGTGTGGCTTAAGAGTCACTAATTTGGAAATGGGGGGCTGCCATGTTGGGCCTTTAGGCTTTATCCCAAAATTTTAATTATTCACTAACTTCTTATTTAACTAATTAAACTCCCATTAACTAATAATTAACTAATTACCCACATAATTAAGAATTATCTCAAATTACTTAAAATACTACTCACTTTTAACACACTTTATATATCTTACTATCATGGTCATGTGGTATATTACTAGTCCATAAATACAGGGTATTATAGCTTGAACCGTATTTTATCTCCAAACGTTAAACTTCGACCAACCTTATTTTCTTCAACTCGGTTTACTCTCTCAACTTCACGACTTTACTTATCACTTGTTTGACATATCATAAATACTTATAACCTCAAAAATAGTCTTGTCCTCATCCTAAAGTACTACTATTAAAATATTCAAATATTAATAAATTATGGTACTATATAAAATTAATACATACACTACTATTTTATTAAAACATCCATGTAAAAATACATATATTTTCTCAACTTCTAATTTTTCTAATCTCATATAAATAGTATAATTTTTCGTACGCTTAATTCTTAAAATGGTAAAAAGATAGCCTTTTTTTCTTGTGAGAAAACAATTTCCATCCTTACAATAAAGAAAATATCTTAAACTTTCTCATATTATGTGTACAATTTAAAGGATATTCGAAAGTAGTGATATTAATAACTATATAAAATTATATTTTTCAAATCTTCTTTTACAAAAATACTCCACCCAAAATACCATATCAAATATATATAACGATATCAAGGTTGTTAAACTTACGGGGTCTTACAATAACATAGTCACAAATCCTTTATAACCTCATGAATGGTCTTAATCCCTTCAAGCTCATATGAATTACTACGACTCATCCTAATATTAAAGTACGGGATGTAACATCCCCCTCCTTTAAAACATTCATCTTTGAATTTTAACTCTTAAAGATTTACAAAATTTTCACTAGGGTCTCCTCTGTAAATTAAACTAAAACCCCAAACTATATTTGAAATCTTTGCTATTCACAGTCTTTTGTACTTGAGTAACTCGTATCTTCTTCACCTTTGCCTTACTTTTCAATATCGCATCGTATCTTATGTTTCTTTCATAACCTCCCTTCAACAAAGGTGGAAATTACGCCTTAAAGCTCTATTGTAATACCTGCACCTCTGTTGCATACAAAATTCGGTGGAAGCTTTATATTGACTTCTTACGACTTAGCTCTATAGCACTATCTAGAAACAAAAGAAGGGTAATATTTACTAAATGCCCTATAGCCTCTCAATTATAAATGTGGTGCGCAACCCACCCATAAGTGAGACTCTACTAGGCACGACTTTATAGACTCCCTGGGACATGACATGCTCTGATACCACTTTGTCACGCCACAACCCGGGGAGGCGTGGCTGGAACTCGGTGCCATACTAGCCCAAACGAACCACTCTGTAACTCATTTGTTTTTCTTCTATAACTATCATGGGCCAACATGACCATAACTCATAATGTATAACTATAAGTGGCAAACGTTGTATCAATGAACCATTGTTCTTAAAACATGAATACATATGGGCCGTTAAGGCCTTTGCCATATTGTACAAAATAAACCTCAATCTACGAAGCTTTTAAGATTATTTGACATCAAATGGGATAGGGTACTGACCTACCCATAAGTCTGTAGCAAAACTCTAACACTATAACTTATAGACTCGGCTGCACTCCAAATGAGGTGGAGTCTTACCGATCCTTAGCTGAATGCTAATCTCGTCTACTATGAGGGTTCGTCAAGTTGATTATATATACCTGCAGGCATAATGTAGCGTGCCCAACAAAAAGCCGTCAATACAAATAATGTACCGAGTATGTAAGACGGATCTGAAACATGATAATAAGACAACATTAATTAAAGACATATCAAAATCAACCTGAATCTCTGAAGTGCCACCGTATATACATACTTATGTCACAACCCGAATTTCCCACCATCGGGACAGTGATGGCGCCTAACATCGCACTCACTATGCAAGCCAACTTTAGAGAATTATTCACCTTTTCCCTTTAACTTTCATAATTAAAACTTAACAAAACTAAATCAACAAAATTAAACGCGGAAGTACATTATTAACTGATTATCTTTATACTATTAACAAAAAAACTGAAATAGTTACCACCCAAAATCTGGTGTCATAACTCACGAACTTTCTACGATTTACTACAAATACTGGCATGAAAGAAAGATACATCTATCTCGAAAGCACATAAGACAGAGATATAGAATATAGGAGGGGATGTTAGGGCCTGCGGATGCTTGCAGGACTACTTTGGGTCTCCTGAGTGAAGTATCCGCAACCGACCTCTCGATCAGCCACTACCAACTCTGAAATCTACACAGAAAGTGCAGAGTGTAGTATCAGTACAACCAACCCCATGTACTGGTAAGTGCCGAGCCTAACCTCGATGAAGTAGTGACGAGGCAACGGCGGGGCATAAATAATATATATTCTGCAACAGTTATAATAAGGCAAAAAGAAGATACATAATGAAATACGATAGTAACTTGCATTAAATAAACACGGAACCCAGTCGTTCTACCAATACTCAGTTATAACCAATCCTTAAAAGAGTTTTAACACCATAATAATGAATCTCAGCAGAAGAAGGATACATGAACAACAAATGATGCGGCGCGCATCCTGATCCCACCATATTATCAATAACAATATCAGTATTCACCCTTATTACTCCTTGTTGCAGCGCGTAAACCGATCCCACTAGTCCACCTTATTACTCCTCAATATATCACCTTTATTCCTTTTGTTGTGGCACGTAACCCGATCCCACCTGTCCACCCTTATTACTTCTTGTTGCGGCGCGCAATCCGATCCCACCAGACAATCACGTTCCACTCTTATTCCTCCTGTTGCGGCGTGCAACCCGATCCTATCATATCAGTACCAATCACAAAAAATAAAACAAGTATTTCAGAGTTTGAACATTTATACCTCAAATCATAGCACGGGAGATCTATACCATTATGAAACTTCAACAGTTAATACTACACATAGAGGTTAACCAAAGTGTACCATGAAGCATCAATAAACCAACGTAAACGAACAATATAATATAATGAAACTACGGAGCAATTAATACCTTCAATAGAGAAAACAACATTAAATAAGAAGAAATTAGACATGGAAGCATCAATAAGCAAGTAGCAGTTAAGACAGAAAACCAATATATTCGAAAACGGGGAAGGAACATGCTAAACAAATAATTTGGCGGCGCATAGGTACTCGTCACCACACCTATACGCCACACACATGGAATTTTACATAGCAAATAAGTTAGGGATCCATAATCCATAAAGTCAAAGTTAGACCAAACACTTACCTCAAGCCAACGGGTATTTCAAAGCTCAATTACCGCTTTACCCCTCGATTACACCACCAATCCACTCGTATCTAGTCATCATTAACTTAATAACATCAATAAATGCTAAAGAAATCAATTCCAATGCATAATTATTGGTTTCCCCACATTTTCCCCAAAAAGTCAAAACCCAACCCCGGATCCGCTTGGTCCAAACTCGAAACTCGGACCAAAACCCGATTATCCATTCACTCCTGAGACCGGACATATAATTGGTTTTGGAGTCCGACCTCAATTTGAGGTCGAAATCCCTAATTTTGAATTCCCTAATTTTTATCCAAAATTCCCCAATTCCACCATGAAAAACCTTAGATTCTAGGATGAAATCTTGTGAAAAGAAGTAAAAGATTGAAAGAAATGAGTTAAGAATCATTTACCTATGATTTTGGGAAGAACTAGTCTTTGGAAAATCTCCTCTTGAAGTTTAGGTTTTGAAAAATGGAAGAATGAATGAAAAATCCCGTCTAAAAATCGTTTTGAACAATTGCAGGTATCGTATTTGCTAACTCGCAAATGTGGACTTTACTTCGCAAATGCAAAAATTGGCCTGGCCTGCTAGCATCGCAAATGCAAACTAGTGTTCGCAAATGCGGCATGTTCTCATCGCAATTGCGATACTGAGATTCGCAAATACGAAGGTCCCCTTCCTAGCCTTCTGATCGCAAATGCGAAATATCTTCGCAAATGCGAAGTCTGCAGACTTGAAGCACACCAGCAAAATTTTTTGAGTTCAAATCACTCCGTAGCCTATCCAAAACTCACCCAAGCCCTCGGGGCTCCAAACCAAACATGCACACAAGTCTTAAAACATCATACGAACTTGCCCATGTGATCAAATCACCAAAATAACACCTAGACTACGAATTCAACATCAAAACACATGAATTTTTCAAGATAGTTTCAAAACTTATATTTTCTCAACTAAAGGTCCGAATCATATCAAATAAACTCCGTTTTCCACCAAATTTCACAGACATGATGTAATTATCATATTAAATCTGTACCGTGCTCCGGAACCAAAATATGGGCCCGATACTAATGAGATCAAACAATTACTAATTTCTCAAAACCTTTGGAATTTTAGTTTAATAATTTTTATCAAAAAATCATTTCTCGGGCTAGGGACCTCGAAATTTGATTCCGGGCATACGCTTAGGTCCCATATTTTACTACGGATCCTTCGAGACCGTCAAAACACGGATCCGTGCCCATTTACTCAAAATATTGACCGAAGTGAACTAAAATCAACTTTTAAAGGCAAAAATTATTATTTTCTCGAATTTAAACATAAAGGCTTTCTGGAATCGCGTCCGGATTGTGCATGCAAATCGAGGAGAGATAAAAGGAGATTTTTAACACCTCGAAACACGGATTCGACTTCTAAAACAAGAGATGATCTTTTGGGTCATCACATTCTCCACTTCTAAAACAACCGTTCGTCCTCGAACGGACATAGAAAAGTACCTAAGTCGGTGAAAAGATGGGAATATCTGCTCCAAATGTCGGGTTGGACTCCCAGGTAGCTGCCTCAACAAGCTGACCTCTCCACTACACATGAACCGAAGGGTAACTCTTCAATCTCAACTGACAAACCTACCGACCTAGAATAGTTATCGGCTCCTCCTCATAGGTCAAATCCTTGTCCAACTGGACAATGCTGAAATCTAACACGTGGGATGGATTGTCGTGATACTTCCGAAGCATGGACACATGAAACACTGGATAAACCTGGTGGCAATGCAAGTCTATAAGCCACCTCTCCCACTCGATCAAGGATCTTAAAAGGTCCGATGAACCTAGGGCTTAGCTTGCACTTTCTTCCCAAATCTCATCACGCCCTTCATGGGCGACACTCGAAGCAACACTCTGTCTCCGACCATGAATGTCACATCACTATCACACCTCCTTCTTACTACCCCCGAAAGGGGTATAAGGGAGTTTTTTTCTAATTTAAGTGACAATCGAAACGGGATTATTTATTTAAAATTTAGAGCCGTCACTTGGGATAATTTATGGTATCCCAAGTCACCGGTTTAAAATCCCGAATTAAGGAAGTTGACTCTTATTTATGGTCTGCGAACACAGAAATTCGGGTAAGGAATTCTATTAACTCGGGAGAAGGTGTTAGGCATTCCCGGGTTTCGTGATTTTAGCACGGTCGCTTTGATCATACTTGGATTAATCAAATTTTCTAATTACTCATTTTGGAACCTATGTGCTTTACCTTTTTTAATTAAGAAATTATCCTAAAATAAGTCACGCGTAGGTGTACTCATTTTATTTGGCGCGTAAAAAATCATGTCACGGGTACGTGTCCACAATTAATCACGCTTTATTAATATTAAGAAAGTTTAGTCGAAGTTGCACGAACGCATACTCCGATTTTATTTTTAAGATCGTAATTATGTCATGCTAACGTGTATATAATCATGATAATTTGATTAATTAAGAGAGCTCCTGAACAAGCTGTTATCTCTAATAAATTGGACCTAACCAAACTGATTCTCTACTAGCCCATAACAGAAAGGAACAAGATGTTACCTCTAAACTTATATTGATGGTATAAGCTAGGAATGGAAGCGGTGGAGTTCTATGATATTTTGAGAGTATTAAATATTGGCAATAATATTTGAACATTATTGGAAACAAATGACATTATAAATAAAAAAGTCACACTAATTATAGAAAAATCAATCATGTAACTCACTGTCTCCCGTTTGTTATAAAATATACACATCAATAACAATTTAAGCCTTAAGATAATTAAATATCATTAAAATTTTGTCTTGCCCTCCTTCTCACTCCCTTCTTCAGTATTGAAAAGATCAACAAAGGTATTCCCAGTTTTGTATATATTCAGTACTACATTGTTTCTCTAGCCAATCTATTCAACCCCAGTACATTTATATATATAAGTATGCACCGAAACAAACTTTCGAACTTTGGATCTCAAGAAAAACGCAACTAGACGCCGTAGCCTAGTGACCAAATATTTACAATATAGAATGGACCGGATGCTAAAACATTCCATAAAAAATAATAAAAGAATGATGATATAATGACTCAAACAAACATGTAGTATTGATGCTTATTAGGCAAATTCTCCAAACTTGAATCTAATGTATTAACACACATACTTTGAGATAACATGATATAATCACATGGATAAGAAATTTGCTAATTAAACTAATAATGAAGCTCAATAGATAAATAAGAACAAAACAGTCGGTAAGAAAACACACCTAGTCCACATAGACTTCACAAAAATAAAACATGTATTCATGAACACAGTAATAGAACAAAATATAATGAAAGAAGTAAATCTCACATTGAACCTTCGTAGAAGCAAAATTAACTACTATTAGCCGGACCAAAATGGAAACCTTGAACGGAACTAGTGACCAACGAACAGAGCTGGCGACCTACGAACGGGCTTTAACAGAACTCAAACTCAACTGAAACACTACAGTTTTTTAGGAAAAAAGGGTTGTCCTGAAGTGAAGTGTTTGTTTTTCCAATTTGAGAAAAAGAAATGAGAGCTTGGTTGTTGTTGCCTCTCTTGATTGAGAGAAAGAAAATGGCAAAATCAGGGGAGGGTCCTGCCGATTGTCATGGCATCTCCGGTCAGATCTGGGCCACTAAGATGAATATCAAACCAAACAACAATACTAAAGGGGAATGAAGGAAAGACAATGGGGAGAGAGGTCGCCGCCTAGCTGGTCACCACCTCTAGCGGCAACGATTGGTGGTCGGAAATCGCCAAGAGGGAACTGAGGGGGAAGGTTGCGGTTCTTTTCAATGTGTGTTCTTGAGTGTGTGACTGTTGGTTCAAGATTCCAAAATCATAGGGAAAGGCGTTAGGTTGTTGGGAGATGGTGTTCTTGTGTTGAAGTCACAACCGATTTCCAAGAATAGGGTTGTCTAGGGTTGTTGCGGCTGATGGGCAACGATTGGCAGTATGGTGGAGCTGCTTAGGTCTGTTGTTTGAATGGAGAAGAAGACCCAATCTGATGGGGGGAAATGGCGGATAGGTCTATGTGAGCACGTGATTTTTGCCGTATATGAGAATTACTCCCAAAAATTCAAAATAAAACAATTTTTCTTTGTGTGCAATGTTTGAATTTTCGTGGCACTTTTGGATAATTATTTATATTTTTTCTGTGCATGTTTATTTGTTAAATTAATAAAAAATATAAAAATATGTCACATTTGCATTTAATATATAATTCTACAATTAGGAGTAATTAAGTTTGTTTTACAAAATGAAAAAAATCATAAAATAATGCACGTTCCATTTTTAGCATTTAACGTCCAAATTGTGCAATTTTATTGTTAATTGCTATTTAAATGTGCGATAATTGTTTCTAAGAATTAATTAGTATTTTTGATAAGTCAATTTAGTTTATAACTTAATTTAGAATTTTAGTTTTATTAATTAGGAAGTAAAAGAAAAGAGAGCAAATAATACAAAGAAAATCGGAATTGGGCCTCTTCTTCAATTTTGAACCACAGACCCAAATATACCCAACCTTCCCCTACGACCCGGTCCATTTTAAACCGGGTCGACCTAGTCCATAACCCCAAAGACCCAACCCCTTTCTTCATTTTTCATTTTTCTTGCATTTTCCTAACCCTAAACCTAACAAACACTACCCGCCTCCCCCCTCTCTTCTTCTCCAAACTCCAAACCTTAGCTCCCATGGCTGCCCTCCACAGCAACACACGCGCACACACAACAACACACACACACACATCAACACATACACAACACATACACACATACACAGCCCTCGTCATCAACACACCTCGAACCCCAATCCGCCATGGCTGCTGCCTTTTCTTCTTCGTCAAGCTCCAGCAGCCATCGCGCGAGCTGCCAGGCTTCACCTTCTTCGTCGTCGTCACATCGCTGGAAAACCTTCGTCGAGACCCAGCTCCACCAAGCCAGCCCGTCACCTTGCTGCTTCTTCATCGTCTTCGACCAAACGACCTTACTGTGTCATCACTGCTACTGCCCGTCATTCATGGCTGCTCCAGCAGCGTCGCTGCTGCTGCTCCGTCCAGCCAGTAGCACGCCACTGCTACGTTAAGCTTCTTCTTCTTTGGTCGTCTTCGTCGTCGAGTTATTTTGGTGCGATAATTGTTTCTGGGCAGATTTGTTTACGTTCGAGTTCGTCGTTGTTCCAATCCGGTTAGTTGGTTTAAGTTTCATTTCTGTCAGTATTTTGTTTGATATTTTCGGATCCGAAATTAGTATAAGTTTGATTCTTTTCTTGTTCGTTATTTTCACTTTGATTATTTCTTCAGTTTGTTTTTATTCATTTGTTCTTGTTTAGTTTTAATATAGAAATGTATTAGTCAATTGAATCCTTTACCTTGTTTGTAAAATTGTTAGATTTAGTTTGAGGTGCCATTGATTATTGAGTTTAGTGATTTGAATCTGTTTAGTTGTTCCGTTTAAGTTTAATTCGAATTTGAATAAATTTGTTTGTTATTATTGTTGAATCTGAAAGGAGGTTTGTTGTTAAAAAATATTGTTTAGTCAAAATAATTCCAGTTGTTTATTTGTTGTTCATCATTTAGTTTGAATTTGTTGATTGAATTTGATTAAAAATTGGTTATAGTTACTATATTTTGGTTAATTGATTTAGGTGAATTGGTTATAGCTGATGGCGGTAGAACAGTAATTTTACTAATTTCAGAGGGGTATTTTTGAGATTGAAAATTTGAGCAATTATTTATTTTGAGTGCTCCGCCCACTAAGCATTAATAATATTAAAATAGTACATGGTGGGGGACAAGACATAATGTAGTGGGGGAATAATATAATTGTTTAAGGTAGGCATGGGGGACAAGATATAATGAAGGGGATAATGTATTTGTTTAATCAGTAATGGGGAACAAGACATATAGTAGTGGGATTACGGGGCTCAAGAAGATGTGACCTTTTCTTTATTCGTTTAATTGTTTAAAGTGGTCTGTTTTTGGACATAAATAAGGGGAGTTTGGACAGAATTAAGGGGACTTTTGAAAAATCTTGGAGAATCAGAGTTAGAGAGTTAAAAAAATAGACTGGATTTGATCATCATAAATTCAGAGCTTAACTTGAAAAGAAAACTGATTTGTCAGAACTTAAAAAACTCAGTCTTTGAGAATTAAAAACTGAAAATCAGAATATTGTTACTGCTTCTGTGATTTGCATTTGGTACTACTGATTTTCAGATTAATCTTCCTGGGTTTTCTTTTGGTTCTGGAGTGCTGTTTAATTGAATTCTTGGGTTTCAGCTTGGGTTTCTGGTATTGTTTGCTGTTGGGTTATTCCTGAATCTGTTACTGGTTGTGGAATCATCTCTGTTGGTTTTAAAATCTATCCCTGGGTGTTTAATTTGCTACTGCTGTTGCTGACTGTTCTTGTTGCTTTGCTACTGCTGATCTTCCTTTTCTTTTACTTCCAATACCAGGTACATGGCTGTAACCTTGTCGATATTGTAAGCTGAAATGTGAAAGCATGAATACATATGAAGAATGGAACTTTGAAGCTTTAATTTAGCTTTTTCTTTGCTTCTTTTACTGATTGTATTTAGGCTATTTTATGTATTCTTATTCTATAAATTTCTGTCGCTTTGCATAACTAGGCATCTTGTAGTGATGTACTAAATAATACTCTGTTTTAGTTTGGTTATTAGGTAGTATATATTTAAGCATGCTCATTACTGTCAAACTGTTTAATAATTGGAATAAGAGGAAAATAACATAAGTTGGTTTTTAGTGAATCGGCTTGGCAAAACTGGTTAGTTCACTAGCTATGAAGGTTTTAATATTGCCAACAGTAGGTTAATCGTGAACATGTAGCTAAATTTAGTTAAGGCATGAATTTGAACTAATTTAGTGAATTAGGTATTAAGGCATGATTTGAGTTCAAACAAGACTAGATAACGTTTAAGTTTAATAAACTTTCGAATAAGCATTAGTGATTAAGGTTAATTCTAGTTTCAAATATTTGTAAATAATTAATTCCAACGGTTCAAGTCATCTAACAATGTGAGTTTAAACTAGTTATAGGATAATTAGTCTCTTTTGAATATATTATTTGTCGATTCCGTATTTTATTTATAATTTCAATTTTTAGTAATATTCCTTTCCGTTAACATTTGTCTTAGTCTAACAATTAATATGTTACGCCCTTTTTCAAGCATGTAATTAATTAGGATTTTTCTCTTTTATGTTAGAGACGAATTTAATAAAAAATGTAGTCACTTTAGGATTATCCTTTTAAAAATAAATGAGACGAGCCTCGCCAAATAAAATGCACAGGCTGCGGGGCCCTCAATAGATGTTAATAATTGCATAGATTTCGGGAGGGCCATTTAGCAAATTTCGCGGCCCATCCCAAGATAATAACGCGATAGTCTCTTTAGGCGCATGTTTAATAATCTTACCTTCTTAAATTCGGGTGTGCATTTCATGCGACCCAAATCCAAATCCCAAAACATCGAATCAAATGTGTTCCGGGTGCATTTCTTGTGACGCAATCCAAAGACATGTTTTAAACGATGTTCAATTTTCTTTAATAATTTGAATAAAAGCGGTTAAAAGTTTAAAATGGCACATAGGTTCACAATTGTATGAAAATCAGATAAACAAGCCGAATATGACAGTTGAGCGACCGTGATAGAACCACGGAACTCGGGAATGCCTAACACCTTCTCCCGGGTTAACAGAATTCCTTATCCGGATTTCTGGTTCGCGGAGTGTAATACAGAGTCATTCTTTCCCTCGATTCGGGATTATAACCAAGTGACTTGGGACACCATAAATCTCCCAAGTGGCGACTCTGAATCTTAATAAATAAATCCCGTTTCGATTGTCCTTTGATTGGAAAAACTCATTGAACCCTCAGCGCCCTCTCAGGCGCGGGTAAAAAGGAGGTATGACAGCTCTGGCGACTCTGCTGGGGACGCTTTACCCAGAACCACCGGTTCAGGGTTAGAAATTCGAGCTTAATAAATTGTTGTATTTTGACTTTATTATCTGATATTCTCATATGATCTGTGCTTAATATGCAAAATGATGCTTTTACCGCTTTGATATTTTGTGAACTGTATATAAACTGTGCCGAAACCCATCTCCTCTCTGAGTCTTCTAAATCATGAAGAAGGGTGCACTTCGTGTGACTTCTTTTCTGTTTAGAGTCAATCCCATTTTTAGAACGAGGTTCGGATAAGTTGCAAAGCCGGGTTGAGCTTCTGTATCCCCGGTACGCTGCCCCCCTCGGCTCGAGTTGTCCGCTTGGGTAAGCTAGGTCTAAAACAAAAACCCAGGTTCTGAACCTAGAATAACTCAACTTCATGCCGGATCCCTAGTAGGAATGTTTATTTGCATCATGTGCATTTTTTGATTTAGGGGACTCAACACAGGGGTTGGGTCCATCTAGGAATAGCAACCTGAAGCAGAAAAGACCATCCTGATGCATCCTACTTACGCTCTGTGCATTTATTTGTTTCGAACCCGCATGTTGACCGACTTCTGAATCTAAGGGAATGTTAGAAAATTTTTGAAAAAAAAAATGAGAAAAAGAGAAAATAGCAAGGGGAGAGTTAGATGATTAATTTAGAAAAAAACAAACAAGTGTCCAAGTACTATCGGAACTCTGCTGAAATTTTGAAAAAAAAATATATTTTATTTTTAAAAGTTGTTTGTTTACCCAAAAAATAGAAAATGTGTAGGAAAGAGTCCTTTATTTTAGTTTGCTTTGTTTTTTTTTTTAAAAAAAAGAAAAAAAAACGGAAAGGAAAAATAGTTTCTTTTGCTATAAAAGAAATATGTTTGTTTTCAAAAATTAGTTAGTTTATTTGGCGAACTACGCCGGTTTGATTCTCACATGATGTGAGATACGTAGGCAGCCCTCATCGGGTCCAACCTCCCCTTTTGCTAAAATAGCCAAAAAAAAACATGTCAAAATTTTAATTTTTTTGTCATAAATAAGTCAGGTGATGTCCAACCTCTCCTTTGCAAAAATAGCCAAAAATAAATGTCGAATTTTTGTCATAAATAAGTCGGGTAATGCCGCTCATGTCAAATATAGCCAAGTGTCCCCAAAAGGGACGCCGGAAGGCTGACTTTGCATAAACGGCCACATTTGATCATTCTTTTAGAATTTTGACCGGTTATCCACACAACCTTAAATTTTTCGTCCCCGAGGCGCTGAAAGGCCGTGTTTGCAATACCGGGTCTTTTATTCTAATTTGAAAAAAAAAACAAGAAGAGAGTCATAAATAAGTTGGGTCACGCCGTTTTGTCAAAATTAGCCAAATGTTCCCAAATGGGACGCCGGAAGGCTGATTTTGCATAAACATCCACCTTTGGTTATGTTTTGATTTTTGACCCTCACAGCCTTAAAATCTTCGTCCCTGAGGCGCTGAAAGGCCGTGTTTGCAATACCGGGTCTTTTATTCTAATTTGAAAAAAAAAAACAAGAAAAGAGTCAAAAAAGTTGGGTCACGTCGTTTTGTCAAAAATAGCCGAATATTCTCGAAAGGGACGCCGGAAGGCTGACTTTGCATAAACGACCATCTTTGGTCATTCTTTTGGGTTGTGACCAGTTATCCCGCACAACCTTAAATCTTCGTCTCCGAAGTGCTGAAAAGCCGTATTTGCAAAACCAGTTCTTTTATTATTTGAAAAACAAGAAAATAGTCAGTGGTCAAGTGAATACCGTTTGGTTTTTAGTTAAAATAAGCCGGCCCGGCTTTGGTGGTGTCTTAAACCGTTCTTTCCGAGATAGCCTTAGAGTATCTTTCAGTTGTCGAAGGGTTATTTCCGTAAAAGAACGAACAAGTTTGTGAAAGGTCGTAAAATAATCCTTCCCGGCCTTAAAATTCATGTAAAATTGAGAAGGGGCCACGTCTGAAAAACAATCATTTGGTTAAAATTGGCATATAGGGGAAGGAATCTGGCTGTTTGTTTTTAATTTTGTAATTCTTTGATTAGAGTATGCGGGTTATTTGATTTTCAAGATCGTTTGTTGTCTTTTGTCAAAGTCTGTTAGTATGGTCAGTTTTTAAACTTTTGTAATCAAGTTTGTTTTATTATGAAAATTGAAAATTCCAAAAAATGTTTTAGTATTATTTATCTTTTATTGGTCCAAACTACGCAAGGTCTGATTCATGCGGGGACATGATACGTAGGCAATCTACATAAGGTTCGACCACCGCTAAAATAGAAAAAAAAAAGTGAATAAAAGAAAAGAAAAAGAGAGAGAGAGAGAAAAAAAGAAAAAAGAAAAAAAGAGGGAATGGAGGGTTTCCGAAACACTTGAAAAAGGCACAAATAAAACAAGCCGGGAGGATGCATGCGGTAGGAGCAAAAACATGTTAGAAATGGTTAACTGCCTAAGAACATTGCATCCCCCAACATGCAATTGCAATATCTGTTAAAACTCTAACGCTAACAAGTTTGTTGTTTGTCTAATTCCAAACAGTTAGTTGTTAAAGCGTACTGGCACCATATCATTATCAAACAAGATCAAAAGGGCCTATACCAGAAAGTATGACTGGCTCAGAAAATAGTGTTGAGTCGGAAAAGACGGCACATCAGATGCTGAAGGAGGCGATGGCCAATATGGAAAAAATGAGATTGGAAATGAATGAAATGCAGCTAGCCATGGCTAAGGTGCAAAAGGGGCCCGAACCACCTGTCACTCCTACTCCCCCAACGGGACACACGCCGGAATACCCTTACCCCGGCCCTTCAACAAGCTTCCCAAGCTACCACTACTATCAGGGGAGAGATGCCTATGATCCCCAAGCTCCGCCACCCAATCAGAACCCTCCACCACCAAATGTTCCTGTCTTTGTGGCACCTCCACCAGCCACATTACAAAGATCTTCTAGTGAACCACTGTTCCAAGTTCACGACACCCAATATTTTCCTCATGAACCCACTTTTAAAGCTCCTGAGTCATACACATATACACCCCAATTTGGGATCCCAGAGGAAGCTGAGAAACCGGTTAAGAACACAGAACATGAGGAGGTGATTCGAAAGGTCAAAAGCCTGGAGCAATCCTTCAGGAACATGCACGGGTTAGGCCACCAGGTCAGCATGGCCTACAAGGATCTATGCCCTTTCCCTGACGTCCAATTACCGGCAGGGTTCAAGATGCCCAAGTTCGATTTATACAAAGGGCATGGCGATCTTGTGGCACATTTACGAGATTTTTGTAGCAAGATGAGAGGAGTTGGTGGCAAAGACGAGCTGCTGATAGCTTACTTTGGCCAAAGCCTAAGTGGGTCAGCACAGGAATGGTATACAAGACAAGATCCGAGCAGGTGGTACACCTGGGACGATCTAGCACCGGCTTTCGCAGGTCACTTCCAGTACAACCTTGAGATAGTCCCTGACTGTCTCACATTGCTAAAGTTTGAGAAGAAGCCCGGGGAGAGCTTCCGGGAATTTGGGTTCCGGTGGAGAGAACAGGCAGCCAGAGTTGATCCTCCAATGAGGGAAAACGAAATGGTGGACTATTTTCTGCAAACTCTAGAGCCAACGTACTTTGGTCACTTGGTGACGTCAGTTGGCAAATCCTTCAATGAAGTAGTGAAAATGGGAGTTATGATAGAAGAGGGACTTAAGTCCAATAAGATCCTGAGTTACTCGGCAATCAAGGCAACGACTCAGGCCATTCAGAGCGGCACGGGAGGTGCGCTTGGAAAGAAAAAGAGAGAAGAGGTCGCGACAATAGAGGCAGGCAACTGGTCCAGATCGAGAGGTCCTTCCCCTCGCTACCAACCCAGACCCCATCACCCAAACTACCCGCACAGTCCAAATTACCCTCCACAACCCTACTACCCGCCACAAGAACCACACTTCTCCATACACCAAGTCCAGACATACACTCAGCCTCCAGCTCGCCCGCAATGGCGTGCGCCGGCTCCACAAAATACATACCCACCCCCATAAAGCACCTATCCGCCGCCAAGGGCCTATAGGAACCCTCCAGGGGCAGGTTTCCGGGGAAATCAGGCTTTCAGAAATGAAAGAATACAGAGAACATTCACTGAGTTGGGAGAAACCTATACTGCCGTGTTCCACAAATTAAGGCAGTTAGGCTTGTTGAGTCCTGTTGAGCCCAGATTGCCAAATCCCCTTCCCAAAAATATGGACCACTCGGTAAGCTGTGAGTATTGTTCGGGGGCTCCCGGATATGATACCGAGAAGTGTTGGAAGTTGAAACATGCAGTGCAAAATCTTATAGACACCAACAAGATTGAGGTTCAGACACCAGAGGCACCCAACATCAATCAGAACCCGTTTCCGGCACACCATGAAACCCACATGATTGAGCTAGTGCACGAAGGAGGGGAGCTTAAGAAGCCCTCACAAACGATAATGACGATCCGCGCCAGTGAAAATAGTTCGAAAGAAAAACCGACAAGTGGAAAAGTAGTGGTGCAGTGTGTAGATGACAAGACAGTTATGGTGATGGGGAAAGGGTCCAGCAAGGCGGATGTATAGTTTGTGGGGTTGAAAGCAAAAATCAACAATTGAATGACTACTCCTCTTCCTATCCGAAGGGAGTCTTGGTAGTGGGCTCTGATTTTCTTTCTTGTTGTCTGGATTATTCCAGGGTTGTAATCCAGATTTCTTTTTGTGCTCGCCAAAGTGTGAAACCTTGCTATCCCATATTTTAATAAAGTGAAAGTTTTTTTCTTCATTCCTTATTTTGTTTTAATTTTTCTTCTTCTTTTTATCTTCTGAACAGTTCTCTTTATACTGGTTCTAATGACATGGCATGCATGACGGATCTTCAACCTAGTCTAAAAAATCAATCTGATTTCGAACTTATAGTACAAGATTGTGATAATGAGTCGGAATACGATGAGGATGAAGCCTTCGAAGAAATTAACAGAGAGTTGAGCCAATTTGAGAAAAAAAAAACCAACTCAAATGACACGGAAGTCGTCAATCTAGGGGATGCGGATGATATTAGAGAAGCTAAGATAAGAGTCCACATTGATCCAAACATCAAGGAAGAACTAATCAAAGCACTTATTGAATTCAAAAACGTTTTGCATGGTCATACGACGACATGCCGGGTTTAAGCACCAATCTAGTGGTTCACAAATTGCCCACTGACCCGGCATTTCCTCCCGTCAAGCAAAATTGAGGAAGTTCAAAACTGACATGAGTGTGAAGATTAAGGAAGAAGTAACCAAATAGCTGCATGCTAAGGTTATTCGGGTCGCTCCATATCCTGATTGGTTGGCTAATGTGGTGCCAGGGCAAAAAAAGATGGAAAAATCAGGGTGTGTGTTGATTATCGCAATCTGAACAAAGTAAGCCCAATGGCGCTTTACGTTTAACAGATATCGAAGGGAAATGCATCGACATGGCTATCAATTCTGACGCAGTTAAGAGATATTATGTATGATTTCTTGTAATTGTAATTGTTGTTTGTTTGTACTTGGCATTTATCGGAGAATGAAGTGACAGAGACAATTCTTTCTTCTATCCAAACACTTTATCATTTGCTTCCCCTTTTGAGCCTTATTTATTCTTTCATACCCCTCTTTTTGGAATCAATAATGAAAATGAAAGAAAAAGAGAAGAAAAAGAAAAATAATGATAATAAAGACAAAAGAAAAGTCACAAGAAAAACAAAGGAATTGGGAACTATGTTTGACCTGATTCCTCAAAAAAGGATACGTAGGCGCCTCACGGCTCGGTCATAGTGTAACAAAAAAAAAATCCCCAAGCAAGAAAACTGGGGCAGAAGTTGTGTTTGTAATTTTGGGAAGAAAGTTCAATTCCAAGAGTTGTACTATTTTACCCCTAAAAATTATTTTTGAACTTTTGATACCCCCTTCTCCTTTCAGCCATACACAAAAATCCCTATTGATGTCCAAAAAAGACCTCCCGATCAGTATCTGAGAAGTGCTAAGTCAATGCAAATGGAAGTCGGGAATAACACTCTGATCCCCAGCAAAGAAGAAGATCATAAGCTGGAAATGAATTGATAGCCGAAAGAATCCCCAACAGAGAGAGTCATATCGGCAGCACTCCAATCCCCAGCTGAAAAATAAAATAAAATGAGAGAGTCTTATCGGTGAAAACCTTCACAGGCACCATAAGGCGACGAAAGATGAGAGAAATAAAATGAGAGAGTCTTATCGGTGAAAACCTTCACAGGCAGCATAAGATGACGGGAGTGGAGAGAAATGAGAGAGTCTTATTAGTGAAAACCCCTCGAAGGGCACTATGAGGCGACAAGACAAGATTGGCGGAAAGGATCCGCATTTGGCAAAGAGTTGAGTGCCTGTTTATCCCCAGCAACATGAGGTCGTCCGAAGGGTTGATTGATACAAATAGACTGGGTTGATTAATCCGGAATGCGTGACATAATCGTTGGGATCGGTTATATCATTCAGATAAGTTCTTTTCTTTCCTTTTCCCCAGCATTTGTTCAAAAAGACTTCTTCTTTTTTTATTTTTTTTGAAATCATCACTTTTTCATTTCTTGGTTTAAAGACTTTACCTCCCCAGCAGGTTGTTTTTAAAAAGGATTTTCAGAGCTTACTACCAGTTGCCAAAGATAAGGAGATAAAGCGAAAAGAAGTTGGTTGCAAGACCAAATGATGAATGGGTCTAGATCCCAAGAGGACTAAATTTCCAGGGGAAGTTGGAGAAAAACAGGAAAACAACAGTTGAGAAAATTGTGGACCTAATTCCAAGAGGGCCCCCAGCAGATCATCGAGATGTAGGGGCATCCCCGACCGATTTTCGACCAAGTTCCAAGAGGGTTGGACAACATAGAGTGGGGAAGGAAGAAAAGGAAAATTCATCCCCAGCAAAATAGTCCCCAGCATGTTTTGATAGCTTAATGAAACACAGAGCGGAGAAGGGAGAAAGGGAAAAACCATCCCCAGTAGGAGTGACACGACCACTCACCATGTTTTAAAACTAACAAATTTTCTTTTGATTTGAAGCAGGAAAAGGAAATCTTATTAATGGCGAAAAAACATGCCACAAGGGAAAGCACGAAAACTGGGGCAGAAAATTTTCTGCCATTGTCAAAAATTTTCTCGGAGGAACAAGAAAATCAATTCAAGTTTTAAGAGATAGCAAGACAGCACGATTTTAAGAAAAACAGTCGGAGGTAAGATAATTTCAAGTTTTGAAGATGGGTCTATCCACCCTCGAATAGGATATTTTGGGTTCATCCGCCCTCGAATAGGATATTTTGGGTTCATCCGCCCTCGAATAGGATATTTTGGGTTCGTCCGCCCTCGAATAGGATATTTTGGGTTCGTCCGCCCTCGAATAGGATATTTTGGGTTCGTCCGCCCTCGAATAGGATATTTTGGGTTCGTCCGCCCTCGAATAGGATATTTTGGGTTCGTCCGCCCTCGAATAGGATATTTTGGGTTCGTCCGCCCTCGAATAGGATATTTTGGGTTCGTCCGCCCTCGAATAGGATATTTTGGGTTCGTCCGCCGTCGAATAGGAAATTTTGGGTTCGTCCGCCCTCGAATAGGATATTTTGGGTTCGTCCGCCCTCGAATAGGATATGATGGGCCTATCCGCCCTCGAATAGGATATGATGGGTCTGTCCGCCCTCGAAAAGGATATGATGGGTATGTCTGCCCTCGAATAGGATATGATGGGTCTGTCCGCCCTCGAACAGGATATGATGGGTCTATCCGCCCACGAAAGGATATGATGGGTCTATCCGCCCTCGAACAGGATATGATGGGTCTATCCGCCCTCGAATAGGATATGATGGGTCTATCCGCCGTCGAATAGGATATTGGATTTAATCCTTCCTCAAAAGGACATTTAATTTATTTCGACCCGAGTGGTCCTGCTTGTATAAACATTGCCAAAATATATATTTTCATAAATCATTGCCAAATGCATTTTATTTTCAAAGTTACTGATGAAAGTCAGGAGCCCGCCTGGAGAATGGAGGTTGTGTCATCTTTCAAAAGTCAAGGTGGAGTCAGGAGCCCACTTGCAGAACAAGGGAATACTTTTCATGTCTTTAGCAATTAGGCGCCCACCTGTATAACAAGGGAATACTTTCATGTCTTAGCATTAGGTGCCCACCTGTATAACGAGGGAATATTTTTCAGTCTTTACATTTCAGGTCTTGAAATACGTAACCCACAGAAAGGCAGAAGGTTACAACAAAAGATCCACAGAATAATGTAGGAAGCCGCATCCTCAAGCGGACAGAACAAAATGATGCAAACTGGTGTTCAGGAAAGCAAGAGGCCATCCCCGTCAGTTCTCGGAAGAAAGAAGCACCGGAATAGACGCAAGCCGACAAGAAAGTAAGGCATCAAGAACAAATGGAAGATAGATGAGATCTTGTAATCCGTAGTCTAGCCTAGCTTCTTGATTTTTCTTTTAAGCACGGTGTAATAAGGAGATCGGTAAGTAGTAGTAACAGCATGCAGCAGCAGTAACAACAAAATTGCAGTCCCATGGTAGTCCCAGCTACCAAAACTTCCCGAACTACATTGACCTGATTCCTGTTTAGCCCAGGATATGTAGGAAACCTCTGAAGCAAAGGTTCGGTCAAATCTTTCAAAAAATGCTTCACACGGAGTATTCCAACGGGCAAAAAAAAATCGCTCGTATCTGCTCACTTTATCTTTGCGCGAAAACCCTTCGTGCTTCCGGACAAAGAGGGGCAGCTGTGAGCACATGATTTTTGCCCTATATGAGAATTACTCCCAAAAATTCAAAATAAAACAATTTTCCTTTGTGTGCAATGTTTGAATTTTCGTGGCACTTTTGGATAATTATTTATATTTTGTCTATGCATGTTTATTTGTTAAATTAATAAAAAATATAAAAATATGTCACATTTGCATTTAATATGTAATTCTACAATTAAGAGTAATTAAGTTTGTTTTACAAAATGAAAAAAAATCATAAAATAATGCATGTTGCATTTTTAGCATTTAACGTCCAAATTGTGCAATTTTATCGTTAATTGCTATTTAAATGTGCGATAATTGTTGCTAGGAATTAATTAGTATTTTTTATAAGTCAATTTAGTTTATAACTTAATTTAGAATTTTAGTTTTATTAATTAGGAAGTAAAAGAAAAGAGAGCAAAAAATACAAAGAAAATCGGAATTGGGCCTCTTCTTCAATTTTGAATCACAAGCCCAAATATACCCAATCTTCCCCTACGACCCGGTCCATTTTAAACCGGGTCGACCCAGTCCATAACCCCAAAGACCCAACCCCTTTCTTCATTTTTCATTTTTCTTGCATTTTCCTAACCCTAAACCTAACAAACACTACCCGCCTCCCCCCTCTCTTTTTCTCCAAACTCCAAACCTTAGCTCCCATGGCTGCCCCCCACAGCAACACACACACACACACAGCAACACACACACACACACACATACAGCAACACATACATAACACATACACACACACACAACCCTCGTCATCAACACCCCTCGAACCCCAATCCGCCATGGCTGCTGCCTTTTCTTCTTCGTCAAGCTCCAGCAGCCATCGCGCGAGCTGCCAGGCTTCACCTTCTTCGTCGTCGTCACATCGCCGGAAAACCTTCGTCGAGACCCAGCTCCACCAAGCCAGCCCGTCACCTTGCTGCTTTTTCATCGTCTTCGACCAAACGACCCTACTGTGTCATCACTGCTGTTGCCCGTCGTCCATGGCTGCTCCAGCAGCGTCGCTGCTGCTGCTCCATCCAGCTAGTAGCACGCCACTGCTACGTTCAGCTGCTTCTTCGTTGGTCATCTTCGTCGTCGAGTTATTTTGGTGCGATAATTGTTTCCGGGCAGATTTGTTTCCGTTCTGGTTTAAGTTTCATTTCTGTCCGTATTTTGTTTGATATTTTCGGATCCGAAATTAGTATAAGTTTGATTCTTTTCTTGTTTGTTATTTTCACTTTGATTATTTCTTCAGTTTGTTTTTATTCATTTGTTCTTGTTTAGTTTTAATATAGAAATGTATTAGTCAATTGAATCCTTTACCTTGTTTGTAAAATTGTTAGATTTAGTTTGAGGTGCCATTGATTATTGAGTTTAGTGATTTGAATCTGTTTAGTTGTTCCGTTTAAGTTTAATTCGAATTTGAATAAATTTGTTTGTTATTGTTGTTGAATCTGAAAGTAGGTTTGTTGTTAAAAAATATTGTTTAGTCAAAATAATTCCAGTTGTTTCTTTGTTGTTCATCATTTAGTTTGAATTTGTTGATTGAATTTGATTAAAAATTGGTTATAGTTGCTATATTTTGGTTAATTGATTTAGGTGAATTGGTTATAGCCGATGGGGGTAGAACGGTAATTTTACTAATTTCAGAGGGGTATTTTTGGAATTAAAAATTTGAGCAATTATTTATTTTGAGTGCTCCGTCCACTAAGCATTAAAAATATTAAAATAGTACATGGTGGGGGACAAGGCATAATGTAGTGGGGGAATAATATAATTGTTTAAGGTAGGCATGAGGGACAAGATATAATGGAGGGGATAATGTATTTGTTTAATCAGTAATGGGGAACAAGACATATAGTAGTGGGATTACGAGGCTCAAGAAGATGTGACTTTTTCTTTATTCGTTTGATTGTTTAAAGTGGTCTGTTTTTGGACATAAATAAGGGGAGTTTGGACAGAATTAAGGGGACTTTTGAAAAATCTTGGAGAATCAGAGTTAGAGAGTTAAAAAAAATAGACTGGATTTGATCATCATAAATTCAGAGCTTAAGTTGAAAAGAAAACTGATTTGTCAGAACTTAAAAAACTCAGTCTTTGAGAATTAAAAACTGAAAGTAAAGCCTTTCTTTACTACTGAGAATCAGAATATTGTTGCTGCTTCTGTGATTTGCATTTGGTACTACTGATTTTCAGATTGGTCTTCCTGGGCTTTCTTTTGGTTCTGGAGTGCTGTTTAATTGAATTTTTGGGTTTCAGTTTGGGTTTCTGGTATTGTTTGCTGTTGGGTTATTCCTGAATCTGTTACTGGTTGTGGAATCATCTCTGTTGGTTTTAAAGTCTGTCCCTGGGTGTTCAATTTGCTACTGTTGTTGCTGACTGTTCTTGTTGCTTTGCTACTGCTGATCTTCCTTTTCTTTTACTTCCAATACCAGGTACATGGTTGTAACCTTGTCGATATTGTAAGCTGAAATGTGAAAGCATGAATACATATGAAGAATGGAACTTTGAAGCTTTAATTTAGCTTTTTCTTTGCTTCTTTTACTGATTGTATTTAGGCTATTTCATGTATTCTTATTCTATAAATTTCTGTCGCTTTGCATAACTAGGCATCTTGTAGTGATGTACTAAATAATACTCTGTTTTAGTTTGGTTATTAGGTAGTATATATTTAAGCATGCTCATTACTGTCAAACTGTTTAATAATTGGAATAAGAGGAAAATAACATAAGTTGGTCTTTAGTGAATCGACTTGGCAAAACTGGTTAGTTCACTAGCTATGAAGGTTTTAATATTGTCAACAGTAGGTTAATCGTGAACATGTAGCTAAATTTAGTTAAGGCATGAATTTGAACTAATTTAGTGAATTAGGTATTAAGGCATGATTTGAATTCAAACAAGACTAGATAACGTTTAAATTTAATAAACTTTCGAATAAGCATTAGTGATTAAGGTTAATTCTAGTTTCAAATATTTGTAAATAATTAATTCCAACGGCTCAAGTCATCTAACAATGTGAGTTTAAACTAGTTATAGGATAATTAGTCTCTTTTGAATATATTATTTGTCGATTCCGTATTTTATTTATAATTTCAATTTTTAGTAATATTCCTTTCCGTTAACATTTGTCTTAGTCTAACAATTAATATGTTACGCCCCTTTTCAAGCATGTAATTAATTAGGAATTTTCTCTTTTATGTTAGAGACGAATTTAATAAAAAAATGTAGTCACTTTAGGATTATCCTTTTAAAAATAAATGAGACGAGCCTCGCCAAATAAAATGCACAGGCTGCGGGGCCCTCAATAGATGTTAATAATTGCATAGATTTTGGGAGGGGCCATTTAGCGAATTTCGCGGCCCATCCCAAGATAATAATGCGATAGTCTCTTTAAGCGCGTGTTTAATAATCTTACCTTCTTAAATTCGGGTGTGCATTTCATGCGACCCAAATCCAAATCCCAAAACATCGAATCAAATGTGTTCCGGGTGCATTTCATGTGACGCAATCCAAAGACATATTTTAAACGATGTTCAATTTTCTTTAATAATTTAAATAAAAGCGGTTAAAAGTTAAAATTGGCACATAGGTTCACAATTGTATGAAAATAAGATAAACAAGCCGAATATGATAGTTGACCGACCGTGCTAGAACCACGGAACTCGGGAATGCCTAACACCTTCTCCTGGGTTAACAGAATTCCTTATCCGAATTTCTGGTTCGCAGACTGTAATACAGAGTCATTCTTTCCCTCGATTCGGGATTATAACCAGGTGACTTGGGACACCATAAATTTCCCAAGTGGCGACTTTGAATCTTAATAAATAAATCCCATTTCGATTGTCCTTTGATTGGAAAAACTCCTTGAACCCTCTGCGCCCTCTCAGGCGCGGGTAAAAAGGAGGTATGACAGTCTAGCTCCTAGGGATCTTCCAGGTTTTGATTTTGTCGGGTTTTTTTAGGTTAAGGGATATGGGTCTAGGAATTATGGGCTTGGGAATTATGGGTTATGTCCGAAAATTAGGCTTAAAAATGGGTTGTTTGAGCCCAAAATTTTATTCTTTCTCCGTGAACAAGACTAAAATACTACCTCATTTACTAATTAATCCTATTTAAATAAAATAACTATTAAGATAAACCTAATCATTAAAACAAACCCTTTTTTTTGGTATTATCAAATATCATATTAAAATAAAAATAAGGTACTATATTTTGTATTTTTTTTAGTTTTATGAAAGGTATATAAACTAACAGCAACGAAAAAGAAAAAATATTTTTTGTAATTTTTATTTTTTGATAAAATAAAGTAAAAGAGTCAAAACTAATTGAAATATCGATATTAGGCCTAAACTAAATATTTACGCTAAAATGGGTGAAATCTCAGGGAGGGTGAATGAGGTGATGGAGTATACTGAGGTGCAGAGCCGGTCGAGGTGTCGTTCTGTCGAGGTTTCGGTCCGCGGTCCTGTTATTACGTCAATATCAAAAAAATAAAAAAGACTAACTAAGCCTGCCAACTATGGATTACAGAGACCACCAAAAACCTCTCTCTAGGATTTCTGTAAATAGTGTCGCCGCCACTATTCACGCCCCATAACTCCGGCGTCCGGCAAGGTAAGATCATAAGATTGGTCTCAAAAGAACCCCCCTTCTATTAGAGAACAATCCCCATTTGGTTTCATTCTCAAATCCATAACCAATTTTTACAGATCTTAATTTTGGTCTCGAGTTTACTGTAACATCCAGAATTTTTTCCGAATTTTTGCTTCATTTGATGTTCTTCGCGTCAATTATGTGATAGAAGCTATGGAAGTTGTTGTCTCTCCCCAGCTTCAAGCCGTGGGAGAGCAACCTCCAGTCCCTGTAAAGAATTTTCAAAATGATAGCACATCTTACGCCGCCCAGTTGTCTCAACCAAAATTAGCAGTAACATCGAATCTAAAAAACTTGAAACATATTGAAGTAATTCATGGAGTTCCAACAATTCAATTTTCAGTGAAAGAAAGGACGGAATTTGCAAAGGAGGAAGGTTTGCATCAAGCTATTGTAGTGAAACTTTCGTCGAATGCTCCAGATTTAACCGCATTGAGGAGTTTACTGCCGAAAATTTTCGGCATCAAGGGACATGCTTTAATCGGGCAACTTGCACCTAGACAGTTGCTTATTAGGGTCGATCAACATGATGACTTCGTCAATTCACTTGCAAGGTCAGTTAACTATTTTAAATACAATGGTAGGGAGCACCAAATCAGGACATTCCCATGGTCTATTGTATTCAAAACAAATGAGGAAACAACAAAGGCAGTGGTTTGGATTTCCTTGCCTAATTTGCCAACTGAGTTGTTTACAATGAAGGCTTTGTTGTCTATCGCTTTAGCTGTTGGCAAACCAATAGCCATCGACAAAGCAACTCAGACCAAGTCGTGTCCTAGTACTGCAAGGGTGAAGGTTATCCTTGATTTAATGGATAAACTTCCTAATAAAATAAAGTTGCAATTTCTGGACAAACAAACGGGCAGAATGGTTGAAGTTTTTCAAGAGTTTGTTTATGATAATTTGCCCTTATATTTCAACCATTGTAAACATCAAGGACATGATGAAAAAACATGTCGACGTTTGAATGAAATGGCACTAGGAAGCAGTGCAGGTGAAGGAGCTACTGTCGTGCAAAGTGAAGATCAGATAATGGATAATGAAGGTCAATCAGTTGAGAAATTTCAAGGGGATTTGAGGCAATTGCTTGATTAAAAAAGAAGAATGCAAGTTGTAACTGTGTCACCAGGTGTGCAAAATATTATAACTGGAAGTGATAAAATACCAGTTAAAATACATAAAATTTCAGAGGATGTGCAAAATGCTGTGCAGGCTAATAATGATAAAATTGCTAATTGTGTTGCAACTGTGCAATCTACTAATGATGATGTGAATTTAGCTGGCTTGCATGGGAAATCAACTGAAGGTGTTCAAAGTCAGGAGGTTCGACTTTCAGCTACACATGGTACAGACCAACAGGGTGTGCAAAATAAAGGAGGCAATCAGGTTTTTACTGGAATTTCAAAGAGTGCTGAAGGGGTTAAGGTTGAAGATGTTGATCGAGATGGTGAGTTTGTGCAATTTAAAGCATGTGGTGACCCAATTATACAGGTTTCTAACTCTGCAACTGTCTTGCCAAATGATACATGCCAAAAGGCTGCTGGTGATCGAGTTGGTGCATCTGCACAAATAGATGGGCTTAGGGCTGCTAAAGTCCAGACCTTAGGCTTTAAATAGACTGGGCAAAAGGATGTGCAGTTGAAAGTTAAAGCTGGTAATGAAGAGGTGGTTGATCAGTATGATGAGATAAACGAAAAAGGTGAAAAATGGAACATAGTTTCTGCTAGAAAATCACCTGCTAAGAAGGCTGTATCGCCCAGGCAAAAATCTGCAGGCGATCGACAAAATGCTTCGAACTGTGTCTCCAACTCAAATAACTTTGAAGTTCTGGCAGCTGTGGATGATGGGAACTAACTTCAACAGATGGTGCTACAATGAATGACTCAAAAGATAGTCATTTTAGTCAGCAAATAGTCCCAGTTGCAAGCAGTAACAAGGAAGGCAGAACCAGCACTCCTACGCTGCATTTTTCCAATCCTCAAGTGGGGAAAATTATCAAAGAATCATAGATTGAAATGATGTTGAATGTCAACCCTATGTTCAAGCAACCGTTGGTCACCTTGAACACATCGATGTATGATATTCCCTCTCAATATTTTGGTGAGAATGGGGGTGAATCTGGGCAACCATCAATCTCCACTGGCAATAACAAAGAAATAATTCAAGCAAAGGTGAGGGAGATGGTTATTAACTCGAAACTGTGGAACGACCAACGAGAGTATGATAATGAGGAGGGCTGGGGTGATGGAATTGCTGGTTTTTCATCTGAAGAAGATGACCAAGAGGATGATCAGGATAGTGTAGGAGAGGACATTGATGCTCCAGTCAAGCCAAAGTTTTAGGGGAAATCTGCAGCACCCAAGAACAATTTGAATTGTCATGCACTTGCGGCACCTGCAGCAAGTCCCAACAGCAAGTTGAACCATAATGCTCCAGCTTCTATTCCAAGAATTTCTGCAAATGCAGAAGCAACAAACTTGTGTCAAAAGGCAACATGAGATAATGTGCAACAACAACAATGCTCAGGCGAATATTCTGCTGGTGATCGAAAAACAATAGTAGTGCCAAAATCTGGGCAGAATCAAATTGAAACAACTGAGCCACTCATTTCATTGGAGGAGAGGAAACTTTTGGATGCAATGGTAAGCTCTACTCCTCTAAAATCCTTAAATCCTGCTACGCTTAGCACTGGTCCTGTAAGTAAGAGCAAGAAAAAAAATGCAAAACATAGGACAACAACAAAGTAAGACAATCATGACAACGACACAAGGAGGAGATGCCTTAGTGACACTCGATATCGTTCAAAGTTCTCCACAACCTGTTAATTTGGGGAGTGAATTTTTTGAACAAGGAGAAGAAGAAGCAATGTTACAAGAATGTCGTGCACAGGCATCAAGAAAAGGGGATCTATCACCAAGGCATAACAGCAAAGGTAAAAAAGACTCATACAAGGAAAAATAGTTGGGACGACAAAGTTAGTGATTTTTTAAATGTTAGGTGACCTCCAATGAGAAATGCCAAACAAAAGCAGGTCGCCCCAACTACATCAACAAGGTCCAATCGTTCTAAAAATAAATCATGAATTTTGAATACTTCTTGAAGAATTGGGAGTGTGATGAAAAAGAATTACAAATTGAAGAAATTACAAGTTTGGACAAGAAGGGACAACATTTTAATTCCTTCATCATTTTATTCTACCATTATGTTAGTATTCTGATTTGTAATATCATCACAGAGTATGTTATAAACTCTGTGGTGATCACTGAATATTTGATTGTAGCTAGTTCTTTCTTTTTACATGCTTGCTAGTGAGGCTATTTTATGCCTCAATAGGATTAGTAAGGTAAGGTTTAGCCCGGTTTGTGTTATATGGGTAACAATATCGGTGCAATTGTCCCCCCTTATTTCTACTTTTCTTAATTGTTGTATTTTTCTTTTCTGTTATTAATAAAAAACTAGCCCTAGGCGATTGTCTAGCGGATTCAAAAAAAAAAAACTATGGATTACAAGATTCCTATCTATAAGTCTTTTGAAGCTTGATCTTGAGTCTTGAATGGTTCTTCAGGTAGACTTTTGATTTGAACCTTGATGCTTGCTAGCTGCAAGTGCTGATTCATTCTTCCACGGCTTCTTCAGATCAAAACCGGACACACCATACCTGTGACTTCAGTCATGTCTTGAGAAATCCACCTCTTGTCTGGTTCTGCATTTTGGATTCACTTTTTTTCTTTTTTTTTTCCTGGATTGAGTCTACTTCTGTTGGTTATCTTGAACTATTGACTCGCATTCTTACCGCGAGCTTCTACTACTTCTAACTTGAATTGAATTCTGAAATGACTTCCCTTGTTCTCCAGGTGGGCACCTGCTATTGACTTGAAACTTGAAATAATTCCGAAGCGAATTCCCTTGTTCTCCAGGTGGGTGCCTTAAAACAAAACAACAAAACAAACAAAATTTTTTGCCCCAATTTGCACTCGGAAGATTTGTGAGTTGTTAGCAAAACTGTAAACCACTTATGTTATTGATGCAATGATGAAAGTAAACTAGATACTCGACTAGGATGTGCATCTCCTATGAGTAAAACCAAGAAACTTTGACCTGCGAATGCGGCTGCTAAAGTAAAACCTGAATGACCCAGATTAGGAAGTGCGTCTCCTACGGGTGAACTTGAATGAACCAAACTAGGACATGCGTCTCCCAGGGTAGGAATATCAATTTAGGAAGTGCGTCTCCTAAAACAAAATATAACTTGAAAGACCCTGACTAGGAAGTGCGTTTCCTAATGGGTAGAACTTAAATGACTCAAACTAGGAAGTGCATCTCCTAGGAATGAACTTAAATGAACAAAATTGGAAATGCGTGTCCTTAAACAAACATATATCCTGAAAACCCAGACTAGGAAGTGTGTCTCCTTAAACAAACATATATTCTGAAAACCCAGACTAGGAAGTGCGTCTCCTATGGGTGAAACTTCAATGACTCAAACTAGGAAGTGTGTCTCCTACGAATGTGTGATGACCCAGCCAATTGTCTCATGATTTACCGCTTAGTTTTCCCCATTTCTTCTTCTTTATGCTTTGTTTATCCGTGTTATGCGATATCGGGTTGGTCGGATCAAATCCGGAAGGAATTTGGTAAGGTTTGAGACACTTAGTCTCTTTTGAGGGAACTTAAGTTGGAAAAGTCAACTGGATGTTGACTTATGTGTTAGAGGGCTCGGATATGAGTTTCGATGGTTCAGTTAGCTTCAGGAGGTGATTTGTGACTTAGGAGTGTGATCGGAATGAGTTTTAGAGGTTCAGAGTAGATTTAGGCTTGAATTGGCGAAGTTGATATTTTGGCGATTTCCAGTCGATAGGCGAGATTTTGATATAGGGGTCGAAATGGAATTCTGAGAGTTGAAGTTGCTCCGTTTTGTCATTTGGTATGTGTGTGCAAAATTTCAGGTCATTCAGATATGGTTTGGTTGGGTTTTTCATTAAAAGCGTAATTTAGGAGATTTTAGAAAGTTTGGGTTGAATCCGATGTGTTTTGGGTGATTTGATATTGTTTGAGGTGTTTTGATGATTAGAACAAGTTTGAATAGAGTTTTAGGATATGTTGGTGCCTTTGGTGGAGGTCTCAGGGGCCTCGGGTGAGTTTCGGGTGGTCAATCGGATCATTTTGGAGTTTAGAAAATTGTAGAAGTTGCAGGTTCAGCTGTTGTGGGTTTTTACTCTTCGCGTTCGCGAGTGGACCCTCACGTTCGCGAAGAGTTAGAGGAAGTCAGTGGAATATTGGCCTTCTCATTCGCGAGAAGGGCTTCGCGTCCATGGAGAGCTGGGAAGTTATGCATCGCGTTCGCGTGAAGTGCTTCGCGTTCACGTAGAGGAATTAGGTCTGTTGGTTTTGAGGTCAAGTTGTTCATCGCGTTCACGGGAGGGGGAGCGTGTTCGCGAAGGTTCCTTTGGGTAAAGCATCGCGTTCGCGAGGGCTTGGTCACGATCGCGTAGGAGAAAATTGGTCAAAGTAAATTTGTGCTTCGCGAACGTGGGGGTTTGACCGCGTTCGCGAAGAAGGAATAAATGCCTGAGCAGAATGTTTTTAAGCTCGTCTTGTCCGCAATTTTGGGGCTTATTTCCTCTATAGTTGATCATTTTTGGAGATTTTTGAAGGAAGTTGAAGAGGGAATCAAGGGGAAACATTTGGAGGTAAGAATTTTGGACTAAAAACTCGATTATTATGTGAATTCCAATTAGAAAATGATGGAAATTAGGCCAAAAAATTTGAAGAACTAGGGCTTGGAAATTTAGACCTTTAATTGAGGATTTGAAGGACCAATTGGAGTCGGATTTGAGAACTTTTGATATGTATGAACTCATGGGAAGATAAGGAATCTATTGGTTTAAAAATTTCTGAATTTTGAGACATGGGATCAGGGGTCGGGTTTTGGTAATTTCAGGATTTGTGCCATTTATTGATTGTTTTTGCTTGGGATTCATTCCCTTATCATATTTTGACGTCTTCATTCTGATTTTGGATAGATTCGACACGAGTGGAGGCCGATTCGAGGGGCAAAGGTATCGCGAGCTAGAGATTTAGCTGGTTCGAGGTGAGTAATGATTGTAAATGATGTTCTAAGGGTTTGAAACCCCGGATTGCACATTGTAGTGCTATATTGAGGTGAGGCACACGCTTGATGACGAGCGTGGGGTCGTGCACTATTGGAGATTGTGACTTGGTCCGTCCCGAATGACTATTTTACCGCATATTTGATTGAAAACTACTTGCTATCATTATTTTTGGGCCGAATGCCATATTTGGGCCTAGTGCCAACTATTTGAACCCTTCAGGGATTTTTATTGATATTTTCTCACTGTTTTGACTTTATACTTGAACTTAGTCATGTTATTTTCCACTGTTTTACTACTCAGCCATATTTACTCAGCTTTAATACTTAAATGACATTTTAAATGATGTTTGGGCTGAGAAACACTGTTTTACTATTGCCCGAGGGGCTTGTGAGGATTTTGACTGAGTAAGGCCGAGGGCCTATATTGTGAGGATTTGACACTAATTATGAGGCCGAGGGCTTGAGATATGTACACCACAAGGTGGCTTGTTTGATAAGAGGCCGAGGGCCTAGTGATGATGTCTCGAGGCGGTTTGATATTGCGCTTGGGTCGTAAGGGGCCCCTCCAGGAGTCTGCACACCCCCAGTGAGCGCAGGTACCCATTGTGATATGAGATTGAGCCCGAGGGGCTAGTACTGTTCTGAGATGTTGCCCGAGGGGAGAACTTCTATTTATTTACTTTCCTTAACTGTTTGTCAAATTACCTGTTTACTTGTTGAAAAAGGATTTTACTAAACTTTTCACTAGTTTACTGCTTTAAAAATGGTTTTTCTGCTTCGTTATAGAATGCCTTGTGCCTTATGTATTGTCTTACTTTCAGTCGTTATTTACATTTGTTACTCACTGAATTGGAGTACTCACTTTACTCCCTGCACCCTGTGTGTAGATTCAGGCGTAGCTGGTCCCGCTCCCGAGTGCTGATTCATCCCAGCTTCAGGCGGATCTCGAGGAGTCTTTAGGTAGGTGTTGGTGTTTGCATACTGGAGCTCCTCCCTATCTCTTTTCCTTTATGTCCTTAGTTCAGTATTTACACTCTGTAGTTACATTGAGGATTCCGTGTTGTTAGATGCTCGTGACTTGTGACACCCCGGTTAGAGCTGTGTTGGGTTGTACTTCCGCACTTTATTGATATTAATCGCTACTTAGTATTGCTAAATCATGTTTTAGACTGCTTTAATGTTGTTTAACTGTTTAAAAAGTGAATTGGGTTTGATTGGCTAGCCTTGTCTTCATGAGAAACGCCATCACGACCGGGTCCGGTTTAGGGTCGTGACAAGTTGGTATCAGAGCCTAGGTTACATAGGTCTCACGAGTCATGTGCAGGTTTAGTAGAGTCTCGCGGATTGGTATGGAGACGTCTGTATTTAACCTCGAGATGCTGCAGAACCTTTAGGAAACTTCATATTCTTGAAATTTTTGTCGTGCGAATTTGTTGATCCGAGTACTAAACTTCTTTTGTTCTACTCTCTCATAGATGGTGAGGACACATGCTACTGGTCGGGGTGGACGACCCCCAGTACCACCAGCTGTGGCCACCAGAGGTTGAGGACGCGGCCGTGGTCGTGGTAGGGGAAGAGCGGCTAGAGCAGCACCTGCAGATCCACCAGCTGCCCCAGTTCAGGATCAGGTCCTAGTTATGGATGCTCCAACAACACCAACTCAGGCACCAGCTGTGCCCATTGTGATTCCGGTTCTTCAGGAGGTCTTGGCTCAGATCTTATCAATTTGCACTGGCCTATCTCAGGCGGTTTCAGCCACTACGATCGCAGCTACTTCTCAGGCCCGGGGAGGCAATCAGACTTCCGCCGCTCGCATACCTGAGCAGCCCGTGCAGGGACTTTAGATGTCGGGGGCGCATCCAGCCCAGCCGGTTGTAGCTACTCAGGACTATGTAGTTCCTGTAATCTAGAGGATGAGCAGCGTAGGTTGGAGAGGCTTAGTAGATTGCAGCCTCCGACCTTCAGTGGCGCAGAGGGCAAGGATGCCCAGGTTTTTTTGGATAAGTGTCAGAGGATGCTTCGTATTGCAGGTATTCTGGAGACCAGCGGGGTCGCTTTTACCACCTATCAGATTTTAGGAGCTGCTTTCACTTGGTGGGAGGATTTTGAGAGGCGTATGACTGTTGGTGCAACACCCCTTTCCTGGCAGCAGTTCTCCGTTCTCTTTCTGAAGAAGTATGTATCGCAATCTTGCAGAGAGGAGATGCGTAGGCAGTTTGAGTGGTTGCATCAGAGGGAGATGACAGTGTCACAGTATGAGTTAAGGTTCTCTGAGTCGGCTCGTCATGCCATCTGGTTGGTCCCGGCGGATAGAGAGAGGATTAAGAGGTTTGTTGATGGTCTAACTTATCAGCTTCGTATTCTGATGACCAAGGAGAGGGTGACTGGTGCTACCTTTGAGGAGGTTGTGGATATCGCTCGTGAGATTGAGTCTGTTCATCTCCAGGAGCGAGAGGAGAGGGAGGCTAAGAGTACTTGAGGATCTGGTAGTTACAGTGGTGCACCTTCGAGGGGTGAGTTTCAGCACGGCAGAGGCCATTCATTCAGGTCTGCTTAGCCAGCTTGCGCAGGTTATCATGGGGCATTTTCGGGTCATGGTTATCACAGTTCTCAGCATGGCCAGTCATCAATTAGTGCCCACCAGCTCAGAGTTCATCCTGTGCTCTATCAGTCCAGAGCTCTTCTATGCCGAGTGCATCTGCTAGTCACTCCGGTGCGAGGGGTTCCCTTTAGTCCCCTTCTCCAGTACCTAGGATTTGTTATGAGTGTGGTGAGATGGGTCATATGTGGAGGCAGTTCCCTCGTCGTCTTGCGAGTTTATCTCAGTAGAGGGGTCAGTCATTGACTTTAGCTCTAGTTACTTCACCACCACCCGCCCAGCCAGCTAGGGGTGGAGGCCAGTTAGCTAGGGGTTTCCCCAGAGGGGGAGGTCGATCACGTGGCAGTCAGGCCTATTTCTATGCACTCCCAGGAAGACCCGATGCTATTGCTTCAGACGCTGTTATTATAGGCATTGTTTCAGTCTGCCATAGAGATGCCTCTGTATTATTTGATCTCGGTTCCACTTTTTCTTATGTGTCATCATACTTTGCTCATTATTTGGGTATGCCCCATGAGTTTCTTGCTTCACCTGTTCATGTATCTACCCCGGTGGGCAATATTGTTGTTGTAGACCCTATGTACCGGTCGTGTGTTTTGACTATTGGGGGTCTGGAGACCTCTGTGGATCTTTTATTATTGTGTATGCTGGATTTTGATGTCATTTTAGGCATGAATTGACTATCTCCGTGTCGTGCTATTTTGGACTGTCATGCTAAGATAGTCACATTGGCTATGCCGGGTGTGCCACAGATCGAGTGGCGAGGTGTGACTGATTATGTTCCTAGTAGAGTGATCTCTTTCTTGAAAGCCCAACATATGGTTGGGAAGGGTTGTCTTTCATATCTAGCTTTTGTGAGGGATGTCGAAGCTGAGACTCCTAGTATTGATTCTATCCCAGTTGTGAGGGATTTCCCCGATGTGTTTCCTGCAGACCTACCGGGCATGCCACCGATCAGGGATATTGATTTTGGTATTGACCTGGTGCCGGGCACTAAGCCCATTTCTATTCTGCCTTATCGTATGACACCAACGAAGTTGAAGGAAATAAAATAATAGCTTCAGGAACTCATTGATAAAGGGTCCATTCGGCCTAGTGTGTCACCTTGGGGTGTGTCGGTTCTGTTTGTGAAGAAGAAGGATGGCATTATGCGGATGTGTATTGATTATAGGCAACTGAACAAGGTAACAATTAAGACCAAGTATCCTTTACCTCGCATTGATGATTTATTCGACCAGCTTCATAGAGGGAGAGTGTTCTCGAAGATTGATCTTCGTTCAGTTTATCACCAGTTGAAGATCAGGGACTCGGATATCCTTAAGACAGCTTTCAGGACCTGATATAGTCATTATGAGTTCTTGGTGATGTCTTTTGGGCTGACCAATGCCCCAACAACATTCATGCATTTGATGAACAGTGTGTTCCAGCATTATCTTGACTCGTTTGTCATAGTCTTCATTGATGATATTCTGGTATATTCACGTAGTCAGGAGGAGCATGCGGAGCATTTGAGAGTTGTGTTACAGAGATTGAGGGAGGAGAAGCTTTATGCAAAATTCTCCAAGTGTGAGTTTTGGCTCAGTTCAGTGTCTTTCTTAGGGCACGTGGTGTCCAGCGAGGGTATTCAGGTTGATCCGAAGAAGATAGAGGCGGTTCAGAGTTGGCCTAGACCATCCTCGCACACAGAGATTCACAACTTTCTTGGTTTGGCGGGTTATTATCGCCGGTTTGTTCAGAGATTCTCATCTATCGCATCGCCCTTGACCAAGTTGACTTAGAAGGGTGCTTCGTTTGTATGGTCGGGCGAGTGTGAGGAGAGCTTTCAAAAGCTCAAGGCAGCTTTGACCACAACTCTAGTGTTGGTCTTGCCATCTGCTTCAGGTTGATATACCGTGTATTGTGATGCTTCGAGAGTTGGAATTGGTTTTGTGTTGATGCAAAAGAGTAGAGTTATTGCTTATGCTTCTCGTCAGTTGAAGCCCCATGAGAAGAACTACCCCGTTCATAATTTGGAGTTGGCTGCCATAATTCACGCATTGAAGATTTGGAGGCATTACTTGTATGGCGTATCTTGTGAGGTGTTTTCTGATCATTGCAGTCTTCAACATTTGTTCAAGCAAAAGGATCTTAATTTGAGACAGCGGAGATAGTTGGAGTTGCTTAAGGATTTTGATATCACTATATTGTACCATCCAGGAAAGGTCAATGTAGTGGCCGATGCTTTGAGCCGAAAGGCAGTGAGTATGAGGAGTTTGGCATATATTCCAGTTGGGGAGAGTTGCGGTTGATGTCCAGGCCTTGGCCAATCGGTTCGTGAGATTAGATGTTTCGGAACCCAGTCGGGTATTGGCTTGTGTGGTTTCTCGGTCTTCCTTATATGATCGCATTAGAGAGCGCCAGTATGATGATCCACACTTGCTTGTCCTTAAGGACAGAGTTCAACATGATGATGCTAGAGATATGACCATTGGAGATGATGGGCTGTTGAGGATGTAGGGTCGAATTTGTGTGCCCAATGTGGATGGGCTTCGGGAGTTGATTTTGGAGGAGGCCCATAGCTCGCGGTATTCCATTCATCTGGGTGCTGCGAAGATGTATTAGGATTTAAGGCAGTACTACTGATGGAGAAGAATGAAGCAAGATATTATGGGATTTGTAGCTCAGTGTCTCAATTGTCAGCAGGTGAAATATGAGCATCAAAGATCGGGTGGCTTGGTTCAGCAGATGGATATTCCCGAGTGGAAGTGGGAGAGGATTACTATGGACTTTGTTGTTGGACTTCCACGGACTTTGAGGAAGTTCGATGCTATTTGGGTGATTGTGGATCGGTTGACCAAGTCCGCGCACTTCATTCCTGTGTGTACTACCTATTCTTCAGAGCAGTTGGCAGAGATATATATCCGGGAGATTGTTCGTTTGCATGGTGTCCCAGTTTCCATCTTTTCAGATAGGGGTACTCAGTTTACCTCGCAGTTTTGGAGGTCTGTGTAGCGAGAGTTGGGTACTCAAATTGAGTTGAGCACAGCTTTTCATCCTCAGACGGACGGACAGTCTGAGCATGCTATTCAGATCTTGGACGACATGTTGCGTGCTTGTGTCATTTATTTCAGAGGGTCATGGGATCAGTTTCTACCTCTTACAGAGTTTACTTATAACAACAGCTACTAGTCGACTATTCAGATGGCTCCATATAAGGCTTTGTATGGGAGGCGGTGTAGATCTCTAATTGGTTGGTTCGAGCCCGGTGAGGCTTGGCTATTGGGGACTAATTTGGTGCAGGATGCTTTGGAGAAGGTGAAGGTGATTCAGGAGAGGCTTCGTACAGCAGTCAAGGCAAAATAGTTATGCCGATAGAAAGGTTCGAAATGTATTTTACATGGTTGGCGAGAAGGTTCTATTGAAGGTTTCACTCATGAAGGGTGTTATGAGATTTGGGAAGAAAGGGAAATTGAGTCCACGGTTCATTGGGCCTTTTGAGGTGCTTTGGAGGATTGGGGAGGTGGCTTATGAGCTTGCGTTGCCACCTAGCTTGTCGAGTGTGCATCCAGTATTTCATGTTTCTATGCTCCGAAAGTATATTGGGGATCCATCTCATGTTCTGGATTTCATGAGCCAGTAGCTATTTTGGGTCGTCAAGTTTGAAAGTTGAGGTCAAAAGATATAGCTTCAGTGAAGGTGGGGTGGAGAGGTTGGCCCGTGGATGAGGCTACCTAGGAGACCGAGCGGGAGATGCTGAGCAGATATTCTCACCTGCTTAAGGCTTCAGGTATATTTCTTGACTCGTTCGAGGACGAACGTTTGTTTAAGTTGGGGAGGATGTGACGACCCGACCAGTCGTCTCATGAGTTACCACTCCGTTTTCCCCATTTCTGCTTCTTTATGCTTTGTTTATTTGTGTTATGCGATATCGGGTTGGTCGGATCGAATCTGGAAGGAATTTGGTAAAGTTTGAGACACTTAGTCTCTTTTGAGGGGGCTTAAGTTGGAAAAGTCAACCGGATGTTGACTTATGTGTTAGAGGACTCAGATGTGAGTTCCGATGGTTCGGTTAGCTTCGGGAGGTAATTGTGACTTAGGAGTGTGATCAGAATGAGTTTTGGAGGTTCGGAGTAGATTTAGGCTTGAATTGGCAAAGTTGATATTTTGGTGATTTCCAGTCGATAGGCGAAATTTTTATATAGGGGTCGAAATGGAATTCCGAGAGTTGCAGTAGCTCCGTTGTGTCATTTGGGATGTGTGTGCAAAATTTCAGGTCATTCGGACATGGTTTGGTTGGGTTTTTGATCAAAAGCATAATTTAGGAGATTTTAGAATGTTTGGCTTGAATCCGATGTATTTTGGGTGATTTGATGTTGTTTGAGGTGTTTGATGATTGGAACAAGTTTGAATAAGGTTTTAGGATATGTTGGTGCCTTTGGTGGAGGTCTTAAGGGCCTCGGGTGAGTTTCGGGTGGTCAATCGGATCATTTTGGAGTTTAGAAAATTGCAGAAGTTGCAGGTTCAGCTGTTGTAGGTTTTTACTCTTCGCGTTCGCGAGTGGACCCTCGCATTCGCGAAGAGTCAGAGAAAGTCAGTGGAATTTTGGCCTTCGCGTTCGCGAGAAGGGCTTCGCGTTCGCGTAGAGGAATTGGGTCAGCTAGGTTTGAGGTCAAGTTGTGCATCGCGTTCGCGGGAGGGGGAGCGCATTCGCGAAGGTTCATCTAGTAAAGCATCGCGTTTGCGAGGGATTGGTCACGATCGCGTAGGAGAAAATTGGTCAAAGTAAATTTGTGCTTTGCGAACGCGAGGGTTTGACCACGTTCGCGAAGAAGGAATAAATGCCTGGGCAGAATGTTTTTAAGCTCGTCTTGTCCACGTTTTGGGGCTTATTTCCTCCATAGTTGATCGTTTTTGGAGATTTTTGAAGGAGATTGAAGAGGGATTCAAGGAGAAACGTTTGGAGGTAGGAATATTTGACTAAAAACTCGATTATTATGTGAATTCCACCTAGAAAATCATGGAAATTAAGCCAAAAAATTGAAGAACTAAGGTTTGGAAATTTAGACTTTTAATTGGGAATTTGAAGGACCATTTGGGGTCGGATTTGAGAACTTTTGATATGTATGAACTCATGGGAAGATAAAGAATCTATTGGTGTAAAATTTTTTGAATTTCGAGACGTGGGCCCGGGGGTCGGGTTTTGGTAATTTCGGGTTTTGTGCTATTTATTGATTGTTTTTGCTTGGGCTTCGTTCCCTTAGCATATTTTGACGTTCTCGTTCTGATTTTGGATAGATTTGACTCGAGTAAAGGCCGATTCGAGGGGCAAAGGTATCGCGAGCTAGAGATTTAGCTGGTTCGAGGTGAGTAATGATTGTAAATGATGTTCTGAGGGTTTGAAATCCCGGATTGCACATCGTAGTGCTATATTGAGGTGAGGCACATGCTTGATGACGAGCGTGGGTCGTGCACAGTTGGAGATTGTGACTTGGTCCGTCCCGAATGACTATTTTACCACGTATTTGATTGAAAACTATTTGCTATCATCATTATTTGGGCTGAATGCCATATTTGGGCCTAGTGTCAACTATTTGAACCCTTCGGGGATTTTTATTGATATTTCGTCACTGTTTGGACTTTATACTTGAACTTAGTCATGTTATTTTCCACTGTTTTACTACTCAGCCATGTTTACTTAGTTTTAATACTTAAATGACATTTTAAATGATGTTTGTGCTGAGAAACACTATTTTACTATTGCCCTAGGGCTTGTGAGGATTTTGACTGAGTAAGGCCGATGCCCTATGTTGTGAGGATTTGACACTGATTATAAGGTCGAGGGCCTGAGATATGTACGCCACGAGGTGGCTTGTTTGATATGAGGCCGAGGGCCTAGTGATGATGCCACGAAGTGGCTTGATATTGCGCTTGGGCCGTAAGGGGCCCCTCTAGGAGTCTGCACACCCCTAGTGAGCGCGGGTATCCATTGTGATGTGAGATTGAGCCCGAGGGGCTGGTACTGTTCTGAGATGTTGTCTGAAGGGGGGATTTGTCGATACTGTGCCGGAGGGGTGAACTTCTATTTATTTACTTTCCTTAACTGCTTGTCAAATTACCTGTTTACTTGTTGAAAAAGGATTTTACTAAACTTTTCACTAGTTTACTGCTTTAAAAATGGTTTTACTGCTTCGTTATAGAATGCCTTGTGCCTTACGTATTTTCTTACTTTCAGTCGTTATTTACATTTGTTACTCATTGAGTTGGAGTACTCACTTTACTCCCTGCACCCTGTGTGCAGATTCGGTCATAGTTGGTCCTGCTCCCGAGTGCTGATTCATTCCAGCTTCAAGCGGATCTCGAGGAGTCTTTAGGTAGCTGTTGGCATTCGCAGACCAGAGCTCCTCCCTATCTCTTTTCCTTTATGTCCTTAGTTCAGTATTTACACTCTGTAGTTACATTTGAGGATCCCGTGTTGTTAGATGCTCGTGACTTGTGACACCCGGGTTAGGGCTATGTTGGGTTGTACTTCTGCACTTTATTGATATTAGCCGCTACTTAGTATTGCTAAATCATGTTTTAGACTGCTTTTATGTTGTTTAACTATTTAAAAAGTGAACTGGGTTTCATTGGCTGACCTTGTCTTCACGAGAGGCGCCATCATGACCGGGTCCGGTTTAGGGTCGTGACAGAATGAACTCTCAATTTAGGAAGTGCATCTCCTAAAAGTATATCCTTGAAAGACCTAGACTAGGAAGTGCGTCTCCCAGGGTGAAACTTCAATGACTCAAACTAGGAAGTGCGTCTCTTAGGAATGAATTTAAATGACCAAAGCTAGGAAGTGTGTCTCCTAACAAGTATAATCTGAAAGACCCCTACAAGGAAGTGCGTCTCTTATGGGTAAAATCTCAATGTAGGAAATGCGTCTCCTATAATAAAATATAACTTGAAAACCCAGAGTAGGAAGTGCTTCTCCTAGTGGTGATGTGTAATCTTCTCAATAGCCTTTGCGTAGGCAGAATTGGGGCATTACACCTGAAAAATTCAAACTTCCGAGCTTTGATATGAACATAGCTTTCGTCCCTGTTTCAGAAAAAGAAAAATTATGAGTTTAAACATAAAGGTTGGTTTGTGGCCTTGACTTTGAGGGCGGTTGCTCCTTCACTTGCCATGATAGCTTTGATTTCAACTTGAAAGACATTGCTTGTTTATTGACTAACCACTTTATTTATCACCCTTATCGCAGAAAATACCTCTGATTCATTCAAACTCAATACCCTTTTTTCGTTGCATTTTGCTCATGAATTGACATTTACCGAACCTTTGTATTTCACATGAATCCCAAAGCACGTCGATTGTTACCGACTTAGTGTGCATACTGCTCTTTCCTGACTTATACCACTTTGATGTACTGGCTAGACTCCACATTGTGCAATTGGAAAGCTGGTAGAAAATTTTGAAGTCATTTCTCACTTGTTTTGACCAAACAGACTCAAAAAGAGGAAATAAACAAAACAAAAGGAACAAAGTAAAGGACAATAGGAAAAAATGATACCTAACAAGAAAACTACAAATTAGAAACTTATCAGATGTGGATACCAACTCTAATGACCATGACATGCACTTTTGGATTAAGTGGCCTAATCTGCCAAGCCAGTCTAATGTTCAACTCTTGTTGTACTTCTCCGCCATGAAACTGGGCTTCAATACTCCGATTATCCTATCTGATTCACGATCCTTATTCGACTTGTAGTGCCCGAGGGGTTTTACCATCAAGCCTCTCTCATTTTGTTCTTTCTCTCAACTTATTGTTTCCTTATGGTGCCTGTGAAGGTTTTCACCAATAAGACTCTCTCTTTTTTCTTTTCTTCTTCTTTCCTCTGATTCTGTAGATGACAAGGCATTGACCATAGTAAAAACATCATACGCTCTTGGCATGGCTAACTCAACACTCTCAAAAATTATCTGGGAGGTCTTTTTTTAGATTGTAATGTGGCTTTTGGACAGGGTTAGAAAGGAAGGATATCATAAAGGCACAAAATAACTAAGACAACATGGTTAATTTATTTACAACTTTTGAAATCCATTTTAAAATTTTGCCCCAATTTCTAAAACAAGGGAATTTGATTCTTTTTTTCTTTTTCTTTTTGAGATGGAATTTTTAAGAAAGACTGCCTCACTCTCGACTTCATGGGATTATGAAATATTTTATTTGGCTTTTCCTTTCGGAATGAACTTTCAAAAATAAACCTATGGGGACAGGAACTTTTTTTCTTCTTTTTTCGTATGACTCTAACTTGATTCCAAAAGAGGGGAGGTCAAAAAAATCAGTACAGGCTCAAAAGGGGTACCGAATGGTATAAAGTGTTTGGGTAGCTGAAAGGGGGCCTCCCAGACCCTGAAAATGCCAAGTACAACACGTTCAACTTAAGAATGAAAACGAAGATCATGCACAATATTTCTTTTGCAGCTTTGGCATTGATATCACTGATATGCTTTCCACCTTGTTAGTGCCTTGTTAAGTCCAGAACTCTTATTGGGTGATTTCATCTTCACGATGGATACCCTCCGTCTGTTTGGAGCAAACTTCCTTGACTTTATCTTATAAATTATGGTGTACTCGAACTCAAAACTGCTCACTTCAAATTGTTGGGACGCACTCTTTTGTAACAAATTCTTGTCGTCCTATTACCTTCCCAAACTATCTACCTCAGTTTCACACAATTCGGGCTTTAAGTGATCTCAAAGTGCCTTTACTTATTTCCTTCAAATGTCCCTATCATCTTCAAATTTGTTTCATTGCTTCATGACTAAACTAACTTTTAAGACCAGACTGAGAATTACGCGTGCATGTCATGTCACTAGAGTCAACAGGAAAAGAACTATATATAAAAAAGTGGAACTAAACAAAGAATGACTAGAAATAACAGAAAACAAAAAATTGCATTAGACAAATAGTGAAGGGGTTCAAACAACAAAACAAGCAAACTAAACTGGGATTACAACCCTGGACCAAACCTAGATAACACTAAACGAGTTACTACGACTAAACGAACTAGGCAAAATAAAAGGATAGAAGGGTTTGAGAGTCACAAGAAAATATCCGGATTACAGCCCTGAAATAACCCAGACAAGAGAAATGACAACAAAATAAACTACCAAAACTCCTCCCTAGCTAGCCAAGAGAGGAGCATCTTTCAAATCACCAAGCTCGACATCCTAGCCACTGAGTTCCGTATCATTATTACTATAACCTTCACAAGTCTCCATCACATTGACCTTAGAAAATTGCTTTTGGGTCCCTTTTGCCAACTCGTTCTTAAATAAACTTTTAGAATCGAGACTGATAGCGCTGAAAACTTTGCAGCAAATGACCTTCCAAGGAACTCAGAAGAGTGTTCATATTCATTCTCAACACAAATCATGCCCATCTCATGCGTCTCATTATGAACAGGCAATGGACTTTGGCTAGTATCCGCTGCATCTGGATTTTGCATGGTAATGTCACCTACATCGATAAGCTTTTGGATTGCTCTTTTCAGATTCCAACACTTTTCTATGCTGCGGCCTGGGGCATTAGAGCAATATGCTCACCTTTGAGAATAATCAAAATTCTTTAGAAAAAGGTTCGGCATTTTTATCTTAATCGGCTTCAACATGTCCAATTTTCTCAACTTTTGGAACAAACTGGCATATGATTCTCCAATAGGAGTGAAATCTTTTCTTTTTCCTGCTGTCTTTTCATTTTGTACTCTGGCCTCGGTTGGAACCTTTTGCGGGTAGGTGGTTGATATGCTTGAGGAGGCGGGTAAGATATTTGCAGAAATGGTGCAGGCCATCGCGGGTCTTGTGGGTGTGGAGCATATGGCGGTGCATTGTAGATAGAGTACTGGGAATATGAGGTATGACCTTGGGGATTTTGTGGAGAAAAGTAGCATTGGTGAGGATTATCTGGAGTACGAGGATATTTATAGGGTCGGTATTAAGGCTAAAAGCGTTTAGCAGGAATGCCCACTGGATCATGTCGTTGGTGGGGCTCAGCAATATCTTTTCTATCAATCAGAGGAATGACCCGAGCAACTTATTCGTTCCATCTGAGCCAAAACTCCCCAAAACTTCCCTCGGGTTTCTTTTCCATCTGAGATAGGGAGGAGCGGTCTGGGCTAATTTCTAGATTGTACTAAAAGTGTCGAACAAAATCTTGAGCCATGTCATCCCATGCATGTCACTTATTGACATCTTGATGAGTATACCATTCCAAAGCTGCCCAAGTCAAGCTCTTACTAAAATACGCCATCAACAAATGATCTTTCCCGCCAACACTTCTCATTTCACTACAGTAACCTCTCAGATGGGCTACTAGATTTCCACGTCCATCATATAAATTAAGCTTTGGCGTTTTAGATCCTTTCAACTTTCTGGATAGCTCATTTTTCTCCACTGTCTTAGCGGGCTTTGCAGTCTCACCGAGAGGCTCAAATGAGGAGCATAAGAGTATGGACCCGAAACCTTGAAAATTGGTTCTGGAGCATAGTGTTGGGCATCGAGGATTTTGAACACAGTCTAGCTAGAGGATCGAGGAGAGGTAGCAGGTGGATGAGCTACATAAACATGAGTGGTCAAAGGAGCGGGATGTGAGGTGGTTCTGGGGGTGGAGTGTGAAAAGTTTGTGGGTAGATATCAGCAGCAGCGAGAATCTGGATTTGTGACAGTGTCAGAATAGTGACAAGGCTTTTAGAGTAGCTAGTGGGAGCTGATGGTGGAGGATGCCCACTAATTCAGGCTTGGTATATTTTGGCCATCTGTCCTTTCAACCTTAAGACCTCTTCTTTCAACTCAGATTCTGATTCAACAATTCCCTTAAATGGATCAATAACCCCTGTGTTCAAGTCTTTGCTAACAATGGCTACCATGCACTTTGACCTTGTGTTGTATGGATGAGTTACTTAAGAACCACAAACCAACTACCCTTCTGCTTAATGAAGATAACAAAAGGAACAAAATGGGATCATCCTGTTAGCATTAGGGCAATTAACAACTAAAAATATCACATTGCGTGCAATGCACCTAGCAACAATTAACGGTTCTAGCATGACTTCGAGGGTCACAAGGTCACTTGGCATCATCCCATTTTGTTCCCTTCAATCTTCTCTTTTCGTTTCTTTTCTAGCACTTGCTTGCTCATTTTCCTTCCTCTTTTTTTTCTAATTATCACTCTTTTCTTTCCTCTCATTTCTCACATCCCATAATTTTACCATTTTCCCCTTCTTTTCTCCTTTTCTTTTAATAAAATAAAAATAATAATTCGATCGAACCCTAAGTAGATTTTCTACGTATCATGACGTCACATTAATCAGATCTTTGCATAGTTTAGGAAGATCAGGAATAAAGTAAACAAACTAACATTCTCTTTTTTTTTTTCTTTTTTACCTTAATGACTACTCTGATGAGAAAAGCGAAATAAAAGAAGCAAATCCTTCTTCTTCTTTTTTTTTTTAATTTTTTAGACTTAATATTATATAACCTATTCTAAACTCAAGCTTAACGAGCATATATTTTTTTCTTTTTTCCTTTTCGAAACAAACATTGTATGGGAAACTTTTAAGGAAAAAACCCCACAAGAGAAAAATATTTTTTTGATTCTTTTTTTAGGAAGAAAATCTAAAGAATAAATCAAAGAAAAATATATTGAATTTTCATTTAATATCCCTAAAGAAGGATTTCAAAACGAGAAATGAACAAGATAAAAAATGATTTTGGATTTCAGTTTTTGATTATCTAAGGAAGAAACTTTAAAGATTAACAAAAGATAAAATATGTTTTTTTCTTCTATGTACAATATCCTAAAGCTTTAGTGAAAATAAAAGATTTTTTTTCATTTTTTTGTTAATTTCCCAAAGAAGAACCTTAAAAGAAAATCTTTTTGGATTTTTGGAATTAATATCTTAAAAGAAAACTTTTAAAGAGGTATTAAAAGAAAATTCTTTTTTTTTAATTTTTAGTCTTAATATACTAAAGGAAATATAAAAGCATTTTTTTTAATTTTGAGTTATAAACATTAATTTCCTAAGGAAAACCACAAAAGATTTTTTTTGAAATTCTAGAGTTAGTATTCCAAAGAAAACATCTAACAGAAATATAAAAACGCAAAATCTTTTTTTTTTGGATTTTTGATTTATTACACATCTTGTTTTTTTCAATACAAAATAGGAAGTGCAATAACAAAAGACTTGACAAACTTAACTAGACTATGACAGACTCTAACATCACCTAAAAGACTCGACATTACTGTACAAAACTAGAAGGTAAAAGACGACATAAAAAAGAAAAACAGACTCAAAACATAAAAAGAAAAATCTCCTTAAGCAACTCCTGAATGAGCGATCCTGACTGGATGGTCCTAGGGCGTCTGTCATGCTCAAACTCCGATAAGTAGATCAACACCTGTATGAGAAAATTAAGACCAAATAAAGTTAAAGATTTGGAACACTATGTGAGACAATAATACTTCCTGTTGGACACATGCAACACATTGTCACACCTCCTTTTTGCGCGCCCGCCCCGAAGGGTTAAGTGCACGAGGGAGTTTTTCCAATTTAAGTGACAATATTCGAAATGAGATTATTTATTTAATTCAGAGTCGCCACTTGGGAAAGGTTTGGCTTTTGGTGTCCCAAGTCACCGGTTTATCTTGAATCCCAAATCGAGGAAATTTTCGACTTTTCCAAATGAAGTCTGCGAACCAGAAATTCTAAGTAAGGAATTCTGTTGACCCGAGGGAAGGTGTTAGGCACCCTCGAATCCCGTGGTTCTAGCACGGTCGCTTAAATTGTTATAATGGCTAAATATCTGATTTAAATACATGTTGTGACTTATGTGCTTTTATTAAGTTTAAACCGCTTTTATTATTATCATTTATTTTTATAGAATTGCAACGTCGTGAAAATGCATCTCGAACCACGTCACAATCAATGCACCCGTGGTCGTCGACACATTTTGACTCCGTTGAGATTTGGATTTGGGTCACATCAATGTGCACCCGTGTTTAAGAAGGTCAAATTATTAAGCCGCGCCTAAAGAGTCTAACGCGTTATTATTTTTTGAGAAGGCCATGAGATTCACTAAACGGCCTAGCCTGAATTCTAAATATTATGATTAGTTGTTGAGGGCCCCGCAATTTGCATTTTTATTTGGCGAGGCTCGTCTCATTATTTTTTAAAGGATATCCTAAAACGACTACATTTCTAATGCGTTTGTTTCTAAAAATAAAAAAAATACGTGCTAATTCAATTATGTGCTTTGGCCAAATCCGGATTTTTATTAATTATCTGCTTAATCATTTACGAAGTGAAGAAGCGTTATACCTCATGGAACGTGCTTTTAATTGAGTAGAAGAATTATACACGAGATTGATGAAACACTACACTTAGCCCCAAATACTCCTCGAGTTAAACTTTGAATTTATTTTAACAGAAAAAATAATTCAGAACTCAACCTAAAACTGCCTACCGAAACTGAAGCTCCTAAACTTAAAACTGTGTTGTACTCGGCAAGATTTTTCAAGCAATCATTCACCCTACATACTCAAAACATAACTGGAAGAAGAGTTTGAATTAACAATTCTACCAAATGATAGCACATTCCATAAATTATATGACTACATCACGTGTACTGCCAACAACCATATCGCAGTTTTAGACTAGAATATTTTCAATTAAGTACAAACTTACTAATGTGTTTTCTATTGGACTACAAATAAAAGAATTTATACAACTTTAACAATGTTCGCAAAAGCTGTAAGTAAGGCAACAGATGATTAGACATTCTTCAGATCTTTCAATTCATGCCTTTCATGGTTACATCAGTATGAAATTGTGTACCTGGATGTTGAATACAACAGAAGAAGAGGAAGAAGATAGAGAAAATCAGCAGCAGTAGGAACAAAGTAACAACAGCAAACAAAGCAACACAGCAAAACAGGCTCGAGTGCAAGAATGCAACTATAGCCGATAGAAAGAGTAGCCAAATGACAGCAACACACAGTGGAGTAGAATCAGAACTCCAGGCAAACCAAAACCAGTAGTAAACCAATGAAAACACTCGACTAGTAGACTCAATTGGAACTTCAAAGAATCAGAATTGATTGAACAGGTTGAACAAATGAAACCCAAACAACAATAGGAAGAAACAGTTTCTGATTGTTGACTGTATGCTTTCTATCTCTTAACCTCTCTCTATCTGTGTTTTCCTAAAATCAGTTCTATCCTTTTTCAATCCTCTCTGTATGTGTATCCTTCCTTTATCTCCCTCTCTATCTATTCTGAAAATCCCAGCCCCCAGTCCAGTCTGAGTTCCCTCTGTGTGTTTTTTGTTGTCTCTGTATCTCTCAATGTGCCTCCCCCCTCATATCATATCTCTCTCTCTCTCTTTTTTTTCTTCACAATTCCCTCTGTCTATGTATATCCCCTTATCTCTCAATGTCCCTCCCTTTTATAAGCCTTAACATCACCCCTTTTACAGCCTGATCCACTAACCAGATACCCCTCCCATGTGCTTTCTTCTTTTCAGTTCCACTTAGCTATTTAAGTATTAGAAACCCATCACATTCCCTGGCAGACTTACCCTTTTGAAAGAGGTTTAATACTTCTTAACTAAAGCAGGGTAATGGGCAGCAGAATATATCTGACAGCATGTGCTGTCGATTATTTTATTCAAAAGCCCTTATGCAGGGCACAGGCTGTGCACAAATGCACCTGTGGTGCACAAATGCACATGTTGTGCAGAAAGTGCACATGCCCTCCAATTCAGAAGTTAAACAAACATTCCTTTTTACATTTCTGATTCAAATTAACAACTATAAGTAAACAAACTCAGTTCCTAATCGATTCAAACAAATGTGTCCAGAAGCAAATCGATTTGTTATTGTTCAGGCAATTGAAACTAATTGACGACACATGTCGACTCGACTATATTAATCATAACATGCACAATCGTAGCCAAAAATCAGACATTTAACAGTATCGACACATGATTTGAATTATACTGACTAAACAAAGTGGTATTCGAGGAATCAATTAGTCAGTTCAAATTTGAAAATCAGCTAATTGCACAACGCATACATATATACGCATTATCAGAATAGGAGAGGGATTCAAGACAACGAGGTTTAGGCAAAGTGGACAGGACACAGTTGATAAAATTCGAAATAAATTACACAAAATATGAACAGACCTTGAAACCACACACGTACTGAATAACAAGGAGAAAACAAACTTACCTTAAAACTTTGAAAGAAGAAATAGAAAATCAGCTTGTGTTTGAACAGACCTTCTTTAAGGTTGAACGGACTTTAAACGAAGTGTTTCTCGGATGAGAAACACTTCGATTAAGGTCCATTAGACCCTAATCTCTTGGCTTAAACAGGCACGGACTAGGCTTGGGGCTTCTAGGGTTCGTGGATGGTAGATTTGGGATTTGGGCTTCCAAGGTTAGATTCGGACCAAACCAATCATGGTTTGGTCACGAGGGGGGTCCGGTGATTGTCTGGTATGAATCCAGGGCAGATCGGTGTAGATCGAGTTTTGCTCGAATCTTCAAATGAAGATTCGAGGACCTAGAGGATGATTCGAACTAAACAGACTACAGATCCATGTTTAGGGTGTCAAGGTGGTTTTAGGGTGTTAAGGTGAAGGTCATCGGCGTTCATGCCGCCGGCTTTCATGGTGAAGGTGTACAGAGGCGGCTCTAGGGTTTGGGGTTGAAGACGATGAAGGCTGGGGTTCGGATAGGGGGGGCAGGGTAATGTTATGAGTTTATATAGTTAGTGGGTAGGTGGATCCTGGCCGTTGGATGAGATGTGATGAAGGGCCAGGATCCTTCGACTAACAGGGAACGGCGTCGTTTCAAGGGTAAAGGGTTGGGGTCGGTCCGGGTGAGACGGGTCGGGTCTATTAGTGGGTTTGGGGTGAGAGATCTTGGCCGTTGATCAATCTGAGATCAACGGCCCAGATCAGACTGGATCAAAACGGCGTCGTTTGGAACGCCTCCTGAGGTCAGCTGATCTGGACCGGGTTTACATGGGGTTTGGGCTGAGTTTGTTTGGGCTTTGAATTAAAATGAAAATCAGCCCAAACTGATTTTCAAACCCAATTTTGCACTCTCTTTTATTATTATTATTTTTTATTTTATAACAAAACCTAAGTAAATCAAATTAAAATTAAATAAACACTTAATACAATTATTTGCACACATATATCAAAATATTTAAAACAGGTAAAATCAAACAAAACAAAAATCACGAACCAAGATGCCTATTTATGATTTTCTATTTAACAACCGGATTATGGTTCAAATTACGCATGACACATACATTTTTTGTATTTTGTTTTAATAAAATAAAATGGGCAAAAATCGTAAATAATTAACAAAGTGCCATGTAAAAATCCGAAAATTGTACAGCAGGACCAATTGTTATTATTTTTTTATTTCTTTTGGAGCGATTGTCGCGCGAAACAAAAATCACGTGCTCACAACTGCCCCTCTTTGTTCGGAAACACGAAGAGTTTTCGTGCAAAGATAAAGTGAGCGTGTATGAGCGATTTTTGCCTATGGACTACTCCGTGTGAAGCATGTTTTTGAAAGATCTGACCGAATCTTGCTTCAAAGATTTCCTACATATCCTGGGCTAAACAGGAATCAGGTCAATGTAGTTCGGGAAAATTTTGGCAGCTGGGACTACCATGGGATTGCAATGCTTGCTGTTACTGCTGTTGTTGTTGTCACTGCTGCGTCACTGACCGCCTTATTACAACCAAAGGAAAATTGAAACTGAACTAAACACTTATATGCATGTCAACTGCTAGTTACAAGATTCCTATCTATGATTCTTTTGCGACCTGATCTTGGGTCTTAGCTGATTCTGCTTGTAGACTCCGATCTGAATCTTGATGCTTGCAAGTTGGAGGCGCCTATTTATTTCTGCGATACTGAATATGACGGGGTTGGTAGAACTCGGGACCTTGATCAAATCTTGGAGCGATCACGCCTTCCATTTTCTCCGGTGTCTCGGGACATCTTTTTTTCTTTTTCTTCTTAGATTCTGAGTAGAGACTCATCTTGTGGGTCGTTTCGATCCGTGTGGCTCGAGGTTAGACCTGCGGGAAAAACAAATGAACGAAATTTTCTACCCAGTTTCACTAGGAAAATTTCGTGAATTATTCGCCAGGAAGTTCATAAAATTGATGAAAGAGGATATGCATGCTCAGTTCAGGGTTGGAGCCCTAATATCGACTAGCTGGGGAAAGGTTGAGTTTAGAGTTGAAACTCTAATACTGACCAACTGGGGAAAAGTTCAGTTTAGGGTTTAAAACCCTAATGCTGATTAAAGGAAAAAATTCAGTTCAGGGTTTAAAACCCTAATGCTGACATGCATGGAAAAAAGCTCAGTTTAGGGTTTAAAACCCTAATGCTGGCTGAAAGGAAAAAAATTCAGTTTAGGGTTTAAAACCCTAATGCTGGCTGAATGGAAAAAGTTCAGTTTAGGGTTTAAAACTCTAATGCTGACTAAAGGGAAAATTCAGTTTAGGGTTTAAAACCCTAATGCTGACTGCATGTAAAAGCTCAGTTTAGGGTTTAAAACCCTAATGCTGGCTGAATGGAAAAAGTTCAGTTTAGGGTTTAAAACCCTAATGCTGACTAAAATGGAAAATTCAGTTTAGGGTTTAAAACCCTAATGCTGACTGCATGGAAAAGCTCAGTTTAGGGTTTAAAACCCTAATGCTGGCTGAATGGAAAAAGTTCAGTTTAGGGTTTAAAACCCTAATGCTGACTAAAATGGAAAAAGTTCAGTTTAGGGTTTAAAACCCTAATGCTGACTAAAGGGAAAATTCAGTTTAGGGTTTAAAACCCTAATGCTGATTGCATGGAAAAAGTTCAGTTTAGGGTTTAAAAACCCTAATGCTGACTAAAGGGAAAATTCAGTTTAGGGTTTAAAACCCTAATGCTGGCTGAATGGAAAAAGTTCAGTTTAGGGTTTAAAACCCTAATGCTGACTGCATGGAAAAGCTCAGTTTAGGGTTTAAAACCCTAATGCTGGCTGAATGGAAAAAGTTCAGTTTAGGGTTTAAAACCCTAATGCTGACTAAAGGGAAAATTCAGTTTAGGGTTTAAAACCCTAATGCTGACTGCATGGAAAAGCTCAGTTTAGGGTTTAAAACCCTAATGCTGGCTGAATGGAAAAAGTTCAGTTTAGGGTTTAAAACCCTAATGCTGACTAAAAGGGAAAATTCAGTTTAGGATTTAAAACCCTAATGCTGATTAAAGGAAAAAGCTCAGTTTAGGGTTTAAAACCCTAATGCTGGCTGAATGGAAAAAGTTCAGTTTAGGGTTTAAAACCCTAATGCTGACTAAAGGGAAAATTCAGTTTAGGGTTTAAAACCCTAATGCTGATTGCATGGAAAAGCTCAGTTTAGGGTTTAAAACCCTAATGCTGGCTGAATGGAAAAAAGTTCAATTTAGGGTTTAAAACCCTAATGCTGACTAAAGGAAAAATTCAGTTTAGGGTTTAAAACCCTAATGCTGATTGCATGGAAAAGCTCAGTTTAGGGTTTAAAACCCTAATGCTGGCTGAATGGAAAAATTCAGTTTAGGGTTTAAAACCCTAATGCTGACTAAAAGGAAAATTCAGTTTAGGGTTTAAAACCCTAATGCTGACTAAAAGGGAAAAGGGAGTTTCGTGGAAACTTACCTTTCGAGTGAATTCCTTATTGCCAAAATATTTATTGTACCCGTGTACCTTCTTCTTTGGGCGACACGTGCTTCTTGCACGATTGTCTTGGATTAAACCTGTTTCAACTCTTCAGACAAAGAACAATTGTTAGTTCGGAAATGACGGTCGGTTTGGTGACCTTGATCGTTCCCGGTTGCTTTATTGCGTCTTTATTTCTGTTGCGAAGTCCCGCCATTGATTTGATTCATATGTCGGAACCTTTTAGATTGCTCAGGCTTGTATTTCCAGATTCTGTGATGATTTTCCTCGTAAGGCTCTTTTTCTTTCCCTCTTTTTTTGTGTCCCGTTTTGCTTGGAGGTTCTCAACGGGGCTTTTATTGGAGGTATTCTGTGGGGATTTGTACAAAAGGAAGCTCTGTGGGGGGAATATTTACAAAGTGAATTCTTTGTGTGGATTTTTGTACAACGGGGCATGCTGGGTAATTGTTTCGAAACGGGCTTTCTAGGCTGGGTTGGGGTAAGCTTGTTGGGGAATTTTTACAAAGGGACTCGCTGGGGATGTGCTGGGGAAATTCCAACGGGATTTGTCTTTTTCTCTTTTTTGTTTTTTTTATATTGGGGAGACTCTGTGGGAGGATTGTACAAGGAGAGACTCTGTGGGGATTCGTCCGAAGGCAGACTTGCTGGGGGAAATTTCTCTCTTTCCTCTTTACTTTGAAAGCCATCAAGCATCATGATTTATCAAGTTTGGACAGATGTACCGATGAAACGGGGTGTTTTCCTTCATGAAACGGAATTCCGTGAAAACAAACCTGCCACCTGCCCTCTCCGGTGTATCCTGAACTTGGGGTTAAAACATAAAAGGGATTCGAAAAGAAGCAAAGAAAGGAGAAAACAAATTTCAGAAAAGGAGTGCCCCCTTCGGGACGAGAAAGACTTATCTGAGGAAGATAATGCTGGCTTTAAATGACATGACATGCTCTTTGGACTGGACGCCTGACTTTCCATGAGCTTGCGTTTCGCTCAACCAGAACGGATCTGTGATTCCAAACCGGTGGAGCTTATTCGAGACCTTCTTGGGGTGGAGTCATTCTTTTTCGGCCAACAGCGCCCTTTGCGGGTTTTCGCCAGCTGACCTCTCTCATTTCTCTTCCTGTCATCGCTTGATAGCACTTTTTGCGAGTTTTTACTAAACAAGCTCTCTCTCATTTTGGTTTCTCTACTCCCGTCGCCTTGTGGTGCCCGAAGGTTTTCACCGACGAGACTCTCTCATTTTTCTTTCTCGATTCAGAGTGTGCCGATCTCCATTTGCGACGCTTATTGGTTTCCCACTATCTTTGGCAATTGATCTGAAAGCTTGTGCTTGGTAAAGAGAGGCAGAGGATACTAACTTCCAAACTGCTCGACGTGCCCCGGTTTCAATTTTAGGGTGAATGGGATTTTATTGTTGGTGTGACTGAACCTCAGGGAGAGGCTGCCTACGTATCCTTTCGGAATCAAGTCAAACGTAGTTCAGGCCTCTATCAATGTTTTGTTTTGTTTTCTTTTGTTTTTTTTGTAAGCAGCTCAAAGGTTTGTAGAGAGAATTGGGTAGTGTTTGGGGAGTAGTGGGGAATAAAACCTTCGTCATTTTAAATGCGTCAAGACTAACTGGAGTATAATTCAGACGTAGTATCTCTTGACTGCATCCGCATTTACTGCTGTGGTCGGGGTCATTTCCTTCGATATCACCTAAATACAATGCTCCTCTTGGCAATATCTTCCTTATGATGTATGGGCCTTTCCAATTTGGAGCAAACTTCCCTTTTGCTTCCTCATGATGCGGCAGAATACGCCTCAGTACCAATTGACCTACTTCGAAATTCCTGGGCCGGACTTTCTTGTTGTAAGCACGGGCCATTCTTTGTTGGTACAACTGTCCATGACAAACCGCGGCCATTCGCTTTTCATCAATCAAAGTCAATTGCTCTAGCCGAGTCTTGACCCACTCGCTGTCTTCAATTTCCGCTTCGACAATGGTTCGAAGCGAGGGAATTTCTACCTCTGCCGGTATTACAACCTCGGTCCCATAAACCAAAAGATAAGGAGTCGCTCCTACTAATGTGCGTACCGTAGTGCGATACCCCAACAATGCAAAAGGTAACTGCTCATGCCACTGTCGGGAACTTTGGATCGTTTTCCTCAAAATCTTTTTGATGTTTTTGTTTGCCGCTTCCACAGCGCCATTGGCTTTCGGCCGATAAGGAGTAGAATTCCTATGCGTTATCTTGAACTGCTCGCATACATCTCCCATCAAGTGACTGTTCAAGTTTGCTGCATTATCTGTAATGATAGTCGCAGGAATACCGAAACGGCAGATAAGATTTGAGTGTACAAAATCCACTACAGCTTTTTTAGTGACCGACTTGAGAGTGACAACTTCTACCCATTTTGTGAAGTAATCGATGGCAACCAGTATAAACCTGTGTCCATTCGAAGCCTTCGGTTCGATTGGTCCAATGACGTCCATGCCCCAGGCGACAAATGGCCAAGGTGCAGACATGGGATGCAGCTCCGTGGGAGGTGCATGAATCAAATCACCGTGCACCTGACACTGATAACACTTCCGAACGAAGCTAAAGCAATCCTTTTCCATGGTCATCCAGTAATAACCTGCTCGAAGGATTTTCTTTGCTAAGATATACCCGTTCATGTGAGGTCCGCACACACCTGCGTGTACTTCGTGCATGATCTTTCTTGCTTCCTCGATATCGACACATCTTAGGAGATTGAGGTCCGGGGTCCTCTTATATAACAATTCACCGCTCAGAAAGAAACCACTTGCATGTCGCCTAATGGTCCTCTTTTGATCTCCAGTAGCGTGCTCGGGGTATTCTTGCGTCTTCAGGAACCTCTTGATGTCATGGTACCAAGGCTGCGTATTTGATCCCGCCTCGATTACACTGCAGTAACCGTGTCTTTCCTTGATTTGGATTTCCAAAGGATCGACGTGGGCGTTGCCCGGGTAGGGTAGCATTGAAGCCAAAGTAGCAAGTGCATCTGCCAGTTCATTGTGACACCTCGGGATATACCTGAACTCTATTGATGTAAAGCGCTTGCTGAGGTCCTCCACATGCTGTCGGTATGGGATAAGTTTGACATCCCGAGTTTCCCATTCACCTTGAGCTTGCCGGATAATCAGTTCAGAATCTCCCATAATCAGTAAGTCTTCGACATCCTGATCGATTGCCATATGCATGCCCATGATGCAAGCTTCATACTCAGCTGTATTATTTGTGCAAAAGAAACGAAGTCTAGCTGTGGCGGGATAATGCTGACCAGAAGGCGAGATCAAAATTGCCCCAATCCCTACACCCTTGGCGTTCACGGCTCCATCAAAGAACATCTTCCAAACATGAGCTTCCTCCGAGACCACTTCTACGGTGTTTACTTCTTCATCTGGAAAGTAGGTATCCAATGGCTGGTATTCCTCATCGACCGGATTTTCGGCCAAATGATCTGCTAACGCCTGGGCTTTCATTGCCGTGCGAGTGACATAGACTATGTCGAATTCCGTAAGCAAGATTTGCCATTTAGCCAGTCTCCCAGTAGGCATTGGTTTCTGAAATATATACTTCAAAGGATCCAACCTGCTTATGAGGAGCGTAGTGTGGGCTTGGAGATAATGTCTCAACTTTTGAGCAACCCATGTGAGAGCGCAGCATGTCCTTTCCAGCAGAGTGTATTTGGCCTCGTAGCCGGTGAATTTCTTGCTCAAGTAGTAGATTGCTTGCTCTTTCTTTCCGGTTACGTCGTGTTGCCCGAGGACGCAACCGAAAGAGTTCTCCAAGACTGTCAGATACAAGAAAAGTGGCCTTCCCGATTCTGGAGGGACCAAGACCGGGGGATTCGAAAGGTATTCTTTGACTTTATCAAAAGCTTCTTGACATTCAGTGGTCCATTTAATCGCTGCATCTTTCCTTAACAGCTTGAATATGGGCTCACACGTGCTTGTCAGCTGGGCAATAAACCGACTGATGTAATTCAACCTGCCCAAAAGTACCTGATGTGAGCCCAGCTGACGTCAGTACCTGATGTTCTCGGGGGAGGTAGATCTCTGATGGATTTTATCTTAGTTGGATCTAGCTTGATTCCTCTCCTGCTTACGATGAAGCCCAAAAGTTTGCCTGACGGAACTCCGAAAGCGCATTTGACTGGGTTCAGCTTCAAGTCATACTTCCTTAATCTCTCAAAGAATTTCCTCAATTTTTGGATGTGATTATCCTGCGTCCTGGACTTGACTATCACATCGTCCACGTACACCTCTATTTCCTGATGCATCATGTCATGGAAAATGGCAGTCATGGCCCTCATGTAAGTAGCCCCAGCATTCTTCAAACCAAATGGCATGACCCGGTAACAGTAGGTGCCCCAAGGCGTGGTGAAGGCAGTTTTCTCGGCGTCCTCTTCATCCATCAATACCTGATGATACCCAGCGTAACAATCTACGAAAGACTGTATCTCGTGTTTGGCGCAATTATCAACGAGGATGTGGATGTTGGGCAGCGGGAAATTATCTTTAGGACTTGCTCTGTTCAGATCTCGGTAATCTACACATACCCGAGTTTTCCCGTCCTTTTTTGGTACTAGAACCACATTCGCCAACCATGTTGTATATTGGACTACCCGAATCACTCCCGTTTTCAGTTGTTTGGTGATCTCCTCTTTAATCTTGTCACTGACCTCAGTTTTGAATTTTCGTTGCTTTTGTTGAACTGGAGGACAATCAGGATGAATCGGCAATTTATGAACCACTAGGTCAACACCTAGTCCCGGCATGTCATCATATGACCAAGCAAACACGTCTTTAAATTCAAAAAGAAGTTGAATTATCGCCTCTCGCGTTTTCTTGTCCGTGTGAATGCTTATCTTGGTCTCCCGGATTTCTTCCGGGGTTCCTAAATTTACCGGTTCAGTGTCATTCAGATTCGGCTTAGGTTTATTCTCGAAATATTCCAACTCTCGGTTTATCTCCCTAAAAGCCTCTTCCGCATCATATTCTGATTCTGGGTTCATTAATTCGCAGTTAAATAGCTCATTGTGACCTGGGCGTGAAGTCCGCGAGCATGTCATATTTAAAGCCGCATTATTATAACTGAAAAGAAAGGTAAAAGGAAAAATAACAAAAATCAGAACAAAAGAAAGAATGGGAAAGCAATGATGATTTTTTTTTTCTTTGGAAAGTTGGAAGACAACAATGTTTACAACTTAGGAATTCAAAACAACAATTGAAAGGAAGAAAACGTTCAAGTTATGTCCTGGAGATAACTTGTGACACAGGAAAGGTGGCAGGACAGGTCTACCCGGACTTCCGTCTAGTCGGGAATGGCGTGGCCTCCCAGTTTTGAAGTTGGGCGTTCGGCCCCATGTACAGCATTGCAGCAGTGCTTGTGCCTTCACCTGGTTGAACCATGTGGACACCCTCATCGCCCCACATATCTCCTCGATTTCCTCAGCTGTGAAGACCTCATTATCTTCTTCTTCAACATACCTTGGCCTGATGAAAGTTGCATATAAATCCGGCAGTGGTTGAGGTAGCTTCCAAACCTCATTTTTCCTTTTCTTTGCCCACTCTTCGTCTGCTGGAGTAGGTTTGAAACCTAGTCCAAAAGGTTTCTTGGTGACTGGCAAAGTAATGTGTTCTGTTATTCCCTGAAGGGTTCGTCCAAGCCCCTTCCCTGGCCTAAATCCATGCCGGATCATCTCTTTGGCCACCATAACCGAGGCGTTAGACAAGAAAGGCTGGGGGCAGGGTATTCCCTCTTCGTGCTGCTCTGCCAGTACAATCTCAAAAGCTTGATAGACCGTATGTTCGCTCCCTTCTCTCGGTTCCAGATATGGGGTGGATGGGTCCCGATAAATAGCATGCTCATCTTCCCCATGGACCACGATCTCTCTGTCTTCGTACTCGAACTTCACCATCTGGTGAAGAGTGGAAGGCACGGCTCCTGCCGCATGGATCCAAGGTCTGCCAAGGAGAAAATTGTAGGATGTATCCATGTCGAGCACCTGGAAGGTTACTTGAAATTCGACTGGTCCTATGACCAACAACAGGTCTATTTCTCCCATGGTATCTCTCTTGATGCCGTCGAAAGCTCTTACGCAGACGTTGTTGGGTCGGATTCTTCTCGGTCCCAATTTCCATTCTTTGCAGCGTGGAGAGCGGGCAAATGTCAACACCCGAACCCCCATCCAACATTACCCGCTTGACATAATAGTCTTCGCATTTAACTGTTAGATGCAAAGGCTTGTTGTGTGTCGCTCCTTCCGGGGGTAAATTATTTTTGCTGAAAGAGATTTGGTTAACGGCGAAGAATCTTTCTGTCATCCGCTCTAGTTGTTCAACCGAGGTTTCAACTGGCACATATGCTTCATTCAGGGTCTTCAGTAAGATCTTTTGATGCTCGGCCGACCTCATCAATAATGATAGCATGGACACTTGCTCGGGGTACTTGCGCAGTTGATCTATCACTTCGTAATCCGGCATTTTCATTTGTTGGAAGAACACTTCCGCTTCTTCAACACTTACGGGCTTCTTTGGCGGGAAGCGCCTTTGTGTGGCGTTGTTCAGTTCTTGGGTATTTGAATACCTTCCAATGAAAGTATTTTCTGGAAGTTCTCCCATGACCTCTTTACCTTTGTACATTACCAAAGTCTTTTGATAATTCCACGGCACTGTGGACGGGTTGGTCATTGGCTTTTGTGGCACGCGTCCGATAACCACTGGCTCATTCAGCCGAGGTGGTTGAATCGTCCCCCGGACCACATAGGCCCCTTTCGGCACGTACATAGGTTTTGTCTTTTTGATTGCGAAGTTCTGCGTCTTCTCAGCTCGACCTCGTGGTATGTAAAGAACTCCATCCCCTGCCGGTACCACTTTCTTCTCCACCTTCTTTTCAAGTTCTTTCTTTATAGCCTTGGCCTCCTCCCCCTTTCCTGGTTTCTGGTCTGTTTCGGGCCTCTTCCCCGTGTCGACAATGGCAATTATGGCTTTCAAAGCAGGGTCAAATTCTTTGTCTTCGCAAATCATTCCGATCAGCGGCCCATTATTGTGAGCAGGCAATGGATTGTTAGTCACATTTGGGATCTCTTCGTCCCTTGGCACTATTTTCCCTTGCTCTATCAAATTCTCGACCACTCTTTTCAATGACCAGCAATCATTTGTATCATGTCACTCGGCCCCTGAATGATAGGCGCATCTGACTCCAGCTTTGTAAGAAGGTGACGTCGGGTTTTGCCTTGTTTGAGGGATTGGTTGAAAGAAACCCAATTGGACTAGCTTAGGGAACAAAGTAGAGTATTGCTCTCCGATGGGCGTGAAAGTCCGCCGTCGAGGTGGCTCCTGAGGGCGAAAGTTATTCTGCGGGGGTTGTGGGTTATAGTGGTTGCGGTAAGGAGGCTGATTTCTGGGAGGTGGAGCTGGGCCTCGGTTGGCTTGTTGTGGTGGATGGGCATAAGGTTGGGCATTCATGACCATATAAGGCTGATGAGCATATGCCAAATTGGAGTGGGGGAAATAGTGTTGTGGGGTTCTTTCCGGGAAACGGGGCCTGGGATGACGATACTCCCTTGCTTCCGAGGCTGCCATAGTTGTTTCTTCTTTCTTCTTCCCTCTGGTCATTCCTCCGGACCCGCTTTGGACGGCCTGGGAGGTTGCCCTTATGGCTGCTTGACTCAGAATCCTACCTGTTTTCAGACCATTTTCTACCATCTCTCCAATCTTGATCGCTTCCGCGAATGGCTTACCCATGGCTGACATCATGTTTTGGAAATAGTCAGATTCTTGAGCCTGGAGAAAAGTAGTGACCATTTCCACTTCATCCATGGGAGGCTTCACTCTTGACGCCTGTTCACGCCACTTAATAGCATATTCTCTGAAGCTTTCTGAAGGTTTCTTCTTCAAATTCGACAGCGAATTTCGGTCTGGCGCATTGTCGATGTTATACTGGAATTGTTTCACAAAATCTCTGGCGAGATCATCCCATATATGCCATCGGGACATTTCCTGGTCCATATACCATTCTGAGGCTATCCCTACTAGACTTTCCCCAAAATATGCCATTAGCAGTTCTTCTTTTCCGCCGGCTCCCCGCAATTGGTTGCAGTATTTCTTAAGATGTGCAATGGGGTCACCGTGCCCATCGTATTTCTCGAACTTCGGGGTCTTGAAACCCGTTGGCAGGTGCACGTGAGGGAACATGCACAGGTCGGCGTAAGAGACGCTCTTCTGTCCGCTCAATCCTTGCATATTCTTCAAACTTTGTTCAAGGCTTCTCATTCTCTTGGCAATCTCATTTTGTTCTGCAATTCTGGGGTTCTGATCCTGCCCGGGTGCAAGTTCGCACTGAGGCGGTAGAGGATTAGTGCTGGTAGCGAACCTAGTTGGTTTTATTGAGAACGATGGTGCTTGGAATGTAAAAGAGGATGAGTCAAAGCTTGGCTTGTACGTGGTAGGCTGTGCCGTAATCGGGCAAGGCGATGCAGTAAAGATGTTCATGCTTGCATCAGTGGATGACATTCGGGGATGAGGCTCAGAAGGCGATCCAGCAGAGAAGGCTGAGGTGGCTGGGTACCCGAATGGGGTAGCAGGATAATTTATGGGGACATTAGAAGTCCCACTTGACCTGGAGAATAATTCAGGGAATCCGGGGACGACACTTGGCGGCTCTTTCCCATTATTCCAATCGTCCAGCATTTCCAACATGCGGAGCCGTAGGATTCTATTTTCCTCCGCAGTTGCGGATTCAGGTGTGAGGACGGCTGAGATCGAGCTTTCCTCGGAAACAGGGATTGTTTGCAATGGAATTTCTGAAGACATTTCCACACTTCCTTTTGACCTGGTGAAGTAAGTGTGAGTACTGCTTCTGGTCCTAACAACAGGTAGTTGAACACTTCTCCTTGACCTCGTGAAGTATGAGTGCGAGGCCAGACTTTCACCAAACCAACCGTCTTTCCAAAAACCCTGGAATACTCATCGACAAACGCACGGTTAATTTGCAGCAAATAACAGATAGTTAATCTCACGTTGGGCATGATGCACCTATACAGTTAAGTGGATTACTATATGTTTGCTACGAGAGCATGCGTCATTCCGGCATTTTTCCTCTTATTAGTTTTTCCCTTTTTTTTCTTTTTTTTTCTTTTTTCTTTTTTTTTTGTTTTTCTTTTATTTTTTTTCTTTTATTTTGCAGTAAAAGAAATGCGACCGGATCCGATGAGGATTGCCTACGTATCACGATGCCTACGTGAATCAGATCATTACGTAGTTCGAAAAACACAAATGAGCGTAAAAGAAGCAACCTCTTTATTGTTGAAATGGTCTATTACAAACTACATTTTGCAAAAGAAAGAGCAAACTTTGAAAATAAACCTAGACTCAAAATAGACTAAAAATCACCCTGATGGAAAAACAGGCAGAAGATGCTAAGATACAGGCTTGACTTATGAGTGCATTATGTTTTTGAAAATTGGTGTCCGCGGGGCATCGTTCGGCCTCGCCGCGGTCCTAGGCGTGAGATCCCTCTCAAGTTGCTCCAGCTCGTGCATAGTCTGCTTGACATGACCCATTATTGCCGAGAGGATGGTAACGCTAGACATGTTCTCACATCGTAGACATCGTCTGGTGATGGCATGGGCAATGGCCTTGATCCTATCTCTGGCTTGCTTCTTCTCTACGAGTAGGCGTTTTATCTGATCGTTGCATATCTTGAAGACTTGAGCATCCTGTATATGCTGATGCTTCAGTCTCCGTACTTCCAACTTCATCTGGGCTATTGAGTTGTACCAGTATCTGCTCTCAATTTGGAAATCCTTGGCCTGATTAACTGCTTTGATCTCAAGTGTAGCCATCTCTCTCTTTATTTTAGCAACAGTTTTCTCGTGGTCGCCTTCCAATTGATTCAGGTATCGACGATGCTTATCTGTTCTTGTATCCCACTGTGCCCTGAGCTCCGCTATGACATTTTCAGATTTCTCCAAACCATCTTGCCATTCCCTGATTTCACTTTTTAACCTTTTTATCAGCTGCTCGTCTGATCGACGCCTTGGCTGTTTATCTGCATCCAACCTTATCTGTTTGATCTGGGCTCTGAGCATTTCGTTTTCCTGAATTAACCTGTTCCGCTCTCCCAGATTGGTAGCAGCTTGCACGTTGTGCTCATATTTCAAGCCTTCTTCTTGTTGCTTTAACCTGCTGATTTCGGCGCAATAGCCTCTTTCCTTTGCTAACCAATCCCACTGCCTTTGCGATGATTCGGTAAAATTCCGGATGTGGGGTCTCTTAGCCGGCCTTTCATGCTCAAATTCCCTTCTATACCATGCAAGGTAACCTGGCGCTGTCTCTCCTTTGGCTCGATCCCGCACGCAAGTATCTGATTTCAAATATTGACACTCACTCCAGATTTGGCGAATCTTTGCTTCTGGGAATTGTCCGTTAGGACTTATCTCAACTGCTTGAGTGCTAAGATCTTCCTCATGAGGTACTGTCTGGCATCTTCCGAACTGTCTCAAAACTCGGCAGGGTGCGTAAGGTTGAATGCTCTTAAGCCCCATTAGTAAGAAATGAGTTTTAGCTGCAGACATATATAGGATCTCATCAACAGGCAACCATCCCAACGTCCATTGTATTTGGCTGGCAGTAAGAGCTTGAAAGAACGAGGTCCATGCCAGGACTCCTTTGGGCAAACTGATCTCTTTGGTTCTCGTGTAAGATTCTTCTATGCAGGTCTTTTCCGGGGAACCATGGCTCAAAATCTCGGAATGATGGCAGAGGTGCTCGGTCATCCATATCTGTAGGAGCAAGTTACAACCTTCGAAGAAACTTCCCCCAGCTTTACAAGCTGTAAGAGCTCGAAAGATGTCAGATACCACCATAGGCGCGAGAGTACTGTCACTTTGCGTGAGTAAAGTGCTGACGACCCCGGATACCTTCAAATCAATGTTTCCGTCTTTCCTTGGAAATACCAGAAGGCCCAGGAACATCATCATGAACGCTACCCGTCTGTGTTTGTCCCACTTCTGACGAACTCCTTTGCTGCACAGTTTGTTGATCGGATTATTGAATCCCCCCTCATGACCGTACCTATCATATATGAAGCATGGAGTACAAAATCCGGCTGCCAGATCCGGGTTGTGGACTGTTCTAGGTATCTTCAATGAATCTAGGAACCGATGTACCGTGACGACTCTTGGGGCGACCAAGTATTTTTCCCTCAAGGGAAGTTCAGTATTCCCGATGTATCCGGCCATTTCTTCCAAAGTCGGGGTGAGTTCAAAATCAGAGAAATGGAAAACATTGTGCGCCGGGTCCCAATAGGTAACCAAAGCTCTTATGATATCTCCCCGAGGCTGGATTTCCAACAAACCCACAAGACCTTTCAGATATTTCTTAACCTCATTTTGTCCTTCAACACCTAGATCATTCCACCATAGCCGTAACTTGACAGGGATTTTGGTCATTATTGAAAAATGTTCATTTTGCATCGTGCTCATCCTGCACATTTATTAAGGTGATTTTTAACAAAAATGACTTGACTCAAAAATATTTTACAGAGGGGATCAAGTTTTGAACACGGCCTTTAAACACTTCGGGGACGAAGATTTTAAGGCTGTGTGGGTCAACTGGACAAAAATGCTAAACAAGACCCAAAGGTGGCTGTTCATGCAAAGTCAGCCTTCCGGCGTCCCTTTTCGGGAACATTCGGCTATTTATGATAAAACAACATCACCTGACTTATTTATGACTCTTTTTTAAAATTTGACATATTTCCCTCTTTTTTTTTATTGATTTTGGCTATTTTAGCAAAATGGGGTTGAACCCGACGAGGGTTGCCTACGTATCTCACATCCGGTGAGAATCAAACCGGCGTAGTTCGGGCATATCGTAAATAGAAAAAATCAAATAAATCTAGAAATCAAGAATACATATTTTTATTATTATTTTTTTTTGCAAAGAGATAAGGACTAAAGAAAATATTAGTTAATTTTTTTTAGGAAATATTTGGACTATTAGTCTGAATTCACAAAAAGGGGTACTGCGAAAGAGACAACATTTTTTTGAATTATGAATTTTCCGTTTTTTTTTATTTTTAAAATAAATACCTTCTCTTTTTTTTGATTTTGAAAATGATAAAAAAGAAAATTTTTATATATTTTTTTTTAAAAAAAAAAATCAAACTAGAAGACAATCTTTTTTTTCATATATATTTTAGAAGAAATTCCGGCGAGGTTTCGACACTACTCGGACATTGGTTCTATTTTTCCAAAATCAGTAATTATCTCCCTACGCTGCTATTTGTTTTTTTCTAGAAACCGGTCAGCATGCGGAACCGAAGCAAATAAATGCGCAAAACAAATAGGATGCAACAGGGTGGTCTTTTCATTTCAGGTTACCTGTCCTAGACGGACCCAACCCCTGTGTTGAGCCCCCTAAGTCAAATGCAACATGATGCAAATAAACGTTCCTACTAGGGATCCGGCATGAAGTTTCGTTATACTAGGTTTATACCCTGGGTATTTGTTCTAGACTGTGTACCCGAGCGGACAACTCGAGTCGAGGAGGGGGCTACGTACCGGGGACCCGCGAGATCGTCCGGCTTTGTAACTTGTCCGACCTCTTTCTTATTTCAGGTATTGACACTAACAGAATAGGGAGTCTCGACCAGCGAGCTTCTCCCCGGAGGTAAGAAGAGAAGGGTTTCGGCACAGTTTATATACAGTTCAGATAATATCAAAGCGGTAAAAGACAACATTTAGCACGTTATGCAAAAACATGTAATAAAGATCAGATAATAAAGCCAAATATAACAATTATTCTAAGCTCGAATTCTTGAACCCTGAACCGGAGGTTCTGGGTTCGAAGTCCCCAGCGGAGTCGCCAGAGCTGTCACACCTCCTTTTTGCGCGCCCGCCCTGAAGGGTTAAATGCACGAGGGAGTTTTTCCAATTTAAGTGACAATATTCGAAATGAGATTATTTATTTAATTCAGAGTCGCCACTTGGGAAAGGTTTGGCTTTTGGTGTCCCAAGTCACTGGTTTATCTTGAATCCCAAATCGAGGAAATTTTCGACTTTTCCAAATGAAGTCTGCGAACCAGAAATTCTAAGTAAGGAATTCTGTTGACCCGAGGGAAGGTGTTAGGCACCCTCGAATCCCGTGGTTCTAGCACGGTCGCTTAAATTGTTATAATGGCTAAATATCTGATTTAAATACATGTTGTGACTTATGTGCTTTTATTAAGTTTAAACCGCTTTTATTATTATCATTTATTTTTATAGAATTGCAACGTCGTGAAAATGCATCTCGAACCACGTCACAATCAATGCACCCGTGGTCGTCGACACATTTTGACTCCGTTGAGATTTGGATTTGGGTCACATCAATGTGCACCCGTGTTTAAGAAGGTTAAATTATTAAAGGTGCGCCTAAAGCAACTAGCGTATTGTTATTTTGGGAAGGCCGTAAAATTCGCTAAACGGCCTGTCCCGAATTCTAAGTATTTTAATATATACATTTAGAGGGCCCCGCAGCTTGTGCATTTTTGTTTGTCGAGGCTCGTCTCATTTTTATTTAAAAGGATAAACCTACAGTGACTATATTTTCCTATTAAGTTCGTCTCTAAAATAAAAGAAAATCTCTTAATTAATTACATGCTAAAAACGTAACTTATTAATTATTAGTTTACGGCTAATGCGAATGGAAAATTGCGACCGAGTTTGTACAAAGAAAAACTGCTTTCATTCTATATTCTATTATTCAATAATACTAAAACGTGAGATTAAACTTTGAATTTATTTTAACAGAAAAAAAAAATCAGAACTCAACCTAAAACTGTCTACTGAAACTGAAGCTCCTAAACTTAAAACTGTGTTGTACTCGGCAAGATTTTTCAAGCAATCATTCACACTACATACTCAAAACATAACTGGAAGAAGAGTTTGAATTAACAATTCTACCAAATGATAGCACATTCCATAAATTATATGACTACATCACGTGTACTGCCAACAACCATATCGCAGTTTTAGACTAGAATATTTTCAATTAAGTACAAACTTACTAATGTGTTTTCTATTGGACTACAAATAAAAGAATTTATACAACTTTAACAATGTTCGCAAAAGCTGTAAGTAAGGCAACAGATGATTAGACATTCTTCAGATCTTTCAATTCATGCCTTTCATGGTTACATCAGTATGAAATTGTGTACCTGGATGTTGAATACAACAGAAGAAGAGGAAGAAGATAGAGAAAATCAGCAGCAGCAGGAACAAAGTAACAGCAGCAAACAAAGCAACACAGCAGAACAGGCTCGAGTGCAAGAATGCAACTATAGCCGATAGAAAGAGTAGCCAAATGACAGCAGCACACAATGGAGTAGAATCAGAACTCCAGGCAAACCAAAACCAGTAGTAAACCAATGAAAACACTCGACTAGTAGACTCAATTGGAACTTCAAAGAATCAGAATTGATTGAACAGGTTGAACAAATGAAACCCAAACAACAATAGGAAGAAACAGTTTCTGATTGTTGACTGTATGCTTTCTATCTCTTAACCTCTCTCTATCTGTGTTTTCCTAAAATCAGTTCTATCCTTTTTCAATCCTCTCTGTATGTGTATCCTTCCTTTATCTCCCTCTCTATCTATTATGAAAATCCCAGCCCCCAGTCCAGTCTGAGTTCCCTCTGTGTGTTTTTTGTTGTCTCTGTATCTCTCAATGTGCCTCCCCCCTCATATCAGATCTCTCTCTCTTTTTTTCTTCTTCACAATTCCCTCTGTCTATGTATATCCCCTTATCTCTCAATGTCCCTCCCTTTTATAAGCCTTAACATCACCCCTTTTACAGCCTGATCCACTAACCAGATACCCCTCCCATGTGCTTTCTTCTTTTCAGTTCCACTTAGCTATTTAAGTATTAGAAACCCATCACATTCCCTGGCAGACTTACCCTTTTGAAAGAGGTTTAATACTTCTTAACTAAAGCAGGGTAATGGGCAGCAGAATATATCTGACAGCATGTGTTGTCGATTATTTTATTCAAAAGCCCTTATGCAGGGCACAGGCTATGCACAAATGCACCTGTGGTGCACAAATGCACATGTTGTGCAGAAAGTGCACATGCCCTCCAATTCAGAAGTTAAACAAACATTCCTTTTTACATTTCTGATTCAAATTAACAACTATAAGTAAACAAACTCAGTTCCTAATCGATTCAAACAAATGTGTCCAGAAGCAAATCGATTTGTTATTGTTCAGGCAATTGAAACTAATTGACGACACATGTCGACTCGACTATATTAATCATAACATGCACAATCGTAGCCAAAAATCAGACATTTAACAGTATCGACACATGATTTGAATTATACTGACTAAACAAAGTGGTATTCGAGGAATCAATTAGTCAGTTCAAATTTGAAAATCAGCTAATTGCACAACACTTACATACACATTATCAGAATAGGAGAGGGATTCAAACAAACACAGAGGTTCAGGTAAAGTGGACAGGACACAGTTGATAAAATTCGAAATAAATTACACAAAATATGAACAGACCTTGAAACCACACACGTACTGAATAACAAGGAGAAAACAAACTTACCTTAAAACTTTGAAAGAAGAAATAGAAAATCAGCTTGTGTTTGAACAGACCTTCTTTAAGGTTGAACAGACTTTAAACGAAGTGTTTCTCAGATGAGAAACACTTCGATTAAGGTCCATTATACCCTAATCTCTTGGCTTAAACAGGCACAGACTAGGCTTGGGGCTTCTAGGGTTCGTGGATGGTAGATTTGGGATTTGGGCTTCCAAGGTTAGATTCGGACCAAACCAATCATGTTTTGGTCACGAGGGGGGTCCGGTGATTGTCTGGTATGAATCCAGGGCAGATCGGTGTAGATCGAGTTTTGCTCGAATCTTCAAATGAAGATTCGAGGACCTAGAGGATGATTCGAACTAAACAGACTACAGATCCATGTTCAGGGTGTCAAGGTGGTTTTAGGGTGTTAAGGTGAAGGTCATCGGCGTTCATGCCGCCGGCTTTCATGGTGAAGGTGTACAGAGGCGGCTCTAGGGTTTGGGGTTGAAGACGATGAAGGCTGGGGTTCGGATAGGGGGGCAGGGTAATGTTATGAGTTTATATAGTTAGTGGGTAGGTGGATCCTGGCCGTTGGATGAGATGTGATGAAGGGCCAGGATCCTTCGACTAACAGGGAACGGCGTCGTTTCAAGGGTAAAGGGTTGGGGTCGGTCCGGGTGAGACGGGTTGGGTCTATTAGTGGGTTTGGGGTGAGAGATCTTGGCCGTTGATCAATCTTAGATCAACGGCCCAGATCAGACTGGATCAAAACGACGTCGTTTGGAACGCCTCCTGAGGTCAGCTGATCTGGACCGGGTTTACATGGGGTTTGGGCTGAGTTTGTTTGGGCTTTGAATTAAAATGAAAATCAGCCCAAACTGATTTTCAAACCCAATTTTGCACTCTCTCTTTTATTTTTATTTTTTTATTTTATAACAAAACCTAAGTAAATCAAATTAAAATTAAATAAACACTTAATACAATTATTTGCACACATATATCAAAATATTTAAAACAGGTAAAATCAAACAAAACAAAAATCACGAACAAAGATGCCTATTTATGATTTTCTATTTAACAACCGGATTACGGTTCAAATTACGCATGACACATACATTTTTTGTATTTTGTTTTAATAAAATAAAATGGGCAAAAATCGTAAATAATTAACAAAGTGCCATGTAAAAATCCGAAAATTGTACAGCAGGACCAATTGTTATTATTTTTTTTATTTCTTTTGGAGCGATTGTCGCACGAAACAAAAATCACGTGCTCACACACATGATTAAGGCTATTTTTGCAAAATGGCTTATATGGCCAAAATGTGACTAGAAGTGCAAAATTTGACTAAGACCCCGCAAAGCCAAGAACCTAAGATTTACTAGGAAGATCGGACCCTATGTGGGTTGCCTACGTATCACACCCCGAAAGACGAGAATCAGGTATGCATAGTTCGGGCAGATTGGATATGGGCGAGAATAAAAAAAAATAACTAATTTAGAGAAAAAATATTTTTTGTCTTTTTTTTTGAAAAATGATGAAATATGTAAACTCTTTTTCGATTTTATTTTCCTTTTTTTTTTTGATTTTTTCATGTTTTTTTCTTCTTTTTCTTAGTAAAAAAGTGAAAGAAAACATAATCGGACCCTACTTGCTTTATTTTCACACTTCACCTTTTTTTTTCTTTTTCCATTTGCCCTCAACTATTATTGGTACGCCCCCTTTTACCCTTGAATATAGCAACATGTAGCACATAGGATGCATCAGGATGGTCTTTTATTGCACGTGATGCAAACAAATATTCCTACTAGGGATCTGACATGAGGTTATGTTATTCTAAGTTTAAACATGGGGTTGTATTCTTGACCTGGCATACCCGAGCGGACAACCTGAGCCGAAAAGGGGCAACGTACCGGAAGCACACCCGGCCTTGTTACTGGCCCAAGCTCATTCTATTTGGTATAACTTCTAATAGAAAAAGTGGGCAACGCGAACGTGTACACCGTTTTTTTTGAAGACTCAGAAGGTGGCGTAAGAAGGCATTTTAATACAATTCAAATAGTATCGAAATGATAAATAAACAACAATTAGCACATTAGGTTCACAAATACAGTAATATCAACAAACAATAAAGCCAAGCATAGATCATATTAACAAGCTCGAATTCTTGAACCCTGAACCAGAAATTATGGGTTCTTTTACCCAGTAGAGTCGCTAGAGCTGTCACACCTCCTTTTTACTACCCTCGGAAGGGGTATAAGGGAGTTTTTTCCAATTTAAGTGACAATCGAAACATGACTATTTATTTAAAATTTAGAGTCGCCACTTGGAATAATTTGTGGTATCCCAAGTCACCGGTTTAAAATCCCGAATTGAGAAAGTTGACTCTTATTATGGTCTGCGAACACAAAAATTTGGGTAAGGAATTCTATTAACCCGGGAGAAGGTGTTAGGCATTCCCGAGTTCCGTGGTTTTAGCACGGTCGCTTTGATCATACTTGGCTTAATCAAATTGTCTAATTACTCCTTTTGGAACCTATGTGCTTTACCTCTTTTAACTAAGAAATTATCCTACAACGAGTCACGCGTACGTGTACGCATTTTGTTTGGCGCGTAAAAAAATCATGTCACGCGTACGTGTCCATAATTAATCCCATTTTATTAATATTAAGAAAGTCTATTCGAAGTTGCGCGAACGCATACTCCGATTTTATTTTTAAGATCATAATTATGTCATGCGAACGTGTATATAATCATGATAATTTGATTAATTAAGAGCGCTCCTGAACAAGCTGTTACCTCTAACGAATTGGACCTAACCAAACTGATTTTCTACTAGCCCATAACAGAAATGAACAAGATGTTACCTCTAAACTTATATTGATGGTATAAGATAGGAATGAAAGCGGTGGAGTTCTATGATATTTTGAGAGTATTAAATATTGGCAATAGTATTTGAACATTAATGGAAATAAATGACATTATAAATAAAAGTGTCACACTAATTATAGAAAAATCAATCATGTAACTCACTGTCTCCCGTTTGATATAAAATATACACATCAATATCAATTTAAGCCTTAAGATAATTAAATATTAAAATTTTGTCTTGCCCTCCTTCTCACTTCCTTCTTCAGTGTTGAAAAGAGCAACAAAGGTATTCCCAGTTTTGTATATATTCAGTACTATATTGTTTCTCTAGACATCCATTCAACCCCATTGCATTTATATATACAAGTATGCACCGAAACAAACTTTCGAACTTTGGATCTCAAGAAAAACGCAACTAGATGCCGTAACCCAGTGACCAAATATTTAAAATATAGAATGGACTGGATGCTAAAACATTTTGTAAAACACAATAAAAAAATGACGATATAATGACTCAAACAAAGATGTAGTATTGATGCTTATTAGGCCAATTCTCCAAACTTGAATCGAAACACACATACTTTGAGATAACATGATATAATCACATGGATAAGAAATTTGCTAATTAAACTAATAATGAAGCTCAACAGCTAAATAAGAACAAAACAGTTGGTAAGAAAACACACCTAGTCCACATAGACTTCACAAAAACAAAACATGTATTCATGAACATAGTAATAGAACAAAATAAAATGAAAGAAGTAAATCTCACATTGAACCTTCATAGAAGCAGAATTAACTACTGTTAGCGGGACCAAAATGGAAACCTCGAACGGAACTAGTGACCAACGAACAAAGATAGTGACCTACGAACGGGCTTTAACGGAACTCAATCTCAACTGAAATGCTGCAGTTTTTGAGGAAAAGAGGGCTGCCCTAAAGTGAAGTGTTTGTTTTTCCAATTTGAGAAAATTAGATGAGAGTTTGGCTGCTGTTGCTTCTCTTGATTGAGAGAAAGAAAATGGCAAAATCAGGGAGGGTCCTGCCGATTGTCATGGCATCTACAGTTAGATCTGGTCCACTACGATGAATATCCGACCAAACAACAATAATAATGGGGAATGAAGGAAAGATAATGGGGAGAGAGGTCGCCGCCTAGCTGTTCACCACCTCTAGTGGCAACGACTAGTGGTCGGAAATCGCCAAGAGGGAACTGAGGGGGAAGGTTGCAGTTCTTTTCAATGTGTGTTCTTGAGTTTGTGACTGTTGGTTCAAGATTCCAAAATCATAGGGAAAGGCGTTAGGTCGTTGGGAGATGGTGTTCTTGTGTTGAAGTCACAAGCGATTTCCAAGAATAGGGTTCTCTAGGTTTGTTGCGGCTGACGGGCGATGATCGGCAGTATGGTGGAGTTGCTTAGGTCTGTTGTTTGAATAGAGAAGAAAACCCAATCTGATGGGGGAAACATTAGATAGGTCTAGCTCCTAGGGATCTTCCAGGTTTTGTTTTTGTAGGGTACTTTAGGTTAAGGGGTATGGATCTAGGAATTATGGGCTATGTCCGAAAATTAGGCTTAAAATGGGTTGTTTGAGCCCAAATTTTATTCTTTCTCTGTGAACAAGACTAAAATACTACCTCATTTACTAATTAATCCTACTTAAATAAAATAACTATTAAGATAAGCCTAATTGTTAAAGCAAACCCTTTTTTTTGGTATTATCAAATATCATATTAAAATAAAAATAAGGTACTATTTTTGGTATTTTTTTAGTTTTACGAAAGGTATATAAACTAACAACAAAAGAAGAAGAAATATTTTTTGTAATTTTTATTTTTTGATAAAATAAAGTAAAAGTGTCAAAACTAATTGAAATATCGATATTAGGCATAAACTAAATATTTTACGCTAAAATGGGTAAAATCTCGGGGAGGGTCAAAAATCACATGCCTACAATCACGAACCTTACAGTCAGCATAACTCTTTTGACTGGACTGAGTTGTACGAAGTCTATCCTGAATGATCTTAACCTTATCCAAGGCATCCTGCACTAAATCTGTACCCAGCAACCGAGCCTCCCCCCGCTCAAACCACCCAACCGGCGATCGACACCGTCTACCATATAATACCTCATAAGGAGCCATCTGGATGCTCGACTGATAGCTGTTGTTGTAGGCAAACTACGCTAACGACAAGAAATGATCCCAAAACCTCCAAAGTCAATGACACAGGCGCAGAGCATATCCTCCAAAATCTGAATAGTACGCACGGACTTCCCGTCTGTCTAAGGATGAAATACTGTGCTCAACTTGACCCGTGTACCCAACTCACGTTGCACTGCCCTCTAGAAATGCGAGGTAAACTGCGTACCTCGGTCATAAATGATAGACACGGGCACGCCATGAAGGCGAACGATCTTCCGGATATAGATTTCCGCCAACCGCTCCGAAGAATAGGAAACTGCCACAAGAATGAAATGCGATGACTTAGTCAGCCTATCCACAATAACCTATACTGCATCGAACTTCCTCTAAGTCCGTGGGAGTCCAACAACGAAATCCATAGTAATACGCTCCCACTTCCATTCAGGAATCTCAATCTGCTAAAGCAAACTCGTACTTTACCAGCTGACAATTCAATCACCGAGCTACATATGCAACAATATCCTTCTTCATCCTCCTCCATCAATAATGTTGTCGCAAATCCTGATACATCTTAGCGGCGCCCGGATGAATAGAATACTGGGAACTATGGGCCTCCTCTATAATCAACTCATGAAGTTCATCCACATTAGTCACACAAACACGACCCTGCATCCTCAAAACTCCATCATCTCCAACTATAACCTGCTTGGCATCTCCGTGCCGCACTGTGTCCCTAAGGGCAAGCAAATGAGGGTCATCATACTACCGATCTCTGATATGCTCAATTAATGAAGACCGAGCGACTGTAGAAGCTAGAACATGGTTGGGCTCAGAAATATCCAACCTCACGAAGTGATTGGCCAAAGCCTGAACATCCAAAGCAAGCGGTCTCTCACCGATCGGAATATATGCTAGACTACCCATACTAGCCGACTTCCTACTCAAAGCATCGGTCACCACATTGGCCTTCCCAGGATTATGAAAGATGGTGATATCATAGTCTTTCAATAGCTCCAACCACCTTCTCTGCCTCAAATTGAGCTTCTTCTGCTTGAACAAATACTTCAAACTCTTATGATCCGTGAACACCTCACATGACACGCCATATAAATAATGCCTCCAAGTCTTCAGTGCGTGAACAATGGCTGCTAGCTCCAAGTCATGAACTGGATAATTCTTCTCATGAATCTTCAACCACCGCGAAGCATATGCAATAACCTTGCCATTCTGCATCAACACCGCACTAATTCCAATACAAGATGTGTCACAATATAATGTATATGGCCCTAAACCTGTGGGCAACACCAACACAGGTGTCGTAGTCAAAGCTGTCTTGAGCTTCTGAAAGCTCGCCTCACACTCGCCCGACCACCTGAACGGCGCACCCTTTTGGGTCAACCTGGTCATCGGGACTACTATAGATGAAAACCCCTTCACAAACCGACGGTAATAACTTGCCAAACCAAGAAACTCCAGATCTTTGTAGCTGATGTGGGTCTAGGCTAGTCCTTGACTGCCTCAATATTTTTAGGATCCACCTGAATACCCTCTGCTGATACAACATGGCCCAAGAAAGAAAATGAACTCAACCAAAACTCACATTTCGATAACTTAGCATATAACTGGCTGTCTCTTAGAGTTTGGAGAATGACTCGAAGATGCTGCTCATGCTCCTCTCGGCTGTGGGAGTAGATCAAGATATCATCAATAAAAACAATCACGAAGGAATGCAGATAGGGCTTGAACCCCCGGTTCACCAAATCCATAAATGTTGTGGGGGTATTTGTTAAGCCAAATGACATCACTAAGAACTCATAATTCCCATATTGAGTACGAAAAGCTATCTTAGGGACATCGGATGCCTTAATCCTCAACTGATGGTAGCCAGACTCAAATCAATCTTCGAAAACACTTTGGCACCCTGAAGCTGATCAAATAAATCATCAATCATCGGTAATGGATACTTGTTCTTGATGGTGACTTTGTTCAACTATCGATAATCTATGCACATTCTCATCGATCCATCCTTCTTCTTAACAAACAATACCGGCGCACCCCATGGCGAGACACTAGGTCTAATAAATCCCTTATCAAGAAAATCTTGCAGCTGCTCTTTTAATTCCTTCAACTCTGGCGGGGCCATGCGGTACGGCGGAATAGAAATGGGCTGAGTTCCTGGAGCCAAATCAATGCAAAAGTCAATATCCCTGTCAGGTGACATCCCCGGCAAGTCTGCAGGAAACACCTCTGGAAACTCACGAACAATTGGCACATAATCCATAGAGGAACCTCAGCACTCGAATAACGAACATCAGCCAAACAAGCCAAACACTCCTTCTCGACTATATGCCGAGCCTTCATATAAGAGATAACCCTACTAGTAGAATGACCAGGAGTCCCTCTCCACTCTAATAGAGGCAACCCTGGCAATGCTAAGGTCACGGTGTTGGCATGACAGTCTAATATAGCATGATAAGGTGACAACCAATCCATCCGCAAAATGACATCGAAATCAGCCATACTAAGAAGTAGGAGATCTACGCTAGTCTCAAGACCCTCAATAATAACCACACACAAGCGACAGAAACGATCTATAATAATAGAATACCCTACTGGTGTGGACACATACACAGGAGTACTCAACAAATCAAGAGGCACAACCAAATATGAAGTAAAATAAGATGACACATAGGAGTATGTAGACCTTGGATCAAATAGAACTGAAGCATCTCTACTACAAACCAAAATAGCACATGTGATAACTGCATCGTAGGACTCAGCCTAAGGCCTGGCTAGGAAAGCATAACATTGGGGCTGGGCCCCACCACCCTGAACCATATCCCTAGGACGACCTCCTGTTGGCTGGCTTCCACCTCTAACGGCCTGACCTCCACTCTAACGGCCTGACCTCCACCTCTAGCGGGCTGACCCCTACCTCTGGCTCCCTGACCCTTACCTCTAGCTAGTTGGACAGGTGGTGCCGAAATTATGGCACGAGAACTCTGCTGCTATGACTAAACGCCCACTAATCTCGGACAGGTCCTCTGGACATGCCCATACTCATCACACTCAAAACATCCATCTAAATACTACGACTGAGGAAACTATGACTGACCCTAACGGGCCGGCTGACCCCAATAATAACTCTGAAGAGGAGGTGCTCGAATGAGAGCTGGAGGTGCACTATAAGTTGGCTGCCCTAAAGGAGGTACATAAGGACCACGGCTCCCTGAAGCTCCATGGGATGTCTGAAGTGCTGAATGAAATGGCTTGGGATGATGGCCTCTACCAAAAGTACCTCGGCCTCCAAATAAGGCCCCACTGAATCCACTGGAGTAATGAGGCTTCTTGTCAGACCCCTGACCACTCCCCTGAGCTAAAACCATCTCAACTTGTCTGGTCACATTGGCTGCATCTTGAAAAGAAATCTCACTCCCTGTCTCCTCAGGCATCTGCAATGTGATAGGCTGGGCAAGTCCTTCAATAAATTTCCACACCTTATCTCTCTTGGTGGGAAATATAAGAAGAGCATGACGAGCCAAATCAACAAATCTGGTCTCGTACTGAGTAACAGTCATAGAACCCTGCTGAAGATACTCAAACTGCCTCCGATAGTCCTCTATCTAAGTGATAGGAAGATACTTCTCCAAGAATAGCTGCAAGAACTGGTCCCAAGTGAGAGCTGGTGACCCAGCTGGCCTGGCCAAACAATAATCCCTCCACTATTTCTTGGCGGAACCTGACAGACTAAAGGCAGCAAAGTCGACCCCATTGGTCTCCACTATCCCCATGTTCCATAAAACCTTGTGACAATTGTCCAAATAGTCCTGGGGATCCTCTGAAGATGTACCTCCATAGGTAGTAGTGAAAAGCTTAGTAAACTTGTCCAATCTCCACAAGGCATCAGAAAACATAGCTGATCTATCGCCGGTCTGTGCTACAACATACGGTGGAACTACCCTAACTGGCTGAGCTACTAGAGTCTATAACTGGGGAGCCATATGCTTCGGAGTGTGAGTAGCGGGAGTTTGTGCTCTTCCCCCAGCCCGAGAGACAGCTGGTGCTCCAGAAAGCAAACTGACCTGGGTAACACTCTCCATAAGGCTAACTAGACGGACCAAAGCATCCTGAAGTACTGGGGTAGATATGAACCCCTCTGGAACCTGAGCTGGCCCTGCTGGAACGGTCTGGGCCGGAGCCTCCTCATCGAACTCTACCTGAGGATCCGCCATTAGTGCTGCTGCTTGAGCTCTGGGCTGTGCCCTGCCCCTACCTCGGCCTCTAGCACGGCCTCATCCTCTGCCCCTTATAGGAGCTGTCGTTGGGGGCTTGGGCTGCTGATCAGCTGATGAAGCGGTACGCGTTCTCGCCATCTACGAAAGAACAGAGTAGAGAGTTCAATTAGCATTGAAAGATCAAACCACACGATAGAGATGAATAGAAGTGAAATTGTTCCTAACTCTTTAGCCTCTAGGCGATAAACACAGACATCACCGTACCGACCCCTCAGACTCTACCAAGCTTGTCCGTAAATTGTGAGACCTAGGCAGCCTAGTGCTCTAATACCAACTTGTCACTACCCGAATTTGTCACGACCCAAACCGATGGGCCGCGACGGGGGCCTGAGTCCTACCCAGAGGCGGATCCAAACTTTGAAGTTTATGGGTTCCTATAACGATCTCAAGTTATCAATTGGGTTTACAATCAAATATTTATAGATATTTTAATGTATCTTTTAATACATATACAAGGACTGTGCAAAAGCTACTAGGTCCCGAGAACCCGCACATTACTCTCTAGATTCGCCACTGGTCCTACCTGTCAAACACCCTTAAGCATGCGTCTAAGATATGAACCTGAATAACATCTGCTGAATTACGAAAATAACATACATGAAGGAAATCTGCCTACAAGGCATATGTACGTATACATGCAGAATACAGTAGGCAAGCCGGCAAGGCTGCTATAGACAACTATACATCCAAAACTAAAAGCCGACAAGGCCACATACAACCCAACTAGACATACTGTCTACAGACCTCTAATAGAAACATAACTGTACAAAGACGGGACTGAGCCACATCATACCCATATATATACACACAAACGTATCGTACCAAAATCAAAAGCAGCACCGGATCAAGTGGAGCACCCCAACTCTCGCTGATCAGGGATCCTAAGAAGGGAGACCGTCAGCTTTCCTACTTGCACCTGCAGGCATGAAACGCTGCCATATGAAATAGGGCGTCAGTACGAAAAATGTACTTAGTATGTAAGACAGGAAAATTAGTACGTAAAAGACATAGATGAAGCATGTAATAAAGAAACACATCTTTAAATATGAATAACTTTGTAAATTCTGAAATATTTATAATGTCATGCACATGCGTATAAATGTCATGCCATGCATAGGTATGGGTGTACATAATATCATCAAGCCACTAAGGGCATCCCATCATATCATCTCGGCCACTGTGGGCAACATCATCAACATATACCAACTGATCAGGTGGTGGTGCGTATATAACGCCGTAACCTTTTTCCATATCCCATATACATATATTTACATATATACGCGTATATAACGTCATCTGGTCATGGGTCAATACACACGTATAAATGGATGAAATGTATGAAAAATATGTAATAATCTCAATATTCCTTTCGGATAACCTTTTTCAATTGTGTATTATTCTGAGACTCATGAACACAAGATAATAATAATTCTCATGGGGAATCAAGAATATAGACACCCCTAGTATTTCTATGAATAGTGTAATTTATGGAAACTGTGTGTTTGCTCGTTTCTTCTATATAACTTGGACTATGCCAAAAGAAAGAAAGGATAACCTTAACATACCTGAAGTAGGGAAAACTCCGTATAATATTCCGTTGGAAACCTTCGTGGATTGAACTTAGAACCCCAAAAATCGGATTAAGCTTCTACTTTTTAAAATTTTTTGACGAAATTTAGCTTTTGATTCTATGAAGCTTTTTTTTGGAACAACAATTTGCTTCTTCTTCTAACGTTTATTTGGATCTAATATTGATATATTAATAATGGTTCATGGGGTGTTCTGATCCAAAATGAGATAAGACTTGTAGTAAAGTCTTATCTTGGTTAAATTTTCTTTTAATCCTTAGGTGTAGACACCTACTCATAAATTGCTATGAGTCACTTTCTTGTTTGGTGGTCTTTTGCCACATTTTTGGATGGTATATTTTTGTTAATTTTTATTCACTTATTAGTTAACTGGGTAATGTTTTGTTACCCGATAATTAATCAATTACCCGTATAATTTAAAAATTACCATAAATTACTAAAAATTCTACTTATTTTTTAATATATTTTATATATACTTTATACATTATACTATCATGGTCATATGGTATCTTGCATGGTACTAGTTTATAATTATCGGGTATTATCGCTCGACCTGTATTTTATCCCAAATTGGCCACTTTAAACGAAACTCGTTTTCTTTAATTCGTGTATCCCTTTATCCTTCATAACACTTATTTATCGCTTGTTATAAATAGCATAAATACGTTAATGTCAAGATGATCTCATCCCCGATTCTATGTCAATTAACTGAAGACGAAACTTTTAAAGTACGGAAACATGAGATGTAACATCCTTCCCCCTTAGAAACATTCATCCTCGAATGTTCAACTCCCCGTGATCTATATAACTTTGGGAGGGTCGCCTTTGTAACAACACTACTACCAGCTCTCCCCGTAGAAGCTTAATAACCCAACGCCACACAAGACACAATTATGAATAACGACCATGGCCTCACACAACCAATGACAATAACCAACAGAAGAATTTATACACGTACCTTATGGTTATGACATCTCAGTCGGACCCTTCTCTGATGGAGAAAATAAGTAGGAATATCTAGACTTCATGTCTTCCTCGGCCTTGCAAGTCATTTTTTTCACATTGTTGTTCCTCCAAAGTACTTTCACGGAGGCTACCTCCTTATTCCGTAGCTTGCGGATTTGTCAGTCTAGGATGGCAACCGGAATTTCCTCGTATGACAAGTCCTCTGTAATCTGTACATCATCCGTGGGCACCACTCAGGTAGGATCGCCAATGCACTTTCGTAACATAGATACATGAAAAACCTGATGGACATACTCCAACCTTGAGGGAAATTCTAACTCATAAGCTACTTAGCCCACTTCCCGAATGATCCTATAAGGCCCAATATACCGTAGGCTAAGTTTGCCTTTCTTGCCAAACCTCATCACACCCTTCATAGGTGACACCTTTAAGAATACCTAGTCATCAACCCCAAACTTTAAATATCGACGCCGCACGTCATAATATGACTTCTGACAATTCTGAGCTGTCAATAGTCGATCCTGGATAAGCTTTACTTTTTCTATGGCTTGCTAAACCAGGTATGGCCCATGTAATCCAGATTGTCCAACATCGAACCACCCTATAGGCGCCTTACACTTCCATCCGTAAAGAGTTTCGTATGGAGCCATCTGAATACTGGAATGGTAACTATTATTATATGCGAGCTCAATAAGCGGCAGATGATCATCCCAGCTACCTTTGAAGTCTATTACACAAGCTCGTAGCATATCCTCCAGTGTTTGAATAGTACGCTCAACCTGTAAGTATGTCTGGGGATGAAATGTTGTACTAAGACTTACTTGAGTCCCCAATCCCTTTTGGAAGGACCTCCAGAAGTTAGCTGTAAATTGAGCTCCTCTATCCGAGATAATAGATACAGGGACACCATGTAGTCGTACTATCTCCTTAATATAAAGCCTTGCATAATCCTCTGAGGAATATGTAGTTCTAATGGGCAGAAAATGGATTGACTTCATAAGCCTATCAACAACTATCCATATCGAATCGAACTTACACTGGGTATGAGGTAAACCTACGATGAAGTCCATATTGATTACTTCCCATTTCCAACACGGAATCTCCATAGCTTGCAATAACCCACCGGATTTTTGATGCTCAATCTTAACCTGTTGACAGTTAGGACACTGAGCAACAAATTTTGCTATATCCTTTTTCATTCTGTCCCCCCAATATACTTCCCTGATATCATGATACATCTTTGTTGCTCCTGGATGGATAGAATAACGAGAATAGTGAGTTTCTCCCATAACTTGCCAATGCAACCCTGCAATATTAGGCACACATAATTGCCCTTGATATCTGAGGACTCCATCTTCTGTAATTTCAAATGGTGTCTTCTCCTTCTGAAGAGTGGTATCCCTATAATGAACTAACACAAGATCCTCGTACTGGCATTCTTTTACTTTAGTTACTAAAGATGATGTTGTCGTATCTTGAATAGTAATTCCAATATCACCTAAATCCAGTAACCGAACTCCAAGACTAGTTAGCTAATGAAACTCATGGGCTATTTCCCTCTTTTCTGGCTGTAAATACGATAGGCTACCCATAGATCTACGATTGAGGGTGTCAGCCACTACGTTCGCCTTCCCCGGATGGTATAAAATATCAACGTCATAGTCTTTAAGTAGCTCCAACCATCTCCTTTGACGTAGATTCAATTCCTTTTGCTTGAAGATGTACTGGAGGCTCTTATGATCCATATAGATATCAACATGAATGCCATACAAGTAGTGCCTCTACATCTTTAGTGCATGAATCACCGCGACTAACTCTAAATCGTGGGTCGGGTAGTTCTTCTCGTGCTTTCTTAGTTGTCTAGAAGCATAAGCCACAACCTTACCATGCTGCATCAACACACAACCCAATCCAATGCCTGAAGCATCACAATAGATCACATAACCATCGGTCCCTTATGGAAGCGTTAGAACCGGTACTGAGTTAATCTATCCTTTAATGCCTGAAAACTCCATTCGCAAGCATCAGTCCATTGAAACTTTGCTCCCTTATGAGTCAACTTTGTCAAAGGTGCTGAAAGGGAAGAAAATCCCTCTATAAATCTCCTATAATAACTTGCCAAACCAAGAAAGCTACGAACCTCCATCGGTGTTGTGGGTATAGGCCAAGTCTTTACTGCTTCAATATTTTGTGTATCCACCCGAATTCCTTTACCCGAAACGATATGCCCAAGGAAAGCTACAGAGTTTAACCAGAATTCACACTTAGAGAATTTTGCATACAACTTCCCTTTTTGTAGAACTCTGAGCATAGTACGCAGGTAATCTACATGCTTATCCTCTGAACAAGAATACACCAATATATCGTTAATAAATATAATAACAAACAGATCTAAAAAAGGCCTGAACACACAGTTCATCAAATCCATGAATACTGTTGGGGCATTGGTCAAACCGAACAACATAACCTAAAACTCAAAGTGCCCATATCTAGTCCTGAATGTTGTCTTCGGAATATCTTCATCCTTAACCCTTACTTGATGGTACCCGGACCTCAAGTCTATCTTTGGAAAACACTTGGCACCTTGCAACTGATCAAATAAATCATCAATTTCTCGGGAGCGGATACTTATTCTTGATCGTTACTTTATTCAGCTATCTATAATCAATACACATCCGTAAGGAACCATCTTTCTTACTCACAAATAACACAGGTGCTCCCCATGGTGATGGTAGGTCTGATAAAGCCTTTTTCAAGCAAGTCCCTCAGCTGTTCCTTTAACTCTTTCAGCTCCGCGGGGGCCATTCTATAGGGAGGAATAGATATTAGATGAGTATTTGGTAGTAGGTCAATGGAAAATTCAATTTCGTGCTCTGGCGGAAGACCTGGAAGCTCATCGGGAAACTCATTCACCACGGGGATGGACTGAATGGTTGGTGACTCCACTTCCACATCCTGAACCCAAACTAAGTGATAAATACAGCCCTTTCTGATCATCTTCCTTGCCTTGAGATAGGAAATAAATCTTCCTCTCGGCGATGCCGTATTAGCTTTCCACTCCAAAACAGGCTCCCCTGAAAATTGAAATCGAACTATCTTTGATCTACAATCAACGTTGGCATGACAAGAAGCCAACCAATCCATGCTCATTATAACATCAAATTCTACCATATCTAACTCGATTAAGTCTGCTACGGTAGATCGACCATGAACTAATATTATACAACCCCTATATACTTGTTTAGCTATCACCAAGTCCCCAACAGGTGTAGACACCTCAAAAGGTTTAACCAATTCAGGTTTTATTTCAAACTTACTAGCAACCAACGGGGTAACGTATGATAAGGTGGAACCTCGGTCAACCAGTGCATATACATCATATGAGGAGACTCATAATATACCTGTAATAACATCAGGCGATGACTCCTGGTCCTGTCGTCTTGCCAACGCATAAATGCTGTTCTGAGGACTGCTCGAGCTAGATGCTCTGCCTCTACCTCTACCATGACTTATTGGTGCTTGTGGACCTTGCCCAGGGGGCATACTGATGATGACGAACCAACTACAGATCCCGCTGGATGAGATATGCTTGCATCACCTCTCATAGTACAATCCCTCATAACGTCGCCTGGATAACCACAAGTATAACAAACACCTAATCCCATACGGCACTGCCCGGTATGCTGCTTACCACATTGAGCACAATGTGGAAAGGGCGGCCTTATCTGATTTGACTCACCCCTATACTGAGAACCTGAGGCCCTAAAATTCTGACCAGACCCTGAATATGAGGAATGATCAAATCTCTTACTGCCAAACGGAGGGTTGCGCTAGCTGATGGCTGGGCTGGATACCTCGGGTACTGCTGCCTCTGACTACCTCAAAACTCACTAGAAGGACCCGAAGACCTCGCTCTCTTATTCTAGGCCCTATCATGCTCATGATCGGCCCTCTGTTTCTATTTATGCTTCTTTACACCCTGAGTGTATGCCTGAATACGACAAATATCCATGTCTGGTTAAAGTGAGACCTACATACAATCGTTAAGCAAGTGAGGCTCTAATCCCATCATGAACCGGTGCACCCGATCCTCCTTCTTAGATACAATAGTGGGAGCATACCTAGCCAACGAATCAAATTGAAGGCTGTACTCTCGAACACTCATGTTACCCTGCCGAAGGGTTAAGAACCTATCAACTCTGGCCCGTCTAAGCTCTGGTGGCAGATAATGATGAAGAAAAGCTTCTGTAAACTCCTGCCATACTGCTGGAGGGGCATCCTCACCTCTGGACAATTCCCAAGACTCGTACCAATTAACTGAAATATCTTGGAGTCTATAGGAAGCTAGCTCAACTGACTCAGCCGAAGTGGCCTTCATTACCCATAATGTCCTTTGCACTCTATCAATAAATACCTGAGGGTCCTCATTCAGATCTTCCCCAGTGAATACCGGAGATTCTAAATTAATGAAGTCACGAACCCTCGCACTAACAGACCTATCTGCATGACCAATTCCTACTTCCTAACGCCGAGCCTGTGCGACTAATAATCGAGTCAATAACTGAATAACATCTCTCATTTCCTAACCTGGTGCATTTGGCTAAGGAGCTAGATGTACAGGGGCGGGCGCTGGAGCTGGTGCCCCTCGGAGCTCTTCTGGGAAGGGCGGGGTATGTGAAGTTTGAGATGTAACCTCACCATGAGGCTCTCCCCGAGCCCTGGTAACTCATGGTGCTCGACTAGTAGTCTCACCAGCCACGGACTTTCCCTTCTGGACGGCTATAATCATTGGAGGCATCGCTGAAAATATAACATATCGTTAGGAACATGAATTTCTTATATTGCACGATCTAGGATAAGAAGAGAGGATAACATCCTGTATGTCCTGTAGCCTCCTGTATATAAGTGTGGTGCACAACACACCCATAAACAAGACTCTACTAGACACGGTCTGTAGATAACCCTAGGATATAACTGCTCCGATACCACTTTTTTCACGACCCAAATCGATGGGCCGCGACGGGTGCCTGAGTCCTACCTGTCAAACACCCCTAAGCATACGTCTAAGATATGAACCTGAATAACATCTGCTAAATTACGAAAATAACATACATGAAGGAAACCTGCCTATAAGGCATATGTACGTATACACGCAGAATACAGTAGGCGAGCCGGCAAGGCTGCTATAGAAAACTATAGCCAACTAGACATACTATCTACAAAACTTTAATAGAAACATAACTGTACAAAGACGGGACTGAGCCACGTCATACCCATATATATATATACAAACGTATCGTACCAAATCAAAAGCAGCTCCGGATCAAGTGGAGCACACCAACTCTCGCTGATCATGGATCCTAAGAAAGGGGATCATCAACTTGCCTACCTGCACATGCGGGCATGAAACTCAAGCCCCGTGAAATTGGGCGTCAGTACGAAAAATGTACTGAGTATATAAGGCATGAAAATTAGTACGTAAAAGACATAGATGAAACATGGAATAAAGAAACACATCTTTAAATCTGAATAACTTTGTAAATTCTGAAACATTTATAATGTCATGCACATGCGGATAAATGTCATGTCATGCATAGGTATGTGTTTATATAATATCATCAAGCCACTGAGGGCATCCCATCATATCGTCTCGGCCACTGTGGGCAACATCATCAACATATACCAACTGATCTGGTGGTGGTGCGTATATACCGTCGTAACCTTTTTCCATTCCCATATACACATATTTACATATATACGCGTATATAACGTCATCTGGTCATGGGTCAATACACATGTATAAATGGGTGAAATGCATGAAAAATACGTAATAATCTCAATATTCCTTTCGGATAACCTTTTTCAATTGCGTATTATTCTGAGACCCATGAACACAAGATGATAATAATTCTCATGGGGAATCAAGAATATAGACACCCCTAGTATTTCTATGAATAGAGTAATTTATGAAAACTATGCGTTTGCTTGTTTCTTCTGTATAACTTGGACCATGCCAAAAGAAAGAAGAGTTGACCTTAACATACCTGAAGTAGGGAAAACTCCGTATAATATTCCGTTGGAAATCTTTGTGGATTGAACTTAGATCCCCAAAAATCGGATTAAGCTTCTGCTTTTTGATAATTTTTGACGAAATTTAGCTTTTGATTCTATGAAGCTTTTTTTTATCGACAATTTGCTTCTGCTTTTAACGTTTCTTTGGATCAAAATTGATATATTATTAATGGTTCATGGGATGTACTAATCCAAAATGAGATAAGACTTGTAATAAAGTCTTATCTAGGTTAAATTTTCTTTTAATCCTTAGGTGTAGACACCTACTCATAAATTGCTATGAGTCATCTTCTCCATTGGTGGCCTTGTGCCACGTTTTTAGATGGCATATTTTTATTAATTTTTATCCACTTATTAGTTAACTGCGTAATGTTCCATTATCTGGTAATTAACCAATTACCCGCAAATTTAAAAATTGCCACAAATTACTAAAAATTCTACTTATTTTTTTTAATATACTTCATATATACTTTATACATTATAATATCATGGTCATATGGTATCTTGAATGGTAATAGTTCATAATTATCGTGTATTATCGCTCGACCCGTATTTTATCCCAAATTGACCACTTTCAACGAAACTCGTTTTCTTTAATTCGTATACCCTTTATCCTTCATAACACTTATTTATCGTTTGTTATAAATAGCGTAAATACGTTAACGTCAATATGATCTCATCCCCGATTCTATGTCAATTAACTGAAGACGAAACTTTTAACGTACGAAAATGCGAGATGTAACATAATTTTCCACAGTCGGAACCGTGATAGCGCCTAACATCGCACTCGCTAAGCAAGCCAACATTAGAGAATTATTCACCTTTTTCCTTTAACTTTCATAATTAAAATTTAACTAAATCAACATAATTAAACGCGGAAGTACATTATTAACTGATTATCTTTATAATATTAACAGAAAAATCGAAACATGTTACCACCCAAATTCTGGTGTCACAACTCACAAACTTTCTACGATTCACTACAAATACTAGCATGAATGAAAGATACATCTATCTCGAAAGTACATAAGACAGAGATATAGAATATAGGAAGGGACGCTAGGGCCTGCGGATGCCTGCAGGACTACCTTGGGTCTCCTGAGTGAAGTATTAGCAACCGACCTCTCGATCAGCCACTACCAGCTTCGAAATCTGCACAGAAAGTGCAGAGTGTAGTATTAGTACAACCGACCCCATATAATGGTAAGTGACGAACCTAACCTCGACGAAATAGTGACGAGGCTATGGCGGGCATAAACAATATATATCCTGCAACAGTTTATAATAAGGCAAAAAGAAGATACAGAATGAAATACGACAGTAACTTGCATTAAATAAACACAGAACCCAGTCGTTCTACCAATACTCAGCTATAACCAATCATTAAAAGAGTTTTAACACCACAATAATGTATTTTAGCAGAAAAGGATACATGAACAACAAATGATGCGGCGTGCATCCCGATCCCACCATATTATCAATAACAATATGAACATTCACCCTTATTACTCCTTGTTGCGGCGTGCAACCCGATCCCACCAGTCCACCCTTATTACCTCTCAATATATCATCCTTATTCCTCCTATTGCGATGCACAACCCGATCCCACATGTACACCCTTATTACTCCTTATTGCGGCGCACAACTCGATCCCACCGGACAATCACATTCCACCCTTATTCCTCTTGTTGCGGCGTGTAGCCCGATCCCATCATATCAGTACCAATCACAAAAAAATAAAACAAGTATTTCATAGTCTAGCTCAAAACCCCCACAATATTTATACCTCAAATCATAACAACAGGAGATCTATACCATTATGAAACTTCAACAGTTAATACTACACGGCGAGGCCAATCAAAGTATACCATGAAACATCAACAAACCAACATAAACCAACAATATAATATAATAAAACTATGGAACAATTAATACCTTCAATAGAGAAAACAACATTTAATAAGAAGCAATTAGACATGGAAGCATCAATAAACAAGTAGCAGTTAAGACAGGAAAGCAATATATTAGGAAACATGCTAAACAGATAAATTTGCGGCGCATAGGTACTCGTCACCACACATATATGCCACACACATGGAATTTCACACAGTAAATAAGTCGGGAATCCTTAATCCCTCAAGTCAAAGTTAGACCAAACACTTACCTCAAGTCAACGGGTATTTCAAAGCTCAATTACCGTATTGCCCCTCGATTCCACCACCAATCCACTCATATCTAGTCATCATTAACTTAATAACATCAATAAATACTAAAGAAATCAATTCCAATGCATTTATTATAGGTTTCCCCACATTTTCCCCAAAAAGTCAAAACCCGACCCCGGGCTCGCTTGGATCAAACTCAAAATTCGGAACAAAACCCGATTACCCATTCACCCCCGAGCCCGAACATACAATTAATTTTGGAATCCGACCTTAATTTGAGGTCTAAATCCCCAATTACAAAAATCCCTAATTTCTACCCAAAATTCCCCAATTTCACCATGAAAAACCCTAGATTCTAGGATGAAATCTTGTGAAAAGAAGTAAAAGATTGAAAGAAATGAGTTAAGGATCATTTACATATGATTTGGGGAAGAACTAGTCTTTGGAAAATTGCCTCTTGAAGTTTAGGTTTTGAAAATGGGAGAATGAATGAAAAATCTCGTCCAAAAATCATTTTGAACAATTGCAGGTATCGCACTTGTGATCACAGGTTCGCAAATGCGAACTCGAAAATGCGGACTTTACTACGCAAATACGAAGATTGGCCTGGCCTGCTAGCCTCGCATATGCGAACCAGTGTTTGCAAATGCGGCTTGTTCTCATTGCAATTGTGACACTGAGCTTCCCAAATATGAAGGTCCCCTTCCCAGCCTTCTAATCGCAAATGCGATGCTCGCATTTGCGAATGTGAAGTCTACAGACCTGAAGTACACCAGCAAAATTCCTTAAGTCCAAATCACTCTGTAGCCTATCCAAAACTCACCCGAGTCCTCGGAGCTCCAAAACATACATGCACACAAGTCTTAAAATATCATACGAACTTGCTCATGCGATCAAATCGCCAGAATAACACCTAGAACTACGAATTCAACACCAAAACACATGAAATTTTCAAGATAGTTTCAAAACTTCTATTTTCTCAACCAAAGGTCCGAATCACGTCAAATAAATTTCAATTTTTATCAAATTTCACAGACATGATGTAATTATCATACTAAACTTGTACCGGGCTCCGGAACCAAAATACGGGTCCGATACTAACGAGATCAAGCATTTATTAATTTCTCAAAACCTTTGGAATTTTAGTTTAACAATATTTATCAAAAATTTATTTCTCGGGTTAGGGACCTCAGAGTTCGATTCCGGGCATACGCCCAGGTCCCATATTTTACTATGGAACCTCCGGGACTGTCAAAATACGGGTCCAGATCTGTTTACTCAAAATATTGACCGAAGTTAACTAAAATAAACTTTTAAAGGCAAAAATTATTATTTTCTCGAATTTTCACATAAAGGCTTTTCAGAATCGCGCCCGGTCTGCCCACGCAAATCGAGAAGAGATAAAAGGAGGTTTTTAAGGCCTTAGAACATGGATTTGACTTCTAAATTAATAGATGACCTTTTAGGTCATCACAACTTAAATATATATATATATATATATATATATATATATCCATATCTTATGGTGCAGGACTACCCAACTGATCAATGGTAATTGCCTGACTGGCAGTAGCGCGGTGGTAAATGCATGACTGCCCGACCGACCGTAGCTCAGTGGTAAATGTTTAACTGCCCAACCGGTCGTAGCTCGGTGGTAAATGCATGACTGCTCGACCGATTGTAGCTCGGTGGTAAATGTGTAACTACCCAACCGGCCGTAGCTCGACGGTTAATGCGTGACTGCCCGACCGGCTGTAGCTCGGTGGTAAATGTGTAACTGCCCAACCGGCCGTAGCACGGTGGTAATGAATATGCATGACTGCCCAATCGGCTGTAGCATGGTGGTAAATGCATGAAAATGCATGTATCACTATATTATAAATATTAACATCTTTATCAAATACCTCAATAGAGACTTAGGAACATACTTAGACATGCTTTGAATTACACATTATAGGAATGAATAACGTAGACATCCTTGACTACTAAGAGTAGAACTATTTATGGGATAACATTATGTTTATGTATCGTTACTTGTATCATGCCAAAAGAAGTAAGGATTAGCCTTAACATACCTGTGTCGATTCTCTTGACATCCCTCTAACACACTTTAATTGCGACAAAACATGTGACGACACGATCGGAGTAGGGAAAAATCCAAATAATATTCTTGAGAAAGATTGCACCGTACTTCCTTATAATTGCAAAATCTCACGTTGCTATAATTTTAAGAAATCTCGTTTGAATAAAAGGTTGAACCAACGTTGCTAATGAAATTCTCAGACTTTGCTAAAGCCTTTCCTTAACTTAGATGTAAAATATATCTTCATTTGTGAGTTGAGATGGGATTTTAGGTCTTGGTGGTGTGGGCCCCACCTTTCAAGGCTTGGTGTCACATTACTTCCCCTCCCCCCCCCCAAATTTTTTTGCCACCTTGGAGTGTGGCTTAAGAGTCACTAATTTGGAAATTGTGGGCTGCCACGTTGGGCCTTTTAGGCCTTATCCCAGAATCTTAATTATTCATTAATTTCTTATTTAAATAATTAACCTCCCATTAACCAATAATCAACGAATTACCCACATAATTAAGAATTATCTCAAATTATTTAAAATACTACTCACTTTTAGCACACTTTATATATCTTACTATCATGGTCATGTAGTATATTATTAGTACATAAATATGGGGTATTATAGTTTGAACCGTATTTTATCTCTATACGTTAAACTTCGACCAACCTCATTTTCTTCAACTCATTTTACCCTCTCACCTTCACTACTTTACTTATCACTTGTTTGACATATCATAAATATTTATACCTCGAAAATAGTCTTGTCCTCATCCTAAAGTACTACAATTAAAATATTAATAAACCATGATACTATATAAAATCAATACATACACTATTATTTTATTAAAATATCCATGTAAAAATATATATATATATATATATTCTCAACTTCTAATTTTCCTAATCTCATATAAAGTGTGCAACTTTTCGTACTCTTAATTCTTAAAATGGTAAAAATATAAGCTTCTTTTCTTGTGAGAAAATACTTTCTATCCTTACAATAAAGAAAATCTTATAAACTTTCTCATATTATGTGTATAATTTAAAGTATATTCGAAAGTAGTAATATTAATAACTATGTAAAATCATATGTTTCAAATTTTTTTTTTTACAAAAATGTTCCACTCAAAATACCATATCAAATGTATATAATGGTATCAAAGTTGTTAAACTTACGGGGTTTTACAATAACATAGTCACAAATCCTTTATAACCCCATGAATGATCTTAATCCCTTCAAGCTCATATGAATTACTATGACTCATCCTAATATTAAAGTACGAGATGTAACTGTTATGAAATATTACTCAAAATAACAATATGGAACAAGGAAATAAAAGCAATTTAGTAAAACATGAACAAGAAATGGAGATAGAGAAAAGGAAGAGATTTTCTTCTTCAATTATGTGTATTTTCCTATCTATTACAAGGCCTTTATATATGCATGAAAAGTGAAGAAAATATGTCATTGAACATAGAAAATATGTCATTGAATATGTCATTAAGCATTTGACATATTCCACCCTTATTCCTCTTGTTGCGGCGTGCAGCCCGATCCCATCATATCAGTACCAATCACAAAAAAATAAAACAAGTATTTCATAGTCTAGCTCAAACCCCCCACAATATTTATACCTCAAATCATAACAACAGGAGATCTATACCATTATGAAACTTCAACAGTTAATACTACACGGCGAGGCCAATCAAAGTATACCATGAAACATCAACAAACCAACATAAACCAACAATATAATATAATGAAACTACGGAACAATTAATACCTTCAATAGAGAAAACAACATTTAAAAGAAGCAATTAGACATGGAAGCATCAATAAACAAGTAGCAGTTAAGACAGGAAAGCAATATATTAGGAAACATGCTAAACAGATAATTTTGCGGCGCATAGGTACTAGGGCTGCTCGGTGGGCCGAGCCTGAACCGGACCGGACCGGGCCCGCGGTCCTAACGGGCCCGGTGGACCTGGTGGGCCGGTCCTGGGTGGGCCGGTCCTGGTGGGCCTCCTGAGCCTGTCACGGGCCGGTCTTCAAGTTTGAGCCCACGAGCCCGGGACCGTTTAGCCCGGGACCGTCAGGCGGGCCTGGGCCGGTCCTGGCGGGCCCAACGGCTATTTTTTTTTTAAAAAAAAAAATTTAAAATTCACCAACGGCCATATTTAAAATCTAGCCGTTTGGGCTGAAAATATGACCGTTTTCAAGTTTAAAAAATGGCCATTTGGCCCCAAAACTTTATTTTAACCCCAAACTTTATATAATTACACTTTTCCCCATTTCTCAACTATAAATACCCCCTCATTCTTTCATTTTTATTCACCAATTCATCAATATCTCTCAATATCTCTCAATCTCTCTCAAACTCTCTACTACAATTACTTAATTTATTGTTGAAATTTCGTGAAAAATTGTGAAGTTGTTGAATTGAAGTTTTCAAGTGTTCAACGATTTTCAATTTTCAAGAAGTTGTTCGGCAATCCGGTAAACTCGTTTCAACTCTTACGTTTTTAGAATATATTTTTGTGTGGTTTAGTTTGCATAATTATAATTAATATGGCATTTACTTTGAAAAAAATGTTTGGTAAAGGAAAAGATAAAACCGGTGAAAGTAGTGGCCAACCAACTACCCTTCCCCCGGCTCCCCGACCTAGAAAAGATAAGCAAGTTGAAAGTAGTCGCCAACCTAGACGTCCTCCTCCTTCCGTAATTCTTGATAGTGATCACCCTTGTTTTCAATTTACCGATAGTGAATTTTATCATAATGTTGCACCAGGTGAAAGATTAGATGATGAAATTATGAATGCTCTTTATCCTAATGAAACCATCTTAGAAAATAATGAGGAAAATGAGGATGATGATGAAACCCAAGCACCGGATTTAGATGATACACCTACTAGTCCTCTTAATAACCCAACTGATGCACCGGTCGACCCACCTGTAGAAACTCCTACTTTTAATAGAGAACCTGCTAAACGCCTAGAAACATCATTAGTTTGGAATTTTTTTACTCAAGTAAGAGAACAAAATAAGGCTAAGTGTAAAACTTGTGGGAAATTAATGGTGCATAAATATACTGGAGACCGTAGCGGCACGGGTAGTTTGACTAGGCACATAAAAACACACCCTAGAGATAAGGCTAGATTTTTTCAAATGAAAGCGCAACTAGAGGGGACAAGTGTAGATTCTGCGGTTAACCCTAGTACAGGTTCAAATCTAGTTCAACCAGGAATTAACACTGTCACCGAAGGTATTTTATATTACGATCCAAATAGAGATCGTGAAGAATTAGCAAAGATGATTACTGTTATGTGCTTACCTTATACTTTTGCATCTAATCCTAATTGGGTTCATTATATTAGAAGAGTTTTTAATCCTACTTATAAAGGTTGGCCTCGCGCAACAGTTAAGAGTGATATTTATAAATTCAAACATGAATATGAACAATATTTGCGGTATTTATTTACTCATATACCTAATCGGATTTCTATTACTACTGATATTGGTAGAAGTGGTAATGATTGTGATTATCTAACTGTTACAAGTCATTGGATAGATGAGGAATGGATAATGCAAAAACGCATAATTGCATATAGAATAATTAATTCGCGTCACACAGGTAAGTTTATAGCTAACACTGTTGCAGATATTTGTAGATATTTTTGCTTTAGCGATAAAATAATGGCAATTTCAATGGATAATGCTTCTAGTAACACCAGTGCTATAGGCATGCTTACAACAACACTAAATCCTGCATTTACTAATATTTTCCATGTTAGATGTATTTGTCATATTTATCATTTAATTGTCGGTGATGGTATGCGAATATTAAACATAGAAATTGAAAAGGTTAGAATGGCTCTTAATTGGCTTTTTTATTCAAACCGTAGAAGTAGACTTAGAGAGTATTTTAAAAAATGTGATGAATATGGCCTTAGAGAAAGAAAGGTTCCTAAACCTTGCCCGACTAGATGGAATTGTATGTACGAAAGTTTAGTAGTAGCATATGAATATAGAAACCCAATTAATGCAACGTTTAATTCTCGGGTAGGTGGTGAGGATGATGATGAAATGCTTACCACTCAAGATTGGACTAATGTTAAAATTCTTTTAGATTTTTTAGAACATTTTCAAATTGCTACAAATGCATTTTCTGGGCAATATTATCCTACTATTTCAAACTGTTTAGTTTATATTGCAGCACTATCTGATTTGTTTGTTGAATTTAGTGAGGGTGGGGATATTTATGAACTTGCTATAAATGAAATGAAACAAAAGTTTAAAAAATATTTTTTTCCTATCCCTCCTATTTATGGTCTTGCTGCAATGCTAAATCCTACAATGAAATTGGGAGGTCCTCATTTTTGGTATTCAAATATTTATAAGGCTTTAGATCTTTCAAATGAGGAAATTGCGACACTTGCAGATGCAAAAGCTTCAATTAAGATTAATGCTCAAACAGTTTATAATGCTTATCAACTTGCCTTAGAGCATGCTAGGCCAACTATTCCAACCCCTACTTCGTCTAGCTCACAATCCTCTAAAAGAGTTGCGGGCTTAAAAGCTCTTAAATCTTGGACGGAGTTCAGGGGGTCTCAAGGTGAAAATTATGATGAAACTTCACATCTAAATGAGCTTCAAGTTTATTTGTCTCAGGGACTTGAAAAGGAGAATCCAGACGGCTCTTTTGATCTTTTGGAATGGTGGAAGGCAAGGGAAAAACATTTTCCTGTTCTTGCAAGGATGGCTCGGGATATTTTATCAATTCAAGCTTCAACTGTTGCATCAGAGAGCGCTTTCAGTCAAGCAAGACTGCAAATAGGTGATCATAGAGCGTCTATGAGGGATAGCTTGGAAAAATCAGTATTGTTTAGAGATTGGATCCGCTCGGAAAGAAGAAACTTTGGAATTGCAGAAGCACAACCGGCGATAGATGAAGCTTATGAAGAAATGATAGCGGAACTTGCGGAGGATTCGGCTTCGCCCGGAAGTGGTGATGAACAAGCTTCTTTTCCACCACCACCAACGCAACCTCCTCCGAACCTTGAAGGATTTATGAGATTTGTTAGAGATAATACATAGAATAATATGTAACTTGTATTTTGGCACATCTTCCTTAGTTTTTTTCCTTCTAATGGTGGTATTAGTACCTTGTTGTGCTCATTCCATTGGGGGAAGGATGACTAAGAAAGATATGCCATTTTTGGTAATAAAATTTATTGCTTCTACCCATGAGCTTCTTTTCGCAATATTTCTTTGTCTATACTTAGAATTATTTATAAGCTACAATATATACATAATATACAATATATATACTACAAGAAAATATATAAGAGAATATATATACATAAGATACAATATAATATACTACAAGAAAATATATTATGCGAAAATATATACATAATATACAATATATATACTACAAGAAAATATATAAGAGAATATATATACATAAGATACAATATAATATACTACAAGAAAATATATTATGCGAAAATATATACATAATATAACAAGACAATATATTATGCTACAATATATACATAATATACAATATATATACTACAAGAAAATATATAAGAGAATATATATACATAAGATACAATATAATATACTACAAGAAAATATATTATGCGAAAATATATACATAATATACAATATATATACTACAAGAAAATATATTATGCGAACATATATACATAAGATACAATATATATACATAAGATAAATATATTATGCGAAAATATATACATAATATACAATATATATACTACAAGAAAATATATTATGCGAACATATATACATAAGATACAATATATTATGCGAATATATATACATAAGATACAATATATATACTACAAGAAAATATATAAGAGAATATATATACATAAGATATAATATAATATACTACAAGAAAATATATTATGCATGACAATTTAGTGTTTTACTATTGTTTTGTTATTTTCTTTTTCGTCAATCACTTTAATAATTAGATATACATATATACTACATATATATTTTTAATATAGCCATGATACTATAAGAAATTGCCTTAAAAAAAAAGCCCGCTAGGCCCGCGAAGCCCACGAGCCCGGCCCGTTAAGCACAGGACCATGTGGGCTTAGGCCCGTCACGGGCCGGTTCCACCCATTGAGCCCACGAAGCCCGGGACCGCCAGAGCCCAGGACCACGAAGCCCGGGACCGCGAGGCCCGGCCCGTTAGGCCCACTAAGGCCCGGGCCAAAATACAGCATTAATAGGTACTCGTCACCACACATATATGCCACACACATGGAATTTCACACAGTAAATAAGTCGGGAATCCTTAATCCCTCAAGTCAAAGTTAGACCAAATACTTACCTCAAGTCAACGGGTATTTCAAATCTCAATTACCGCATTACCCCTCGATTCCACCACCAATTCACTCGTATCTAGTCATCATTAACTTAATAACATCAATAAATGCTAAAGAAATCAATTCCAATGCATTTATTATAGGTTTCCCCACATTTTCCCCAAAAAGTCAAAACCCGACCCCGGGCTCGCTTGGATCAAACTCAAAATTCGGAACAAAACCCGATTACCCATTCACCCCCGAGCCCGAACATACAATTAATTTTGGAATCCGACCTTAATTTGAGGTCTAAATCCCCAATTACAAAAATCTCTAATTTCTACCCAAAATTCCCCAATTTCACCATGAAAAACCCTAGATTCTAGGATGAAATCTTGTGAAAAGAAGTAAAAGATTGAAAGAAATGAGTTAAGGATCATTTACATATGATTTGGGGAAGAACTAGTCTTTGGAAAATCGCCTCTTGAAGTTTAGGTTTTGAAAAATGGGAGAATGAATGAAAAATCTCGTCCAAAAATCATTTTGAACAATTGCAGGTATCGCACTTGTGATCACAGGTTCGCAATTGCGAACTCGAAAATGCGGACTTTACTTCGCAAATACGAAGATTGGCCTGGCCTGCTAGCATCGCATATGCGAACCAGTGTTTGCAAATGCGGCCTGTTCTCATTGCAATTGCGACACTGAGCTTCCCAAATACGAAGGTCCCCTTCCCAGCCTTCTGATCGCAAATGCGATGCTCGCATTTGCGAATGCGAAGTCTACAGACATGAAGTACACCAGCAAAATTCCTTAAGTCCAAATCACTCTATAGCCTATCCAAAACTCACCCGAGCCCTCGGAGCTCCAAAACAAACATGCACACAAGTCTTAAAATATCATACGAACTTGCTCATGCGATCAAATCGCCAGAATAACACCTAGAACTACGATTTCAACACCAAAACACATGAAATTTTCAAGATAGTTTCAAAACTTCTATTTTCTAAACCAAAGGTCCGAATCACGTCAAATAAATTTTAATTTTTATCAAATTTTACAGACATGATGTAATTATCATATTAAACTTGTACCGGGCTCTGGAACCAAAATACGGGCCCGATACTAACGAGATCAAACATTTATTAATTTCTCAAAACCTTTGGAATTTTAGTTTAACAATTTTTATCAAAAATTTATTTCTCGGGCTAGGGACCTCAGAATTCGATTCCGGGCATACGCCCAGGTCCCATATTTTACTACGGAACCTCCGGGACTGTCAAAATACGAGTCCGGATCTGTTTACTCAAAATATTGACCGAAGTTAACTAAAATAAACTTTTAAAGGCAAAAATTATTATTTTCTCGAATTTTCACATAAAGGCTTTTCAGAATCATGCCCGGTCTGCCCACGCAAATCGAGAAGAGATAAAAGGAGGTTTTTAAGGCCTCAGAACATGGATTTGACTTCTAAAATAATAGATGATATTTTAGGTCATCACAACTTATATATATATATATCTTATGGTGCATGACTACCCAACTGATCAATGATAATTGCCTGACTGGCCGTAGCGCGGTGGTAAATGCATGACTGCCCGACCAGCTGTAGCTCAGTGGTAAATGTGTAACTGCCCAACCGGCCGTAGCTCGGTGGTAAATGCATGACTGCTCGACCGACTGTAGCTCGGTGGTAAATGTGTAACTACCCAACCGGCCGTAGCTCGATGGTAAATGCGTGACTGCCCGACCGGCTGTAGCTCGGTGGTAAATGTGTAACTGCCCAACCGGCCGTAGCACGGTGGTAATGAATATGCATGACTGCCCAATCGGCCGTAGCACGGTGGTAAATGCATAAAAATGCATGTATCACTATATTATAAATATTAACATCTTTATCAAATACCTTAATAGAGACTTAGGAACATACTTAGACATGCTTTGAATTACACTTTATAGGAATGAATAACGTTGACATCCTTGACTACTAAGAGTAGAACTATTTATGGGATAACATTACGTTTATGTATCGTTACTTGTATCATGCCAAAAGAAGGAAGGATTAGCCTTAACATACCTGTGTCGATTCTCTTGACATCCCTCTAACACACTTTAATTACGACAAAACACGTGACGACACGATCGGAGTAGGGAAAAATCCAAATAATATTCTTGATAAAGATTGCACCGTACTCCCTTATAATTGCAAAATCTCACGTTGCTATAATTTTAAGAAATCTCGTTTGAATAAAAGGTTGAAGCAACGTTGCTAATGAAATTCTCGACTTTGCTAAAGCCTTTCCTTAACTCAGATGTAAAATATATCTTCATTTGTGAGTTGAGATGGGATTTTAGGTCTTGGTGGTGTGGGCCCACCTTTCAAGGCTTGGTGTCACATTACTTCCCCCTCCCCCCAAATTTTTTTGCCACCTTGGAGTGTGGCTTAAGAGTCACTAATTTGGAAATTATGGGCTGCCACATTGGGCCTTTTAGGCCTTATCCCAAAATCTTAATTATTCATTAATTTCTTATTTAACTAATTAACCTCCCATTAACCAATAATCAACTAATTACCCACATAATTAAGAATTATCTCAAATTATTTAAAATACTACTCACTTTTAGCACACTTTATATATCTTATTATCATGGTCATGTAGTATATTATTAGTCCATAAATATGGGGTATTATAGTTTGAACCGTATTTTATCTCTATACGTTAAACTTCGACCAACCTCATTTTCTTCAACTCGTTTTACCCTCTCACCTTCACGACTTTACTTATCACTTGTTTGATATATCATAAATATTTATACCTCGAAAATAGTCTTGTCCTCATCCTAAAGTACTACAATTAAAATATTAATAAATTATGGTACTATATAAAATCAATACATACACTATTATTTTATTAAAATATCCATGTAAAAATATATATATATTCTCAACTTCTAATTTTCCTAATCTCATATAAAGTGTGCAACTTTTCGTACGCTTAATTCTTAAAATGGTAAAAATATAACCTTCTTTTCTTGTGAGAAAATACTTTCTATCCTTACAATAAAGAAAATCTTATAAACTTTCTCATATTATGTGTATAATTTAAAGTATATTCGAAAGTAGTAATATTAATAACTATGTAAAATCATATGTTTCAAATTTTTTTTTTTACAAAAATGTTCCACTCAAAATACCATATCAAATGTATATAATGGTATCAAAGTTGTTAAACTTACGGGGTTTTACAATAACATAGTCACAAATCCTTTATAACCCCATGAATGATCTTAATCCCTTCAAGCTCATATGAATTACTATGACTCATCCTAATATTAAAGTACGAGATGTAACTGTTATGAAATATTACTCAAAATAACAATATGGAACAAGGAAATAAAAGCAATTTAGTAAAACATGAACAAGAAATGGAGATAGAGAGAAGGAAGAGATTTTCTTCTTCAATTGTGTGTATTTTACTATCTATTACAAGGCCTTTATATAGGCATGAAAAGTGAAGAAAATATGTCATGGAATATGTCATTGAACATAGAAAATATGTCATTGAATATGTCATTAAGCATTTGACATGAAGATCATAGAGGAAGAGTAGACATCCACCATAATATGATATTTATCATAACACTCCCCCTTGGATGTCCATAAATAATGTGCCTCATTAAAACCTTATTAGGAAAAAACCCTATGGGAAAAAAAATCCTAATGAAGGAAAAAGAGTACATATATTTAGAAATACGCCTTTTGATTGCCTCGTTAAAAATCTTGCAAGGAAAACCCAGTGGGACAAAACCTTGTAAGGAAAAAAGAGTACAACACGTATTAACTCCCCCTGATGAGAGCATCAATTCACATCCCAATCTTGTACACTAGTTTCTTGAAGGTTGACGTCGGTAGAGATTTGGTGAACAAATCAGCCATATTATCACTTGAAAGAATCTATTGCACATTGATATCACCATTCTTTTGAATATCATGTATGGAAAATAACTTTGGTGAAATGCGATTTGTCCTAACTCCTTTTATGAATCCTCCCTTCAATTGGCCTATTCATGATGTATTGTCTTCATACAAAATTGTGGGTAGTTTGTAACACTTCAAATTATTTTTGGCTCGAATAAGATGTATTATAGACCTCAACCATACACATTCTCGACTTTATTCATGAATAGCAATTATCTTAGCATGATTAGATGAAGTAGCCACGATTGATTTCTTAGTCGATCGCCAAGATATGACAATACCTCCACATGTAAACACATAGCATGTTTGAGATCAAGCCTTGTGTGTGTCAGATAAATACTCTACATCGGCATAACCAACAAGATCGAGATTGCAATCATTTCCATAAAATAAGCCCACATTGGTAGTCCCTTTTAGATAACACAATATGTGTTTGATTTCACTCCAATGTCTCCTTGTAGGAGCAGAGCTATATCTTATTAAGATATTAACTGAAAATGTTATGTCACGCCTTTTAGTGTTAGCAAGATACATTAGTGCATCAGTTGCACTAAGATATAGTACTTCAGGACCAACAAGTTCTTCATTATTTTCATGAGGTCGGAATGGATCTTTATTTATATCGAGTGATCTCACAACCATCGGGGTACTAAATGGATGTACTTTATCCATATAAAATCGCTTTAAAATCTTTTTAGAGTATGCTGATTGATTGATAAAAATTTCATCTTTCATATACTCAATTTGTAGACCAAGACAAAATTTTGTCTTTCCAAGATCTTTCATTTCAAATTCTTTCTTTAAATAGTTTACTGCTTTAGGAAGCTGCCTGGGAGTTGTAATGATATTTGAATCAACATACATAAAGATTATAACAAATTCAAATCCAGATCTTTTTATAAAGATACACGGACAAATTGAATCATTCTTGTACCCTTCTTTCAATAGGTACTCACACAGGCGATTATACCACATGCGCCTTGATTGTTTCAATCCGTATAAGGATTTTTGAAGCTTTATTTAATAGATTTCTTGGAAACATTAATATGCTTCAGAACAATTTTAATCCTTCAATGATTTTCATTATATGCATATCAAGTTTTCATGTATTGCCAGATTAAAACTTGAAATAATTATATCCATCATAAGAGAACATGTCTCCATATAATCAATGTGAAGATATTTACTAATTTTCTTGTGTCACAAGTCGTCTTTATGTCTATCGACATGAACTTTTTGCACAAGAACATATTTATACCTCCATTGGCTTTATACTTTCAGGTGTTGGGACTATCCGCCCAACTTCACATTTTTCAAGTGAAGTCAATTTTCATTGCGTATTTTTCATTTCGCCAATCATTTATCTGTCCAAATTTCATGACAGATTTGAGCTCAAGATCCTCGTCAATATTAATAATATTGAGCGCTACATTATGTTAACAATATCGTCGACGATCATTTTATATCGGTTCAATTATTACACAATAAAGACATAACTTATTGAGATCTCTTTATCTCATTATTTTCAGGTACCTGTGCCTCTCACATGAGGTCTTACGAAGTGTTATGTCGTGGTGCTCTTCTAGAGCACTTGCCTCCTTATTATGACCATTTTGCCCCTCTCATTCTTCAAGGAGTTTTATCTTTGGAACCGATTGGTATGTTATGCTTCATGTGTGCCATAGACTCTGTCCCTCATGGACTTTATTCTATTTGGAGCATTAACGGCTGAAATATGACATTTAGCTTTGGGTCAGCAAATGCGTCTGGCAATAATTTATAAATTAATTATCACTTGAACTTTAAGTTCATATTTTCTTGTACGAGGATCTATATGTATTCTTAATAATTCATTTCACGTATCACTTTCTCAGCTATCCATTTTTCCCCCTAATATTGGGATCACCAATACATTTCCCAACCTTCTTTGGGAACCCATCTTTGTGCATTGTGGTGGCATAATTAAATCATATAGAACATTCATATTTCTATATAGAAATTATTTGGTTCCTGACCCTGAACCGATTGTGATAGGGAGAAATTTTCATAACTTGGCTAGATGCGTACAAGTGCTGGTGTATATTAAATAATACTTCTCATACCAAATTTCATTTTTGGGAGTTTTGTTCTCATAACCAATAATTTAGCTATAATTGGAGGCATACAATTTTCGCTAAACCAACTTGAATTTAAACCAGTATTATCAAGATAAATCATCATAATTTACATTCTGGAATTGTGCTCTAATAATTTGAGCAAGCAATCTTGCAAAAACCAAACTGCAAGTTGATAACAAATGCATATGTGACCATAAAATAGATGCATCTATTAAAATCATAGAATAGTAAACGGTCCACATGGCAGGTGACTGAGCCCATATATATATATATATATATATATATATCACCTTTTATTCCTTCCAGAAATCAAGGGATTCAATCCCAACCTTTAACTGGTATATCATGAGAATAAGCATCACAAGAGAATTCTTGAAGAATCTTCTATTCTTCAATATATTTCAATGTAATTCTTAATTAATTTTTCGCATCATAATTGAACCGAGATGGTCAACCGGTCATGCCAATTAATATTTGTTTTAGTAAACCTCTAGTTTACTTGTGGCATATGATTCCAACATCATGCTTATATTTGTGTAGTACAAATAGAAAGAAGATCGGGTAACCTTTCATATTTACCCGGTATGATTATAGAAATATGAAGATATTCAATCTTCCTTTCATTTATAGTCTCAATATGCCAATCACTTTGACTTATATATTTGAAACTCAAAAAGTTTCTTTTGAGACTTTACAATATCAATGTCATGAATAAGTTTATTCATCCGGGTAGTAACAAATTAGTTTTTCCGGAGTTCTTAACAACTTTTGTACTACAAGATCTTTTATCATACCATTCATATGGTAAATGTCTCCTTCACGGATAAAATTATATCATAATAAATTGTCATGGTCAAAATCATCATAAGCAAAATCATTTCTTGCTTTAACTTTGCCTTTAATAACTTTTATAAGGCATGACAAAATAATATTTGGCGTACCACATGTACGCGACCAATGACATATTCATGTAACCACACAATAATATTTATTCTCTTTATTTTACTCAAACCTCCCTTAGTGGTGAGTGTGTGGTGTTCATATAATCATGAATTGCATGTCTTTATTCATTGTTTTTATCACATATTGCCACATTCAACTTTAGTAATGAGTTTGCATTCTCAATGCTTATCACAAGTCACATTCTCTTCAAGGAATGGATCATAATCAGCGATGTGCTTTATTATTTTCATACCAATTTGATGGTAAGCATTGCCTTCACATTTTGAAGGACTATTTTGAGAACCCTTATTGTTCTCCTTTTATAATCATAGTGATGATTATTATTATTTTAATATTTGGAACACCCACGTTCATTGTTCAACCACTTGTCTTCATTAAAACTTATTATGCACTGCTATCACATTCACTTCAAGAATGGAGCAAATCAAGTGGGACAATTTTCATGTCTTTTCCATGAAAAATATATTATTTTTCTTTAGTCATCATTATATCATCAATATGGTACAGTGAGACTCAAATCCAATGTCTTACCAAAATAAAAGCATGTTAGGCCATGACAAATTGGGACTCAAACCCAACTCTTATCATTATGGAGCATCAGGACTTGATCCCGATGTCTTAATCAATAGCATAATAGGCTAAACAATATTGAGATTCATTTTCAAGCCTTAATTTCAATCACATGTCAAGAAAGTTGTACACAGCTAATTTGTAACTTAGCAAATCAAATTTGCTTTCTTAAATAAGTGTACAAATCTCAAATCAGTGTAAAGCTTTATCAATTATTTATAGCATCTATATGAAATACAACTGTTTGTAATCAGAATATTTCTTCTAAATTGTATTAGAATTTAAATGGATCATAAAATAATTGTTATAATATTTATTGGGCCTCTCTAAAAAAATATTGTTGTTTTCGGGGTATACCCTACCAATTGGATTTGATTTAATGTCATGACTTTCCTTCACTCAATTCAACCAAGCAATTAGTGAATAAATTTATCAAAAGTATAACAACACATATATAGTACTAATACATAAATTCAGCATTTATATTACCTGAAAAGTGCCATTATAGGTAACAACTTACCAGTTGTAGCTTATGCGTCATTCATATAAAATACTTGAAAATGGTAAGCCAATAGCAAACATCAAGTAGATCATGGAGACTCGAAAATACCTCCTCTAGTAGTCATACTAATCGTTGTTTCTTTCAAATGATACGATCATAAATTATGAAGTATATTTTCTCAATAGCTGGTTTGTTTTTCAAATTTCAAAGAAGTAATTAATCAACCTAGATAAAGATGTGAAGTATTTCTTGTTTTCTTCAAGATGATTTATGCTTCTAATCAGTATGACCCAATTTTTTTTTATTTTTTTTTTAACTATATGCAAGTGTAAAAACCCAAAATAGAAAAATATTCATCAAAGTAAAAGAAAATGTTAAAAGCGGCAAGACATATTGAAGATAGTTAACACACAAATATACATAAGACAACTTATATAACATATCCTTGGTTACCATGACATGCATCATATTAACAATTAACTGGTACTATGATTTTCACTTATAGAACTTCAAAAATTTCATTCCATTCATGTGATATAAAAAATGTAATATTAATATGTGCTTATGCAATACAGGTATTAGTACGAAGTTGTGTGCATATGAGATATTAAAGAAATAATAAGTAAAAGATAATTATACCTTCGTACGTTTCATTACTTACCATATGTAGTTTCTTTTTACATCTAACCATGAGATGATATGTATGGATTCTAATTGCAATCTTTTCGGATGTAGGCAAAATTTTGTAGATATATATAAAATTGGTGAGAGACTCGTGCTGATAACGTGTTATGAAATATTACTCAAAATAACAATATGGAACAAGAAAATAAAAGCAATTTAGTAAAACATGAACAAGAAATGGAGATAGAGAGAAAGAAGAGATTTTCTTCTTCAATTGTGTGTATTTTCCTATCTATTACAAGGCCTTTATATAGGCATGAAAAGTGAAGAAAATATGTCATGGAATATGTCATTGAACATAGAACATATGTCATTGAATATGTCATTAAGCATTTGACATGAAGATCAAGGAGGAAGAGTAGACATCCACCATAATATGATATTTATCATAACAGTAACCAGGTATTTACGCTTACTTTCATTAACCGGTAGGAATAAGACTCAAATTTTTAATTTTATTAAAGATAAGGTGCGAAACAAGCTTTTTGGTTGGGGTATAAACTTTTTATCTAGAGCAGGAAAGGGGATTTTGATTAAGCCAGTGGCTCAAATTATCCCTTTATACTATATGATTGTGTTCCTTATTTCGCACTCTTTATGTAATGACCTATAGAAAATGACGAACTAATTCTGGTGGAGTTCAAAGATTGGGACAAAGAAAGATGCACGACTTTTGTGGCAGCGTCTTTTGCGAAAGAGAAAAAAAGAGATTAGAGGTATGTGTTTTTTGTAACTTGTAATGTTTTAATACTCATGCTTGAGAAGCAGGGTTAGAGATTTTTTAAGGACACAAATGCTTTTCTTTGTCAAGTTTTTAAAGCTAAATATTTTTATTCGGGGCCTTTTTATCAGTCCAATTAGGTCACAATCATAGTTACGTGTAAAAGAGCATATTATATTCTAACGAGTTGTTGCAAAATGGTACCAAGTGAAAAGTGAAAAATAGTATTTTAAAAAAATTAGTGCTGATAATGACCCTTGGCTATCTGTAGAATTATTATTTTTTTGCGTAAGCCATTAATCTGGGAAATCTCAAGATATGCGAGTTAAAGATTTGTTTTATGAAGATGGGAGAATGTGGGATGAAAATAAAACTTTCTCTATCTTTAAAGAAGAGGAAGCAAAAATAATTTGCAGGATTCCGATTAGTGTGATAATTTGACATTTCACAAACAATGGATCTTATATGTTTAAATCAGGTTATCAACTTTGTTACTCTCTTTCTCTATTAAGCTTTGGACTTTCATGGGGAATTTATTGACCGGAAGAAGCTTTGGCACTTCAAGTTACCTCCAAAAATGAAGGATTTAATTTGGAGGTTAACTCAAAATATTTTGCCTATTAAATTAAACTAGTATACTTACTCGTACGATGTGCGGATCGTTTCAAAGAAAAAAAGAGGAGAGAAAGATATTAGAAACAAATATAAATTGCAGACTACATTACCACATTTAAAGGAATTAAACCAAAAAAATAAATATATGAATTTAATCAGGTTTACTCTATAAAATTATTGACAGGGACCACAAATTATCAAGAGATGTTAGATCATACTGGAGTAATGCTATACAAAAAAAATTATCTCAAGTTATGATCAACAAAAACAAACAACAGTTAAAATTTGTATAATCACAGTAATTAAGACATCACCTTCCGTTGTGCTATACTTTGGATCAGAAGTATATCAGCACATGAGCAAGTCAATCATGTTGGTCAATGATACAAATGAAGACTCGTATCGATAACAAAGATCGTAGAAAAACCAAATCCTTGCTAGCAGAATCTATATAACTATTTTAAGTCATAGATGAAATGCATACAATAAGAACATTAATTCTCATCAAGATTATGTGTCAATTACTGATATAGCAACGATCTTTTTGTTCCAATCAAAAACAATTCCCATAATGAGCCTGTTGATATACTTACCTGCCTTATTTTGACATAACTTTGTTGTAACATTGAGGCTACAGAACATGACAATCGCGGATGACAATTGGTTGTACAATATTATATGTATCTGCTACAGGAACTCATTTGCTTCAACATGTAGACCTTAAAAATAGGATTGTTGCTTTATCATCACAACAACAGAAGACCATAAGTAGAATAAATACTTATTCCCAAACCGCTTAGCTTCAGTTTAAAGTTTATTTAAAACCCATCACATCTATCATAGCATATTATTTACATTCTTGTCTTCTTTTGCGCTAATTTTTGTGTCAAACTTATTGGTGCATTGTTCATGCCAAAAAATAACAGTCCTAGCTGATTGGTTCTAATCATCTATAAATAATATTAGAAGGATCCATGTTTGGTATATGCACATCTTCATTGTTGATTAACCATTTAAGATGCAAGCATATCTAGATAGAAAAAAAAAAAAAGGATTATTACATATGGTGTGTGAAAGATTTCGAAACACATTCTTTCCTATTTTCCATCCAAAAGTTCTATAGTGGGAGGCAAGATTAGTCCCAAAGGTGGTTTTTTCCTATAGTTTAGAATTATCAAAATATTTTCAATTATTACTAATTTCACATTCTCAACAAATAATCAGAATAAATATCAAATAAAAGTTTATCTCTCTAACAACACAAGATGACTTTATGTTGCGATCATAGTTAAGTATTATCTAATAGAATCCAACAAAGTGAAAATGGAATGAGCAAACACAATATTGTTGTTGATGAAAATGATCTTATCATGGTGACAATGGCAAAAGATAGCGTCTTTCTAATTTTAAAATAGTAAAAAATCAATTATATTCTGAGTACCGTACAAACTACTAAAGAAATTAAGTTGTTTTTCTTCAGAAATCATCAAGAAATACGAATACACATGAAAGAGGAAAGTTGCCAGGTGTCGAAAAGAGAAGGAGAACCAAAGAAATGGAACTATCATGGATGTCTTTGATAGTCATGGAGTCAAACTGCTTAGCTTGGGTTTAAAGTTCATTTTATGGTAATTACAAAAAAAGGGTCAGGAATAATCTTCTACGCAAAAAGCTTTGGCCAATAAATTTGCAACACATTAATCCACTACAACCATACGTAGCACCAGAACTCCTAGAGTATTTTGATTTTTCAAAAATTTTGACTTTACGCTGCAGGGAAAAATCGGATCTTTCAGACTTAACAATTAAACCCTTTAATTGGTAAATTTTTCCTCTGAATCAGTTGCAAAAAACGTAATTTAGGCACATGCATTTATGATCAAAAACTTGAGCAATAGCTCTCATGATCAGTAAATTCCACAAATTATTCCTTATTGATAAAGGCATCTTTTTTTTCGTTTGGCAAGTAAGTCCTAATGGGGTAAATGCAGCACCCTATTTTTCTGCACTTGAGGATTTCACAACTTGCAAAATTACTATAAATATCACTATACGACATAGCAACCTTTAAAATTGTACATTGATTTGAGGTTACCAGATTATTCCATAAACGGTATGTGTCTTGAAGTTAAAATTTTGCATTTAAACGCATATTACGTAAAGAAAAACTGAAAGAAATCTAGACAAACCATATTATGTATCATCAACATCAATAGTAGCAACAAACAATAGATGGAAACATGCAAATGGGCACAAACCTTTTGAGAGTCGATGAGATTTCAACTTTCAAAATATTTTCTCTAATCTCTCAAAAAATTTATTCCTTAATGATAGAAATAAGATAATTATAATTCAAATATTGATTTGTGATGCAATTCTAATTTTGGCCATACCAGAAGAAAGAGATAAAATGTTCCATGGAGTTCCCGTGATCCAGTATATTGTTGCTCCGGCTCCGACAACTGAATACCAAAAAGGGGGGAACCCAATATAAGGCCTGCTATGGAGAAACTGAAAAAAGAAGAAGAATTTAATACAGAGATACATGACGTAAGCTTGAAACTTTATACTTTCAAATCTTTATCACAAACGGTAAAACTCTCTCCCTTATTGATTTCTTCTCGCCCTCGGATTCAACGATTTTAGGTTTTGGTTAAACGATTATTGGGTTCAAACACATACTTAAATTATGAGACTCTTTTAAGTTACGATTTAAGATAAGACAAACTTCCACAATGCCAAGACAAAAACATGCTAGTATTACTGTTGATAATGTTAATGTCAACAAAAATTAGAAAGATATGTGCAATGAATCTATGAGTCTCTTTGTGGGTGAAAGGTACTCGTAAAAGAGGCAGAATCTCGGCGTAATAGAGGATTGATCAAAGAAGAAAATGGTTAGAGTTGAAGAGAATCTTAGAGAGCAGTTATATAGATTTCGTCAGTTATCGCTCCAATACTTAAATTATGACGCTTTCGTTTCCTATAATTACTGAGATCGTGCAGATTGTGGGATGTGAGTGCGTGTAGGTTCCCTTTTAGTTTAAAACATAGCAGTAATTAAAAATTGAAAAAGAATAGAGTTATATGTGCTGGTAACTTCTTTACAATCTAAAATGGAATCGGCAAAAATTGAAAAAGAATAAAGTTATATGTGTTGGTAACTTCTTCAATGTAAAATGGAATCAGCTCAACATAAAATATTTTCTTAAAAAATATTGATATTTAATTATTGTTAAATTTAAATTAAATTCAAAATAATAACTAATTATTAACTATTAAGTAACTATAAAATGTAGAAATTACTATTTATTCAAAAAAAAATTAAAAAAGAGAAACTAATTTTACCTAAACTAACTAATTTGTCCTAAAGTTGCTACGTGGCAATTTATGCATGCGACACTTGGCAAAATCTCATGGTTGACTTCTTTCCTTTTAAGTAAATACGTACCCGCGCGATGCGTGAATCAATTTAAAGGAAGAAAGAGTGGAGAGAAATAATAGAAACATATGTATATTGCCGATTAAATTTAGCGATCGAATTCAAAAGAATTACATATAAATTCTATTGGAGCCAATATTGAGACCCAAGTATGATTTAAGACCAAATGACAGTACTATTCTAAGGAATTTTTCCAAAGTTAACTTAGAAGTATGGTGCTCTCCAAAACCTATAAACAACAACAACAAAAAAAAGATAATTAAACAACAAGTTTTGAGTACAATATATAAGGAACGAAGTCACATAGAATAATAGTTCATTATGCACCTTCTTTATATTCACTAATAAAAGGAAGCAACTTGACAGATGCATAATGATTCTTACTTAATCGATCACAACCTTCTTTGCTTTAATCCTTTTGTTGATATTTATATAGAAAATATATGTTGAACAATTTAAGATATTAAATTTTCTTCTATAAAGTTTTTAAAACAGTAAGTTTTGAAGCAAAAATTCAGTTTAACATAAAGGAAATCACAACCATGTTTTTCAATTAAAATTTAACAATAAACAAAATAAAAAAGATTCAGCAAAGCATAAAAAAAAGAAGAAGAATAAAAGTGAAAAACGAAATAGTTTTAAAATGACAACTATATTCTGCAACGGATTAAGAAAGAGATTGTGAACTTGAGTACATATGAGCAGGTAGTAGATTAACAAATAATATCCCACGTTTACCTGAACTCTTTGTTGACAGGGATGAAATTAGAAGTAGGTTCAATCTATATATTAGCACAAAGAAAATTCGATACAAATCATGCTAAAACAGTTGTATAGAACATTGTTATATCACAACACTTGATATTTTTAGTTAAAATAGAACCGGATCATTGAACATCAACATCAATAACATTGAACACCAACATTTTTCTTTCTTGCACACATATCAACTACTGATCTATTATGCTCAGTTTCATAAAATAGTCTTCTCACAAGACGATCATTAATCAAAAGAGAAAAATACCAATCCACGTACAACTATAATGCAAAGCATACTATGAAGAACTAACACGAAAAATGTTATAAGAATTCCAATATAACCTATGAAAATATTTATTTTCACTCTCTCCATTACTAAGATATTCCAATATAAATTTGAGTTATTTAAAATTAGGATATAAGTCAAAAAATGTGCGTTCAATTAGAGTTTGATTAGAATTCTTTCACATACAATGATTCTCGGATCATGTACGTGAATGAAGAAAATTGCCATAAATATAAAGAGCAGAACCAACTAACTCCAAATTCTAAAGTCGCTATTGATGGCAAGTACCACAACTTTGAACCTTATTTCGTTGCAATTAAGTACACATATATTATGGATAAAGTTAGAGATCTCACCTTTATTTTTGTCTTTTTCATTGTTTTGATCATGTATATTTTGTTATCGTTTGTCAAGTAGAAGAAGCTTTCCCTTTATCCAAGGGAGATTAGCCATCTGAGAGGGCCACAAATAGACAACATATACTCTGTTGCATCCACCTTATATAACATTCTTGGTGTGTATTGTTGATGTTTGGCAAAATGCCAAAGTCCCACATTGGTTGGGAGTTAAGTTTGGGGGGATTTTTCCCCTATAAAAGAAGGCCTAATGTTTAGGATTGAAACACACCTCTCATTTGCCTTCTCATCTGTTTAAGGCATTTGTATCTTCTCTCTTTAGTATTATTTCACTTGTATTTTGGAGTGGAATAAAATATTTGGTTGTGTCCGAGGAGTAGGCAGAATTAGCCGAACCTCGTAAATTCTGGTGTTCCCTTTATTATTGCTTTATTGTCTTATTTATTATTTGGTGGCTGTCATAATTTTTGGTATAGTAGTTGTGACTTATTCACACTCTATACATTTGGCTTCCGCAACAATTGGTATCAGAGCCAAGGTACTGTCTAAGTATGCTCTGTGGTTGCAGCATAGTCTGATCTTCCACATCAGAAAAGATTTATCTTGGTAACTGAGTCAAGGTTCTGTCTGAGTATGCTCTGTGGTTGCAGCTTAGTCTGATCTTCCACACCAGAAAGGAAATAATCTTGATTTGTGTCGTCAGCTATTAAATAATATTTGTGTCAAAGATGGGAGACAATAAACAAGAAGAATCTACATCAAGTGTCAACAATACGTCATCATTGGCATCTTCGCTTATGACAAGAATTGTGTCAAATGCGAAATTTGCGGTCGAAATATTTGACGGGTCCGGACATTTTGGGATGTGGCAAGGCGAGGTTCTAGATGTCCTTTTTCAACAAGGGCTAGATCTGGCCATTGAAGAAAAGAAACCAGATGTTATTGGAGAAGAAGATTGGAGAATTATCAACCGTGTTGCTTGCGGTACCATTCGATCCTACCTTGCTAGAGAGCAGAAATATCCATACACAAAGGAAACTTCTGCAAGTAAATTATGGAAAGCACTGGAGGATAAATTTTTGAAGAAAAACAGTCAAAATAAATTGTACATGAAGAAGAGACTGTTTCACTTCACCTATGTTCCTGGTACCACGATGAATGAACATATCACCAGTTTCAATAAGTTGGTTACAGATTTGCAAAATATGGATACAACTTATGATGATGGTGACTTGGCCTTGATGTTGTTGGCGTCACTTCCTGATGAGTACGAGCACCTTGAAACTACTCTACTCCATGGAAATGACGAAGTTTCTCTCAGAGAAGTTTGTTCGGCTTTGTACAGCTATGAACAAAGAAAGCGAGAAAAACAGAAGGGCGGAGAAGGAGAAGCACTATTTGTGAGGGGTCGTCCTCAAAATCAAACGAGGACAAAGAAGGGAAGATCCAAGTCAAGATCCAGACCCAGCAAAGATGAATGTGCCTTTTGTCGAGAAAAAGGGCACTGGAAGAAAGACTGTCCGAAGTTGAAGAATAAGGCCAAACATAACAATGGAAAGGCCATTATGGATTCAAATGTAGCTGATTGTGATGATTCAGACTTCTCATTAGTTACAACAGAGTCATCAACATCTTCAGACATATGGTTGATGGACTCGGCTTGTAGCTATCATATGTGTCCCAACAGGGACTGGTTCGTGGAATTTCAAGAAGGAGAATATGGAGTCGTCCACACAGCGGATAACAGCCCTCTTACCTCATATGGCATTGGTTCAATACGATTAAGGAACCATGATGGAATGATCAGAACATTGATAGATGTTCGATATGTACCGGATTTGAAGAAGAATCTCATCTCTGTGGGAGCCCTAGAATCAAAAGGGTTCAAAATCATTGCAGAAAATGGAGTGATGAGAGTATGCTCCGGTGCACTAGTGGTAATGAAGGCTAATCGGAAGAATAATAATATGTACCGCTATCGTGGCAGTACAGTTATTGGGACAGCGACAGTGACATCCAGTGACGACAAAGAGGCAGAAGCAACCAAGCTATGGCACATGCGCTTGGGACATGCTGGAGGAAAATCCTTGAAAACTCTATCAGATCAAGGATTGTTAAAAGGAGTAAAGGCTTGCAACTTGGAGTTTTGTGAGCATTGTGTCAAAGGGAAACAGACAAGGGTTAAATTTGGTACAGCGATCCATAATACTAAAGGCATTTTGGATTATGTACACTCTGATGTTTGGGGTCCTTCCAAAACACCTTCATTGGGTGGGAAGCACTATTTTGTAACCTTTGTTGATGATTTTTCTCGAAGAGTGTGGGTGTATACAATGAAAAACAAAGATGAAGTGCTGGGAATTTTTCTCAAATGGAAGACGATGGTGGAGAATCAAACAGGCAGGAGGATCAAGTGTATTCGCACAGACAATGGAGGTGAATACAAAAATGATCATTTCAATAAGGTCTGTGAAAATGATGGCATCGTCCGACACTTCACTGTTAGACATACACCACAACAGAATGGAGTGGCAGAACGTATGAACCGGACCTTGCTGGAGAAGGTACGATGTATGTTGTCCAATGCTGGCTTGGGCAAAGAATTTTGGGCTGAGGCAATTACATATGCATGCCACCTCATTAATCGTCTACCATCTGCTGCTATTGATGGCAAAACACCATTTGAAAAATGGTACGGAAAACCTGCTGTAGATTATAACTCTTTGCACGTGTTTGGCTCAACTGCATATTATCATGTGACGGAGTCAAAATTGGATCCAAGGGCAAAGAAGGCTATTTTTATGGGAATTACTTCTGGAGTCAAAGGATATCGCTTATGGTGCCCTATGACAAAGAAAGTAATATTCAGCAGAGATGTTACCTTTGATGAATTTGCTATGGTAAATAAGGTAACAGAAGATACCAAACAAAATGAAGGTGCTTCTAAGCAGGTGGAGTTTGAGGGAAAATTTATTTTTCCTACACAAGAAGCAGAGGAGGAAACAAATGAAGATTACCCTCTGGAAGGAGAGCCAGTAGAGGAGATTCCAACTCAGGAATCTCAACAACAACTTGAATCAATAGCAACCAGCAGGCCAAAAAGAACAATAACGAAACCTGTTCGTCTCATAGAGACGGTTGCTTGTGCAACCTCAATTGTAGCTGATGATGTTCCTACTACTTATAAAGACGCTGTTCAAAGTTCAGAAGAAGATAAGTGGAGGATTGCCATGAATGATGAGATACAGTCCCTTCATCAGAATCATACATGGAGATTGGCCAATCTCCCGAAGGGAAAGAAAGCAATTGGGTGCAAATGGGTATTTGCAAAGAAGGAAGGATTTCCTAACCAAGTAGATGTTCGCTACAAAGCAAGATTGGTGGCCAAAGGATATGCTCAAAAGGAGGGAATTGATTACAATGAAGTGTTTTCTCCAGTTGTAAAACATTCCTCCATTAGAATTATGTTGGCTTTGGTAGCACAATTGGATTTGGAACTAGTTCAGATGGATGTAAAAACTGCGTTTTTACATGGAAACTTGGAGGAGGAAATCTACATGACTCAGCCAGAAGGATTCAAAGTTGCTGGAAAAGAAAATATGGTGTGCAAACTTGAAAAATCGTTGTACGGATTGAAACAATCTTCTAGACAATGGTACAAGCGATTTGACGAGTTTATGTTGCGGCAAGGGTACAAGAGAAGCAAATACGATCATTGTGTGTATTTGCACAAGCTTAAAGATGGTTCCTTTGTATATCTTCTCCTATATGTTGATGATATGTTGATAGCTTCCAAGAATTCGGAAGAAATTGATAAGTTGAAGATTCAACTGAAGAAGGAGTTCGAGATGAAGGATTTGGGTGAGGCAAAGAAAATTCTTGGCATGGAGATAATTAGAGATAGACGTTCAAAGAAACTCTGTTTATCTCAAAAGGAATATTTGAAGAGAGTACTTCAACGTTTTGGCATAGATGACAAGACTAAGCCAGTTAGTACTCCACTTGCTTCCCATTTTAAGCTAAGTACTACTATGTCGCCAATGGATGAAGCTGAACGAGAGTATATGTCAAAGGTACCATACGCAAATGTTGTTGGTAGCTTGATGTATGCAATGGTTTGCACAAGGCCTGACATTTCACAAGCTGTTGGAGTTATTAGCAGATATATGCACAATCCAGGGAAGGAGCATTGGCAAGCTGTGAAGTGGATTCTACGGTATATTCATAATACTGTAGATGTCGGGTTAGTTTTTGAGCAGGAAGACAATCAGTTTGTAGTTGGATATTGTGACTCAGATTTTGCGGGTGATATGGACAAACGAAGATCAACTACTGGTTATGTGTTTACTTTTGCAAAGGCACCAGTTAGTTGGAAGTCTACTTTGCAGTCAACAGTTGCTTTGTCTACAACAGAGGCAGAGTACATGGCTATTACAGATGCTGTGAAAGAGGCAATTTGGCTTCAAGGATTGCTAAAGGAGCTTGGTGTTGAACAAAAAGGTATCACAATTTTTTGTGATAGTCAAAGTGCTATTCAATTAGCGAAGAACCAAGTTTATCATGCAAGGACGAAGCACATTGATGTTCGGTATCATTTCGTACGAGAAATCATAGAAGAAGGTGGAGTCACGGTGAAGAAAATTCATACTACAGAGAATCCTGCTGATATGCTGACAAAGGTGGTGACTGCGGTCAAGTTTCAACATTGTTTGGATTTGATCAACATTGTTGAACACTGAAGATTGAAGATGAAGACACAACCAAAATTTGTTATTGAGAGAGAATTGAAAATGTGGAATTTTGCCAAGGTGGAGATTTGTTGAAGTTTGGCAAAATGCCAAAGTCCCACATTGGTTGGGAGTTAAGTTTGGGGGAGATTTTTCCCCTATAAAAGAAGGCCTAATGTTTAGGATTGAAACACACCTCTCATTTGCCTTCTCATCTGTTTAAGGCATTTGTATCTTCTCTCTTTAGTATTATTTCACTTGTATTTTGGAGTGGAATAAAATATTTGGTTGTGTCCGAGGAGTAGGCAGAATTAGCCGAACCTCGTAAATTCTGGTGTTCCCTTTATTATTGCTTTATTGTCTTATTTATTATTTGGTGGCTGTCATAATTTTTGGTATAGTAGTTGTGACTTATTCACGCTCTATACATTTGGCTTCCGCAACATGTATTCTAGTTCAAAAGGCATTGGACATTATGTTAGAGTGTGACCAATAAAAATATTTCTTGTTGTAATGATATAAAGAAGATATATCCTGTTGTATACATATAGAATAGATTGTGCAACTTGCTATGTTTATGACCTTATGGATTTGTATAGGTTGCCATAAAGCCATCTTTTGATAAAGGTTGTAAAAAGGGAAGGGTTGCAAAGGTTGAAAGTCTCTTTGGTAATTGGTAGGTATCAAACATAAAATTATAGCATCATCAAAGAGCTTTTACTCTCTTTTATTTTATTTTACCTACAGAAGGCAACAATAATGTGGTATAAATATGCATATCGGGGTTGATACCAATTTTGACCATCTTACTAAAATAGGGAAAGACTTGCCTGTTATCTGCTAGCTTGCAGCTCCGAGATATGAGAATGGTGTAAGTCAATAAATCTGGAGAGATACTATTTTGCAGACATTTCTTCAGCATCTTATAAGCCTCTGCAACCTTTCTGTATGACCATTCCACTTTTAATTAAACATCTTATTGTAAACTGATAATAAGCAAAAATAATAAATGTTATACACTAATGTGATTTTGAGGGAATGTCTAATAACCACGTGGGACATAAGAGTTAAAACTGAATATGTAAAGAGCCGATCAAAAGCTTTATAATATTTTCATGAGAGCAATATGAATTAACATAAAAATTGACAATTTCCAATCACTGATTCAAACAAATCTTAAATTGCTATATAAAAGCTCAAACCTATTCAAATATTTGACTGACCATGACGGTTAATCATTTTTTTACTTGGCAATGAATATTACATTTTCGACTCGACAATAATTGAAAATAGTGCAACCACATTGGATAAAGAGCATATCTTAAATGTGAGAATGATACTGGTATTCACTCCATTCGAAAGAAGAGGCCGATTAGTGAGCATTTGATTCTTATAAGATAGTTTACTTTTTATTGTGGTAGAAAAAGATTTATGCATAAAAGATGTATGACTAAGAAATCTTGCTTATTGATTAAAATATAAATTGTGAGTGTTTTTTTGCCTGATATTTCAATAAATCAATTACTCAAAAAAAACATGAATGGAAAACATGTTACGAAATCACCATAAATCCACCATATTTAGTCAAACCATATGATGCACATCAGAATTAAGAGTTTTCCATTTGTCATGTTATGTCAATGGCTCAAAATCTTAGCAAGAAAAAGAGGCAACAATGTCAGTGTACTCATTTGCATTGTTATTGTTATCTATTTTAATGAGTTTCTATTAAGTGAACCATCTTGAAAATTGTTGAATCTAACAAAGTAATAACTTATTGCAAGGGTGAACTTTTTATACGAAGTATTGCACATTGATAGTTTCCTAATTTTTAACTTATGGGGGGGTTTTGGAGCATATTTTTTTTAAAAAGTTCTAAAAACACCTGGTAAACATAAAGGGATTAAACACCACTTTATTCTGATGAGGGACTTACAATTCCATCTAGCTAATGATTGAGACAAACTCTAATTAGAAAAGTAATACTAAACAATTTTCTATATGTTAAAATTTTATTAGATAAGTATTCTAGAACTGAAGAAAAGTCAGAATTCATTAAAATTCCCGATTATGTGCAACTTCCTATGAAGACAACATAAACCAGAATATAATTAATTATAGTACGCAGAGGCGAAAGGTTTGATTTTATAACTCAATTATTAGTAGTGTATTTCTAATTTCCTTGAACAAATTATACACGACCAAAGAAGTGAAAAATTTGTTGCTTTTTCTCTATTGTACTTATTTATCTGTCCACAATTCAGGCAAGCGCCAAAATTGCTTGTGAGGATTTTGGGATCGTATACTGAAATTTAAGGATTGTCCGTGAATTACAAATCACACCACTCTTTCCTAATTGCTATGCGCACAAGGGAGAAAAAAAAGTAGAAAACTGATTAAAAAAAGCTGTGAAATTATGTTACTGAGAATCCAGCGCAGAAGAGTTGGTGGTAGGAGTTGAAATCGTGGTGTGAGATTGCGGGATGGTTAAAGCTGTAAAAAGCATAATACCAGAAATTTTTGGCTGCCTGTAAAAAAAAAAAAAAAAAAAAAATCAAAAATTATTTATATGTGGAAGCTCAAGATATGTGAGTTAAAGATCTATTTTTGTGAAGATGAGAGAAGGTGAAATAAAAATAGAATTTTCTATATCTTTAATGGAGAGGAAGCAAAAATAACTTGTATTCTTTCGATTAGCTCAAAATATTTTACCTACTAAATGAAATTTACTAGCTAGAGGCATTCATTTTCAAGCGGTATGTCATTTTGGTGGCTCAGTGAAAAATAGTGAACATGTATACTTTGATTGCGAGAAGGCGAAAAATGTTTGGGTGGTATGGCAATATAAACTGGATGTGGAAGGCGTTAGTATGGAAGAGCTCCTTAGCTGTGTTATTAATGACTTGGATTCTTTGAAGGCTAGACAAACAAGTGCAGTCCTTTGAAAAATTTAGGCCATGATAAATGAATTTATGTGAAATGATAAAGTTCTTTCTCCTACTTATGTGCTATATGAAACTCTAATTTTTAAGCGAATTGGAGATTTCATGATTGGAAAGCGATTAGGAGGTCTAGTAAGTGCTTCCACCCGGGTTGTAACCTCGTCTAGGTCTAAGTCTCCACCAGGGATATGAACATACCATATAGATGCAGTTGTCTTCCTTATTTCGGGTTGCAGTGGAGCATGAACTGTTGTGCATGATTTAACAAGTCAATTTTTTGCTACAATATTTTTTATGTTTCGAGGTTGTATCAATGATAGGTATACTATAATTATGGATTTATATTTTGCTCTCGTCTGGTTGATTCAATATTTTAATTATTCGGATATAGCTAAATGTGATACCCAAAAAATTATGCTTTCTTGTAACTCCTCAAGTGAAGATTTTACAAAGTTTTAAGTGCATTTAGAGGATTGTTATTTCTTACTAAGGATATCCTAGTATTTCTCCAGTTTGGGTTAAGAAGCAAATAATACTCTAACGTTCACAAGAAACTGAATACTTATTCCAGGAGGGTTTATTTGGCCTAATTATACCACGTAATTTTTTTCAAAAGCATTTAAGTGAGTAATTTAAGATTTACGGCCTTTGAACCTCGCCCTTCACTTTTAAGGATATACTATCCTAAGGTACGGCTAAATGGACAAATCCAATAGTAGGTAAAACTTATTAGATACTAGAGTCAATAGTATCTAATAAGGTTTACGACCCACCCTTAGTGATATTAATTTTTTGATTTTGTATCTTTTCTTTTTTATTTTTAAATTTGAATTTTTGCATCAGCATTGGATTAGGACCCCATTTTTTAAAGTCCCTATGTCTCCCGTGTGGAGACATGTGGGACATGAAAAAGAGAGAGGATTTTGGGTGTTCCTATTTACAAATTAAGATTTTGATTTATACGACCTGTTGCAACAAGATTCTTTAAGTTGTTTGACAAGGGAGTCTAGAAATTGTACTAGTCATTTCTATTGGAAGTATGCTCCTAGTTTTATTATAAATTTATTGGTTACTCATTCAGCCTAATAAATTTTTTTCTTATAATTCAAAAAAATTACACTTTATATTATGTTTTTCGGGGATGGCTTCTCTATTTTCCTCCCACAGCCATAACAAGTTCGAATTTTGAGTCAGTACGGGTAAACTCCAAATATACATACAGACAAAGATATCTTTACGAGGACTCTATTCCCAGAGTTGATTAACGAAGAAGCATTATTGATGGGATTTCAAAGCCTTTTAGTCAAGGCTAGCTTATTGACAAGACATATATCTCCACAAATATATTATTATGTATATCATATTCATGTGGTTTCGTATGGCACTAATAATGTCATCTTATGTCTGAGTTTTTCCTTCGACCTTAAGTACTGGAATAGTAGTGGAGTATCGATTCTAGAGTCTAACATCCTACCCCATCTAACAAAAAGGCAGAGAAGTGATACCTGGGGTTTGGTTTTGAGACAAAAAAGATTTTGGCCGCTGGTAAGGTATTCATTGTGAATTTGTGACTATATAGGGTAAAATTGATAAATAACATGTGGACGTTGAATTGACACGCGGAAGCAAAGACAAGCAAGATATGAGTCAGCAAAAGACCAGTACCGATTGGAGACATGTAATTTTTGACCCGTGCATTAGAATTACCCTTAACAGTCATAATATTTTTAGGATATTTATTTGAGTTTACTTCTATAGAATTCTACTTTATTATTAATTTTAATTCTATGTTTAAGACAAAAAAACATAAAAAAATACAAAAATAGTTTCATGTTTTATCTCATTTCTGTTTAATTTAGGTTATAAATATTTTATAGTAATATTATTTTAATTTTACCATGACTTTAACATATTTTTCTCTATTCTTATTTTAATATAATATTTAAAAAATACCAAAAAATAGTTTCATATTTTATATATACTTTAGTTTAATTAAGTAGATTGATCTTTATATTATATAGTATATATTTAAAAAGAACTTAAGTAAAGCTTGGGCATTATTTTAGCCCAAAAGAGGCCCAAAATCGGCAGCCCACCCCGCCGATCCACTTTCAACCCATGACCCACCCCACTTTCCACCCTCAATCTTGGCCATTCATTCACTTTGATCCAACAACCCACAATTAATTCCACCACCACATAAAAACTTTAACATTTGCTAACCCTAAACCTAATTTCTCTCCCAAACGGCACCCTCACCTTCCCAGCCCTCTGCCCGCCTCCAAACTCGCCGGAAAAACTCACAAACCCGGCGAGTTCACTCGTTGGTCCCCCCCATGGTCCACGTCACTCAAATCGTTCAAGCCTCATCATATCAATTAGATTCACGCGCTTTTCCTTTCTTTTTCGTTTTTTTTAAGTAAATCCGAGACCCTTGAATAAATCTTGGAAGAATGGGAACCGTTGGATGAAGATTTTTGTCCAAAATTTCCATTTTTCTGATTTTTGTTTGTGAAAGAGGATTTTCGGAATTTATTTGGCGGTCCACACGAGATTACTTGGAGAAGAAGAGAAGAAGATTCGAAAGGGGCTATATATTTGGGGTTTTCGGACAGATATGGGGGGAGAAGACTGGAAAAAGAAGATTAAGGTTGAAGGAAAATTAGGGTTCTGGTATTTGATTTCCACAACTTTTCTCTTCTGATTTTTTGTTTTAGTTTTTCATATATATATAAATCAGTTTCTTCTTGTTCCAATTTTACACCAACGTCAGAAAAATACAAAAAGAAAATGAGTTTCTTCTTCTGATTTCTGCTTGAAATGGAGATTTAATTGAGCCGAGGTTCACTTGACGATCGAGGTTTAAACTCGCGGTTCCAGATTCGTTCATCATTGCTCCGTTCATTTTCATTTGAGTTCGTCATTCAATCTTCTGCTTCTTTTGTCTTCCATTGGACACCAATATATTGGAAACCTCACTTCAGGTATCTTCTACCTTTCTTACTTTTGTTGGATGATGATGTGATCAATAGTATGATAAGAGCCTAGTTAGTTTGCCATATGTTTAAGTGTCCATTTAGGCGTGATTGATTTGGAGTTCATATTCTGTTCTACTTTGACATGCATCATGTTTCTGTTTTGGGATTAAGTTCGCTGTTGGTTCAACTTGATTTTTCTGAGTTTCCAAACTTTGTTTGTTTATGTGACTCATGAATCAGTAAGGCATCATCTCAATAGGTTAATAGGTCGTTTCTCCGTCCAGTTCATGTTAAAGAATTTCCTTAGAGCATTTTCAAGTTTTCATTGGGTTAGTGTCATACATCAAGTTAGGGGCTAATTTCCTAGATCTTGTTTTTGTCTTTTGCCTCTCGTTTTGGGTTCATATTCTGCGGCTTTGTTTTATCGAAGTATTAGTTTCTCCATCAGTAATCATATCTAGAGTGCTAGTCATGAAACTAACAGTGGTAACATTTTAAATATTATTAGAATACTAATCAAGTTTGCTTTTCCCTTAGTGCAAGCTACTACTTTTAGGAATAATTTTAAGCCCAAATATTCAGTATCTTTCCTTTACTGATTTGCTTTAAATTCTTTGAGTTCTTTTGGGTGTTAACTTCTATTTAAATGTATTTAAATCTTATATGCCAGTGTCAAGTTTTAGACCTTTTGCCACTTTATTTCGGCTTGGTTATTGTTGCTTCAACATGTCTTCATTACCCTGTTGGTGATCTTTGATTGTTCGTGTTATTCTTTGGTCGAGCATGTTTCAATTAGCTAAAGTAATTAAGGCATGGGGCTAGTTAGTTAAGCTTTAGTTGGCTCTTATCATTTTAGATTCACACTTCTGTATTTTTATTTTCTTTCCCGTTCTTAGTTCGTGTGATTGTTTGTTTGTCTCCGACATTACGTGATTTTGGATATCTTTCTTTTAGATATTTCACTGCCATTGTTTGTATGGATTGTTTGAGTTATATTATGTTGGGCCGTGGGAAGTGGAGAAGGTGTTATCCCATTAGCAATTAGGTATTTTTCACATGTTTTAGGATTGGGCTTAGTCTAAAAAAAAACTAAAAGACCAAAAGAGCATGCCATGAGTCATTTTGTTTAGCTTCTTTTATTTATTTTATTTCTTTATCCGCTAGCAGCATGTTTTAGGCCGTTATCACTCGGGTAGGCAAATCTTAGGTTTCTTTTTTTCATTTTCATTTGAGGCAAGAGGTCGTTTCTTTTAGTTTATTATTCGGGAAATGCCCCGCATAATTTGTATATATTTTATCCGGGGTATGCCTCGAAGTACTTGTATTTAGAGGCTTAAAGTGGAACTCATAGTATTTTTATTTTTATTTTTTATTTTATTAGGCGGGAATGACCTCGAACCTCTTGTGTGTTTGTTTTTTCTTTTTTGTTTTCTATGTTTGTTTTTTAATCTCAATTTGAATATTTTAAAAGCCAACTAGATCGAATGTGCAACCGTACTAGTTACGGGACTTGGGGAGTGCCTAACACCTTCTCCGCGAGTCAAGTGAACCCCCTTACCCGAATCTCTGGTGCGGACTTGGTTTTGGAGTCTAAAATGTTTAAAATGGAAAAATTATTTTTTTTAAAAACGGTGACCTGGCACATCGAAATCAAAGTCAGGTGGCGACTCTGAGTTATTCCCTTTTAAACAAATGTTTTGTCACGTTCAATTTTGAAAACCCTTTTGAGCTTTACTAAATTTTTTTATTTATTTAAGAGGGTTAGTGAGTGAAGTGGTTAAAAAGGGGGTGTGACAGCTTTGGCGACTCTGCTGAGGAGTTGCAGGTTCGAGCTAGTACTTGATCTTGTTGGCTTTTTAGGATATTCGGTTGAGGTTTTATGGGTTTTGTTTGCTTTATTTGATTTTTGTTTATGTTGTTTTATTATTTGCTAGTTGCTTATTTTCTTACAACTTTTCCTTTATGTGTTACTGCTTTATAAATTGTCATCATTTGCATAACCCCGAGTCTTCTTTCTGCAACAAGTCTTCCGGAGTACGTTTGAGCGTACACGGCCTTTTTGTGAGTCACCTGTGTCTTTAGGGGGTGACATAGGAGCGTGAGAGCGTGGAGTGAGCGGACAGCTAGAGCGGCCGTCATCGACCACGTGCCACCCCGAATTTCCTTGTCTAGTGAACCCCAACCGTAGGTCAGCCTTTCGGTCATGCTTATCTGCATCATATCATTAAAACCTAGCAGGGTTCGTTCCTAGGCACCGTGTCCCATTGTAGGAGGCCTATCCAAATTATGTTAAAATGGGTTTATGGCCCAAAAGAGATATTTAATCATCCCTATGTGCTACATGCTGCATCTCTTTATGGGTAAAAGGGTCATTTAGAGGACCAAAGATATTTGAGGGTGAAATATAAATTGAAGCAAGTAGGGCCCACTCACATTTTTCTTTCATAGTTTTCCAAAAATAAAAAAAAAAAAGAGAAAAAGAAAATCCAAAAGATTTTACATTTTCCATCATTTTTCAAAAAGTCAAAAAATAGTTTTTCCAAACTAGTTGCATTTCATTTTAAAGCTTTCTTCCATGTCCGATCTTCCCGAACTACGCATACCTGATTTTTGTCTTTTGGGACGCTATGCGTAGGCAACCCACATAGGGTTCGGTCTTCCTAGTAAGTCTTAGGTTCTTGACTTTGCGGGGTCTTCGCCAAATTTTGCATGTTTAGCCACTTTTGGCCACATCGGTTGTTCTCTCAAATGAGGTCATTTTTTGCAAAAGTTGTCCAATTACCCATGTCTTAGAATCTTGAGTCCACAACTATGTGTCATATTACTTTAAGGTCCATCCTTTTCGAGTTTGCATCTTTAGACACTTTTGGCCATATCGGCCGCTTTTGCAAAATGGATCATTTCTGTAAATTAATTTTGCGCCATGATTATTGGGAGTTTGAATCCATATAAGCTTTAGTGAGGTATTTCCATGTATTTGAGGTCACCTTTGTTGAGTTTGCACTTTAGCCACTTTCGGCCCCCGAGCCATTTTGCAAAATAGCTCAACAGTCCCCTAGGAAATATTGTGGTGTCACATAATGTCTTGAGTCATTAACCATATTTTCCTCATTCAGGTATGGATCCACTCACCAATGCTAGAGTATTAATGGTGGTCAAAGTCCCTAGAAGGCTAGTAAAATGGTGGAACATGTTCACATTACTTGAGCAGCGTGATCTGGTAGGTAAATTAGGGACTCTTATTTATTTGATGGATATCACCCCCCGTCCCGACCTTGTAGAAGCATTGTTGACATTTTGGGACCCACAGGGAATGGTATTCAAGATGGGGATCTCGAGATGACACCCACCTTAGCTGAGATAGCCGGGTTAATTCGCCTGCCATACCTAGACAAGGATTTGATTTACACAAGGGCTCATTCAAGCACCAAGTTCCTTAAGATCATATGGATGGATTTAGAAAATCACATGGGATGTCTAGATCAATCTTGGGTATCTTTGGACTTTTTATTCGAGAGGTTTACTCGTCCTACTGGGTATGAGACCTTCGTAGATGAATTTTTCATATCATATGATTCTTGGAAGAAGAGCCATCCTATGATTTCGCTATTGCATTGTTGGGTCACTTTTCCATGATAAACACAGTAGTAAGGTCACCTTGGTTCCAACAATTTTGGTAGAGATCTATCGTACTTTGACCAGGATTTGAGAGGGTGAGAGGTTCTTTGAGAGAAGCAACTTGTTGCTACAGCTGTGGATGATGGAACACTTACATCCCGCCACCATGTTTGTGAAAGATGTGATTGACCGTTGTCTGAGAGATCGAGTGAAGTGCATCGAGCATAGAATGACGTTCGATAAGTTTGACTTACCACTCGGAGTTCAGGCTTGGGTTGATTACTTAGGGTCCTTGATTGAAGAGAAGATTTTGTGGTCATACCTTTGGATTGATTTGGATATGATCTTAGCAGGATCTCGCGTGCAAGACTTCTTGGTACTGATTGGACTTTGGTGTACTAGACCATATACCCCTTCTAGAGTGATGCGTCAGTTAGGGAGGCGGAAAGAAGTCCCCTACATTCCTGATTCTCGTGACATCATTAGGGAATTTGACACTATGCCTCACATGGAGGTCGACATCCAGACCTATTGGCGTCATACAATGAAGATGGGTAGGGATACTTTAGCAGCTGACCCACATTCACCTGGGTATACCCATGAGTACTTCATATGGCTATAGTCTACTCAGCGGGGGGTTAGCAGGCATTGCCCCGACGTGTTAGAGGAGTATTTGACGAGGAGGCCACCTCACAGATATTGCTTAGACACTTTATGGATCGATTTACCCAGGCAGAGGAGGCCCATGCGACAGAGAGATCCGGGGTCCAAGCTACACTTCAGTCATTGAGATCACAGTTGGCAGGGTTGGTAGAGAACATGGGATAGCACCGTGAGTACCTTACTAGAGTCATCCTTCCAGATGCAGGCGCGCATTCCAGGATTCTCATTCCCAGTTTTGAGGTGTCTTTGTAGGGTATAATACCGAGCTTAGATTCGACAAGATTGACGTGGCCATCCGGATCTTCATCAGACCTGTCCCAGCCAGGACCGTCACATTTAGGGGTAGCTTGAGGAGTCATTTTATTTAGGTGTTTTAAGATTGTCTTATGTTGTCTTTTACTTTCGTGTCTTGTCTAGAAGTACTGAATCCTTTAGGTAGTGTCAGAATCTGTCGTAGTGCAGTTGAGTCTGTTAGGTCTTTCATTATCGTACTTCCCATTGTATTTTAATATCAAAAAGGTTTTAAATGAAAAATCCCAAAAGATTTTATTTTTAGTTTACTTTCCATCACTTTTCCAGAACTACACTTGGTCTGATTCATGAGGGACATGATACGTAGGTAGTCTACATCGGGTTCGATCAAATCATTTTTGGTTCAAAAAAAGGAAGAGAAGAGAGTGATAAGCCAAAAGAAAGGAATGTGAAGAAAATGATGTGCAAGAAAAGAAAGAAAAGCAAGGATTGAAATGAGCAAATTGGGATGATGCCATATGACCCTGCGACTCTCAAAGACATTGTAGAACCTCTAATTATTGCTAGGTGCATTGCATGTAATGTGATATTATTATTTGATAAATGCCCTAATGCTAACATGGTGGTTTTGTGTTGTTGTCCTCTGTTATCTTTATTTAACTTCAGGAAGGTGGTTAGTTTGTTGGCATCCTGGCAAGTCATCCATACAACACCAGGTCAAAGCGCCAAACAGTCATGACTAGCAAAGAAACAAACACAAGAGTTGTAGACCCACCAAGGGAGATTGTTGAATTGGAATCGGAACTGTAAGAGGAGGTCCGAAGGTTGAAGCATCATAATGGCGGAAATGTATCAGGCCTGGATTAAGGGACACACTCCACCATCATTCCCTACCAACTACACATAAAACCCTACTTCCATTCCCCCACTCTCCCAATCCCAGATGCCTAATACCCTTGATCTTTCCCCACAACACGCATCGGGCTTTACCCCTTACCACAACTACCCCGACACTTCAGCCCAAACTTTTCATGCTCCACCAGCCAAAACAACCTCGTACCCTGCTCCGATATTTGCTCCTATTTTTGTACCCCCTCCACAAGCTACCCTCCACTAATCCTCTAGTGAGCCTGCATTCCCAGCTCCAGATACCCAATATTATGCCCCGGAACCCACATTCAAATTCCCAGATCCTTACTCCTACACTCCCCACTTTGAGCCTCATGTTGAAACTAACAAACCACCCAAGAACGTAGAGTAAGAGGAGATGTTCAGGAAGGTAAAGAGTCTGGAGCAATCATTGAGAAATATGCAAGGGTTGGGAAACCAGGTGAGTGTGGCCTATAAGGATTTGTGTTTGTTCCCCGATGTCCAACTACCTACCAGGTTCAAGATGCCCAAGTTTGACTTGTATGATGGACATGGGGATACTGTAGCTCATCTGAGGGGTTATTGTAGTAAAATGAGAGGCGTCGGGGGAAAAGATGAATTATTGATGGCATACTTCAGCCAGAGTATGAGTGGGGCAGCTTTAGAATGGTATACCCGCCAAGACGCCAATAGGTGGTACACATGGGATGATATGGCTCAAGCCTTCGCCCGGCACTTCCAGTACAATATAGACATTGTCCCAGACTGTTTATCTTTGACCAAGGTTGAAAAGAGGCCCAGTAAAAGCTTTAGAGAATATGGGTTCCGATGGAGGGAGCAAGCTGCACGAGTCAATCCTTCGATGGAAGAAGACGAGATGGTTAAATACTTTCTTCAAGCCCTGGAGCCTACTTACTATGGCCATTTGATTTCAGCCATTGGTAAGTCTTTCAATGATGTGGTAAAGATGGGAGAAATGGTGGAAGAGGGGCTCAAGTCGAGCAAGATTATGAGCTACTCTGCCATAAAAGCAACCATCCAGGCAATCCAGAATAGTACCAGAAGTTTTCTAGGCAAGAAGAAGAAGGACGATGTCGCCATGCTTGTCTATGGACCATGACATGGCCAAAGGGGTTCACCTCATCAGTACACCTATCCTCGACCCTGACCTCAAACCTACGCCCAAGCTCCATATAATCCAGCCCAACATTACTTCCCCCCGCAAAACCCCCAATACTCAGCCTGGCCACCCCAATACCAAATTCACCACGCCCAGTCATACACTCAACTTCTCCTCACCCACAATGGCGTGCCCTAGCCCTACAGAATACCTACCTAGCTCCACAAAATACCTATCCACCTCCACAACCCTACCAAAACCCTAATGGTTCAAATTTTCGACCAAGGACGGAGTATAGAAGAGAGAGGCAGCAACGGAAACAAACTTTTACCCTAATTGGGGAGTCTTATGCTAGTCTGTTTCAAAGGTTAAGGCAGTTGGATGTCTTGAGGCTGATTGAGTCAAAGATACCAAACCCCCTCCAAAGAACCTCGATTATTCCCTAAGATGCGCCTATTGTTCTGATACTCCAAGGCATGACATAGAGAAGTGCTGGCATTTGAAAAGTGCAATCTATGAGCTCATTGATACAAACCAAACTGTAGTCCAAAGCCTAGACACACCGAACATCAACCAAAACCCTTTACCAGCCCATGCAGAGACACATATGATTGAAATAGTTTACAAGGATGGGGAGCCCAAGAAGCCTTCTAAGTCCGTCATGATGATTTGGGCTAGTGAAAGTAATTTGGTTAAAGCTCCAAACTTTACCAAAGCAACGCTCCTGACAGTTGAAGGGGTGACAGAAAAGCAGAGCTCGCTCAATTTGAAGACACTAGTGTTGGTCGTGAAAGGGCCTTCGAAAGATATTGGGGCAAGTCCGGAAAGTTCAAAAGTGGTAGTGCCAGGGATTCCAAGTAAGCCTGTCATAGCTATGAAGGGGGCTCCTATTACCCCTATCATCGTTAAACCAGTGACCTAGCTGCCAGTGGTTGATGCCAAGGCTGTTCCGTGGAATTACAAATAAGTGATAGTGACATACAAAGGAAAAGAAATAGAGGAAGAAGTTAATGAAACTGGAGGATTGACTCGTTCTAGGAGATGTTTCACCCTAGAAGAATTAAGGAAAGCCAAGTCATTCAAGGATAGCCAAATGCCAGTAAAGAGATCAGTCAGCGAAGAAGAGGCTGAGGAGTTCCTGAAAAAGATGAAAGTGCAGGATTATTCCATTGTGGAGCAATTAAGGAAAACACCAGCTCAGATTTCTCTCTTGTCTTTGTTGATACATTTAGATGAACATCGCAAGGTCCTGATGAAGATTTTGAATGAGGCACATGTTTCTGACAAAATCACAGTGAACCACTTGGAAAATATAGCTAGCAAGATCTTTGAAGTAAACTGGATCACTTTCTCAGATGATGAACCTCCTATGGAGGGTACAGAACACAACCGAGCTCTTTATCTCAGGTGAAGTGTGAAGATTCTATCGTCTCAAGGGTTTTGGTTGACAATGGCTCTAGTGCGAATATTTGCCCCCTGTCTACTCTGCAAAAATTGATCGGCACTGAAAGAATCTACATGAACAGTGTGTGTGTTCAAGGCTTTGATGGGGGAGGTAAAGATTCTGTTGGAGATATAATGCTCGAATTGTCGATAGGGCCAGTTGAGTTCACCATGGAATTCCAAGTGTTAGATGTGGCTTTCTCCTACAATTTGTATTGGGAAGGCCCTAGATACATGCTGCTAAGGCAGTCCCGTCTTCTCTCCACCAAATGGTGAAGTTCGAATGGGACAGACAGGAAATAGTTGTGCACGGTGATGAGGACTTGTTAGCCTATAATGACACAATTGTTTCGTTTATCAAAGCTGAAGATGATAAAGGACCTTGGGTCTATCAAACTTTCGAAACAGTGTCTGTTGAGAAGATTCCTAAAGGAAAATGCACTCCGGGTCCTAAGCTATCCTCTACATCTGTCATGGTAGCAAACGAAATGTTGAAGAATGGTTTTGTGCCAGGCAAGGGTCTGGGCTCATCTCAGCAGGGTATTGTGCATCTAGTGCGCCCCAGTGGGAATCAGGGTACATTTGATTTGGGATTCATGCCCATAGAGAAGGACATGAAAAGGGTTAAACTCTAAAACAGAAGGTATGGTCACTCCCCAAGCCTGTCCCGCACATCTCTAAGTCTTTTGTCAAGGCAAGGGCCGAAAAACCTCCAACCTCATCAGTGCCAAAACCTGTGGTCGATGTTGATGAAGAGCTGATCAAGAGGTTCCAGAGTCTGTTCGATGAGGTCAATATGGTAGAAGTTGGTGAAGGTTCTATTAAAGCAGATATGCAACTCGTTGGGCCAAATCTGAAGCTTAGCAATCGGGAAGCTATTCCTCTCCCCACTAGGAAGGAGTTTTGGTAGTTTTCTTTGTTTCCCTTTTAGTTATCTCGGTTATTCTAGGGTTGTAATCTAGATTTTTAGTTTTTGCTTGTTTTGATGTTCAAACCTTTCTATCCTTTTATTTTCAATGAAATGCAATCTTCTGTTTTCAGTTATTCCTAATAGTGTTTGACCATGTCAAGGATTTGAGGAAGTTTTTCCAAAGGCTCCGCAGGTATAATCTCAAGCTCAATCCAGCGAAATGTTCATTTGGTGTCCTGTCTAGGAAACTACTGGGATTCGTGGTTAGTAAATGCGGCATTGAGTTGGACCCATCGAAGATCAAAGCCATCCAAGAGTTACCACCCCCAAAGAAAAAAACTAAGGTAATGAGTTTGCTCGGAAGGTTAAATTACATCAACAGGTTCATTGCTCAGCTCACGACAACCTGTGAGCCCATTTTTAAGCTGCTGAAGAAGAATTCTACAGTCAAGTGGACTAACGAGTGTCAAGAAGCATTTGATAAGATTAAGAGGTACCTGTCGAATCCACCTGTGTTGGTCCCACTAGAGCCTGGAAGACCTTTAATTCTCTATTTGACAGTCTTGGATAATTCTTTTAGCTGTGTATTGGGTCAACATGACATCATGGGAAAGAAGGAGCAAGCAATCTATTATCTCAGTAAGAAGTTCACTCCCTATGAGGTTAAGTAGACTCTGCTTGAGAAGACATGTTGTGCCCTAACTTGGGTGGTGATAAGTAGAGATTTTAACGAGTTTTATGCTCCTTCTTGCTTATGCTTTGATTATAAATCGTTACAAAATAGTCCCAAAAGGCTCATAAGTTGTGCTTGATTGCAGGTTTGATCGACAAAGTGATGAAATATCAAAGATCGGCTCAAACATAGTGAAACCTACTCAAGTATCAAACACAAAGTAAACTGAGGGCAAACAAGCCTAGTGCGGACCCCACAAAATGAAATGCGGTCGCATTAGGTGATTCAGAGAGAAGGCAAAACCAGGCCTCAGGCAACGCGACCGTGATATACATTTCACGGTCCACGGTGAAGGCTCTGCGGCCGCGCTACCTTTTTGTGCGGTCCGTGGAAGGGAGATTCAGAGAATTGGCAAAAAATGGGCTTCAGGTAACGCGACCATGGTACACATTCCGCGATCCGCGGTGAAGCTTCTGCGGCCGCACTATCTTTTTGTGCGGTCCGCGGAAGAGATGTTTAGAGAGATGGAAAATGCCAATGCGGTCTACGGTCATGGTTGTGCGGACCGTGACAGCTGCCTCCGCGGTCGCGATCCATTCTATGCGGTCCGCGGAGCCCAAGTTCAGAGGCCCAGAACTGAAGTCCAAGAGCCTAGTGCGTCCGCGGTTCATTTTATGCGGCATGCACTGACCCCGCAGGGGTATTTTTGTCCAGTTTTTCCAGCCTAGTATAAATAGAACATTTTACCATTTTTTAGGTTATCAGATATATCAAAGCTGAGCTGCGCTCGTGGGAACCTCATTTGTAGCCATTTTTGGAATCTTAGCTTCAAATTAACGATAGATTCTCTGTATTTACATTAGCATTTAATTAATATACCTTGTTCTTCATCTATTTCTTTATTTTTTTTCTTCAAGCATGAGTAGCTAAACCCATTAGCTAGGGTTGTGGCTCAACTCTAGTGTGGGTAATTGATGGGTGTTCCCATATATTGATAGATTGACTATGGGTGTTTGTTATTTGAGTCAATTTTATGGTTTAATCTATGAATTGGTGGTTGCAAACTATGGTTTGTGCTAAGTTGACTTGGCTCTTCTTGAGAAAGAGAGCCTAAGTCTCCAAAATTGATCCAACAAGGAATTGGGATGGACTCAAGAGAATTGATAGTCCTAGTTAACGGGTTAAACCTCAAGAGAGTAATCACCTACTTGAACCCTAGTTGCTTGATCTAATTTGCCTACCCATTTGGTCTCGAGAGAGTCAATTGGGCAAAATCACTCTCTCTACCGAGAAGTGTGAGAGTGGGTAAAATTGTGCAACGGTTATAGCATAAGCCCCAATTATGTCAATCGAACTTTAATAACTTCTACCCGTCAATTAGCCACCTAGGTAATGTCACAACCCTAGTACCCTTCTTCCCATTATATACAACTTAACAATTATCTCGTAGCATAATCTAGTTTCAATTAATAGCTTGGTAATAGTAGTTTACAATCTAAAAACCCAAAAATGTATGGAAGTAACATTTGGAACAAATACACACTTCTAGTCTAGATAGATACTCGACTCCATTCCTAGATCCCTGTGGAAATCGATCCCGACCCTCATATCGGGTAAAAGCTATTGTGACCCTCTCTTTCTGCTTTTTAGTAGTGTGGAGTTTGAAGCGATCACTTTTTGGCGCCGTTGCCGGGGAGCTAACGGTGTTGGCTATCTATTTAGTTAGTTTTGAATTTTTTCTTCTTTCCTTTGTTACTTACTTGTTTGTGATATTACTCAGGTACCAACATGGCTTTAAACAACGGAAATGACCCTCTTGGAAACGTGATAGTGGGGGAGGAGGTAAAAGATCTTGAGCAAGATGAGGTGCCTCTTACACCTCAAGGACAACGGAGAGGCCGAAATACCAATGCAAATGCAAATGCAAATCCAAATGATAATATTCCAGACCCTCCTCCGCCACCTCCAAGAGCGGCTCCCAGAGTATTACTGAACCAGGGCTACGCAAGTGCTATTGTTCCGCCCCGAATCCAGGTGGGCAACTTTCAGATAACCAATGTGATGTTGACCTTACTTGAGCAACGTGGGTACTTCACGGCTGCTACAAATCAAAATGCCCTCAAACATCTCAAGGGGTTCGTAGATACATGCTGGGGGAGCAAACAGACAAATGTGTCCGAGGATGCATTGAGATTGAGAATTTTCTTGTTCTCACTTCGGGGAAAGGCATTGGATTGGCTCGAGAGACTCCCCAACCATTCTATCACAACTTGGGATGAGTTGGCAGATAAGTTTATTGCCAAATTCTTCTCTCCTAGTCATATGGCGGCACTTCGAGATGAAATATTAGCCTTCAAGCAAGAACCAACGGAACCTTTGCATGAGATTTGGGAGCGATATATAATGATGGTTAAGGAGTGCCCAAATAATGATATGACCGAGGCCATGATCCAACAAACCTTCTACCGAGGCATAAATACTACAAATCAATGCATTGTTAACCAATTGGCCGTAGGCAATTTTATGAAACTTTCTTATGAGGAGGCATGTGATGTACTTGATGAAATGGCGGACACATCTTCAGCATGGCAGAATAGAGCAAACATGCCTCAAGGTGACCTTACGGTTATCCATTTGCACAAGGAATTACACGATCACAGGCAAGCGATAGCTAAGCTTACCACCATGATGAATCAATTAGCTAAGGCACAGTTGCAAAAAGTTCAGAATCCTCGTCAAGTGAATGTCATGGAGGGTGTTAGTATGCTTGTCAACAAGAGAAGGCAAAGGAGGCAACAAAATCAAGGAAATTCTAAGCAATTTGTTGATGAATATGATGGGTGTCAAAATGATGGTTATGATTACCAAAGTAAAGAGGTACAATATGTCAACAACTATCAAGGCAATAGGGGCAACTCTTCAAACCAACAATGGCGCCCCAAGAAAATTGGGGCAATCAACAACAAAGTGGTGGCAATTGGAACAACAACCAAAACAACAATTGGGGTAATCAGAAAAAAAACCAAGGCAACTGGAATGGAAATAACAACAACTGAGGTAGCAACAACAATCAAGGTGGGTGGAACAACAATGGAAACCAAGGCAACATGGGGCGAGGCTTTCAAAGGCCCCCAATGTACCAACAACCGAACAATCCACCCCCTTTCTCTTCTCAGGGTCCTAGTTATTCTGGTAATGATATGAGCAGAATTGAAATGATATTCAAGAAGATGATGAAGATGAATGCGGATTTCGATGCACAGTTGGCTTCTCACAACACCTCTATCTGAAAGTTAGAGGTGCAATTAGGGCAAATCTCTCAGTCATTGAATACTCGCCCGAAGGGTGCTCTACCAAGTGATACTATAGTGAACCTGAAGGGTGGAAATAACAATCATGTGATGGTGGTTACAACAAGAAGTGGGAGAGACGGTGATGTGAATGCCTCAAAGCAAAAGCAAGTTGTAGGTGAAGATGTTGAGTTGCGGGATGTTGATGTACCTTTGATTGTTGAAGATGTGGTTGAAAAAAATGTGAACAATGATGTAAGGATTGATATTGGTGAGGCCGAGGTAGAAACCCATGATGCCGTGAACCCGTCTAGGGAACACGTGATTGACATGCTCGAGCCGGTGGTGCCAAAAGCCAAGGTTCCTCTGCCAAGGCCACCTCCACCTTATCCTCAAAGGCTCGCAAAGTAGAAGAATGATAATCAGTTTAAGAAGTTCATTGACATGATGAAGAGCTTATCTATTAATGTGACTCTGGTGGAGGCACTTGAACAAATGCCGGGCTATGCAAAATTCATGAAAGAATTGGTTACAAAGAAGCGTTTTATGGACTGTGAAACTATAAAGATGACTCACCAGGTTAGTGCTATAGTGCATTCAATGGCCCCGAAGCTTGAAGATCCCGGTGCTTTCACCATTCCTTGTACCATTGAGAGTGCGGATTTTGCTAAAGCTCTTTGTGACTTGGGAGCTAGTATCAATTTTATGCCCTACTACATTTTCAAAACTTTGGGTATTGGCCAACCTAGGCCAACTTCAATGAGACTTCAAATGGCGGATCGATTGATGAAGCGATCTTTGGGCATTATTTATGATGTGCTTGTCCGGGTGGACAAATTCATATTGCCGGCCGACTTTGTGATTTTGGATTGTAAGGTGGACTATAAGGTTCCTATTATCTTGGGCAGACCTTTCCTTGCAACGAGGAAGGCATTGGTTGATCTTGAAGCGGGTAAGCTCACTTTCTGAGTGGGAGACGAAAAGGTTGTTTTCCACATTTGCAAATCTATGAAGCAGCCCAATAGCACCAAGGTGTGCTCATTTGTAGACCTTGTCACAACAGTGATTGTGGATGATACCAGTGCTATGATCAATGTGGAAGATCCGCTTGAAGTAGTGCTCTTGAACATGAATGTTAATGATGATGCTAGTATAGTGGAAAGTGTCAATGCCCTACATGGGATGGGCTCTTATTCTTACGAGCCGAGGAAGCTATCTTTGGATCTTGAAAACCGGTAAACTCCACTAATAAAGCCATCCATTGAGGAGCCACCGGTGTTGGAGTTGAAGCCACTTCCTCCACACCTCAGGTATGAATTCTTGGGTTCAAATTCTACTTTACCAGTTATTCTTTCTTCTTGCCTTACTAACATGCAGGTTGAGGCCACTTTGGCGGTGCTTCAATAGTGAAAAAGGGCAATTGGATGGACTCTAGATGACATTTGGGGAATAAGCCCAGCATGCATGCACAAAATCATCTTGGAGGAGGATGCAAAGCCTTCATTGGATCATCAAAGAAGATTAAATGAGGCGATGCAAGAAGTGGTAAAGAAAGAGGTTATCAAGTGGTTGGACGCCGGTGTGGTTTATCCTATTTCTGACAGTTCTTGGACTTCTCCGGTGCAATGTGTGTCAAAGAAGGGTGGTATGACTGTGGTGGCCAATGACAACAATGAACTCATTCCTACTCGCACGGTCACCGGGTGGAGAGTATGTATGGACTACCGGAAGCTAAACAAGGTGACCCGAAAAGATCATTTCCCATTGCTATTCCTTGACCAAATGCTAGATCGTCTTGCGTGGCATGCTTTCTATTGCTTCTTGGATGGTTACTCGGGGTACAATAAAATTTTAATTGCCCCAGAGGACCAAGAGAAGATGACTTTTACATTTCCCTATGGCACATTCGCCTTCTCTCAAATGCCATTCGGATTGTGTAATGCTCTGGCAACCTTCCAACGTTGCATGATGGCTATTTTCACCGACAAGGAGGAGGATATCTTGGAGGTTTTCATGGATGATTTCAGTGTGGTTGGGGATTCTTTTGATGAGTGTCTGAAAAATTTGGATAAAGTATTGGCCAGGTGTGAAGATACAAATCTCGTACTCAATTGGGAAAAATGTCATTTCATGGTTGAAAAGGGTATAGTGTTGGGTCACAAAATCTCGAAGCGAGGAATTGAGGTTGATAGAGCCAAGATAGAGGTGATTTCAAGGCTTCCTCCCCCTATTTTTGTCAAAGAGGTGAGGACTTTTCTTGGGCACGCGGGTTTTTACCGGAGGTTCATAAAGGATTTTTCTAAAGTGGTACACCCTTTGTGCAAGTTGCTAGAGAAAGATACAAAGTTCTTGTTCGACGAGAGTTGTATGCAAACATTCGAGTTTCTCAAGCTCAAGTTGACTTCTACCCCCATCATTACCACACCAAATTGGAGCTTGCCTTTCGAGCTCATGTGTGATGCTAGTAACGTTGCGGTTGGGGCTGTTTTGGGCCAAAGAATCAACAAGATGTTTCATCCAGTGTACTACGCAAGCATGACCATGAATTAGTCTTAAAGGAACTATACAGTCACCGAGAAAGAGTTGTTGGCTATTGTGTTTGCTATGAAAAAGTTTCGACCTTACCTTATGGGGGCCAAAGTTATAGTGTACACCGACCATGCCTCCCTTAGGTATTTGATGACCAAGAAAGACTCCAAGGCGAGATTGATGAGATGGGTGTTACTTCTTCAAGAGTTTGATCTAGAAATTATTGACTGGAATGGTAGTGAGAATCAAGTGGCGGACCACTTGTCCCGTTTGGAGGAGGAGGGGGGCCTTGTGACGACCTTGAGATCAATGATTCATTTCCCGACGAACAACTCCTTGCGGTGTCAATGAAGGATATGCCATGGTTTGCCGATGTTACCAATTACCTTGTGACCGGAATAATCCTGTGTGAGCTCTCTTCTAACCAAAGGAAGAAGCTCAAGCAGGATAGTTTGGATTTCTATTGGGATGAGCCATACTTTTTCAAGATTTTCACGGATGGTGTGATTCGTAGATGTGTCCCGGAGGAAGAACAATTGAGTATCTTAGAGGCTTGCCATTCTTCGCCCTATGGTGGCCATCATGGTGGGGTGAGGACCGCCTCGAAAGTTCTTAGTTGTGGATTCTCTTGGCCCACCTTATTCAAAGATGCGGGCGATTTGGTGAAGAGATGTGATGAGTGCCAAAGAGCGGGCGGAATTTCAAAAAGGGACGAGATGCCTCTCAATACTATTCTTGAAGTGGATATCTTTGATGTTTGGGGCATCGATTTCATGGGTCCATTTGTTAGCTCTTGTGGGAATACTTACATTCTCGTGGCGGTTGATTATGTCTCAAAATAGGTTGAAGCCGTGGCTTTGCCTAATAATGAAGCCCGGAGTGTTGTTGTGTTTCTTAAAAAGAGCATCTTCACAAGGTTTGTTACTCCTCGTGCGATTATTAGTGATAGGGGGTCTCACTTTTGCAACAAGGCTTTCGACACGTTGCATTCCAAGTACAGTGTCAATCATAAGGTTTCCACCCCCTATAATCCTCAAGCTAGTGGTTAAGTGGAGGTCTCCAACAGAGAAATTAAGAGCATCTTGTCAAAAACTGTCAATACTAATAGGACCGATTGGTCGAAAAAGTTGGATGATGCTCTATAGGCTTATCGGAAGGCTTACAAAACTCTGATTCTCCGTATCGATTGGTGTTTGGAAAAGCTTGTCATCTTCTGGTTGAGTTAGAGCACAAGGCCATGTGGGCTTTGAGGAAGTTGAGTTTGGAATGGGATATTACGGTAAATCTTCGTGTTGAACAACTCAATGAGCTCGATGAGTTTAGATTCCATGCCTACTCAAGTTCATCCTTGTATAAGGACAAAATGAAGTACCTTCACGACAAATATGCTCGGGGTAAGGAGTTCAAGGTTGGAGATATGGTTCTCTTGTTCAATTCCCGGTTACGTCTGTTTCCGAGTAAGCTCAAGTCAAAGTGGAGTGGGCCATTTGAAGTTGTGTTTGTGACCCCATTTGGTGCTCTTGATCTAAGGAACAAAAATGGTGAAGTTTTCAAAGTTAATGGGCACCGGGTCAAGCATTATCTTGGAAAATTTGATGACAGCCACGTGGTGGCACTTCTTCATCTAAAGTGATGTGATGGTAACATGCGTCGTGCCGTGACGTTAAATCAGGCGCTTCTTGGGAGGCAACCCATGTCTTTTTCTTCTTGTTTTCTCTCATTTTCTTTGTAGTTTAGGATTTATTTTTGAGCTAATTGTTTGTGAGAAGTTGCAGGGATTGTGTTGATGCAGTACAAAACATTTTAGAAAAATTGAACAGTCTCTGGAGTTTGCCAGTGCGGCCGCATTGCACTTTGTGCGGTCCGCACTGGTGAAGGACAAGTGAGGTGCTCTCTCATGATTGCCATCCCGGCCACATTCCATTTAGTGCGGACCGCGGTGGACCTCCGCGGCCGCGGTCGATTTTGTGCGGACCGTGGAGGTTACCTTCTCAAGCTTCTTCTGAACAAATCCAGCGCGGTCCGCTGTTCGTTTTGTGCGGCCGTTGGTAGGTAAGACTGGGTCCCACATCTTTTTCTATAAATAGAGCTCATGGGTCACCATTTACACTTTTTGAAATTTTAACACTCAGAGACCTAAAAGCTACTGTTCATACTCTCTTGTGACCGTAATTCTTGCTTAGACTGACTAATTGCATTTTATCTTCACATCTGGTAATATTTCACTCATTCCTTGTTCGTTTAATTGATTAATTTTGTTTTTATTTTATTACTATTAGCCTGTAACTTCTTTTTCATCCTGTTTTCTCTATTTTTGTTAGCTTAGGTTGGTTTAAGTGTTAGTTCTGGGGTGCTTAATGTGCATAATGACTGGGTAATTGAGTAGGGACAAAGTAGGTGAAAACTTGAACAAAAATGCAAAAATTGGAAACCCTAACTCAATGCCTGAACTAAGCACCCTCCGCGGACCGCGGTGCCCTGACGCGGTCCGCAGTACCATTTTGTGCGGATCACGATACTCATGTGTCTGCAAGTTGACTTGTACCCAGCGCGGCCGCATTGTACTTAGTGTGGTCTGCGCTGGCCCACCGCGGTCACGGTACCACTTTGTACGGACCGCGGTGGAGAGATTTAGAGGAGTGGTTTTCTAGACCCTACCCCAATGCAGACCGCGGTGGCTTTTGTGCGGTCCGCGGTGCACCCAATGCGGCCGCACTCCTTTTTGTGCGGACTGCGGTACACTGTTTCTGCAATATGTTCTGCAACTTTTGATCTTCTGTTCTGCAATTCATTTTCCACAAATCTTTCACTATCTGTGTTGATACTAACAAAGCTAGATGTTTATGCTTGCAGGCAATGGTTAAACAAAGAGGCAAAGGCTCGAAATAATCGGGCCGAGGTAATTACTCCCGGGGAGGGAAGCAAAGGATGGTAAAACTCACTCCCCAGGCTAGAAAAAACATAAAGGACATGAGGAAAGAAATCAAAGCGGCCGACAAAGCCATTGACTACTCGGGGAGTGAGTATGAGCCCTCCCGAGAGATCTCTTCAGATTCAGTCCCACTATACATCCCGTATCCGGAGAACGCTATACATAGATACACTCCTTCCTCTTCCCCCGATGCTCGAGCTTCAATCAACATTTCTTCTGGGTCATCTGAGGGCTCAGCGGCAGGTAGTGGGGATGAATACTCTACCTCTCCCACAACATCAATATCTGGAGAGGGTGCTAGAGGTGATGAGGGAGATGGGGAGTTACCTGGGGGTGGTGTGCCTCAGATTGGGGGTGTTGACCGGACTAGAAATCCCGCTGTTTGGGAAGATAGATTAGTCATCCAGGTGGCGTTCCACAAGTTTAGAGAATGGTAGCCGGCACGAAAGTTGATTCTTGATAGGAGCTTTATTGACAGAGACCTTCTACCCCTACACCCTAATATCCATAGACAGTTTCAAGCTCGAATGGGTTGGGAGCACTTCAAAGATAATTGTGTGAAGGCGAATGAGCACATGGTCAAGGAATTTTATAGAAATATGGCCCACATCTTGAAGGGCACTAAAGTGACCAAAGTGCGAAACAAAAATGTGGTATTTACCGGGAAGGCACTAAATGAATACCTGGGGTTCAACAAAGAAGATAAGTCCCTTTACAATGAAAAGTTGGCAATGGGCGAGGAGGTTCGTCCGTGGTTAGCCTCATACCTGGCAGTCCTGGGTACGGTTCCAGAGTGGTTGCAAGCAGGGGTCAAAATACTTCGGAGGACTTTTAACTTTGAGGCTAGGGGATGGTTGACTTTTTGTGTGTAGTTGGCTCGACCCCACTACCCATGATCAGACTATTCTGCTAGCCCGAGCTGTTCTTGCTGCATCTACTATGGCAGGATACCCTATCAACGTGGGCAATGTGATGTCCCGCGTCATTTCTACAGTGGGGGTTGAACATGACCAGAACACCCTTTTCCCAGCACCCTCACTATGTATTTTAGGGACCTGGAAGTGGAAAAGAGACCTTTTGACATTAAGGTCAAACTTGTGGCTCCGTTTTCATGGTACGGTCTGAAGGGGTAAGATAACCCCAAGGACAAAAATTACAAGCCGCCTGCTTCTGCCCCAACCGGCCAGTCTGAAGAGCCGGTTGCGGTAGAGCCCTCCACTGAGCCTGCTTCCACAGTTGCTAACATGCCTCCCGAACCTTCCACTACTGATGGTCCCTCTACTTTAGCTGGCCCGGGGATTCCATCTTCCCAAGCCCATCCTATCACTACCTACCAGATGAGCCAAACACTTTATAGCTTGAATAACTGGATGTCAGCTGCATCATCCAAGTTGTCCATCTTGACTTCTACCATTGCGGCCCAGTCGGCACCATAGCCAGCACAACTTCCACAGGCCATTGAGGATACATTGAAGAAGATCCTGGAGAACCAGGAAAAGATCATCAGTACTCAGGGTGCCTTGGCTAAGGTAGTAGATTCACATGGCAAGGCCCTGAAAGAGCTTGCTAGGGAGCACAAGAAGCTGTGCAAAACACGGGCTTCCAAGGAGTCTGTGTAGGAGCTTAGAGCGGATGTGGACAAACTGAAGGTCGCTGCATTTAGACTTGCTATTTGAGGATCTAGCTCTAGCAGCAGTACCAACAACAGAGCCACAGTAGGAGCAGACACAGAGGCTTCCAAAGAAGAAGAGCAAGCTCCCTAGTGCATATGAGGCGATCATCCAGTTGGCGGACCCACCGGAGGTTCTCTCCAGTCAGCCACAGGATGTTCCTGATATTTAGCCCATCCAGGTCCAGGCCCTAGTCCTAGCAGCTGAGCAGCAGGAGACCAGGAACCAGTCTGAGGTTCCCGTGCATGAAGAGGACCCAGGGACCACTGATGATCCCATGCAGACAGACACAGCTTAGGGAGTTCCCATATCCTTTCCTTATACTTTTTGGTGCTTATTTGTTTAGTTGGCATTGGGGACAATGCCAGCTTTTATTTGAGGGGTGCGCCCTACATTTTTGGATGATTGTATATATTGTTATATTTTATGTCTTTTTGATTTTCATCTTTGGTTTGTATATAATTTTACGTTTAGTTACTTTTATCGCACTTTTTATCTTTCATTTGGTCTGTATATATAAAGTTACATTATTGTATATATTCATCCCCGTTGTATATTCAAATCCCCTATTGTACACATTCATTTTATTTTCTATTTTCGTAAAATGAATTTCGTTTTTAGTTCCTTAGATAGGCTCGTAGCTTTTTGTTTTGTTTTTGGCGCTTTCAATAAGCCTTTGGTTTTCTTAATGCCACGGTTCTTTCCAAAGGTGGAGTATTGTGTGAATAGGGTGGCTCTTCCCGATGATGGATGGCATGACAACCTTCTTAAGGATTTGAGTCCGTTTTTGTTTCTATTTTTGGTAGCTTTTAGTTAAGGTTTCCTCAAGCAAAGCTTCACTTGGGCCTAACACAGTTGCCTTTGATCCCATGGTCAAAGACAAGTCGTTGTGTTTAGGATGGTGAAAGTCGTGACCTTGAGACTCTTGTATTGACCAAACAATCATCATGTGGTCTTTCGGGACCATTGTGTGCTCAAATCGTGTCTAAGGTTGTTGTGGGTCCCCGACTCTATGTCTTTAATAATCCTTGACCTTGTGTGATGAGAAATTGAATTATGAGTCCAAGTTCCGAGCCAATGGTCTAGAACTTGCCCTGAATGTCTGTTGAGGTGAAATCTTAAGTGAAATTTGGCTTGAGAAGTGATTATAGGCTCTCCTTGATCCAAATGATAGTTGAACAATTCCATAGCCCACCAATGATATACTCCCTAGTAAACCCTTTTGAGCCTTAAACCTTTATCTTTCAAGAACCAATACTATCAACATATATCCATTCTAAAATAAACCCTTTTTCGGCACCCGATCTTCCCTTGAGCAATGACAAAAGTCTAAGTTTGGGGGGAGAGACGAGAGAAGGAACAAGTGGTAAAAGGTACTAAAGCGAAAAAAAGGAAGGCAATGAAAAAGAAAAGAAAAGAAAAGAAAAAGACAAAAAGAAAGCCCGATGTGAAAAAGAATAAAAAGGGATTCAAGAAAAAAAAACAAAAGAAAAAAAGGTGTGGAAAAAGTTGAAAAAGGAGAAACGCTTTAAAGTGCAATAAAAAGAGTGACATTACGTCTCTCTAACCCCTTAAAAAGAAGTGAGATACTTAGAGAGTCAAGAGAATTGTGCCAAATGAATCAAAAGAAGTGCTTAAGGGATGATGGAACCCATTTAGACCAAACTTTTCCTACCCTGAACCAAAAGCTTTCACATTGACTCCTCAAAAGCCCTATATGATCTTGAGTTGAAGGACGCTTACATTAGTGGATACTTACATGAGGGGCAAGCATATGGTACTTAGAGCTGGACTTGTGACTTTTTCTTGAGAGAGATTAGTGAATTCCCATTAACCTCGGTTGTGTGCTAATACTCTAAAAGGTGAGGTTTGTTTAGGGAGAGTTGAGGATGTGTGAGTTTGGGTTCCACAATGGCCAAAGTGAATGGAGAGAGTTCTTTGATGTAATGAGTCAACTCTTGATGCTCTTGTGTCACACTTGATCCATAGTATTTCAAAGTTTAAATGTTGTTAATGATTCATTCGTATTGAGGGCAGTTGTTAGTCCCAATTGATGCTTGTTGAGATTATTTTAGGATAGTTGAAATACTTGGATTTTCCTTTAGGGGGTGGGTCTTATTTTGTTTGCTTGAGGACAAGCAAAGGCTTAAGTTTGGGGGAGTTGATAAGTAGAAATTTTAACGAGTTTTATGCTCCTTCTTGCTTATGCTTTGATTATAAATCGTTATAAAATAGTCCCAAAAGGCTCATAAGTTATGCTTGATTGCAGGTTTGATCGACAAAGTGACGAAATGTCAAAGATCGGCTCAAACGGAGTGAAACCTACTCAAGTATCAAAGACAAAGTAAACTGAGGGCAAACAAGCCTAGTGCGGACCGCACAAAATAGAATGCGGCCGCACTAGGTGATTCAGAGAGAAGGCAAAACCAAGCCTTAGGCAACGCCGCCGCAGTACACATTTTGTGGTCTATAGTGAAGGCTCCGCGGCCGCGCTACCTTTTTGTGCGGTCCGCGGAAGGGCGATTCAGAGAGTTGGCAAAAAATGGGCTTCAAGTAATGCGGCCGCGGTACACATTCCGCGGTCCGCGGTGAAGCTTCCGCGGCCGCACTATCTTTTTGTGCGGTTTGCGGAAGAGATGTTCAGAGAGATGGAAAATGCCAATGCGGTCCGCGTCATAGTTGTACGGACCGCGACAGCTGCCTCCGCGGCCGCGGTCCATTCTACACGGTCTATGGAGCCCAATTTTAGAGAGCCCATAACTGAAGTCCAAGAGCCTAGTGCGACCGTGGTCCATTTTATGCGGCCCGCACTGACCCCGCAGGGGTATTTTTGTCCAATTTTTCCAGCCTAGTATAAATAGAACATTTTACCATTTTTTTAGGTTATCAGATATATCAAAGTTGAGCTGCGCTCGTGGGAACCTTATTTGTAGCCATTTTTGGCATCTTAGCTTCAAATTAACGATAGATTCTCTGTATTTACATTAGCATTTAATTAATATGCCTTATTCTTCATCTATTTCTTTATTTTCTTCTTCAAGCATGAGTAGCTAAACCCATTAGCTAGGGTTGTGGCTCAACCCTAGTGTGGGTAATTGATGGGTGTTGCCATTTATTATTGGATTAACTATGGGTGTTTGTTATTTGGGTCAATTTTATGGTTTAATCTATGAATTGGTGGTTGCAAACACTAGTTTGTGCTAAGTTGACTTGGCTCTTCTTGAGAAAGAGAGCCTAAGTCTCCAAAATTGACCCAACAAGGAATTGGGATGGACTCAAGAGAATTGATAGTCCCAGTTAACATGTTAATCCTCGAGAGAGTAATCACCCTACTTGAACCCTAGTTGCTTGATCTAATTTGCCTACCTATTTGGTCTCGAGAGAGTCAATTGGGCAAAATCACTCTCTCTACGGAGAGGTGTGAGAGTGGGTAAAATTGTGCAACGGTTATAGCATAAGCCCCAATTATATCAATCGAACTTTAATAACTTCTACCCGTCAATTAGAGACCTAGGTAATGTCACGACCTTAGTGCCCTTCTTCCCATTAGATACAACTTAACAATTATCTTGTAGCATAATCTAGTTTCAATTAATAGTTTGGTAATAGTAGTTTATAATCTAAAATCCCAAAAATGTATGGAAGTGACATTTGGAATAAATACACACTTCTAGTCTAGATAGATACTAGACTCCATTCCTAGCTCCCTGTGGAAATCGATCCCGACCCTCATATCGGGTAAAAGCTATTGTGACCCATTCGTCCTGCTTTTTAGTAGTGTGGAGTTTGAAGCGATCGGGTGGCACAAAAGTTGAAGCATTATCTGTCGTCCTACACTACTTACCTCATTTCTTGTATGGATCCTCTAAAGTATATCTTTTAGAAGCCTATGCCCATGGGAATACTTGCAAAGTGGAAGATTTTACTTACAGAGTTTGACATCATCTATGTGACTCGGACCGCGATGAAAGCCCAAGCCTTGGCCGACCACTTGGCCGAGAATCCGGTGGATGAATATGAGCCACTGAAGACTTATTTTCCTGATGAGGAAGTGATGCATGTTGACGAGGTGGACCATGATGAAAAGCCAGGTTGGAAACTCTTCTTTGATGGAGCTGCTAACATGAAAGGTGTCGGAATAGGGGCTGTACTCATCTCTGAAACAGGGCAATACTACCCTGTAACAACCCAGCTTCGATTTTATTGCACCAACAACATGGATGAGTACAAAGCATGCATTCTGGGTTTGATGTTAGCTATAGACATGGGAGTCTAGGAAATACTCGTTCTGGGAGATTCAGATTTGTTGGTTCACCAGATTCAAGGAGAATGGGAGACTCGGGACTTGAAGCTCATATCGTACCGACAGTGTCTGAATGATCTTTGTCAACGATTCAGGTCAGTAAAATTCAGATATATTCCCAGAGTTCATAATGAGATTGTCTATGCCTTAGCTACTTTGGCGTCAATGTTACATTATTAGCTACTTTAGCATATCCAAGTTCGTGATCAACATGCTTATTGTAATGTGGTTGAAGAGGAAATTGATGGCGAACCTTGGTTCCATGACATCAAGGAATACATCAAGTCGGGGGTATATCTAGTACATGCCACAGGTGATCAAAAGAGAACCATTCGACGTCTTGCTTGTGGATTTTTCTTAAGCGGGGGAATCATGTACAAGAGGACTCCAGATTTAGGACTGTTGAGGTGCATAGATACTAAAGAATCTTCAACTATCATGGCCGAAGTACATTCTGGAGTTTGCGGGCCGCATATGAATGTGTATGTCTTGGCAAATAACATACTTCGAGTAGGTTATTATTGGCTCACCATGGAACGGGATTGTATCAGTTTTGTTTGCAAGTGTCATCAATGCCAGGTACACGGCCCCATCTGAGTTACACACAACGTCTGCACCTTGACCCTTTGTTGTTTGAGGCATGGATGTCATTAGACCAATTGAGCCGGCAGCGTCAAATGGGCATAGGTTTATTCTGGTGGCCATTGATTACTTTACCAAGTGGGTTGAAGCTGTAACTTTCAAGTCCGTGACCAAGAAGGCAGTGGTGGATTTTGTTCATTCAAACATTACTTGTCGGTTTAGAATTCCTAAGGTGATCATCACAGACAATGCTGCCAACCTCAACAGTCATCTGATGAAAAAGGTATGCCAACAGTTCAAGATTATGCATCGAAAATCCACTCCGTATCGCCCCAAGGCAAATGGAGCTGTTGAGGCTGCCAACAAGAACATAAAGAAGATACTTCGTAAGATGGTTCAAGGTTCTAGGCAGTGGCATGAAAAGATTCCTTTTGCCTTACTGGGTTATCGCACTACTGTTCTGCAACTCCTTATTTTTTGGTATATGGAACTGAGGCAGTTATACCTACAGAAGTTGAGATTCCATCCCTTCGGATCGTCGCAGAAGCTGAAATTGATGATGATGAGTGGGTCAAAACCTGGTTAGAGCAGTTGAGTTTGATTGATGAGAAAAGATTGGTTGCAGTATGTCATGGTCAATTGTATCAGAAGAGAATAGCAAGAGCATACAACAAGAAGGTGCGTCTTTAGAAATTTGAAGTGGGCCAGCTGGTATTGAAATGCATCCTTCCTCATCAAGATGAAGCTAAAGGAAAATTCACCCCAAATTGGTTGGGGCCGTTCATGGTGACAAGAGTGTTGCCCAGTGGTGCTTTGTATTTAACAGACATAGAAGGCAGATTTGTAGATATGGCTATCAGTTCTGATACAGTCAAGAGATACTATGTATGAGTTCTTTGCTTATCTTAAATTGCATTTTGTACTTGGCATGTTCAAAGTTGAAATGGCGAAGGTTTTTTGTTCCGTTACCCAAATACTTTCATCCTTTGTTACCCCTTTTGAGCCTTATTTATTTTCTTCATACCCCTCTTTTGGAATCAGAAGCAGAATTAGAGAATGAAAAAATGAAAAATGATGAAATGATAAAAAATGAATGATGATGAAAAAAAAGAGGGGAAAAGAAAAGAAAAGGAAAAAAAGAGAAAAGAAAGAAAGAAAGAAAAAAGAAACAAAAACAAACAATTTTCGTTTGAACTACGTTCGACCTGATTCCTTTTAAGGATATGTAGGCAGCCTTACACGATTCGGTCCTATCAAAATAAAAAACCAAAATTCCCCGGATTTAAAGAAACTGGGGCAGAAGTTTTGGTTTTGAAAAAGATCTGATTCCAAAAGTTGTAATTTTGAACCCTTTTCATCTTAAATTATTTTGATCTTTCATGCCACCCTTTCTTTCTAACCCTGTCCAAAAGCCTATTTACGATCCAAAGAAAGACCTTCCGATCAATCTTTGAGGATGCCAAGTCAAGCAAGATAGATGTATGATTTACATCATGGGTAACACTTTGTTCATGGGCACAAGGGAAAAATGAATAAAATGAGAGTCTTATTGGTGAAAACCCTCATGGGCATCGTAAGGCAATGGTGAGTTGAGAAAAAATTTAAAATGAGAGAGTTTTATTGGTGAAAACCCTCACGGGCACCATAAGGCGATGGTGAGCTGAGAGAAAATTTAAAATGAGAGAGTCTTATTAGTGAAAACCCTCGGAGGCACCGTAAGGCGATGGTGAGTTGAGATATGAACAAATGGGAGAGGCTTGTTGGTGAAAACCCTTCGGGGCACTACAAGTCGAATGAGGCTCATGACTTTACAGAGAAATTGGATCAGTGAAAGCCCGATTTTTGAAGTATGAAGACATGACATGAACTGAAAATATGATTGGTTGGACGGATTAAGCTGATCAATCCGAAATGCATGTCATGATCATTGGAACTGGCTGCTTCCCTCAGATAAGTCTTATTTTCCCATTCTTCTTCACATAGTCATATGTGTTCAAAATTTTCCTTTGTTCCTTTTGTCAAAAATCATCTCACTTTGCTTTTTGAGTCTATCTTTATGAGTCTCTTGCGAATTAGCCCTTGTTGAACAAGCAGGAAAGGATTTCAAAGCCTACTACCAGCTTCTAAATTGGACAAAGCGGAGTTTGGCTAGGCACATCACATGATTTAGAATAAGAAGTATGGTGATAACTGAGGTTCAGACAATCAGGTGAATCTTGAATTTTGAGAAAATACAAGGACTCAACAACTTTCAGAATGAAAACACAATGCAACAAGTGAGTGTAAGAGATTCAGGTCATTCAGAGGTTTTGTGGTCCAGTTCCAATCAAAAGGTCAAACAACTCCTTACTGGCTCGAAACAGCTGATCAGAATGAAGCATGGCAGTGGCAGAAGTAGACACTCAGCAATAATGCCACAAACTAACCACCACGTTTTCAAACTAACAAGATTTTATTTGTCTGAAACATGGGCAAGAAAAGTTGTTAATTCACAAGGACCTCCCATGAAAAAGGCATGGTTCAGGGGCAAGAAATTCTGTTCAGAATCCTCCAAGAAGAGACCATGGCTCAGGTAAGTTCATTTTCGGCTTCTCAGGACCCTCCTGGATAATGGGATTTAGTTTTCAAGTTTTCAGGACCCTCCTGGATAATGGGATTTAGTTTTCAAATTTTCAAGACCCTCATGGATAATTGGATTTAGTTTTCAGGACCCTCTTGGATAATGGGATTTAGTTTTAAGTTTTCAGGACCCTCCTGTATAATGGGATTTAATCTAAAATTTTCAGGACCCTTCTAGATGATGGGATTAATTTTCAAGTTTTCAGGACCTTCCTGGAGAATGGGACTTAGTTTTAAGTTTTCAGGACCCTCATGGATAATGGGATTTAGTTTTAAGTTTTCAGGACCCTCCTGGATAATGGAGATTTAATTTGAAATTTTCAGGACCCTCCTGGATAATGGGGTTTAGTTTTAAGTTTTCAGGACCCTCTTGGATAATGGGATTTAGTTTTAAGTTTTCAGGACCCTCCTGGATAATGGGATTTAATTTGAAATTTCCAGGACCCTATTGGATAATGAGATTTAGTTTTAAGTTTTCAGAACCTTCTTGGATAATGGGATTTAATTTTAAAAGTTCTCAGGACCCTCCTGGATAATGGGACCTAGTTAAATTTCAAGACCTTCATAGATAACAAGATTTAGCGTAAGTACTACCTTTAGGAAATATAATTTAGCTTTAAAGTTGTCACTCTTAAGATGAGATTTAATTTGCAGTTTTCAGGGCCCTCCTAGATAATGGGATTTAGCTTTTAAATTCTTAGGTGCTCTTTTAGGTAACATGATTTGATTAACACTCATAGATATGCCCTGATACCAAACTGGGGCAGAAAAACTTCTTTCGTTTCGTCTGTTTTGTTGTAATGGCAGGCGCCCACCTGGAGAATAAGGGAATACATTTCAAGTTTTGGCAATCAGGCGCCCACCTGGAGAATAAGGGAATACAATTCAAGTTTTTGGCAATCAGGCGCCCACTTGGAGAACAAGGGAATATAGTTCAAGTTTTTGGCAATCAGGCGTCCACCAGGATAACAAGGGAATACAGTTCGAGTTTTTGGCAATCAGGCGCTCACCTGGAGAACAAGGGAATACATTTCAAGTTTTGGCAATCAGGCGCCCACCTGGAGAACAGGGGAATAGAGTTCAAGTTTTTGGCAATCAGGCACCCACCTGGAGAACAAGGGAATACATTTCGAGTTTTTGGCAGTCAGGTGCTCACCTAGAGAACAAGGGAATACAATTCAAGTTTGCAGCAATCAGGCGCCCACCTGGAGAACAAAGGAGTACAGTCCAAGTTTTTGATAATCAGGTGCCCACCTGGAGAACAAGGGAATACAGTTCAAGTTTGTCAATCAGGCGCCCACCTGGAGAATAAGGGAATACAGTTCAAGTCTTGGCAATTAGGCGCCCACCTGGAGAACAATGGAAATCATTTCAGAGTTACTTTCAATTCGCAAATTCAAGAAGCATCAGAAGCCCGCCTGAAGAACAGAGTCCATTTTTCAGTTTCATGTTGGAGATCAAGTAGAGATTCAAGAAAGATTCAAGACAAGAAGTAGATAGGATCTTGTATTTTTCTTTTACTTTTGCTGTAATATTTCCTTTTATTGTCGATGTAATGGCAGGAACCGCGGACTAAAACCTCGACGGCACTTCACTTGGCTCTCCACCTCGGTATACTCCATCGCTCTTCTCACTCCGAACTACACGTGGCCTAATTCCTTTATAGCCAAGGATATGTAGGCAGCTCAAATACCAAAGCTCGGTCACATTCTCTTTTCTTTTAGTTTTTGTCTCTCTAAATAAGGGTCGGATCAAAAAACATGTTTTGTTGTTCTTTGTCTGAACACACTTCGTGTTTCCCGTCAAAGAGGGGCAACTCTAGACATGTAATTTTTGACCCGCGCATTAGAATTACCCTTAACAGTCATAGTATTTTTAGGATATATATTTGAGTTTATTTCAATAGAATTCTACTTTATTATTAATTTTAATTCTATTTTTAAAGCAAAAAAAATTGAAAAATACAAAAATAGTTTCATGTTTTATCTCATTTCTGTTTAGTTTAGGTTATAAATATTTTATAGTGATATTATTTTAATTTTACCATGACTTTAACGTATTTTTCTCTATTCTTATTTTAATATGATATTTAAAAAATACCAAAAAATAGTTTCATATTTTATATATAGTTTAGTTTAATTAAGTAGATTGATCTTTACATTATATAGTATATATTTAAAAAGAACTTAAGTAAAGCCTGCGTATTATTTTAGCCCAAAAGAGACCCAAAATCAGCAGCCCACCCTGCCGACCCACTTTCAACCCATGACCCACCCCACTTTTCACACTCAATCTTGGCCATCCATTCACTTTATTCCAACAGCCCACAATTAATTCTCCTACCACATAAAATCTTAACATTTGCTAACCCTAAACCTAATTTCTCTCCCAAACGGTGCCCACACCTTCCCAGCCCTCTGCCCGCCTCCAAACTCGCCGGAAAAACTCACAAACCCGGGGAGTTCACTCGCTGGTCCCCCCATGGTCCCCTCCTCTCTTCTCTCCTTCTTCCATATCACTCAAATCGTACAAACCTCATCATATCAATTAGATTCATGCGTTTTTCCTTTCTTTTTCGTTTTTTTAAGAAAATCTGAGACCCTTAAATAAATCTTGGAAGAATGGGAACCGTTGGATGAGGATTTTTGTCCAAAGTTTTTATTTTTCCGATTTTTATTTGTGAAAGGGGATTTTCGGAATTTATTTGGTGGTCCACACGAGATTACTTGGAGAAGAGGAGTAGAAGATTCGAGAGGGCCTATATATTTGGAGTTTTCGGACAGAAATGGGGGGAGAAGACTAGAAAAAGAAGATTAGGGTTGAAGGAAAATTAGGGTTCTGGTATTTGATTTCCACAACTTTTCTCTTCTGATTTTGGTTTTAGTTTTTCATATATAAAAAAAATCAGTTTCTTCTAGTTTCAATTTTACTCCAAAGTCAGAAAAAATACAAAAAAAAAAAGTTTCTTCTTCTGATTTCTGCTTGAAATGGAGATTTAATAGAGCCGAGGTTCACTTGACGATCGAGGTTTAATCTTGCGGTTCCAGATTCATTCTCATCATTGCTCCGTATGTTTTCGTTTGAGTTCGTCATTCAATCTTCTGCTTGTATTGTCTTCCATTGGACACCAATATATTGGAAACCTCACTTCAGGTATCATCTATGTTTCTTACTTTTGTTGGATGATGGTGTGATCAATAGTATGATAGAGCCTAGTTAGTTTGCCATATGTTTAAGAGTCCGTTTAGTCGTGATTGATTTGGAGTTGATATTCTGTTCTACTTTGATATGCATCATATTTCTGTTTTGGGATTAAGTTCGATGTTGGTTTAGCTCAATTTTTCTGAGTTTCCAAACTTTGTTTGTTTATGTGACTCATGAATTAGTGAGGCATCATCTCAATAGGTTAATAGGTTGTTTCTCCGTCCCGTTCGTATTAAAGAATTTCCTTCGATTGCATTTTCATGTTTTCATTGGGTTAGCGTCATACATCAAGTTAGGGGCTAATTTCCTAGATCTTGTTTTTGTCTATTGCCGCTCGTTTTGGATTCATATTCTGCGGCTTTGTTTTATTGAAGTATTAGTTTCTCCATCAGTAATCATATCTAGAGTGCTAGTCATGAAACTAACAGTGGTAACATTTTAAATATCATTAGAATACTAATAATGTTTGCTTTTCTCTTAGTGCAAGCTACTACTTTTAGTAATAATTTTAAGCCCAAATGTTCAGTATCTTTCCTTTATTGATTTGATTTAAATTCTTTAAGTTCTTTTGGGTGTTAACTTCTATTCAATTGTATTTAAATCTTATATGCCTGTGTCAAGCTTTAGACCTTTTGCCACTTTATTTCGGCTTGGTTATTGTTGCTTCAACATGTCTTCATTACCCTGTTGGTGATCTTTGATTGTTCGTGTTATTCTTTGGCCGAGCATGTTTCAATTAGCTAAAGTAATTAAGGCATGAGGCTAGTTAGTTAAGCTTTAGTTGGCTCTTATCATCTTAGATTCACACTTGTGTATTTTTATTTTCTTTCCCTTTCTTAGTTCGTGTGATTGTTTGTTTGTCACCAACATTACGTGATTTTGGATATCCATCTTTTAGATATTCCACTGCCATTGTTTGTGTGGATTGTTTGAGTTGTATTATGTTCGGCCGTGGGAAGTGGAGAAGGTGTTAGCCCATTAGCAATTAGGTATTTTTCACATATTTTAGGATTGGGCTTGGTCTAAAAATAAACTAAAAGACCAAAAGAGCATGCCATGAGTTATTTTGTTTAGCTTCTTCTATTTATTTCATTTCTTTATCCGCTAGTAGCATGTTTTAGGCCGTTATCACTCGGGTAGGCAAATCTTAGGTTTTCTTTATTTCATTTTCATTTGAGGCAAGAGGTCGTTTCTTTTAGTTTATTATTCGGGGAATGCTCCACATAATTTGTATATATTTTATCCGGGGTATGCCCCGAAGTACTTGTATTTGGAGGCTTAAAGTGGAAATCGTAGTATTTTTATTTTTATTTTTATTTTTTATTTTATTAGGCGGGAATGACCTCGAGCCTCTTGTGTGTTTGTTTTTTCTTTTTTCTTTTCTGTGTTTGTTTTTTTAATCTCAATTTGAATATTTTAAAAGCCAACTAGATCGAGTGTGTAACCGTACTAGTTACAGGACCTGGGGAGTGCCTAACACCTTCTCTCCGAGTCAAATGAACCCTCTTACCCGAATCTCTAGTGCGGACTTGGTTTTAGAGTCTAAAATGTTTAAAATGGAAAAATCGTTTTTTTTTAAAAACGGTGACCTGGCACACCGAAATCAAAGTCAGGTGGCGACTCTGCGTTATTCCCTTTTAAACAAATGTTTTGTCACGTTCAAGTTTGAAAACCCTTTTGAGCTTTATTAAATCTTTTTGTTTATTTAAGAGGGTTAGTGAGTGAAGTGGTTAAAAAAGTGGTGTGACCCCGATTATGAATATGTGACCGATGCTGGATAAGTTCCAAGGACAGCAAAATCGAGGACGAAGATTTGAAAGGAATACATCGGTTGAAAACACTGCATTCAATGAATAGCCGTTATAAAGAATCTTATCATTTATATCTAGCCGTTATTTAGCCATCAAAAGGGGTTTATTCGTATTAAAGAAATACTTTATTTGGGGATCTTGTCTCCCCAAAATAGAGCTACAAATAGGAGAATTTGTATCTATGAAAGGACATGAAAATCATGTGTAGACAAGATAATATATGTTCTTATTCTATAAAGCTATTCTCTCTCTTTTGTTTTAGATATTGTTCTTATTATTGCTTCCGGAGAGGCTCACCATACAGCCATGCTTGTATTTTATTTAATTTTATTTAATCAATTCATTTTTGTTCTTAATTATCTTATATTCTTGGATCAAAATAATTCACCTATCTATAAACCACGTTACAAATTTAACTATACCATTTTATGGGTAAACAATTTGGTGTCCATCGTGGGACATAGACAATTGTGTAATTACACTGATTCATTCATCTGTTACTACGCAGTTTGATTCTTTTCTTTAGCAAAAGAAAAATTAGATATGATAGCTAAGATTTAAATAATTCTTACAATGTTAGAGCACACAACGAGTGTGAGGATGTGCTCCAGCGTGATGATTCAACTATTGAAACTCGCAACGAAGGAGATGAAACAACTCCTCTTCGCGAAGAACAAAATCCCCGGCATGTGAGAAGTTCAATTCCTGATGATGCGGATGATGAACATGTTGTTGAAATGGTCAAAATTTTAAGGAAGAAATAAAGAAAAATTATGAAGCATCTCTCAAGACAAGACTGGGTAATGACAGAGTTGAAGAAAGGCGCTTTCAGTTGCTTCCAATAACTCTAATGGTGGAATTCGATTTCCTACCAGCGTGTCTGCAAATCAAATAATGAAAAGAACCGATAACATCGCTCCAAGGGAAGAGTTTGGTTTTAATGAAAATAAAGCAGGTGGTGTAGGTAGTGGATCCGGGAACAACAACAACGTTAATGACCCTTTGGAAACCGAGCTTATGAGATTCATGATGGAAATGAATGAATGAAGAAAACAACAACAACAACCATCATGTATAATCCCACAAGTGGGTCTAGGGAGGGTAGGATGTACGCTGCCTTACCCCTACCCTAGAAGGGCAGAGAAACTATTTTCGATAGACCATCGGCTAAAGAAGGTGAGAGAAGCCCTGATAGCAAGTAATAGCAAGACAAATAATTATAAAACTAAATCGAAGATAGTAACAGAGAATATGAAAGGGGTACCGATAATAAATAATAGCAAGATAACATATTTAGAAAACCAATTCCAAGGCAGCAAACAAGAATATAAATGAAGTACTGCTAGCAAACTACGGAATTACCGATGACAAGAGATAACAGAACGAGACATGTTGGCACTTGTTTTAAAAAAAAATTCCGTGTTCTGAGGTTTTGAAAACCTCATTTAGAGCCCCCTCAATTTGCGTGCACAATCCGAGCACGTAGCCGGAAAGCTTAAATATGATAATCTGTGAAAAACGATAAGTTTTGATTATAAAATGAGCTAATTTGACTCTAGTCAACGTTTTAGGTAAACGGACCCGTGATTTGATGGTCCCGGAGGATCCATAGGAAAATATAGGACTCGAGTGTATGCCCGGAATCAAATTCCGAGGTCCCAAGCCCAAGAAATAAATTTTTAAAGGAAATTGATTAAAGAAATTTGAAATGAAATTTGATTGGAACATGATGGTATCGGGCCCGTATTTTGGTTCTGGCACCCGGTACAGGTCTTATATATGATTTAAGACATTTCTGTGGAATTTGATGAAAAATGGATGTCACATGATGTGATTCAGACTTAAATTGCAAAATTTATATTTAAAGAAGTTTTGAGAAAATTTCATTGATCTCGAGATTTAATTTGATGTTCATGAGGTTATTTTGATGATTTGATTACACGAGTAAGTCCATATGATGTTTTTGAGTTAGTATGACATTTGGTTTGGAGCCCCGAGGGCTCGGGTGAGTTTTGGGATGTTTTTACACTTAGGAAAAAGTTGCAAATTCAGAGAAGTTGCAGGTCTCTGAAGCCAGGTCTCGCGGCCCACGGTGGAAACTTTGCGGCCGCGGTGGGGACTCCGTGTCCGCGGTGGGATTTGTGCGGTCTGCAGTGAGCAAGGCCAAGCCTTCGCGGCCGCGCTCGATTTCTTGCAGTCCGCGGTCGCAGTCTTTTTTATGCGATCCGCGGAGAGGGTCTGGGAGGAGTATAAATAAACGAGATTTTTAGTTATTTTGCACTTTTCAATCGGGTTTTGGTTTGAACCTCGGGTTTTGACCACATGGGCCCGGGGGCGATTTTTGACTTTTGGGTAAAACTTTAGAAAACTCATTTTCATGCATTCAAATTGATTCATTTAACATTTATTGATGTAATTAAGTAACTTGTGAGTAGATACGAGTGAATTGGTGATGGAATCGAGGGGTAAAGTTATAATTGAAACTTGAGTTGTGTTCGAGGCATCGAGGTAAGTGTTTGGTCTAACCTTAGCTTGAGGGATTAGGAGTTGTGTCCTATTTGCTATTTGCTTCTTGTCGAGTACAACGTATAGGCATGGTAAATTAGGTGTTCATAGTAACAAGTATCTATACGTTGGTGTCAAGCATGACCGTGGGTCTTATATTGTGATTTTCATGATTTCATTGTATTATTCATGCCTTGGTGAAGATTCCTAATTGTTGTATAAAGTTTGTGGAAAGAATTGTGACCTATGAACATTGAGGAGCGTTGGCTCAAGTTGTATAGTGAAATTGTGAAAGTGTAAGTGACAATTGAACTTTTAGAGCAATGGCTCGAGTTGTGAAATGAGTTGTGAAAGTATAAGTGATAATCGAACCTCTAGAGCATTGGCTCGAGTTGTGAAGTGAATTGTGAAGTAAAATTGAGAAAGAGAAGAGGTCATTATGTTGTCACCCTTTCCGGGCTATTATCGATTTATTTGTTGTTCCCTTGCCGGGATTTAATTGTTTAATTGTTGTTCCCTTGCCGGGGTTCTTATTGCAAATTTCCTATATTTCCTTACCCTATTGTTTGTGATTATTGTTTGGGTGAGGAAGAGAGTTAAAGCACGAAGGGTGATTCCGTGCATTGTTTGTTATTGTGAGGAAAGAGTATAAAGCACGAAGGGTGATGTCGTGCCGCACGACGTACCATTCCGTGCCGAATCCATTGATCATATGGTGAGGAAATAGAGTAAAAGCACGAAGGCTGATGCCGTACATATTTTGATTATATAATTGTTTTGGTGAGGACGAGAGTAAAAGCACGAAGGGTGATGCCGTGCATATTTTTATTATATACCTGTTTTGGTGAGGCTGAGAGTAAAAACACGAAGGGTGATGCCGTGCAATTGTTGATTTTTGCTTCCTTGTTGATATTTTAGTTATGTTGTTTCTTTCCTTACTTGATGCCTTTCTATTCGGAATTATTATCTTCCCCATAGCATGTTTCCCCCTTCCCCATTGACTGGTTATTTCTATATTTCTTTTCCGCTGTATATATATATATGAACTGAACAGGTTTATTTGGTGGTCTGGTCCTAGCCTCGTCATTACTTCGTCGAGGTTAGGCTAGACACTTAGCAGCACATGAGGTCGGTTGTGCTGATACTACACTCTGCACTGTGTGCAGATCCAGGAGCAGCTTTCGGACAGTAGTTGGAGTGCTTCTTTCAGTCCACCCAGAGACCCAAGGTAGACCTGCAGGCGTCCGCAGGCCCTGGTGTCTCCCTCTATCTCTATTTCCTGTTTCATTTCCTTTTGTTCAGAAACAGTGTATTGTATTTCTTCAGACCTTGTATATAGTAACTCTTAGACAGTCTGTGACACTGTGACACCAGGTTTTGGGGTATTTGAGGTTTTAAAAGTTGTAATAGACGTAGCCTTAAGATATATAATTGTTTACTTCCGCTTATTTATTTAAAATTTTGCTCTTACCATATTATCGACTTGTGTTTGCTAAAAGGAAGCAAAAATAAAAGTGTAGCAAGTAGTTAAGGTTTGGCTTGCCTAGCTCCCATTAGTAGGTGCCATCACGACTCCCAATGGTGGGAAATACGGGTCGTGACACATGTGAATAGAGCAAACTAAGGAAAAAAAGGGTACCGTACTAGCACTAATACTATCGAACTAGAGAAGACAAAGGGAAACGCATGACTACCTACTAACCTTCTACCCTAATCTTTAACCTCCACACCCTTCTATCTAGGGTCATGTCCTCGGTTAGCTCAAGTTACACCATGTCCTGCCTGATAACCTCTCCCCAAGACTTATTTGGCCTACATCAAGCCCTCATCTCACCTCCCAAGCCCAACCTCTCACATCTCCTGACATGGGAATCTGTGCTTCTCCTCTTAAAATGCCCGAAGCATCTCAACCTTGGCTCACACATCTTTGCCTCCGCAGGGGCCACTCCCACCTTGTCCAGAATAACTTCATTCCTAATTCTATCCAATGTAGTATGCCCACACATCCATCTCAACATCCTCATTTCCGTTACTTTCTTCTGCTGGACATGAGAGTTTTTGACTGGCCAACACTCTGACCCATACAACATGGTCGGTCTAACCACTACCTTGTATAACTTACCCTTAAGTCTCAACGACACATTTTTATCACACAAGATACCGGAAGTGAGCCCCGACTTCATCCACCCTGCTCCGATATGGTGTGTGACATCCTCATCTATCTCTCCATCCTTCTGAATTATAGATCCCAGATATTTGAAACTCTCTCTCCTGGAAATGACTTGCGTATCAAGTCTCATATCCCTGTCTGCCTACTGGGTAACACCGCTGAACTTGCATTCCAAGTATTCTATCTTGGTCCTGCTCAATTTGAAATGAATGAACGAATGGACCAAAATGCTAATGAATTCCATGCTCTGATGGATCATATCCCGAGAGTACCACTAGTGTTAAAGGGACCAAATTCAAAGAAGTATACACAGTTGCCATTCAAACCAAGTGCGGCCACATAAATGATTTTGAAAAGATTCAAGATGCTCGATATTCCGAAGTATGATGGGACTTTGGATCCACAAGAGCGTATCACAATTTACACTATGACATTAAAGTGAAATGACTTGGCTTCGCACGAGATCGAATTTGTTTTGTTGAAGAAATTTCACGAAACCCTAACGAAGGGTGCTTTAACTTGGTATTCTCTTTTACCTGAGCATTCCATTGATTCTTTTAAAATTCTTGCAAATTCTTTCATTAAAGCTCATGCTAGGGCAAGAAAAGTCCAATATAGGAAAGCAGACATATTATGAATTCCTCAAGGAGATTATAATTGTTGCAAGAGTTCGTAATACAGTTTCAAAAGGAGAGTAATTATTGCCGGAAGTACTAGATGAGTGGGCGGCTGAAGCGTTCACCAAAGGTCTGAATCCACTGAGCTCTAATGCATCTAGGAAATTGAAAGAATGCTTGTTGGAATTTTAGGTAACCACATTGGCAAATGTCCACAATCATTATGAATCAAAAATTAGAATCGAAGATGATCAACTAAGCTCTTTGGTGTCAGCCAAGATTTGCAATAGCATCCAGAATCAGGAAAAATTTAAAACTAACTTTGATTTGGACTAGAGCTCTTCCAGGAGCCGAGTTCAGCCTTACAAAAGAGTTGATGGGCGTGGGAGTAAAGGATTTCAGTCATCAGTTAGGTTTGCTTCCGATAGAAGGACGGATCATGGTCAGAATAGCAGAATTTAATAGGAGAAGGAACCATCAGGGTCCCGGGATTCAGCATACCCCCAGTTATCTGACTATAACTCAACATCAGTTTAGTAGAGCTGGTTTCGGCTATGAGGAATATTAAGGAAGCAAGATTTTCGAAATCAATTCGATCGGATCCTAGTCAAATGGATCCTATTCTATGGTGAGAATTCTACGGAACGCATGGCCATAAAACTAGGGACTCTCGACACCTTCATAAAGAGGTTATAGTGTTGTTGAAGAATGGTCACCTTAAAGAATTTCTAAGTGATCGGGCCAAAACTAATTATGGTAGGAATTGAGATGCTATGGAACTAGTTAAACCAGCTACAGGGTCACCTCGCCTAACGATGAATATGATCTTTGGTTGTGACAACGTAAATGGGTAACATTTTTAGCAGTAAAGAAGACAAAAATATCAGTAATTCATGGCAAGAGGATCCGAGAAGCAACAAAAGATAATGAAATCACCTTCTTGGAAGTGGATGTTGATAGTTTTCTTTTACCTCACAATGATGCTCTGGTAATATCGCTTAGTGTCTTAGATTTTAAAATTAAATGTATGTTGGTTGATCCAGGTAGTTCAGCTAATATCATCTAATTGAGAGTTTTGGAACAAGAAAAGTTAACTGGAAATATAGTTCTGGCAACAAAGCTTCTAGCCGGGTTCAACCTAACAAGTGTAATGACCCGAGGAGAGATTTTACTAACCACGCATGTCGCAGGCATAACAAAGACCACTCTGTTCGAAGTGGTAGATGGCAAAATAGGATATAATGTGATACTTGCAAGGCCATGGATTCATGAAATGAAGGCTATGCCATCGGCTTACCATCAACTGTTGAAGTTCCCCACACCGGAAGGGGTCAAATAGATTAGAGGAGATCTACCAACTCCAAGAAAAATGAATGCAGTTACCTTGTCCAGTAGCAAGGCAAAAGGGACAAGCAAATAGCAACTAGAGGAACCAGTGCCCTCTTCCATCCCGATTGAAGATAATGGAGAAGAGGAGTCGTCGGATTTCTATCAGGTAGCGAGACCTTTTCAGGTACCGGAGGAAACAACTGCGACCAAATCATTCACATAGGAGCTCGAACAAGTGGACTTGTTCACAGAGTTCTTAGAAAGAAAGTTCCACTTAGGAACATGGTTTAGCCCTGAACTAAGACTGAAAATTATTGATTTTCTTAAAGCTAATATTGATTGTTTTGCATGGTCTCATTATGATATGACAGGTATTCCGTTGGAAGTGGCTGTCCACAAGCTAAGTTTATACCATAACTTCCCTCTGGTAAAGCAGAAGAAACGACCGATAGCAGAGGTCAGAAACAGGTTTGTGAAAGACGAAGTAACCCAGTTACTAAATATAGGTTCAATTCAAGAGGTATATTATCCTGATTGGTTAACTAACGTAGTGTCTGTTCCTAAAATGAATAATAAAGTTTAGAATGTATGTAGATTATAAATATTTGAATAATGCATGCCCTGAGGACTCTTTCCCGTTACTGAACATTGACCAAATTATTGATGCCACGATCAGGCATAAGTTAATGAGTTTTCTTGATGCGTATTCTGGGTATAATCAAATTAGGATACACCCGGAGGATCAAGAAAAAATCTCATTCATCACAAATTTGGCATTTATTGTTATAACATGATGCCTTTCAAGTAATGTCGGAGCTACTTATCAAATGCTCGTTAATAAAATGTTCGAACAGTAAATTGGTAAAACTATGGAGGTTTATATTGATGATATATTGGTTATGTCTCTTAATGTAGTAGATCATTTGGCTTATCTACAAGAGAAATTTGATATTTTAAGGAAATACAAGTGTAAAGAAAGTTTAGAGGTTAATTGGACGGTTCGTGGCACTTAGTAGGTTCATTTCGAGGTCTTCGAAAAAGTGCCATCATTTGTTTTTACTCTTAAAGAAGAAGAGTGATTTTTCATGGACTCCGGAATGCCAGCTAGTATTAAAAGACCTAAAGAGTACTTGTTTAGCCCTCTGTTGTTGACAAAACCAAGGAAGGGGAGCAATTGTTAATTTATATAGTGGTTTTAGAGGTTGCGGTAAGTGCAGTTCTGATCCGACAAGAGGAAGGTACACAATTTCCTGTTTATTATGTTAATAAGGTTTATCAGGAACGGAGACACATTATACGCACCTTGCAATGTTGGCCCTAGCTCTCGTAGTCTCTTTTCGAAAGCTTGGGCCTTATTTTCAATGTCATCCCATAGCCGTTGTGACGACTTTCCGTTTGAGAAACATCCTTTATAAGCTTGAATTATGGGGTCGATTAGCTAAATGGACAGTCGAAGTTAGTGAATTTGACATTGAATATAAACCCAGTACTGCAATCAAGTCACAATTTTTGGCCGGCTTTATGGCTGATTTTAGTCCCGGTATAATGCTTTTAGCTGCTAAGGAAGAAGTTTTATTATTGGAAACTATTTTCAGTGTATGGACCTTGTTTATGGATGGGCCTCCAACTTAAAAGGATCCTATCTCAGGATAGTGTTAATCACTCATTCTGGAGAGACCCTGAGACAAGCCATTAGAATTGTACCTTTGACGAATAATAAAACCGAGTATGAGGCTTTGGTTACAGGACATGAATTTTCCTGAGGACTAGGCTTCGAGGTGATCGAAGTAAAATGTGATTCCTGGCTGGTAGTAAACCAATTTTACAGAATTTTTGGTGCCAAAGAGGAGTGTATGCAATGGTGCTTGAATAAGGTACAAGTTCTGCTTTCCCGGCTCAGGGAATGGTTGGTTATTCATATCCCAATGGAAGAGAGCATGGAGGCGGATGCATTGGCCAATTTAGGATCATCTGCGGAAATAAAAGGAGTTGATTCTGGTGCAGTTATTCAGTTGTTGCATTTGGTACTAGACATATATGAGTATTGCGAAGTTAACTCAACTAACCTGATTTGGGATTAGAGAAATGAATTTATAGAGTATCTAAGGCATAGAAAATTGCCTAAAGATCCTAAAGCTTCCCGACGCTACGAACTAAAGTTGCTCGTTATTGCTTTGTTGACGGTCAATTATACCGAAGGTTGTTTCAAGGACCATTGGCTTTTTGTTTTGGGACATCAGAGGCTGACTATGTGATGAGAGAAGTTCACGAAGGAGTGTGCAAAAATCATTCCGGTGCGGACTCGTTGTTTCTCAAATTGATGAGGGCTGGCTACTATTGGCCTCGAATGGAACAAGACGTGAATGCATTTGTACAAAATGTGATAAGTTTCAGCATCATGCATAGTTAGAGCATCACCCGGCAGAGCTTTTGCATTCGGTGGTGTCACTATGGCCATTCATGAAATGGGAAACGAACATAGTTGGTCCCTTACCACAAGGGCCCAAACAGGTAAAAGTTCTTTTGGTTTTAACTGATTATTTTACTAAATGGGTTGAAGCAGATGCTTACAAAAGATTGGATAGCTATAAGTGGTTGATTTTATATGGGATCACATCATTTGTTAGTTTGGAGTACCAAAAGAAATTGCTTGTGACAATGGGCCGCAATTTATAGGTTTTAAAGTCACAAAGTTTTTAGAAGGATTGAAGATAAAAAAGATTACATCTTCTTCATACCATCCAAGTGCTAACGGACAAGCAGAGTCGACCAACAAAGTTATAATTCAAAACCTTAAAAAGAAATTAGAGGATGCGAAAGGTAACTGGCCAAAAGAGCTACCGGGAGTATTATGGGCATATCGAATAATGGTAAAGTTAATCACGAGAGACACACCAGTTTTGCTTGTGTATAATGCGAAAGCTTTGATCTCGGTGGATATTGGGGAACCGACCATTAGGTATTACCGAGAAAACAAGGAGGTGAATAACGAAGCAATGATGATTAAGTTGGATTTGTTTGAAGAACATCAAAATTTAGCTTATGTGAGGATGGTGGCACAAAACCAAAGAATAGAAAGATATTACAATCGTAGAGAAAATCTTCGATATTTCAATTGGAGATTTGGTTTGAGAAAAGTAACTCAAAGTACTCGAGAGGTTAATGCCGGGAAGCTAGGACCGACGTGGGAAGGACCTTATCGGGTTTCATCTATAACCGATAAAGGTTCATATCAGTTGAAAAACCAAGATGGAATAAAATTGCCAAACAATTAGAATGCGACTCACCTCAAAAGGTATTATTGGTTAAGATCCTTGTTGATACTGAAAGTATGTACTACACTCTTTTTCCCTTCGATCGATTTTTGTCCTAATTGAGTTTTTCTAGTAAAGTTTTTAATAAGGAAGCAACGTAAAGCATACTACGAGGAAGGATCATCAACGATGTCAAGAGCTCCAGTATTCGAATTCTCATACTTAGCATCCGAACACTAGGGGGAACCATAGTATATTAGAACACTGAAAGTGTTGTGAAGACCGGGGACTGTTAGAACCCGGAGCTTTATTTTATCAGGATCGAGAACTGCATGATTAACCCAATATAAATAAATAGTACAAGTTAGCCTCACGTATTGTCAGCTTTATTTACTTAAGCAAATGAATATTTTTGTAAATGTACTTTTAAAGATGAAAGTAATAAATCAAATTCCTTTTATTTTTATCTTATTTCTTGTGCAAATGATAAGTTAAATTATTGTTAGTTAAACTTCAAATGCTTGTGCCAGAATAAACATGAGATGTCCTATTCAAGAGCACCGTAAACATAAAGGCCCTCTCTTATGAAATACTCATAGTCAAAAGGTAGATTCCGACAACATGAATGTCCGGATTAAAGTTATCGGATGTAAGAAAAATTCCTAAGCTTCATTAGTTAAATAAGAAGAATATTTTTGCACAATAATTAAGCAAAAAAATTTCTTTCATTACTTAAAATTCTAAACTCAACAAAGAGGTTTGGCATAATTACAAAGAAAAAATAAAATATATACATCGATTGTTTTTGCTTGCGGAGTCCGAAGGAAGAGAAGTTTCTTCTGCTTCTTTTGTAGATGAAGGTTGTTTCGCATCCGGTCCAAGGCCTTCATCTATATCTTTCTCTTCTTCTTTAGATTCCTCTTTGGTTACCGAATACTCAGAGCTAATGTTCAAAGAACTTGAAGCGGTGGGCCGAGCAGGAATGTTGTCAAGGGCAGTTGTCTCCAACTTACGAGCTTTAGAAATGCAATTATCTATATTTGCAATGCCTTCTATAGCCTCCTCCAAGATCTTCCTCCTTATCTGGTAAAATGCATAAGTTTTTTCGAGGCGGAAGGAGTCTTCTTGATCCCAGAGTTTCTCAATTTTGGATTGTAGCTGATTATTTTCAGCCCTCACAATGCCATAGGATCTGTCAAGGTCGTTATTTGTCCTCGCATGTTCGTGGTTCTGCTCCATGACTTTTTTGAAACTTTCCTCCTTTTGGCTTTTTTCTCCTCGGCAACAGTAGCCTCTTCAATTTTGGAACGTAAGTTTGCTTCTAGGTTGGTGGATTCATTCCATGGAAGGGGACTCATATTCGGCTACGGCATTTACATCATCTTGCAATTTAGTCCACTTGGCTATCTTTAAGCTCATCAAGTAATTAAGAAACCTCTTGGCTGTGGCCCATTTTCTCTTGCTCAAATTTCTCCAATCGGGATTCGAGCTCGCCCATTTGAGCAACTTTTGCTTCCAAAACTGGCAGGCACTTGGCAAGTTGGTCTCGTTTGACAGCAAGTTGATTTCGTTCAGTAGTAATGTCCTCTATGTTCTAGATCATCTTTTGAAGAGGCAAGGAGGTTAGCCTAAAAAGGTTAAAAGTTAAAGTTATTAGAACAAATCTTAGCAAGAAAAAAGGGAAGAGAAGAAGATTAAATTGATACCTGAGCCGAAAGGTGCATACTGTTATTGATCAGTCACTCAGCAGAAAGAGCATCCATCTTTTTCTAATATTTGTCCTTTTCCAGAGGCTTCAAGTAATTGGCGACATCCACCGGCTTGGAGAGTAATGGCACTCATTCAAAACTGTAAGAATGACACTGCACTTTCCACTAGGGTTTTGGATGAGTGCCCGGTAAGTGTTCCCTAAGTTCCCCTGGTTGGGTGATCGTAGGGAACGAACATCTTCTATTTGTTTGGTTGGGACTGGTGGAGAAGTAGTAGTTGGTGCAGTTGGTGTAAAAGTTGATGGTGGAGGAATGTTAGGGGTAGAACTCATATGACCGTAAGCAACAACGGGAATTTAAAAACGAGATTCAACATTTTCAACTGCTTCCATTTCCGTGAAGAGAGTTTGGAGTTCTCCCAATTGGGGTGATTGAAGCTCTCCCAGCTGAACATTCGGTTGAGCTGATGAAGATCTTTTTCTTCTTTGAAGAGGAATTGCTTTATCATCTGTTGCTTATTTATCACGGACCACTGTGGCCTGTCCAGTTGGAGCTTCTTTTGCTGAAATCGTCTCCTGAGTCCCGGCCGTAGAGGTACGTCTTCTTTTTGGTTTCTTATCCTTGGGCTAGGGACTCTGGGAGGAGGCACCTTCACCAGAAACAAGAGCTGCTTCACGAGCTCTCTTCTGATTAAGTAGATCTTGTAATTGTTGTTGGGCCTCCTCTAGGTCATCAAAAACTTAAATAACGGGGCAAACGGAAGACCCCTTTGGAAGTCATGTGTGTCATAAAAGGAAGTCAGCAAATTGGTTCTAAATCATAATGAAGGATGAAAGGGAAAAAGGTTACTTACTGTGGTTTTTGGCTTTCCAGTTAAACCTAGGGGCAATTTATTTCCACCTATGGAAGTCCAGTGTCGAAACGTCAAGAATTTTTTGTACCCACTGGGTCGGGTTTTTAACTGATAGTGGTTCCCAACGGGTAGCTGAAACACAAGAAATGAAAAGTAAGCAAATGAGGGAATTCTCTTCGACACAATAAGACAGAGATATCTGAAAAATTATGAATCAAGTTCTAAAATTCAGGGATAGAAGGGGTTGTGGCCTGAAGGATATCCTTGGTAGCAATGACAATGAACCGTTCCATCCAACCATGGTCATTATCATCGTCGATGCTAGTAACGATGGTATGGTGGTTGCGTTGCTCAGTTTGAGCACACCTCCACGAAAGACCTTTGTGGAGTAGAGGTTGATTAAATGGGCAAGAGCAAGGATTTCTCCGCCCTTGGAATACAATTTCCGAAGGTAAGACACCGTATGCCATATCAATGGGCTTACTTGAGCCAAACAGATTTGGTAATGTTGTCAAAATTCTAAAATAATGAAATTAATTTCTTGACAAAATTTTAAGGTAAAAGAGTTTGTATAAACATATATGAACCCTTATTTGTTAAAGGTAACCCTTTCTACTTCATTGGGGGCGAAGATTTCGATGTTGTTCGAGTCACAATCTTCTTTTACAATAGTAATGCTAACATGGCGAATGGAAGAAAGATATTTGCGGACATGCCAATTTCTATCATTTTTTTGGGTTGATAGGTTCCTTTGAACTTAAAGGTCCATCTAAGAATTAAGTTGAGAAGGAATGATGTTGTTAACGGTAGGAGGCTCGGCATCGGCTTCCTTAGTTTTATTCTTTTTGGAAGGGCCACCACCGATGAGAAGATCAGAGTTTCCGAGAACAACGGTAGTAAAAGATATGGTGGTAAGAAATTTGAATAAGGAGATTTTACTGAGAAAGAGGGGGTTAGTAGTTGAGTTCTAAGGAAATTCCAAGAAGAATGATTTGTAAAGTGAATAGTAGTGGAGAAGTTTATAGACGGCAGAATTCATGGTCATGATTACCTTGAAAACTGGCAAAAATATTTGTTGAATCATGAAATAATACGTGTTCGGTTCATTAATTGCAAGGAGACTTTCGTCTTTTTAAGTATCAGAAACTTACCCGCTAAGAAAAGAGGTCTTATCTACTTCCCGGTAACGCTAAAGTGCTATCATCGAAAAGTAGGGGGACTATCTGTATAGGGTAAAATTGATAAATGACAGGTGAACGTTTGATGAATTGACATATGGAAGCAAAGACAAGCAAGATATGAGTCAAGAAAGGCCGGTACCGGTGCTGGGTAAATTCTGAGGAAAGCAAAACCGAGGACGAAGATTTGAAATGAATACATCGGTTGGAAAATACTGCATTCAATGATTAGTCATTACAAAGAATCTTATCATTTATATCCAGTCGTTATTCATCCATCAAGAGGGGTTTTATTCGTATTAAAGAAGGGCTTGGTTTTATACATAGGAGAATTTGTATCCATGGAAGGACACAAAAAATCATCTGTACACAAACAACAAGGCTTGTATTTTATTTAAGTTGATTTAATCATTCATTTTTGTTCTTAATTATTTTATATTCTTGGATCAAAATAATTCACGTGTCTATAAATCATGTTACAAATTCAACTATACTGTTTTACAGATAAACAATGACCTTTATATATGAGTTGTAATGTCACGACCCAAAATCCCTTAAAGGTTATGATGACGCCTAACACCGTTGTCAGACAAACCAACAGTAACTGATTAACTTAATTACCCATTTTAGTATTTTTGAAATCATAATTTTCTTCAATAAATAATAAGAGATAAAATTTACAGAGTAAATGACAATGTTTCCACCACTATAATATTGAACAACTCATAAGGACCCCCAAAACCCGGAGTCGCAAGTGCATGAGCATAAACTAGGAAGTAAAATAAAATACAGCATTTGTTCGTAATACAAATTAGACTGAAAGATATAAATAACTCTAAAGGAGACTCTGATGGTTGCGGATCGTAACATAAAATGCATCTCACGGTAAGTACTCGCAACATCCGTGCCTCCGCACCCGTAGGACCACCAAACATAAATGTACCTGCACAAAAATGTTCAGCAAGTGTAGTATGAGTACGTAAATCAATGTGTACCTAGTAAGTATCTAGCCTAACCCTGGAGGAGTAGTAATAAGGGGTCGACATCGATACTTACTAGTGGTCCAATAATATTAGGTACAGTAATGATAATCAGATATGAGGCAAAACAAATAAATGAAATAAACGATTATAAATACGTGGTACAGTCCTCCTTTTTGCAATAAACTCAAGCTCTTCATAGCAATTTCCTCCTTAATCGGAGCATATATATAGATATAGTGAATCTCATTAGATAGATTGTCATAATTCAAATCAGGAAAACTCACAGATACACTGGCTTCTTGCCAAATATTACACACGATTCCATAAGGATGTTTTATAGAAATGTCGAGGCGTACGGCCCGATCCAACATAAATATTTAAATTGTGCATTGCCGCGGGTCGAACGGCACGTACCATAGATGCATATATTAAACTGCCGAGGCGAACAACCCACTCCTATGAGAATGTGGTGTATAAATCCTGTCGAGGCGAACGGCCCGATCCCATTAGAATAAGAAGCTTTAACAGGTCCTTGAACCCATTCACAAATAAATGTATGAGTTATAATTTCTTTAACGAAATTTTTTCAATGAAACCTATATATACATCGCGGAAAAACATTTCGTAAGAGGAGTACAATTATTTTGTGACTAATCATGAAACTCTTGAAGTCTCTACCATAGCAAGTCTTATCTCAAGTAGTAATGTCAAATAGAGGAATTTAATAGGCAAAAGACTGCTCAAATAGCACAGCTATAGCATGATATGAGCCTAAGTACTCTACCCGGACGATAACATGAATGTAGCTACGTACGGACTCTCGTCATCTCGCGCGTACGTAGCCCCCACAACAAGTAGCACACTTTAATTACAATACCTAGGGGTAATTTCCCCCTCACAGGGTTAGACAAGAGACTTACCTCGCTCCGAGTTCCATTGCCGGCTCCCAAGCCTTTCAAACAACTCAAACTGATGCCCAATGCTTCAAAACTAGTCAATAAATGTGCAAATCCATAAATATATACTCCAATACTCATTACAATCCAATACAACAATTTTCAACTTCATTTGAAAAGTCGATAAAATCACCCTCGGACCCCCATATCCGGATTCTGAAATTTTTTCGAAGATAAACCTTACCCTCAACACCACAAACTCAAATATATAATTTATTTCAAATTCCATGTCCAATTTTGTGGTCAAAATCCAAAAATATAAATTTCTAGGTTTTTCTTCAAAATCCCAAATTTTTATAAATTTTCATGCCTAAATTCATGTATAAACCTTGTACGTAGCTCACAACTAGTAGAAATTAGTTACCTCATGCTTGATGATGAAAATTGCACTTCAAAATTGCTCCAAAATCGGCTCCTATGGAAGAAGTGAAGTGAAAATGAGCCAAGCCCTCATTTTAAAGAAGCACACTGTCCAGCCCGACCTTCGCACATACGGTCCAATTGCCGTTCCTGCGGCTTCGCACCTATGGAAATCCATCGCAGGTGCGGCTCTAACTCAACCCAACAGCCTCCGCTTTTGCGGTCAAAATAGCGCTTCTGCTCTTCCGCTTCGGCGATCTACCCATCGCATCTGCACCTTCGCAGGTGCGGACATTCCCTCGCACCTATGCTCCTGCCCAGCATCGCTTTGGCGACCCTCCTGGCTGCTTTTGCGGCTCCACACCTGCGGCCAAAATCTCCTAGGTGCGGTTACACCAAATGACCACAGCTCCTGCATTCCTCCAAGCCCAAACTCGATCCGTTTATCATTCGGAATCCACCCAAGGCCCTCGGGACCTCAACCAACTATACCAACAAGTCCTAAAACACATTATGAACTTAGTCAAGCCTTTAAATCACATCAAATAATATCGAAATCACGAATTGCAAGCCGATTCAAGCTTAATGAACTTTAGAATTTCAAACTTCTACATTCGATGCCGAAACCTATCAAATCGCGTCCGATTGACCTTAAATTTTGCACACAAGTCACATTCGACATTACGGACCTACTCAAACTTCCGGAATCAGAATCCGACCCCGATATCAAAAAGTGCACTCACAGTCAAACTTTCCAAAAACCTTCAAATTTCCAACTTTTGCCAAATGACACCAAAATGACCTAGGGACCTCCAAATCCACATCTGGGCGCGCTCTCAATACCAGAATCACCACACGGAGCTATTCCCAGCCTCGGAATCCCAAGCGGACATCGATTACATTAAAATGCACTTCAACCCAAATTTATGAAATTCTTCCAAAATGCCAACTTTCCATTATAGGCGCCGAAATGCTCCTGGGTCATCCAAAACCCGATCCGAACCTACGCCAAATACAAAATCATCATACGAACCTGTTAGAACCTTTAAATCCCGATTCGGAAGTTGTTTACTCAAAAATCAAACCTTAGTCAATTCATCCAACTTAAAGCTTCCGAAATTAGAACCTTCTTTCCAAATCAACTCCGAACTTCCCGAAATCCAATTCCGACCGCTCGTACAAGTCATAATACCTGAAGTGAAGCTACCCATGGCCTCAAATCGCCGAACGACGCGCTAGAGCTCAAAAAATCGGTCGGGTCGTTACATATAAAATAGTGATAAAGAAAGAGTTTTCAATACGATATGATTTTTTTAAAGAAAATTACTATGAGCTTAGTGAGCTCATAGACTTACCATGTCAGATGGTCACGACTCAAGAGCTCGAGCTTAGCTAGAAGGTTACTCAAGCTTGCTTAATTGTTTCGCCTTAAAACTTGAAAAGCACAAGTTACTCAAGTTTTGCTTAATTGTTTCGCGCTAAACTTGAAAAGTACAAGTTACTCAAGCTTGCTTAATTGTTTCACATTAAACTTGAAAAGCACGAGTCAAGCGTAGTCTTAAACGAAGTCAAATAAGCTCACGAGTCAACTTGATTCACTTACACCTAATAGAAAAGGAAAATTTGAATCCCAGAATTGTGCTCGTCACAAATTATATGAATTTTCCATTCTCCTCTCGGTATTCATTCTCGTCGAGGGAAGCGAATTAACAAATGCAAGCAGAGAGGGATGTAATTGAGGAGGTGCAGTCCTTGTGCCTAGTTATTGTTGTGCTTTATTTTATCTCCTTATGAAAATATATGGACAACTTATGTGTATACAAACATTCAAAGAGCAAATACTTTCGGTGATGAGAGACATTATATTAATATTGTTGATTTAAGAGCTTTCAATAATACTAAGAGATAAGTAAAATGTTATAACATTGTTGATCGCAAATGGCCATAAGAAATGTAATTGTATACCTGTAAAACGGTATAATTGAATTAGTTACGTGGTCTATAGATAAGAGAACTGATATGATGCAAAAATGATAGATAGACTATTAAAAATAAGACTTAGCATTAAAATCAAAGGAAATGGCAGGCCTAGCTTCAGGAGTGGTGCTTCCAAGGACAGAAATAGGAACAATATGCAAGAACAAATAAAGTTATCTTATTTAGCTTGAGAATAGAATGTAGCATAAGTTTTGCCAATAATTTCGTGTCCCTACAATAGTTGTTGACTACTATTTATAACTATACCTAGAAAATAAGATCCTAGGATCAAGTCCCTCTTAGATGATAATAAATGGAGTCATTGATGAATATGTAACGGCAGGCCATGAATGCCAAAATTCTCTGCAATGGTTCCTATTCAATACTAGGGAATATTCTTTATTAAATACCATCTGGTGACAAATATTCAACCCGCTCACGTTGATTATGCTCCCCTCGGGGTCTATCCGATGCCAACTGCTGCAATTGTTCCTAGTCTTGGTTCTTACTCAATTTGTCTTCCACCTGTCTCCGATTTATGTATCACGCTATCATTCGATCATTTAATATAAACCAATTTTACCCTATACAGATAGTTCCCCTGCTTTCATGTAGCATATCTTTGTGTCACCGGGAAGTTAGTGAAGATCCCTTTCTTGGAGGGAGATCTTCTAAAAACCTTCTGAACAGTCTCTGACACTTGATAGGATGCACGTCTCGCATTTAATACCTCGAACATGTGTTTCCCTACGATTCATCAATATTTTTGCCGGTTCTCGAGGTAATCATGACCATAATTTTTGCCATCTATATCTTTACTTATACTCATCATTTTACCTCTTTCACTTCTAAAATTTTTATAAGTTTAATATCTTCTCTGCACGTAACCTTCTTTTGCTTTCCTCTCTTTCTGATTTATTCAAACACTCCAGTATCTCCTTATTATTATAGCTTCTTTCACTGAGTCTTATGAGAACTCTACCTTCCTCTTTGATGAGGCCTGGAAAGAAGTAAAGATAAAAGAGGTTGATGTCGATGCTGATTATCCTATGGTAAGAACCATCATTCCCAAACATTTGAGCATTGTCAATGACTTCCAAGAGAAGTTCCCTCCGCGACTCCATAGAGTTGGGCCGTTAGAAAATATCTTACTTCTATTTATCCTTCCAGTATTCTTGTTGTGAAGGAAGACTGCAACTGCCTAGATCTTAACATCATCGCTCCTAACTTGATAGAGCGAGCTATCTTCTCCAAGGAAGGCTTTACGTATGTCTATACGTATCCCTTCACGTTGGGTCCATCTTCTTTAAGCGCGGTGCCTTGACCCCGTGATCTTGGAGTTTTGTCATTGGTACCAGGTCTGCTTGGCACAAGAGAGCCCCTCTGTATGGCAAATGGTAGCTCTTCTGCTAATTGTGCACGAAGACGGGAAAAACCCTAACCTTGGAACATATGATGAACCTCTAGTGCCCCAAAATCTTCCGTGGGAGAGTAATAAATTTCAGTAAGAGTGTCAACCATGCTCTTCTCACCAGCATGGATGATGACAACGACCATGGATGGATGGAGCGGTTTGTCATCATTGCTACCATGGATATCAGTTGGGCCACGACTCCATCCTTCCCTATATCATGGAACCGTTCACGTAAATTTGTATTTTATTCTTTCCATCATAAAAAGAACCATTCCCCGTTATTGAAGACCTCTCTGTTCTTGTTATTTTAGTTGCTTGGTGGACACCACCAAGGTTCAAGTCCTGGACCAATGGGTTCAAAAGATTCTGGACATTACAATGACAGAAACCTGTCGGTAGAAGGAGATGGCCCCCCAAATATGTGTGGAAAGCCAAGAACCACGGTAAACTGATTTCTTCTTCCTTCTGCCTCTGCAAGAACATAAATTAATTTACTAACTACATCTTTTTCTTGATTCAGGGCTCCATTACCTATCCCGAAGTGGATGTTTTGGTTGATCCTATAGAGGCTGCGAGATTGCTACAAGATGTTTTCACTTGGAGTGGTGCCCTTGGATCTGCCTCCAGTGGAGGTGCTTCCTCTTAGAGTCCCCAGCAAGAGAACAATCAACCAAAAAGGCGGCGTTCTTCCTCGATTGGGGATAAAAATAAGAAAATAAGAAGGCCATGCCTGCGGCCACTATGGTCGTCAATGATGACGGGGAATCTACTGATGAAGAGGCTTCCCTTTAATGGAGACAATGATCTTCAAAATCAATTGATGAAGAGGTTCGAGCATTATGGGGCGAGATGGATCTAGTTGATAATGCCATCTCCCGCTATTCTGTCCTCGTTGTTGTTTCTGGTCCCGGGAGGTCAGAACCCAAGCCTTTTCTGCCTTTGATTAACGAGCAACCAATAATCAACACTGTTTCTGCTTCTCAACCTACAACGCCAACAACTTCATGCCCCTTTACACCAGCTGCACCTTCACCATCAGCATCTGTTGCACCTCCTCCGCTGGCCACAACTCCTGAGAAGTGGATGTTTCTCCTCTCTAGTCCCCTAACCGCAGGAATTTAGGGCACAATTATTCACCCTTTCTCCAGATCCCCGAGGGAGGAGGAATGTCACTCTCTCGGTTTCAAAGGGGTGACATCTGTTGTCCAAGCTAGTGGAGCTTGCCAACTACCTGAAGCCACTGGCTTCAGAGAAAGATAAGAAGAAGATACACTCCCTTTCATGGGAGTGTATGTTGAATTACTCCATGCACAATACGGCAACGGTACCGTACTTGTTCTCTTACTACTTGTTCTTTACTTATCTGTTATAACAAGGTTTCTGACTTTGAAACACATTTTGTAGGCCATGTGATCGACCATTTGCTGAATCGTGCCAGCAAAGTTTGAACTTTAATCACGTACTATTGCATGCGTTCCTCATTCGCGTCGAAAATCCCATATACTTGGTTTACTACTAGTTTGGTATCACATTTGATTTCTATGACCTCGGAGCCAAGTCCCCAGGCCAGTTCGATTCCTACAACCAAAGCCTCATACTCGGGTTCATTGTTAGGTAACAGAACAGTTTTTATGGCCTGCCTCAGGGTCTCCCCCAAAGGCGTGATTAGGACCACCTCGAGCCCGGACCTTTTCACATTAGAAGCTGCATCCGTGAACAAGGTCCAAACTCCTGATGCTGTTTCCAACACCAGCACCGCTTCTTTAGCATCCAGGGGAAATAACCGGGGACTGAGATCGGCTACAAAGCAGGCCAAAACTTGTGATTTGATCGCAGTCCTAGGCTTGTATTCAATATCAAACTATCTAATTTCGACTGCCCATTTGACCAACCATCCTGACAACTCAGGCTTGTGAAAAACATTCTGCAAAGGGAAGGTCGTCACAACAACTATCAGATGGCATTGAAATAAGGCCTAAGCTTTTGAGAGGCGACTACGAGAGTTAAGGCCAGTTTTTTGAGGTGCGAATAACGAGTCTCCATTTTTAACAAAATTTTTCTAACATAATAGATAGAAAATTGCGTACCTTCATCCTCCCGGACTAGAACAGCACTTACCGCTACCTTTGATACCGCTAAGTACATTAGTAGTTGTTCACCTTCCCCCAATTTTGATAATAGGGAGAGGGGGGCTTGATAGATAACGTTTCAAGTCTTTCAAGTCATGCTGACATTCCAGAGTCCGTTCGAAATTGTTCTTCTTCTTCTTCTTCTTCTTCAATAGAGAGAAGAAATGATGACATTTTTTCGAGGATCGAGAGATGAACCTGCTTAATGCGACCAATCTTCTAGTTAGCCTTTGTACTTATTTTACGCTTGTCAGCTGGTCTAGGATGTCCTTGATGACTTTGATCTTATCGGGATTTACCTCGATCCCCCTTTGTGAAACCAAGAAACCCAAGAACTTACCGGAGCTAACCCCGAACGCGGATTTTTTCGGGTTGAGCTTCATGTTGTGCTTCCTCAAGATATCGAAGGTTTCTTGAAGGTGCTTTAAATGATCACCTACACTCAAAGACTTGACCAACATGTCATCTATATACACTTTCATAGTTTTACCTATTTGCTTCTCGAATATCTTGTTCACGAGCCTCTGCTAAGTGGATCCTATGTTTTTAAGCCCGAAGGGCATCACATTATAACAATATGTGCCAAAGTTCGTAATGAACAAAGTTTTTTCCTGATCCTCCGGGTTCATCTTAATTTGATTGTACTCAGAATAGGCATTGAGGAAACTCATTAACTCGTGCCCGACCATTGCATCAATTATTTGATCAATATTTGGCAGTTGGAATGAGTCTTTGAGGCATACCTTATTCAAGTCTTTATAATCTACGCATATTCGAAACTTGTTATTCTTTTTTGGAAATACAACTACATTAGCTAAGCATTCAGGATACTTTACCTCCCGGATTGAACCAATATCAAGTAGTCGAGTTACCTCTTCCTTAACAAATCTACCTCGGCTATTGGGCATTTCTTTTGCCTTATCGAAAGGAAGCTCGGGTCCAAGCTTAGCTTGTGCACGACCACCTCTAGTGGGATACCTATCATGTTTGAGTGCGACCATGCAATACAATTAACGTTAGCTTTAAGGAAATTAATAAATCCTGAGATGAGTTCGGCACTGAGTCTGTTCCCAAGTGAAACTTCCTTTCCAAGAATTCTTCGAACAAAGTCACTTGCTTGAGTTCTTCTGCCATGGATTTAGTCACATCTGTCTCTTCCACTACTTGGAAGTATCTCTGTACTGGTGCAGTTTCGATAGCTCCTCGCCTTTATTATCTTCACTCGGCTTGAGAGTAGGCGTGGGTTATTGTAATTGTTATTTGCTAGGTTCCTTCCCTTTATTGCTGGAAATTGACACTGCGTTCATTTCTCTTGCTGCCGGTTGATCTCCTCTTATTTGCCTGATTTCCTCTAGGGTTGGAAATTTAAGCAGTTGGTGATACGTTAATGGTACGACCTTCATCTCATGTAACCATGGCCTAACGAGAATTATGTTGTAGTCTATGTCGTCGTCCACCACTTCAAATAAGGTGGTCTTTGTTACCCCTTCGGCATTTGTAGTCAGCAAGATCTCTCCTCAGGTTGTCACACTTGCCAGGTTGAACCCAGCGATGAGCTTTGTTGTTGGAATGATACTTCCGATTAATTTGGCTTGTTCCAGCACTCTTCATTGAATGATGTTGGCTGAGCTTCCTGGGTCAACCAAACCACCTTCAATCTTGAAATCTAGAACATTAAGAGAGATTACCATGGAGTCATTATTCGATAGAAGATGTCCGTAAATGTCTTCCTCGGCGAAGGTGATATAATCTTTGGCGACTTCCCGGAGTCTCTTACTGTGGGTCACCAATACCTTTGTCTTTTTGGCTACCGAGAAGGTTACACCATTGATTTCATTCCCTTTGAAAATCATGTATATAGTCAACCGATGAGAGTCTTATTCTATCTTCAAGGGTTCTATGTTGTCTCAGTTGCGGCTGTAATTGTTCTTGCCCGGTCACTCAAGAATTCCTTGAGATGTACATTTTTTAATAGTGTCGCCACCTCCTCGTGCAAATGCCGGCAGTCCCCAGTTCTGTGCCCGTGAGTCCCATGATACTCGCACCATAGGTTGTGATCCCTCTGGTTGGGATCAGATTTGATTGACTTTGGGAATCTTGCTTCTTTGATATTCATCATCACCGACACTGGCTTCACTACGATGATGTTGAAATTGTAATTTGATAATATGGGATATGTAGAATCTCGGGTTCTCGGTTTCTCTTTTTCTTGCAACGATCTGTTGTTCCGGCCACAGTCGGTTCTTTTGTTCGGAGTAAAACTATTCGAGGATCAGAACCCTTTGCTGCTGCATCCTCGGCTCTTTTGTAAGGCAAGAAACAACCTTTAGAAGATCGCCGGTATGCATCAAAATTGCCTTTGAATTTATCCTGGTTCTCATCTCGGTCCTGCCCCTTGGTTGATGTCGGAAACCGAGCTGATCATCTTCTATCCTTATTTTTGACTCATAACAGTTATGAACATCCGCCTATGTGATCACCTGGAACTCGAGCAGGCTTTCCTTCAGCTTTCGAGAGGCGTCAGAGCTCCTCGGGTTCAAACTTTTAGTAAATACATCAGCCGCCCATTCGTCTGGTACGACCGGTAATAACATCCTTTCTTTTTGGAATCTGATCATGAACTCCCGTAGCAATATAGTCTCTCCTTGTGCGATTTTGAATATGTCCGCCTTCTTGGCCTGGACCTTTCTGGCCTCGGCATGGGCCTTAATGAATGAATTTGCGAGCATTTTAAAAGAATCTATTGAGTATTCCGGTAAGAGTGAATACCATGTCAAGGCCCTCTTCGTGAGGGTTTCTCCAACATTTTTCAGCAGAACCAACTTGATCTCATGTTGAGCAAAGTCTTTCCCTTTCGCCACCGTTGTATAAGTTGTGATGTGCTCTTGAGGATCTGAAGTGCCATCGTATTTTGTTATATCCAACATCTTGAATCTCTTTGGGATTAACTTCGGTGCTGCGCTCGATTTAAATAGCAACTGAGTATATTTTTTCGAATCCGGGCCCTTCAAAACTAGTGGTATGCTCGAAATCTTGTCCATTCGGGCATGAAACTCCTTCGCATTCTGATCTATCCGCTCTTTCATCTCGCTCATGAATCTCATGAGTTCGATTTTGAAGGGATCATTACCGTTGTCATTACCAGACCCGCTACCGGCCCCCCAGCATCGTTGAAACCGACCTCACCCCTTGGGGTGTTGTTAGCAACTCTTTGAGCCGTTTGATTTGCAGGAGTGCTGGGAGGAACCAGACCTCTCTCGTTTGTGTTATTGGCAGCGCCTGATAACACTTGTTTTAATTCCGTCATGACTTGATCCTTCCTTGAGAGGTGGCCTATGATGGCGTTCTGTTGCTCTCTCAAGATCCTTACTATTTTCGTGATGTGCTCGTCTGCTGCGTCATTGGGAGTTGGCTCCCGTACATGCCGCAGGTATTGTCCTCCATGGATCGGGGTTGCTTCGTCCCCCTTCATTGCGGATATCGCTGATTGAATTTTCGTGCTGAGGAGATTTTCATGTGCCTCAACGTTGTGTGCGATGTTGACATCGTTAGCTGTCATTTTTTATTTTTTGCTAAGAAACAAAGAATCAAACAAGTTAGCAATAAACATAAGGATCAACTCAATTACGCAATTGTCTATGCACCATAGTGGGCGCCAAACTGTTTATCCATAAAATGGTACAATTGAATTTGTTACGTGGTTCATAGACAAGCGAACTGATTTGATCCAAAAATGATAAATAGACTAGATTAAAAATAAGACTTAGTGTTAAAATCAAAGGAAATGGCAGGCTTGGCTCCGGGAGCGATGCTTCCGAGGACAGAAATAAGAACAATATGCAAAAACAAATAAAGTTATCTTATTTAGCTTGAGAATAGAATGTAACATAAGTTTTGCCAATACTTTCGTGTCCCCACGATGGTTGTTGAAATTACTATTTATAGCTATATGTCACGTCCTTAGTCTTAAACTAAGTGCACGTGCGGCACTTGGCAACTCACTCACGATCTTGCATAACTTGCTCACATTCTTGCTATGCCAAGTCAACTCTACTACACTCATGATCGCTAAGAAATGTTAGAACACATGAGAATTGCCAAAGGAAACTTTTGTATTAGAGAGAACTTGATTGGTTTGCTTGGTTGATGAATTACAAATGAATGCCCCCTATTTATATTAATCACCTAGGGGATAGTATGTAAATAATAATTGTTCTATAAGTCCTTCCGTATTTACAAATAAGTCCTTCTCTAACAAATAATAATTTTATAGGGTTCTAGGGTCTTCCTAAGGAAACATCTATATTTCTCTAGAACCTTCCTACAAGTGCATAAATATCTAGAACATTTCCAAGGAAATTCTCCATAGTTCTAGAATATTCCGCCAAAATCTAGCCCCTAACTTATGTAACCCTTCCATATGGCAAAAATATATGCCAAGTGACACCTATGTGGCATGATGGTGTGGCGGGTCATGACATATACCTAGAAAACAAGATCCTAGGATCAAACCCCTCTTAAGTGATAATAAAGGGGGCTATTGATGAATATGTAACGACATGCCATGAATGCCAAAATTCTCTGCAACGACTGTCTGTTTAATACTGGGGAATATTCTTCATTAAATGTCATCTGGTGACAAACATTCAACTCACTCACGTTGATTATGCTCCCTTCGGGGTCTATCTGATTCCAACTGCAACTGTTGTTCCCGGTCTTAGTTCTTACTCAACTTATTTTTCGCCTGTCTCCGGTTTCACGTATCACGCTATCATTCCATCATTTACTATAAACCAATTTTACCCCATATAATAATATAAAGATGATAAATGTATATGAACAGGTAGTCCTTTAGAGAAACAGGTATTTTACTAAGATTGTCGTATCTCTAATACAGTCCTACACTCCTACATTACACTCTATAGATCATTGGTGGGAGTGGGATTGAACCGATTAGTGCCAACTGCCAAACTACCAGCACAAAATGTTTAATACAATTAGCCAACAAAAAATGAGCTATTTTTACTCTGCATTCAGAATCCAAAAATGACGATGTAATTTTATGATTCAAACTTAAATAGAAAGTATTTTGCATTTTGAAAACTTAATTCTAATTTCTAAACATACCCCCCCCCCCCTTCCCCCTCCCAAAAGAAAAAAAATCACATTTGCCCAAATACATAAATATGTGCAAAATTGGGGGCTTAACTTGGAAGAGAACTCTTCTGCTTTCCGCTGCCGTTTTGCCTTTTCCCCTAAACAAAACCTCGAGGAACTTACCAGAAGCACAGACGAAATAGAAGCAAATACTTTTCAGTACGATAGAGATGTCGAAAACACTGGTACAGCCGATAGGCCAAAAGCGACTTACGAATGTCGCCGTTGTGCGTCTCAAGAAGCACGGTAATCGGTTTGAAATCGCCTGTTATAAGAATAAAGTCCTCTCATGGCGTTCTGGCGTGTAAGTTTTCTTTTTTCCTCTTTCTTTTTAAGACCTCGTTTCATTGAATTTGTGCAAATAAAGTTTGTATGTTTAGAAAAAAAAAATAGAATTATTATAACGAATATGGAATTTTTTTTTGTGGTGTAGAGAGAAAGACTTGGATGAAGTGTTGCAGTCACAAACTGTATACTCAAATGTGTCTAAGGGTGTACTTGCTAAGTCTAAAGATTTGATTGCTGCTTTTGGAACTGATGATCAGTCCAAAATCTGCCTGGAGGTTTGTATTTTTCCATTTTTTTCTAAACATATAATGAAGGTAGCTGGTTTAATCATGCCTAACGTGTAAATTGCTTAAATAACTTGCACTAAATAGCATGATTATTTTCCCTAGAACACTGAAAGTACTTATTCATGTAAACTGATTGGTGTGTCACAAACTTCAGAACTTGCAATCGCTTACACTAAGGATAGTCAAAATATAAAGAAATAAACTCATGAATAAGCCAAGGGGATTCAACATATAGTATGTATAAATAAAAAGTCTTTGGACCCTAGGCTGTAATTTCCAGCAATGGGGTCAATTGACTCTCCTTGGACGAGGGTAGCTCCGTCGCTGCTTGTGATTTGTCGGATATAGAAAGGACCCTTCCTATGGTTTAATCATTTAAACTGTTCTTACACATTATTAGATACATCACTCAAGCTGTTATGGATTATCCATTAAGTTGTTTGAGCATATCTAGTAACGTGAGCTGCTTAAATAAGTGCCACTAATAGCCCGTTTGGCCAAGCTGCAAAAATCAGCTTATTTTGAGAAGTGCTTTTTTTCAAAAGTGCTTTTCTCAAAAGTACTTTTGGTGAGAAGTAGTTTGTGTTTGGCTAATTAGTTTGAAAAACACTTCTGAGCAGCAATTAGTGTTTGACCAAGTTTTAGAAAACTGCTTCTAAGTGTATTTTTCTCAAAACTTCTTCTCAAAACAGTGCTTCTGGAGAGAAGCTACTTTTTTCTACTTCTCCAAAACCGCTTCTGCTTCTCCTCAAAAACACTTTTTTTCTTTCCAAAAGCTTGGCCAAACACCTCAATTTTTGGCCAAAAGTGCTTTTGGCAAAAAAAAAAAAAGAAGCACTTTTGGCCAAAAAGAAGCTTGGCCAAACAGGCTATAAATAGCATTTCATATTTCACCCTACTCTCCACCCTTCTTGAACTCTTTGTTTTTTGCTTGGGGATAGCTGAGAAAGATTCGATGGTTATATATGTAGAAAATGTTTCCTATGTTGTAGATTTTGGACAAAGGAGAGCTGCAAGTTGCAGGAAAGGAGAGGGAATCACAGTTTTCAAGCCAGTTCAGGGATATTGCTACTATAGTTATGCAGAAGACAATCAACCCTGAAACTCAGCGTCCATATACAATTAGCATGATTGAGCGGCTGATGCATGAAATCCATTTTGCTGTTGATCCAAATAGCAGCTCAAAGAAACAGGTAACAGCTATAGTTATTCTTGCGAGGATTTCAAACTCGTTTTTTAGTTGTTTAGGTTTAATATCCTGCAAATTGTTTATTAACTTCTGCAGGCACTAGAGGTCATTCGGGAGCTTCAAAAGCACTACCCCATTAAACGGGCTCCCATGAGGCTGAGGATACATGTACCGGAACAGAGGAGCCCTTCCGTGTTGGACAAACTGAAGGAATGGAATGCCTCCATTGTGTCAAGAGAAGAATCTGGAAGTCAGCACTCCATAGTAAGTGACATCTACATTTGGCGCCTCATACTGTACTAACTATTATTGGATGTTATCTTTATCCAAATGCTCTCCTACCTTCAGAATATTAAAGAAATCGAACAATAAATAATACTTGCACCGAAACATTTCATTCTAAATATATCTATCCTGGAGCTAAGACTAGTGATTTCTATAGAATTTGAGATCCCATCTCTTTCTGTTGGAAATACATGCATCTGATATCCCAAGTACAAATTCTTTTAATCCTATGAATTTGACAGGAATCTGATATACCGCAGAAGTAAATGCATCTACTTCCCTTATGCTCTGTGTGATTTTAAATCATTTATAATCAATCAACTGTGGTAGCATTGATGAGTCTTCTCCATCCACTTAATTCAAATTTACCTTTGAAAGTGAGCTCAATTAGAAGGAACAGCCGAGCTCGAAAAATACATTAGGAGAGGGAGAGAGAGAGAGAGAGAGAGAGAGGTAAGAAAAAAAACACGTATCAGATTTAATCCATTTCTCATGCCCTTTTGTGGCTCATTCTCTTGACTTCCGGTTATATGTATTTGTGGGTGTCAACGATGTTGTATGAGATCTTTTAGGTTGTTCATGTTATCAGTTATCATCCTTTTTCTTCTTACCATGATAAAAAAAGAAGAAGTTATCATCCTGTTTCATTAGTTCAGATTCTCGGTCCTTGAATGACGTGGCCAACTTCATTAACTGTCAGTTGTTAAATCATTTAATAATTGCTTTTGTTGCAGCATAATATCCATGTGGTTGATTCTATTTAACAACATGTGTTAGTGATACTTGGTAGACATAAATATTACGTTCTGTTCTTTCTTATAGATCAAACATGAATATTGAATGTCTTTCATTAACAATTAGTTTACAAAGGCTAAAGATAATTGAAACTTGTCAACGGCTTAGAATATTTTAGGAATTGTTCAGTCAGGTCCGTGCATAGTCGTTTGTGGTAATAATTAGTTGCAATATTGTTAATCTATTCAGGACCTTGGTTGTTAGAGTTACATTTCCCTATGAACATTTTGTTATTCCTTTATGGTGAAGCCGTGAAGGCCATTGATCCAAGTTGACTTTAGAAGCCAGTTTCATTAAATATGGCCTAAACAGTGAGTATGAGGGTGTTTGAATTGGCTTAAAAACTGGTCAAACCAGCTTAAAAGCACTTTTGGCTTATTTTTGTGTTTGGCAGACACCGAAAGTGCTTTTAAGTCAAGACCATCCAAAATAAACCAAAAGCCATAAGTAGGATATTCCCAACTTATGGCTTTGTAGCTTTAGAGCTATTTTGGTTTGACCAAGTAGATCACCTTATTATCCCTTGCATGTTTTTGTATTTTCCAAAGTATCCCTCCTCTCACTAAAAGTCCTAACGTCATTTTCTTTCTTTTCCTTCTGCCATTTCTGGTTGTTACATCCTACAAGCCATAGCAGGTAACTCTTCCGGTTTACAGTTGTGTCTTTACCTGGGCAAGCACCCTGAAAAAAAATTGTTGCTACCAATGTAATATAACCGAGTTAGCCGAATAGTAGGTTATTGAATGCAATCAGAAATGCTTGTCATAGTGGGGTCAAAGTTATCTCGTTGCATGGAATTTTTACACTCACTATGAATAGGCATTTTGATGAGTTATAGCCCTATCATCTTTGATGGCGACCCAAACTAGTGTAAGGCAATACCATCCATATTTTTGTTTTTCTCATGATTGCCAATGAAAATTACGATGTTGAATGATTGTATTTTCTAAATATATTCTACTAGTTGTTTTGCTCCTTTTACTATTTCTTTCTTCTTTTTCTTCTTCAAACATTAAATGTTTCTTTTATTTTTCTTCTGCTTAGTATGCAAGTTCTTTTCATCTGCTACTTTTGTTAGTCTTCTCTTTTTCTACTTTATTACTCTTTTTGGAAATGATTTTCTACTTTGTCATTATGGTTCTAAACAAATTAAATACAAATTTGAATGTTGCAAATGATTTTTTTTATGTTGATTAATCGAAAATAAAAATGTTTTTTTGCATTGAAGTTACCTCTTTAGGGCCTTGTTTTACATTCTTTTGATGTGTAATTGAGTTCTTGAGTTAGTATTAGAGTTATTGTAGTTTTAATAGATTGTGTGCTCAGCTTTTCACTTTTCAGTTGAAGCCCCATGGGCGTCGTCGTTTCATTAGGCTTTTCTCTTGGAAAAAACACTGCTCCCTGTATTCTTGCTTATCAATAGAAGCAGGAAGCGTCAAGAGTAGCCGTTAGGTCTCACTTTTTCTTCCTTTATTCTTCTTCTCCTTTGAACCCACTTGAGCTTCATTCATGAAAATACCATTTTATTTATTCTAAAGCTTAATGAACTTCAACAAGCACAGTTTGTGCCATCTGTACAAGTCGAATGGTGTCGTCCATTAATAAGAAGTGGAGGAACCTTTTGAATCCTGGTCACCAAACTAATGGGTGATGAGAATATGAATGCTTTGAGGTGGCCAAACTAATTTTGCATCGTATACTTAGGTCAAAACTGCACTTTAATATCTTTGATTGAGTGGACAGGCTTGCTCTCATGCGCTGTTAACTAGCACAGTTGCATTTGTTTGTTTCATGGTAATTAACTACCCGTCTACTTGTTGTGTTTCAGATTTGTGAGATTGAACCTAGTCTTTTCCGGGACTGTGATGCCTTGATCAGGAATTTACAGGGGAGGTTGGAAATTCTTGCAGTCAATGTACATGTGGAAGGAGATACCTTTGTTGATCAGTACGATGATCACGAGGACGAGCCATCAAGTTTACGGAAGGATTCTACAGGTTCTGTCCTTCAGCTGAGTGAGAAAATGCAAAAGCAGACCATTTCTTCAGAAAGTGGCAATTCTAGGGGAGAAGTAAAACTGAACAAACCTGCCACAACTGGGAGTTCCGAGGGTGAAGTAAAACTGAACAAGTGCACTACTTGCAACGCTGTTGTGGGAGATTCAAAAGAATACAGAGAGCATTTTAAGAGTGACTGGCATAAGCATAATCTTAGGCGAAAAACTAGGCAACTTCCTCCACTTACAGTGGAAGAATGTATGGCAGACCTGGAACTTGGAGACTCGAAGGCTGATCTTAAAGAATATTCATTTTAAGGTTGGAACAATTTTCCTTGGCGACAACCTGCATTTTATATGATTGAAGACATATATTCTACCTGGAAAGACTTGGAAGGAAAAATAATTTAGAGAAATGCTGGCGAAGAAAATTTACCAATGAGTGATTATTTTGAATTTTATCATATTTAACAATTGACAAAAGGTGAAAAAAAGACTATCTATATCACTTTCTTGTCTCTGCTCCTCTTTGTGTGCACAAAATGCCTTTATGTTGATGCCTCCCAGTAATCTTGAGTAATGTGTCTATGAATCTGGTGTCTATACTGGTATTGAAAATATCTTATGATATATCGGATGTTATGTCTTGGCTTAGTTCTTGAGGTTCATTTCTCCAATTGAGTTCTTTCCCATCTTGCTATAGTTTGAATAGCAACTCTTGTTCATTATCGCCTTGCTCAACCGGTCTTTAAGATCCAAGCGAGCAACTTGTTCAGTCGTGTCTGTAACCTGCAACACGTTCGCAAACATTACCAATCCTGTCAATCCTGTCCTACTTCTTTCTTACGTTCAAAAGTGCAGAACAAGAAGTTCCAGTCATACCGTTAAATTGGCTGATTAGTGATGTATTCTCATCAAGATGTGTGACCTACTCTTTCTCACAACTACACCTGAACAAATGGATGATGTAGCAGCTGAGCAGCCGTGGGCCGGCGTCTTGGATTCTTCTGCAGGCAAAGTTTCAGAAAACTCTTTGCATTATCTGAGAGGTTCCTGGGAATCTCAGGGCTGTCTTTGCCATCTGCCAGTTTGAATAATGCAGCTGCCTGTCAATCCCACATAAAAATTTGCACAATCCAGTTATATCATGATCCATAGTATTATTCTTTCAGAACAAACACAACCCCGATATTTGAGCAGGCTTTCTTGAAAAGAGAAATGGAACTGTTAAAATGAAAGTTGAGAAAAAAATTTGCGCATGTGTTATGTGTGTACTCCCTTTGTCCAAGGAGTCAAAAGGTTATATTTAGTCCTGGCATTTTTTGGGTAATTTCGTCAAACAAACGTTTTAGAGCTAAGGAAATATGTCATACTTCATATTGTCCCCATGGAGGTTTAGCTGTTGCCATCTCAAGAACAGTACAACCTAGGCTCCAAATATCTACAGCAACACTGGAACATCCTGCATCCTGTACTACCTGATATAATAGTATTTGGAAACAAGAAAGGTTTCAGGAAATAAGAAACAGAAAAAAGATGTTGGAATAAACCATTTAACAAATTCTTGAGAAAATTACCTCTGGAGCCATCCAATTTGAATTTCCTTTGAAAGAAGTCATCAAAGAACATGTCTTTATCTGAGATTGGAAAATCAAATATAAACACGAATTAAAATATCCTTTTTATAAAATGGAAATCAAAACTTGGGATTCTGCTAAAAATGATTACGCTTTTGGTTCATATATTACTGCTGCATATGTACATACATGTTTAGCCATTCCAAAGTCTGCAAGCTTGATTTCACCTTTAGCATTTACTAGTATGTTTGCTCCTTTAATATCTCTGCCAAGTAACAAATTACCTTTGAGCACAGTGTACAATACCAATATTGATCAAATATTCTTCTGATAATATCATTTAGCTTTATTTTTTACCTGTGTGCGATGTTTCTCTCGTGTAAGAAGATTAGTCCAGAGAGAATTTTTTGAGTGTAGCTGCTGATAATTTTTTCTTCAAAAGGACCATATTCTTCAACTAGTTTGAGAATTGATCCTCCAGGGACATACTCCAAGTAGAGAGACAATTTGTCTCCTCTCTGTAACAAGATTGTCAATTATCACTTTTCTTGTTCTATTTTTAATTAAGTATAATATTAAAAAACACAAAAGGGGTCATACCAATTCACTTCCATAGTATTGTACAATGTTTGGATGTGAGAATTGACTGAGCAATGTGATTTCCTGTTTAACCAAGAAATTCAGATTTGGTTAAAAAAAATATCATGAAAGACCACCTAAAATTGCTTGTTTGAGTATAAAATATACAGACCTGAGTCAGCTGCTTGAGACGTTCTTTTGATTTTATGTCATTGGAGACGATTCTTACTTCCTTTATAGCACACATTTGTCCATTATCGCTGTTACAGAAACAAAGTTATAGCTATTAGTTAGGTCTCACTTCTCCATTCTTTCATATTTTTCTTTGTTATTCTTCATTTTTTCTTCTCTATTGTTATTTATGCTCTTTGAGAAATGGTCCATTTTCATGAAGACATCTGAATTATGGCTTATGAAAGACAACCCGGTGCACAAAGCTAAATAGTAACATTGTCATTGATGAGCCCTCGAGCTATTCTGGTAAATTGGTACTATCAATATCTAGCTACCTTGAAGAACATAAACATGAAAATATTTAGTTTATACACATTGACATCGTATAGATTTTTACATGATTAACATAATTATTATTATAACAATTTAATTATTTTTATCAGGGTACAAGTAAAACTTATCATAAAGAATAAATAGTTTTGACACTATGAAGCATAGAAGTTGAAGCAAAGATGTAAAATAGGATGAGTGGAAGTCATGAGATACCTATTAAATCCAGCATAGACATGCCCAAATGTTCCTCTTCCTAACAACTTTCCTTTCTTCCATTTGGACTCAAGAGCTTGCCCTACTGATTTAGCACAAGAATTTGGGGGAAGTGGAAGAGGAAGAGGATGGCGCGGATGATTACAACTTTCTTGTTTTCCAGTGGGAGAATCCAAAATCTTTCCCCATACCAATATTGGATATGTTGGTGAAGTACAAGGCGAGGTAGACTTTGAACTCTCATTGTATTTATTTCTGTTCAATTTTCCATAATATGTTATGTGAAATGAAGAAGAAGATAACTTACCCTCTACAGAAAAAGGCAATAACAAGAGGAAATATTCAACAAATTAACCTGAATGGACTAAATGACAAGTGGTCTTGAGCTAGTTCTTCGTCATCATTGAACTGATCAGATGAAGTAGAGGAAGATCCACTACTTGATCTTGTAGAGAAATGAGGTGAATCCAATGGTAAAGGCAAAGGAAGAGGACAAAGTTTTTTTTCTTTTGTACAAGTGTAGGAATGAGGAACAGAGGATGCGGAATAGTAACCATTATTAGCTGCAAAAATTGTTGGAGAATTTTGGGGTATCAAGATGGATTCATCAAAGCTTTTTGGCTTCTTTTCTCTGTTCTTCTTCTTATTCTTGTAATTTCTTGGAGGAGTTTCTATTTCTTTGGGTTGCTGAAGTGCGTGTCTTTCAAACCAAGAAGCCATTTGATTTTCAAGTGTGTATCAAAACATGGAAGTTTTTGCTCAAGTTTTGAAATGTTTGGGTATATAAGAGCATGCTAAGGCGTGTACAAGCGTGTGTTCTTTTACTAGTAGGGAGCCTTCTCCATGAGGGCCCCACAACCCCCTTCCAGAACAAGGGAGGGGGGGGGGGGGTTAAGATATCATAGCTGAGTTTGTAGGTTGCATCAATAGTTGGAGACGGCTGCACCCAAGGAATAAGGATGTACTATATCGGGTAAAAAATCACGAGAGATTAAGGTTTAAATTTTGTTGAGGTAAAAAAATGTTAGATAAGTTTTTCTCATTTACTAAAGTCTTGGCATCTAAAGTTACTTAATATTTGTAGTGATAGGAAATAACATGTATCCAGTAGAATAATTAAGATGCGCTCAAACTGAACCAAATATTTAATAATAGGAAAAAAATAAATAGTTGGGGCCGGCTGCAATGTTAGTAAAGATAGTTGAAGTTGACGCCAATTGTGGATTGGGAGAGGGATTGAGGGGTTGGGGCATAGAGAAGGGACAAATACTTGCCCCACAAGTTTGGTTGGGAATGGAGGTGAATATTTTTCTGTCTACTCTTTGAATATCTCACCAACTTAACAGAGAAAACAAGAACATAGTTCACTGATTATTACAAGTATTTTTCTCGAGGTAAGGTATAAGGAATAGGAAGGGAAGCTTCACTCGAGTCCATATCGTCATTAAATACGTCCTGTCCCTAGTATAAACTCCCATATTTCATATCTTATTAGTATTAGAAATTTTCTATGCTTGACTAACGCGTTGACAGCCCGAGAGCTGGAGTGAACTCTTGCAACCACATCAAAACTTACATAAACAATTAGGAGGTGGGAGTGTCACTTAAAAAGGCAGTATGGTGTTCAAGCTTCCGTTATGCGTGGTATCGAGTAGAGCGCAATTATATTGCGTCTGATGTACGCGTCCTTATCTTGCATCCAGTGACGGAAGCAAATATTTACTCATAAAATGATACAGTTGAATTTATAACGTGGTTTATAGACACGTGAATTGATTTGACCCAGAATATTGAAATTAATAAGAACAGAAATAAGATTATAAAATAAACTTAAAGGAAATGCAAGCCTGACTTATGAATTTAGCTTCTCCAGTAGCAGAAGAGAGAACAATCTTAAGAACAAAGCAAAAGAATAATATTATAGTTAGAGAGCTGATTCAACTATTCAAGCTTTTTAGTACAGAACGTTTCATGTCTTACAATGGATGCTAATTCTCCTATACCTTTATTTAGGGAGACAAGATCCCCAAATCATGTTTTTCTTAAATGAGAATGAAACCGTCACTGATGACTGCATAACGATTGGCTATAAATGCAGATATTCTCTGTAACGGCTGCTCATTGAATGCTATCTGATATCACCCCTTGAAATCTTTGTTATCAGTTCCCCTGTCTTCTACACAGCACAGGTCACATGTTTGTATCCGGTATCAACTAATTGCTAACTCACATCTTACTATTCTTCAGTTCCACGTGCCATCTGTCACTAACCAATTTTACCGCATACATATAGTCCCCCTACGTTTTGGTGAGCAACTTAGTGTTATCAGGAAGTAGATATGACCTCTTTTCTTGGCGGGAAAGTTCCTGAGCTATTTTTGACACTTGAAAGGATGCATGTCTCTTCAAATTTAATGACATGAACATATGTTATCCTGTGATTCGGCAAATATTTCTGTCGGTTTTCTAGATAATCATGACCACGATTTTTACCATCTATAAACTTCTCCACTACGTATCACTTTTTCCTTTCACTTTTACAAATCCTTCTTCTTCCTTGATTCCCCTTGGAACCCTACTACAAAATTCATCTTTTTCAGCAAAAATCTCCTTACTCAAATTTCTCACCAACATGTCTTCTAACACTGTTGTACTCGAAAACTCTGGCTTTTTCTTCGGTGGAGGCCCTAAAAAGAACAAAAACAAAGAAGTTGATGTTGAATCTGAACCTCCTATTGTGAACACCATTATTTCTCTCCATCTCGATTCTCAATTAGAACTTCAAGTCCAAAAAGAACCTATTAATCCCAAAGAAACAGACACTGGCCTGTTAGCAGGTGCCCTTCTTCTATATGTATTTCTAGCATACCCGTCGTGAAGAGAGACTGTGATTGGCAAAACATCGAAATCTTAGCCCCTAATGAGGTGGAAATGGTCACCTTCTCCAAACCAGGGTTCATGTATGTTTACACATATCCCTTCACCTTGGAAACACGTAAAGAAATTGACCTCAAAATTTTGCCGTCGGTACCAAATCTGCTTAGCACAAGTAGGTCCTTCAATATGGCGTACAGTGGTCTGCCTCCGAAAATTTTGCTCTGAGACAGGGGAAGGGAAACCCTAACTCTCGCATATATGATTAACCTCTACTCTCCAAAGATCTTCCGTGGGGAAGTACTAAACCTCAACAGATATTGCCACCACGCACTGCTTACTAGTGTTGATGATGACAATGATTGTGGCTGGATGCAACGGTTCGTTGTCATTTCCATTAGAGATATTCTCCCTATAACAACACCCGCTATTCTTGAATTGTGAAATCTTCTTCATAAGTCTTCAATCATCTTTTCTTTTCCATATTTAAAAAGACTTTCCTCCTTCGTTAACTTTGTATTTTTCTTATTCTAGCTACTTATTGGGGACCGCCACAAGTTCATAATTTGGCTTAATAGGTACAGAAAATTTGAATATTTCTACACCAGAATCTCGAAGGTGGAAAGAAATGACTAATCTTGTCCATGTCACACCTCTATTTAAGGTTATGAAACGGTCGATGCAATAATAATACCCAACAAGGAGTCAGGGAGCTATGAATGGGACTTAAGAGTATATATTGTAGTGTATGGGCATGAATTATCTCAATTTACACTTCCACAAATTTGGGTTGTTTCTAGGTCTAATTTCAAACTAATATTGCAAAGCTAAGAAATGAAACTAGGAAATTATTTTTGGTTGTTTTCAAGTTTTATAAAAAGTCAAGGGCTATGACCTTAATGCTTGTTTTGTTGGTCGGGGTGTATTATAGCTATCAACACTCAATTACCCACTCAATACCTCTCGGTCAGAGAGTGATTTTGCCCAATTTGGCTTTTTCAAGTCCAAATGATTATTGCACAAAACGGTTGATAAATGCTCAAGTCGGGTTATTATTATCTCTAGGTTGAACCCTTTAATTGGGATTATCAATCTCTCGATTGACCCAATTTCTTATTTGCCAAGTTTTCCTAGACTAAGTCTCTCTTTCTCAAGTAGAGATTAAGTCAAATATGCATGAACTAATATTTACAACCATTAATTCCACAAATTAAAACATGAACAAGACTAAATAATAAACACCCAACCATAAACAAGCACTAACTCAAACACCCATAAGGCTTACACACTAGGGTTGGGTCACAACCCTAGTAAAGGTCTAGCTACTCATGATTGTAATTGAAGATAGAGAAGAAGAGATAATAATTAAACTCATATTGCAAAACAAAAATGACAAAATCTATGTTAAAATAAGCCAAAAGATGAAAAACTACCTAAAGAATTAAAGAGAAAAAGCTACTGTAGATGCTGATGTCAAAAGTTAACCTGAAAATGTAAAACTCGTATATTATACAGGGCTGGAAATTTTGGACAAAAATGCCTTTCGGAGGTTCTGCAGCCGCACAATTCCATGTGCGGTCCGCAGTTTGCTTCCGCTTGACAGGATTGAAACTCAACGGTCGCATAATTCTGGACTGCGATCATACTGCACTCTTTCTGCGGTCCGTAGATTTGTAACTACGACCACACCTTGCTCTTCTGTGGTCCGCACAATATTAACTGCGGTCACATAGCTCTTCTTCTGCGGCCTTACAATAATTGTGTGGTCCGCACTTTTGATGGTCTTGAAATGCAGACTCTCTGAACTTTGCTCCTGACCCAGCTTCTGTGGATGCATAATTAATGTGCAGACCACACTTTTTAACTTTTTTAGCTAGCCCTTCCTTCTTACTCTGCGGCCGCAGATGATATTCTACAGTCTGTACTTTTGAGCTTCTGTGCCTTTTGTGTCCTTGAGTTTAGATTACTCCTTCTTGAGTTGAATTTTATTTCGGGAGTTCACTTTCCAATATTCCTGCAATTAAGCACATTTCATCAGTTTTGGGGAACATAATTGAACACTTTTAGACTAAAACAAAAGCTAAAAGGTGCGAATAAGTATCAAAATCCCTACTTATCAACCCCCCCAAACTTAAGTCTTTGCTTTTCCTCAAGAAAATAAAATAGTTCCTACCTCCAAAAGTTAAAGGACATTATAGCAGCCATGGGTGAATCATTTACACCTTAGTTGGGACCAACAATTACCCATACCACTCATGCATTATTGACAAGGCAATAAGTTAAACTTTTATGCACATATAGCTCTATTGTGATATTCGAGCATCAAGGGTTGTCTTAGCTCATCAAGGACTTCCGTTCTATCTTGTATGTCATGGTGGATCCCAAACTCCTCCTCCTCTACTCTCCATTTGCCAAGCTCACTTAAGAATTTATCACTCAATTCAAAATTATGAAAGGTTCACTCATCTCTCTCAAGAGAATACCACAAGCACGACTTTCGATATCATAAGCTTGCCCCTCATGTAAATCACCACTAATCTAGCCCATTCGGCTCGAAATCAAGTAGCGCTTCTTTTGGGATGTAATGAAAGCTTTTGGATTAGGGATTGATACAATATGGATAAGTGGTTACACCTTTCTTAAGCACTTTCATTTAATTCCCAGCTCACACTTATACAGATTCTTTAGGCATTTTATTTTCCTTGGGGGACTAGAGAGACTTAACATCACTCTTTATTAATCATTTCATTCATATTTCTCCATGTTTGGGATCATTGCCTTTTCTCTGAATCCCTTCAACTCTTACATTTATTCATTTTTTTGCATTTTTCTTTTTGTTATTTTCTTTTCTTTGACTTTCCTTCTCGTCATTCCTTTTTCTCCTTTTGTGACTTAATACCTTCTTTCAATTTCCTCACCTCTCCCTTAGACTTACGTTTTTGCCAATTATTTCACAAGAGTGCTAAGAAAAGCTCGAGTGCCAAGAGAGGGTCACTATAGAACTGGTAAAAGCCTATAACATGGTTTCCAAGGGAGAAAGGCTAAAGGCTTGAAGGGGTTGACTAGGGATGACATCATTGGTAGGTAATAGAAAACTCAAACGGGCAAAGGAAAGCCTAAAATCACTTCTCAAGCCTAGCAAAACTTACGATTTCGCCTTAAAACACATTCAGGGAAAGTGCTAGAACTTCCGCACAAGTACTCGGAATAGCAACAAAGCACCTCACACCTCACACAACTAGATTGTTAAAGAGTATAGATTCGAGGGCCCACAATGACCACATTCAAAATTGTAGATTACTATGGTCCAATTAGACCACTCGATGGAATCAAAGTCAACACAAGAGTCACAAAGTCACTAATTGGAGCTATTTCCTTTTAAAAATCCTTGTCTCTAACCATAAGCACGTAGTGAAATGTGTTGGTGCCAAATGAAGCATGTTTGACTCTTTGAGTTTGACTCAATCAGGTCTTTTTATTCATTATTATTACTACTACTACCTAGAAATCAAAGACAGACTCAATCCCTTAATAAGATTGTCATGCCATTCATCGTTGGAAAGAGTCACCCGATTCACACAAAAACTACCTTTGGAAAGAACCGTGACATTAAGAAACCAAACGCTTATTGTCCACTAAAACATAAAAAGAAGCTACTAACTCAAAAGGAAGCTACTAAATTAAACATTAACTAATAAGAAAACAAAATAAAGATGTTGTAAAGCAAATCTACTGAAAGCGTTACGAATATACATAATGAGAGAGGAAAAGTGAGAACATATACATCATGAGAGAAAGGAAAGAATATATACAGAATAAGGAGAAAGAAGAAAATATTGTCAGTTGTTACAAACCAAATGTCTAAAAATCATCCAAATAGCTCAAATAAACTCCCCCCCCCCGAATAAAAACAATCATTGTCTCAATGCTTAACAAAATAAGAATAAGGAAGGGTAAGAGTGAAGAGGACTCCCTATGTGGCCTTGGACATCTATGCGTCCATAGCAACGTCACCACCCTCAGTCTCCTCTAGCTGAATCTCATCATCCTCAACTCTGGGAGTAGCTGGGTTGGTGAACATTTGGCGCACCGCCTCGGTAGTGTCGGCAGCCAAGTCTGGCTCCTCAGATAATCTAGTGCTGATTAAGAACCCGTTCAGATGAGCTTGTTGTAAGTGACTTTTAGGCCAAAAGCCATAAGTTATAAATTCTAGCTTTTGGCTTATTTTTGTCATTTTAGATTAAAAAATAAGTGCTTAAAAGCACTTTTTACTTTATCCAAACACTAGAAAATGACTTAAAGCTATTTTGGCTTAAAAGTACATAAAATAAGCCAATCCAAACGGGCTCTAAATGTTGAGGACATACGTTGGTAAGAATATAGATTATTGGCTCCTTATATTTATTTATTTATTTGTTTATTTTATCATAACAACTCTTATTCCCTCATCTTTTAGCATTCCAGCTGGTTCCATTGGAGCTGATGGTGATGCTGGATCTATTGGTGCTAGTGTATCTGACTCCATCAATATGTCAAATGGAAGATCACCAGTTGCTTCTATCTTGGTCACCTCTCTCCTCAACCTGTCAACTGATTTCTTAGACGCCTAGTATTTCCTTATTTTCTTTACCTGCTTTCCCAGCTCCTCAATCACTGCTCCATGTGCTACTACGGTGTTCATTATAGTGGTCTGGTTCTCCAAGATCTTCTTCTATATCTCATCCACTGTCGGAGGAACCTGGGCTGCCGGAATGAATGATTGTGGTGCAACAGTACTAGATATGTCAAACAGCTTTGCAGTGGCTGTCTGCATCCAGTTGTTGAGGCTCGCTAGTGTCTGGGAGACTCACAGCACAGATAGTGGATGATTGGGCACAAGAACCGGCTTCAAAGCCAAGGTAGAACCTCTAATAGGTGCTATTGAAGGACCTGAAGAAGGAGGTGGAGGCATAACTACTGCACTATCTGAAGGCTCTGCTGAAGTAGATGGCACGTCAACTGTATCAGCAGCTACCCCGGCAGGCTCATCAGACTGGTCCGCAGTAGTAGGGGGCTGATCCTTCTTCTTTGGGTTTCCACCACCCATCAAAGAATACTAGGAGAAAGGCTTCTTCGCCCGCACTTTACTATCAAAATCCCTAAGCTCCACCCGTGCATCCGTAAAGTACTCAGTGATGGTGTTGGGATACGGGTAGGAGGTGTCACTTTGCCTGGTGACCACATATATGTTGGCCAATATCACGACATCGAAATTTATCGAGCACTCAACCATAATAGAGGCGACTAGCACTACCCGCAGAATCGAAAGATTTGTTTCATTTTGGCACAGGTTTAGTCTGCTGCACATGAATGTCTGCCATCCTTTTGCCTTAAAGTTTACGGCATTCCGCTGAATAGGAACCCCTGCTATGATCCATACTGGAGGTGGCCCTGGAGCTACAAGAATTTCAGCTAGCCACGGGCGAGCTGCATCTCCTAGTGCTAGCTTTTCCAGGTATTGCACAAGCTCCAAATCCTCAAACCCTAAATAAGTGTTCAGGATGTTCTGGTCGAATCTCACCTTCAAAATTATCACTTTTGTTACCTTGGTCCCTTTCTTTATATGCACCAAATTGTCGTAAAATTCTAGGACCAAGTATTCCTTGGCATCTACCACACTCTGGGTGAACCACATCTACCCCTTCCGCTCCCGGAACTGTCTCAACACTGCCGGGTTGTATTTTTCAAGGTCTTTCAAATTGGACTGACGCTCAAGAGTGGGAAATCTCACCGGCTACCACTCTCGGAAACTCGTGAAGGCAGCCAAACTAACGAATCTATCTTCCCACACCTCTTTATTCTTTAACCTCTCAAGGCCGGCAACTCTAGTATCACCCCCTTGGCCATCATCCGGAATATTACCAACATCTACTGTAGTAGCTGGTGCATGGGGGGTAGGTGTAGATGAGGGCTCCGAAGCCTGACTGTCACATTCGAAGCCTTGGAAGTGCTTTATGGCGTAGAAGGCTCGTCCCGGAGCTGGAATCTCCCCGATGGATTTGATTGGACAACTGGCTGCACTTCAACCGAGTTGCCCTCTGATGCTTCCCTAGACGGGACATAAGAGCTTGATTCGGCAGGCTCTGCATTTCTACCTCGGCCGATTATTGCCTTTTTGGTTATAATCTTTTGAAGGGCGAGAGGTAAGGCACTCTTGCCTCAGCCTCTGGAAGGGTCACCCCCCTTTGATGTATCACCGCAGCCTCAAGATCTAACCATTATCTGTACCAAGCAACAACAGGAGTCAGTTCTAGTTCAAGTGCAGATAGATAGACACTCACAATATAAACATATTTGTAGGCGGGGAATTGCAATCCACACAATTACAAGTGCGGTTGCAGACTAGCAAGTGGGTCGGGCCCGGTCTTAAATGGTCCTAGTGATCCCGGGCTTCATGGGATTTTTGTAGGAACCAGCCTGGGACTAGAACCACAAACTAATAGTCCCAAGATAAGTGGGATAGTCCCCGTCCTAAGTGGCCCAACAGATAAACTTTCTATTTTTTTTAAATTTTATAGAAGTTAGAAAAAAAAGATGGTAATAAAAATATCTAAGGCAATGCGTTATAGTTTTTATTATAGCATTAACAAAATATGGCAATATCTTTCTTAGTATTCCTCCCCCTTATGGAATGAACACAACAAGGTGCTAATACCACCATTGAGAAGAAAATGAAACTAATCAAGATATGCCAAAATACAAGTTACATATTAATTTACATGGTATCTCTTATAAACTTCATAAATCCATTAAGGTCTGGAGGCATTTCCGTTGGTGGTGGCGGAAAAGAAGCTTGGTCATCACTGCTTCCGAGTGAAGCAGAATCCTCCGCAAGTTCAACTAGCATTTCTTTGTAAGCTTCGTCTACCTCTGGTTGTGATTCAGCAAGTCCAAAATTTCTTTTTTCTGGACGGATCCAATTTATGAAAAGTACTGATTTTCCAAGCTCTCCCTCATATATTCTCTATAATCACCGAGTTAAAGTCTTGCTTGACTGAAAGCACTCTCCGATGCCACTATTGAAGCTTAAAATGTCTCGGTCCATCCTTGAAAGAATCGGAAAGTGTTTTTCTTTGTCCTTCCACCATTCCAAAATATTAAAGGAGCCGTCGGGATTCACTTCCTCAATTCCCTGTGACAAATAATCTTCAAGCTTATTTAGTTATGAAAAATTCTCTAGTACTAGAATGTTGAGAACCCCTGAACCCGGCCCAAGTAGTAAGTGCTTTAACTCCCGCAGTTCTTTTAGATGATTGAGAATCAGAAGAAGAAGAAGGAGTTGGAACATTTGGTCTAGCCTGATCTAATACAACTTGATAAGCATTATAAATAGTTTGAACATTTATTTTAATTGAGGTTTTTGCTTACGGAAGTTTAGACAACTCCTCTTTTTCAAGTGCTACACCATTATAAATAGTTTTATACCAAAATTGAGGACCTCCTAATTTCATAGTAGGATTTAACAAGGCAGCAACACCATAAATAGGGGGAATGAGGATTTTTTTAAAACATTTGTCTCATAGAATCAATAGCTTGTTCATAAATTTTCCCACCCTCTAAATAATGAGCAAACAAATTTGCAAGTTCTGCAATATAAACTAAATAATTCGAAATAGTAAGATAATATTGCCCAGAAAATTCATTTGTAGCAATATAAAATCTTTCTAAAAGATCTGCAAGCATTTTAACATTATCCCAATCCGCATTTGTAAGATGCTCATCATCATTACTTATATGAGCATTAAACATTGAGTTTATGGGGTTTCATATTCATATGCAATAACTAAGCTTTCATACATGTAATTCCATTTAGTTGGACAAGATTTAGAAAACTTTCTTTCTCTTAGGCCAAATTCATCACATCTTTTAAAATATTCTCTAAGTCTACTTCTATGGTTTGAATAAAAAAAATAGTTAAGAGTCATTTTAAACTTTTCAATTTCAACATATAAAATTCTCATATCATCATCCACAATTAAATGGTAAATATGGCAAATACATCTAACAAGAAAAATATTACTAAATGTAGGACTTAGTGTAGTAGTATGCAAAGTTACAGCATTTGTGTTACTAGTAGCATTATCCTTTGAAACTGACATGATTTTATCAATAATGCAAAAAATATCTACAAATATCCATAATTGTGCCAGCAATAAACTGCCCTGTGTGATGTGAAATAATTATTCTATAAGCAATAATGCACTTTTGCAATATGTGCCTTTTCAAAGTTCTCGTCCCCCCTTCCCCTCCTCTCCTCTGACCGTCAAAATATTTAAAAACTAACTCCTTGCCACAAGTTTTTCACTTAGCCTTATTTTGTGGAACTAGTTGAGTGAAAAAAGGCCAAACAATAAATGTTTCTGTCCGTTTGGGACGTTGTCTAGAAAAAGTAGGGGTAGTAACAGGAGGGTCAAACGGGGCATCATTTGGATTATCATTAGTTGGGTTAACTTCAGGAGCAGGACTAGTGGGTGTATCATTATCCGATTGCGTTTCATCAAAATTTATTTTTTCATCATCATTTTTATTAATAGTTGGATTACCATAAAGAGCATTCATATATTCATGGTTTAATTATTCATCAGCTCCAACATTATGCAAAAATTGACTCTCAGTAAATTGTAATAAAGCATTATCACTATCAAGAATAGCAGGTGTAGGACGGGTATGGGGTTTGGATTGGGGAGTCGGGGGAAGAGGAGGAGGAATAGATTGGCTAATAGATTCACCACTCTTGGATTTTTCCTTATTTTTACTAAATATTTTTTTAAGGAATAAGCCATCTTAATTAATCAAGCAATACAAAGTAATACAATAAACAAAACTATAATATTAAAACTTAAGATTTGGAAAGAGTTTACCTAATTGACGAACAACTTGTTGAAAATTAATTATCGTTGAAGACTTGAAGACTTCAATTCACCAACATTATATTTTTTTCACAAATTGCAACAATAAAGTAAGCAATTATAAAAGAAAATTAGAGAGATATTGATGATTTGTGAGAAAAATAAAAGAGTGAGAGGATATTTGTAGTTGAAAATAGAGAAAAAGTATAATTATAAAAAGTTTGGGGTTAAAACAAAGTTGGGGGGGGGGGAGGGGAGGGGAGGGTTAAATGGCTATTTTGTAAATAGCCAATGATGTTTTTGGCAGAGAAACAACTACATTTTAAATGACCTAATGGGCAGATTTTTTTTTTAAAATTAGAGCTGTTGGGCCTGTTTAGGACCGTTTGAACCGGCCCACTTCCCAGCCGGTCCCGATCTTGCAGGCCTCGAGCACTGGACCAATCCACTACCTAGCCCATCTCCCCACAGTCCTGGTCTTATACGGTTAGGACCATTTAAGCCTACAACCCATATGGGCCGCAGTCCTGGAATGGCTCACTTGCTAGGCTTATCACACAATTTGAACTTGCGGCAGCAGAGATAGAACTGCGGTCTGCACAATTTTTGAGTGCGATCGTAGATCTGAAGTGCGTTCCGCACAATTATCATTGCGGCCACACATTGGATATTCCAAAATAACAACTCTCTGAAGGCAGAGATTGGGCCGTTTTGCGGCCACACACACTTTTCTGCTGCCGCGATGGAATTTCTACAATCCGCACAATTTCAAATGCGGTCCGCAAAATCATGCTTGACTAGTTGCCCTAATCTCAACTTCTGCGGACCGCACAATTTTTTGTGCTGCTGCAGATTTCAAAATAAAATCGGGCAGACTTTCTAGGGTTTTTAATTTTTTCACAAATTCGATATGGTAATAACAATTAAACATGATAATCAAAATACCCATACCCCAAATAGCAATTAGGAGTTGACCCAACAAAATTTAAACCCCACATGGATATAAAATTTACTTTTAGTGATAAATGGCTTGAACTAACTAACAAATTGAAAATTAGACTAGAAATTAAAAAATCTATGAGTAATTGAAGCATACTTGTGAGCACGTGATTTTTGCCCTATAAGAATTACTCCCATAAAATACAAGAAAAATATTTTTTTTCCATTTTTATAATTTTATGGGATTTTGTGGGAATTTGTGCTAATTGTTTGCATTTCTGTGCATGTTTATTTTTGTTAAAATCATGAAAAATACCAAAAATGTCATGCATTGCATTTAGATTTTATTTTCATATTTTTTAGGATTAATTAGTAAATTAGTTGTTTTATTTAAAAATGAAAATCACAAAAATTGGTTCATTTCTACATTCTTAGTTTTAATTTTAGATTATTAATTTTTCTACTTTAATTTAGGGTTAATTAATTGTTAATAGATAATTAGTTTAATTTTACAAATTAGATCAATTTAGGATTTTAATTAATAATAGAAAAAGAAAAATATAAAAGAAAACAAAGAAAAAGGAAAAAGGGAATTAGGGAAAGAGGGTTGTTTTATTAGGGCCAAATTGCAAAGCCCAAATCGTTTTTTCCTCACCCATCTGTCCAGCCCAACTTTGCAACCCGGTCAAGCCCCACTTCCATACCAAAACGACCCCATTTCTGGACTCCTCCATCTCAACCATTGGATCAATGAGATCCAACGGACCGGAACTCACCCATTCCCCATATAAAACTATCCAAATCCAGCCCCACCTCCAGTCCAAACCCCATCCGTCCCCATATCTATCCCTAACCTCCAAACCATAGATCCCGCCGCCCCCAAAATCTCCACAGTCTCCGCCGGCGGCGATGGCGTAAACCACTCCAATCCCCTTCAATTTAACACCCCGGAATCCCCTTCATCTCCTCATCCCAAATCTCCAACCCGTTTCCTTCAAATCATCACCCCGAATTTTAGATCTAAATTCGGAACCCCCAAAACCCTAATTCGCCCAAACCTACCCAAAACCTTACCAGGTCGTCTCCTTGCTCCCCTCACCCCTCATGTCTTGTCGTTTTGCTCAAAAGGCCTGTCAGATTGAACCAATTCCAAATCTGGTTGAGCATGCATGAGTTTCCAAGGCGATTTGAGCCGAAAATGGGTGTCACTTGTCTGTTCTCAAGGGGAAAAGTCATTTGACACCTATTTTTGGATTTAAATCGGAGAAGATGGGTCTAGTCAGAGCCACTGATCATTCATTGCAGTAGGTATTTGTCCCTCTTCCCTTCTTCTATCTTCCATCAGCCTGCCCTTTTTTAGCTTCTTTACATCTTTGATTTCTTCTACTTTTTCTATTTTTCTTTTGACCGGAAAATGAAAGGGGGTAGTTAGTCTTAATTTTAGGCTGTTAGATTTTGTCTTATTTTTGTTGTAATTAATCATCGATGTTAGTCAGTTAAGTTAGGGTTAAAATATTGCATTTGCCATCAGACTCAGTAGTTCTTCATTTTGGGTTTATTTTAATTGGTTAACTTGTGTTTAATGAATTTTGTTCCAAAGTCAGCATGTTAGTGAATCGTGGTGTTTTGATTCCCTGTTAAGATGGTCATATTAATTGTTTCAAAGGTTAAATCTCAAATAGGTTCATTTATTGATTGTTCTTGCTAATGTCAGTTCTGATTGTTCAAGTGTTGGTTTATTTCTGATTTCATTTCATGTTAAACCTATTTAGGTTTTAGAAATTAATGCCATTTGATTCGGTTTGCCTATGGATTCTGTTAGAGAATTGTTTGTTTAGTTTGTAAAATGTTCAGAACTTTCAGTGGTTTAATTGAACAAAAAGAAACTTGGGGGGGGGGGGTCATGGAAGGGGTTAAATGAACAACTAAGAACTTGGGAGGTTGTTTTGAGAGTAGAAAATCAGATTTTTCTGTTAGGAAAGCTTCTAGAATATGGGCAGCTGGCCCAATCTTGGCCAGCACAAGTGCTGAAGCCAATTAAAGGCTGCTAGTTGTCCCATTCAATTAAAAAAGATGCCTTTTGCAGGCTAGGAATAATTCTCATTTCTATTTTAGGCATATGGCGGGTGAACAACTTTCATTGTCTTGAGGCTGACTTGCGAAAGTGACTTGCATCTGAAACACTCCGTCGATCCCATCCTCAAAAGTCAAAAAACAGACCACCCCAGTCCACGCCGGCAACACCCCCTCACGCCACCGACCACCCACACCACCAGGTAAGACTCCCCTCCCCTTATCTCCCACGCCTCCTTTTTTCTGAAGCTTAGAAGTTCTCGTCCGACCACTGCCTCTAGTGAATTCAAGCGGAAGCTTTTACGTCGATCGTTTTTTTCATCCTCTAAAGGTTAGATCTGTCCGATTCTTGAAAACTTGGTGAAGTGTCAGTGTTTGGTTCAGTTTTAGTTAAGAAGGTGACTGCAAGCGTCACGATTTTTTGTGGTATTGCAAACTCTTCTCTACTTTTCCCTGCATTCCCCCTACTACTGTCAGGGCTACACCAGTGGTAGTGGTGACAACCCTTTTTGGTTTTTGGGTCGTGGTATTTTCTGTGTTTTCAAGGAAATTCTCGAAGTTGTTGGAGACAAGTTGGGAGCACGAGAACTAGCAAAGGAGAGCAACCTGGATGAGCGTCATCAGAGGGCGGTGGGAAGCGGTGCGTGAGGGTACAACTACATCGAGCACAGCAAATCAACACAGGTTTGGTTCTCGGGAGTTAGTACCTCCCGTTCTACTGTTCCCCTTTTGGTGTTAACTAAATTGATGTTACTTTAGTTCACATTAGTTCAATCATTCAACTGGTGTACTAGTAGTCACTTGTTTCCTTCCAGTTTGATTCGTTGTCTGTTGTGTACTAGCGAGTCTTCTTTAGATTGTCGTAGGTGTAGTGGCTGCAGTCTGGGATAATAGATTAAGGGCATGTCCTCGGGTGGGGCAGAGTGTGGGGCAAAGTGTAAGGCCGGGGTCAGGGGGTGGGATGGGAGGTAGGGGAGGTAGAGGGGGCAAGGGAGCCTATAGGTTGAGAATCGGGTCGTGGAACGCAGGTTCACTAATGAGTAAGTCTATAGAGTTGGCGAAGATCCTTCAGAAGAGGAAGATTAATATAGCGTATGTCCAGGAGACGAGGTGGGTCGGATCGAGGGCGAGAAACGCGGATGGGTATAAGTTGTGGTACTCTGGAGTCCTGAGGGGTAAGAATGGAGTGGGTATCCTAGTAGATAGCCATCTTAGAGAGTCGGTGGTAGAGGTCAGGCGGGTGAATGATAGACTAATGACTATTAAATTGGTGGTGGTTGAGTGTACTTTAAATGTCGTTAGCGCGTATGCGCCGCAAATAGGCTTGGATGAGGAGATTAAAAGGCATTTCTAGGAGGGGATAGATGACATCGTTCATATTATTCTGCCTTCCGGGAGGTTACTCATAGGAGGAGATTTCAATGGTCATATTGGGTCGTCTACAGGTAGTTATACTGAGGTGCATGACGACTTTGGTTTCGGGGAGCGAAACGGAGGGGTACTTCACTGTTGGACTTTGCCAAGGCATTCGATCTAGTGATTGCGAACTCAAGTTTTCCGAAGCGGGAGGAGCATTTGGTTACTTACCACAGTTCAGTGGCGAAGACTCAGATTAACTATCTCCTCCTCAGGAGATGCGACAGAAGGTGGTGCGAGGATTGCAAGTTTATCCCAGGTGAGACCCTTGCAACGCAACATAGGGTGTTGGTGATGGACATTGGTATTATGATAAGGAGGAAGAAGAGGTCAGTACGAGGTTGCCCGAGGATTAGGTGGGGCGCCTTGACTAAGGATAAAGCTAAGGAGTTGCAAGGAAGTTTATAGGCAATGAGAGCTTGGAGAAGTAGTGGGGATGTAAACACTATGTGGTCGACGACGGCGGACTGTATAAGGAAGGCGGCGAAGAGGTGTTAGGGATATCTTCGGGCCGCACCGGTGGCCACAAAGGAGACTGGTGGAGGAATGCAGTTGTCCAAGGTAAAGTAGAAGCAAAGAAGGCGTCTTACCTGCAGTTAATAGGGAGCACTGGCGAGGAGGAGAAGAGAGCGAACAGTGAGAGGTATAAGGTAGCTAGGAAGGAGGCAAAGATTGCAGTAACGGAGGCTAAGACGACAACTTTTGCGCGTCTGTATGAGGAACTGGGGAACAAAGGCGGGGAGAAGAAGTTATTCCAACTCACTAAGGTGAGAGAGAGGACGGCTCAAGATTTGGACCAAGTAAGGTGCATAAAAGATGATGACGACAAAGTTTTGATGGGGGATGACCAGATTAAGAGGAGATGGCAGACATACTTTCATAAACTTCTAAAAGAAGAAAGCGATCAGGATATTGTACTAGGTGAATTGAGGAATGCCGACAGTCCCCACGAATTAAGTAATTGTAGGAACATTGTGGTCGATGATGTCATGGAGGCAATGCGTAAGATGAAAAGGGGCAGAGCTACCGGGCCAGACAAAATTCCGGTTGAACTTTGGAGGTGTGTGGGCAGAGCAGGCTTGGAATGGCTTACTAGGTTGTGTAATGTTATATTCAAGACTAATAGGATGCCTGAAGAGTGGAGGTGGAGTATAATGGTTCCGTTGTATAAGAACAAAGGCGATATCCAGAGCTGTAACAACTATAGGAGTATCAAATTACTGAGTCATACCATGAAAGTCTGGGAGAGAGTGGTAGAAATGAGAGTGCGAATGACAGTGTCTATTTCAGACAACCAGTTCGGGTTCATGCCGGGGCGATCTACCACAGAAGCTATCCACCTTATTAGGAGGATGGTGGAACAATACAGAGATAATAAGAAGGATCTCCATATGGTATTTATTGATCTAGAGAAAGCGTATGACAGAGTTCCTATGGAGGTCTTATGGAGCTGCTTAGAGGTTAAAGGGGTCCCGGATGCCTACATTAGGGTGATTAAAGACATGTATGATGGAGCTAAGACTCAGGTTAGGACAGTAGGAGGCGACTCTGAGCATTTTCCGGTTGTTACGGGGTTGCACCAAGGGTCCGCGTTAAGCCCTTTCCTATTTGCCCTAGTGATGGATGCACTAACTCATCATATTCAAGGGGAGGTGCCATGGTGCATGCTATTTGCTGATGATATAGTTCTAATTGACGAGACACGAGGCGGCGTCAACGAGAGGCTAGAGGTGTGGAGACATGCCCTTGAGTCTAAAGGTTTCAGGTTGAGCAGGACAAAGATGGAATACCTCGAGTGCAAATTTGGGGCCGAGCCGACGGAATCGGGAGTGGAAGTGAGGCTTGATTCTCAAGTCATTCCTAAGAGGGGTAGTTTCAAGTACCTTGGGTCAGTTATTCAGGGGATCGAGGAGATCGACGAGGATGTCACATACCATATAGGGGTAGGGTGGATGAAGTGGAGGTTAGTGTCAGGAGTCCTGTATGACAAAAAAGTGTCACCGTTACTAAAAGGTAAGTTTTATAGAGAAGTGGTTAGGCCTGCCATGTTGTATGGGACCGAGTGTTGGCCGGTTAAGAACTCACACATCCAGAAGATGAAAGTAGCAGAGATGAGGATGTTGAGGTGGATGTGCGGGCATACAAGGATGGATAAGATTAGGAATGAAGATATTCGAGAGAAGGTGGACGTGGCCCCCATGGAGGACAAGATGCGGGAAGCAAGACTCAGATGGTTCGGGCACATTCAAAGGAGGAGCACTGATGCACTGGTGAGGAGGTGTGAGCAACTGGCTGTGATGGGCACGAGGAGAGGTAGAGGGAGACCTAAGAAGTATTGGGGAGAGGTGATTAGGCAGGACATGGCGCGACTTAGGATTACTAAGGACATGGCCCTTGACAGGGAATTGTGGAGGTTGAGCATTAAGGTTGTAGGGTAGGGTAAGTTGTGAATATTTCTACAGTGCACTAGAGTGAGACTAGCTAGTTAGGAGTTAGTCTTAGGATGCTACTGGTCAGCTACTGATGTAGGGCTTTATCTGCTGGATATTATTATACCTTCCATCTTTCTCGTATTTCATATATTTCTTATATTGCTGTTATTTTATTATTTTATATTATTTTGTGCTATGTTATGCTATTTTATTATGAGTCTATTGATAGTACTAATATATTGTCTCTTGTTGCTTTTTGAGCCGAGGGTCTCCTAGAAACAGCTTCTCTGTTCCTCGGGGTAGGGGTAAGGTCTGCGTACATATTACCATCCTCAGACCCCACTTGTGGGATTATACTAGGCCTTTGTTTTTGTTGTTGTTGTTGGACTTAGAGGCCTATAAATGAGGGTCCTTCCTTCACTCTAGATTTCAGATTTCAAGCCTCATTTTCTACACTAAACTTCTGGAAAAAAGATCAAAAAACTCACACCCTGAAAAACACTCAAAGTTTCTGCATCCTTTTTTGGTTGAAAATGGTTTGAAATTGCTCTTTGGTTTTCATTGTTGGATGAGTTTAAAGGTTTAAGGTATCTCTGATTTGTCTGGGGTTAAAAAGTGGTTTAAAAGAGCTGAATATTGCTGTGTTGATGTGCCGATCTACTGCTGTTGCTGAAATCCTCATTCTCCTTGTTTTATCTTGACCTTCAGGTACTTCTTGGACTATGAATAGCATGTGAAGTGTAAATGTGCTATCCGATGTGGAATTCTAATGAATATGAGTTGCCTGTTGAATCTTATTCTCTTGTTCCTTAATTTCATTCAGTTTTCTGTAATATTCTAGCTTGTTATATGCATTCTACTTAATCTTTCATATTACTGATGATGTATTATATTGTTAAGTTTTGGCTAAAGATTTCAGTATATTCTATTGGGTTGTGAGTTGGTTAAAAACCTGTCATGGGTATAGAGAATGCTCAAGGCTTTTTGCAGTAGGGATCTAGGTCATATGATGAACTTCTTTTGGTTCTTGTTTAAATCTGTTCAAAGCCAATGTTGGTTTTCAGATTCAGAGTTGGTCACATAACAATCTCGTTGGCTTATTTCTTCCTATAGTCTGGTTTGAACATTTGTGCTCTTGAGGAGCCATAATCTAAATAATAAGTTGTTAGTCTGACGAGTGCTGAATATTCCAATTGTATAAGAATTCCACTATTGTTTGTATTAGAAAGGTTTAAATTGAGGTTTGAATTTCATACAAATTGTCTATAATTCAGCTTGCGCTAAATTGAGATTTGAATGCTGCATAGCTTTTTCCTCATGTTACTATTTCAATTAAATCTAAAACAATGTTTCTTTTAGATGTGTAATATGGTTATTTGAGTGTTGTAGCATTTAGAGCTTTGTACATCATATTGTGCATGTTGACCATGGTCAAACGGGCTCAGCCAATTTTCTTAGGCTTCAGATGTCTCCTCCATTTTGTTTGGACTCGACCTTGAGTCCTACGCCCTTCAACATTTACTTTTCATTAGAATCGGCTTACTTTGGGCCTGGATTTTGGGGCCATTTGCTTGAAATGCCATTTCACATTCCTTGGGCTCGCCTTCGAGCCCGATTCCCCTTTTTAAATAGTTTATGTGGGTGAAAGCCCAAGGCAGACTTGGCCCAAATACTTGATGGCCTAGTACAAATACCATTTTTCTTTCAGTTAATAGTTGTTCAAGAGTAACTCTTTTAATTAGATTGAGGTGTACAATCCTAATTAATCTATGGCCCTCACACGTTATAACTAAATCTCTGTAGAAAAGCTTTTAGGAGCGTTTAAAAATACAATCGTGATTATGTACACGTTCGCGTTACATAATTACGATTCTAAAAACCAATTCGGAGTATGCATTCGCGCAACTTCGATCCAACTTTTCTTAATAATAAAATTATTTTAATAGGCCTCTAATTTAATTTTAGTTTATATAGTTTGAGGTGTGTCATCCACAATTTAATTATTCATGACCCTCATATTAATAATCTAGATATAAAAATGACAAATGTTGGTAATTTTCTTAGGCAAGTTAATATACAATCGTGGTTGTGGACACGTTCGCGTGACATGATTACGATTTCTAAAAAACAAAACCGGAGTATGCGTACGCGTAACTTTGGCCCAAAATTTCTTGATAGCATTAAAGCGTTATTAATTGTGGACATGTTCACGTGACATAATTTTTGACGCGCCAAACAAACGGGTACACGTACTCGTGACCTGTTTCAAGATAATTTCTTAATTAAAAGGGCAAATGCACATAGGTTCTAAAATGAGTAATTAAACAATTTAATAAGCCAAGTAAGATCAAAGTGACCGTGCTAAAACCACGAAACCCGGGAATGCATAACACCTTCTCCCGGATTAACAGAATTCCTTACCCGGATTTCTGTGTTCGCAGACCATAAATAAGAAATTTCCTCGACTTGAGATTTTAAACCGGTGACTTGGGACACCATAAATTATCCCAAGTGGCGACTCTGATTTTAATTAAATAATCCCATTTTGATTATCACCTAAAATTAGAAAAACTCCCTTATACCGCCTTTCCAGTGGTAGTAAAAAGGAGGTGTGACAATACTAGTGATGAAGAAATGCTAAGGAATAATCACAGATGCGTATTTAGCGTGGTAGATGATTGAACAGATGCGTGCAAAGTTTTAGCTTTTTGAGTGCTCAGAGAGTGAAAAGATTGTACAGTATCCTTTGGTTTACTATTTATACATGACGGGTTTGGCTACGACACAAAGAGACGAGTGTGGCCGCAGAATTCCTTATGCGATCCGCACTCTACCTGTGGTTGAAATGCCTTTGATGATCTACAGTCCGCACAATTTGAGGTGCGACCACAGATTTTGACTACAGACCGCAGAATTCGCTGTGCGACCTCTGTTTTTCTGACAAACAAACTTCAGAGAGTTTGCATTTTCCCTTTTCTATTTCTGCGGTCCACACAAGAATTGTGTGGCCCACAGGTACCTTATGATGTAGCAATCCAAATTGAGTGGTCCGCACAATGAACATGTGGTCCACACTTCTTTCCATACTTAGCCAATTTTCTGAGCACATTTCCTGTAAAGCAAACTCATCCCTGCAACACAGTTCAATCCAGTTAGCACAAAATTAACACCAATCTACAAAAGAAGAAAAAAAAATAAAAAAAAATATGGGTTGCCACACAAGAAGCGCCCAATTTAACATCGCCGCACGACGCAGATTACCATCACTTGAAATGAGTCACAGCTATAATATGTCCATCACCAACTTTTCCCAGATAATGCTTCACCCAGTGACCATTGAATCTAAACACCTCATCATTTTTATTCTTTAAGCCCAATGCACCAAAGGGTGACACACCCACAACCTCAAATGGGCCACTCCATTTAGACTTTAACTTTTCGGGAAACATCCGCAACCGTGAATTGAACAACAATACAATATCACCCTCTTTGAGCTCTTTGTTCCAAATCTACTTGTCATGAAGGTATTTCATCTTCTCTTTTCATAAGGACGAACTTGTGTATGTATGGTACCGAAACTCATCCAACTCATTCAAATGTGCATAAGTTGGTGGCGACATCCCACTCAAGATTCAACTTCTTTAAAGCCCACATGGATTTATGCTCAAGTTCACCAGAAGATGACAAGCTTTTCCAAACGCCAATCGGTATGGAGACATTTCGATAGGTGTTTTGTATGCCGTCCTATAAGCCCATAAAGCATCATCAAGTTTCTTTGATCAATCCATCCGATTAGCATTCATTGTTTTGGACAAAATACTCTTTATCTCCTGTTTGGAGACTTCCACTTGACCGCTTGCTTGTGGATGATAGGGAGTCGTGACTTTATGAGTGACACCATACTTGGTGAGTAAGGTGTTGAAGGCTTTGTTGCAAAAATGGGACCCCCATCACTTATGATAGCCCATGGAGTGCCAAACCTTGTGAAAATATTCTTCTTCAAGAACGTCACCACACTTCTCGCTTTATTGTTTGGTAAAGCAACAACCTCAACCCATTTGGACACATAATCAACCGTGACCAAGATGTAGGTGTTTCCACAAGAACTCACAAAAGGACTCATGAAGTCAATACCTCACATATCGAAAATATCAATATCCAAAATGGTGGTGAGGGGCATTTCATTTTTTTTGAGATTCCACCGGCCCTTTGACATTCATCACAATGTTTGACTAGATCACTTGCATTTTTGTAAAGAGTGGGCCAATAGAAACCGCAACTTAGCACTTTGGCTGCCGTTCTTGCTCCATCATGGTGACCACCATACGATGAAGAATGACAAGCCTCAAGATTTTCACATTGTTCCTCCTCCGGTACATATCTTCTATTCACTCTATCCGTAAAAATCCGGAAAAGGTACGGGTCATCCCAAGAGTAGTCTTGACAATCCCGTTTGAGCTTATTCCTTTGGTTTGAAGAGAACTCATCTGGGACGATACCACTTACAAGAAAATTTGCTAGATCCGCGTACTATGGCACCTCTTTCATTAAAATAGCCAAAAAGTTGCTCATCGAGGAAGGAATCATTGATTTTAAGGCCATCATGTAACCTCCCCTCCTCCTCCAAATGAGACAAGTGGTCCGCTACTTGGTTTTCACTTCATTTTCGATCTTGGATGTAAATATCAAACTCTTGCAATAAAAGCACCCATATTATCAATAAGGCTTTGGAATCTTTTGTTGCTAAAAAGATAACGAAGTCCCGCATGATATGTGTGGACAATTACTTTTGCACCCATCAAGTACGGGCGGTAATTCTCCATAGCAAACATAATGCCAATGAGCTCTTTATCCGTAACGGTGTAATTGACTTGGGCATTATTCATAGTCTTACTAGAATAATAGACCAGATGAAAAATCTTGTTGATGCATTGCCCCAAGACAGCCCCTACCGCTACATTTCTTGCATCACACATGAGCTCAAAAGGAACACTGTAATTTGGAGCGATGATGATAGGAGTAATAGTCAACTTGAACTTTAGCAATTTAAAAGCTCTCATGCACTCATCATTGAAGTGTAACTTAGCATCTTTTTCCAAAAGTTTGCACAACGGTTTCACCATTTTAGAGAAATCCTTGATGAAATGCTGGTAAAACCCCACATGGCCTAAGAAACTCCGCACGCCCTTCACGGAAGTTTGAGGTGGAAGTTTAGAAATATCCTTGATCTTTGGAATAAAAGCACACATCTCATCAATCGGGCTTTGGAATCTTTCTTGCTCATAAGATAACAAAATGCCGCATGATATGTGTGGACAATTACTTTTGCACCCATCAAGTACGAGCAATACTTCTCCATAGCAAACACAATAGCAAGGATCTCTTTCTTCGTAACGGTGTAGTTGACTTGGGTACTATTCATGGTCTTACTAGCATAGTAGACCGGATGAAAAATATTATCGATGTGTTGCCCCAAGATAGCCCCTACTGCTACATCACTTGCATTGTATATGAGCTCAAAAGGAACACTGTAATTTGGAGCGATGATGATGGGAGTAGTAGTCAACTTGAACTTTAGCAATTCAAAAGATCTCATGCACTCATCATTGAAGTAGAACCTAGCATCTTTTTCTAAAAGTTTGCACAACAGGTTCACCATTTTAGAGAAATCCTTGATGAAACACTGGTAAAACTCCGCGTAGCCTAAGAAACTTCGCACGCCCTTCACGAAAGTTGGAGGTGAAAGTTTAAAAATCACCTCAATCTTTGGAATAACATCAACCGAGCTTTGAAATCTTTCTTGCTCATAAAATAACGAATTGCCACATGATCTACGTGGACAATTACTTTTGCACCCATCAAGTACGAGCGATACTTCTCCATAGCAAACACAATGGCGAAGAGCTCTTTCTCCGTAACTGTGTAGTTGACTTGGGCACTATTCATGGTCTTACTAGCATAGTAGACTGGATAAAAAATCGTATCGATGCGTTGCCCCAAGACAACCCCTACCACTACATCACTTGCATCACACATTAGCTCAAAAGGAATACTATAATTTGGAGCGATGATGATGGGAGTAGTAGTCAACTTAAACTTTAGCAATTCAAAAGCTCTCATGCACTCATCATTGAAGTGGAGATTAGCATCATTTTCCAAAGGTTTGCACAATGGCTTCATCATTTTAGAGAAATCCTGGATGAAATGCTGGTAAAACCCCGTGTGGCCTAAGAAATTCCGCATGTCCTTCACGGAAGTTGGAGGTGGAAGTTTAGAAATCACCTCAATCTTTGCCTTGTCGACTTCAATGCCATTCTTTGAGATCTTGTGGCCAAAGAAAATGCCTTCCTCGACCATGAAATGACATTTCTCCCAATTGAGCACCAAATTTATTTCTTCACATCTTTCCAACACTTTATCCAAGTTTGCGACACAATCATCAAAGAAATTCCCAACCACCGAGAAGTCATCCATGAAAACTTCAAGGTAATCCTCCACCATGTCCGTGAAGATTGCCATCATACAATTTTGAAAAGTCACTGACGCATTGCACAACCCAAATGGCATCCGCTTGAAAGCAAAAGTACCATAAAGACATGTAAAGGTAGTTTTCTCTTGATCATCCAGAGCAATAAGAATTTGGTTGTAGATGGAATACCCATCAAGGAAAAAATAGAAAGCACGGTCGGCCAATCTATCAAATATTTGATCTAGGAAGGGAAGTGGAAAATGGTCCTTCCTCGTGACTTTGTTGAGCTTACGATAGTCCATACACACTCTCCACCCGATCACCATTCTTGTAGGAATCAACTCATTCTTATCATTGGTGACCATCGTCATGCCCCCTTTCTTTGGGACACATTGAACCGAAGAAGTCCATGAACTATCGTAAATGGGGTAGACAACCCCGACATCCAACCACTTGATGATCTCCTTTTTAACAACCTCTTGCATAGCTTCATTGAGTCTCCTTTGATGTTCAATATATAGTTTGACACCTTCCTCCAATTTAATCTTGTGCATGCAAAATGTGGGGCATATCTCCCGAATATCCGCCAATGTCCATCTAATAGCCTTCTTCCTCTTTTGTAGCACTGCCAATATAGAGTCTACCTGCATGTTACTCAAACAAAAGGAAAGAATAACCGGTAAAGTAAAGGTAGGGCCAAGAAATTCATACCGAATATGTGGAGGCAATGGCTTCAACTCCAAGATAGGAGGCTCTTCAATTGAAGGCTTTGTAGGAGGAGTTGTCCTATTTTCAAGATCCAAGGACAATTTGCGGGGTTCATAAGTGTACGACCCCATTCCTTGCAAAGAGTTCACACATTCCACGATTCCCTCCATCTCTTTATCATCAAAGTTGAGCAAGACGACCTCCAATGTATCATCAACATTTATCACAACACTTGTTTCATCCACAATCACATCGTTCACGAAGTCTACGAATGAGCACACCTCATTGATATTGGATTGCCTCATAGATTTACTCACATGGAAAACCACTTTTTCATCACCAACCTGGAAAGTGAGTTGTTCGGCCTCAACATCAACTAGAGCCTTCCCCATAGCAAGGAAAGGTCTCCCAAGAATAATCAGTACCTCATAGTCAACCTCATAATCAAGAATGACAACAGAATAATGAATTTATTAACACGAACCAAAACATCCTCAATTACTCCTAATGGTCTCTTCATGATACGATCGGCCATTTGTAATTTCATAGATGTGGGTCTTGGTTGCCCAATTCCCAAAGTCTTGAAAACCGAATAGGGCATCAAATTGATACTTGCCCTAAGATCACAAAGAGCTTTAGCAAACTCGACACTTCAATGGTACAAGGGATTGTGAAAGCACTAGAATCTTCTAATTTGGGAGCCATTGAATGTAAGATTACACTCACTTGATGAGTCATTTTTATAGTTTCACAATTTATTGACCATTTCTTTGTCACCAAATCCTTCATAAACTTTGCATAACCGGGCATTTGCTCCAACGCTTCAACTAATGGACATTGATTGATAGACTCCTTATTATGTTAATGACTTTTTGAATTGATTCTCGCTATTTTGCTTGGTAAACATTTGAGGGTATAGAGGAGGAGGCTTAGGCAGCGGTGCCTTAGCCTTTTGCACTACTGATTCCGGTATGTCAAAAATGTTATCCTTAGACGAGTTCACTTCCTCTTGAGTCTCTTCCACATTGCATCAATATCAATCCGCACTTCATCATTTACTTTCACCATATTGTTTGGAGTCTCGTCTTCTTGTGCCACTTGCTCATCATCCAAAAGTTTCCTTTGACTAGAGGTGGGTGCATTCCCACCTTTTCCACTCCTTGTTGTAATGGTCATTTCATTTCTCGTGTTGTTCCTACCTTTTGGGTTCACCATCGTGTCACTTAGTAGTGCCTCCATAGGCCGAGTATCTAGAGATTGAGATATTTTCCCCATTTGAACTTCTAAGTTACGGATTGATGTATAGTGAGAGGCAAGTTAGGCATCAGAATCAGCATTCTTCTCCATCATTTGCTTGAACATGTTCTCAATACGCCCCATTTCATTGTTGGAAGAACTTGTATCATGTGAAGGATAATGAGGCGGGTTGCTCAGTTATTGATACATCGGGGGCCTTTGAAAGCCCGACCCCGATTGCCTTAATTATTTTTCCATCCCCCTTGATTGTTGTCTCCCTAATATCCTTGGTTGGTGCCATTCCAATTAACTTGGTTATTTCTACTACATTAATTTCCTTGATTGTTGTTATTATTCCAATTCCCTTGATTTTTGCCACCACTCCAATTACTTTGGTTGTTACAATTCCAGTTACCTTGATTACTTTGAGGCCGCCATTGTTGTTGATTCGGGCCTTGAGAGTTGTTTCTTTTCCCTTGAAGGTTGTTCATATATTCCAGTTCCTCCTCTTATTCATTATAAGATTCATCTTGATCAAACCCACTATCTTCTTGCACATAATTCTCCATGCGGTTTTGTACTTGTGGACCCTTGGTCCTTCTTTTGTTCACCATCATACTTACTTCATCTATGGCATTGACTTGCTTAGGAATTTGCACTTGTTGAAGTTGAGCCTTGTCTAATTGATTCATTGTGGTGGTCAATTCGGCAAGGGCTTGTCTATGATCATGCAACTCTTTATGGAGGTGAATCATATTTGGATCACCTTGAGGAACATTAGCTCGACTTTTCCATGACGATGATGTGTCCACCATTTTATCTAAAATCTCGCACGCTTCTGCATACGGCATCGTCATGAAATTTCCATCGACAAGTTGATTTGCCACACAATGATTGGTTATATTAATCCCCCGATAGAAATTTTGTTGAATTATAGCTTTCGTCATGTCATTATTGAAGAACTTTTTGACCATTGTCCTATACCGTTCCCATATCTCATGTAACGGCTCATTGAGCTCTTGTTTGACTGCTAGAATCTCATCTCCAAGAGTAGCCATATACCAAGGGAGAAAAGAACTTGGAAATAAATTTCTCCACCAACTCATCCCATGTATGGATGGAATGGTTTGGCAATCTATCTAACCAATACAAGGCTTTTCCCCGTAGTGAGAAGGGAAAAAGCCTTAACCTTAAAGCATCCTCAGAGATGTTTGTCTGTTTACTCCCCCAACAAGTGTCCACAAACCCCTTCAAGTGTTTGTATACATTTTGACTCGGAGCCCGGTGAAGAATCCCCGTTGCTCTAGCAATGTGAGCATTACATTTGTGATTTGAAAGTTGCCCGCCCTAATGTAGGGTGGGGTTATGGCACTTGCATACCTTTCATTCGATAATACCCAGTGTGGAGCCGTCTTGGTAGAGGTGGGGGTGGAACTTGGACATTGTCTTGAGGCACCCGACCTCGTCTATTTGCTTGAGGTTCAAGAGAAACCTCATCGACTTAGTCATCATCAATATCCACATCCTCCAAAGCCATGTTTCCAAGTTGAACATTATTCAGAGCTATTGTTACACCTACAATTTATTCACAAAAATCAGTAACACGGAGTGAAAAGAAGATAATTCATATACAAAACCAAATATATAGCTAAATCCGTTTTTAACTCCTCGGTAATGGCACCAAAAATTAATCTCATTCAAGTCACACCTCTATTTAAGGTTATGAAACGGTCGATGCAATAGTAATACCCAACAAGGAGTCGGGGTCGATTTTCCACAGGGAGATATGAATGAGATTTAAGAGTATATATTGTAGTGTATGAGCTTGAATTATATCAATTTACACTACCACAAATTTGGGTTGTTTCTAAGTCTAATTTTAAACTAAGATTGCAAAGCTAAGAAATGAAACTAGGAAATTGTTTTTGGTTGTTTTTCAAGTTATATAAAAAGCCTAGGGCTATAACCATCACCTAGGTGTTTGCCTAATGGAGTATAAACCTTAATGCTTGTTTTGTTGGTTGGGGTGTATCATAGCTATCAACACTCAATTACCCACTTAATACCTCTCGGTCAGAGAGTGATTTTGCCCAATTTGGCTTTCTCAAGTCCAAAAGGGTATTGCACAAAATGGTTGATAAAAGCTCAAGTCGGGTTATTACTATCTCTAGGTTGAAGCCTTTAATTGGGACTGTCAATCTCTCGATTGACCCAATTTTTTGTTAGCCAAGTTATCCTAGACTAAGTCTCTCTTTCTCAAGTAGAGACTAAGTCAAATAGGCATGAACTAATGTTTGCAACTATTAATTCCACAAATTAAAGCATGAACAAGGCTAAATAATAAACACCCAACCATAAACAAGCACTAAACCAAATACCCATAAGGCTTACACATTAGGGTTGGGTCACAACCTTAGTAAAAGTATAGCTACTCATGCTTGAAATAGAAGAAATAGAAGAAGAGATGATAATTAAACTCATATTGCAAAATTAAATGAAAAAATCTATGTTAAAATAATCCAAAAGATTAAAAACTACTAAAAGAAGTAAATAGAAACGACTTCCTTCATACTCTGCGGCCGCAAATGATATTTTGTGGTCCACACTTTTGAGCTTTAGTGCCTTTTGTATCCTTGAGTTTAGATTACTCCTTCTTGAGTTGGATTTCATTTTGGGAGTTCACTTTCCAATATTTCTGCAATTAAGCATATTTCATCAGTTTTCAGGAACACAATTGAACATTTTTAGACTAAAACAAAAGCTAAAAGGTGCTAATAAGTAGTCAAAATCCCTACTTATCAATGACCTGCAAATGTAGGTGGAAGCCTAAAAACCACCGTAAATAATGGTTTTCTCTCTTATTTCATCTTTTATGATGACTAAGAATTAATTTGTAATTCTCTTTTTGTAATAGACATGACTTCAGAACAGATTCATTGTTTGTCCCGCCATCGAGGTCCTTGACAACCCAAAGGAAGCTTAAGGGGCATTGCAATATGTCCTTAACCAGAGGAGAAATTGTGAGTTTACTCTTGCTTCCAGTGAAGGTGCCTCCTCCCGGAGTCCCAACCCACAGATAAGAAACCAAAGAGAAAACGTCCCTCCTTGGTAGGGAATCAAGAGATGAAATTGAAAGAAATACCAACCGGACCAGCCACAATGGTCCTTTTTTATGAAGGAACTAATGATGAACTAGCTCTTCTTCAAAGAAGAAAAAGACCTTTGCCAACTCAACTGGATGCTCAGCCGGGTAAGCTTTAAACTCCACAACAAGAAAAAGTTCAAGAACTTTTTGGATAAATAGGATTGGCCAAAAATGTTTCATCTCATTTTCGAATCCCTGTTGTTGCTTTCGATCAAAGGAGTTCAATCACTAACCTTTCTCCATCACCAACTTCTGAGCCGATAATAACCACCTCTCCTTATACACCAGATGCTACCTTTCCATCAACGCCATCCAAACATATGGAAGGTGCTCTTTTCCCACGGTCACCCGACCATGAAAATTTGAGAAATACTTACTCGACACCCACTCAAGACCCTTATGAAAAATGAAGCATCATCCTAATTGTTTTGAATGAGTGCCATATACTTTTCAAGCTAGTGGAGCTTATAATTATCTGAAGCCGTATATCATAAGTATCCATTTCATTATTGGAAGAACTTGGACCATGTGAAGGATAATGAGGCGGGTTGCTCAGTTGTTGATACATCAGGGGCCTTTGAAATACCGACCCACGATTGCCTTAATTATTGTTCCATCCCCCTTGGTTGTTGTCTCCCTAATATCCTTAGTTGTTGTCACTCCAATTGCCTTGGTTATTTTTACCACTCCAATTTTCTTGATTGTTGTTATCATTCCAATTCCCTTGATTTTTGTCACCACTCTAATTACTTTGGTTGTTAAAATTCGAGTTACCTTCATTACTTTGAGGCCGCCATTGTTGTTGATTTGGGCCTTGAGAGTTGTTTCTTTTCCCTTGAAGGTTGTTCATATATTGCATTTCCTCCTCTTGTTCATTATAAGATTCATCTTGATCAAACCCACTATCTTCTTGCACATAATTCTCCATGCGGTTTTGCACTTGTGGACCCTTGGTACTTCTTTTGTTCAACATCATACTTACTTCATCTATGGAATTGACTTGCTTAGGACTTTGCACTTGTTGAAGTTGAGCCTTGTCCAATTGATTCATTGTGGTAGTTAATTCAGCAATGGCTTGTCCATGATCATGCAACTCTTTATGGAGGTGAATCATATTTGGATCATCTTGAGGAACATTAGCTCGACTTTTACATGACGATGATGTGTCCATCATTTTATCTAAAATCTCGCAAGCTTCCACATACGGCATCGTCATGAAATTTCCATCGGCAAGTTGATTTACCACACAATTATTGGTCGTATTAATCCCCCGATAGAAATTTGTTGAATTATAGCTTCCGTCATGTCATTATTGGGGAACTATTTGACCATTGTCCTATACCGTTCCCATATCTCATGTAACGACTCATTGAGTTCTTGTTTGACTACTAGAATCTCATCTCCAAGAGTAGCCATATACCCGGGGAGAAAAGAACTTGGAAATAAATTTTTCCGCCAACTCATCCTATGTATGGATGGAATGGTTTGACAATCTATCTAACCAATACAAGGCTTTTCCCCATAGAGAGAAGGGAAAAAGCCTTAACCTTAAAGCATCCTCAGAGATGTTTGTCTGTTTACTCCCCCAACAAGTGTCCACAAACCCCTTCAAGTGTTTGTATACATTTTGACTCGGAGCCCCGATGAAGAATCCCCGTTGCTCTAGCAATGTGAGCATTACATTTGTGATTTGAAAGTTGCCCGCCCTAATGTAGGGTGGGGTTATGGCACTTGCATACCTTTCATTCGATAATACACAGTGTGGAGCCGTCTTGGTGGAGGTGGGGGTGGAACTTGGACATTGTCTTGAGGCACCCGACCTCATCTATTTGCTTGAGGTTCAAGAGAAACCTCATCGACTTAGTCATCATCAACATCCACATCCTCCAAAGCCATGTTTCCAAGTTGAACATTATTCAGAGCCATTGTTACACCTACAATTTATTCACAAAAATCAGTAACACGGAGGGAAAAGAAGTTAATTCATATACAAAACCAAATATATAGCTAAATCCGTATTTAACTCCCCGGCAATGGCACCAAAAATTAATCTCGTCCAAGTCATACCTCTATTTAAGGTTATGAAACGGTCGATGTAATAGTAATACCCAACAAGGAGTCGGGGTCGATTTTCCACAGGGAGCTATGAATGAGACTTAAGAGTATATATTTTAGTGTATGAGCTTGAATTATCTCAATTTACACTACCACAAATTTTGGTTGTTTCTAGGTCTAATTTTAAACTAAGATTGCAAAGCTAAGAAATGAAACTAGGAAATTATTTTTGGTTGTTTTTCAAGTTTTATAAAAAGCCTAGGGCTATGACCATCACCTAGGTGTTTGCCTAATGGAATATAAACCTTAATGCTTGTTTTGTTGGTCGGGGTGTATCGTAGCTATCAACACTCAATTACCCACTCAATACCTCTCGGTCAGAGAGTGATTTTGCTCAATTTGGATTTCTCAAGTCCAAAAGGGTATTGCACAAAATGGTTGATAAAAGCTCAAGTCGGGTTATTACTATCTCTAGGTTGAACCTTTTAATTGAGACTATCAATCTCTCGATTGACCCAATTTTTTGTTAGCCAAGTTATCCTAGACTAAGTCTCTATTTCGCAAGTAGAGACTAAGTCAAATAGGCATGAACTAATGTTTGCAACCATTAATTCCACAAATTAAAGCATAAACAAGGCTAAATAATAAACATCCAACCATAAACAAGCACTAAGCCAAACACCCATAAGGCTTACACACTAGGGTTGGGTCACAACCCTAGTAAAAGTCTAGCTACTCATGCTTGAAATAAAAGAAATAGAAGAAGAGATGTTAATTAAACTCATATTGCAAAATTAAATGACAAAATCTATGTTAAAATAATCCAAAAGATGAAAAACTACTAAAAGAAGCAAAGAGAAACGACTTCCTTCATACTCTGCGGCCGCAGTTGATATTTTGCGGTCCACATTTTTGAGCTTCAGTGCCTTTGGTATCCTTGAGTTCATATTACTCCTTCTTGAGTCGGATTTCATCTCGAGAGTTCACTTTCCAATATTCCTGCAATTAAGCATATTTCATCAGTTTTCGGGAACACAATTGAACGCTTTTAGACTAAAATAAAAGCTAAAAGGTGCTAATAAGTAGTCAAAATCCCCACTTATCAATGACCCGCAAATAGGTGGAAGACTAAAAACCACCATAAATAATGATTTTCTCCCTTCTTTCATCTTTTATGATGACTAAGAATTAATTTGTGATTCTCTTTTTGTAACAGACATGACTTCGGAATAGATCTATTGTTTGTCCAGCCATCGAGATCCTTGACAACCTGAAGGAAGCTTAAGGGGCATTGCAAGATGTCCTTAACCAGAGGAGAAATTGTGAGTTTACTCTTGCTTCCAGTGAAGGTGCCTCCTCCCAGAGTCCCCAGCTCATAGATAAGAAACCAAAGAGAAAACGTCCCTCATTGGCTGGGACTCAAGAGAAGAAATTGAAAGAAATACCCACCAGACCAGCCACAATGGTCCTTTTTTATGAAGGAACTGTTGATGAACTAGATCTTCTTCAAAGAAGAAAAAGACCTTTGCCAACTCAACTGGATGCTCATCCGGGTAAGCTTTAAACTCCACAGCAGGAAAAAGTTCAAGAACTTTTGGAGAAATAGGATTGGCCAAAAATGTTTCATCTCATTTTCGAATCCATGTTGTTGCTTTCAATCAAATGAGTTCAATCACTGACCTTTCTCCATCACCAACTTCTGAGCCGATAACAACCGCCTCTCCTTATACACCAGATGCTACCTCTCCATCAGTGCCATACAAACAGATGGAAGGTGCTCTTTCCCCACGGTCACCCGACCATGAAAATTTGAGAAATACTTACTTGACACCCACTCAAGACCCTTATGAAAAACGAAGCATCATCCTAACTATTTTGAATGAGTGCCATATACTTTCCAAGATAGTAGAGCTTATAATTATCTGAAGCCGCTTGCCACAGAAAAAGATTGGAGAAAAAATGGACTCTCTTTTTGTGGAGTGTGTGTTAAACAACAACATGCACTGCTCGGCGCAGATATCAATATAATCATCTCCTATCACTCTTTATTTGTTATATTTTGAATTAATAACCTTAGCTTTAACCTTTCAGGCCAAACTTCTTCCTTCTGAAGTCTTGGAAAGGTTAATTTTGGATAAACAAGAACTTACTATGGAACGAGATCAACTTTTGGCTAAACGAAGTCAGCTTGCTGAGTGCCTCCCAGTGATGGAAGCCAAAATTGCCCAAATGGATGATCTCAAGGCTTAGTTGCAGCAATCCGAGAGAGATAGAATGGCTTATAGCTAGAAAACTGCTCAGTTACATGAAGACCTTAAAAATGTAAATGCTAAGTGGGCTAAACTGCATGATACCATGACTGCTGTTGCCGAGTGCGAGTCTGCTTTCACGGAGCAAGTCAATAACTTGGAGGCTAGGTTATGCTCCAAAATCAAGGAAGCTAATGCTACCGAGGAGAAGAGAGAAAAGATGGAGGAAAGGCTAAAAAGGGTCATGGAGCAGAACCAACTTCATGCGAAAACCAATGTTGAACTTGTTTCCACGATCAACATTGTTAAAGCTGAAAAGGATAAATTCCAAGCAAAGATTGAAAACTCCGAGCTAAACTCCAAGACCAGGAAGATTCTATCCTCTTCGAGAAAACCTATTCCATTTATTACACGAAGAGGAAGACTTTGGAGGAGGCCTAAGAAGGCATTGCAAACATCGATGACGACATTACCAAAGCTCGTGAACTGGAGACAATTGCTCTCGAGAACCTCCCTACTCAGCCCGCTGCTTCTGACTCTTCGAACACTAACTCTGAGTATTCGGGAATCGAAGGGGAAATTGAAAAAGATGAAGGCCTCGAACCGGACGCGGAACAACATTCTCTTGATAAAGAAAACGAAGACTTTTCTCTCCCTTCGGGTTCTTGTAGCAAGAATTAATGTATATATTTTTCTTTTCTTTTGTGACTATGCCAAAACTTCTTTATTGAGTTTGGAATTTTAATTAATGAAAGAAATTTTTTGCTTAAGTGTTGTGCCAAAAATAGTCTTTTCCATTTAACTAACAAAGCTTCAAGAATTCTTTTCACATCCGATAGCTTTTGATTCTGGACATTAACACTTTCGAAATCTACCTTTTAATTATGAGGGTTTCATAAGAGAGGGCCCTTATGTTTACGGTGCTCTTGAAGAGGACGTCTCCTGATCATTCCGGCCCAAGTATTTGAAGTTTTAACTAACTTTCAAATGAAAAAAATGAAATATCATAACATTCGGATAAGAAATAAGATAAAAACAAAAGGACTTTGATTTATTCCTTCAATCTTTAAAAGTACATCTACATAAACATTCATTTGCTCAAGTAAATAAGATACCAATACATGTGGCTAACTTGTACAATTTATTTTTATGGGGTTGATCATGCAGTCTCCGGTCCTAATAAGTCATTAATCTCGGTTCTAACAGTCTTCGATCTTCGAAACACTTTTAGTGCCTTAATATACAGTAGTTCCCCCCTAGTGTTCGGATGCTAAGTATGAGAATTCTACTAGAAGTCTTATTTTTGCCGATGACCTTTTCTTCGTAGTATGCTTTACATTGCCATCTCATTAAAAACCTTGCTAGAAAAATCCAATTGGGATAAAAAATAGATGAAGGAAAAAGAGTGCAGCACATAATTTCTATATCAACAAGGATCTTTAGCAATAATACCTTTTGAGGTGAGTCATATTCCAATTGCTTGGCAATTTAACTCTATCTTGATTTTCCAACTGATACGATCCTTTACCGATTATAGCCAAAATCCGGTAAGGTCCTTCCCACGATGGTCCCAACTTCCCGGCGTTAACTTTCCGAGTACTTTGAGTTACCTTCCTCAAAACTAAATCCCCAACTTTGAAATTTTGAAAATTTGCTCTACGGTTGTAATACCTTTCCATTCTTTGCTTTTGTACCGTCGTCCTTACATGTGCCATATTCCGATGCTCTTCAAGCAAATCCAGTTTAACTAGAAATACTTCATTATTTGTCTCCTTGTTTGTTCGAGAATACATTAGGGTCGGTTCTCCAACATCCACCGGAATCAAAGTCTCTACACCACATACAAGTGAAAAGGATGTTTTACCTCAATTTTGCCGTAGTCCGATATGCCCACAACACACTCGGTAGCTCACCTGGCCACTTGTTTTTAGCATCTTCTAACTTCTTTTCAAGGTTTTGAATTATTACCTTGTTTGTTGACTCTGCTTGTCCGTTAGAACTTGGGTGGTAAGGTGTAGACGTGATCTGCTTGATCTTCTGTCCTTCTAAAAATTTTGTGACTTTGGAACCTATAAATTGTGGCCCGTTATCACAAGCAATTTCTTTTGGTATTCCAAATCGACAAACGATATGATCTTATATAAAAATCGATCACTTCTCATTCTCCGATCTTTTGGTAAGCATCTGATTCAATCCATTTAGTAAAATAGTCAGTTAAAACTAAGGGTGTTTACTGGACGGGCTGGACCAGGCTGGTAATGGAAAAAATAGCCCGTCCGGTTAGTGGCGCAGGCTGGTTACTGGGTTGGGGTTCCGGGCTGGTAGTGGGCTGGGATATTCTGATTTTGGTGGGCCCGTCCAGGTTCGGGCTTATCGGGTCCGTACTGGGCTGGGTTATTTTTTTTAAATTTTTTTTAGTGTATTATGTTTCCTTGTTCAATTTAATTGTTACTTAAGTGTTTGCAAACTTTTAAATAATGAAATAAGTATTTTAAGGCATAAAATTAAACTTTTAATGTTTAAAGTTTTTAATTTGAAATTTGAATTTTAAAATTTGAAAATTAAAATTATGTGGCTACATAAAATTTATTAATAAGACCAATATGTAAGGATCAAACTTCAAAGGCTTTCATTTCATATTTTTATTGCATAATAATATTTCGAATTAACTTATCTTATAAACTAACACATTAAGCTTAAATAAGTATAACAAATTCAAAATAACACAAATTGTCTCAAATCAACTTAAATACGAATTCCTGGAGGATACTCAAGACAACCCTTGATATGCCTCCTTAAACCAGCTGTACCCTTCCACTTTCGACAAAAATTAAAGACTCGACCACAATTCTCGCACTCTACTTTGCGAACTTCTTCATTTTCTTCTACCACCTCAAAGTATTTCCAAATATGTGAACGCACTCTAGAAGTATGGGGCATGATTTAATTTGAACCTAACAAAAATGGTAACCACACTTCACTTGATAATTGTAATTTTGTAGTGACTACCGTAAATAATTGATAAATCTTGAAATATTAATTAATTTAGAACTTGAGAGCAATAATCAATTTTGTATATTTGCAGAATTAAAACCTTTACACGAGAATAACAAGAATGTACATCGTATTATCTACTCATTCATCCTTAATTAAAGGTTTTGAATTCAAACATTTTTGTTAAGGCGCATTTTACCCTTTAATATGAGTTACTCAGATAGAATACCAAACACCAAAAATATCATGGGATTTGCTTGAAAATTACTGTCACAGTAACTTATTTTATTGTCATGCCCCAACCTTGGAGAGTGCGACTGACCTTCAACCGAGATATTCCAGTCAAGCAAGCGTACTTGACGCCTTCTACCCAATCATACTCATAAATAATGTGAGGATGAGTACCAAGAGGTAGGCAAACCAGAGAATAACATGTGCAACACCAACTTCATTACTTATAGAAACTTCATTTACGGTTTTTAAAATATTACAAGTTCATGGTTTAAAAGTGAAAATATATCTGACAACTACAACATTTTTAGTTCCTTAGCCCAGTCAAAATACAACCTACAACATGTCTACAGAGCCTTTAAATAAAACAGAAGAGTAGTACGATAGTGCCAGTGATAAGGTCCATGCTATACCTCAACAGAAATATACAAGAGAATCAAAATGAAACAATGGCCCAATATAGAGTATGGCTCACCAATGCAGCTGACAAGAGGTATGGTGCTATCAGCGATCGATGTCACCTACTGAGGAACCACCTACATCCATTAAAGATGTAATGCCCTCGACAAAAAAGACGTTAGGACATATGGAATAGTACTAGTATGTAAAGCTAAATACCTTCTCATGGAATGAAATGCCAACATAAAAGGGAGAAACATGAAAACAATTAAAAAAATCAATACTTATTTAAATGACAAGTTAAAATAAAGTAAACTTTCAAGTAAGCGTTAGTAATTTAGGTTGGGAGATCCTTAGCACCGACACACCACTATGCACATAGCATGGAGTCCAATCTCCATCCGATCAGCTAAGCCGTCTCACCCTAATGCATGCGGGTGGGCATATAGCCACAATACCACCATGTGCGCAGCACCGCATCCTATCCCTGCCCATCATCAAGCCATCTCACCACAATATCGTGTGGGTCGACATGATCCTAGATAGATATCAATGCATCCCAATCTAGGGGAATAGTCTTAATATAATATAACGTGGATTCACCCCTTAATCCACTCCTACATCGGCACATGTAATTTCGGTCTAAGACATTTATAACCCAGCCTTCCTCGGTGACGTAACGATACTCCCAAAATAGTTTCTGTATAAAAGCAAAGTATGCATCTCATTGCCTTTTTATAATTATTTTCATTTCATTGGCACTCTTGGCCATACGTGTAAATCCTCATTCTTTGCAAAATGGCCACATTTCATATTTTATTTTTCATTCTTTTGCTTTCAAGGATCATCATAAATCATCAACATAATGAATATTTGGAATTGAAATATAAGAGTATTCAACACATTAAATTTTCTTTCCAAAAGAGAACATAACGATTTGCAATTGAAATATAAATTCAATCCAAAAGCATTAGATACAATAACCATATTTGAAATATTTTTCCAATGGAGAGTAACATGTTACGGCAATTGTAATATGACTTGAGTACATAATCATTCAGATAAATCAATTGTTAGAGGCAATATGGAACGGTAAGAATAGGTGCTTGAACAAATCACATTTGGAATTTACAAAAAACTCATGGATTCCGCTTGTATAGGAGGAGTTTAGCCAACTTACCTCGATTAAGCTTTCCTTAGAATCACTACGGCGTTCCACTACTCTTATCAATTCAATCTACATTAACATAATTCAATTTAACCGTTATTAGAAGGAAATCTCGTGCTATATGTCTTTTAAGCATTTTGCCAAATACCTGATATGCGAATTCAACTATGAGGTTTGGCAATGGAATTCCTCTACTTCCCCTCCCCCCATAACCCATTCCAGCAAGTATTCAATCTACAATAGTCCTACAACATCCAACAACCTTCTTCATTGGCATATGTATGCCCATCCTTTCACTCCCAACTCTAGAACTACACCTTCCATTCTTCACATATACCCCAAATTTGAAATAAGGGCTCATGGCTTGCAGTCACCGTCCCATAGCCCCAAAATAATAACATCTTAACTTGAACCCATAACAAACTTTGCATGAAAGCTTAGGGGCGAAAACTTACTCGGTTGGTTGAAGACTTTGTGAGTTTCCAATTGAAGAGTAGAATTGATAGAGCTTCTCCCTCTTTCTCTAAATTGCACTCCTCTCTCTAAAATATTAGGTTATACCTTTTAAAATGACCCCCTATGACCTTATATCAAAATAGAGTCGGATTGGAAAATTTTCAAAAGTAAGCCCCTGATGTCAAATCCACGATGCATTCTGCGGTAGCGGAATAGATCAGCGGCCACAAAATGGTCTTCAAAATCTGGGTTGGGCCTGGTAAGATCCGCGATGAATCCACTATCGCATAATGGACCACAAATTGTCCCTCAAATTTGAGTTGCTTCTGACTCATTCCGCGGTGATTCCGTGGTTAGTAGAACAGATCCTCGATAGCATAATGGACCATAGAATCGCCATTTTCTGCCAATTATTCTACCTATTCCATGATGCATTGCACAGTTCAAAAATCCGTATCGACATTAGTTTATCTTGAAACCATAAAAACATAAATCTTTGACGAACTTTTACGGGGCCTTACATTAATATTCTTATACAGTAGGTACGAATTCTATTTCTGACCAGTGTTCTGCTTTCCCTTCTATACTCCTACAATTTTATGTGATTAGAGGAAATAAATAAAAGCTGTTTTAATTAATATACTTTCATAACTAAAATTCAAATTACTTGGATTATGATTATATAGTACTACTTTGTCTTTAATAGCTATCTGCTTTAAATGCCTTGCAAAATAAAACTCCTAACATTGTCAAGGCGGCCCTTCCAAGTGAATCCAAAAGATGAGTCATATATTTATTTTTAATATATCTTGAAAATGAAAATTCACCAAACTCCATATGTCTCTTGATATTTGCTTGTTCGAAGCTATAAAAGTTTAACTACTTTTAATAAATAAAATAAAGACGGCCAATACTTGACATCACCTAAGTTTTCAGTTTCAAAATTGTTAGATCTTGGATCTTAGCCATTTAAAGATATTTCATGAAAATTATGTCATAGAGGACAGGTATATGTAGTGGCTCATATAAGTTGTTCAATAGTCCCAAACTCCTAATCATTGGAGCTGTTTGTAATAACATGTATGTATCTGGCTGGCTACAAATGAATAAATGATATTGTCCCCACTCTTCCAATTTGAAGTTTTTCATTATTGATTCGAAACTTGAAACTTCAAATGGTATTATGCGTTATTGAATTTTGATGTGACTTTGATTATATTGATGTTGTGGAAAGTACTAAATATCGTGATCTTTATTACAAAAGAAATTGCATTTATAACTATTTTGGATAAGTGAAGGTACAAGATGGTAAAAATTTACCCCTACCTTATATTTACACCAATCCAATAAAAAAAAAAATGACAGTTGTTATTTAATCTAACTACAATTATTAGTGCTTAATCATAATTAACTTTTATTTTTTTGTACATAATCTAAAATAATAATTAAATATACTTAGTAATCTAGTCAGTTATTCCATTACGCTCCTAATGTTAAGTAAATCTGAAAAACAAAATATTATCGTGAGAGAGCAAATAGGAAATCTAACACAAATTTCCCTTCTTTCTTAGAGTCCTATCCTGACCCAACAATGTAAAATGGTGTTTTATGTATAATAATGATTAGTTAATATTGGTAAGATTATTTTCAAGTTACGGTTTTTATAGTTTTTGTGTTTACTCGTATAACTAAGTACGGAAGAAGAAGGCAAGATTCTTCCAAAGTATTTGGCAAAGAAATAGATTAGAACTAAGAAAAAGTTAGGGAGGACTATGAAACTACACATTGATCACTAAATTACATAAGATTCAAGTCACAAGATGCAGCAAGAATGCAGATAATGATTACGAGAAAATAAAAGAAAGAGGATGACGGTAACCTTTTTTTTGGTAATGAAGATATTTATTCCGCCCTGTTTTAAGAGTTATTACAAATTGGAACTTTTCTAGGACACAAAGTTCCTAGCTTGTCTAGTTCAAAAGTAGAAACAACAAAAGGGGGCGGGGAGAAGTACAACATAGGATTTCCAAAAAAGTTCGATTTGCTTCCATGTTTTGCCATAGCGTCAGCCACTCCATTCGGTTCTCTGAAGACGCGAGTGACCTGAGGCTCGCCTGCTCTAGTAAGCATCCATCTGCAATCAATAATCAAATTTTGATACGGACCATTGTCGTTAGTAAGCATGTTAACTAAGATATTGCAATTTGTTTCAACCACTAGTCGCCTAATGTTTTGTTGTAATGTTATTTTTATACCCTGTATAAGTGCAAGGCCTTCCATGTATATGTTTGTAGCGTGGGAGATGGACATGTTAAAGCCTATAATCCAGTTGCTTTCCCAGCCTCTGATAACCCCTCCAATGCCACCCCTCCCAGGGTTGCCTAAGCTAGATCCATCTATGTTTAATTTATAAATTCCCCGATCAGGTGGTTTCCATTTTATGTAGATGGTCATCCTGGGGTTAGGACTCTGGAAAGCCTCTGTTAACAACTTAAATTCCGTTGCACTCTTAACGATGTTTTTTAAGGATAAGGGAGATTTTTTGTTGTTAAAGATGAAATTATTTCTGTGAATCCAGATGTGTCAAAGGGTAAAAGGAAGGATATCTGCCTTAGATAAGAATCTGTTGAAAGAGGATTTATTGTGGCAAAGGGGTTTTAACCAGTTATGCATAGTAAGTTCATTGCGAGGTTGATCCGGGTATTTGTAAGAAATTCCCAATTGGTCCCAAATAGGTTTTGAGTGCCTGCAATTAAAGAACATATATTCCATGTCTTCTTCTTCGTTTTGGCAAATATTGCAAATGCTAGAGGTAATGATTTTCCTATTATGTAACATTTTGGAGGTGGGTAACCTGTTGTGGACAACTGTCCATAAGAATGACTTTATTTTGCTTAAGGTCTCAAGCTTCCATAACCACGAAAAGTCAGTCTAGTTTCCTTATTCTTTAGACTGGGCTTTGATAATGTTGTAGGCAGCCTTCGTCAAGAAGGAACCATTAGGTCCCTCTTCCCAAGCAAATTTATCTACTGCCGGCTCACTTTGTTTAATATAAGTGCTAAAACATTTCCTACGGATGGTTTCAGGTAGTTCGAAAGAGAGGGTATTGATATTGAAAGATCCCTCCACTAGAATAGAACTTAGGGATAGATTTAATTCGTTGAGGGGCAGAGGCCCCTGAATGAGGGAACGTAGGGGCCCCGAGTCTATGATCCAAGAATCATGCCAGAGGTTGATGGATTCCCCATTCCCTACTTCCTAGTGTATGCCCTTTTCGCAGATTTCTCCTCCAATACAGATATTTTTCCAAATGTGAGTTCCTCTTTTTTTCTCTAGATCCTTCCACCTGGAAGGATTGATATTGATGTTGTATCTGTTTTAAAGGACTTGAACGCAAAGAGATTGTTTTATCTTGCAAATCTCCATGCCAGAGTTGCATTGAATGATTGGTTCTTCCATTTAGCTATATACAACCCCAGACCTCCTTCTTTTTTGTCCCTAGTTACTGTGTTCCAATTAATAAGGTGACATTTTCTCTTTTCAGATGTGCTCCCCCACAGGAAGTTTCTTTGTATTGTGTCGATAGTTTTTAGGGTAGATTTTGGGAGGCTATATATTTGCATGATATGGTTAGGGATTGCTGTAAGAATGGATTTTATTAGGGTAGTCCTTCCTGCTGTGGTCAGGAGATTTACTTTCCATCCTTGCAGTTTACTGTTAAGGCTATCACTGATAGGTTGGAAATCCTTTTTGGATGGGTTTGAGTTCAGGATTGGGAATCCTAGGTATTTCCCTATTTCATTCGAGGGTTTCATGGATAAACATTGGCTGATGTATTCCTTGTTTCTGGAGGAGGTATTTTTGGAGAACATAATTCTAGACTTGTGAAAATTAATGGACTGTCCCGAATAGTTGCAGAATTTATTAAGGGTATCTATTATTGAATTACAGCTTTTCTGGTTGGCTTCTGCCATTAAGATTAAATTATCTGCAAAGAACAGATGAGATAATTGTGGTCCTTTATTAGACAATTTGATGGGTGTCCATCTGCAGCAGTCAATTTTTTTGATGTATCAGTCTAGATAGCATTTCCATGCAGATTATGAAAAGGTATGGGGATAGGGGATCCCCTTGTCTAATCCCCCTTGTTGGTCTAAAAAACTCCGTGCTAGACCCATTTATCAGGATTGAAGTTTGAGCAGTCGAAATGCAGGACATTATAATATCAATCATATCTTTGGGAAAATTTAAAGATATCAAAGAGAATCTTACGAAGGACCATTCTATTTTGTTGAAAGCTTTTTCTAGGTCTATTTTGATTAACATTTTCCCTTTCTTCCCTTTAGTTCTTTTGAAGTAGGACACTACTTCGTTCACAATGATGGCATTATCAGATGCTCTTCTCCCTTTTAGGAAGCTTGTTTGAGTGGGGTGTATGACTTTTGAGAGTAGAGGTTTGATTCTATTAACCAAAAAATTTGTAATATTTTTGTAAGCAGTGTTGCAGAGGCTTATAGGTCTAAATTGTTTTATTGTTTCTGGACTCTTACATTTTGGAATTAAACAGATGTAAGTTTTGTTCATTTCCTTTGTCATTGATTTATTTCGAAAAGTCTCGTTACAAAAATTAATTAAGGTGTTTTTTGTTTCATTCCAGAACTTTTGGTAGAAGAAAGGGTGGAGGTCGTCCGGTCCTGGCGCTTTATAAGGTTTAAAAGAGAAGACTGCCTATTTAATTTCTTGTAGGTTAGGTTCTATGCTTAGTGCAAGGTGGTCCCTAATACTGAAAGTAGTATAGTGAGACATAGGCGTTTGGTTAGTTATGGAGGAAATACGACTAGTTGTAAAGAGATTTTGGAAAAATTCAGTAATTAACGGGATAATCTCCTTTTGGTCATAGAACTAGTTGCCCCCCTCATCTCTAAGGCTAAGAAGTCTATTTTGTTTTCTACGCTGCATTGTGGTAATGTGGAAGAACTTGTGCTTGCGTCTCCTTCATTTAGCCATTGTACTCTTGACTTAAGCTTCCAGAATTCCTCTTCTAGTTTTAAAAGACCATTAAGGCCTTCTGTTAAAGTTGATTCCAGGTCTCTTAGAAATTGACTAGTAGAGTATTTAGGAGATTTCTGAATCCCGTTGAGCCTAGCCAGAGTAACATTTTTTTTATGGAAGATATTCCCAAATGTAGTTATATTCCAATTTTTTACTTCTTTTGTGAAGTTTTCAATAGTCGTTAGAATAGAGTCATTAACGTTCCAATTGGCTTCTACAAGAGGTTTAAAGGTGGGGTGTGATAGCCACATTGATTCTATTCTAAAGACTTTATTATCACGGGGCGTACTTTTTCTTAAATCGAGTTTTATAGGGCAGTGATCCGAGTACAGTCTGGTTAAGTGTGTTACCTGGGCTTCAGGGTATATATTGATCCAGTTGGTGTTTGCCATATACCTATCTAATCTTTCCATTATTATTGACTTTGATTTCTTTCTTTTATTGGACCAGGTGTACTTTGGACCTTTAAACCCTAGGTCTAGGAGTTCACAATAGTCAATACAGTTTATGAAGTTGGAAACCCTATTATTGTGGAAACCCTATTATTGTTGACAGGTAATCCTCCAAATTTTTCATTTGCCCCTGTCACTTCATTAAAGTCCCCCGTGATTAAGTAGGGGCCTTTAAAAGAGTTTGCTACTATTTTTAGGTTGTTCCATAGGCTACTTTTTTCCTCTAATAAACAACAGCATAAATAACTAATAAAAGCCATTGATGTGGAGAATCATTTACCTTTAACATGGCGTGGATTTCCTGCTCAGTGCTTGCTACTTGATCTACTGTCACCTATGCTTCATTCCACATCATAATCATTCCATCTGAGTTACCCTGAGCTGCTACTTGAGTCATTTTTGTGAACCCAAAGTCCACCATTAGAGCTTGGTGTTCCGCTAATTTTGTTTCCAGTAGGGCCACCAAAAAGGGTCTGTTATAGTCTAACATTGATCTAAATATCCTCGTGAACTCCTCATTACCCGCTCCCTTGCAATTCCAGATTATAACACTCATCGATCTATTTAGGGTTTGGGACGTCTCTACCTGTGCCTGCTGTGGAGTCTCTTGGTGTGGACTCCCCCATGCCATATTGTCTTGGTTCATCCAGTGGTGCTCGTATAAGGTTGGGATTATTACTGTCCCATACTTGTAGATTCCCGGGGGACTTTGAAGAATTCTTATATTGATCGAGAATTTCCTCAAGTCGTGCGGGCAACGTAAGATGTATCTTTTTTCTCTTCTTTCCTTGAACACCATCGTCTTTGGGTCCCTTATCATGCCGTACTCTACTCATCTTGCTGTCGATGATCCTTCCTCGTCTTCCCCCTCTTCCGTCGGTGTTTGAGCAAGTGCATAGGGACTGTTTGGTGCCGCCACTGTAGCTGTGTTGTGGGCAGCTGCTGTTTGCATTTGGTTTGTGTGTGGTATTGGATTGGAGTGGTTCTTTACATCTTGGGCTTCCTAGTTTTGCTGGAAGTGTGTTCGGATTAGGGGTATGGTTTCTTGGAACAAAGGGAGTTGCATGCTCAACCCTATAGGGGCAATAGGAGTGGGTCGTGGTTGTCTGCTCCATGGTGATGGGTGAATCCCCAAGGTGGGGTGGGTTGGGGGGCATTTGGTTGTTGAACAAGGCCAGCCATGGGTGGTTTGCCACATTGTCCAGCCCTATCCTCAGCCCCTCCGTCACTATTTGAGCAAGGTAGCTCGAATTTTCCAGCTGAATCGTGATGTCTCGCCCTTCCAACTGGTGATTCAAGTTGAGGGAGAAGCCTGTCAGTCTATATTCCAGCCATGACTGTGGAGCATGATTCATTGGTAATGGTGTTGTTGTGTATATTATTGGCTCTGGAGGGTTCATGGGTGGGTATGGTGCATGGTGTGCATGGTGAGGTGTTCTTGTTTGATTTCTCATCCAAACATTCCTCCTGTTCCTGTTGTATCTGCGTTGGTAATTTGTGTGGTGGGATCTGACCATGGTTCTGCTCTTTGGTTTTTGGCAGAATGGGAGATGAGTGTTTGGATGATGAGGGCTTGTTTGAGTTAGTAGATAAATAGTTCAACTTGTTATACATAGGGGTGATGTACACGTCTGTTGGGATGGGATGACCAGCTTTTTGGTCCGAAAGGAGTTTTTCAATTGTTTTTGTTGGAGTGATTTGTGACAGGAGATCATTTGAGGTAATGTCTTCTTTTTTGGAGGTGGGAAGCCTAGTCTTAGGATGATTGTAATCGCTAATTAATGTTGATGGGGCTTTGCCTAAGCTTTATTTTTGGTCTATATCCATTGAGTTGTCCTTTGTAGTTAGGTTTTGTACGGAGTCTCCAGATTTTTGCATTATCTCCTGGTTCATAGGAAGTTGCCCGCTAGGTTTATACGTAGGTTTGACCTCCTTTTTTGTTGCAGGTTTTGTGGGCTCTAAGGTATTGAAGTGGGGCATTAATTGTTATGTGAAGATGTTTGATAAAGGTAGGGGTGTTTGGTTTTCCAATGTGCTTTGGGCAGGGGTACCGTTTGGGTGTTGTAGCAACTAAGTTTTCCTATATTTTTTTGGTCCATGTTGATAGGGTTGTCTAGTGTATTGTTGTCTGAGATGTGGTTTTTGCTAGGGTAATTGTTTTTGTCCGATGGGTTTAACAGGTTTTTTGGGTTGGTCGTATGTTTCTGTTGTTTCCCTTGTGAGTTGTCAACTGGGATTTCTTCATTTTTGACTCTTGTCATGCCTTGTTGCCCAGTAGTGGTCTTGGCAGATTCATCGATTTGGTTAGTAATAGGTAGTGATCTTTTTGTTGCATTTTTTTATGTGTCACTATTGTCCAATGGTCTATTACTTTGGTTAGGGTATCAACCTCCATGTTCATGTCATTGTTAGTAGCAGGTTTTGGCTTAGAAGTAGATGCAGTATGAGGGCAATTGATTGTATTGTGTCCTAGTCGTCCACATGACTCGCACATGAGATTGAAACCCTCGTAGGCTATTTTTTGGTAGTGGTTTCCTATTATGATGTGTGTTATAAGGGGTTTCTCAATGGGTGTTAGGATACATAACCTTGCATATTTGTCTCTGATGGTTGAAGTAGCGCACGCGTCGATTCTAAGAAGTTTCCCTAGTTTGTTTCCTATTTTGTGAAGAATCTCATAGTCGTAGAACTCCGTTGGGAGCTCTGGTAATCTAGCCCAGATAGCTGAGAAGGTCAGTGATGCTATTGAGGCTATGAACCTAGGCTCCCATTTCCTGACAGTGAGGAATTGATTTCCGATGAACCAAGGCCTCCTCGTGTAATGCTTTGTCGTAGTTTTCCTGTCTAGTGAACTTTATGAGGTAATAATCGCATCCAAGGTCAATCAGTGATAGGTGCTCCGTAGGTCTCCATATGGCATGTATTTTTTGTTGTAGGAATTGGCAAGTTACTCGTCTGCCGAATATTTTTATTATTAGAGCAGTTTTCCAATTTTTGTATATTCTTTCCTTATCCTCTGAAGTTATGGGTATGAAGTTGTCCGAATCAAAGATGTTTTCAGTTTCATCCGAAGTATCAAAGCCAAGGATAGATTTTTGTACTGTTATGTGGTTTTTGGTTTGAGTAGTGTCTTGATTTTCTTGCAGCTTGGATAAGAAGGTATTTTTTGGTCTTGTTTTCCATTAGAGTGTTCTGGGCTGTCCATTAGTGAGCTCAAGAGTTGTTGAGAGCTCTGTGCATTTGTTTTGTTTTCTGCAATACTTTCCATTTCTGCGTCTTTGCCGTTGAGAGCATGTGTGGTTTTTGCATTCTGTTGTTTTCCTAAGTTTTGTTCTTCTTGCATTTGACGTATGAGTAGTAGTTGATGGAATGGAACTTTGTTGTCTAAGAGAAGAACTAGGGTTCTTCTTCTAGGTTTTCTAGAGAGAGGTCAAAGGCATTATGATTCTACTAGGCCTTTTTTTTTTTTAATTTTACTTTCTTATTTATTCAAAATAAAATTCCTAGAAGACCTTAGTTATATTCTATGATTAATTTAGTTAGACTTGGTGTAAATATTCGGTGTGAGTAATTTTTTTATCCAATGGGATTAAAGAAATAAGGTACGTGTAATTCATTTTTTCAGTTGTTCGACAAAGTAACAAAATCCATTTAACAATATCTGTGACAAGAAGCAAAATTCATTAAAATCTTGCTGCATGAAAATCCAAAGCAAAAGAAATGATTTTGCCTCCTTATATTTTCCTTTCTCTTTTATTTTCTCAAACGTAAATGTTCTTGCCTTCTCCTTAACTACTCTCCAAACAAATTTAGAGGGCTAGAGTTTTCTGGAAGGGAAAATAGTAAAGCCACCTAAAAAAGGAAAAAAACAAAATTAGTGTTAGATTTGTACTCCACCTTTTACATATGTATTAATAATAGATTTCTTATCCTATTAAAACTTTGCCTACCAAACTCCAGTAGTTTACTTACAAGAAGTTTAGAACCAAGGTCTAAACTTTGGTTCTTGTAATCCCAGTAACAAATAAATGCGAAAAATAAATTAAATATGAATTTTACGTGAAAAAACTGGGAGTAAAAATAATGACTCGACTTCTTGAATTTCTCTCACAAAACTTTACCAAAATAATGATATATCTTCGTACCGTGCTTCTAAATATGCAGATAAGATTTCAACTCGAAAACAACTACTACTACAAGTTCTAGGCAAAACTGACAGAATCCAAATAGACTCAGTTACTTGATTCTTCAGTTTATCATTTTTTCTCACAGAAATTGCTTTATGCTTATAAATGTAAATGTTCTTGCCTTCAAAAACAGTCACTAACAATATATAGCACACAGTTAGCCGCAGGGTTAGAGATAAACTAGGAGAAACAGAATAAAAATACCAAACCCTAGAGAAGAAAGGAAGTGTACCAAGAGAAATTAAATTCTCCAATATTTTCTCAACTTCCCTATAAATTTAGCCTCTGAGTTTGGAAAGACTTTTGCTAAGATTCTCTAATAATTAAGCTGACAAGCTAGCCAACATACCAAAATAATTAAATATTACGCGCGAAGGTGAATCAACTAGTATTTGAGTGCTAGACAAGAACCAACTAGTAGGGATAAGGTTTTAGCTAGCAACAACCACTTCACACAACTATATTTATTACTTCATCCGGTACACAATTAGTGATCATTATACCTTTAGCACACCCATTAAGAAAATACGAACATATTCACTAAATTAACCTTAATTAATTGTTACCTTGACGCATTGGAATATGTAAATAAGAACAAATTTTAGAAAAATAAAATTAATTCCTTCTTGATTATGTAAATAGATACTTAATTATTTTGGATCAAAATAAAAAGGTAAAATGATCACTAATTAGATGGAATAATTATTAAAACTCAATTTCCAATAAGAATAATATATATATGTGGGGTAGAAAGTCCAGAGGGAAAAGTCTTTGTGATAAAACCAAAGTAAGGGGAAAAAAATGTTAAAATCACATAATTGTCTCACATCCAAATTGGAAATGTTGAGTTTACTAGTTATTAATGCATTCAAGAAAAATAAAGAGAAATGGTCGATCGACATGACTAAGCAAGTGGCAATGATGGCTCTATACTCTGAATCCCTATTTGATGGAGCCATTGCCAGCACTCTTTGACGAAATGCAAGTTGTAGTCTAAGATTGCACCTTTCAATTATCCCCTATATATGTTGTGTGCATTATTAGTGTTGTATTCATTTCTAGCTCCTAAAACTAGACTAAGATGAACCAATTGAATGCGACATGTTATATTCCTCATAAGTCTTAGCATAACTTTTTGGAAATTCGTGTTAGTTACAAGCTGCCACAATCTTGTAGTGCATGAATCTCTCGATTGTTCTTGTATAACCAAGTTAAGAGCCTCAATTGGAGTTCACCTCAATGTGTTATTAGGGGAATTATTTTATGGAAGGAAAAAACTTTATATCATGCTTCATCCATAATCATGGACGCTAAATAATATAGATCTTGGGTCCATATTGTATTGGGGAAAATCAAGCTAATGATTGATTTTAATTATGTGTCGAAATGTCAAGATACATGGATTAATAAAAGTGTGACAACTGGCAGAGAGTATTCAAAGAGCTGTGAACCTTAACAGATACGGGCGAGAATACGAGAAAATAAGAAGGGACGGTTACTCGTATCTCTTGGTAACTTGAAGAGACATCGGAAGAATGAACCTAGTTAACAAAAAGTACAAATACATATTATCTACAATTAATGAGCATCAATGAGAGGAAGCGTTATAGAATCTACACGAAACAGTTACGATTGTTAATTATAACGTTAAATTAATGTAATTAAATGCTCATAATGACTCTATTATGAGGGGAAAGAAACGTAGTACTTAGAAGTAGCTATAAAAGGAGAGAATGTGACGATCCGGCCAGTCGTCTCATGAGTTACTGCTTCGTTTTCCTCATTTCTGCTTCTTAATGCTTTGTTTATCCGTGTTATGTGGTATCGGGTTGGTCGGATCGAATCCGGAATGATTTTAGTAAGGTTTGAGACACTTAGTCACTTTTGAGGAAGCTTAAGTTGGAAAAGTCAACCGGATGTTGACTTATGTGTTAGAGGGCTCGGATGTGAGTTATGATGGTTCGGATAGCTTTGAGAGGTGTTTGGGACTTAGGAGCGCGATCGGAATGAGTTTTGGAGGTTCGGAGTAGATTTAGGCTTGAATTAGCGAAGTTGATATTTTGGCGATTTCCGGTTGGTATGTGAGATTTTGATATAGGGGTCTAAATGGAATTTCGAGAGTTGAAGTAGTTCTGTTGTGTCATTTGGGATGTGCGTGCAAAATTTCAGGTCATTCGGACGTGGTTTGGTTGGGTTTTTTATCAAAAGCGTAATTTAGAAGATTTTGGAATTCTTAGGCTTGAATCCGATGCAGATTTGGTATTTTGATGTTGTTTTGAGTGTTCCAAAGATTGGAACAAGTTTGAATGAGGTTATGGGATATGTTGGTATGTTTGGTTAAGGTTCCTGGGGCCTCGGATGAGTTTCATGTGGTCAAACGGGCCAATTCATGAAGTTGGAACCTGCAGAAAATTGCAGGTCAGTGCTGTAGAAAAGTGACCTTTGCGTTCGCGAGAGGGTCCTCGCGTTCGCGAAGAGTTAGTCGAGGAAGGTGGGAATTAAGCCTTCGCGTTTGCGATGAGTTCTCCGCGTTTGCGAAGGGCTGGGTGTAGGTGCATCGCGTTCGCGGGTGTGTAGTCGCGTTCACATAGAAGGAAATGAGAGGCTGAGCTTCAGTGGAACTAACTCATCGCGTTCGCGATGGATGGAACACGTTCGCAAAGATCCGTCTGGGTAAAGCATCGCGTTCGCGAGGGTTTGGTCGCGATTGCGTAAGAGGAAAACTAGTCAAAGTTAATTTGTGCTTCGCGAACGCGAGGCTTTTGACCGCGTTCGCGAAGAAGGAATTTAGGCCTGGGCAGAAGGTTTAAAAGGTCATCTTGTCTGCGAATGTGGGGTTTATTTCTTCCATTGTTGGTCATATTTGGAGCTTTTTCGAAGGGGATTGAAGAGGGATTCAATGGGAATCACTTGGAGGTAAGATTCTTGGACTTAAAACTCGATTCTAATGTGAATTCCACCTAAATAATCATGGAAAATAAGCCAAAAATTGAAGAACTAGGGCTTGAAAATTTAGACCTTTGATTGAGGATTTGAAGGACCATTTGAGGTTAGATTTAAGAACTTTTGATATGCATGAACTCGTGGGGAGATAAGGAATCTATTGATATAAAAATTATCAAATTCTGAGACGTGGGCCCGGGGTCGGGTTTTGGTAATTTCAGGATTTGTGTCGTATTTTGATTGTTTTCGCTTGGGCTTTGTTCCCTTAGCAAGATGTGGCTGAATGCCATATTTGGGCCCTGTGCCAACTATTTGAACCCTTTGGAATTTTTACTGGTATTTCCTTATTGTTTTGACTTTTTACTTGAACTCAGTCATGTAATATTTCACTGTTTTCGTACTCAGCCATGTTTACTCTGTTTTAACACTTACATGATCTTTTAAATGATATTTTGGGCTGAGAAACATGTGTTACTACTGTCCGAGTAGCTTGTGAGGATTTTTAACTGAGTAAGGCTGAGGGCCTATGTTGTGAGGAAACATTTGATACTGATTATGAGGCCGAGGACCTGAGATATGTACGCCACAAGGTGGCTTTATTGATATGAGGCCGAGGGCCTAGTGATGATGCCACGAGGTGGCTTGATATTGCGCTTGGGCCGTAAAGGGCCCCTCCAGGAGTCTGTACACCCCCAGTGAGCGCGGGTATCCATTGTGATGTAAGATTGAGCCCGAGGGGCTGGTATTGTGATCTGAGCTTTGAGACCGAGGGGCTGGTACTGTTCTGAGATTGAGTCCGAGGGGCTGGTATTGTTCTAAGATGTTGCCCGAGGGGCGGATTTGTTGATACTGTGCCCGAGAGAAAAACCTTTATGTGCTTATTTTTTCATTATTGACTGTCAATTACCTACATATTTGTTGAAAAAGGCTTTTCATGAAATTAAATTTTGAGTTAAAGTATTTTACCTATCTTTCACTGGTTTACTGTTTTAAAAGGGTTTTTTTACTGCTTCATTATAGCTTGCCTTTGTGCCTTACGTCATTTCCTGCTTTTAGTCTTTATTTATGATTATTACTTACTGAGTTGGAGTACTCACTTTACTCCCTGCACCATGTGTGCAGATTTAAACGTTTCTGGTCCCGCTCCCGAGTGCTGATCATTTCCAACTTCAGGCGGATCTGAGGAGTCTTTAGTTAGCTATTCGCGTTCGCAGCCCGGAGCTCCTCCCTATCTTATCTCTTCATGTCTTTAGTTTTTTTGTATTAAACTTTGTAGTTGCTTTGGAGTATTCCGTGTTGTTAGATGCTCGTGACTTGTGACACCCCGATATTGGGCTGTATTCTGCATATTATACTATTTTTTGCTTAGACTTTGGTTTATTTACTCATGCTTAGGTTGTTTATTACTAATTAACTATTTAAAAAGTGAATTGGGTTTAATTGGTTGGCCTTGTCTTCACGAGAGGCGCCATCACGACCAGGTTCGGGTTTAGGATCGTGACAAGTTGGTATTAGAGCCTAGGTTATATAGGTCTCACGAGTCATGAGCAGGTTTAGTAGTGTCTCACGGATCGGTACGGAGACGTATGTATTTATCCTCGAGAGGCTGCAGAACCTTTAGGAAAAACATCATATTCTTGAAATTCTTGTCGTGCGAATTTGTTGATCCGAGTACTAAACTTCTGTTATTCTATTCTCTCACAGATGGTGAGGATACGCGCTACCGGTCAGGATGGACGACCACCAGTAACACTAGCTGTGGCCACCAGAGGCGGAGGATGCAGCCGTGGTCGTGGTTGGGACAGAGTAGCTAAGGCAGCACCTGCAGATCCACCAACTACCCCAGTTCAGGATCAGGTCCCAGTTATGGATGCTCTAGTAGCACCAGCTCAGGCACCAGCTGTGCCATTATGATTCTGGGTCTTCAGGAGGCCTTGGCTCAGATCTTATTAGTTTGCACTGTCCTAGCTCAGGCGATTTCAGCCATTACAGCTGCAGCTACTTCTCAGGTTGGGGGAGGCAATCAGACTCCCGCCGCTCACACACCGAAGCAGGTCGTGCATGGACTTTAGACGCCGGGGGCACATCCAGCCCAGCCAGTTGCAGCTGCTCAAGACTATGTAGTTCCTGCTATGCCGAAGGATGAGCAGCGTAGGTTGGAGAGATTTGGTAGACTGCAGCCTCCTACCTTCAGTGGTGCAGAGGGAGAGGATACCCAGGGTTTCTTAGATAAGTTCCATAGGATGCTTCATACAACGGGTATTTTGGAGACCAGTGGGGTCGCTTTCACTACTTATCAGTTTTCGGGAGCTGCCTTCACTTGGTGGGAGGCTTTTGAGAGGCGTAGGCCTGTTGGTGCAGCAACCCTTACCTGGCAGCAGTTCTCCGTTCTCTTTCTAGAGAAGTATGTGCCGCAGTCCCATAGAGAGGAGTTGTGTAGGGAGTTTGAGTGGTTGCGTTAGGGAGAGATGACAGTGACGCAATACGAGATGAGGTTCTCTGAGTTAGCTCATCATGCTACTTGGATGGTTCCGACAGATAGAGAGAGGATTAGGAGGTTTGTTGATGGCCTCACTTATCAGCTTCATATTCTCATGACTAAGGAGAGGGTGATTGGTACTACTTTCAAGGAAGTTGTGGATATTGCCCGTGAGATCAAGTTTGTTCGTCGCCAGGAGCAAGAAGAGAGGGAGGCCAAAAGGCCTCAAGGATCTGGTAGTTATAGTGGTACTCCTTTGAGAGGTTAGTTTCAACACGGTAGAGGTCGTCCATTCAGGCATGCTCAGCTAGCTCGCCTTGGTTATCGTGGGGCGTTATCGGGTCATGGTTCTCACAGTTCTGATTAGGGCCAGTCATCACTTAGTGCCCTTCCAGCTCAGAGTTCATCCCGTGCTCCATCAGCTCAAGGCTCTTCTATGCCGAGTGTATCTGTTAGTCACGCCGGTGTGAGAGGTTCCCTTCAGTCCCCTTCTCCAGCACCTGGGAGTTGTTATGAGTGTGGTGAGATGGGTCATATGTGGAGATAGTGCCCTCGTCGTCTTGCGAGTTCATCTCAGCAGAAGGGTCAGTCATCATCCTCGGTGCCAGTCACTTTACCACCACCTGCCCAACCATCTAGGGGTAGAGGTCAGTCAGCTAAGGGTCTCCCCAGAGGGGGAGGTCGATCAGGTGGCGGTCAGGTCTGTTTCTATGCACTTCCGGGAAGACCCGATGCTATTGCTTCAGATGTTGTTATTACATGTATTGTTTCAGTCTGCCACAGAGATGCCTCTGTATTATTTGATCCCGGTTCCACCTTTTCTTATAAGTCATCATACTTTGCTCGTTATTTGGGTATGCCTCATGAGTTTCTTGCTTCACCTGTTCATGTATCTACCCCGGTGGGCGATACTGTTGTTGTAGACCGTGTGTACCGGTCGTGTGTGGTGACTATTGGGGGTCTGGAAACCAGTGTGGATCTTTTATTATTATGTATGGATTTCGATGTCATTTTGGGCATGGATTGGCTATCTCCATGTCGTGATATTCTGTACTGTCATGCTAAGACAGTCATATTGGCTATACCGGGTGTGCCACAGATTGAGTGGCGAGGTATGACTGATTATATTCCAGTAGAGTGATCTCGTTCTTGAAAACCCAGTGTATGATTGGGAAGGGTTGTCTTTAGTATCTAGCTTTTATAAGGGGTGCCGGTGCTGAGACTCCTAGTATTGATTTTGTTCTAGTTGTGAGGGATTTTTTCGATGTGTTTCCTGCAGACCTGTCGGGCATGCTACCGAACAGAGATATTGATTTTGGTATTGACCTGGTGCCGGGAACTCAGCCCATTTTTATTCCTCTGTATCGTATGGCACCATCGGAGTTGAAGGAATTAAAGGAGCAGCTTCAGGAACACCTTGATAAAGGATTCATTCGGCCTAGTGTGTCACCTTGGGGTGCGCCGGTTCTATTTGTGAAAAGAAGGATGGCTCTATGAGGATGTTCATTGATTATAGGCAATTGAACAAAGTAACAATTAAGAACAAGTATCCTTTGCCTCGCATTGATGATTTATTCGACCGGCTTCAGGGAGCGAGAGTGTTCTCCAAGATTGATCTCGGTTCAGGTTATCACCAGTTGAAGATCAGGGACTCGGATATTCTTAAGACAGCTTTCAGGACCCGATATGGTCATTATGAGTTCTTGGTAATGTCTTTTGGGTTGACCGATACTTCAACATCGTTCATGCATTTGATGAACAATATGTTCCAGCCTTATCTTGACCCGTTTGTCATATTCTTCATTGATGATATTCTGGTATATTCGCATAGTCAGGAGGAGCACGCGGAGCATTTGAGAGTTGTGTTGCAGAGAATGAGAGAGGAGAAGCTTTATGCAAAATTCTCCAAGTGTGAGTTTTGGCTCAGTTCAGTGGCTTTCTTGGGGCACGTAGTGTCCAAGGAGGGTATTCAGGTTGATCCGAAGAAGATAGAGGCGGTTCAGAGTTGGTCCAGACCATCCTTAGCCACTGAGATTCGCAGCTTTCTTGTTTTGGCAGGCTTTTATTGCCAATTTTTCCAGGGATTCTCATCTATCGCATCGCCCTTGACCAAGTTGACTCAGAAGGGTGTTTCATTTGTATGGTCGAACGAGTGTGAGGAGAGCTTTCAAAAGCTCAAGACAGCCTTGACCATAGCTCCAGTGTTGGTTTTGCCATCAGCTTCAGGTTCATATACTGTGTATTATGATGCTTCTAGAGTTGGTATTGGTTGTGTTTTGATGTAGGAGGGTAGAGTTATTGCTTATGTTTCTCGTCAGTTGAATCCCCATGAGAAGAACTACCACGTTCATGATTTGGACTTGGCTGCCATAGTTCACGCGTTGAAGATTTGGAGGCATTACTTGTATGGTGTATCTTGTAAGGTGTTTACTGATCATCGTAGCCTCTAACACTTGTTCAAATAGAAAGATCTCAATTTGAGCCAGTGGAGGTGGTTGGAGTTGCTTAAGGATTATGATATCACTATATTATACTATCCGGGAAAGGCCAATATGGTGGCCGATGCCTTGATCCGAAAGGCGCTGAGTATGGGTATTTTGGCATATATTCCAGTTAGGGAGAGACCTCTTGCAGTTGATGTTCAGGCCTTGGCCAGTTGGTTTGTGAGGTCAGATATTTCGGAGCCTAGTCGGGTATTGGCTTGTGTGGTTTCTTGGTCTTCCTTATATGATCGCATCAGAGAGCGCTAGTATGATGATCCACATTTTCTTGTTCTTATGGACAGAGTTCAGCATGATGATGCTAGATATGTGACCATTGATGATGATGGGGTGTTAAGGATGCAGGGACGGATTTGTGTGCCCAATGTGGATGGGCTTCGAGAGTTGATTTTGGAGGAGGCCCATAGCTCGCGGTATTCTATTCATCCGGGTGTCGTGAAGATGTATCAGGATTTGAGGCAGCACTATTGGTGGAGAAAAATGAAGAAAGACACTGTAGGATTTGTAGCTCGATGTCTCAATTGTCAGTAGGTAAAATATGAGCATCAGAGATCGGGTGGCTTGCTACAGCAGATGGATATTCCTGAGTGGAAGTGGGAGAGGATCACTATGGACTTTATAGTTGGACTTCCATGGACTTTGAGGAAGTTCAATATTATTTGGGTGATTGTGGATCGGCTGACCAAGTCAGCACACTTCATTCCTGTGTGTACTACCTATTCTTCAGAGCAGTTGGCAGAGATCTATATCCGGGAGATTGTTCATTTGCATGGTGTCCCAGTTTCCACCATCTCAGATAGGGGCACTCAGTTTACATCGCATTTTTGGAGGTCTGTGCAGCGAGAGTTGGGTACTCAGGTTGAGTTGAGCATAACTTTTCACCCTCAGACGGACGGGCAGTCCGAGCACACTATTCAGATATTGGAGGACATGTTGCGTGCTTGTGTCATTGATTTCGGAGGGTCATGGTATCAGTTCTACCGCTTGTTGAGTTTGCTTATAACAACAGCTACCAGTCGAGTATTCAGATGGCTCCGTATGAGGCTTTGTATGGGAGGCGGTGTAGATCTATGGTTGGTTGGTTCGAGCCCGGTGAGGCTAGGCTATTGGGGATAGACTTGGTGAAGGATGCTTTAGAAAAGTTGAAGGTGATTCTGGAGAGGCTTCATACAACGCAGTCGAGACAAAAGAGCTATGCTAATAGGAAGGTTCGGGATGTGTCCTACATGGTTGGCGAGAAGGTTCTGTTGAAGGTTTCACCCATGAAGAGTGTTATGAGATTTGGGAAGAAAGGGAAATGGAGTCCTCGATTCATTGGGCCTTTTGAGGTGCTTCGGAGGATTGGGGAAGTGGCTTATGAGCTTGCTTTGCCACCCACCTTGTCGAGTGTGCATCCGGTATTTCATGTTTCTATGCTCCAGAAGTATATTGGGGATCCGTCTCATGTTTTTGATTTCAGCATGGTTCAGTTGGATGATGATTTGACTTATGATTTGGAGCCAGTAGCTATTTTGGGTCATCAGGTTCGAAAGTTGAGGTCAAAGGATATAGCTTTAGTGAAAGTGCAGTGGAGAGGTCGGCCCATGGAGGAGGCTACCTGGGAGACCAAGCAGGAGATGCGGAGCAGATATTCTCACCTGTTTGAGGCTTCAGTTAAGCTTCTTGGCTCATTCAAGGATGAACGTTTGCTTAAGTTGGGGAGGATGTGACGACCTGGCTAGTTATCTCATGAGTTACCGCTCCGTTTTCCCCATTTCTGCTTCTTTATGCTTTGTTTATCCGTGTTATGTGGTATCGGGTTGGTCGGATCGAATCCGAAATAATTTTGGTAAGGTTTGAGACACTTAGTCTCTTTTGAGGAAGCTTAAGTTGGAAAAGTCAACCGGATGTTGACTTATGTGTTAGAGGGCTCGGATGTGAGTTCTGATGGTCTGTATAGCTTCGGGAGGTGATTTGGGACTTAGAAGCGCGATCGAAATGAGTTTTGAAGGTTCGAAGTAGATTTAGGCTTGAATTAGCGAAGATGATATTTTGGTAATTTCTGGTTGGTAGGCGAGATTTTGATATAGGGGTCAGAATTGAATTCCGAGAGTTGCAGTAGTTCTGTTGTGTCATTTGGGATGTGTGTGCAAAATTTCAGGTCATTCGGACGTGGTTTGGTTGGGTTTTTGATCAAAAGCGTAATTTAGAAGATTTTAGAATTCTTAGGCTTGAATCCAATGCGGATTTGGTGTTTTGATGTTGTTTTGAGTAATCCAAAGGTTGGAACAAGTTTGAATAAGGTTATGGGATATGTTGGTATGTTTGGTTGAGGTCTTGGGGGCCTCGGGTGACTTTCGGGTGGTCAATCGGGCCAATTCATGAAGTTGGAACCTGCAGAAAATTGCAGGTCTGTGCTGCAGAAAAGTGACTTTCGTGTTCGCGAGAGGGTCCTTGCGTTCACGAATAGTCAGTCGAGGAAGGTGGGAATTAAGCCTTCGCGTTCGTGATGAGTTCTCTGCGTTAACGAAGGGCTGGGTGTAGGTGCATCGCATTCGTGGGTCTGTAGTCGTGTTTGCATAGAAGGAAATGAGAGGCTAAGCTTCAGTGGAACTAACTCATCGCGTTCGCAATGGATGGAACGCGTTCGCGAAGGTCCGTCTGGGTAAAGCATTGCGTTCGTGAGGGTTTGGCGGTGATCGTGTAAGAGGAAAACTGGTCAAAGTTAATTTGTGCTTTGCGAACGCGAGGCATTGACCGCATTCGCGAAGAAGGAATTTAGGCCTGGGCAGAAGGTTTAAAAGGTCGTCTTGTCCGCGAATGTGGGGTTTATTTCTTCCATTGTTGGTCTTTTTGGAGCTTTTTTGAAGGGGATTGAAGAGGTTTAAGGGAATCACTTGGTGGTAAGATTCTTGGACTTAATACTCGATTCTAATGTGAATTCCACCTAATAATCATGAAAAATAAGCCAAAAATTGAAGAACTAGGGCTTGAAAATTTAGACCTCTTATTCAGGATTTGAAGGACCATTTGAGGTTGGATTTCAGAACTTTGGATATGCATGAATTCGTGGGGAGATAAGGAATATTGATGTAAAAATTATCGAATTTCGAGACGTGGGTCCGAGGGTCGGGTTTTGGTAATTTCGGCATTTGTGTCGTATTTTGATTGTTTACGCTTGGGCTTTGTTCCCTTAGAATATTTTGACACCCTCGTTCTGATTTTGAATAGATTTGATGTGAGTGGAGGCCGATTCGAGGGGCAAAGGCATCGTGAGCTAGAAATTTGACCGGTTCGAGGTGAGTAATGATTGTAAATGATGTTCTGAGGATATGAAACCCCGGAATTGCACATTGTTGTGCTATATTGAGGTAATGCACACGCTTGATGACGAGTGTGGGGTCGTGCACTGTTGGGGATTATGACTTAGTCCATCCCGAATGACTATTTTACCGCGTATTTGACTGAAATCTATTTGCTATCATCATGATTTGGGCTGAATGCCATATTTAGGCCTTGTGCTTACTATTTGAACCCTTCAGGATATTTTACTGGTATTTCCTCAGTGTTTTGACTTTTTACTTGAACTCAGTCATGTTATATTTCACTGTTTTCGTACTCAGCCATGTTTACTCTGTTTTAACATTTACATGATCTTTTAAATGATATTTTGGGTTGAGAAACATGTTTTACTACTGCCCGAGTGGCTTGTGAGGATTTTTGACTGAGTAAGGCTGAGGGCCTATGTTATGAGGAAACATTTGATACTGATTATGAGGTTGAGGGCTTGATATATGTACGCCACGAGGTGGCTTGATTGATATGAGGCTGAGGGCCTAGTGATGATGCCATGAGGTGGTTTGATATTATGTTTGGGTCGTAAGGGGACCCTCCAAGAGTCTGTACACCCCCAGTGAGCGCGGGTACCCATTGTGATGTGAGATTGAGCCCGAGGGGCTGGTATTGTGATCTGAGATTTGAGCCCGAGGGGCTGGTACTGTTCTGAGATTGAGCCCGAGGGGCTGGTACTGTTCTGAGATTGAGCCCGAGGGGCTGGTATTGTTCTGAGATGTTGCCCGAGGGGCGTATTTGTTGATACTGTGGCCGAGGGGCGAACCTTTATGTGTTTATTTTTCATAATTGACTGTCAATTACCTGCTTAATTGTTGAAAAAGGCTTTTCATGAAGTTAAATTTTGAGTTAAAGGATTTTACCTATCTTTCACTGATTTACTATTTTAAAAGGTTTTTTTACTACTTCATTATAGCTTGCCTTTGTGCCTTACGTCATTTCCTACTTTCAGTCTTTATTTATGATTATTACTCTCGGAGTTGGAGTACTCACTTTACTCCTTGCATCCTGTGTGCAGATTCAGGCGTATCTGGTCCCGCTCCCGAGTGCTGATCATTTCCAGCTTCAGATGGATCTGAGGAGTCTTTAGGTAGTTGTTGGCGTTCGCAGCCCGGAGCTCCTCCCTATCTTATCTCTTAATGTCTTTAGTTATTTTTATATTAAACTCTGTAGGTTATTTGGAGTATTCCGTGTTGTTAGATGGTCGTGACTTGTGACACCCCGGTATCAGACTGTGTTTGGGCTGTATTCCGCATATTATACTATCTTTTGCTTAGACTTTGGTTTATTTACTCATGCTTTGGTTGTTTATTACTGGTGAACTGTTTAAAAAGTGAATAGGGTTTAATTGGTTGGCCTTGTCTTCACGAGAGGCGTCATCACAATCGGTTTCGGGTTTAGGGTCGTGACAAAGAAATAACATTTGTACAGGACACACTGATTATTACTGGAATATACTTATTTACATTGCGTTAAACTCTTACTCTGTTACTCTATCAATCTAAATTTTCTTTTCTTGTTACACAATCATTTCTTTATTCGATTATCAGTAACCCGAGTTCTTCTAAAATTACGCTTTGACCAAATTCCTATTTTCTAGTTAAACAGATTGGTTTTGTTACCGGGAATCTGATAATCTATTATTTTCTAAATCGACTCTTTCATCAAAACAATCATGTCGAATGTTAATGACAACAACCAAGGAGACCAGCAACACCGGGAGAATCAGCAAGGCAATAGAACTCTGGTCTCCTTGATAAGTTAGGATTTTAATATGTTTTATGCCCCTACTTGCCTATGCTTTGATCATATATTGTTACAAAATAGTCCTAAAAGGCTCACAAGTTATGCTTGATTGCAGGTTTGATCGACAAAGTGACGAAATGTCAAAGATCGGCTCAAAAAGGAGTGAAACCTGCTCAAGTATCAAAGACCAAGAAATTACAAGAAAGAAGGCCTAGTGCGGACCGCGCAAAGTTGAATGCAGACGCACTAGGTGGTTTAGAGAGTTTGTAAACTATGCTAGAGGCAACGCGGCCGTATTACACATCTCGCGGTCCGCGGTGAAGGCTCCGTGGCCGCACTACTCTTTTGTGCGGTCCGCGGTCATGAGATTCAGAAAGATGAAAGTTTGCAAAGCCAATGCCATGTGGTCCGCGGTCGTGATTGCGCGGACCGCGCCAGCTTCCTCTGCGGCCGCGGTTCATTCTACGTGGTCCGCAGAGTCCAAGTTTAGAGAAGCAAAAGTCAAAGTCAAAGAGCCCAGTGCGGCCGCGGTACATTTAGTGCGGCCTGCACTGACCCCGCAGGGGTATTTTTGTCCAGTTTTTCTAGCCTAGTATAAATAGAACATTTTACCATTTTTTGGTCATCTTTTGTATTCAGACGTGATCTGCGCTCTTGAGAACGATATTTGTAGCCATTTTTTGGCACTTTTGCTTTACATTTTACGATAGATTCTTGTAGTTTAATTTTAGCTATTAAGTAATATGTTTAGTTCTTCATCTATTTCTTCAATTTCTTTATCTAGCATGTGTAGCTAAACCCATTAGCTAGGGTTGTGGCTCAACCCTAGTGTGGGTAATTGATGGGTGTTGCCTTCTAGTGTTAGATTGACTATGGGTGTTTGCTATTTAGGTTGATTTTATGTTTTAATCTAGAATTGGTGGTTGCAAACACTGATTCAAGCTTTGTGGGTTTAACGCTTCTTGAGAAAGAGAGTCTATGACCCCAAAATTGACCCAACATGGAATTGGGATGGACTCATGAAAAATGATAGTCCCAATTAACTACCCTACTTGAACCCTAGTTGCTTGGTCTAATTTGTCTACCTATTTGATCTCGAGAGAGTCAATTGGGCAAAATCACTCTCTCTACTGAGAGGTGTGAGAGTGGGTAAAATTGTGCAACGGTTATAGCATAAGCCCCAATTATGTCAATCAAACCTTAGTAACATCTACCCATCAATTAGCCACCTAGGTAGTGTCACGACCCTAGTGCCCTTCTTTCCATTAGATACAACTTAGCAATATTCTCGTAGCATAATTTAGTGTTAATCAATAGTTTTATAAAAAATAGTTATAATTCGAAAACCCAAAAATGTTTGAAGTGATATTAGGAGTACAAACAATTCTCTAGGCTAGATAGACAATCCAACTCCACTACTAGCTCCTTGAGTAAATCGATCCCGACCCTCATATCGGGTAAAAGCTATTGCTACCCGCTCTTCCTACCTTAGTGTAGCGTCGATTTGGCAGTGATCACTTTTTGGCGCCGTTGCCAGGGAGATTACAGTGTTGACTATCTGGTTATTCAGTTTTGTGTTTTACTTCTCTTTCCTTCTTGTTTACTAATTTTGTTTGTGTTAATCAATCAGGTACAAATGGCTATTAATGCAAATGACCCTCTCGGCAATGTGATAGCGGGGGAGGAGGTAGAGGATCTAGAACAAGATGAGGTATTACCTCAAGTTCCACGGATAGGCCGAAATGCCAATGTAAATGCAAATGAGAACAACAATATTCCAGACCCCCCTCTGCCACCGCCGAGAGTGACTCCCAAAGTTTTACCAAATCAAGGATACGCCAGTGCTATTGTTCCTCCCCGAATCTGGGCGGGGAACTTTCAAATCACAAATGTTATGTTGACCTTGCTCGAGCAAAGAGGGTATTTCACGGGTGCCTCCGATCAAAATGCCTACAAGCACTTGAAGGGGTTCATGGATACATGCTGGGGTAGCAAGCAGACACACGTGTTCGAGACTGCGTTGAGATTGAGGCTTTTCCCGTTCTCTCTTCGGGGTAAAGCATTGGATTGGTTAGAAAGGCTCCCCAATCATTCTATTACAACATGGGATGAATTGGCGGACAAATTTATTGCCACGTTCTTTTCTCCAAGTCATATGGAGGCTCTTCGTGATGAAATTCTAGCCTTCAAGCAAGAGCCAACGTAACCTTTGCACGAGATATGGGAAAGATATAGAACAATGGTGAAAGAGTGCCCTAATAACGACATGACCGAGGCTATGATTCAACAAACCTTTTATCGGGGCATCAACACCACGAATCAATGCATTGTGAACCAATTGGCCGGAGGGAACTTTATGAAACTTTCTTACCAAGAGGCATGTGATGTACTTGATGAAATGGCCGACACCTCTTCGGCATGGAAAAGCCGAGCAAATGTGCCCCAAGGTGACCCCACGGTCATCTATTTGCACAAGGAATTGCACGATCATGGTCAAGTTATTGCCGAGCTTACTACTACTATGAACCAATTGGCGAAGGCGCAGTTACAACAAATCCAAAATTCGCGCCAAGTCAACGTAATGGAAGGTGTCACTATGCTTAAGAGAAGGAAAAGAGGGCAACAATCTCAAGGGAATTGTGAACAATATGACAATGATGGTAGTGGGTTTTCAAATGAGTGTTATGATGACCAAAGTGAAGAGGTTCAATATGTCAACAACTATCAAGGCAATAGAAGCAACTCTTCCAACCAACAATGGCGACCTCAAGGAAATTGGGGCAATCAACAACAAGGCGGAGGTAATTGGAATAACAACAATCAACAACAAGGTGGTGGAAATTGGAATAACAACAACCAAAACAACAATTGGGGTAATCAAGGTAACCAAGGGAATTAGAATGGTAATAACAATAATTGGGGCAACAACAACAATCAAGGTAGGTGGAACAACAATGGAAACCAAGGCAACAGGGGATGGGCTTTCAAAGGCCCCCAATGTACCAACAACCGAAAAATCCATCCCCTTTCCCTTCTCAAGGTCCTAGTTCTTCCGGAGGTGATATGGGAAGAATTGAAAGCATGTTTATGCAAATGATGAAAAAGAACCAAGATTCTGATGCCCAATTGGCTTCTCATAATACATCTATCCGGAACTTGGAGGTGCAATTAGGCCAAATCTCTCAAACGTTGAATACTCGTCCCAAGGGTGCTCTACCAAGTGATATGGTAGTGAACCCGAAGGGTGGGAATAACAATCATGTGATGGCGGTTACAACAAGAAGTGGGAGAGGCGGTGATGTGAATGCCTCAAAGCAAAAGCAAGTTGTGGATGAAGATGTTGAGTTGTGTGATGATAATGTACCTTTGGTTGTTGAAGATGTGGTTGAAGAGAATGTGAACAATGATGTGAGTATTGATATTCATGAGGCCGAGGTAGAAACTCAAAATGTCGTGAACCCATCTAGGGAACACGTGATTGACATGCCCGAGCCGGTTGTGCCAAGAGCCAAGGCACCTTTGCCAAGGCCACCTCCACCTTATCCTTAGAGGCTCGCAAAACAGAAGAATGATAATCAGTTTAAAAAGTTCATTAATATGATGAAGAGCTTATCTATTAATGTGCCATTGGTGGAGGCACTTGAACAAATGTCGGGCTATGAAAAATTCATGAAAAACTTGATTACAAAGAAGAGTTCTATGGATTGTGAGACTATAGAGATGACTCACCAAGTTAGTGCTATAGTACATTCAATGGCCCCGAAGCTTGAAGATCCCGGTGCTTTTACCATTCCTTGTACCATTGGGAGTGCGGATTTTGCAAAGGCCCTTTGTGATTTAGGGGCTAGCATAAATTTGATGTCGTACTCGGTCTTCAAGACTTTGGGAATTGGACAACCTCGATCTACCTCAATAAGACTTCAAATGGCAGATCGATCGATGAAGCGACCTTTGGGAATAATTGATGATGTACTTGTCCGGGTGGATAAGTTTATATTGCCGGCCGACTTTGTCATATTAGATTGTGAGGTGGACTTTGAAGTGCCGATTATTCTTGGTAGACCTTTCCTAGCTACGGGGAAGGCATTGGTTGATGTTGAAGCGGGTGAGTTGACTTTCCGAGTGGGGGATGAGAAGGTGGTATTCCATGTTTGCAAATCAATGAGACAACCCAATAGCACGGAGGTGTGTTCATTTGTGGACATTGTCACAGCTGTGATAGTGGATGACACAAGTTCCATGATCCATGTTGAAGATCCCTTTGAGACTGTGCTTCTTAATATGGATGTCAATGATGATGCTAGTAAAGTGGAGTTCGTGAATGCATTGCATGGTATGGTTTCATATTCATATAAGCTTAGGAAGCTATCTTTGGATCTTGAAAACCGCAAAACTCCACTAACAAAGCCATCGATTGAGGAGCCACATGTGTTGGAGTTGAAGCCACTTCCTCCACACCTCAGATATGAATTCTTGGGTTCAAATTCTACTTTACCTGTTATTCTTTTGTCTTGATTAACTAATATGAAGGTTGACTCCACTTTGGCGGTACTTTAAAAGCGGAAAAAAGGCGATTGGATGGACATTGGTCGACATTCGGGGTATAAGCCCTGTATTTTGCATGCATAAGATCATTTTGGAGGAGGATGCAAGGCCTTCCTTGGAGCATCAAAGAAGACTAAATGAGGCGATGCAAGAGGTGGTGAAGAAAGAGGTTATCAAGTGGCTAGATGTTGGGGTGGTTTATCCTATTTCTGACAGTTCATGGACTTCTCCGGTGCAATGTGTTCCGAAGAAGTGTGGTATGATTGTGGTGACCAATGACAATAATGAGCTCATTCCCACTGGAACGGTCATCGGGTGGAGAGTTTGTATGAATTACCGAAAGCTGAACAAGGTGAATAGAAAAGATCATTTCCCAATGCTATTCCTTGACCAAATGCTTGATCGTCTTGCGGGCCGGTCTTTCTATTGCTTTTTGGATGGTTTCTCGGGGTATAATCAAATTTTAATTGCCCCGGAGGACCAAGAGAAGACCACATTTACATGTCCTTATGGCACATTCGCTTTCTGTAGAATGCCATTTGGATTGTTTAATGCTCCGGCGACCTTCCAACGTTGCATGATGGCTATTTTCACCGACATGGTGGAGGATATCTTGGAGGTGTTTATGGATGATTTCAGCATGGTTGGGGATTCTTTTGAGGAGTGCTTGGTAAACTTGGATAGAGTGTTGGCCCGATGTGAAGAACCAACCTTGTTCTCAATTAGGAAAAGTGTCATTTTATGGTAGAAGAAGGTATAGTGTTGGATCACAAGATCTCAAAGCGAGGAATTGAAGTTGATAAGGCCAAGATTGAGGTTATTTCGAGGCTCCCTCCCCTACTTCTGTCAAAGGGGTGAAGAGTTTCCTTGGGCACGCGGGTTTCTACCGGAGGTTCATAAAGGATTTTTCTAAAGTGGTACATTCGTTGTGCAAGTTGCTAGAGAAATATGCAAAGTTCTTGTTCGATGAGAGTTGTATGCAAGCATTTGAGTTTCTTAAGCTCAAGTTGACTTCTACCCCCATCATTACAACGCCAAATTGGAGCTTGCCTTTCGAGCTCATGTGTAATGCTAGTGACGTTGCGGTTGGGGGTGTTTTGGGACAAAGGATCAACAAGATGTTTCATCCGGTGTACTACGCAAGCAAGACCATGAATGAGGCTCAAAAGAACTACACAGTCACCGAGAAAGAATTGTTGGCTATTGTATCTGCTATGGAAAAATTTTGACCTTACCTTATGGGGGCCAAAGTTATAGTGCACACCGATCATGCCGCCCTTAGGTATTTGATGACCAAAAAAGACTCCAAGGCGATATTGATGAGATGGGTGTTACTTCTTCAAGAGTTTGATCTAGAAATTGTTGACCGGAAAGGTAGTGAGAATCAAGTGGCGGACCACTTGTCCCGTTTGGAGGAGGAGGGGAGGCCTTGTGACGGCCATGAGAAAAATGATTCATTTCCCGACGAGCAACTCCTTGTAGTGTCAATGAATGGAATGCCATGGTTTGCTGATGTTGCCAATTATCTCGTTACCGGAATAATCCCGTGTCAGCTCTCTTCTAACCAAAGGAAGAAGCTCAAGCGAGATAGTTTGGATTTGTATTGGGATGAGCCATACTTGTTCAAGATTTGCACGGATGGTGTGATTCGTAGATGTGTCCCAGAGGAAGAACAATTGAGTATCTTAGAGGCTTGCCATTCTTCACCCTATGGTGGCCATCATGGTGGGGTGAGAACCGCCTCGAAGGTTCTTAGTTGTGGATTCTATTGGCCCTCCTTGTTCAAAAATGCGTGCGATTTGGTGAAGAGGTATGATGAATGCCAAAGAGCCGGTGGAATTTCAAAAAGGGATGAGATGACTCTCAATACGATTCTCGAAGTGGATATCTTTAATGTTTGGGGCATCGATTTCATGGGTCCATTTGTTAGCTCTTGTGGGAACACTTACACTCTCGTGGCGGTTGACTATGTTTCAAAATGGGTTGAAGTCATGGCTTTGCCTAACAATGAAGCCCGAAGTGTTGTTGCATTTCTTAAAAAGAGCATCTTCACAAGGTTTGGCACTCCTCGTGTGATTATTAGTGATGGGGGGTCTCACTTTTGCAATAAAGCTTTCGACACATTGCTTTCCAAGTATGGTGTCAATCATAAGGTTTCTACCCCTTATCACCCTCAAGCTAGTGGTCAAGTGGAAGTCTCCAACAGAGAAATTAAGAGTATCTTGTCTAAAACTGTAAATGTTAATAGGACCTATTGGTCGAAAAAGTCGGATGACACTCTTTGGGCTTATCGGACGGCTTACAAAACTCCGATTGGTATGTCTCCGTATTGGTTGGTGTTTGGGAAAGCTTGCCATCTTCCGGTGGAATTAGAGCACAAGGCCATGTGGGCTTTGAGGAAGTTGAACTTAGAATGGGATGTTGCGGCAAATCTTCGGGTTGAACAACATAATGAGCTTGATGAGTTTAGATTTCATGCCTACTCTAGCTTGTCCTTGTACAAGGACAAAATGAAGTACCTTCACGACAAATATGCTCGGGGCAAAGAGTTCAAGGTTGAATATATGGTTCTCTTGTTCAATTCTCGGTTACGTCTGTTTCCGGGTAAGCTCAAGTCAAAGTGGAGTGGGCCTTTTGAAGTTGTGCTCGTGACCCCATTTGGTGCTCTTGATCTAAGGAATAAGAATGGTGAAGTATTCAGAGTCAACGGACATCGGGTCAAGCATTATCTTGGGAAATTTGATGATAGCCACGTGGTGGCACTTCTCCATCTAAAGTGATGTTCTGGTAACATGCGTCGTGCCGCGACGTTAAATCAGGCGCTGCTTGGGAGGCAACCCTTGTCTTTTTCTTTTTGTTGTTTTCTGTGTTTTTCTTAGTAGTGTAGGTTTGATTTTTGAGCTAACTGATTGTGAGATGTTGCAGGAATTGAGTTGATGCAGTGCAAAATAGTTTGAAAAAAATTGAACAGTCTCTGAAGTTTGCCAGTACGGCCACATTGCACTTTGTACGGTCCGCACTAGTGATGGCCAAAAGTGGTGCTCTTTGAAGTTTGTCACCGCGGCCGCATTCCATTTAGTGCGATTCGAGGTCAACCTCCGCGGCCGCGGTCTGCTTTTGTACGGTCCGCAGAGGTTGCCTTCTCAAGTTTCAAGTAAAGAAACCCAGCGCGGTCCGCAGTCGTTTTTGTGCGGTCGCGCTGGTAGGTGAGGAAGGGTCCCATTGCTTCTCTATAAATAGACCCCAAGGGTCACCCTTTACCTTTTCGAACTCTTAACACTCAGAAGCTTAAAAGCACTGTTCACACTCTCATTTGATTGTAATTCTTGTTTGCATTGATTAGTTGCATTCCCTCTTCACAATATGGTAACATTTCATCGATTAATTTTATACTTGCCTTTTATTTTCATGCCCAGTAGTCTTAACTTCTTTTTTTCTTCTCGTAGTTTTTTTTCTTCTTTATTTAACTGTTAGTGTAGGGTAGTTTTAACTGAAGGGTTTGTGTGCTAAATATGCTTAGTGATTGGGCAATTGAGTAGGGACAAGTTAGATGTAAAAATTGAACAAAAATAGCAAAAACTTAAACCCTAACTTAGTGCTTGTGCAAAATACTCTCTGCAGCCCGCGGTCGCCTTTGTGCAGTCCGCGGTGCCCTGACGCAGTCCGCATTGCCATTTTGCGTGGACCGCGGTACCCAAGTGACTAAAACTGAACCTATGCCCAGCGCGGCCGCATTGCACTTTATGCGGTCCGCGCTGGCCCACCGCGGCCGCGATCCCACTTTATGCGGACCGCGGTGGGGAGATTTAGAGAGATGTTTTTCAGGGCCTTGTCCCAATGCGGACCGCGGTCGCCTTTGCGTGATCCGCGGTGCCCCCAGTGCGGCCGCACTCCTGGTTGTGCGGGCCGCGGTGCTCTGTTCTGCAACTGTTTCTGCAACATTTAATCTGATATCTGCAATTCAATTTCAACACTTATTTCACTGCATGTGCTGATACTAACCATGTTAGATGTGTATGCTTGCAGATAATGGTCAAACAAAGAGGCAAAGGCTCAAAACAACCCGGCCGAGGTGATTCTTCCGGGGGAGGGAAGCAAAGGATGGTAAAACTCACTCCTCAGGCTAGAAAAACATAAAGGACATGAGGAAAGCAATCAAAGCGGCTGACAGAGCCATTGACAACTTGGGGAGTGAGTACGAGCCCTCCCAGGAGATCTCTTCAGATTCAGTCCCACTTTACATCCCGTATCCGGAGAGGGCCATACATAGAGACACTCCCCCTCTTCCCATGATGCTCAAGCTTCAATCAACATATCTTCTGGGTCATCTGAGGGCTCAGCGGTAGGTAGTGGGGATGAATACTCTACCTCTCCCACAGCGTCAATATCTGGAGAGGGTGCTAAAGGTGATGAGGGAGATGGGAAGTTACCTGAGGGTGGTGTGCCTTAAGTTGGGGGTGTCGACCAGACTAGAAATCCCGCTGTTTGGGAAGATAGATTCGTCAGCCAGGTGGCGTTCCACAAGTTCAAGGAATGGTGGCCGGCACGAAAGTTGATTCTTGAGAGGAGCTTCATTGACAGAGACCTTCTACCCCTACAACTCAATGTACATAGACAGTTTCAAGCTCAAATGGGTTGGGAGCACTTCAAAGATAATTGTGTGAAGGCGAATGAGCACATGGTCAAGGAATTTTATAGCAATGTGGCCCACATCTTAAAGGGCACTAAAGTGACCAAAGTACGAAAAAAAAATATTGTATTTACCGGGAAGGCGCTAAATGAATACCTGGGGTTCAACGAAGAAGATGAGTCCCTTTACAATGAAAAGTTGGCAATGGGCGAGGAGGTTCGTCCGTGGTTAGCCTCATACCTGGCAGTCCCGGGTACGGTTCCAGAGTGGTTGCAAGCAGGGGTCAAAAATACTTCGGAGGACTTTTAACTTTGAGGCTAGGGGATGGTTGACATTTTTGTGCAGTCGGCTCGATCCCACTACCCATGATCAGACTATTCCGCTTGCTCAGGCTGTTCTTGTTGCATCTAGTATGGCAGGATACCCTATCAACGTGGGCAATGTGATGTCCTGCATCATTTCTGCAGTGGGGGTTGAGCATAACCGGAACTACCCTTTTCCCAGCACCCTCACTATGTATTTCAGGGACCTAGAGTTGGAGAAGAGACCTTTTGACATCAAGGTCAAACCTGTGGCTCCGTTTTCATGGTACAGTCTGAAGGGGTCAGACAACCCCAAGGACAAAAATTACAAGCCACATGCTTCTGCTCCAATCGGCCAGTCTGAAGAGCCGATTGCGGTAGAACCCTCCACTGAGCATGCTTCCACAGTCGCTGACATGCCTCCCGGACCTTCCACTACTATTGGTCCCTCTATTTCAGCTGGTCCGGGGATTCCATCTTCTTGGGCTTATCTTATCACTACCCACTAGCTGATCCAGACACTTCATAGCTTGAACAACTGGATGTCAGCTGCATCATCCAAGTTGTCCATCTTGACTTCTACTATTAGGGCTCAGTCAGCATCGCAGCCAGCACAGTTTCAACAGGCCATTGAGGATACATTGAACAAGATCCTGGAGAACCAGGAAAAGATCATCAGTACTCAAGGTGCCTTGGCTAAGGAAGCAGATTCACATGGCAAGGCCTTGAAGGAGCTTGCTAGGGAGCACAAGAAGCTGCGCAAAACACGGGCTTCCAAGGAGTCGGTGGAAGAGCTGAGAGCAGATGTGGACAAGCTGATGGCAGACCAGATGCCTCTTGACTTATTATTCGGGGATCCATCCCCAACAACAGCACCAGTAGCAGAGCCACAGCAGGAGCAGACTCAGAGGCTTCCTAGGAAGAAGAAAAAGAAGCTCCCTAGTGCAGATGAGGCGGTCATCCAATTGGCAGACCAACAGGAGGTCTCCTCCAGTCAGCCACAGGTTGCTCCAGATATTCAGCCCGTACAGGTCCAGGCCCCAGTCCCAGCAGCTGAGCAGCAGGAGACCGAGAACTAGTCTTAGGTTCCCATACATACAGAGGACCCGGGGACCACTCATGTTCCCATGCATACAGACGAGGCTTATGGAGCTCCTATATCCTTTCATCTTGATTTTTGATGCTTATTTGTTTAGTTGGCATTGTGGACAATGCCAGCTTTTATTTGTGGGGGTGCGCCCTACTTTTTATCCAGATGATTGTATATATTAATTGACTTAGTTTATGTTTCTATTGATTTTCTATTTGGTCTGTATATTACTTTACATTTAGTTACTTTTATCGCATTTTTTATCTTCTCTTTGATCTGTATATAAAGTTACATTTTTTGTATATATTCATCCCCTCTTGTATATTCTAATCCCCTATTGTAAATATTCATTCTATTTTCTATTTTTGTACAAATTTTTCAATTTTAGCTTAGATATAGGCTCGTAGCCTTTTTGTTTCGTTTTTGGCGCTTTCAATAAGCCCTTGGTTTTCTTAATGCCATAGTTCTTTCCAAGGGTGGAGTATTGTGCGAACCGGGTCGCTTTTTCCGATGATGGATGGCGTGACAACCTTCTTAAGGGTTTGAGTCCGTTTTTGAATTTTCTTTTGTTTTTAGTAGTTTATAATTAAGGGTACCTCAAGCAAAGCTTCACTTGGGTCTAACACATTTGCCTTTGATACCATGGTCAAAGATAAGTGGTTGTGTTTAGGATGGTGAAAGTAGTGACCTTGAGACTCTTATTTTGACCAAACAAACATCATGTGGTCTTTCGGGACTATTGTGTGCTCAATCGTGTCTAAGGTTGTTGTGGGCCCCTGACTCTATGTCTTTAGCAATCCTTGAGTGTGTGTGGTGAGAAATCGAATTGTGAGTCCAAGTCTCGAGCCAATGGTCTAGAACTTGCCCTGAATGTTTGTTGAGGCAAAATTTTGAGTGAAATTCGACTTGAGAAGTGATTATAGGCTCTCCTTGATCCAAATAATAGTCGAACAATTCCATAGCCTACCAAGGATATAATCCCTAGCTAACCCTTTTGAGCCTTAAACCTTTTTCTTTCAAGAACTAATGCTACAAGCCTATACCCGTTCTAAATTATACACTCTTGGAACCCAAATCGTCCCTTGAGTAATGGCAAAAGTCTAAGTTTGGGGGGGAGAGACAATAAAGGAAACAAAGTGGTAAAAGGTACAAAAGTAAAAGGAAAGGAAGGCGATGAAAAAGAAAGAAAATAAAAGGACAAAAAAAATCCCAATGTGCAAAGAATAAAACGGGATTCAAGAAAAACAATAGTGAAAAAGGTGTGAAAAAGTAGAAAAAGAAGAAATACTTTGAATTGCATAAGAAAGAGTGACAATGTGTCTCTCTAACCCCTTGAAAAGAAGTGAAATACTCAAAGAGTCAAAGAGAATTGTGCCAAAATGAATCAAAAGAAGTGCTTAAGGGAAGATGGAACCCATATAGACCAACAACTTTTCCTACCCTGAACCAAAAGCCTTCACATTGACTCCACAAAAGCCCTATATGATCTTGAGTTGGATGACACTCGCATTAGTAGATACTTACATGAGGGTCAAGCATATGGTACTTAGAGCCGGACTTATGACCTTTCCTTGAGAGAGACGAGTGAATTCCCATTAACCTTGGTTTGTGTGCTTATACTCTAAAAGGTGAGGTTTTCTTAAGGAGAGTTGAGGATGTGTGAGTTTGGGTTCCACAGCGACCAAAGTAATTGAGAGAGTTCTTTGATGTAATGAGTCAATTCTTGATGCTCTTGTGTCACACTTGATCCATAGTTTTTCAAAGTTTAAATTTTTTTTATTGATCCATTCGTATTGAGGGCAATTGTTAGTCCCAATTGATGCTTGTTGAGGTTACTTTAGGACAGCTGGAATTACTTGGATTTTCCTTTTAGGGGTGGGTCTTATTTTATTTGCTTGAGGACAAGCAAAGGTTTAAGTTTGGGGGAGTTGATAAGTTAGGATTTTAACATGTTTTATGCCCCTACTTGCCTATGCTTTGATCATATATTGTTACAAAATAGTCCTAAAAGGCTCACAAGTTGTGCTTGATTGCATTTGATCGACAAAGTGACGAAATGTCAAAGATCGGCTCAAAAAGGAGTGAAACCTGCTCAAGTATCAAAGACCAAGAAATCTAAGCAAAGAAGGCCTAGTGCAGACCGTGCAAAGTTAAATGCGGCCGCACTAGGTGGTTCAGAGAGTTGGTAAACCAGGCTAGAGGCAACGCGGCCGCGGAACACATCTCGCGGTCCGCGGTGAAGGCTCCGCGGCCGCACTACTCTTTGTGCGGTCCGCGGTCATGAGATTCAGAGAGATGAAAGTTTGCAAAGCCAATGTCCTGCGGTTCGCAGTCGTGATTGCGCGGACTGCGTCAGCTCCCTCCGCGGTCGCGGTCCATTCTATGCGGTCTGCGGAGTCCAAGTTCAGAGAAGCAAAAGTCAAAGAGCCCAGTGCTGTCGCGGTTCATTTAGTGCTGCCCGCACTGACCCCGCAGGGGTATTTTTGTCCAGTTTTTCCAGCCTAGTATAAATAGAACATTTTACCATTTTTTGGTTATCTTTTGTATTCAGACGTGAGCTACGCTCCTGAGAATGATATTTGTAGCCATTTTTGGCACTTTTGCATTACATTTTATGATAGATTCTTGTAGTTTAATTTTAGCAATTAATTAATATGTTTAGTTCTTCATCTATTTCTTCAATTTCTTTATCTAGCATGAGTAGCTAAACCCATTAGCTAGGGTTGTGGCTCAACCCTAGTGTGGGTAATTGATGGGTGTTGCCATCTAGTGTTAGATTGACTATGGGTGTTTGCTATTTGGGTTGATTTTATGTTTTAATCTAGAATTGGTGGTTGCAAACACTGATTCAAGCTTTGTGGGTTTAACTCTTCTTGAGAAAGAGAGTCTATGACCCCAAAATTGACCCAACAAGGAATTGGGATGGACTCATGAGAAATGATAGTCCCAATTAACGGGTTAAACCTCGAGAGAGTAATTACCCTACTTGAACCCTAGTTGCTTGGTCTAATTTTCCTACCCTTTTGGTCTCGAGAGAGTCAATTGGACAAAATCACTCTCTCTACTGAAAGGTGTGAAAGTGGGTAAAATTGTGCAACGGTTATAGCATAAGCCCCAATTATGTCAATCGAACCTTAGTAACATCTACCCGTCAATTAGCCACCTAGGTAGTGTCACGACCCTAGTGCCCTTCTTCCCATTAGATACAACTTAGCAATATTCTCGTAGCATAATTTAGTGTTAATCAATAGTTTTATAAAAATAGTTATAATTCGAAAACCCAAAAATGTTTGAAGTGACATTAGGAGTACAAACACTTTTCTAGGCTAGACAGACAATCCAACTCCATTACTAGCTTCCTGAGGAAATCGATCTCGACCCTCATATCGGGTAAAAGCTATTGCGACCCGCTCTTCCTACCTTAGTATAGCGTCGAGTTGGCAGCGATCACCCCTCCCCACGAAATTCTCCTCGACAATCTCAAGAAGGAACTCCTGATGGATCTAAGTCAAATATGAATGATCAATTTGAAAATGATCAGGCTATTGATGAAGCTTTGAAAAAATTAATCGCTCAACAGGTCAGCAATGCTCTTGAGGCTTTCGCTGACCAGCTGCCGGTTGTGCTGCCAACACCTACTCCAAACAACAACATCTTAGAAAATCCTCGCTCAGGACTCGTTAACTCAAGCAGTGGAGGAACTCCTAGCGAATATCGTGATGGAGGGTCAGGTAACCCAGTTAATTCTAATTTACAAAATTTAGTACTAACTTTGCAGAAACAGCTCAAGGAGTAGAGCGATCGCATAGAGCAGATACTTGGAGTGCCACCCGTAATCAAGGGAATAGATATGGACAAATATTCTCAACAACCTTGGAATCCAAGTGTCGCTCCTTTACCAATTCCAAAGAAATTCAAGATGCCCGATATTCCAAAATACGATGGGACAACTGACCATCGGGATCACGTAGCTGCATTTACGACCAAAGTAAAAGGCAATGACTTGACCAAACAAGAAATTGAATCAGTATTGGTCAAAATATTCGGAGAAACACTCACAAAGGGAGCATTAACATGGTACTCTCTTTTACCTGAAAATTCTATTGATTCTTTTGCTGAGCTTGCATATTCATTTATCAAGGCAAATTCGACAGCTCAAAAGGTTGAAAAACGAATGGAGGACATTTTTAAAATAAAACAAGGTGATACGGAGCTACTCAGGGAATTCGTAGACAGATTTCAGCATGAAAGGATGATGTTGCCACGCGTACCTGATAATTGGGCGGCTATGGCCTTCACCAGTAATTTAAATGGAAAAGGTTCGAAAGCCATAAGGAGACTTAAAGAGAGTTTGCGGGAATTTCCAGCAACAACTTGGAATAATGTTTATAATAGATACAACACGAAGTTGCGGATATAAGAAAACACTATCATTCAATCTCGGAAAGATGAAAGGGTAGGTTCAAGACGGTCTGAAACTGAAAAAAGGTCCGGTAAAAATAGGTATGAATCTTACATGAGACCAGCAGGAAGAGATTCGCATTCAAAACAGGAAAACCCAAGGTATGATTCTAGATCAAAAGATAGAGAGTCGGGATCATCATCAAGGTTCGGCAAGGAACGAAACATGCGAGATACGCGAGATGATAACAAAAGCTCAAAAGCAAAGATCGGAAGTTACAGTTTTAATATTAGCACATCTGAGTTGGTGGCTATTTTGAGAAGCATGGGAGACAATATACGGTGGCCAAAAGAAATGAGATCAAACCCGAACAGGAGAAATCTCGATTTTTTGTGTGAATTTCACAATGATCATGGTCATAAAACGTCCGAATGCAGATTGTTACAAGGTGAAGTAGAATATTTATTAAAACAAGGATATTTAACTGAATTGTATAGTGAAAAGGGGAAGCAAGCATATATGAAGAATAGGCAGGAATCGCCAAAACCTCTTTCGCCAAAAAGGATGGTTAATGTCATCAGTGGTGGAGAAGAGATCAATGGTGTAATGTATACGGCAGCAAAGAAAGTGTCAAAAATTATTGTTACCTGCGGGAAACGAGTTCGATAGATTTCTGAAGAGGATAGTATTACATTTGATGATGCAGATGCAGATGGTGTGCTAACCCCGCATAATGATGCACTGGTAATATCTTTACTTGTACATGACACTAATATAAAACGGGTTTTGATTGACCCGAGTAGTTCCGTGAATATCATTCTTTTGAGAGTGGTAAATAAAATGCAAGTTGATGATAAGCTGATACCAAGGCTCATACCTTGTTTGGTTTTGACAACTCGAGCATTGTAACAAAATGCGAGATAATACTTACCACATTCGTAGAAAGAGTAGTCAAAGACACCAAATTTTAAGTAGTAGAAATGGATACGGCTTACAATATGATTCTTGGCAGTCCATGGATTCATAAGATGGAAGTTGTTCCGTATACTTTACATCAAGTTATCAAATTCCCTTCACAATGGGGAATACGGAAAATCCATGGTGACCAACAGGCATCTGGAGCATTAACTCTGTATTAGATTCAAGAGCAAAAAGCAAAGAAAAATAGCAATCACAGAATCTAGTTGAAGATGCTGCAACACAAGCCTCAACTAAGCATGGGCGAACAGATGTAGACTCGAGGCCTAATACCATCCAAGAACCAGGAGAAAATAAAAACATCAAAACAACGATTGAGGAATTGTAACATGTAGTACCATTTGCATCCTGGCCTGACAAAAAAGTCTACATCAGGACCAACCTCAACCAAGAAATGAAATGTAAGTTGACTAAATTTTAAAATCTAACATAGATTGTTTTGCTTGGCCCCACTCCGATATGACAGGTACACCACCGGAAGTGATGACCCACAAATTAAATGAAGATCCATCATACTCACCTGTCAAACAAAAGAAAAGAAAGCAAGGTTCTTTCAAAAATCAGGTGATTGAAGATGAGATGCAAAAGCTTTTAAAAATTGGGTCCATCCGCAAGGTAAAGTATCCAAATTAGTTAGCTAATACTGTAGTAGTACCTTAAAGAATGGTAAGTGGCAAGTTTGTGTAGATTATACTGATCTAAATAAAGCTTGTCCTAAAGATTCTTTTCCATTATCGCATATAGATCAACTAATTGATGCTACTGCAGGACATGAATTATTAAACTTTTTAGATGCCTATTCAGGGTATAATCAGATAAAAATGGATCCTATAGATGAAGAAAAAACTTCATTCATAATAGATAGGGGGACTTACTATTACAAAATTATGTCGTTCGGTCTCAAGAATGTTGGGGCCACATATCAAAGGCTAGTGACCAAAATATTTCAAGAATATCTAGGGAAAACCATGGAAGTTTATACATATGATATGCTGGTCAAATCATAACAAGTAGGGGATCATATTCAACACTTGTCTGATATATTTCAAATTCTTCGCAAATTTAACATGAAATTAAATCCTGAGAAATGCGCGTTTGGAGTATCATTAGGTAAGTTCTTGGGATTTCTTGTTTCTAATCATGGAATTGAAGTAAATCCCGCACAGATCAAAGTTATTGAGGAAATTTCGGATATACTGACAAGTAAAAAAGAAGTACAGAGACTGACAGGAAGAATAGCTGCTTTGGGAAGATTTATTTTCAAGTCATCAAAAAAGTGATTCAGATTCTTTTCAGCCCTAAAAAAGCAAGATCAATTTGAATGGACTGAAGAATGTCAGCAGACGCTAAAAAATTTGAAAGTATACTTGTCAAATCCATCATTGCTCGCAAAACCAAAAGATGGGGAAAAACTACTCATCTATCTTGTTGTTTCAGAAGTAGCGGTAGGTGTTGTGTTAGTTCGAGATGACCAAGGTAATCTTCGATTTATTATGTTAGTACGTCATTATTGGATGCTGAGACTCGGTATCCCCATCTAGAAAAACTTGCATTTTTGTTAATTATGACATCTAGGAAGTTAAGGCCTTATTTTCAATGTCATCCTATCTCTGTAGTAACTGCCTACCCCTTACGTAATATACTGCACAAACAAGAGTTATCAGGTATACTAGCCAAATGGGCTATAGAGCTAAGCGAATATGACATTACATATCAACCAAGAACTTCAATAAAGTCACAATTTTTAGCAGATTTTGTGACAGATTTTAGTCAAGGGATACAACTGGAGGCAGAAAAAGAACTGCAGGTATTTAACAAGTCTAATCCAGGTACTTGGACCTTATTTACTGATGGTTCATCAAATGTAAAAGGAGCAGGTCTAGGCATTATTTTGGTACCACCTACGGGAGAAACCATATGACAAGCCATAAAATGTCATCCAATTACTAAAAATGAGGCAGAATATGAAGCTGTGATTGCAGGTTTAGAATTGGCATGAGAGCTCAGAATAGAGCAGGTGGTAATCAAAAGCGATTCACAGCTCGTAGTTAACCAAATGTTGGGGACTTATATAGCCAGAGAGGCAAGGATGCAATGGTACTTGAAAAAGGCACGGGGTTTAGTCAGGCAATTCCAAACTTGGAAAGTCACGTAGATACCAAGAGAAGAGAATGTCGAGGCTGACACTTTAGCTAATCTTGCATCCGCCGCAGAAGTGACAAATGAAGAAAATGCTTCCGTGATACATTTGTTTCACTCAATGCTTGATCAAGATAAAAATGAGGTAAATTACAATAATCTAACTTGGGATTGGAGAAATGAAATTGTCAATTTTTTGCATTATGGAATACTTCCTGAGGATAAGAAAAAGGCTGAGGCACTTCGCCAAAAGGCAGCTCCTTACTGTTTAAATCAAGGCAATTTATATCGAAAGATGTTTGGTGGCCCTCTAGCAAGATGTCCCGGGCCTTCTTAAATGGAATATGTGATAAAAAAATGCACGAGGGACACTGTGGAAATCACGCTGGAGGGAGATCTTTGGTAAAACCAATAATTAGAGTTGGCTATTATTGGCCAAAAATGGAAGAAGAAGCGGAAATTTTGTGGCTAAATGTGACAAGTGCCAAAGATATGGCAACAACATGCATCGACCAGTCGAGTTATTACATCCAGTTGTGGCACCATAGCCTTTTATGAAGTGGGGGATGGATATCATAGGACCATTACCACAAGCTAAAGGTAATGTAAGATTTCTGTTATTACTCACTGGCTATTTTACTAAGTGGGTAGAAGTAGGAGCCTTCAAACAGGTACGAGAAAAAAAGGTCAGGGACTTCATCTGGCGTAACATCATATGCCGATTTAGGGTTCCAAAGGAGATCGTGTGTGATAACTGTGAGCATGTGATTTTTGCCCTATATATGAATTACTCCCATAAATTCAAAACAAAATAACTTCTTTTTAATTGGAACTTTTTGAGGATTTTGTGGCATTTTCTGATAATTGTTTGCATTTGTCTGTGCATTTTTATTTTTGTTTAATTAATGAAAAATATAAAAATAAGTTGCATTTGCATTTAGGATTTAATTTTATATTTTAGGAATTAATTGACAAATTAGTTGTTTTATAAAAATGAAAAATCACAAAAAGTAACTTATTTTTGCATTTTTAATTTTAGTTTCGAATTTTGGTAGTTTTTCTTTAATTTGGCATTTAATTAGTGGTGGTAAGCATTATTTAGAATTAGTTAATTCAATTTGATAGGATAATTTGATTAGGAATTAATTTAGGTTTAATTTTTAATTTGATTTTAAAAGAAATTAGAAAAAAAACAAAAGGAAAAGGAAAATGAAAAGAAAATGGATTTATTAAGAGAAGACTCGGTTTTGGGTCAATTACAATTCCTCAACCCAATAGATTCCTCCTTAAAACCCGGTTAATCGCAGCCCAATACCCGCCCCTGACCCGATCTATCCACCAGTGAACCAAAACGACACCGTTTGGTTGTCCTCTGATCTGGACCGTCGAGGTCTTTTAAATCCAACGGTTGGGGAGTGGGGTGGGCTTAATATATATATGTCTGAACCCTCACCCACCCCCTCGTCTCTCATCTATCAGAAACCCCCTGTTAGCCCCGCCCTAAACCACCGCCTGCCGCCCGCCGGAAATCGCCTACGGCGGCGGCCGGCGTCCAAACACTACCAAATTACACCACACACTCCTCTCCACCTCCCCATTCCAAAACCCCAAACCATTTCCCTTGAATCTCAGCCAAACCCTTCGAAAATTAGATCAAAGTCGCCAAAACCTAACGCCTCCCAAATCACTCCAAAAATACACCACAGGACCACCACGTCCCCCTCATTCCAAGTTCCTGAACACTTGCCTTCGAATCATCCCGGAACTTCTCGAATTTCAGATTGAAAGTTAACCCTAAATCCCAATGATCAAATCGGCGGGCCTTTTTGAAGACTCGAGATTGTAATAGACTTTATTCATGTGTTTTCACATTGAGAACACACGATTAAGATCTATTCCGGTCAAGGAAATCGATGATTCCGTCAAAATTTTCAAGTTTGTATTTATCCCGTTTTAGGTACTATTCTGGCCCTTATCTCTTCTTTTATTGCATTACTCTTCTTTTTCTTTGACTCAGCTGAGCTGCATGTGCTATTCTGTCTCCTTCCCTCATTTCTTCATGATGTGCCCACTTTTCTTTCATTTCTTTTCTTTTTCTGTTTGATTGATTAGTTTAGGGATAGGTTAGTTTATGTGTTTAGTTAATTAGTCCATTTTTTTTCCTTTGAGCCACATTTTAACAGTTTTTTTGGGTCTTTTAAGAAATGTTGATTAGTCTATGGCCATTTGGCCAAGATTGAATTCGAATTATGAAATCACGAGGCCCGAGTGGGAAATGATTCGAATGGCTTTCGAGCCCAGGGCTGGTTCAATCTATTGGGTCAACTTGACCCGTATTTGGTTGGAGGGGTAATTTTCAGAGTCATGGGGGGTAGTCTAGGAAATTGGCCTTGGGAATCTTATATAACTGAACTAGGAAGCTTACTAGAAGCTGGGGTGGGGGCTCTTTTGAAATTATGAGGTTTACACTAGGGATTTCTAAGCTAAAATAAAAATTTCAGAAGGTTTTAAGTGCAATTTTGAACTCTTTAAGGCTGCCCTACTTGCCTTGCCTATAAAGGCAGCGTTTCTTGCCTTTCAAGGCAAAGATTTTTTGGAGCTGAAAAATCAGAAATACACCAGACGACTAAAATTTATTCTATTGGAATTCTGCCCTAAATCTTAAGTTGTTCTTAGATTACAAAACAATTTCTGAAGCCTTTTAAGTGTAAATGGCTTGATCTTGTGCTAGAAAAGCTTTGGAGGTTTAGTTTTGTTTGAAGTTTTCACTGTTCCATTGATCTTTTGTTTGGGTTTCTGAAAGTTTTCAAAGTTTAGAAGCATTTTTGGTTCATCTAAGGTTGAGTGTGAATTGATTTGGTTTTGGAAACTAGTTCAAGGTTGGGTTTCGGGGTTTGTTGTGTGTCACCCTGTGTTGAGTTTGGGTTTTACTGATTGTTACTCCAATCTGTTATGTGCTGCTTGCTGCTAGCTACTGATTCTTCACTATTTTGGATTATATCTTATTTCCAAGTATTTCCTTCAAACCCTGAATGGAAATGAAGCTTGTTATGGCTATTTGTGTTGGAATCATGTAATTTGAGTCGAAGAAACTGATTGTTGCCCTTCTCTGTTACATTACCAGCTTTGAAGTTTATTATATTTTGTCTTCATGTTCCTCCTAGGCTCACATAAGTTATTTAGTTTCTTGTCATTATCTTTTTAGATTCTTTTATGGTATTGTATAAATGTTTCCCTTTCACTTGCTTAGCTTAAATGTTTGAAGGTCCCTGATCATATGTATGAGCAGTAGAGAACTACTGCAAAGAAATTTTAGTAATGTCAAGTATGCTTCAGGTCTGTTTTGGCCTGTTGAGGCCAGTATTGTTGGATTGAGAGCATGTTGCTCAGTTTTTCTCTAGTTAGTTATATATTTCAAGCCTTGCAGGTTGAGGCTTGTTTATTGTTAGGAAGGAAGGTTATACATATGTTATTTGCTTCTGAGGAGACTCGATATCGAGTCTTAAAACCTCCAGCAGTGGACCTTGAAATCTGGCTTGGGCTCGTTTGGTCCCAAAGCTCATTTTCCTTGTGATGTGGTCTTGTGAGTCCAAGGCAAGCGTGGGTCCGAGGTGCAGACAAGATCAGAATTACAATTTTAGTTGCTTTATGTTTAAATAATCAAAGAAGCAAAGTTGTTAGTTTAGTCACGTGCTCAACATAGTTTTATGATTGGTATTCAAAATGTGTACACTTCTGAGTTCTTACGTATGATTTGGCGTTGAAATATGTAGCTGGGCCTTTAGCGTTGGCCCAGTGTCTTTGGATGCGCTACAAATTGCGCTCAAGACCTCTGTTTCATTTGTGATTTGGGCCTGCTGTTGATTAGATTTTATATTAGCGAAACGATGTTGCACTTTGTTGATCCTTAAAGGTTAAGACACTTGTTTGATGGAATTCAAATCACCTTACACCTTTAGTTAATTAACTAGACCCTTTAAAAATGGGTTGAGGCGCGCCGATTAGACAAAATGTATAACTTATGGCCCTCGCTTAGTTAATATTTTAATCCTTAGAATTCGAAGCATGTCATTTAGCGAATTTTCCATGGCCCGCGCAAATGCGTTAGTTGCTCTAGGCGCACATTTTAATAATATTACCTTCCTAAATTCAGATGTGCATTTCATGTGACCCAAATCAAATCTTAAAAACATTGGATAAAATATGTTTAGGATGGTGGGTGCATTTCATGTGGCGCAATCCAAAGACGTGTTTTAAACGACGTTCAATCTTCTTTAAAAATTAAATAAAAGCGGTTTTAAAGTTAAAATTTGCACATAGGTTCATAATTATTTAAAATCAGATAATTAAGCCGAATATAACAGTTGAGCGACCGTGCTAGAACCACGGAACTTGGGAATGCCTAACACCTTCTTTCTAGTTAACAAAATTCCTTACTCGGATTTCTGGTTCGCGGACTGTAATACAGAGTCAACTTTTCCTCGATTCGGGATTTGAACCGGTGACTTGGGACACCATAAATATCCCAAGTGGCGACTCTGAATCTTTTAATAAACAATCCCGTTTCGATTGTCCTTTAATTGGAAAAACTCCTTTATACCCTTCCGGGGGTGTAGGTAAAAAATGAGGTGTGATAATAACGACCCACAATTTATAGGCGCACAAATCATAGAATTCTTTCAAATTTGGAAAATTAAAAGGATTACCTCGACACCATATTATCCGGTGGACAATGGACAAGCTGAATTGACAAATAAAGTTATTATCAAAAACTTGAAGAAAAGAGAAGTACTACCGGGAGTCTTGTGGGCTTACCAAACAACAGCAAAAACAAGTATGGGAGAAATACCATTTTCACTTGTATACGGAGCTGAAGCCTTAATTCCAGTCGAAATAGGGGAGCCAAGCACGAGATATAACCAAGCTACTAAGGATTCGAATGAAGAAGAGATGCGGGTAAATCTGGATTTACTTGAAGAAAGGAGGGAAATTGCTTTAATAAGGATAGCAGCACAAAAACAAGTTATTGAGTGGTATTACAATCAGAAAGATCATCTCAGGAAAGGTGCTTATGAGCTTAAAACCCTGGACGGCAAGATCTGATCTTCGAATTGGAATGTTGTTCATTTGAAGAAGTACTATTTCTAAGGAAAGAAAATACCAACGGTTAGGTATCCCCCATTTACGATTTTATTTTTGAATTATTAAAATTATACTAACGATTTTAGATGATAGGAAAGAAGCTAGCCCACACTAAATGATGAATTTAGACCTAAAAGACACGCGGAAGAAACATAATTCCCGGTCTAGGGTTGCAACTATTCTGATAGAAATAGAATGGGTTAAGCAGTCTACATCTAAAGTTATACCTCCGAGTCCCGTATGTTTTTCCTTTTTAGGAAAAGGACCGCTTGGAAGGAATAGGCAAGTGCTCGAGATTTCATACTTCAAAGCTCAAACACTTGGGGGACTGTATAATACATATAATATATGTTTAAGGAAGGCAAAGAAGACTGGAACAATTAAATTTCAAGTCAAGCTTAAAGTCTACTCAACAAGTGTAAAGTTCAGAGCAAAAGTCACAAGCCAAAAATACAAGCCTAATTCAAAAACCTGTGAAAAATACATTCACGGATATAAATTTAGGCAGTATTTAGCCATGGGTCATAAAGAAACCCTTGGATCTTCTTTTTACAAATTTTTTGTAAAGAAAACAGTTACGGAAGAGTTGTAGAAGATATTTAAATACATGTACGATGTTGTTTAAACTTGGCAAAGTTAGAATAAAACTTTATCAAAAGTTATTCCAAGAAACATGTGTGTTCCTATTTCTTCTTTCGTGTGTTTACACCATTATGAAGTTGAGACGTCTTCTTCATTAAGTGTCGTATATAAAAGAGCCCTTTTTTATAATTCATGTTTGATTCAAAAAACCATAAAGTTAATTAAGCATTTATAAAATGCAAAAATCAAAAGGGTAAGACAAAAATCCACATATTAAAATAAAAGCAAGACCTTGGACTTATAAAGAAACAAGGCAAATTATTAAAAGAGTATAACAGAAACTCAAGAGAATTAAGTTGAAATAGAAACTCAAGAGAATTAAGTTGAAACAAAAACTTTATAATATTAAGTTAAAACTAAGTATGAACTTAATCTTAAACTGATTGTCATTTTAAATCCCCGAAAAGACCTGGGGACATGTTGTTACCAAAAACATTACCCCCAAAATGGGACCAGTGGTAAAACCACCACACATTCCACCAAAAAAGAAAAAAAAGAGGAGTCAAACTTCACCAATAAACTTTCACTGTGGAGCAGATTCAGACGAAGAATTCAAGACGGCATCATCAGCAACAGAAGGCTCGATTTGGTCTGAAGGAGCTGGGACATCCACCACACCAGTATTAGCTTCAACGTTCTCGGGAGTATCAGCCATGGGTGAAGAGAAACTTTGGCCTTGCTGAGCTTTTTCAATGGTCTCTTTAATCTTTGCTAACTCAGCATCCAAGTTAAAACCTTCTTGGCTAACCTCTATAAGGGTATCATGGCGCGTGTTCAAAATGGCCCAACTTAACTCAACAGCGGCTTTGTCCTCAAGAGCCTCGTAGTCTCTTTTCCAATGATCAATTTCACTCTTGAGCTCCTCCCTCTCAGCTAAAGAATCATCATAAGAAGATGTAAAGGGGCAAGGGAACTCTCCAAAAACTTGACTTTATCAGAAGACACACGGAGATCTTCTTGGGTCTGGGTGAGTGTTTGAACAAGCTCACCTGCATAAACCTCTTTCTCATTCAACAAGGCCATCAGACCTCTAATCTCTTCGGTGGCTTTGGAGAGATGTTTAGCAAAAGATGACTCGAGGAGGTTTTTATCCTTGCCCGTCTGGTTGGAAGAAGTTTTCTCAATTGCTAGCTCCGATGCCATGATTTTTAGCTGTTGCTCTAAGGTACATTTGTTTTCTTCTAAAACTTCCATCTCAAGCTGAAGACTTTCATACTGCTCTTTCCAATTATCTGCTCAGTCTAGTAATCATGTATCAATTGTTCTGTATGGGAAACCCTTTTCATGATCTCCGTACCGACGAGATTGATTTAAAAAAAAAGGAATATATAAGAATCTTAGTAAAAGGAAAATGGTATATAATATGAAAAGAAGTTTATACCTTCAATGATGATTGCACGATGTCATTCATCCAAGTCAAAGAACTAGGACTTTCTAGCTTGGATTTTTTAACTTGACCAATCAAGGGTTTCAACAGTACGCCAGTTGGCCTGACTTCTTCAAAAGATTACCATAGGCAGGAACCTCAATGGTAATTTGTTTCATCACTATACTTCTACTTGAAGAACCAACTTCAATTCGAGAAATATTAGTAGCTGGAATTGTAGAGGAAGTCATAATGGCTTGAGGTAGAGCAAAAACAGCAGCGGTAAAAACAGGCAAAGAGCGTTCCATTGGGACAGATATGGGGAAAGAGGCAAAAGGTACTTCATCAGACACCAAATCAAAACCTTCACTATCAAACCCACGTGAAAAAAGTTGTTCATCAGAGTCACGAGCTACCATAGGAGTATCTTCGTTAGAACTCACTAAGGTGGCTTCAGCAGGCTCGGTCATAGGAACAGAACGGGGAGGAGTAACTTCATCATCCAAAATGACGCGTCTTCTAGCCCGCGGCCTTTTAACCAAATAACTTCCATCCTGTTCCTCCTCCTCCTTAGAATGCTAGGGTTTGTCAGTTTTCTTTTTCGATGAAGAACTCAAGATTATCTCCTGAGCTCTTGCCAAAGAAAGTCCAGAAGCTGCAATCGATTCAGCACTTACACCACGAATTGGAAACCCTGATAAAAAGAAGGGTTAAAAACATTCTAATGAAAGAATAGATGAAAATAGAAGGAAAATATTCTTACAGTGGGTCTTAACCTTCCAACCAAACCTATTTGAGAGGTACTTCCAAGATCTAACTTCCATTTGAGCAATGGTCAATAACTTTTCTACCCAACCATGGAAATTAGAAATCTCTTCAACAGTTCCCATGGCTGCTGAAATAAGAAAAGCAAAACAGCCATAGGAAGTACAAACTCTTTTTAATAAATAAAAAAAGAAGAGAAAGTTGTAAAGAAAACTTACATGCAAAATTCCACTTTTCAGGGAATGACATATTTTCTTCACCTACTAGCCCTACCGTGGGAGCCTCAATAAATCGGGCATACCAACCACGATCTTTACCATCCTCAGGGATGACTAAAACCCTCTTACTCCTTGCCACCAAAGTAAAAATTCCATGACGGAATAGCTTAGGGGAGTAGAGGTGGATTAGATGAAAAAAAGGTGAAGAGAAGTTGGGCCAAATTAGTCAAGTATCTTAAACATGCAACAACTCTCCATACAATAGGGCCAATTTGTCCTAAATACACATTGAAAAAGTGACAGAACTCGATAATTACAGGATCAATAGGGGGGGTCTAAAATCCAGTGTAAAGGGATACGTATACACGAAAGAAAATCCAGACTTAAAGGACGTGATCCTTTGATTTGCATTAGGAATTACAATTGGGAAATCAAATTTCCAATTACAGTCTCTAGGGATGAAAGAGATCAAACCTTCAGTACTCTGAGAAGGGTAAACATTAGCACGATCAAGAGAGGACATAAAAGAAACCTAATTCCTAATTGATTCTCTATCAGTATAAAAAGAAAGTTCAGAAGGGATAATTTCATCTACTGTAGGTTCACGGACTGGTTCATTAGAGTCCCTACTTCTGGCAGAAAATCTATGTGGAAGAGCACCTCTAGTTCTAAAAGAAGGAGGAGGAGTAGAACTAGGTAGAGATGAAGAAGAACCTCGAATGGACGTTGACCATAAACTATGTAACCTACCTCATCTCCTACTCCTAGTTGGAGCAAGAGGAAGTTCGTCTACGATAAGAACTTTTTGAGGATCAAGGTTTGAAGAAGACATAGCTATACAAAGAAGAAAGGAAGATTGAATAGCCAAATAAGGAAAACCTTTCTACGAAAGAAAAGACAAAGGATATATTTATACTCAGAAGCAACCATCAAACAAAAAAGGTAATGATGGGAACGTCATAATGAAACTATCACTTTGTGATTGATGTAGCCGTAAAAAATCCCTAAAAGACGCTGAGGGGTTGTAGAGCCAATCAAAAGCTGCCACATGTCACGAGCATTAAATGGAAGTGACATGCGAAGCGTCAGTTCTGGAGAAGGTATAATGGCGGCAAAAATTCTCGCTTTAATGAGATCCACTTCCCAAATATTCAATTGTTGAATAAATGGCAAGTGGGGGGACTATCTATATTGGGAAAAATCAAGTTAACGTTTGATTTTAATTATGTGCTGACATGTCAAGACACGTGGATTAATAAAAGTGTGACAACTGGCAGAGAGGATTCAAAGAGTTGTGAACCTTAACAGGTACGGGTGAGAATACTAGAAAATAAGAAGGGACGGTTACTCGTATCTCTTGATAACTTGAAGAGACATCGGAAGAATGAACCTAGTTAGCAAAAAGTACAGATACGTATTATCTGCAATTAACGAGCATCAATGAGAGAAAGCATTATAGAATCTTCACGAAACAGTTACGATTGTTAATTACAACATTACATTAATGTAATTAAATGCTCATAATGACTCTATTATGAGGGGAAGGAAACGTAGTACTTAGAAGTAGCTATAAAAGGAGAGAAATAACATTTGTACAGGACACACTGATTATTACTGGAATATACTTATTTACATTACATTAATCTTGTTTACTCTGTTACTCTATCAATCTAAATTTTCTTTTCTTGCTACACAATCATTTCTTTATTCGATTATCAGTAACCCGAGTTCTTCTAAAATTACGCTTAGACCAAATTCCTATTTTCTGGTTAAACACATATTCTCTTATATGCATGAAACTTTTGGTGTATAGGCTTCTTTTGAGGAATAGGCTAGAACTGTTAATTAATTTCTCGTTAAAATAGCACGGGCTAGCCAGTTTTCGGACTGGTCATTCAAAAATAGCAGCATGTGCCAAGTCATTGAAAAATAATAACTATTTTGCTGCAACAGAGACCGGTCCAGCATAATATACTGGAGTTCGGTGCACCTGTGCATAAACTTCCATCATATCATGCTGGACTGGTATACTTTGCTGGCTCCAGTATAATATACTGGAGTTCCAGTATACTTTGCTGAAACTCCAGTATAATATACTGGAGTTCCAACAAAGTATATTGGAACTCCAGTATATTATACTGGAGTTCTAGTATATTATACTGGAATTCCAGTATATTATGCTGGAATATTTTCCGGATTTTGAATAGTGTTTTCATTCAGATTTATCTTTACATGAAAAGTAGTTAAATTTCGATGACTTTTGAAACTATGGCTATTTTTGAATGACCACTTGTAAATCTGGCTATTTTTGAATTTCTCCCCAATTTCTCATGTTCTAGCCCATTCCTCAAGAGATATAGTTAACGTAATCGATACAACCTCCTAAATATGGAAGAAATTCAAAAATAGCCAGATTTACAAGTGGTTGTTCAAAAATAGCCTAGTTTCAAAAGTAATCGAAATTTAGTCATTTTTCATGTAAAGATAAATCTGAACGAAAACACTGTTCAAAATTCGGAAAAATACTCCAGCATAATATACTGGAGTTCCAGTATATTATACTGGAACTCCAGTCTAATGTATAATATATCGGTTCAGCATAATATACTGGAGTTTGGAGCACGGGTGATCCAGTCTCCAGTATATTATACTGGAGCCAGCAAAGTATACCGGCCAGCATAATATGCTGGAAGTTCATACACAGGTGCACCAAACTCCAGTATATTATGTTGGACCGATCTCTGTTGCAACAAAATAGTGGCTATTTTTCATTGGCTTGGTAAACGCTGGCTATTTTTGAATGACCAGTCCGAAAACTTGCTAGACCGTGCTATTTTTACCCTAAATATGGAACTTACATGCATATAAGCATATTCATATATTTGTTTGATTAAAGGTTTGCATTCTTAATTAGTTAATAAGATTTTTTTCCTGTTCTATTTTCTGGAAATAATGCAAGACTGCAACAAATTAAACTTAAGAAATACGAGTGAATAAAAAGAATAAAGATACGAATAAGATGTTACATTGGGTTTGGCTTTTCATATGTAAAATTCAAAAAGAAAATGAGGATACCAGAGTAAGGAAACAAAATTTATATATGTCTTTGTGAAGTGGAAGGGGATTCATGAGGTTTCTGGTTTTAAAGTTAAATCCAACTGGAAACAAAAAATACTACTAAATGATTAGTCCCAAAATACTACTAAATCAAACAATTTGACCTTAACAATTAAAAATTAAAGTGAATATATAGAGAGAGAGATAAGTGATAAATTAACTTGTCACGATCCCATTTTTCCATTTTAGAATGTCGTGATGACACCTAGTCTCTAAGACAAGATAAACCTAACATTTAATAATAACTTAACAAGAATAATCATCAAGAATACTAAAATAGAGCTAATAAAACTCATATAGCCTTCCAAAACAGAATCTCAGCAATTTTCCCAAAAAAGGTGGAATTGAGTCATAGAATAAACTAGAATATCTACTACAACTCTGTCTGAATGGAAAATACAACAAAAAAGAAAGATAAGGGAAGGTGACTCTGAGGCCTGTGGACGGCGATTAGGTATACCCTAAAGACTCTGGAAAGCAGCTAACAGTTGATCACTAACTTCCGGCACGAGCAGACGTACCTGGATATGCAAAACAATGTGCAGAAGTATAGTATGAGCACACCACAATGGTACCCTTTAAGTATCAAACCTAACCTCGATAGAGTTGTGATGAGGCCAGGTCGAGGAACCTACTAGGGCATAATAAACATAATGATATGAAATAACAAGAAGTAATGAAAAGCGGGAAAACAAGTAATATGAGGCAAGTTAATAACATAGACTAATGAAAGGATAGTAAGCCAAGAGATAACATAAAGGAAGCAATTGAAAAGAACCACAATGATCATATACGGATAATAATTGATAGAAAAAAGAAGAACAACACAACAAGAAGTGTCCCACCAATAACTCTTTGCAACATGAGATAAACAACAAGAATCACAGTGAGGTATCGCCTCGTGTACAATAAGAATCACAATCGAGGTACCACCTCGTACATAACAAGAATCACAACTGAGGTACCGCCTCATATTCACATTTCTTAATTTCAATCACAATCTTTTCTTATACCGTCGCGTATAAATAGTTTTGAAAATTTTCGAAATAGCTACATGCACTTTAGCCCGCCTTATGACGGTGTGTGGCTTCATGTAATTCCCTTAAAAGCAACGCACATATAATTCTCACCTTATGGCTCCGCATTCACATTAACCCCCTAACCTTATACCACCGCATGCGCATCAATATCACATCACAACAACAACTCGCACCACAAGTGTCCATATGTTACAACTTGCCAATAATAAACAATATCAATATTTTCACAACAATAGCTCATGGCTCAATTACAATGTGTAAAAGAATATCAACAATAACAATGAATGTAAATTTTCAACAAGAAAGATATCTCAACAGTTAACAACTTCGCCTCAATATAATAACGACTTTCACAACTTCAATATCAATAACTCAACAATGAGAAAGATAATGTATAACCATGATACTAAATAAAAATAACTAGTAATGGAAGAGATAACATATACCGATGACTTCAAATAAGGATAACCAACAATGAAAGAGATAACATGTAACAATAACTTCAAATAATGATAAATCAAAAATGAAAAAGACAACATGTAACGATGACTTCAAATAATGGTAATCAACAAAGAAAGAGATAACATGTAACAGTGAAAGAGGCAGAAAGTTCAACTAAAGCATAAGAGCAAAATATCAGGTAGGATGTCGAACAAGTACTAACAAAGTCATTTAAGGCATGTCAGGATAGTCTACACAAGTAAGAGTAGATTGACTGGGAGAAATTAGAACATGATATAATAATTTAATTATAGCATGGAAAAGGCCTAAACCGGCCAATTACCACATATAACCCGTGTACCCACTCGTCACCTTGCGTATATGACTTTCACATAACATAAATGACACAATCAATCCCAAATCATAAGGGGTAGTTTCCCCCTCACAAAAAGTTAGCCCATATACTTACATCAACTAGGCCAATTCAACCCTCAAAAAATGCTTTTCCCCTAAAATTTACCTCCATATGGCTCAAATCTAATCCAAATCGACTTAATATCATCAAACAATGCAAGGAAAATCAATTACAATAGATAAAGCTATTATCTTTATACTTTTTCAAAAAGTCAACCAAAGTCAAATAGGGCCCGCTCGGTCAGAATCCGGGTCCAAGGGTAGATTCTGGATACCCATAACCCCACGAGTCCATAAATATGATTAGTTTCAAAATCTGAATCCAAATTGACTCTCAAAATTCAATTTTATAATTTTTTAAAAACTTAACAAAGTTTCACAAAATTTCACTTTGATTCATATGATTTTGATGTTAGAATCTAAGATATATTGATGGAATATAGTTGGAAATAGATTAGAACCATTTACCCAAGGTTTGTAGATGAAAATCCCCTCTCCAAATTGCCTCCTACCGAGTCTAGGGATCTGAAATGAGAGAATATGATCGGACACAAGATCACATTTGTGAACCCTGACAGCCTCAATGATTATCGCAATTGCGAAGCCCCTACGAACCCTGACAGCCTCAATGATTATCGCAATTGCGACAGGGGCTTCGTAATTGCAAAGCTAGATCTTTCGTGAAACCGAACATTCGTTTGCAAAAGCGAGCTAAGCCTAATTCCTATTGACTTCGCAATTGCAAAGGGGCAGTTGCAGTTGTGACATCAGAGCCCATATTGTCACCTTCACAATTGCGAGGTTGGTGCTTGTAATTACGATAACAGAGCACCAGCAACACCAACAGTTCATTTTCAGTTCAAACTATTCCGAATCATATCCAAAACTCATCCGAGCCCTCGGGGATCCAAACCAAATATCTATACGTGTCTAAAAATATCATATAAACTCGCTTGCGCGATCAAAACACAAAAAATAATATCTATAACTATGAATCAAACTCCAAAACGCATGAATTTCAAAGTAAAGTTCAAGAACTACTAGAATTGCAACTAAGCATGTGAATCCTATCAATTCAACTCCAAATGATACTAAATTTTGCAGACAAGTTTCAAATAACATAACGGACCTATTGCAAGTCCCAAAATCAAATTCGAACTCGATATTTAAAAGTCAACCTACGGTCAAACTTTTTAACTTCAAATTGCCAAATTTCGGCAAAACAACACAAATCAATCTACGAACTTCCGAATTCAATTCCAACATATGCCCAAGTCCGAAATCACGATAAGAAGTATTAGATCCATCAAAAAGTATCAGAGCCATCAAATCATGATAAGCCAAGAATCAAAGGCTCCAAAACAACTCGAAATCTTCCCGGAACGAAACTAATAAAACTCGAATGTCATAAATCATAAACACATATGTGTGAAGTATCAAAAATGAAACCGGGATGCAATTACACAAAACGATCGGTCGGGTCGTTACATTCTCCCCCTCTTAAAATAAACGTTCATTCTCGAACGTACATAAAGACATACCTGAAGTGATAAATAGATAAGGATAATGACTCTGCATGTCGTGCTCGGTCTCCTAGGTCGCCTCCTCGACCGGATGACCCCTCCATTGAACCTTCACTGAAGCAATGTCCTTTGATCTCTACTTGCGGACCTGTTTGTCCAAGATAGCCATCGGCTCCTCATTAAGTCAAATCCTTGTTCAATTGGACCGTGCTGAAGTATAAAATGTGAGACAGATCACCATAATACTTCCAGAGCACAGAAACATGGAATACCATATGAACCCCAGATAAGCTAGGTGGAGATGCAAGCTTGTAGACCACGTCACCAATCCCCTCAAGGATCTCAAAAGGTCCAATACATCGAGGACTCAACTTTCCCTTTTTCCCGAACCTCATCACACCTTTCATAGTTGAAGTCCGGAGCAAAACTCACTCTCCATCCATGAATGCAAGATCACGAACCTTCCAATCTGCATAACTCTTTTGTCTAGATTGGGCTGTACGAAGCCGATCCTGGAGCAACTTGACCTTCTCCAAGGCATCTTAAACCAAATCTGTGCCCAATAACTTAACCTCTTCTGGCTCAAATCACCCAATTGGGGAATGACACCGTCTCTCATATAGGGCCTCATAAGGAGCTGTTAGTGGAAACGTAAAAGAAGAACACAAGATTTAACGTGGTTCGGATCAAAATAATCCTACGTCCACTAGAGAACAGTTGCCTTTTTAATATTAACAAAGGAAGGGGAGAGTTCCCAATTACACTTAAGAGAATTTCTCTCTTAACTCTCTACTCACTACAATGTGTTGTATTATTGTTGGGATGGTTTCTACAAATGAAAGAGTGCATCTATTTATAGAGGTAAAGACCTCCTCTTGATGTCATTGGTGACATCAAACTACCTCCTCTTGATGTCATGGGTGACATCAAAGGAGGAAGCTTCCTCCTAGCATCCACACCAACTCTTTCCACCAACTCTTCCAATTGGCATGCCATTGTTGACTAAACATAAACCAACACCTTCAATCTCCACCTTGGTTTGCGTTTCGAGCGTGCGTGTGAACAACTCTGGCCAAAACTTCTAAGCTTACTGGGCAACCCCGTTGTAAGAAACAAGAAGAATCAAACCATTGTTGAACATACCACCTCCACCTAACAACTGTTCTCTTCGGAGTTGCATCAGTTGATGCACACCCCCGCCAAGTCCTTGCAGTGTGCAAACTTAGCGAGTGGGACTATCTTGGTCAACATATCTGCAGCATTATCGTCTGTGATAACCTTCACGACCTTGATAGTTCCCTCTTCAACAACATCTCGAATAAAATGAAATCTGACATCAATGTGTTTAGTGCGCTCATGAAATCTCTGATTTTTCATTAGATGAATAGCACTCTGACTATCACATCTAAGAGTTGATTCCAGCTGAACCAAACTCAATTCCGCTACTAAACTTTTCAACCAGATAGCTTCCTTTACCGCCTCCGCTGCTGCCATGTATTCTGCTTCTGTCGTAGACAAAGCGACAATCGACTGCAAAGTCGACTTCCAACTGACGGCACTGCCAACGAGGGTAAAGATGTATCCAGTTGTGGACCTTCTTCTGTCAAGATCTCCTGCATAGTCAGAATCCACATAACCGAGAATTGAAATACCTGTACCACTTTTTCGAAAGGTAAGACCAACACCAGAAGCTCCTTTGAGATATCTCAATATCCACTTGACAGCTTCCCAATGCCTCTTTCCTGGGTTGGACATGTATCTACTTACCACACTTACAGATTGAGCAATATCTGGACGTGTGCATACCATAGCATACATAATACTACCAACTGCACTGGCATAAGGAATCTTTGACATATGCTCCACCTCATCCTCGGACTGAGGCATTTGTGACTCTGAAAGTTTAAAATGAGGAGCTAATGGTGTACTTACAGGCTTGCACGTTTGCATATTGAATCTCTCGAGAACCCTTTCAATATACCTCTTCTGAGAAAGATGTACAACATCGTCTTCTCTTGAAATCTCCATACCAAGGATTTTCTTTGCAGCTCCTAAATCCTTCATGTCAAATTCCTTACTCAATAGTTTCTTCAAAGCATTTATCTCTGTAATGTTGTTAGCAGCAATAAGCATATCATCAACATACAACAGTAAATAAATCATTGAGTTACCAGACATCTTCTTGTGATACACACAACTATCAAATGCACTCCTTGAGAATTCATGTGTAGTCATGAATGCATCAAACCTCTTGTACCACTGTCTAGGGGATTGCTTCAAACCATACAAAGACTTCTTTAGTTGGCATACGTGATCTTCTTTTCCCTCAGCTAGGAAACCTTCAGGTTGATCCATATAGATTGTCTCTTCTAGATCACCGTGTAAGAAAGCAGTTTTGACATCAAGCTGTTGAAGCTCCAAGTCAAATTGTGCAACCAATGCTAGTAGCACGCGAATTGAGCTATGCTTCACGATTGGAGAGAAAATCTCATTGTAGTCAATTCCCTCCTTTTGGCTGAAACCTTTTGCAACCAATCTCGCCTTGAACCTAGCATCTTCCACTTCAGGAATTCCCTCTTTCTTTCGGTAGACCCACTTGCATCCAACTGTCCTCTTCCCCTTTTGTCTTTTCACTAAGACCCATGTCTGATTCTTGTGAAGAGACTCCATCTCTTCAGTCATGGCTAACCGCCATTGTACAACATCCTTGCAAGAAGTTGCTTCAATATACGAGGAGGGCTCCAGATCCTTAATCTCTTCTTGTGCAGCTACGAACGCATATGCAATCAAGTTTGCTTGATCTATAAGGCGTTCCAGTTCTCGTGTTTGCCTCTTCTCCCTCCCCTTTGCAATTGTGTATGGTTCATTGACAGCAAGTTCTTCAAGGTCTACATCTTCTGACTCATCTTTAACATGAGTCTCTTGATCCTTTTCCTTGGCAAGCTCCACCGGAAGCTCCACCTGCTCGTCGTTCTTGTTTCCTGAAAACTCCACGGAAACTTTACGGGGATCAAGTATAGAGGATTCATCAAAGGTGACATCTCTACTAACTATAAATTTGAGTAAAGACAAACACCAAAGTTTGTACCCTTTTACTCCATCCACATACCCTACGAATATGGCCTTCTTAGCCCTTGGTTCAAGCTTTCCTTCATTAACGTGATAATAAGCTGGACACCCAAATACTCGTAAGTATGAATAGTTAGAGGGTTCACCTGACCATACCTCATTCGGAGTCTTAAAGTCAATTGTCGATGCTGGAGATTGATTGATAATATGAGCAGCAGTGTGAACTGCTTCAGCCCAAAATACTTTGGACATTTTGGTTTGTAAGAGCATACAACGAGCCTTTTCAAGAAAAGTTCTGTTCATTCTCTCGGCAACTCCATTCTGCTGTGGGGTATGCCTGACAGTCCTATGTCTTGAGATCCCATGAACCTTGCAAAATTCATTAAACTCTTCATTGCAAAACTCCAAGCCATTGTTTGTGCGAAGATACTTGATTTTCCGCTCCATTTGATTTTTAACCAAAATCTTCCACTTTTTAAATGCTTCAAAAGCATCACTTTTTGCCTTCAAAAAATGCACTCAAACCTTTTGTGAGAAATCATCAATAAAAGTGAGAAGATACCTCTTTTTTCCCTTCGATGGAAGTTTAGAGGGACCCCATAAATCTGAATGGATGTAGTCTAGCACTCCTCTTGTCTTGTGTTTGCCAGTGCTGAAGCTGACCTTCTTTTGCTTCCATAGAATGCAGTGCTCACAGAAGTCAAGTGTGTTGATCTTCTCACCTTCCAAAAGGTTACGATTGCTCAACATCTCCAGTCCACGTGCGCTCATATGACCTAGTCTCATGTGCCATAGTCTTGCCTTGTCATCATTAGATAACTGCACTGTAGATGCATTTGCAGAGCCAACAATGGTGCTTCCGGCCAATGTGTAAAGGCCGTTCTCCAGCTTGCCTTTCAGCATGACTAAAGAACCTTTAGTCACCTTCATAGTTCCTGCTTCGCTCATGTACCTGTAGCCTTGTTCATCCAGAGTACCCAAGGAGATCAAATTCTTCTTCAGATCAGGAACATGACGGACTTGTGTAATAGTCCTCACGATTCCATCATGGCAGCGAACCCGAACTGAGCCAATGCCAACTATTGCACAAGTTGCATTATTGCCCATTACTACGGTTCCTCCACTTTTCTCGTAGCTGCTAAACCAGTCTTTTCGGAACGTCATATGCAGAGTACAAGCAGAGTCTAACACCCATTTGTTTTCATAACTACTATTATTATTACACGATGTTGTTAGTACATAATCATTATCAAAATTATGTACCTGTTCAACTGTAGATGCACTCGCCTTTTCCTTGGACTTTGACATTGGGCAATCTCGTTCAAAGTGCCCCTTCTTGCCACAACCCCAACACTCTGTATTCTTCTTGTTCACACGAGACTTTGATCTGTGCTTTGATTTGGTCTTTCCCTGTTGGCTAGTCCGGCCTCTTACAAAGAGGCCACTTGCCTGGTCATCTCTATCTCCTTCAATGTGCCTCCGCACATCACTAGAGTTAAGTGCCTGCCGCACTTGCTCAAGCTTGATAGGCTCCTTGCTATACATCATTGAATTCTCAATATCACGATATCCTGAAGTCAATGAAAATAGCAAAGCACATGCAAGCGTCTCCTCCTCCTTTTTAATTCCTGCAATCTGTAAGTCCATGACAAGTTTATTGAACGCATCTAAATGATCTTGTAACGAAGTACCTGACCCCATCTTAAATGTGTGAAGACGCCGTTGTAACAACATCCTTGTTGTCACTGATCGGTCTTGGTATAGCCCTTCTAGCTTTTCCCATAACTGTTTGGCCGTCTCTTCGGTACCCGTACTCACTTTACAAAGCACGTTAGGTGCAAGGAATAGTTGGATTGCACTCAATGCATCCCCTTCAATTTTCTCCTTGTCGGGAGTTGATATATCCTTAGGATACTTTCCGTCAATAGCATGGATTGAACCTTCCCTCCTCGGTAATGCCATCATCTGGATCTTCTAGATATTGAAGTTGTTGCGTCCACTGAATCTATCAATTTCAAACTTCATGGAACTCATCTTTGCTTGTTCTTCCTCCTTGGATCGTTAAAGAATCTTGTTGCTCTGATACCAATTGTTAGTGGAAACGTAAAACTCACTCTCCAACCATGAATGCAACATCACGAACCTTCCAATCTGCATAACTCTTTTGTCTAGATTGGGCTGTACGAAGCCGATCCTGGAGCAACTTGACCTTCTCCAAGGTATCTCAAACCAAATCTGTGCCCAATAACTTAACCTCTTCTGGCTCAAACCACCCAATTGGCGAATGACACCGTCTCCCATATAGGGCCTCATAAGGAGCTGTTAGTGGAAACGTAAAAGAAAGAACATAAGATTTAACGTGGTTCGGATCAAAATAATCCTACGTCCACCAGAGAACAATTGCCTTTTTAATATTAACAAAGGAAGGGCAGAGTTTCCAATTACACTTAAGAGAATTTCTCTCTTAACTCTCTACTCACAACAATGTGTTGTATTATTTTTGGGATGGTTTCTACAAATGAAGGAGTGCATCTATTTATAGAGATAAAGACCTCCTCTTGATGTCATTGGTGACATCAAACTACCTCCTCTTGATGTCATGGGTGACATCAAAGGAGGAAGCTTCCTCCTAGCATCCATACCAACTCTTTCCACCAACTCTTCCAATTGGCATGCCATTGTTGACTAAACATAAACCAACACCTTCAGGAGCCATCTGAATACTTACTTGGTAGCTGTTGTTACAGGCAAACTCCACAAGCGGCAAAAACCGATCCCAAGAACCCTCAAAATCCATAACACAGGCACAAAGCATATCGTCTAATATCTGAATGGTGCACTAGGACTGTCCGTCCGTCTAGGGTGAAATGTTGTGCTTAACTCAACCTGTGTGCCTAACTTACACTCCACAGCTCTCCAGAAATGCAATGTGAATTGTGTGCCCTGATCAGAGATGATGGATACCAGCACTCCATGAAGTCGGACAATCTCGCGAATATATATTTGAGCCAGTTGCTCTGTAGAATAGGGAGTCACTATTGGAATAAAATGAGTTGACTTGTTCAACCTCTCCACAATCACCCATACCACATCAAAATTCTTCTAAGCCCGTGAGAGCCCAACAATAAAATCCATGGTGACACGCTCCCACTTCCACTCGGGAATCTCAAGTCTCTAAAGCAAACTGCCCGACCATTGATGATCATACTTCACTTGCTGACAATTTAGGCATCGAGCTACATACTCCACTATGTCTTTCTTTATCCTCATCCACCAATATTGCTACCTCAAATCCTGATACATCTTAGCGACATCCAGATGAATGGATTGCCGTGAACTGTGGCCTCATGAAGAATCAACTCACGCAACACTTCCACATTAGGAACACATAATCGATCTTGCATCTGCAACACCTCATCTTCTCCGATAGAAACCTTGATATTGTGGTGCTGGAGGGTGTGGTTAAGGACAAGCAAATGGGGGTCGTCATACTGACACTCTATGATACGATTATATAACGTAGATCGAAAATTCATGCAAGAAAGAACTCAACTAGGCTCAGCTGAACATCCAATGCTAATGGCTTCTCAGCTGCCGGTAGATATGATAAACTGCCCAAGCTTTTCGCCTTTCGACTCAAGGCATCGGCCACCACATTAGCCTTTAGGGGATGATATAGAATAGTGATATCCTAGTCTTTAAGCAACTCTAACCATCTATGATGCTGCAAGTTAAGATCTTTCTATTTGAACAGATGTTGTAGACTCTTATGATCGGTAAAGACCTTACAAGGGACACCGTACAAATAGTGCCGCCAAATCTTCAATACATGAACAATAGCTTCCAATTCCAAGTCGTGGACCAGATAATTCTTCTCATGGGTATTCAACTTCCGAGACACGCAGGCAATCACCCTACCGGTTTACATCAACACTGCACCAAGGCCAATACGTGACGCATCACAATACACAATATAAGACCCCGAACTCGTAGGCAACACCAATACTAGGGCTATAGTCAAAGCACTCTTGAGCTTTTAAAAGATCGCCTCACACTCCTTGGACCATATGAAAGGAGCACCCTTCTGTGTCAATCTAGTCATAGGTGCGGCAGTGGATGAGAAACCCTTTATAAAATGGTGATAATACCCGGCCAAATAAAGGAAACTCCAAATCTCAGTAGCTGAAGATGGTCTGGGCCAACTCTGAACTCCTTCAATCTTCTTTGGGTCTACCTTGATCCCCTCACTCGACACTACATGACCCAAAAATTCCACTGAATCAATCCAGAATTCACACTTTGATAATTTTGCATACAACTTCTTCTCTCTCAAGGTCTGAAGCATGATCCTCAGGTGTTGTCCCTGATCTTCCCAGTTATAGGAGTACACCAAGATATTGTCAATAAACACAATGATGAATGAATCAAGATATGGCTGGAATACACTATTCATCAGGTGCATAAATATTGTTGGGACGTTGATCAGCCTAAATGACATCACAAGGAACTCGTAGTGACCATACCGAGTCATAAAGGTAGTCTTCAGAATATCAAGATCCTGAATCTTTAGCTGATGATAACCTGACCGCAAATCAATCTTTGAGAACACTCTAGCACCCTGTAGCTGATCAAATAAGTCATCAATTCATGATAATGGATACTTGTTCTTTACTGTAACCTTGTTCAACTGCCGATAATCAATACACATACACATAGAACCATTCTTCTTCTTCACAAACAAAACTGGAGCACCCCAAGTCTACACACTAGGCCGAATGAAACCTTTATCAAGCAACTTTTGTAACTACTCCTTTAACTCCTTTAGATTCTCTATACAATATGGTGGAATAGAAATGGTCTGAGTGCCCGACAACAAGTCAATACCAAAATCAATATCCCTATCGGGCGGCATACCCGGAAGATCCGCTGGAAATACATCTGAGAAATCTCTCACTACTGGAACTAACTCAACGGTAGGAGTATGAGCACTGAAATCTCTCACAAAGACTAGATAAGCATCACACCTCCTCTCAATCATTTGCTAAGCCTTTAGAAATGTCACAACCCTGCTAAGAACATAATCCAATTTACCCTTCTATTCCAACCGTGGTTAACCTGTCATAGCCAATATCACTGTCTTGGCATGACAATCCAGAATAACAATATAGGGTGACAACCAGTCTATGCCCAAGATGACATTAAAGTCTACCATACTAAGTAATAATAGATCAACTCTAGTCTCAAACCACCAATAACAACTAAACATGTCTGATACACACGGTCTGCAATAATGAAATCTCCCATAGGGGTGGACACATAAACAAGAGAACTCACAAAATAACAAGATATATCCAAATATGGAGCAAAGTAATATGACACATATGAATAAGAAGATCTTGGATCAAATAAGACTGATGCATCCCTATGGAAAATCGGAACCATACCTGTAATGACTGTGTCTAAAGCAACTGCCTCTGTTCTACTCAAAAAAGCATAGAATCTGACATGCGCCCCTCTAGGGAAACCTCTACCCACCCGTCCCCCACCCCTAGATGACTGTGCGGGTGGAGAAACAACTAGGCAACGACCATGGGTTGAGAAGTCTGTGGACCTAACCAAATTCGTGGAGCTTGAGTAGTCTGTGGAGGTACACTGCCCCTGAGTCTGGGGTAGTCTCTAACCATATGATGGGTATCATTACACTCAAATCAAGATCTTGGTGGGTGTGGCTTCTAAGACTAGCTCGGGCCTGGTCGATTGGACTGACCGCTAAAGGCACCCCGTGCAGGAGGTGCACTAGAAAATGGTTGAGCAAAGGGTGCAAACTGAGATCTCGGAATAGCCAAACAACCCCTAGAAGCTGGAAGTGTTGAATGAACTAGATGACTCACATAGCCTCTACCATGATGGGTTGTAGCTGCAGCGTGGCCACCATTAAATCCTCTAGTACCTTGAGGCTTTTTGGCCTCCCTGTCCTCTCTCTCATGGCCCCGCATACCCTCCTACCCCTGTGCAATCTCTACCACCTGCTGATATGGGATATATTTCTCGAGCTCTCGAGCCATTCTGAATCTAATACCATAGTTGAGCCCCTCGATAAATCGACGGACTCCCTCTCTAACTTTAGAAACCAATGCAGGTGCATGTCTAGACAAATCGCTGAATCGAGCATCATTCTTTGACACTGTCATAGTACCCTGGCACAGTTTCTCAAACTCAGCGTGCCATGCATCCCAAAGTGTCTAGAACAAACTCTCTCAAGAACATCTCTGAAAATTGAGTCCATGTACGTGAAGCTGCATCGGTTGGGCTACGCTCCTCGTAAACTCGACACCACTAATATATGTTGCACCTGATAACTGGATGTAGTGAAAGCAACCTCTCTCGTCTCCACAATACCCATGGTTTGGAGAATACAGTGGCACTCCTCTAGAAAATCATGTGCATCCTCTAAATCTAAACCACTGTAAGTAGGAAGATGATACTTCTTGAACCTCTCAAGTCTAAGTTGCTCCACCTAAGATGTTGCTGCCTTAACCTCGAGCTAAACAGGAACAACAGGTTGTACTGGTATAACCTCTAGGATCTGAACAATATGGACCCACTCCTCCAGGGTGCGGGTTGCGGGAGTCTTAGCTCTTACCCCAGCCTGAGATGTGGTTGGTGCAAGTGGAATCAGCCACGCCAGAGCTAAGGTAACAAATATGCTCAAGAACTGTGCGAGGGTCTCTTAAAGTGCAGGGGAGGCAACAAGCGTGATAACAACACGATAGGGGTCAAAGAACTACTAAAGAAAAAAATCAAGAAACGTGCGGAAGCTAAAAGAAGGTAAAGAAACGGAAAAAAAGATAGAAATTAAAGATAATTATTGAATTCAAAAAGTCTATACTTGAAGATGAATCCTAATAATAACAATTAGCTAACGAAGAACTAATCGCCTTTGATAGAGAATTAAAAACAAGAGTAGATTGTGAAACCCGACCCTTTAGAATAACAAGAACAACAATAAACCTAAACTTATCACCTTTCTTGAATACCTATAAGTGATCTAAGATTTAGAAAAGAGTTTAATCTTACCACCTTAAGTTAAGTCTTGAAAGTGAAAAAGAAATTCAAGAGTAGCCACACATAAGAGTGCAAGAAAATCTCACAATTTTTATTGATAATAATCTATGATAATCTAAGTTTAAAAACAAAGAAGACACCCCTGATATAGGTAGGAGGGGTCACGAAATTAAGGCTAAAATAACATGAAAATAAAGTCCTAGACTACTTTGGACAACAAGTCCAACTACCTTACGAAAAAGGAAAATACTAGGAAGCAAAAACCAAGTCATTCTTGCAAAGTAATTCCAAAAATTTTAGGAAAAGGAAAATATAACCCTAACTAACTAGGTAATTAATAAATACAGTCCCAAAATATATGGAAATAAGCCTCAAACCAAACTTGGATAGAATCTTGAAAATCTTGAAGGAAATTTGTAAGCAACTTGGCACCACCTTGCACTCAGCATCTAGCACGCCTATTGTACCCTTCTTAGACATCAAGTAAGTCCTTTTTATTTTATAAAAACGTAGCTTCATATAAAACTTCATGGGCTGCAAGTTTGGATATATTTTAGGTGCCAAATTGGTCCAAAAGTGGACTGACTAGGACCTTCTTCAAAGGATGTCTCTTGGGATCCTCTTCTTAGATATAAATTTGTGCCGTAAAACAATTGTAATACCTAACCAATTCATATTCTTTATCCTTGAGCTCTTCCTCCCAATTAACAACTTCTTTATTTGCACTTCTAATGGCCTTGTTTTGCAACTTTTTAGCGTGGCATCTTGTTAAAACCCTCTTTGAGATTCCAAAGCTTCATCCTTATCCTTTAATAGAGTTGATCTTCCTAGGAAGCTATCATTCCCCTCTTCTTGAAGAAACTTTTTCCTTGAATTTCGACCTTGCAAGAAAAATAAAATACGCACTAGTAAATGGCATCCACTAATATGAAAGATTGGTAGGAATAAAAGAAGGTAGTGACCATGTGTCCACTTAACCCAACTAAGCCTAATATGTGTATATACTCCCTTTAAAGCATATGGACATCATCATCCTAATAAAATTTATGTCTACGTAGATTAGCACAATAAAAGCCTCTCTTAGATGCACTATGCAATAGAACTTGTAATTCAATCTTGTCAATAATGTAGTCCAAAAATGTGTATGAAAAAGAAATTACAAAAGATTGATCACGCATCCATTTAACTTTCAAAATAAAAATTTTAATACATTCAAGCTCATGATTATAACTTTCTTCAATAATATGCAACATCAACGGATTCTAAACAACTGCTCAAACTATTACAGAAAGAGTCATAGGTAGGTTCATGAAAGAGTACTTGATTACAAGCGTTACAATAATCATGCATATCCTTTTTACTAATAGCAAACACTTTTACAAGCTTACAATCAGCATGACTTAAAGAATGACTCCCCATCAACAACAAAAATCATGTTTTAGCAATTTAAAACATGAAATCTCACTAGACACTTGAATAAGAGAAGAAGAAATATTAAAATCATTCGCAAGCCTCTTCTCATAAATTTCATACCTCTTTATACCAAGTGGTAATTCATAATCATCTATGTCATACTCAATTTCAAAGGGAAGCAAATTACTCATGCACTTGAATTTAGATACTATAGTTAATGACTTGATATGCATCAAATTATCATTATCCACAAAAATGGTAAAGTCACCAACATAAGAAATAAAAGTATAGTATAGTTCATTACCTCCAAAAATACCTTAGGTGTTCTAGAAAGCCCAAGAGATCGAATAAACAAATTATACATACCATACTTGGACTTATTTACCATTGGAACATCATCATATTGTATTCTTTTATGCAATGGCTCCAACTTAGCAATGTCTTTAGGGTAATCCATGTCATAAACCTGTAAATAAGGATCAAAATAGTCAAAAGGTTCAATAAGAAAGAAATTAACCAAGATTTTATCTTCCCCATCCAACAAAAATAGATTTTGCCAAATTCATGTTGGAATACAATTGGATCTTTTGCCACCATCTCTTGCACCTCAACTCCCCTTTCAAAAGGTCTTTCAACACGTGGCTGCACAAAATCACAAGAACTAAAACAGGAAAGAGTTAATGGATTACAAAGCAAAGAAAACTTTTTCTTGCTTACACTCTTTTTGGCTTTTATTACAAGACTATCTTTCTCCTCACCCTTAGCCTCTTTTCTCTCACTAAATTTTTTTTTCTTCACTCAAACACTCTTGTTTTTCTCTCTCTACCTCACAGACTTTTGTTATCTCACTGCCTTCTCTCTTTTTGTTTTCCTCAAGCTCCCTCTTTTTATCACTTGACACCCCATTTTCTTCACTCAATACAACTTCTTCTTTTTTTCTCTCTTGGGATGTCAATATGCACTCCCTTTCTCCTCTTATTCTTTTCTCTCTCATATTTTTCCATATTCTCTTTAACAGTCTTTTCATCTTCATAAATTTGTGAGGGAGTCAAAGGTCCAAGAATGAGTTTCTTCCCGTTAACCTCAAGAGAGTATCTATTTTTTTATATGTTATATGACACTCTTTTGTAGACCATGGCTTTCCCAACAAGATATAATAATTATTCATGGGAATCACATCACAGCAGATCACATCCTCATACCTTCCAATAGAAAAGTGTAATAACACTCTTTTATCTACCTGTAATCCTCTCACCTAGGGTTAAATATGCTCAACACATGGCAAGTTCAATTTCTTAACCATATAAGTGCAAATTGAGTTATAGCCAAACTCTTTGTCAATTCTAAGGGCATAAATCACAAACAAAACTTTAGCTCTTGTTTGAAAAATAACCTTACCACTGTCTTCCTTCCATTCGGTATACTGTAAGTTCGATCTTTCAAGTTGTTGAGTCATAGCTCGCCTCCTTTCACTATAACTACCTGTTTGAGACATCTTGACATAGATTAGAAGAATGTGTATCTTTTAAATTTGGTTTTTCCCTATAATGTTCTCACCTATCTTGCCTTTTTTCCATTCAATGCAGCTCTTGGTCGTTAATAGTTAGATTTATTAATAAACCTTACTAGTCACAACCCTTAGTGATAAGAATATGGAGTTAGAAAAAGAAAAGAAAAGTAAATGACCAAACATAGGAAGAATTGAAATTGGTTAGTAGGGAAAAAAGGAACGAATTTAGGAAACCCAAAACCCACAAGAATAAGAAAAAAAGTTACCTTAATCTTCAAGAACTAGGATCCTCTCTCATTGTTTTCTTTCTTGATTTGGAAACCAAATAGTACTTAAATTTTGAAAATAATAATGACCAATAACACTTTTTTGGAGGGCTGATTTTCGTTTTTTTTTTGGTTTTTTTTACTCAAGAACCTCCCAAGATCATGCTCTGATACCACTTGATAACAACACGGTAGGGGTCCAAGAACTACTAAAGAAAAGAAGAAAATCAAAAAATATACGGAAGCCAAAAGTAGGTAAAGAAACGAAAAAAAGAAGATAGAAACTAAAGATAGATTAAATTCAAGAAAGAGTTTCTTGAATTCAAGAAGTCTATTTTAAAGTTGAATTGTAACAGCAACAATTAGCTAACGAAGAACTAATCGCCTTTGACAGAGAATTAAAAACAAGAGATAGATTGTGAAATTCGACCCTTTAGAATAACAAAAAAAAACAATAAGCTTAAATTTATTACCTTTCTTGAATACCTAGAAGTGATCTAAAGTTTCGAAAAGAGTTTAATCTTATCACCTTAAGTTGAGTCTTGAAGGTTGAAGAATAAATCCAAGAGTAGCCACACACAAGAGTGCAAGAAAATCTCATAATTTTTATTGATAACAGTCTATAATAATCTAAGTCTAAAAACAAAGAAGACACCCCTTATATAAGTAGGAGGAGTCACGAAATTAAGGCTAAAATAACAAGGAAATAAAGTCCTAAACTACTTTGGACAGCAAGTCCCACTACTTTAGGAAAAGGAAAATGTTAGGAAGCAAAAACCAAGTTATTCTTGGAAAGTAATTCCAAAAATCTTAGGAAAAGGAAAACATAACCTTAACTAACTAAGAAAGCAATAAATATAGTCCCAAAATATATGTAAATAAGTCCCAAACCAATCTTGGATAGAATCTTGGAAATCTTGAAACTCTTGAAAGAAATTTACAAGCAACTTGGCACTAACTTGCACTCAACATCTAGCACGCCTATTGTATCCTTCTTGGACATCAAGTTAGTCCCTTTTTATATTATAAAAATGTGACTTCATATAGGACTTCATGGGCTGTAAGTTTGGACAAATTTTAGATTCCAAATTGGTACAAAAGTGAACTGACTAGGACCTTCTTCAAAGGATGTCTCCTCGGATCCAATCCTACTCTTCTTAGACATAAATTTAGGCTACAAAAATACTGTAGTACCTAGCTAATTAATATCCTTTATCCTTAAGCTCTTTCTTCCAATTAACAACTTCTTTATTTGCACTTGTAATGGCCTTGTTTTACAACTCTTTAGCTTGACATCTTGTTAAAACCCTTTTTGAGATTCCAAAGCTTCATCCTTATCCATGAATAGAGTTGAGCTTTCTAGGACGCAATCAAAGCGCCTCGGGTGCCTGTCCCCCAACTAGAGCTACCGATGACTCTTTTATTGCACCTCTAGCAGATGCTCTAGATGCACCACGTGCCTCTCCTTGGCCTCTGCTCCGGCCTCTCATGGATCTAGTAGGAGGCACAGGTTTCTGATCGTTAGATCTAGTAGTGTGTGTCCTCACCATTTGTGAGAGGATAAAAAGTCAAAGATTTAGTCTATAAAGTCAACCAATTCGCAAGATAAGGAAGTTTTCCCAATAGTTTCGTAGCCTCTCGAAGATAAGTAAAATTGTCTCCGTCCCGATCTGCAAGACTCTATGAAACCAGCTTATAACTCGTAACACCTATGAACCTAGAGCTCTGATACAAATTTGTTACGACCCATTTTCCCACCTTAGGATGTCATGATGGCACCTAGTCTCTAAGACTAGGTAAACCCAATATTTAACAATAACTTAACAAGAATAGTTAACATGAATACTAAAATAGAGCTAGAAAAACTCAAATAGCCTTCCAAAACAGAATCTCAACAACAACTTTCCCAAAATCGGTGGAACTGAGTCATAAGCTCTATAGAATAAACTAGAGTATCTACTATAACTTTGTCTGAATGGAAAATACAACAGAAAATAAAGATAAGGGAAGGTGACTCCGAAGCTTGTGGACGTCGAGCAGGTATACGTTGAAGTCTCCAGAAAGCAGCTAACAGTTGATCGCTAACATCTGACACGAGTAGACGTGCCTGGATATGCACAAAAAAGTGCAGAAGTGTAGTATGAGTACACCACAACGATACCCAGTAAGTATCAAGCCTAACCTCGGTAGAATAGTGATGAATCTAGGTTAAGGCACCTACTAGGACATAATAAACAAAATGAAATGAAATAACAAGAAGTAACGGAAAGCGGAGAAACAAGTACTATGAAGCAAGTTAATAACATAGACTAATGAAAGGATTGTAAGCATAGATATAACATAAAGGAAGCAATTGAAAAGAAACACAATGATCATACACAAATAATAACAGAAAGAACAAGGAAGAACAACACAACAAGAAGTGTTCCAACCAATAACTCTTTGCAACATGAGATAAACAACAAGAATCATGAGGTACCGTCTCAATTACAATAAGAATCACAACCAAGGTATCACCTCATATATAACAAGAATCACAACTGAGGTACCGCCTCGTATTCACATTTCTCAATTTCAATCACAATCATTTCATATACCGCTGCGTGAGCCTTACATTTAAATAGTTTTGAAAATATTTTTTTTGAAATAGCTACACTCACTTTATCCCACCTTATGATGCCACGTGGCTTCACGTAATTCACTTACAAGAAACACGCATATTAGTCTCACCGCATGCACATTAACCCACATCCTTATACCGCCGCATGCGCATCAATATCACATCACAATAACAACTCGCACCACAAGTGCCCATATGTTACGACTTGCCAATAATCAACAATATCTCATGGCTCAACCACAATGTGTACAAGAATATCAATAATAATAATGAATGTAAATTTCTCAACACGAAAGACATCTCAATAATTAATAACTTTGCCTCAATGTGATAACGGCTTTCACAACTTCAACACCAATAACTCAACAATAAGAAATATAATGTTTAACCACGATACTAAATAAGAATAACTCACAATGGAAGAGATAACATATATCGATGACTTCAAATAAGGATAATCAACAATGAAAGAGATAACATGTAACAATAACTTCAAATTATGATAAATCAACAATGGAAGAGACAACATGTAACGATGACTTCAAATAATGGTATTTAACAATGGAAAAGATAACACGTAACAATAAAAAATGCAACAAGTTCCACTAAAGCATTAGAGCAAAATATCAAGTAGGATGTTGAACAAATAGTAACAAAGTCATTTAAGGAATGTCACAATAGTCTACGCAAGTTAAAGTAGATTGACTATGAGAAATTAGAGCATGATATGACAATTTAATTAAATCATAGAAAAAGTCTAAGTAGCCTAAACCAATCAATTACCAAATATAACCCGTGTACTTACTCGTCACCTTGCATACACAGCTTTCACATAATACAAATTACACAATCAATCCCAAATCCTAAGGGGTAGTTTCCCCCCACACAAAGTTAGGCAAGATACCTACCTCAAGTAGGCTAATTCAACACTCAAAAATAGCTTTTCCCCTAAAATTCACGTCCACATTGCTCAAATATAATCAAAATCGACTTAATATCATCAAACAATGCAAGGAAAATCAATTACAATAGATAAAGCAATGATATTTGTACTTTTCCCAAAAAGTCAACAAACGTTAACCCTGGGTCCGCTCGGTCAAAACCCGAGTTCAAGGGTATATTCCCACTATCTATAGCCCCACGAGTCCATATATATGGTTTGTTTCAAAATCCGAGTCCAAATCGACTCTCAAAACTCAATTTCTTATTTTTCAAAAACTTGACAAAGTTTTGCAAATTTTCACTTTGGTTCACATGATTTTGATGTTAGAATCTAAGATATATTAATGGAATATAGTTTGAAATAGATTAGAATCACTCACCTAAGGTTTGTAGATGAAAATCCTCTCTCCAAATCACCTCCTAACGAGTCTACGTTTCTAAAATGAGAGAATATGATAAAAAAAAACCCATCTCCCAGCCCTTATTACCAGCTGCAGATAACGCATTTGCGAACCCTCGCAATTTCGGACCAGGGATCGAATTTGCGAATCCTAACATCCACAATGATTATCGCAAATGTGACCGGGCCTTCGCAATTGCAACGCTACATCTTACGCAAAGTCGAACTAAGCCTAATTCCTACTGACTACGCAATTGCGAAGGGGCAGTCTCAACTGCGACATCAGCACCCCCTTGTCACCTTCACAATTGCGAGGTTGGTGCTCGCAATTGCGATAACATAGCACCCGTAACACCAGCAATTCATTTTCAATTCAAACCATTCCAAATCACGTTCGAAACTCATCCGAACCCTCGGGGCTCCAAACCAAATATCCATAAAAGTCTAAAAATATCATACAAACTCGCTCGCATGATCAAAATACAAAAATAACATCTAGAACTGCGAATCGAACTCCAAAACACATGAATTTCAGAATAAAGTTCAAGAACTACTTGAATTGCAACTAAACATTCAAATCCTATCAATTCAACTCCAAATGATATCAAATTTTGCAGACAAGTTCCAAATAGTAAAACAAACCTATTCCAAGTCCCAAAATAAAATTCTGAATTCGATAGCTAAAATTAAACCTATGATCAATCTTTTTAACTTCAAGTTGTCAAATTTCGGTCAAAACAACATAATCAACCTACGGATTTTCGAATACAATTCTGGCACCACCCAAGTCTGAAATCACGATACGAATATATTGGAGCCATCAAAATACCATTCCAGGATTGTTTTAAAAAAATCAAAGTTTGATCAATATTTCTAACTTAGGCTTCTAAGCCATGAATTAAATGATCCAAAACAACCCGAAATCTTTCCGGAATAAAACTAATCAACCCCGTAAATCATAAAATAATAAACACACATGTGTGAAGCATAAAAAGGGAAAATGGAGAGCAACTACACAAAATGACATGTCGGGTTGTTACAATATGTATAAAAGGTACATGTCATTTATTTATCGATTTGGTGTAAACAGTGTGCATGCATATAAGATTTTACCATGTTTCCTTCAAAGGCATAAAAGCATATTCTTTATTGCAGCTTATACAAATCTTTGTTGGGCTATCTGAATATTTCGGTTCAGGCATAAAACAAAAAACATGAGTGACCCAAAGTATATATTTTTGTATTAGTCGAAATTTGTAATGGTTAGGCTGTTTTATTAGCCTGTTTCTTTCTTACACATTTTAAAGGCTGGTTACATGTTTGGTATATAAATGAATGGTGCCTAAAGTGTAATGGCTGGTTGTGACAACCCAGCCGATCATTTTATGTATTGTAGCACCATTTCCCTATTGAAAGATTATTTTATGTGTACTTGTGGTTACGTGACCTTCTGGGTGGTCAGTTTAGGTCTGGGGATGTTTCAAAGTGAATTGGGACACTTAGTCCTAAGATTGGAAGCTTAAGTTGGAAGAGTTGACGGGAATTTGACTTTTGTGTAAACGAATCCGAAATAAAGTTTTGATGGTTTTGATAGTTTTATATAGTAATTTTGGACTTGAGCGTATGTACGGATTTGGATTTGGATGTCCGTAGGTTAATTTGGTGCATTTTGGCGAAAATTAGATAGTTGAAGGTTTGGAAGGTTGGGAGGTTTGACCGAGAGATGATTTAATTGATATCGGGTTCAGATTTTGGTTTCGGGAGATGCAATATATCTATTATGTCATTTATGACTCTTGTGTAAAATTTGAGGTCAATCGGAGTTGGTTTGATATGATTCGGCATTAGTTTTAGAAGTTGGAAGTTCATTTGTTCATTAGGCTTCTACGATATGTGATTTGTGGTTTTGACATTATTTGATGTGATTTGAGGCTTTGAGCGAGTTTGTATTATTTTAGGACTTGTTGGTATTTTTAGATGGGGTCTCGGGGGCCTCAAGTGTGTTTCGGATTAAATTCGGATTAGTTTTGGTCTTAGAGTATTGGCTGAAGTTTTAGGTATCTGGTGCATTTACACCTATGGTGGGAATGGCCGCAAGTGCGGCGTTGTGGACGTATATGCGGAAGGAGGATGGAAGCAGTGGTATCGCAGATGTAAAAATTATCTCCGCAGAAGCGAAGTCGCTTCTGCAATGAAGGGAAGCGCAGAAGCGGAAGAACCACAGGTGCAAAATATTCTCCCAAGTGCGGATGCGCAGATGCGGGAGCCCGACCGCAGAAGCGGAAGGCTAGGACTTAAATGGTTTGCAAATGTACTCATTTATGACCGCGGAACCGGCTCCACAGAAGAGGACTTCTGGGGCGTAAAAGCAGGATCGCTGGGCAGTTGTTTAACAATCGAGGGTTTGAGTTTTTCTTTCATTTTAGGAATTTTGGAGTTTTGACCAGGGCGATTTTTGGAGAGTTTTCCACCTAGATTGAAGAGGTAAGTGACTTTTAATAACTTTTGTCAATAAATATTGAATATATATTGATTATTATAGCTAACTTTCATGAATCTAAGTTGTAACAATAATAACAACAACCCAATAGAATCCCGCTAGTGAGGTCTGGGGAGGGTAGAATGTACGCAGACCTTACCCCTACCCCGAAAGGTAGAATCTAAGTTAGAATTTGGTAAGTTTTGGACTATGTTATTGAAGAGTGAAATTTGAGAATTTGAAGGTCGATTTATAGTTGGAATTGGATGATTTTGGTATGGTTGGATTCATAATTTAATGGGTGTTCGGAATTTATAAATTTTGTTGGGTCTCGAGGTGCGAGTCCGAGGTTGACTTTTCGACTTGAGTTAAAGATCTCAGCTTTATTTTTTGGGATCACTTCCTATGGCTTTTATTGATAGCATTACGTTATTTTTTGGCTAGATTCGAGCCTTACGAAAGTTGATACACGCGGAAAGGGTCTATTAGAGGAGTTTTGGCTTGCTTGAGGTAAGTATCTTATCTAAACTTGATTGAGTCACTAGTTGCCTGAATTATTTGTGACGTGCCATGGGTACGTACATGTGTGGGGTTTGAACTCATGTGCTAACACCGGGGTAATTATTCATGCTTGGGTTATGCTTAGGCTATAATAATGCATAGAATTTACTGTTATGCTTTAAGTTATGATGTATTCTCATATTTGTAATATTTTGCAAACTATTTGAACTATGTTTTAGGTTACATAGAGGCTTATTCCCTAAATGAACTTAATAATTATTATTTTTGTGATTAAATTGCTGATTTGAAACATGATAGACACTATTCACATGCCTACACTTTAGCATGTCCCTTATACGAGTCCAGGAGCATGAGATTTGTTATTCATTCATCATATACATGTATTCCTGTATATTTGTTTCTGTATGATATGATTTGGACTGGATGCATGTGACCACGTCGGGCGGATTGTGTTGTTATGCATGTGACCACGCCGAACAGAATGTAATGTTATGCATGTGACCACATAGGAAAAATTATGATACTGAGCTTGTGACCATGCCGAGTTGGTAGCATGTTAAAGTAGCCGTGCATGCATGTAGATATAGATCTATTCCTCTAGGATCACCTCTCATGTTTCTCTCTTGATGGTGTACATGCGGATATTGAGAAAAATTGATCAGCGATTTGGTTCGGATATGGAAGGGTTGAGGAAATCTGGCCGGTACTTTGTTTGGATTTTGCATTTCATCTTTACTTATAAATTTTCATGGTTGATTACCTGATTTAACTTCATATCATCTCTATATGTTGAACATTGACTGAGTAGAGTATTAGAGTAACTGTACACATACACACAAATGCTTCCTTCTGTGCTTATGAATTGATTTTATAATTGTTCTGTACTTGTTAAAAATAATGAAACTGTACAGGTTATAGCTAGTATTATTTATAGTTCTTGCTTATTTTACCTCACCGAGTCTAGTTATGATATACATTGAGTAAATTGGATCGGTTGTACTCATATTGTACTATGCACTTAAATGTGCAAATCCAAGTGTGAGGATCGGTTATCAGCAGTAGGATTGCTTGTTGGATTGTGCTTCAGGAGGCGAGGTAGAGCTGCATTCTTGATTGCAGTTTTGATTTGTCTTTTCTTATGTACTGTTGTTCCAGTTCAGACAGTATTGCTATTTAGTTTTTTAGACTTGTATTCTGTTGTAGAGCTCATGACTCCGTATTTATCAGTTTTTGAGGGATTTCCCTTGTACGCTATATTGGGATTTCAGTCTTATATTATTTTTTATAAATTTCGTTGTTCGTGTGTTAGGCGCCACCACGATGGGTCGGCATTTTGGGTCGTCACACTGGTTGATTTATTTCTCTCAGAATATTTCTCTCTTCTTTTCTGTTCTCTTGAAATTTCCGCATAAAACCCTACTAAAATTTCCCAAATTTTGCTTGATTTAGCATGTTAACATGATATCAGAGCAGGGACCAAATAGGTCTCGTGATTCTGAATCGTCTGATATTACCCTCGATAGGTTTTGCGAAGGTTTAGGGATGGGATACATGGAGTGCTATGTATTACCCTCAATTCATCCTAAGATTATTCAACGACTTTCAAAATCTCATTTTTTGGTGGATTCTTCTGCTATGTCATGTACTTTTTCTGTATCTTCGTGAGTTTGGTTCTTTTTTGCCATTTCCACTGCTATTAATTCAAATTTTGGAACCAATTTTTTGGAGTATTTTTTTAAGCTAGGGTTCCGTGATTGGGGCTGATTTTAAAGTTCCTTTGACGAGATTGGTAACATCATTTATTTTCTCAAGCCTAAGTTTTTGTTTGCATGAATTGTTAATTGCTTAATCTGCTATTGAAATTGTGGTGCCTCTTGCTTTTATCATGGGTAAAACTAGTACTGATTCTATCGATTCGTCTAGCCCTTTGTTTTTGCATCCTTCTGATATACCTGGTATCTCTCTAGTTCACATGCCTATTTTTTGTTCTGGTTTTGATAGGTGGAAGATGAGTATTGTTGTATTTTTTTTGCTAAGAATAAGATCGCATTTGTTAATGGTTTATATCCTAAACCCGATGATAATTCACCTAACCTCAAAAAATACAATAGATATAATAATCTGGTCATATTCTGGTTGATAAGCTCGCTCTCTTCAGAAACAGAGAGTGTTCAATATTCAGAAACAATTGAGTGCATTTAGGAGCAATTGAATAAACGATATAGAATAATAAATGGTATGAAATTTTTTGAAATCAAAAAAGAGCTTGCCTCCACTGTGCAGGGAGTTCTTGACATTGCTTTTTATTTTATCAAGCTCAAAACGTTGTGGGATGAACTGAGGGTAATACATAGCACTTTATGTATCACATCCCTCTGGACCTACTCCTGGTTCTAGCACTGTTGTGTTTGCAAATCACGGCAACCAAGGGTCTGCAGTTCTTGGATTGACACAACAGCAATACACACCGTTGATAAATCTTCTTCAATAGTTTCACTTGTCTGACTCTATTCCTCAACCCAATCTCATGGCATCTGCTATTTTTACAGGTATTTTATTGTCTAATTTTGTATAGTATGGTTAAAGTTCTTGTATGTGACACAATCCACTAATTTCACAAACTTAATTTGGATAATTGATTTTGGTACAATCGATCACATGACTTCAAACAAAAATGTTCCTTTTAACCTTGTTCCCCTGCCTATTTCTTACGTTGTTTTCCTTACAAATGGATATAAAGTCAAGGTAACAAGTACAATATCCTATTCCTTAAATGAATCAATCACTCTCCACATTGTGCTTTATGTCCCATCTTTTCATCAGTCTTATTTTTGTTTGCAGACTAGTACAACAGTTGCATTGTATAATTATGGTTACTGGTATTGGTTGTTTCATTCATGCCATTTTATGAAGTGGCATGTGGTTCTTGGCAATAAGCAACGACTCTACAAGTCTCAGTCAAACCTTTCCGGAATTCTATGACTGAGAACTTCACTTCCTGCAGCTCACATTCACCTTGTACTTCTATTCCAAGTACTTCACTTGTAGATAGTTCCATTCCTACTTGTAAAAAAGTTGCATTGCATGAAATGGATATTGTTTGGCATCAAAGATTATCTCACACTCCTTTTATAAGGACGAAAAGTATCCTTGCTATTTCTTCTGCTGATTCTGCTAATCAATGCTTTCTTTGCAATGTGTATCCCATGGCTAGACAAACTAGATAGTCTTTTCCTGATTGTTGTATCCAAAATACTAAACCTTTTCAACTTATTCATGTTGGCACCTAGGGACCCCATGATATACTAACATATTCTGGTTATAGATGCTTTTTAACAATTGTTGATGATTTTAGTAGATCTACATGGACTCATTTAATAGGCTCTAAAAGTAATGCATTTTCTTTGTTAAAAGCATTCATTTTGATGGTTAAAAATCAGTTTAATGTTACTGTCCGAACCAATAAAAGTGATAATACCCTGGAGTTGGGTTCCATTCATTCGCGTTCATTTTGATGGTTAAAAGTCAGTTCAATGTCACTGTCCAAACCAATAAAAGTGATAATGCCCTGGAGTTGGGTTCCAGTCATTCAACCATCTCTTTTTTCTCAGACCATGGTATTATTTATCAAACTTCATGCCTCAGGCACCATAACAAAATAGTGTAGCGGAGAGAAAATACAGAATCTTACTTGAAGCATCTAGAGCATTGCTTTTTTAATCCAAAGTACCACTAAGATTCTGGGAGGATTGTCTTATAGATAGGCTACCTTTCAAATTGCTAAATAATAAATCTCCTTTTGAAATATTGTATGGGAAGGAACCTAGTTATTCTTATTTGAGGACCTTCGGCTGCCTTTGCTATGCCACTGTACCCATTCCACAGAGAGACAAACTCTAGCCTAGGACTATAAATTATATTTTTGTTGGTTATCCCTGTGCTAAGAAAGAATATAAGTTATATAATCTAGAATCCAAAAATTATTTCATCTATAGAGATGTTATTTTTCATAAGTATCAATTTCCTTTTGCTAAACCTTCTGGTTCACATGTTTCTCATATTTGTGAGTCCGTTCTCTCAGCTCCTTCACTCTCTAATGAACCTGATCCTTTTTCCTTTACACCTGCTCCATCTTTCTCTACTTCTGCACTTCATCGTTCTTCCCCACTTTCCCTGATTCTTTATCATCTAATAATTCTTCATCTTGTTCACCTTCCAGTCATGGGAGTTCTTCTGTTTCTCCTCCTTCTCATATGTCTTCTACTTCTTCTGACCCTCTGCCTTTAAGGAGGTCTGATAGGCCTCATAATCCTCATTCATATTTGCAAGATTATCAATGTCAACTTCCAGTTTCTTTTTCTTGTTCTTTTGTTTTGCACTTAGAGTTTGAACCATATACTTATGCTCAGGCAGCTCCTATTCCAACTTGCCAAGTAGCCATGAGGAAGGAGTTTGAGGCTTTAGAAGCGAACAATACTTGGGACATTATTGAATTACTTGTAGGGAAAAAACCTATTGGGTGTAAATTGGTCTACAAAATTAAGTATAGGGCCAATGGTAGTATATAGAGATACAAAGCAAGGCTTGTTATTAGGGATGACACCCAGGTTGAAGGGATGGATCTCAATGAAACTTTTTTCCCTATGGTAAAATTATCTACTGTTAAATGTCTTGTAGCTATTGCTATTAAGAAGGGTTGTTCTTTATTTCCACTCGACGTAAATCATGTTTTTCTTCATGGTGATTTAGATGAGGAGGTGTATATGAGGTTGCCTCCAGGACTCTTCTTCTTCTTCGTCGTCGTTTTCTTTTTCTTCTCTTGTTGCCCCTCTAGTGTGCAAGCTAAACAAATCCCTCTATGGTTTGAGACAGACATCCAGACAATGATATGCAAAGTTGTCTCAAGCTTTGTGTTCAAGCAGATACACTCATTCTTTAAATGATTATTCCCTGTTTGTTAAAGGATCTCTTGGTAACATGGTCATTATCTTAGTTTATGTGGATGATAAAATCTTAACTGGTGACAATCTTGCTGAAATTTCAGCTTTGAAATAATTTTTGGATAATGAGTTTAAGATCAAAGATCTGGAGTTTTTGCATTATTTTCAAGGGATTGAGGTCTCCACTTTTCCCGGTGAAGTTTTGTTAAACCAAAACAAAAAACATAGAGTGGCCCATATAGTATTTATTTTTGTATTAGTTGACATTTGTAATGGTTAGCCTGTTTTGTTAGTTTAACCAATTTTCTTTCTTGTACTTATTTAGTATATAAATGAATGAGGCCAACGTGTTAGGGCTGGTCGGTTTATTTCCCTCAGGACATTTCTCTCTTTTTTTCTATTCTTTCGAACTTTCCTTTGAAAACCCTACCCAAATTTCCCAATTTCTGCTTGATTTAGCACGTTAACCATCTTTTTTTTCAATCGGACCAAGCGTCCAGTTATCTGAAGAGTTACAAACGATGTTACTTTAGAGCAATTGGACAATCATAAGTGAAACATGTCTCCTATTATGAAACGTAAGGACAGAATGCACTGATGGTATGGATTGTTTTCAAAAACTTTTTTACTTTTTGGGAGAGATAGGAAAATTTATAATTAGGGACGACAGTGCTAATAAACCAAGGAAGTCAAAATTGTCTAATTTCGTTTAATTTACGATGTAAATCCGTAAGGAGATTGGCTAGAAGAATTGCAATAAACAAAAAGGGAGAGCTTCAGTAATGAAGACAAATTAAAGATAGTTTGTTCAACATAGATATTAGATTGTCTATCATTTTTATTTAAAATAGAAAGGCAAATTGCTGGAGAAGGAAATAACAACTCGTCTCACAAGGCATCACTACTATTATTCCACAAGACTGCATTTCTTTTACCTTAGGATGGTTTTCTTCTTCTTTCAAACCCTGAAACCAGAGGAAAAAGAGAAGTTTAAGCAAACAGATAGAGAAAAAAAAAAAAAAAAAGCAACACCAACTTATTAATATGATAGTAGAAACGTCAACTGAGGTATATATAAAAACCTAAGATGGTAGTCCCTCCCAAAAAAACAGTTGCCATTTGTGACAAACATAAACAAATTATATTAAAGTTCGACGAATATTTCTGAATGTCTTTCGAAATGATACTTCCATACAAATAGGTGTGTCTGGTACATTGAACGTCAAGTCTTAGGAAAATATTTTTCTATGAGGTAGTTATTTACTCCCTTCATTCCAATTTATGGGAACATGTTTGATTGGGCACGGAATTTAAGAAAAAATGGAGATTTTCGGAATTTGGGTTTGTCAAAAAGGGCCAGAGTATTTGTATGATTATAAAAGCTTCTCATTAAGGGTAAAATTGTAAGTTTAAGCTAAATTGTTTCCAAATTTAGAAAAGGGTCATTTTTTTTGGAACGGACCAAAAAGAAAATAGGTTCACATAAACTGAAACGGAGGGAATTATTGTTTTGGTTCTTAAAACGGGGAAAATGACTTCACAACGTGAAAGTTCATTATCTTACAATTGTTCAACTTTTAGTTTTATATTACTTGCTACCTAAACATTCTATTTAATTTTAACACTCAAAAACTTGTTCTAAAGCACCTACGATTTATTATTAATTACTAACTTTTAATTTCTTACTCATCCACCAAACATCGAAAAAATCTCTCTTTCTCTCTGTAAGTCTGTATATATAAAGATAGGAATAGAAAAGCTAATGTGGCATCTTCCATAAATAGGATCACTATTTTTCTTTTTTTCTTGTTTTTTTGGATTATTCATTTTCCTATTTTTTCTATTAGTTTGTATTCTAATACAAAACTTTCATTTAGAATTGCTATTTATGTTCTCAAGAGCCATGTTCTTCCAAAAATTGTGGAACGGTTGTCACAATTAATAAGAAAACACCATTGCAAGTTGAAAGGACGCCAACAAATAGAAGGTTACAAAATTGAATATAATTGTAGCATTTAAAGTAGTAAAGCAATATAACACTCTTTCTCGGTACTTGGTTTTTTCTTTAGACTTTCTTATTGAAGCGTTGGTAATTTTTTATGCATATGTTGTTTTAAAAAAAAAACTGCGATCTCTTCATTGAATATACAGAAAAAAGGTGATAACTAATTACAATGGTAAGAAGATTTAGATAAATAGAGAAAAAGAAGAAGATGATTTTCATACAGAGAATTAGGAAAAAATATTTGTCTGGTTGATTGAATGTCTTGATGGAGGAAGAGAGAAAGAAAGAACTAGAAAAGGCAAAAAACAATAGAAAAGAAACATATTGTACAATGAAGAAGGAGGGGAACGACAATTTATACAAAAACAGAAAGAGAAAAGAAAGAAACGAAAAGAAAAAAGGGAAAAAAGAATAAGAAGGAAAAAAAAAAGGAAAGAATAGAGAAAAACGGAAGAAGGAAAGAAAGAAAAGTAAGATAATTAGTGAGAACACACTACACACCAATTGAAATTGATTCCGTAGTTAAGACTTTTGTAAATTTTGGAGTCTAAGTTTCTTTCCTATAGAGTAATATGAAAACTTTTAATTGTAAATATCTTCCAATTCTTATGTTCATACTTCGCAATTATAATGTGAATTTTTTCCTTTTTTTCTCAATGTAGAATTGAATAATTGTTAATCTTTTTCCTATTTTTATTCTTTAATACTCCATTCGTTTCAACTTAGATATCAACTTTCCTTTTTTGTCCGTTTCAAAAAGAATGACACATTACTATAATTGGAAATAGTTCAACTTTAAACTCTTCATTTTACCCTTAATGGGAAGCTTTTATAACTACACAAATGTCATGGCTCCACAAAGATTTTACCCCTTAAGCTTTTAAGAGCACAAGTTTCAAAAGTCTTTTTTTTTTTCTTAAACTTCATACTGAGTCAAACTACTTTATCTAAATTGAAACGGATAGAGTAGTAATTTAACATTATGTCTTTTTTCGAAAATAAAAGAATAATACTTGAGCAATATAACAAATACTATGAGCGAGCCAATAATATATTTCTTTTATGTTGTCATGGGAATAGGCTTGGCAATGTCAAAAGCTTAACTTTTTTTATTACTTCTTGAGAATTATATTTGAGGTCAACTTTTACCATTTAATAAATTTGTTTTTTTTGAAAATTGATTGGATTGGGAAGTAAGAAAAAAAAAAGGTAAAAGACAAGAGAAAGGTATAATTTCGCCTATATAGGTTATTCAAAAGGATGAACTATCTTTAGAAGATAATACAACTCCGATGATGAAAACTTAGAGAAAATATAAAATTGTATGACAATAATAAAATTGATTAAAATTAAAATCTAATATGTTTAGATTTGACCACTAATATATATTTTTATTATTCGGATATTAAAAAAATATTATTTAGATCCTTTATAATTGCTCCCTAGTTTGCATACTAAAGATAGAACTATCATACTCGAGTAAAAGGGTGAGAGAATGAAGTTTACTTGGAGCAATCAACGTTGGGATAGTGTTAGTAAGGTTGCAAAACAGATGAAGTTGGTCTGATTGTTGAATGGTTGGAGGAAAATTTGGAGAGTTGAAGGCTTGTCGACCTACAACTCTACCCACATATTTGGACGTTTGACATTTCTTTTTTCTCTAGAAGAAGGGGTGATGGATTGGTTTCATTTTCCAAAATATTAAGAGTCGGTAGGTCCACCCGCTTTATATTACTGTACTTACTATGTGCTAGCTTAAATGGGCTTTACTTGTAAAAGTGGGCAATGCAACTTGAGCGGCCTAACTCAATTCCGAGGGTATATATAGTTTTATGATTTTATGTATATATATTAATTACCTGAGATTGAGATTGAGATTGAGATCTTTACACTCTATCTGTATGTCATCTGGATTCTTAATATATCAAAATTCATTTTGTTACATAGCTCAACCTGGTCCCTTATTTTCTTTACATTGTACTAGACCTTACGTAATGTGGCCTGCTATTTCATCATCTCCACCCCAAATGCCACCATCCCTGTTTTTGCATTCGTATTCTGATTAGGAGGAGAAAATCTCAGAATCTCCATTATTGAAATTTTTGAGTTCATATCTTCAAAGTTGAATCTAAAAGTTGTGAATCCTATTGATTGTTAGTTATTGATTTGTTATTGTGTTTAGAGCTCAAATCGTAGTTAGAGTACCGGTTTGTAAGTTTTGAGTGGTGAAAATCAGATTAAAAGATTAATCTACAATTGTGAAACAAGCTTAAAGAAGTGAGTCTAAATTTTGAATTTAATTTTTCTGAGAAATTTGGAGTGGATGTTATTTAACTTAGGCTTGTTGGAAATAGTTTATGAGGTTGTATAACATTTGAAGTATTTTACGGGAGACTTGGACTGGTTTTGAACAAAAATTGCAACTAAAATTGTATGAAAAATTCGGCTTTATAGCTAGCGATGTGTTATACACTTTTATACAAGGTATATATATTTTTATACACTACTATTACACACTTTTATAGTCAAGAAAGATGCATTATTTATAAAGTTGTATAAATACTATAAAATAGTAATGTATAAGGGTGTACATGAATTGTTGCAATAAAAATATTGACTATACATATGTAAATTAAAAAATATGACTATGTAGGTGTAAAGTATTGTAGTAGGCGGTAGTTTTGAAAATTCCCCGAGATAATAGCCATTTGGAGATTTGCACAAATAAAATCATTTCGCATTGCAATTTATTTTTTCGTTCCGTTTAAATAAATTTTTCAAGGGATATTAACGAGATATAACTTGCTAAAAATTACAGGAGAGAAATGCATAACTTGCACAAAATTATGGGAGGTCGGGGCATAACAATCAAAGTTATACTGAGGCATACTTGGCATAACTTTGAACAAGTATAGGCCACAACTTTGAACAAGTTATGTCCCGCACTAACATAACTTTGAAAAAGTGATTCCGCTAAATTTTATATCTAAAATGATTTTAAAATTGAAGGCAAAAGGTAAATACCAATGCTCGAACACGGGATGCAAATTCTTGCTAGCAATTTGACAAATTTGTAAATCTTGTAGATATAGATTCCAACAATTTTAGCTATTTTATGGGAAATTGGAGCAAGGTTATTAGTTGTATGCCATAGTCAATTATTACGGAATATAACAAAAGCGTAGAGTTCGTAATTATTATATGTGACGATCTGATAGATCGTTTTAATTACTAACCTTTATTTTCGTATTCTGAGATATTCACTAGATTCATTTTGATATTTTTTGATTTGCATGTGTGATTCGTGTCTTTTTCTGGAAAGTTTTTACGTAAAAATTTGAAGAAAATATGAATTTTGGATTTAAAAATAACTTGAGTTGACTACGGTCAGTATTTGTATAAACGACCCCGGACCGGTATTTTGACGATCCCGATAGGTCTGTATTGTGATTTTGGAGTCCCTAGGTTGATTTGACTTGTTTTGGTGAAAGCTAGTAATTTGAAAGTTTGGAAACTTCGTAGGTTTGACTGTTTTGACTTCATGGCTATCGAATTCGGATTTTGGTTTTGAGACTTGGTATATGTAACGACCCAAATGTTCTTTTGAGCATATGCATTCAGTTCGGTGGTTCGAGGGCATGAGTAGCTTCATATGGCATATTATGACTTGGGCATATCATCGATTTGGCTTCCGGGTGACTCGGGATTGATTTGGATGAATGATTCTCATTTTAGAAGCTTTAAGTTGGAAGAGTTGAACAAGTTTGACTTTTGTGTATTTAGCCTCGGATCTGAGTTTTGACGATTCCGTTAGGTCCAGATGATGATTTTGGACTTGGGCATATGCCCGGATTAGCATTTGGATGTTTCTAGAAGGTTTTGGCGCTATTTGGCAAAAGTTGAAAATTTGAAGGTTTAGAATGTTCATAAGTTTGACCGGGAGTTGACTTAATGATATCGAGTTCGGATTGTTATTTCAGGAGATTGAATAGTTTTGTTATGTCATTTGGAACTTGTGTAAAAAATTTGAGGCCATTCCGGGTTGATTTGATATGGTTCGGCTCGAGCTTTGAAGTTGAAAGTTCAAAAGTTCATTAAGTTTGATTTGAGGTACGATTCATGGTTTTGATATTTTTTTGTGCGTGATTTGAGGCCACGAGTAGGTCTGTGTTATATATTGGGACTTGTTGGCATGTTCGGACGGGGTCCCGAGGGGCTCGGGTGAGCTTTGGATGAATTTCAGATCATTTTCATGTTCTTTGGCACTGCTAGTTTCTGCTTGTTCTGGTCTTATTTGCGATCACGAAGGTTAGATCGCGATCGCGTAGTGCATTTGGAGTTGCTTGTTGTTTGTTATTTTGAATTATTTGAACTGTATTTGACTAGATTTGATTGGTTTGGAGGCTAATTCTGAAGAAAAGGTCGTGGTCGAATGTTGAATTGATTGCGGAAAGAGATAAGTATTGTCCCTAACCTTGACTTGAGGGAATTAGAACTTATTAAATTATTTTTTATGTGAATTGTGTAGGAAAGCAACGTATCTACGAGGTGACGAGTGTATATGCTCCATTATGGGATTTAACATGTAGGATTGGGATATTTATTTTAATGTCTTCATTTATTCCATGTCATTTCCTATTATATGCTTTAACTGTTATATTTTTTTACTTAGACATTTATGCTACACTTGTTATTTGTTGTTTAATTGTTACTTGCCTTAATTTTGTTCATTTCTCACACGATTTCTGCTTATTTGCTACATATTTTTACTTTCCTTAATTATATATTTTAATTGTCACATGTTTTACCTGTTTTTATTGTTTTCATAGTATTTGATACACTTTATTATGTTGTTCGCTTATGTGAGCCGTTTAACTGTTTTGTACAGATGGATTGGTAAAGTTTGAGATTCCGAGATGCTGGATATTCTCCATTTATTATGTGGTTCTTTACTGTTCTGTACATTTCACCTTATTTGTGTTGATATTTTATAAATATTATTGTTGAGTTGTTTATGTTAACGATTTGAAATTATTTCGGGATAGGATTGCACGTCGCAATGGTATTGAACGGTATTAAAATGATATGAAGGAATAAGGACGGATTATGATATGAACAGATGATGATATGGTAGGATCGGGTTGCACACCACAACGGATTTGATATATTGTTATTGTTTGAGATTGTAGAGTTATCCTCGGTATGTTGATATGAGACTTGAGACTTTGTTATTCTGGTGCTTTCTGGTAGTTGACCTTCGGGTCCATTTATATGAATTTATTGCTTTATTTATATTACTATTTTCCTGTTATTATTATTTCGTACAGGTTACTTGGGAGTGACTTGCCATAGCCTCGTCACTACTTCCTCGAGGTTAGGCTCGACACTTACAGAATACATAGGGTCGGTTGTACTCATGTTATATTTCTTCACTTCTTGTGCAGATACCGGTGTTAATCTCAGTTGTGCGTAGCGAGACTGCTCGAATTCAGGTGCTTTTGGAGACTTGAGATATAGTCACACGACGCCCGCAGCCCTGAAGTCCTCTTCCATTCTATCTTTACTGTTTATTTAGTTTCAAACAGTTGTATTTTGTTCAGACTTTATCTGTAGCACTCTAGATGCTCATGTATTCGTGACTCCAGATTCTAGGATATGTTTAGATTTCGTCATTTGGTATTTTGTTAGTCTATTTCAGATTATTACAGTTTGTTTTATTAAATATTTTTATTTGAATTGTTAAAACTGGTTAAGTAATTTAGCTAATGTTGACTTGCCTAGCAAGTGCAATATTAGGCATCATTATTATTCCAAGGGTGGGATTGCGGGTCATGACATTATACCATTCAAGTGTCAGAATCACTGAATAGAAGTGTGCAAAACGTTTGTTTCTTTTAGGTTATAGAGAGAGAAACTCCCATTCTCTAAATTTCTTTTCTTGGCCTTTTGTTCCTCCTCTTTGTTTTTACTAATAAGCTAAGAGCCTGATATTGTACTTATTTAGTTTAACTATGCTATAAATAAATATTAGAATTTTTATACAAATAGTTGGTCGGATTTATTTTTTATTTTTCAGTCGGTATACATAATTTATATATTGATTATTTACGGTAATAAATATATTATACTTATATATCATACATCTGTCGGCTATTTTATTTTAATTGATTAGATGAAATTACTGCATGGACTTTAAAAAATTTATCATATGCTGGAAGGCTATAACTCATTAAAAGTATCATGTTTGCTATTTTGATATACTAGTCCCAAATATTTGTGCTTCCCAAAAAGATCACTCAAAATATTAAATTTATCTATAGGACCTTTTAAGGAGCGGAGGAACCGATCTTTTTTATCTTGAGATAGAATATGCCAACCAAAAGTGGCTAGGGTTTGAATGTTTTGGATGTTATAACATGAAATAAAGCTACCATATTGATAATAGGTGAATTTAACTATATTCAGGCCCTAAATAACCGCCTTCTTGCATAGTTTTGATAATAAAAGTGATAACAAAATGCTCTTATTAGTGTTTTTCATGACTTGCAGGTTATATATGACTAGGGAAGGCTAGGGAGTACTTTTGGAGTCAAAAATTGTAGAAAGAGAGGCCATCCGTGAAATATCCCAAGTGAACCACGCAAAAACAGGCTAAAGAATCAGAGAAATGACTCTGCCGCGGTTCCATTGCGACCGCGGCAGAACCGCGGTGAAGACTGCTCGCGGACAAAAAGAGATTCATAGGAGCTGTTTGGCCGCGGTTCCACCGCGACCGCGGCAGAACCGCGGCAGGCGCGAGAAAGTAGAGGGACTAAAGTGCAAAACACGGGATTTTTAGCCCAAAACCCTATTTTAAACATTAGACTTCGCCAAAAGGAGGCATGTATTGATTTTTAGAGTTTCTTAGGAAGGAAAACCATTGTGAGAGATCACCCAAAACATCTTTCTTCTTTTCTTTGATTTTTATTGCTAGTTTATGATGAATCTTATCTTAGTTTGTTTACCCATAGTTATGAGTAGCTAAATCCTTTGTCTAAGGTTTTGATGGAACCTATTGGGGGATGAACTTCTTGTTTATGTGAATACAAATTGCTAGTTTCAATCTTTATTTGTTCAACTATGTTCTTGTTGTAGTTAATTGACAGGATCCTCAATTAGCTGTGCCTATTTAGTGTGCATAACTCGGGAGAGAGTGCATATTTAGGTTATTGTTGAACAACACTACTCCCAAAGTATAAGAGGGATCTATAACTGCGGGTTTAAAGGCGGGATTAGGGACAACGAAGCCTTGAGTGCAATCTGAAGTGAACTGTATTAATTAAAGCTAGCTAGTGTATCTCGGGAGAGTGCATTGAGTATATTACTGTGATTACTCGGGAGAGATTTGCGGTAAGATGAGCGTTCATGATTGATAGAGGTGTGTTGGTAAATTTGTATGAAGCATAAACAGAAGGGATTCCATCATTAAGGGAAGTCATTACCTTAGCGTTTTCTCATTATTGTTTACAACCTTAGCATCCTTAATTTGCAGTTGTTTATTTACTTGCAATTTTAGTTATTAAAAACACCATCAACTGTGATTCAACGTTTGGGAAATTGGTTCTCAAGAGTTTAGTGGGTCTAAATATAGTGATTGATAGGTTAACTCTCTGTGGATTCGACCCTGGGCGTAATACTCGGGCAACGTCCACAGAGTCCTTGTTAGAGGGCATAGTTGGGCGTGATCAAATTTTGGCGCCGTTGTCGGGAACTTAACGGAATTAACAATTACCATCGATAGAAATACAAAAATTCTTAGGGAAGTCAGTTTACTTTACACCAAATTTTTGATTGAAATTTTTGACGGTTGTTGACGGGGTTGATTGATAGACTAATAAATTCTTTTCATTGTTCTTTTACACGTGATCTCCGGCGCGTGCTTCAGGTTTCTTTATCATTTCTCTTAGCCGGCGCGTGAGTTCCCGGCCGCGATTCAACTTTTTCGTTACTTTTTCCAGATGATACTGTGTGTAATTTTCAGGCTCCATTTATTACTACGTTGCTATTAGCTGAAGTAATTAACTAGCACTGAGGAAGCTGACAGATCTGGAATAAAAATCCAGATTTGAAATTTTAGAAAGGGCTGAAAAGAATAAACAAGAAAAACCAGAAATAAGAGAAGATTTCCAATTTTGTTTCTTTGCTATTTTCGATTTTTGATTTTAGCTTAATAATTTCTGGGAATTTGGCGGATTGAATCGATGTCCATTGCTATCGAGTTGCACTCGTTTGGTCACCGGTTTGTTGTTGTTATGTTGCCGGATCTTCTCGCCTATTTCAGAAGCTTGCTTGTTGTTTTTCTTCAGTTAATTTCGGCTGCTAGTTACTTTCGGTGCTACACCAGTGGTAGGGGTGACAGCCCTTTTTGGTTTTTTGGGTCGTGGTATTTTCTGTGTTTTCAGGGAAATTCTCAAAGATTGTTGGAGACAAGTTGGGCGCACGAGCACTAGCAAAGGAGAGCAACCTGGACGAGTATCAGCAAAGGGCGGTGGGAAGCGGTGCGTGAGCTTGCAAGTACATCGACGGCTGCAAATCACCACAGGTTTGGTTCTCGGGAATTGGTACCTCCCGTTCTACTGTTTTCCTTTTGGTGTTGGCTAAATTGATGTTACTTTAGTTCACGATAGTTAAATCATTCAATAGGTGTACCGGTAGTCACTTGTTTCCTTCTAGTTTGATTCGTTGTCCGTTGTGCACTAGTGAGTCTTCTGTAGATTTGTTGTAGGTGTAGTGGCGGCAGTCTGGGATGATAGATTAAAGGCATGTCCTCAGGTGGGGCAGAGTGTGGGGCAAAGAGTGGGGCCGGGTTAGGGGGTGGGTCGGGAGGCAGGGGAGGTAGAGGGGGCAAGGGAGCCTATAGGTTGAGAATCGGGTCATGGAACATAGGTTCGCTAACGAGTAAGTCTATAGAATTGGCGAAGATCCTTCAGAAGAGGAAGATTAATATAGTGTGTGTCCAGGAGACTAGGTGGGTCAGATCGAGGGCGAGAAACGCGGATGGGTTAAGTTGTGGTACTCTGGAGTCGTGAGGGGTAAGAATGGAGTGGGTATCCTGGTAGATAGCCATCTTAGGGAGTCGGTGGTAGAGGTCAGGCGTGTGAATGATAGACTAATGACTATTAAATTGGTGGTGGGTGAGTGTACTTTAAACGTCGTTAGCGCGTACGCACCGCAAGTAGGTTGTGATGAGGAGATTAAAAGGCGTTTTTGGGAAGGGTTGGATGACATTGTTCGTAGTATTCTGCCTTCCGAGAGGTTATTCATAGGAGGGGATTTCAATGGTCATATTGGGTCGTCTGTAGGTGGTTATACTGAGGTGCATGGCGGCTTTGGTTTCGGGGAACGGAACGGAGGGGGCACCTCACTGCTGGATTTTTCCAAGGCATTCGATCTAGTGATTGCAAACTCGAGTTTTCCGAAGCGAGAGGAGCATTTGGTTACTTACCAAAGTTCGGTGGCGAAGACTCAAATTGACTATCTCCTCCTCAGGAGATGCGACAGAAGGTTGTGCGAGGATTGCAAAGTTATCCCAGGTGAGACCCTTGCAACGCAACATAGGCTTTTGGTGATGGACATTAGTATTATGATAAGAAGGAAGCAGAGGTCAGTACGAGGCCGCCCGAGGATTAGGTGGGGCGCCTTGACTAAGGTTAAAGCCCAGGAGTTGGAAGGAAGGTTGTTGGCAATGGGAGCTTGGGAAGTAGTGGGGACGCAAACACTATGTGGTCGACGATGGCGGACTATATAAGGAAGGCGGCGAGAGAGGTGTTAGGGGTATCTTCAGGCCGCACCAGTGGCCACAAAGGAGACTGGTGGTGGAATGCAGTTGTACAAGGTAAAGTGGAAGCGAAGAAGGTGGCTTACCTGTGGGTAGTGGGGAGCACTGGCGAGGAGGAGAAGAGAGCGAACATTGCGAGATATAAGGTATCTAGGAAGGAGGCAAAGATGGAAGTGGCGGAGGCTATGCTCGTTTGTATGAGGAACTAGGGAACAAAGGCGGGGAGAAGAAGTTACTCCGACTCGCTAAGGTGAGAGAGAGGACGACTCGGGATCTGGACCAAGTGAGGTGCATAAAAGATGATGACGGCAAAGTTTTGTTGGGGGATGACCAGATTAAGAGGATATGGCAGACCTATTTTCATAAACTTCTAAATGAGGAAGGGGATCAGGATATTGTACTAGGTGAATTGAGTAATGTCGACAGCCCCCATGAACTAAGTGATTGTAGGGATATTAAGGTCGATGAGGTCATGAAGGCAATGCATAAGATGAGAAAGGGCAGAGCTACCGGACCAGATGAAATTCCGGTTGAGCTTTGGAGGTGTGTGGGTAGAGCAGGCTTGGAATGGCTTACTAAGTTGCTTAATGTTATATTCAAGACTAATAGGATGCCCGAAGAGTGGAGGTGGAGTACAATGGTCCCGTTGTATAAGAACAAAGGCGATATCCAGATCTGTAACAACTATAGGGGTATTAAATTACTAAGTCATACCATGAAAGTCTGGGAGAGAGTGGTAGAAATGAGAGTGCGAAGGACGGTGTCTATTTCAGACAACCAGTTCGGGTTCATGCCGGGGCGATCTACCACAGAAGCTATCCACCTTATTAGGAGGATGGTGGAACAATACAGGGATAAGAAGAAGGATCTCCACATGGTGTTTATCGATCTAGAGAAAGCGTACGACAGGGTTCCTAGGGAGGTCTTATGGAGATGCTTAGAGGCTAAAGGGGTCCCGGTTGCCTACATTAGGGCGATTAAGGACATGTATGATGGAGCTAAGACTCGGGTTAGGACAGCAGGAGGCGATTCCGATTATTTTCCGGTTATTACGGGGTTGCACCAAGGGTCTGCGTTCAGCCCTTTCCTATTTGCCCTGGTGATGGATGCTATAACGCATCATATTCAAGGGGAGGTGCCATGGTGCATGCTATTTGCTGATGACATAGTCCTAATCGACGAGACACGACGCGGCGTCAGCGAGAGGTTAGAGGTTTGGAGACATACCCTTGAGTCCAAAGGTTTCAGGTTGAGCAGGACGAAGACGGAATACCTTGAGTGCAAATTTGGGGCAGAGCCGACGGAAGCGGGAGTGGAAGTGAGGCTTGATTCTCAAGTCATCCCTAAGAGGGGTAGTTTCAAGTACCTGGGGTCGTTTATTCAGGGGTCCGGGGAGATCGACGAGGATGTCACACACCGTATAGGGGTGGGGTGGATGAAATGGAGGTTAGCGACGGGAGTCCTGTGTGACAAGAAAGTGCCACTGTTACTGAAAGGTAAATTTTATAGGGCAGTGGTTAGGCCTGCTATGTTGTATGGGACCGAGTGTTGGCCGGTGAAGATCTCACACATCCAGAGGATGAAAGTTGCAGAGATGAGGATGTTGAGGTGGATGTGCGGGCATACAAGGAAGGATAAGATTAGAAATGAAGATATTCGAGAGAAGGTGGGTGTGGCCCCCATGGAGGACAAGATGCGGGAAGCAAGACTCAGATGGTTCGGGCACATTCAGAGGAGGAACACTGATGCACCGGTGAGAAGGTGTGAACGACTGGCGGTGGTGGGTACGAGGAGAGGTAGAGGGAGACCTAAGAAGTATTGGGGAGAGGTGATCAGGCAGGATATGGCGCGACTTAGGGTTACTGAGGACATGGCCCTAAACAGGGAATTGTGGAGATCGAGCATTAAGGTTGTAGGTTAGGGGAAATTGTGATTTCTTTTTACAACGCACTAGAGTGAGACTAGCCAGTTAGGAATTAGTCTTAGGATGCTATTGATCAGCTACTGATGATGGGCTTTATCTGCTGTTTATTAGTATACCTTACATCTTTCTCGTATTTCCTATATCTCTTATATTGCTGTTATTTTGTTATTTTATGGTATTTATGTTATGTTATGGATTTTATGGTATTGTATGTTATTTTATTATGAGTCTACTGATAGTACTAATATAGTGTCTCTTGTTGCCTTCTTGAGCCGAGGGTCTCCTGGAAACAGCCTCTCTACCCCTCGGGGTAGAGGTAAGGTCTGCGTACATATTACCCTCCCTAGACCCCACTTGTGGGATTACACTGGGTTGTTGTTGTTGTTGTTGTTGTTGTTGTTGTTGACGGGGTTGCTCAGGTGTATGCCGAGAAACTCTACGAGGACTGGAGAACTACTTGAAGGACTCTCAGACCCCAAGAAAACATTCCGGATATTGAACCGTACCAACAAAAGACTTCAACAACCTCATCAAACACACAAACTCGAAATTGAC